>NC_060123.1:741360095-742610095 GCF_021461395.2 Schistocerca americana
GCCTGGGCAACTGTATTTGCTTGCTGATCTGGGAGACTCACCATAGCTAGATAGCGTGAAAAGTGATCGATAATTGTAAGAACATACTTATTACCAGCAGGTGTTTTATGAAATGGCCCGTAGAGATCGACTCCGAAGATTTGAAATGGACATGAAGCCTCGGGGAGCCTCTGTAAGGGTATTTTTGAACGAGAAAGTTCAGCTCGTTGTGCGCACGCAATGCAATTACGAACGTACTGCGCAACATCCTGCTTTCTGGTTTGCCACCAAAATCGCTCTGCTACTCGTCTTTCGGTTGTTCGCTGTCCACCGTGTCCTGCAAGGATATGATCGTGGGCCTCTGCCATTATTTCTTGTCTAAGGTGTTGGGGAACAACAATTCGCGGTCCAAGTTTTGTTTTACGGCATAATACACCATCTTCAAAGCAAAATTGTTTTTGAGTTGCGTATTTTTTACATTCTGTATCCTCATCTTGTGCCTTTCTCCAATCCTCAGTATCTCGGCCTGTTGCTTCCAAAAGTGCTATTTTCCGACTTAGGCAATCTGCATTCGTGTGTTTTTTGCTTGGTTTATGGATAACTTCGAAATCCATTTCGGAAAGACATAGGGCCCAACGGGTAAGACGACTAGATGGATCCTTTAATCCAAGCAACCATTTTAAAGCTGCGTGGTCTGTAATGACCTTGAATTTCCTACCATACAAGTAGCATTTAAAGTATTTGATACCATAAATATCACTTAACAATTCTTTCTCCGTTGTGGAATAATTTCTTTCTGCCGTTGTTAGTTGTCTCGAAGCATAGGCTATGGGGTGTTCCGCGCCATTAATATTCTGACTCAAAACAACTCCTACTGAATGACCACTTGCGTCACAGGATAAAATAAATTCTTTATTATAATCTGGGTAGGCTAATACTGGACTGTGTGTTAACTTGTCTTTAAGGGTTTGAAATGCTGATTCACAATCTTCAGACCAATGAAATTTTGCACCCTTTTTCAATAATTGGGTTAAGGGCCGGGCAATTTCAGCAAAATTTTGAACATATTTTCGGTAATACGATGCGAGACCAATGAAACTTTGTACTTCCTTAACGCGTTGTGGTGTTGGGAAGTCCTTAACTGCCGAAATTAATCGAGGATCTGTTTTAATTCCTTTTTCACTAATGACATGCCCTAGGTATGTAACCTCTGTCAATGCAAAACTACATTTTTCCATATTTAATGTTAATTTGGCCTTTCTAAGTCTCTGAAAAACATTACGCAGACGCACAGCATGTTCATTAATGTCTCTGGAGAATACAATAATATCGTCTAGATATACACAACATTGCTGAGTTTTGAGTCCTCGCAATACTCCACCGAGTAGTCTTTGAAAAGTTGCTGGTGCATTTTTCAAACCGAAAGGCATTCTTTTAAATTGCCAGTGGCCTCCAGGGGTAGAAAATGCTGTTTTATGCCTATCTTCAGGTGCAACTTCCAATTGATGGTATCCGCTACGTAGATCGATTGTTGAAAAGTATTTACTGTTACCTAAACTGTCAATGATATCTGTAATGTTTGGAAGAGGATAAACATCTGAGATAGTTTGTTTGTTAAGGTGTCTGTAGTCACAACAAAACCTATATCGTTTCGTACCGTCGGGAGACTTCTTTGGAATAATTATAATATTTGAATTATAAGGCGAATCAGAATATTCTATAATTCCATCTTTTAGATGCTGTTCCAAAAATTCATCCAGTACTGGCTGTAAGTGATGCGGAACTCTATAAGGCTTCCTATAAACTGGGGGGCTACTTCCTGTTGGGATCCTATGCTGTGTGATGTCTGTTGCTGGCAATGGACCTTCTGCATTACATAAATCTTGGAACTCAAGTAAAACTGCTTCTGTCGTGTCTCTATCCTTTCCTTTCAAATGCTCAATCTTCTGGCGCAATGCGGTTTTATAGGCGTCTGGTTTCTGACCATCATTAATATCTGACCAAATGAAATCTTCTTCTTCAAAAGTACTGACTGTAGCCACTAATATTCCCTTATGCAACTCTTTGTCCTCCACTCCGAAATTGTCAATATGTACCGGTACTTTTCTTTCTCCCTCAACGTCTTGAACCCGTACAACACTCCTACGTACAAAACAATGTGATACATCTAATTCCTCATTTTCCTCTAAAGGCTCTATTAGACACACTGTATCTGTAGGTACTTCGTGGTCAACGGTCATCCAGAGAAGTTTTCCTGAGCCAGATGGTATCTGATCCCGCGAATCAACCTTCAAGGACGTTGCACGCAGTATAGTTGATTTCGCCTTCCGGTTAGGGAAATCTTGCGGCAGAGGGCCCTTTGCAGCGGTGTCACCTAGCTGAAACACTATTCCGCTAAGTTCTACAGTTTGCTGTCTGAGGTCGATTTTAGCGTGATGTTTATTCAGGAAATCCAACCCTAGGATCGCGTCGTACCCGTCAGTTACCTTTGTTCCCACTTCTACATCTTCCTGAAATTGTACACCGTGAATATAGAAAATCAATGATGTACATCCAAATGACTTAACTGTACCTCCTCCTACTCCACTCAATCTATACCTTGGAGGGTCATATTTCTTTTCTCCAATACATTCATTACTTACTATTGATACGTTTGCGCCTGTATCCACCAGTATCTTTGCCTCTTTATCCTGTATGGTAGCAGATAACCAGCATTCCGCCTTCACATTCGCCTTAATGGCATGAAATTTTATAGGGAACGTCTGGCGGCGGCTCCGACATTCCCGTTTGAGTTTAACTGATTTCTATTTCCAAAAACTTTCTTAGACCTGCATTCCTTGAATGTGTGACCTATTCTTTGACAATTAGTGCATTGAGGTTGTCTGCAGTTTTTTGCTATATGTCCGTGTCGATCGCACCTAAAACATCGTACTCCAGCTGAAAATATATTTCGCTTCTCCTTGTATCTGGTGGCAATGTCAATTTCTTCAAAAGCTGTCGCCACAGATACAGCTTCTGCTAAATTTTTAGGAAACTCTGCCCTGACACGACGGGACGTTTCAGGAGGTAACCCACGTAAAAATGTATCCAGGGCTCTATCTTCTGCCTCTTGTAAAATAACCTTATTTGCTTCATCACTAGTTGTCAACTGATAGGTGTTAATATTAACTTTTCTAATCCTATCTACAAAGCTTTCTAACGACTCGTTTTGCCTCTGAGTGATAGTGTGTAATTTTTCCCTATAAAATCTACAGCTGTTCTGTTTTTGAAAACGTTTAAGTAATCCTTTCTTCAATTCCTCAAATGTTGGAGCATTCCGTAATTCTTCATGGTATAAGACGTGTGCTTTAGCCTCTCCTGTCAACCTTAACTTTGTCATTTGTAAGAGCTGTTCATCTGACCATGATCCTAACTTTGCAGCTGCTACTAAATCATCAAAAAAGGCTGTTATGTCCTCGCCAGGTTTACCTGAAAAAGGAGTTACTAAGGCTGCTGCTGAGGAATCTAGGGTGGCAGGGATTGAACTGGTTTTCCTAACCTCACTCAACTGTTTAAATAATGCATTATTATCACTTTTAAGCTGTTCTATCTGATTAACTAAGATCTGAATAGCTTCATCAGTAGAAACCGCTTGTGGTGCTGACTATGACTTTGTACGATTTCGTGTCATCATTTTACAAACTGTTAGTTACACAATCTTCCTATACTGAATTTAAAAGATGTTTAAATATTTCCGACAAACTCTTAAAATCATGAGAGAAAATACACTTCTAAATAAAGAAACTATGACGACTGCTATGCAAACCTCTATCCCTTCACATATTAAAAAAATACTAACTGTGGACCTTTAGTGACTGTCATTCACACCTCATATTGAGCCAAGGGTTTTTTCTCTGACACCAAATGTAACAACTTGAACGTGCTTCTGACATCAAATGTAACAGTTGTGTTACTAAATGTGACAGTTCTGTCACTCAATGTAACTGGGTTTTCTCTTTTGATGCTGTCAATTGTCAGGATGAGCATTCTAAAGCATTCTGTCAGGGTGAAAATATTAAATAAATTAACTTTTCTCTCTTAACAACATGTGGGCAGGGTGGGTTCTCCCTTGGCTCGGGTATGAGGTCGAATGAAACATCATTTTTACATAAGATAACTTTTATTGAAAGTTTCGTACAACTGTATCTTACTGGGACGTTCTGGTTCGGAGAGCGGCAGCTGTGTCGTTTGTGAATCTTCTGCTGCGGCAGCGGCGGCGGCGGCGGCGGCGGCGGCGTCTGATTACGCGTAGCGGTGTGAATCTCGTGTCGCCGTCTCGCCCAGCTGACGGGAGACGCGCAGCGCGAGGTGGCCCGTTTAATTATTGCGAGCGAAATCGTGCATCGGATGATACCTTGGGTGCGGCATCCCAGTGTTTCTCGTCTCCAAGCGGCCGCGTGTATTCTGCGTCGGCCAGCGGAGCGGTGCGGCGGGAGAAGGCCAGTGTAGCGGACTCGAACCACGGACTCCAGCTTGCCAGTCTTCGGCTGTCAGCTCTTCATCCCAGCTCACAGGTGACTACTGATGTGAGGCCGTCTCCTTCCCGGGTATGTAAAAACCAGACTTCAAATACCTTTTAACTTCTGTCTTCTGGCGCCGCGGCTGCTGCTTGCTATTCCATTACAGCGGCGGACTTGGTGCGTCTGTGCATGATGCAGTCTCTTCTTGCATGACGGTCTTCAGCACCGAAACTGACTGAAAACTACTGCTACTCTTCTTTTCTTCCTTCGTCTCTCGTCTTCGTCTCCGTTCCCGTCTCCGTCTTCGTCTTCGTCCCCGTCTTCATCCGTCTTCCTCTGTCTTCATCCGTCTTCCTCTGTCTTCATCTGTCTTCCTCTCTCCTCAACTGTCTTCATCTCTCGGGCCCACCGCGTCTCGCGTATTTATTCACTTCAGTTCACTGGAGGTGAACGACTTCACGGCCATTGCCTCTTCTGTCACGTTGAAAAGCTTCTCGAAGAATCTTCTTGACCTCGGTCATTGGCTCTTGGAATGTAGGCGGGGGCCTCTGATCGCATGTGACGACTGAGAAACACGTGAGCCGGTCATTGCCTCTTCCGTCACGTTGAAAAGCTTCTCGAAGAATCTTCTTAACGTCGGTCATTGGCTCTTGGAATGTAGGCGAGGGCCTTTGCTCACATGCGACAACTGAGAAACACGTGAGCCGGTCGGGCGATGCCCTGACGGCTGAATCGACAGCGCCCGCTTATGTGGAACTCGCTGACTCCACGGTCATTGTTTCTTCTGTTCTGCCCGCTGAGTGCCAGTATGTAACTCTCTAAACTAAACCAAGTTTTCCATTTATATTCTAATTTTTAGTTCACTTTGATTTCACTAATTTATTTACTTAAGTAACACTCAACAGTATTCCTTGGACAAACACGTTGACGACGAAACACTGAAATTAGATCAGAATTAAATACAAAAGGCACAATACGACTTAAGTGCAAGAAAGGTGAGACTCCTTAGAGTCTGTGTTTTGATCCTTTCCTGTGTGACCAGTATTAATTTCCGATACAGCACTGCAGGTTCAGTGTATTCCTTGGACATATACGTTGACGATAAAACACCGAAATTAGATCGGAATTAAATACAAAAGGCACAATGCCACTTAAGTGCAAGAAGAGTGAGACTTCTTAGAGTCTGTGCTTTGATCCTTTCCTGTGAGACCAGTTTTAGTTCCCGATACACCACTGCAGGTTCAATGTATTCCTTCGACATTATCATTGACGATGAAACACAGATATCTCATCGGTATTCAATACGAAAGGCACAATGCCGCTTTAAGTGCAAGAAGGGTGTGACTTCTTAGAGTCTGTGCTTTGGTCCTTTCCAGTGAGACTAGTATTAGTTTCCGACACACCACTGCAGGTTCAATATACTCCTTGGACCTTCACATTGACGATGAAACACAGAGATCGCGTCGGAATTAAATACAAAAGGCACAATGCCGCCTTAAATATAAGAATAGAGACTCCTCTTACAGTCGGTATTTTGAGTATTCCCTGTGAGACCAGTATTAATTTCTGACACACCACTGCAGGTTCAATGTATTCCATGGACATATTAATTGACGATGAAACACTGAAATTAAATCGGAATTGAATACAAAACACACAATGCCGCCTTAAGTGCAAGAAGAGTGAGACTTCTTAGAGTCTGTGCTTTGATCCTTTCCTGTGAGACCAGTATTAGATTCCGATACACCAATGCAGGTTCAATGTATTCCTAGGACATACACATTGACGATAAACCACTGAAATTACATCGGAATTAAATACAAAAGGCGCAGTGCCACTTAAGTGCAAGAAGAGTGAGACTTCTTAGAGTCTGTGCTTTTGTCCTTTCCTGTGAGACCCGTATTAGTTTCCGATACATCACTGCAGGTTAAATGTACTCCTTGCACCTTTACATTGACGATGAAACACAGAAATCGCGTCGGAATTAAATACAAAAGGCACAATGTTGTCTTAAGTATAAGAGTAGAGACTCTTCTTACAGTCGGTGTTTGAGCATTCCCTGTGAGACCAGTATTAGTTTCTGACACGCCACTGCAGGTACAATGTACTCCTTGGACATACACATTGACGATGAAACACTGAAATTATATGGTACTGAATACAAAACTCACAATGCCGCCTTAAGTGCAAGAAGAGTGAGGCTTCTTAGAGTCTGTGCATTGATCCTTTCCTGTGAGACCAGTATTACTTTCCGATACTCCACTGCAGGTTCAATGTATTCCTTGGACCTTCACTTTGACGATGAAACACAGAAATCGCATCGGAATTAAATACAAAAGGCACAATGCCGCCTTAAGTGCAACAAGAGTGAGACTTCTTAGAGTCTGTGCTTTGATCCTTTCCTGCGATACCAGTATTAGTTTCCGATACACCACTGCAGGTTCAATGTATTTGTTGGACATTCACATTGACGATGAAACACAGAAATCGCATCGGAATGAAATACAAAAGGCACAATGCCACCTTAAGTGCAAGAGGCGTGTGACTTCTTAGAGTCTGTGCTTTGACCCTTTCCAATGAGACCAGTATCAGATTCCGATATACCACTGCAGATTCAATGTATTCCTTGGCCCTTCACATTGACGATGAAACACAGAAATCGCATCGGAATTAAATACAAAAGGCACAATGCCGCCTTAAGTGCGAGAAGAGTGAGACTTCTTAGAGTCTGTGCTTTGATCCTTTCCTGTGAGGCCAGTATTAGTTTCCGATACACCACTGCAGGTTCAACGTATTCCTTTGACCTTCACATTGACGATGAAACACAGAAATCGATTCGGAATTAAATGCAAAACGCACAATGTCGCCTTAAGTACAAGAATAGAGACACTTCTTACAGTCGGTGCTTTGAGCTTTCCCTGCTAGACCAGTATTAGTTTCCGATACACCACTTCAGGTTCAATGTATTCCTTGGACATACACACTGACGATGAACTACTGAAATTAGATCGGAATTAAATACAAAAGGCACAATACCCCCTTAAATGCAAGAAGAGTGGAACTTCTTATTGTCTGTGCTTTGATCCTTTCCTGTGAACCAGTATTAGTTACCGATGCACCACTGCAGGTTCAATGTATTCCTTGGACCTTCACATTGATGATGAAACACAGAAATCGCATCACAATTAAATAAAAAATGGCACAATGCGGCCTTAAGTACAGGAATAGGGACTCTGCTTACAGTCGGTGTTTTGAGCATTCCCTGTGAGACCAGTATTAATTTCCGATACACCACTGCAGGTTCAATGTACTCCTTGGACATACACGTTGACGATGAAACACTGAAATTAGATCAGAATTAAATACGAAAGGCACATTACGACTTAAGTGCAAGAAATGTGAGACTTCTTAGAGTCTGTGCTTTGATCCTTTCCTGTTTGACCAGTATTAGATTCCGATACACCACTGCAGGTTCAATGTATTCCTAGGACATACACGTTGACGATGAAACACTGAAATTAGATCGGAATTAAATACAAAAGGCACAATGCGACTTAAGTGCAAGAAGAATGAGACTTCTTAGAGTCTGTGCTTTGATCCTTTCCTGTGAGACCAGTATTAATTTCCGATACACCACTGAAGGTTCAATGTATTCCTTGGACATTATAATTGACGATGAAACACAGATATCTCATCGGTATTAAATACAAAAGGCACAATGCCGCTTTAAGTGCAAGAAGAGTGTCACTTCTTAGAGTCTCTGCTTTGGTCCTTTCCAGTGAGACCAGTATTAGTTTCCGACACACCACTGCAGGTTCAATGTACTCCTTGGACTTTCACATTGACGATGAAACACAGAAATCGCGTCGGAATTAAATACAAAAGGCACAATGCCGGCTTAAATATAAGAATAGAGATTCCTCTTAAAGTCGGTGTTTTGAGCATTCCCTGTGAGACCAGTATTAGTTTCTGACACACCACTGGAGGTTCAATGTATTCCTTGGACATACACATTGACGATAACACTGAAATTTAATCGGAATTGAATACAAAACTCACAATGCCGCCTTAAGTGCAAGAAGAGTGAGACTTCTTAGAGTCTGTGCTTTGATCCTTTCCTGTGAGGCCAGTATTAGTTTCCGATACACCACTGCAGGTTCAACGTATTCCTTTGACCTTCACATTGACGATGAAACACAGAAATCGATTCGGAATTAAATGCAAAAGGCACAATGTCGCCTTAAGTACAAGAATAGAGACACTTCTTACAGTCGGTGCTTTGAGCTTTCCCTGCTAGACCAGTATTAGTTTCCGATACACCACTTCAGGTTCAATGTATTCCTTGGACATACACACTGACGATAAACTACTGAAATTAGATCGGAATTAAATACAAAAGGCACAATACCCCCTTAAATGCAAGAAGAGTGCAACTTCTTATTATCGTGCTTTGATCCTTTCCTGTGAACCAGTATTAGTTACCGATGCACCACTGCAGGTTCAATGTATTCCTTGGACCTTCACATTGATGATGAAACGCAGAAATCGCATCACAATTAAATAAAAAAAGGCACAATGCGGCCTTAAGTACAGGAATAGAGACTCTGCTTACAGTCGGTGTTTTGAGCATTCCCTGTGAGACCAGTTTTAATTTCCGATACAGCACTGCAGGTTCAATGTACTCCTTGGACATACACGTTGACGATGAAACACTGAAATTAGATCAGAATTAAATACGAATGGCACATTACGACTTAAGTGCAAGAAATGTGAGACTTCTTAGAGTCTGTGCTTTGATCCTTTCCTGTTTGACCAGTATTAGATTCCGATACACCACTGCAGGTTCAATGTATTCCTTGGACATACACGTTGACGATGAAACACTGAAATTAGATCGGAATTAAATACAAGAGGCACAATGCGACTTAAGTGCAAGAAGAGTGAGACTTCTTAGAGTCTGTGCTTTGATCCTTTCCTGTGAGACCAGTATTAACTTCCGATACACCACTGAAGGTTCAATGTATTCCTTGGACATTATAATTGACGATGAAACACAGATATCTCATCGGTAATCAATACAAAAGGCACAATGCCGCCTTACGTGCAAGAAGAGTGTGACTTCTTAGAGTCTCTGCTTTGGTCCTTTCCAGTGAGACCAGTATTAGTTTCCGACACACCACTGCAGGTTCAATGTACTCCTTGGACTTTCACATTGACGATGAAACACAGAAATCGCGTCGGAATTAAATACAAAAGGCACAATGCCGGCTTAAATATAAGAATAGAGATTCCTCTTACAGTCGGTGTTTTGAGCATTCCTTGTGAGACCAGTATTAGTTTCTGACACACCACTGGAGGTTCAATGTATTCCTTGGACATACACATTGACGATAACACTGAAATTAAATCGGAATTGAATACAAAACTCACAATGCCGCCTTAAGTGCAAGAAGAGTGAGACTTCTTAGAGTCTGAGCTTTGATCCTTTCCTGTGAGACCAGTATTAGTTTCCGATACACCACTGCTGGTTCAATGTATTCCTATTACTTACACATTGACGATAAACCACTGAAATTACATTGGAATTAAATACAAAAGCCGCAGTGCCACCTTCAGTGCAAGAAGAGTGAGACTTCTTAGAGTCTGTGCTTCGATCCTTTCCTGTGAGACCAGTTTTAGTTCCCGATACACCACTGCAGATTCAATGTATTCTTTCGACATTATCATTGACGATGAAACACAGATATCTCATCGATATTAAATACGAAAGGCACAATGCCGCTTTAAGTGCAAGAAGAGTGTGACTTCTTAGAGTCTGTGCTTTGATCCTCCCCTGTGAGACCAGTATTGCTTCCGATACATTACTGCAGGTTCAAAGTATTCCTTGGACATACACATTGACGATGAAACACAGAAATCGCATCGGAATTAAATACAAAAGCCACAATGCCGCCTTAAATGCAAGAAGAGTGAGACATCTAAGAGTCTGTGCTTTGATCCTCTCCTGTAAGACCAGTATTAGTTTCCGATACACCACTGCAGGTTCAATGTATTCCTTGGACATACACGTTCACGATGAAACACTGAAATTAGACCGGAATTAAATACAAAAGGCACAATGCGACTTGAGTGCAAAAAGAGTGAGACTTCTTAGGGACTGTGCATTGATCCTTTCCTGTGAGACCAGTATTAGTTTCCGATATACCACTGCAGGTTCAATGTATTCCTTGGACATTCACATTGACGATGAAACACAGAAATCGCATCGGTATTAAATGCAAAAGACACAATGCCGCCTTATGTGCAAGAAGAGTGAGACTTCTTAGAGTCTGTGCTTTGATCCTTTCCTGTGAGACCAGTATTAGTTTCCGATACATCACTGCAGGTTAAATGTACTCCCTGGACCTTCACATTGACGATGAAACACAGAAATCGCGTTGGAATTAAATACAAAAGGCACAATGCCGCCTTAAGTAAAAGAATAGAGACTCTTCTTACAGTCGGTGTTTTGAGCATTCCCAATGAGCCCAGTATTAGTTTCTGACACACCACTGCAGGTACAATGTACTCCTTGGACATACACATTGACGATGAAACATTGAAATTATATGGGAATTGAATACAAAACTCACAATGCCGCCTTATGTGCAAGAAGAGTGAGGCTTCTTAGTGTCTGTGCATTGATCCTTTCCTGTGAGACCAGTATTACTTTCCGATACTCCACTGCAGGTTCAATGTATTAATTGGACCTTCACTTTGACGATGAAACACAGAAATCGCATCGGAATTAAATACAAAAGGCACAATGCCGCCTTAAATGCAACAAGAGTGAGACTTCTTAGAGTCTGTGCTTTGATCCTTTCCTGCGATACCAGTATTAGTTTCCGATACACCACTGCAGGTTCTATGTATTTGTTGGACATTCAGATTGACGATGAAACACAGAAATCGCATCGGAATTAAATACAAAAGGCACAATGCCGCCTTAAGTGCAAGAGGCCTGTGACAGAGTCTGTGCTTTGATCCTTTCCTGTGAGACCAGTATCAGCTTCCGATATACCACTGCAGATTCAATGTATTCCTTGGACATTCACATTGACGATGAAACACAGAAATCGCATCGGTATTAAATGCAAAAGGCACAATGCCGCCTTAAGTGTAAGAAGAGTGTGACTTCTTAGAGTCTGTGCTTTGATCCTTTCCTGTGAGACCAGTATTAGTTTCCGATACATCACTGCAGGTTAAATGTACCCTTGGACCTTCACATTGACGATGAAACACAGAAATTAATCGGAATTAAATACAAAAGGCACAATGCGACTTAAGTGCAAGAAGAGTGAGACTTCTTAAAGTCTGTGTTTTGTTCCTTTCCTGTGAGACCAGTATTAGTTTCCGATACACCACTGCAGGTTCAATGTATTCCTTGGACATTATCATTGACGATGAAACACAGATATCTCATCGCTATTAAATACAAAACACACAACGCCGCTTTAAGTGCAAGAAGAGTGTGACTTCTTAGAGTCTCTGCTTTGTTCCTTTACTGTGAGACCAGTATTAGTTTCCGACACACCACTGCAGGTTCAATGTACTCCTTGGACCTTCACATTGACGATGAAACACAGAAATCGCGTTGGAATTAAATACAAAAGGCAAAATGCCGCCATAAATATAAGAATAGAGACTCCTCTTACAGTCGGTGTTTTGAGCATTCCCTGTGAGACCAGTATTAGTTTCTGACACACCACTGCAGGTTCAATGTATTCCTTGGACATACGCATTGACGATAAACCACTGAAATTACATCGGAATTAAATACAAAAGGCGCAGTGCCACCTTAAGTGCAAGAAGAGTGAGACTTCTTAGAGTCTGTGCTTTGATCCTTTCCTGTGAGACCAGTATTAGTTTCCGATACACCACTGCAGGTTCAATGTATTCCTAGGACCTACACATTGACGATAAACCACTGAAATTACATCGGAATTAAATACAAAAGGCGCAGTGCCACCTTAAGTGCAAGAAGAGTGAGACTTCTTAGAGTCAGTGCTTTGATCCTTTCCTGTGAGACCAGTATTAGTTTCCGATACTCCACTGGAGGGTCAAAGTATTCCTTGGACCTTCACATTGACGATGAAACACAGAAATCGCATCGGAAGAAAATACAAAAAGCACAATGCCGCATTAAGTGTAAGAAGAGTGACACTTCTTAGAGTCTGTGCTTTGATCCTTTCCTGTGAGACCAGTATTAGTTTCCGACAAACCACTGCATGTTAAATGTATTCCTTGGACCTTCACATTGACGATGAAACACAGAAATCACATCGGAGATAAATCCAAAGGTACGATGCCGCCTTAAGTGCAAGAAGAGTGAGACATCTTAGAGTCTGCGCTTTGGTCCTCTCCTATGAGACCAGTATTATTTTCCGATACACCACTGCAGGTTCAATGTATTCCTTGGACCTTCACATTGTAGATAAAACACAGAAATCGCATCGGAATTAAATACAAAACGCACAATGCTGCCTTAAGTATAAGAATAGAGACTCTTCTTACAGTCAGTGTTTTGAGCATTCCCTGTGAGACCAGTATTAGTTTCTGACACACCATTGCAGGTTCAATGTATTCCTTGGACATACACATTGACGATGAAACACTGAAATTAGATCGGAATTAAATACAAAAGGCACAATGCAACTTAAAGGAAAGATGAGTGAGACTTCTTAGAGTCTGTGCTTCGATCCTTTCCTGTGAACCAGTATTAGTTTCCGATACACCAATGCAGGTTCAATGTATTCCTTGGACCTTCACTTTGACGATGAAACACAGAAATCGCATCGGAATTAAATACAAAAGGCACAATGCCGCCTTAAGTGCAACAAGAGTGAGACTTCTTAAAGTCTGTGCTTTGATCCTTTCCTGCGATACCAGTATTAGTTTCCGATACACCACTGCAGGTTCAATGTATTTGTTGGACATTCACATTGACGATGAAACACAGAAATCGCATCGGAATGAAATACAAAAGGCACAATGCCACCTTAAGTGCAAGAGGCGTGTGACTTCTTAGAGTCTGTGCTTTGACCCTTTCCTATGAGACCAGTATCAGTTTCCGATATACCACTGCACATTCAATGTATTCCTTGGACCTTCACATTGACGATGAAACACAGAAATCGCATCGGAATTAAATACAAAAGGCACAATGCCGCCTTAAGTGCGAGAAGAGTGGGACTTCTTAGAGTCTGTGCTTTGATCCTCTCCTGTGAGACCAGTATTAGTTTCCGATACACCACTGCAGGTTCAATGTATTCCTTGGACCTTCACTTTGACGATGAAACACAGAAATCGCGTCGGAATTAAATACAAAAGGCACAATGCCGGCTTAAATATAAGAATAGAGATTCCTCTAACAGTCGGTGTTTGAGCATTCCCTGTGAGACCAGTATTAGTTTCTGACACACCACTTCAGGTTCAATGTATTCCTTGGACATGCACACTGACGATGAACTACTGAAATTAGATCGGAATTAAATACAAATGGCACAATACCCCCTTAAATGCAAGAAGAGTGGAACTTCTTATTATCTGTGCTTTGATCCTTTCCTGTGAACCAGTATTAGTTACCGATGCACCACTGCAGGTTCAATGTATTCCTTGGACCTTCACATTGATGATGAAACACAGAAATCGCATCACAATTAAATAAAAAAAGGCACAATGCGGCCTTAAGGACAGGAATAGAGACTCTGCTTACAGTCGGTGTTTTGAGCATTCCCTGTGAGACCAGTATTAATTTCCGATACACCACTGCAGGTTCAATGTACTCCTTGGACATACACGTTGACGATGAAACACTGAAATTAGATCAGAATTAAATACGAAAGGCACATTACGACTTAAGTGCAAGAAATGTGAGACTTCTTAGAGTCTGTGCTTTGATCCTTTCCTGTTTGACCAGTATTAGATTCCGATACACCACTGAAGGTTCAATGTATTCCTTGGACATACACGTTGACGATGAAACACTGAAATTAGATCGGAATTAAATACAAAAGGCACAATGCGACTTAAGTGCAAGAAGAGTGGGACTTCTTAGAGTCTGTGCTTTGATCCTTTCCTGTGAGACCAGTATTAATTTCCGATACACCACTGAAGGTTCAATGTATTCCTTGGACATTATAATTGACGATGAAACACAGATATCTCATCGGTGTTAAATACAAAAGGCACAATGCCGCTTTAAGTGCAAGAAGAGTGTGACTTCTTAGAGTCTCTGCTTTGGCCCTTTCCAGTGAGACCAGTATTAGTTTCCGACACACCACTGCAGGTTCAATGTACTCTTTGGACTTTCACATTGACGATGAAACACAGAAATCGCGTCGGAATTAAATACAAAAGGCACAATGCCGGCTTAAATATAAGTATAGAGATTCCTCTTACAGTCGGTGTTTTGAGCATTCCCTGTGAGACCAGTATTAGTTTCTGACACACCACTGGAGGTTCAATGTATTCCTTGGACATACACATTGACGATAACACTGAAATTAAATCGGAATTGAATACAAAACTCACAATGCCGCCTTAAGTGCAAGAAGAGTGAGACTTCTTAGAGTCTGTGCTTTGATCCTTTCCTGTGAGACCAGTATTAGTTTCCGATACACCACTGCAGGTTCAATGTATTCCTAGGACCTACACATTGACGATAAACCACTGAAATTACATTGGAATTAAATACAAAAGGCACAATGCCGCCTTAAGTGCAAGAGGCCTGTGACTTCTTAGAGTCTGTGCTTTGATCCTTTCCTGTGAGACCAGTATCAGTTTCCGATATACCACTGCAGATTCAATGTATTCCTTGGACCTTCACATTGACGATGAAACACAGAAATCACATCGGAATTAAATACAAAAGGCACAATGCCGTCTTAAGCGCGAGAAGAGTGAGACTTCTTAGAGTCTGAGCTTTGATCCTTTCCTGTGAGGCCAGTATTAGTTTCCGATAACCCACTGCAGGTTCAAAGTATTCCTTTGACCTTCACATTGACGATGAAGCACAGAAATCGATTCGGAATCAAATGCAAAAGGCACAATGTCGTCTTAAGTACAAGAATAGAGACTCTTCTTACAGTCGGTGCTCTGAACTTTCCCTGTGAGACCAGTATTAGTGTCCGATACACCACTGCAGGTTCAATGTATTCCTTGGACATACACATTGACGATGAAACATAGAAATCGCATCGGAATTAAATACAAAAGCCACAATGCCGCCTTAAGTGCAAGAAGAGTGAGACATCTTAGAATCTGTGCTTTGATCCTCTCCTGTGAGACCAGTATTAGTTTCCGATACACCACTGCAGGTGCAGTGAATTCCTTGGACCTTCACATTGACGATGAAACACAGAGATCGCGTCGGAATTAAATACAAAAGGCACAATGCCGCCTTAAATATAAGAACAGAGATTTCTCTTACAGTCGGTGTTTTGAGCATTCCCTGTGAGACCAGTATTAGTTTCTGACACACCACTTCAGGTTCAATGTATTCCTTGGACATGCACACTGACGATGAACTACTGAAATTAGATCGGAATTAAATACAAATGGCACAATACCCCCTTAAATGCAAGAAGAGTGGAACTTCTTATTATCTGTGCTTTGATCCTTTCCAGTGAACCAGTATTAGTTACCGATGCACCACTGCAGGTTCAATGTATTCCTTGGACCTTCACATTGATGATGAAACACAGAAATCGCATCACAATTAAATAAAAAAAGGCACAATGCGGCCTTAAGGACAGGAATAGAGACTCTGCTTACAGTCGGTGTTTTGAGCATTCCCTGTGAGACCAGTATTAATTTCCGATACACCACTGCAGGTTCAATGTACTCCTTGGACGTACACGTTGACGATGAAACACTGAAATTAGATCAGAATTAAATACGAAAGGCACATTACGACTTAAGTGCAAGAAATGTGAGACTTCTTAGAGTCTGTGCTTTTATCCTTTCCTGTTTGACCAGTATTAGATTCCGATACACCACTGCAGGTTCAATGTATTCCTTGGACATACAGGTTGACGATGAAACACTGAAATTAGATCGGAATTAAATACAAAAGGCACAATGCGACTTAAGTGCAAGAAGAGTGAGACTTCTTAGAGTCTGTGCTTTGATCCTTTCCTGTGAGACCAGTATTAATTTCCGATACACCACTGAAGGTTCAATGTATTCCTTGGACATTATAATTGACGATGAAACACAGATATCTCATCGGTGTTAAATACAAAAGGCACAATGCCGCTTTAAGTGCAAGAAGAGTGTGACTTCTTAGAGTCTCTGCTTTGGCCCTTTCCAGTGAGACCAGTATTAGTTTCCGACACACCACTGCAGGTTCAATGTACTCTTTGGACTTTCACATTGACGATGAAACACAGAAATCGCGTCGGAATTAAATACAAAAGGCACAATGCCGGCTTAAATATAAGTATAGAGATTCCTCTTACAGTCGGTGTTTTGAGCATTCCCTGTGAGACCAGTATTAGTTTCTGACACACCACTGGAGGTTCAATGTATTCCTTGGACATACACATTGACGATAACACTGAAATTAAATCGGAATTGAATACAAAACTCACAATGCCGCCTTAAGTGCAAGAAGAGTGAGACTTCTTAGAGTCTGTGCTTTGATCCTTTCCTGTGAGACCAGTATTAGTTTCCGATACACCACTGCAGGTTCAATGTATTCCTAGGACCTACACATTGACGATAAACCACTGAAATTACATTGGAATTAAATACAAAAGGCACAATGCCGCCTTAAGTGCAAGAGGCCTGTGACTTCTTAGAGTCTGTGCTTTGATCCTTTCCTGTGAGACCAGTATCAGTTTCCGATATACCACTGCAGATTCAATGTATTCCTTGGACCTTCACATTGACGATGAAACACAGAAATCACATCGGAATTAAATACAAAAGGCACAATGCCGTCTTAAGTGCGAGAAGTGTGAGACTTCTTAGAGTCTGAGCTTTGATCCTTTCCTGTGAGGCCAGTATTAGTTTCCGATAACCCACTGCAGGTTCAAAGTATTCCTTTGACCTTCACATTGACGATGAAGCACAGAAATCGATTCGGAATCAAATGCAAAAGGCACAATGTCGCCTTAAGTACAAGAATAGAGACTCTTCTTACAGTCGGTGCTCTGAACTTTCCCTGTGAGACCAGTATTAGTGTCCGATACACCACTGCAGGTTCAATGTATTCCTTGGACATACACATTGACGATGAAACACAGAAATCGCATCGGAATTAAATACAAAAGCCACAATGCCGCCTTAAGTGCATGAATTGTGAGACATCTTAGAGTCTGTGCTTTGATCCTCTCCTGTGAGACCAGTATTAGTTTCCGATACACCACTGCAGGTGCAGTGAATTCCTTGGACCTTCACATTGACGATGAAACACAGAGATCGCGTCGGAATTAAATACAAAAGGCACAATGCCGCATTAAGTGCAAGAAGAGTGACACTTCTTAGAGTCTGTGCTTTGATCCTTTCCTGTGAGACCAGCATTAGATTCCGATAAACCACTGCAGGTCAATGTATTCCTTGGACCTTCACATTGACGAAGAAACTCAGAAATCACATCGGAGATAAATCCAAATGCACAATGCCGCCTTAAGTGCAAGAAGAGTGAGACTTCTTAGAGTCTGTGCTTTGATCCTTTCCTGTGAGACCAGTATTAGTTTCCGATACACCACTGCAGGTTCAATGTATTCCTTGGACATACACGTTGACGATGAAACACTGAAATTAGATCAGAATTAAATACAAAAGGTACAATGCGACTTGAGTGCAAGAAGAGTGAGACTTCTTAGAGTCTGTGCTTTGATCCTTTCCTGTGAGACCAGTATCAGTTTCCGATACACCACTGCAGGTTCAATGTATTCCTTGGACATTCACATTGACGATGAAACACAGAAATCGCATCGGTATTAAATGCAAAAGGCACAATGCCGCCTTAGGTGCAAGAAGAGTGTGACTTCTTAGAGTCTGTGCTTTGATCCTTTCCTGTGAGACCAGTATTAGTTTCCGATACATCACTGCAGGTTAAATGTACCCTTGGACCTTCACATTGACGATGAAACACAGAAATCGCGTCGGAATGAAATACAAAAGTCACAATGCCGCCTTAAGTATAAGAATAGAGACTATTCTTACAGTCGGTGTTTTGAGGATTCCCTGTGAGACCAGTATTAGTTTCTGACACACCACTGCAGGTACAATGTACTCCTTGGACATACACATTGACGATGAAACACTGAAATTATATGGGAATTGAATACAAAACTCACAATGCCGCCTTAAGTGCAAGAACAGTGAGGCTTCTTAGAGTCTGTGCATTGATCCTTTCCTGTGAGACCAGTATTACTTTCCGATACTCCACTGCAGGTACAATGAATTCCTTGGACCTTCACTTTGACGATGAAACACAGAAATCGCATCGGATTTAAATACAAATGGCACAATGCCGCCTTAAGTGCAACAAGAGTGAACTTCTTAAAGTCTGTGCTTTGATCCTTTCCTGCGATACCAGTATTAGTTTCCGATACACCACTGCAGGTTCAATGTATTTCTTGGACATTCACATTGACGATGAAACACAGAGATCGCATCGGAATTAAATACAAAAGGCACAATGCCGCCTTAAGTGCAAGAGGCGTGTGACTTCTTAAAGTCTCTGCTTTGATCCTTTCCTGTGAGGCCAGTATTAGTTTCCGATACACCACTGCAGGTTCAATGTATTCCTTGGACCTTCACATTGACGATGAAACACTGAAATTAATCGGAATTAAATACAAAAGGCACAATGCGACTTAAGTGCAAGAAGAGTGAGACTTCTTAAAGTCTGTGTTTTGTTCCTTTCCTGTGAGACCAGTATTAGTTTCCGATACACCACTGCAGGTTCAATGTATTCCTTGGACATTATCATTGACGATGAAACACAGATATCTCATCGCTATTAAATACAAAAGACACAATGCCGCTTTAAGTGCAAGAAGAGTGTGACTTCTTAGAGTCTCTGCTTTGTTCCTTTACTGTTTGACCAGTATTAGTTTCCGACACACCACTGCAGGTTCAATGTACTCCTTGGACCTTCACATTGACGATGAAACACAGAAATCGCGTTGGAATTAAATACAAAAGGCAAAATGACGCCATAAATATAAGAATAGAGACTCCTCTTACAGTCGGTGTTTTGAGCATTCCCTGTGAGACCAGTATTAGTTTCTGACACACCACTGCAGGTTCAATGTATTCCTTGGACATACGCATTGACGATAAACCACTGAAATTACATCGGAATTAAATACAAAAGGCGCAGTGCCACCTTAAGTGCAAGAAGAGTGAGACTTCTTAGAGTCTGTGCTTTGATCCTTTCCTGTGAGACCAGTATTAGTTTACGATACACCACTGCAGGTTCAATGTATTCCTAGGACCTACACATTGACGATAAACCACTGAAATTACATCGGAATTAAATACAAAAGGCGCAGTGCCACCTTAAGTGCAAGAAGAGTGAGACTTCTTAGAGTCAGTGCTTTGATCCTTTCCTGTGAGACCAGTATTAGTTTCCGATACTCCACTGGAGGGTCAATGTATTCCTTGGACCTTCACATTGACGATGAAACACAGAAATCGCATCGGAAGAAAATACAAAAAGCACAATGCCGCATTAAGTGTAAGAAGAGTGACACTTCTTAGAGTCTGTGCTTTGATCCTTTCCTGTGAGACCAGTATTAGTTTCCGACAAACCACTGCATGTTAAATGTATTCCTTGGACCTTCACATTGACGATGAAACACAGAAATCACATCGGAGATAAATCCAAAGGCACGATGCCGCCTTAAGTGCAAGAAGAGTGAGACATCTTAGAGTCTGCACTTTGATCCTCTCCTGTGAGACCAGTATTATTTTCCGATACACCACTGCAGGTTCAATGTATTCCTTGGACCTTCACATTGACAATAAAACACAGAAATCGCATCGGAATTAAATACAAAACGCACATTGCTGCCTTAAGTATAAGAATAGAGGCTCTTCTTACAGTCAGTGTTTTGAGCATTCCCTGTGAGACCAGTATTAGTTTCTGACACACCACTGCAGGTTCAATGTATTCCTTGGACATACACATTGACGATGAAACACTGAAATTAAATCGGAATTGAATACACAACTCACAATGCCGCCTTAAGTGCAATAAGAGTGAGACTTCTTAGAGTCTGTGCTTTGATCCTTTCCTGTGAGACCAGTATTAGTTTCCGATTCACCACTGCAGGTTCAATGTCTTTGTTATACCTTCAGATTGACGATGAAACACAGAAATCGCATCGGAATGAAATACAAGATGCACAATGCCGCCTTAAGTGCCAGAAGAGTGAGACTTCTTAGAGTCTGTGCATTGATCCTTTCCTGTGATACCAGTATTAGTTTCCGATACTCCACTGCAGGTTCAATGTATTCCTTGGACCTCCACATTGACGATGAAACACAAAAATCACATCGGAATTAAATACAAAAGGCACAATGCCGCCTTAATAGCAAGAAGAGTGAGACTTCTTAGAGTCTGTGCTTTGATCCTATCCTGTGAGACCAGTATTAGTTTCCGATACACCACTGCAAGTTCAATGTATTCCTTGGACCTTCACATTGATGATGAAACACAGAAATCGCATCGCAATTAAATACAAAAGGCACAATGCCGCCTTAAGTACTAGAATAGAGACTCTTCATACAGTCGGTGCTTTGAGCATTCTCTGTGAGGCCAGTATTAGTTTCCGATACGCCACTGCAGGTTCAATGTATTCCTTGGACACACACGTGACGATGAAACACTGAAATTAGATCGGAATTAAATACAAAAGGCACAATGCAACTTAAAGGAAAGAAGAGTGAGACTTCTTAGGGTCTGTGCTTCGATCCTTTCCTGTGAACCAGTAGTAGTTTCCGATACACCAATGCAGGTTCAATGTATTCATTGGACCTGCACATTGACGATGAAAAACAAATATCGCATCGGAATTAACTGCAAAAGGCACAATGCCGCCTTAAGTACAAGAATGGAGACTCTTCTTGCAGTCGGTGCTTTGAGCATTCCCTGTGAGACCAGTATTAGTTTCCGATACACCACTGCAGGTTCAATGTATTCCTTGGGCATACACATTGACGATGAACTACTGAAATTAGATAGGAATTAAATACAAAAGGCGCAGTGCCACCTTAAGTGCAAGAAGAGTGAGACTTCTTAGAGTCTGTGCTTTGATCCTTTCCAATGAGACCAGTATTAGTTTCCGATACATCACTGCAGGTTAAATGTACTCCTTGGACCTTCACATTGACGATGAAACACAGAAATCGCGTCGGAATTAAATACAAAAGGCACAATGCCGTCTTAACTATAAGAATAGAGACTCTTCTTACAGTCGGTGTTTGAGCATTCCCTGTGAGACCAGTATTAGTTTCTGACACACCACTGCTGGTACAATGTACTCCTTGGACATACACATTGACGATGAAACACTGAAATTATATGGTACTGAATACAAAACTCACAATGCCGCCTTAAGTGCAAGAAGAGTGAGGCTTCTTAGAGTCTGTGCATTGATCCTTTCCTGTGAGACCAGTATTACTTTCCGATACTCCACTGCAGGTTCAATGTATTCCTTGGACCTTCACTTTGACGATGAAACACAGAAATCGCATCGGAATTAAATACAAAAGGCACAATGCCGCCTTAAGTGCAACAAGAGTGAGACTTCTTAGAGTCTGTGCTTTGATCCTTTCCTGCGATACCAGTATTAGTTTCCGATACACCACTGCAGGTTCAATGTATTTGTTGGACATTCACATTGACGATGAAACACAGAAATCGCATCGGAATGAAATACAAAAGGCACAATGCCACCTTAAGTGCAAGAGGCGTGTGACTTCTTAGAGTCTGTGCTTTGAGCCTTTCCTTTGAGACCAGTATCAGTTTCCGATATACCACTGCAGATTCACTGTATTCCTTGGACCTTCACATTGACGATGAAACACAGAAATCGCATCGGAATTAAATACAAAAGGCACAATGCCGCCTAAAGTGCGAGAAGAGTGAGACTTCTTAGAGTCTGTGCTTTGATCCTTTCCTGTGAGGCCAGTATTAGTTTCCGATACTCCACTGCCGGTTCAACGTATTCCTTTGACCTTCACATTGACGGTGAAACACAGAAATCGATTCGGAATTAAATGCAAAAGGCACAATGTCGCCTTAAGTACAAGAATAGAGACACTTCTTACAGTCGGTGCTTTGAGCTTTCCCTGCTAGACCAGTATTAGTTTCCGATACACCACTTCAGGTTCAATGTATTCCTTGGACATACACACTGACGATGAACTACTGAAATTAGATCGGAATTAAATACAAAAGGCACAATACCCCCTTAAATGCAAGAAGAGTGGAACTTCTTATTATCTGTGCTTTGATCCTTTCCTGTGAAAATGTATTAGTAACCGATGCACCACTGCAGGTTCAATGTATTCCTTGGACCTTCACATTGATGATGAAACACAGAAATCGCATCACAATTAAATAAAAAAAGGCACAATGCGGCCTTAAGTACAGGAATAGAGACTCTGCTTACAGTCGGTGTTTTGAGCATTCCCTGTGAGACCAGTATTAATTTCCGATACACCACTGCAGGTTCAATGTACTCCTTGGACATACACGTTGACGATGAAACACTGAAATTAGATCAGAATTAAATACGAAAGGCACATTACGACTTAAGTGCAAGAAATGTGAGACTTCTTAGAGTCTGTGCTTTGATCCTTTCCTGTTTGACCAGTATTAGATTCCGATACACCACTGCAGGTTCAATGTATTCCTTGGACATACACGTTGACGATGAAACACTGAAATTAGATCGGAATTAAATACAAAAGGCACAATGCGACTTAAGTGCAAGAAGAGTGAGACTTCTTAGAGTCTGTGCTTTGATCCTTTCCTGTGAGAACAGTATTAATTTCCGATACACCACTGAAGGTTCAATGTATTCCTTGGACATTATAATTGACGATGAAACACAGATATCTCATCGGTGTTAAATACAAAAGGCACAATGGCGCTTTAAGTGCAAGAAGAGTGTGACTGCTTAGAGTCTCTGCTTTGGCCCTCTCCAGTGAGACCAGTATTAGTTTCCGACACACCACTGCAGGTTCAATGTACTCTTTGGACTTTCACATTGACGATGAAACACAGAAATCGCGTCGGAATTAAATACAAAAGGCACAATGCCGGCTTAAATTTAAGAATAGAGATTCCTCTTACAGTCGGTGTTTTGAGCATTCCCTGTGAGACCAGTATTAGTTTCTGACACACCACTGGAGGTTCAATGTATTCCTTGGACATACACATTGACGATAACACTGAAATTAAATCGGAATTGAATACAAAACTCACAATGCCGCCTTAAGTGCAAGAAGAGTGAGACTTCTTAGAGTCTGTGCTTTGATCCTTTCCTGTGAGACCAGTATTAGTTTCCGATACACCACTGCAGGTTCAATGTATTCCTAGGACCTACACATTGACGATAAACCACTGAAATTACATTGGAATTAAATACAAAAGGCGCAGTGCCACCTTAAGTGCAAGAAGAGTGAGACTTCTTAGAGTCTGTGGTTCGATCCTTTCCTGTGAGACCAGTTTTAGTTCCGGATACACCACTGCAGATTCAATGTATTCTTTCGACATTATCATTGACGATGAATCATAGATATCTCATCGATATTAAATTCGAAAGGCACAATGCCGCTTTAAGTGCAAGAAGAGTGTGACTTCTTAGAGTCTGTGCTTTGATCCTCCCCTGTGAGACCAGTATTGCTTCCGATACATCACTGCAGGTTCAATGTATTCCTTGGACATACACATTGACGATGAAACACAGAAATCGCATCGGAATTAAATACAAAAGCCACAATGCCGCCTTAAATGCAAGAGGAGTGAGACATCTAAGAGTCTGTGCTTTGATCCTCTCCTGTAAGACCAGTATTAGTTTCCGATACACCACTGCAGGTTCAATGTATTCCTTGGACCTTCACATTGACGATGAAACACAGAAATCGCATCGGAATTAAATACGAAAGGCACAATGCCGCCATAAGTACAAGAACAGAGACTCTTCTTACACCCGGTGTTTTGTGCATTCCCTGTGAGACCAGTATTAGTTTCCGATACACCACTGCAGGTTCAATGTATTCCTTGGACATACACGTTCACGATGAAACGCTGAAATTAGACCGAAATTAAATACAAAAGGCACAATGCGACTTGAGTGCAAAAAGAGTGAGACTTCTTAGGGACTGTGCATTGATCCTTTCCTGTGAGACCAGTATTAGTTTCCGATATACCACTGCAGGTTCAATGTATTCCTTGGACATTCACATTGACGATGAAACACAGAAATCGCATCGGTATTAAATGCAAAAGACACAATGCCGCCTTAAGTGCAAGAAGAGTGAGACTTCTTAGAGTCTGTGCTTTGATCCTTTCCTGTGAGACAAGTATTAGATTCCGATACATCACTGCAGGTTAAATGTACTCCCTGGACCTTCACATTGACGATGAAACACAGAAATCGCGTTGGAATTAAATACAAAAGGCACAATGCCGCCTTAAGTAAAAGAATAGAGACTCTTCTTACAGTCGGTGTTTTGAGCATTCCCTGTGAGACCAGTATTAGTTTCTGACACACCACTGCAGGTACAATGTACTCCTTGGACATACACATTGACGATGAAACACTGAAATTATATGGGAATTGAATACAAAACTCACAATGCCGCCTTATGTGCAAGAAGAGTGAGGCTTCTTAGTGTCTGTGCATTGATCCTTTCCTGTAAGACCAGTATCACTTTCCGATACTCCACTGCAGGTTCAATGTATTCCTTGGACCTTCACTTTGACGATGAAACACAGAAATCGCATCGGAATTAAATACAAAATGCACAATGCCGCCTAAAATGCAACAAGAGTGAGACTTCTTAGAGTCTGTGCTTTGATCCTTTCCTGCGATACCAGTATTAGTTTCCGATACATCACTGCAGGTTCTATGTATTTGTTGGACATTCACATTGACGATGAAACACAGAAATCGCATCGGAATTAAATACAAAAGGCACAATGCCGCCTTAAGTCCAAGAGGCCTGTGACTTCTTAGAGCCTGTGCTTTGATCCTTTCCTGTGAGACCAGTATCAGTTTCCGATATACCACTGCAGATTCAATGTATTCCTTGGACCTTCACATTGACGATGAAACACAGAAATCGATTCGGAATCAAATGCAAAAGGCACAATGTCGCCTTAAGTACAAGAATAGAGACTCTTCTTACAGTCGGTGCTCTGAACTTTCCCTGTGAGACCAGTATTAGTATCCGATACACCACTGCAGGTTCAATGTATTCCTTGGACATACACATTGACGATTAAACACAGAAATCGCATCGGAATTAAATACAAAAGCCACAATGCCGCCTTAAGTGCAAGAAGAGTGAGCCATCTTAGAGTCTGTGATTTGATCCTCTCCTGTGAGACCAGTATTAGTTTCCGATACACCACTGCAGGTGCAGTGTATTCCTTGGACCTTCACATTGACGATGAAACACAGAGATCGCGTCGGAATTAAATACAAAAGGCACAATGCCGCCTTAAATATAAGAATAGAGACTCTTCTTACAGTCGGTTTTTTGAGTATTCCCTGTGAGACCAGTATTAGTTTCTGACACACCACTGCAGGTCCAATGTATTCCTTGGACATATTAATTGTCGATGAAACACTGAAATGAAATGGGAATTGAATACAAAACACACAATGCCGCCTTAACTGCAAGAAGAGTGAGACTTCTTACAGTCTGTGCTTTGATCCTTTCCTGTGAGAGCCGTATTAGATTCCGATTCTCCACTGCAGGGTCAATGTATTCCTTGGACCTCCACATTGACGATGAAACACAGAAATCGCATCGGAATTAAATACAAAAGGCACAATGCCGCATTAAGTGCAAGAAGAGTGACACTTCTTAGAGTCTGTGCTTTGATCCTTTCCTGTGAGACCAGCATTAGTTTCCGATAAACCACTGCAGGTCAACGTATCCCTTGGACCTTCACATTGACGAAGAAATTCAGAAATCACATCGGAGTTAAATCCAAATGCACAATGCCGCCTTAAGTGCAAGAAGAGTGAGACTTCTTAGAGTCTGTGCTTTGATCCTTTCCTGTGAGACCAGTATTAGTTTCCGATACATATTAGTTTCCGATACACCACTGCCGGATCACTGTATTCCTTGGACGTACACATTGACGATGAAACACAGGAATCGCATCGGAATTAAATACAAAAGCCACAATGCCGCTTAAGTGCAAGAAGAGTGAGACATCTTACAGTCTGTGCATTGATCCTCTTCTGTGAGACCAGTATTAGTTTCCGATACACCACTGCAGGTTCAATGTATTCCTTGGACCTTCAAATTGACGATGAAACACAGAAATCGCATCGGAATTAAATACAAAAGGCACAATGCCGCCATAAGTACAAGAACAGAGACTCTTCTTACACCCGGTGCTTTGAGCAATCCCTGTGAGACCAGTATTAGTTTCCGATGCACCACTGCAGGTTCAATGTATTCCTTGGACATACACGTTGACGATGAAACACTGAAATTAGATCAGAATTAAATACAAAAGGCACAATGCGACTTGAGTGCAAGAAGAGTGAGACTTCTTAGAGTCTGTGCATTGATCCTTTCCTGTGAGACCAGTATTAGTTTCCGATACACCACTGCAGGTTCAATGTATTCCTTGGACATTCACATTGACGATGAAACACAGAAATCGCATCGGTATTAAATGCAAAAGGCACAATGCCGCCTTAAGTGCAAGAAGAGTGTGACTTCTTAGAGTCTGTGCTTTGATCCTTTCCTGTGAGACCAGTATTAGTTTCCGATACATCACTGCAGGTTAAATGTACCCTTGGACCTTCACATTGACGATGAAACACAGAAATCGCGTCGGAATGAAATACAAAAGTCACAATGCCGCCTTAAGTATAAGAATAGAGACTATTCTTACAGTCGGTGTTTTGAGGATTCCCTGTGAGACCAGTATTAGTTTCTGACACACCACTGCAGGTACAATGTACTCCTTGGACATACACATTGACGATGAAACACTGAAATTATATGGGAATTGAATACAAAACTCACAATGCCGCCTTAAGTGCAAGAAGAGTGAGGCTTCTTAGAGTCTGTACATTGATCCTTTCCTGTGAGACCAGTATTACTTTCCGATACTCCACTGCAGGTACAATGAATTCCTTGGACCTTCACTTTGACGTTGAAACACAGAAATCGCATCGGATTTAAATACAAATGGCACAATGCCGCCTTAAGTGCAACAAGAGTGAGACTTCTTAGAGTCTGTGCTTTGATCCTTTCCTGCGATACCAGTATTAGTTTCCGATACACCACTGCAGGTTCAATGTATTTCTTGGACATTCACATTGACGATGAAACACAAAAATCGCATCGGTATTAAATGCAAAAGGCACAATGCCGCCTTAAGTGCATGAAGAGTGAGACTTCTTAGAGTCTGTGATTTGATCCTTTCCTGTGAGACCAGTATTAGTTTCCGATACATCACTGCAGGTTCAATGTATTCCTTGGACCTTCACATTGACGATGAAACACAGAAATCGCATCGGAATTAAATACAAAAGGCACAATGCCGTCTTAAGTGCGAGAAGAGTGAGACTTCTTAGAGTCTGAGCTTTGATCCTTTCCTGTGAGGCCAGTATTAGTTTCCGATAACCCACTGCAGGTTCAAAGTATTCCTTTGACCTTCACATTGACGATGAAACACAGAAATCGATTCGGAATCAAATGCAAAAGGCACAATGACGCCTTAAGTACAAGAATAGAGACTCTTCTTACAGTCGGTGCTCTGAACTTTCCCTGTGAGACCAGTATTAGTTTCCGATACACCACTGCAGGTTCAATGTATTCCTTGGACATACACATTGACGATGAAACACAGAAATCGCATCGGAATTAAATGCAAAAGGCACAATGCCGCCTTAAGTGCATGAAGAGTGAGACTTCTTAGAGTCTGTGCTGTGATCCTTTCCTGTGAGACCAATATTAGTTTCCGATACATCACTGCAGGTTCAATGTATTCCTTGGACCTTCACATTGACGATGAAACGCAGAAATCGCATCGGAATTAAATACAAAAGGCACAATGCCGTCTTAAGTGCGAGAAGAGTGAGACTTCTTAGAGTCTGAGCTTTGATCCTTTCCTGTGAGGCCAGTATTAGTTTCCGATAACCCACTGCAGGTTCAAAGTATTCCTTTGACCTTCACATTGACGATGAAACACAGAAATCGATTCGGAATCAAATGCAAAAGGCACAATGTCGCCTTAAGTACAAGAATAGAGACTCTTCTTACAGTCGGTGCTCTGAACTTTCCCTGTGAGACCAGTATTAGTTTCCGATACACCACTGCAGGTTCAATGTATTCCTTGGACATACACATTGACGATGAAACACAGAAATCGCATCGGAATTAAATACAAAAGCCACAATGCCGCCTTAAGTGCAAGAAGAGTGAGACATCTTAGAGTCTGTGCTTTGATCGTCTCCTGTGAGACCAGTATTAGTTTCCGATACACCACTGCAGGTTCAGTGTATTCCTTGGACCTTCACATTGACGATGAAACACAGAGATCGCGTCGGAATTAAATACAAAAGGCACAATGCCGCCTTAAATATATGAATAGAGACTCTTCTTACAGTCGGTTTTTTGAGTATTCCCTGTGAGACCAGTATTAGTTTCTGACACACCACTGCAGGTTCAATGTATTCCTTGGACATATTAATTGTCGATGAAACACTGAAATGAAATGGGAATTGAATACAAAACACACAATGCCGCCTTAACTGCAAGAAGAGTGAGACTTCTTACAGTCTGTGCTTTGATCCTTTCCTGTGAGACCCGTATTAGATTCCGATTCTCCACTGCAGGGTCAATGTATTCCTTGGACCTCCACATTGACGATGAAACACAGAAATCGCTTCGGAATTAAATACAAAAGGCACAATGCCGCATTAAGTGCAAGAAGAGTGACACTTCTTAGAGTCTGTGCTTTGATCCTTTCCTGTGAGACCAGCATTAGTTTCCGATAAACCACTGCAGGTTCAATGTATTCCTTGGACCTTCACATTGACGAAGAAACTCAGAAATCACATCGGAAATAAATCCAAATGCACAATGCCGCCTTAAGTGCAAGAAGAGTGAGACTTCTTAGAGTCTGTGCTTTGATCCTTTCCTGTGAGACCAGTATTAGTTTCCGATACATATTAGTTTCCGATACACCACTGCAGGTTCAATGTATTCCTTGGACGTACACATTGACGATGAAACACAGGAATCGCATCGGAATTAAATACAAAAGCCAATATGCCGCTTAAGTACAAGAAGAGTGAGACATCTTACAGTCTGTGCATTGATCCTCTCCTGTGAGACCAGTATTAGTTTCCGATACACCACTGCAGGTTCAATGTATTCCTTGGACCTTCAAATTGACGATGAAACACAGAAATCGCATCGGAATTAAATACAAAAGGCACAATGCCGCCATAAGTACAAGAACAGAGACTCTTCTTACACCCGGTGCTTTGAGCATTCCCTGTGAGACCAGTATTAATTTCCGATACACCACTGCAGGTGCAATGTATTCCTTGGACATACACGTTGACGATGAAACACTGAAATTAGATCAGAATTAAATACAAAAGGCACAATGCGACTTGAGTGCAAGAAGAGTGAGACTTCTTAGAGTCTGTGCTTTGATCCTTTCCTGTGAGAACAGTATTAGTTTCCGATACACCACTGCAGGTTCAATGTATTCCTTAGACATTCACATTGACGATGAAACACAGAAATCGCATCGGTATTAAATGCAAAATTCACACTGCCGCCTTAAGTGCAAGAAGAGTGTGACTTCTAAGAGTCTGTGCTTTGATCCTTTCCTGTGAGACCAGTATTAGTTTCCGATACATCACTGCAGGTTAAATGTACTCCTTGGACCTTCACATTGACGATGAAACACAGAAGTCGCGTCGGAATGAAATACAGAAGTCACAATGCCGCCTTAAGTATAAGAATAGAGAATCTTCTTACAGTCGGTGTTTTGAGGATTCCCTGTGAGACCAGTATTAGTTTCTGACACACCAATGCAGGTACAATGTACTCCTTGGACATACACATTGACGATGAAACACTGAAATTATATGGGAATTGAATACGAAACTCACAATGCCGCCTTAAGTGCAAGAAGAGTGAGGCTTCTTAGAGTCTGTGCATTGATCCTTTCCTGTGAGACCAGTATAACTTTCCGATACTCCACTTCAGGTACAATGTATTCATTGGACCTTCACTTTGACGATGAAACACAGGAATCGCATCGGATTTAAATACAAATGGCACAATGCCGCCTTAAGTGCAACAAGAGTGAGACTTCTTAGAGTCTGTGCTTTGATCCTTTCCTGCGATACCAGTATTAGTTTCCGATACACCACTGCAGGTTCAATGTATTCCTTGGACCTTTACATTGACGATGAAACACTGAAATTAGATCGGAATTAAATACAAAAGGCACAATGCGACTTAAGTGCAAGAAGAGTGAGACTTCTTAAAGTCTGTGTTTTGTTCCTTTCCTGTGAGACCAGCATTAGTTTCCGATACACCACTGCAGGTTCAATGTATTCCTTGGACATTATCATTGACGATGAAACACAGATATCTCATCGCTATTAAATACAAAAGACGCAATGCCGCTTTAAGTGCAAGAAGAGTGCGACTTCTTAGAGTCTCTGCTTTGGTCCTTTCCTGTGAGACCAGTATTAGTTTCCGACACACCACTGCAGGTTCAATGTACTCCTAGGACCTTCACATTGACGATGAAACACAGAAATCGCGTTGGAATTAAATACAAAAGGCACAATGCCGCCATAAATATAAGAATAGAGACTCCTCTTACAGTCGGTGTTTTGAGCATTCCCTGTGAGACCAGTATTAGTTTCTGACACACCACTGCAGGCTCAATGTATTCCTTGGACATACGCATTGACGATAAACGACTGAAATTACATCGGAATTAAATACAAAAGGCGCAGTGCCACCTTAAGTGCAAGAAGAATGAGACTTCTTAGAATCTGTGCTTTGATCCTTTCCTGTGAGACCAGTATTAGTTTCCGATACACCACTGCAGGTTCAATGTATTCCTGGGACATACACATTGACGATAAACCACTGAAATTACATCGGAATTAAATACAAAAGGCGCAGTGCCACCTTAAGTGCAAGAAGAGTGAGACTTCTTAGAGTCAGTGCTTTGATCCTTTCCTGTGAGACCAGTATTAGTTTCCGATACTCCACTGGAGGGTCAATGTATTCCTTGGACCTTCACATTGACGATGAAACACAGAAATCGCATCGGAAGAAAATACAAAAAGCACAATGCCGCATTAAGTGCAGGAAGAGTGACACTTCTTAGAGTCTGTGCTTTGATCCTTTCCTGTGAGACCAGTATTAGTTTCCGACAAACCACTGCATGTTAAATGTATTCCTTGGACCTTCACATTGACGATGAAACACAGAAATCACATCGGAGATAAATCCAAAGGCACGATGCCGCCTTAAGTGCAAGAAGAGTGAGACATCTTAGAGTCTGCGCTTTGATCCTCCCCTGTGAGACCAGTATTATTTTCCGATACACCACTGCAGGTTCAATGTATTCCTTGGACCCTCACATTGACGATAAAACACAGAAATCGCATCGGAATTAAATACAAAACGCACAATGCTGCCTTAAGTATAAGAATAGAGACTCTTCTTACAGTCAGTGTTTTGAGCATTCCCTGTGAGACCAGTATTAGTTTCTGACACACCACTGCAGGTTCAATGTATTCCTTGGACACACACATTGACGATGAAACACTGAAATTAAATCGGAATTGAATACACAACTCACAATGCCGCCTTAAGTGCAATAAGAGTGAGACTTCTTAGAGTCTGTGCTATGATCCTTTCCTGTGAGACCAGTATTAGTTTCCGATACACCACTGCAGGTTCAATGTATTTGTTTTACCTTCACATTGACGATGAAACACAGAAATCGCATCGGAATGAAATACAAGAGGCACAATGCCGCCTTAAGTGCCAGAAGAGTGAGACTTCTTAGAGTCTGTGCATTGATCCTTTCCTGTGATACCAGTATTAGTTTCCGATACTCCACTGCAGGTTGAATGTTTTCCTTGGACCTCCACATTGACGATGAAACACAGAAATCACATCGGAATTAAATACAAAAGGCACAATGCCGCCTTAAGTGCAAGAAGAGTGAGACTTCTTAGAGTCTGTGCTTTGATCCTTTCCTGTGAGACCAGTATTAGTTTCCGATACATCACTGCAGGTTAAATGTACTCCTTGGACCTTCACATTGACGATGAAACACAGAAATCGCGTCGGAATGAAATACAGAAGTCACAATGCCGCCTTAAGTATAAGAATAGAGACTCTTCTTACAGTCGGTGTTTTGAGGATTCCCTGTGAGACCAGTATTAGTTTCTGACACACCACTGCAGGTACAATGTACTCCTTGGACATACACATTGACGATGAAACACTGAAATTATATGGGAATTGAATACAAAACTCACAATGCCGCCTTAAGTGCAAGAAGAGTGAGGCTTCTTAGAGTCTGTGCATTGATCCTTTCCTGTGAGACCAGTATAACTTTCCGGTACTCCACTTCAGGTACAATGTATTCCTTGGACCTTCACTTTGACGATGAAACACAGAAATCGCATCGGATTTAAATACAAATGGCACAATGCCGCCTTAAGTGCAACAAGAGTGAGACTTCTTAGAGTCTGTGCTTTGATCCTTTCCTGCGATACCAGTATTAGTTTCCGATACACCACTGCAGGTTCAATGTATTTCTTGGACATTCACATTGACGATGAAACACAGAGATCGCATCGGAATTAAATACAAAAGGCACAATGCCGCCTTAAGTGCAAGAGGCGTGTGACTTCTTAGAGTCTCTGCTCTGATCCTTTCCTGTGAGGCCAGTATTAGTTTCCGATACACCACTGCAGGTTCAATGTATTCCTTGGACCTTCACATTGACGATGAAACACTGAAATTAGATCGGAATTAAATACAAAAGGCACAATGCGACTTAAGTGCAAGAAGAGTGAGACTTCTTAAAGTCTGTGTTTTGTTCCTTTCCTGTGAGACCAGTATTTGTTTCCCATACACCACTGCAGGTTCAATGTATTCCTTGGACATTATCATTGACGATGAAACACAGATATCTCATCGCTATTAAATACAAAAGACGCAATGCCGCTTTAAGTGCAAGAAGAGTGTGACTCCTTTGAGTCTCTGCTTTGGTCCTTTCCTGTGAGACCAGTATTAGTTTCCGACACACCACTGCAGGTTCAATGTACTCCTTGGACCTTCACATTGACGATGAAACACAGAAATCGCGTTGGTATTAAATACAAAAGGCACAATGCCGCCATAAATATAAGAATAGAGACTCCTCTTACAGTCGGTGTTTTGAGCATTCCCTGTGAGACCAGTATTAGTTTCTGACACACCACTGCAGGCTCAATGTATTCCTTGGACACACGCATTGACGACAAACCACTGAAATTACATCGGAATTAAATACAAAAGGCGCAGTGCCACCTTAAGTGCAAGAAGAATGAGACTTCTTAGAGTCTGTGCTTTGATCCTTTCCTGTGAGACCAGTATTAGTTTCCGATACACCACTGCAGGTTCAATGTATTCCTGGGACATACACATTGACGATAAACCACTGAAATTACATCGGAATTAAATACAAAAGGCGCAGTGCCACCTTAAGTGCAAGAAGAGTGAGACTTCTTAGAGTCAGTGCTTTGATCCTTTCCTGTGAGACCAGTATTAGTTTCCGATACTCCACTGGAGGGTCAATGTATTCCTTGGACCTTCACATTGACGATGAAACACAGAAATCGCATCGGAAGAAAATACAAAAAGCACAATGCCGCATTAAGTGCAGGAAGAGTGACACTTCTTAGAGTCTGTGCTTTGATCCTTTCCTGTGAGACCAGTATTAGTTTCCGACAAACCACTGCATGTTAAATGTATTCCTTGGACCTTCACATTGACGATGAAACACAGAAATCACATCGGAGATAAATCCAAAGGCACGATGCCGCCTTAAGTGCAAGAAGAGTGAGACATCTTAGAGTCTGCGCTTTGATCCTCCCCTGTGAGACAAGTATTATTTTCCGATACACCACTGCAGGTTCAATGTATTCCTTGGACCTTCACATTGACGATAAAACACAGAAATCGCATCGGAATTAAATACAAAACGCACAATGCTGCCTTAAGTATAAGAATAGAGACTCTTCTTACAGTCAGTGTTTTGAGCATTCCCTGTGAGACCAGTATTAGTTTCTGACACACCACTGCAGGTTCAATGTATTCCTTGGACACACACATTGACGATGAAACACTGAAATTAAATCGGAATTGAATACACAACTCACAATGCCGCCTTAAGTGCAATAAGAGTGAGACTTCTTAGAGTCTGTGCTATGATCCTTTCCTGTGAGACCAGTATTAGTTTCCGATACACCACTGCAGGTTCAATGTATTTGTTTTACCTTCACATTGACGATGAAACACAGAAATCGCATCGGAATGAAATACAAGAGGCACAATGCCGCCTTAAGTGCCAGAAGAGTGAGACTTCTTAGAGTCTGTGCATTGATCCTTTCCTGTGATACCAGTATTAGTTTCCGATACTCCACTGCAGGTTGAATGTTTTCCTTGGACCTCCACATTGACGATGAAACATAGAAATCACATCGGAATTAAATACAAAAGGCACAATGCCGCCTTAAGTGCAAGAAGAGTGAGACTTCTTAGAGTCTGTGCTTTGATCCTATCCTGTGAGACCAGTATTAGTTTCCGATACACCATTGCAAGTTCAATGTATTCCTTGGACCTTAACATTGATGATGAAACACAGAAATCGCATCGCAAATAAATACAAAAGACTCAATGCCGCCTTAAGTACTAGAATAGAGACTCTTCATACAGTCGGTGCTTTGAGCATTCCCTGTGAGACCAGTATTAGTTTCCGATACGCCACTGCAGGTTCAATGTATTCCATGGACACACACGTGACGATGAAACACTGAAATTAGATCGGAATTAAATACAAAAGGCACAATGCAACTTAAAGGAAAGAAGAGTGAGACTTCTTAGAGTCTGTGCTTCGATCCTTTCCTGTGAACCAGTATTAGTTTCCGATACACCAATGCAGGTTCAATGTATTCATTGGACCTTCACATTGACGATGAAACACAGAAATCGCATCGACATTAAATACAAAAGGCTCAATGCCGCCTTAAGTGCAAGAGGCGTGTGACTTCTTAGAGTCTGTGCTTTGATCCTTTCCTGTGAGACCAGTATTAGTTTCCGATACATCACTGCAGGTTAAATGTACTCCTTGGACCTTCACATTGACGATGAAACACAGAAATCGCGTCGGAATGAAATACAGAAGTCACAATGCCGCCTTAAGTATAAGAATAGAGACTCTTCTTACAGTCGGTGTTTTGAGGATTCCCTGTGAGACCAGTATTAGTTTCTGACACACCACTGCAGGTACAATGTACTCCTTGGACATACACATTGACGATGAAACACTGAAATTATATGGGAATTGAATACAAAACTCACAATGCCGCCTTAAGTGCAAGAAGAGTGAGGCTTCTTAGAGTCTGTGCATTGATCCTTTCCTGTGAGACCAGTATAACTTTCCGGTACTCCACTTCAGGTACAATGTATTCCTTGGACCTTCACTTTGACGATGAAACACAGAAATCGCATCGGATTTAAATACAAATGGCACAATGCCGCCTTAAGTGCAACAAGAGTGAGACTTCTTAGAGTCTGTGCTTTGATCCTTTCCTGCGATACCAGTATTAGTTTCCGATACACCACTGCAGGTTCAATGTATTTCTTGGACATTCACATTGACGATGAAACACAGAGATCGCATCGGAATTAAATACAAAAGGCACAATGCCGCCTTAAGTGCAAGAGGCGTGTGACTTCTTAGAGTCTCTGCTTTGATCCTTTCCTGTGAGGCCAGTATTAGTTTCCGATACACCACTGCAGGTTCAATGTATTCCTTGGACCTTCACATTGACGATGAAACACTGAAATTAGATCGGAATTAAATACAAAAGGCACAATGCGACTTAAGTGCAAGAAGAGTGAGACTTCTTAAAGTCTGTGTTTTGTTCCTTTCCTGTGAGACCAGTATTTGTTTCCGATACACCACTGCAGGTTCAATGTATTCCTTGGACATTATCATTGACGATGAAACACAGATATCTCATCGCTATTAAATACAAAAGACGCAATGCCGCTTTAAGTGCAAGAAGAGTGTGACTCCTTTGAGTCTCTGCTTTGGTCCTTTCCTGTGAGACCAGTATTAGTTTCCGACACACCACTGCAGGTTCAATGTACTCCTTGGACCTTCACATTGACGATGAAACACAGAAATCGCGTTGGTATTAAATACAAAAGGCACAATGCCGCCATAAATATAAGAATAGAGACTCCTCTTACAGTCGGTGTTTTGAGCATTCCCTGTGAGACCAGTATTAGTTTCTGACACACCACTGCAGGCTCAATGTATTCCTTGGACACACGCATTGACGATAAACCACTGAAATTACATCGGAATTAAATACAAAATTCGCAGTGCCACCTTAAGTGCAAGAAGAGTGACACTTCTTAGAGTCTGTGCTTTGATCCTTTCCTGTGAGACCAGTATTAGTTTCCGATACACCACTGCAGGTTCAATGTATTCCTGGGACATACACATTGACGATAAACCACTGAAATTACATCGGAATTAAATACAAAAGTCGCAGTGCCACCTTAAGTGCAAGAAGAGTGAGACTTCTTAGAGTCAGTGCTTTGATCCTTTCCTGTGAGACCAGTATTAGTTTCCGATACTCCACTGGAGGGTCAATGTATTCCTTGGACCTTCACATTGACGATGAAACACAGAAATCGCATCGGAAGAAAATACAAAAAGCACAATGCCGCATTAAGTGCAAGAAGAGTGACACTTCTTAGCGTCTGTGCTTTGAACCTTTCCTGTGAGACCAGTATTAGTTTCCGACAAACCACTGCATGTTAAATGTATTCCTTGGACCTTCACATTGACGATGAAACACAGAAATCACATCGGAGATAAATCCAAAGGCACGATGCCGCCTTAAGTGCAAGAAGAGTGAGACACCTTAGAGTCTGCGCTTTGATCCTCTCCTGTGAGACCAGTATTATTTTCCGATACACCACTGCAGGTTCAATGTATTCCTTGGACCTTCACATTGACGATAAAACACAGAAATCGCATCGGAATTAAACACAAAACGCACAATGCTGCCTTAAGTATAAGAATAGAGACTCTTCTTACAGTCAGTGTTTCGAGCATTCCCTGTGAGACCAGTATTAGTTTCTGACACACCACTGCAGGTTCAATGTATTCCTTGGACATACACATTGACGATGAAACACTGAAATTAAATCGGAATTGAATACACAACTCACAATGCCACCTTAAGTGCAATAAGAGTGAGACTTCTTAGAGTCTGTGCTTTGATCCTTTCCTGTGAGACCAGTATTAGTTTCCGATACACCACTGCAGGTTCAATGTATTTGTTTTACCTTCACATTGACGATGAAACACAGAAATCGCATCGGAATGAAATACAAGAGGCACAATGCCGCCTTAAGTGCCAGAAGAGTGAGACTTCTTAGAGTCTGTGCATTGATCCTTTCCTGTGATACCAGTATTAGTTTCCGATACTCCACTGCAGGTTGAATGTTTTCCTTGGACCTCCACATTGACGATGAAACACAGAAATCACATCGGAATTAAATACAAAAGGCACAATGCCGCCTTAAGTGCAAGAAGAGTGAGACTTCTTAGAGTCTGTGCTTTGATCCTATCCTGTGAGACCAGTATTAGTTTCCGATACACCACTGCAAGTTCAATGTATTCCTTGGACCTTCACATTGATGATGAAACACAGAAATCGCATCGCAATTAAATACAAAAGGCTCAATGCCGCCTTAAGTACTAGAATAGAGACTCTTCATACAGTCGGTGCTTTGAGCATTCCCTTTGAGACCAGTATTAGTTTCCGATACGCCACTGCAGGTTCAATGTATTCCATGGACACACACGTGACGATGAAACACTGAAATTAGATCGGAATTAAATACAAAAGGCACAATGCAACTTAAAGGAAAGAAGAGTGAGACTTCTTAGAGTCTGTGCTTCGATCCTTTCCTGTGAACCAGTATTAGTTTCCGATACACCAATGCAGGTTCAATGTATTCATTGGACCTTCACATTGACGATGAAACACAGAAATCGCATCGACATTAAATACAAAAGGCTCAATGCCGCCTTAAGTGCAAGAGGCGTGTGACTTCTTAGAGTCTGTGCTTTGATCCTTTCCTGTGAGGCCAGTATCAGTTTCCGATACACCACTGCAGGTTCAATGTATTCCTTGGACCTTCACATTGACGATGAAACACAGAATTCGCATCGGAATTAAATGCAAAAGGCACAATGCCGCCTTAAGTACAAGAATAGAGACTCTTCTTACAGTCGGTGCTTTGAGCTTTCCCTGTGAGACCAGTATTAGTTTCCGATACACCACTGCAGGTTCAATGTATTCCTTGGACATACACGTTGACGATGAAACACTGAAATTAGATCAGAATTAAATACAAAAGGCACAATACGACTTAAGTGCAAGAAAAGTGAGACTTCTTAGAGTCTGTGCTTTGATCCTTTCCTGTGAGACCAGTATTAGTTTCCGATACATCACTGCAGGTTCAATGTATTCCTTGGACCTTCACATTGACGATGAAACCCAGAAATCGCATCGGAATTAAATACAAAAGGCACAATGCCGTCTTAAGTGCGAGAAGAGTGAGACTTCTTAGAGTCTGAGCTTTGATCCTTTCCTGTGAGGCCAGTATTAGTTTCCGATAACCCACTGCAGGTTCAAAGTATTCCTTTGACCTTCACATTGACGATGAAACACAGAGATCGCGTCGGAATTAAACACAAAAGGCACAATGCCGCCTTAAATATAAGAATAGAGACTCTTCTTACAGTCGGTTTTTTGAGCATTCCCTGTGAGACCAGTATTAGTTTCTGACACACCACTGCAGGTTCAATGTATTCCTTGGACATATTAATTGTCGATGAAACACTGAAATGAAATGGGAATTGAATACAAAACACACAATGCCGCCTTAACTGCAAGAAGAGTGAGACTTCTTACAGTCTGTGCTTTGATCCTTTCCTGTGAGACCCGTATTAGATTCCGATTCTCCACTGCAGGGTCAATGTATTCCTTGGACCTCCACATTGACGATGAAACACAGAAATCGCTTCGGAATTAAATACAAAAGGCACAATGCCGCATTAAGTGCAAGAAGAGTGACACTTCTTAGAGTCTGTGCTTTGATCCTTTCCTGTGAGACCAGCATTAGTTTCCGATAAACCACTGCAGGTTCAATGTATTCCTTGGACCTTCACATTGACGAAGAAACTCAGAAATCACATCGGAAATAAATCCAAATGCACAATGCCGCCTTAAGTGCAAGAAGAGTGAGACTTCTTAGAGTCTGTGCTTTGATCCTTTCCTGTGAGACCAGTATTAGTTTCCGATACATATTAGTTTCCGATACACCACTGCAGGTTCAATGTATTCCTTGGACGTACACATTGACGATGAAACACAGGAATCGCATCGGAATTAAATACAAAAGCCACAAAGCCGCTTAAGTGCAAGAAGAGTGAGACATCTTACAGTCTGTGCATTGATCCTCTCCTGTGAGACCAGTATTAGTTTCCGATACACCACTGCAGGTTCAATGTATTCCTTGGACCTTCAAATTGACGATGAAACACAGAAATCGCATCGGAATTAAATACAAAAGGCACAATGCCGCCATAAGTACAAGAACAGAGACTCTTCTTACACCCGGTGCTTTGAGCATTCCCTGTGAGACCAGTATTAATTTCCGATACACCACTGCAGGTGCAATGTATTCCGTGGACATACACGTTGACGATGAAACACTGAAATTAGATCAGAATTAAATACAAAAGGCACAATGCGACTTGAGTGCAAGAAGAGTGAGACTTCTTAGAGTCTGTGCTTTGATCCTTTCCTGTGAGACCAGTATTAGTTTCCGATACACCACTGCAGGTTCAATGTATTCCTTGGACATTCACATTGACGATGAAACACAGAAATCGCATCGGTATTAAATGCAAAAGGCACACTGCCGCCTTAAGTGCAAGAAGAGTGTGACTTCTAAGAGTCTGTGCTTTGATCCTTTCCTGTGAGACCAGTATTAGTTTCCGATACATCACTGCAGGTTAAATGTACTCCTTGGACCTTCACATTGACGATGAAACACAGAAATCGCGTCGGAATTAAATACAAAAGCCACAATGCCGCCTTAAGTGCAAGAAGAGTGAGACATCTTAGAGTCTGTGCTTTGATCGTCTCCTGTGAGACCAGTATTAGTTTCCGATACACCACTGCAGGTTCAGTGTATTCCTTGGACCTTCACATTGACGATGAAACACAGAGATCGCGTCGGAATTAAATACAAAAGGCACAATGCCGCCTTAAATATAAGAATAGAGACTCTTCTTACAGTCGGTTTTTTGAGTATTCCCTGTGAGACCAGTATTAGTTTCTGACACACCACTGCAGGTTCAATGTATTCCTTGGACATATTAATTGTCGATGAAACACTGAAATGAAATGGGAATTGAATACAAAACACACAATGCCGCCTTAACTGCAAGAAGAGTGAGACTTCTTACAGTCTATGCTTTGATCCTTTCCTGTGAGACCCGTATTAGATTCCGATTCTCCACTGCAGGGTCAATGTATTCCTTGGACCTCCACATTGACGAAGAAACACAGAAATCGCTTCGGAATTAAATACAAAAGGCACAATGCCGCATTAAGTGCAAGAAGAGTGACACTTCTTAGAGTCTGTGCTTTGATCCTTTCCTGTGAGACCAGCATTAGTTTCCGATAAACCACTGCAGGTTCAATGTATTCCTTGGACCTTCACATTGACGAAGAAACTCAGAAATCACATCGGAAATAAATCCAAATGCACAATGCCGCCTTAAGTGCAAGAAGAGTGAGACTTCTTAGAGTCTGTGCTTTGATCCTTTCCTGTGAGACTAGTATTAGTTTCCGATACATATTAGTTTCCGATACACCACTGCAGGTTCAATGTATTCCTTGGACGTACACATTGACGATGAAACACAGGAATCGCATCGGAATTAAATACAAAAGCCACAATGCCGCTTAATTGCAAGAAGAGTGAGACATCTTACAGTCTGTGCATTGATCCTCTCCTGTGAGACCAGTATTAGTTTCCGATACACCACTGCAGGTTCAGTGTATTCCTTGGACCTTCAAATTGACGATGAAACACAGAAATCGCATCGGAATTAAATACAAAAGGCACAATGCCGCCATAAGTACAAGAACAGAGACTCTTCTTACACCCGGTGCTTTGAGCATTCCCTGTGAGACCAGTATTAATTTCCGATACACCACTGCAGGTGCAATGTATTCCGTGGACATACACGTTGACGATGAAACACTGAAATTAGATCAGAATTAAATACAAAAGGCACAATGCGACTTGAGTGCAAGAAGAGTGAGACTTCTTAGAGTCTGTGCTTTGATCCTTTCCTGTGAGACCAGTATTAGTTTCCGATACATCACTGCAGGTTAAATGTACTCCTTGGACCTTCACATTGACGATGAAACACAGAAATCGCGTCGGAATGAAATACAGAAGTCACAATGCCGCCTTAAGTATAAGAATAGAGAATCTTCTTACAGTCGGTGTTTTGAGGATTCCCTGTGAGACCAGTATTAGTTTCTGACACACCACTGCAGGTACAATGTACTCCTTGGACATACACATTGACGATGAAACACTGAAATTATATGGGAATTGAATACAAAACTCACAATGCCGCCTTAAGTGCAAGAAGAGTGAGGCTTCTTAGAGTCTGTGCTTTGATCCTTTCCTGTGAGACCAGTATAACTTTCCGATACTCCACTTCAGGTACAATGTATTCATTGGACCTTCACTTTGACGATGAAACACAGGAATCGCATCGGATTTAAATACAAATGGCACAATGCTGCCTTAAGTGCAACAAGAGTGAGACTTCTTAGAGTCTGTGCTTTGATCCTTTCCTGCGATACCAGTATTAGTTTCCGATACACCACTGCAGGTTCAATGTATTTCTTGGACATTCACATTGACGATGAAACACAGAGATCGCATCGGTATTAAATACAAAAGGCCCAATGCCGCCTTAAGTGCAAGAGGCGTGTGACTTCTTAGAGTCTCTGCTTTGATCCTTTCCTGTGAGGCCAGTATTAGTTTCCGATACACCACTGCAGGTTCAATGTATTCCTTGGACCTTCACATTGACGATGAAACACTTAAATTAGATCGGAATTAAATACAAAAGGCACAATGCGACTTAAGTGCAAGAAGAGTGAGACTTCTTAAAGTCTGTGTTTTGTTCCTTTCCTGTGAGACCAGTATAACTTTCCGATACTCCACTTCAGGTACAATGTATTCATTGGACCTTCACTTTGACGATGTAACACAGGAATCGCATCGGATTTAAATACAAATGGCACAATGCCGCTTTAAGTGCAAGAAGAGTGTGACTTCTTAGAGTCACTGCTTTGGTCCTTTCCTGTGAGACCAGTATTAGTTTCCGACACACCACTGCAGGTTCAATGTACTCCTTGGACCTACACATTGACGATGAAACACAGAAATCGCGTTGGAATTAAATACAAAAGGCACAATGCCGCCATAAATATAAGAATAGAGACTCCTCTTACAGTCGGTGTTTTGAGCATTCCCTGTGAGACCAGTATTAGTTTCTGACACACCACTGCAGGCTCAATGTATTCCTTGGACATACGCATTGACGATAAACCACTGAAATTACATCGGAATTAAATACAAAAGGCGCAGTGCCACCTTAAGTGCAAGAAGAGTGAGACTTCTTAGAGTCTGTGCTTCGATCCTTTCCTGTGAGACCAGTATTAGTTTCCGATACACCACTGCAGGTTCAATGTATTCCTGGGACATACACATTGACGATAAACCACTGAAATTACATCGGAATTAAATACAAAAGGCGCAGTGACACCTTAAGTGCAAGAAGAGTGAGACTTCTTAGAGCCAGTGCTTTGATCCTTTCCTGTGAGACCAGTATTAGTTTTCGATACTCCACTGGAGGGTCAATGTATTCCATGGACCTTCACATTGACGATGAAACACAGAAATCGCATCGGAAGAAAATACAAAAAGCACAATGCCGCATTAAGTGCAAGAAGAGTGACACTTCTTAGAGTCAGTGCTTTGATCCTTTCCTGTGAGACCAGTATTAGTTTCCGACAAACCACTGCATGTTAAATGTATTCCTTGGACCTTCACATTGACGATGAAACACAGAAATCACATCGGAGATAAATCCAAAGGCACGATGCCGCCTTAAGTGCAAGAAGAGTGAGACATCTTAGAGACTGCGATTTGATCCTCTCCTGTGAGACCAGTATTATTTTCCGATACACCACTGCAGGTTCAATGTATTCCTTGGACCTTCACATTGACGATAAAACACAGAAATCGCATCGGAATTAAATACAAAACGCACAATGCTGCCTTAAGTATAAGAATAGAGACTCTTCTTACAGTCAGTGTTTTGAGCATTCCCTGTGAGACCAGTATTAGTTTCTGACACACCACTGCAGGTTCAATGTATTCCTTGGACATACACATTGACGATGAAACACTGAAATTAAATCGGAATTGAATACACAACTCACAATGCCGCCTTAAGTGCAATAAGAGTGAGACTTCTTAGAGTCTGTGCTTTGATCCTTTCCTGTGAGACCAGTATTAGTTTCCGATACACCACTGCAGGTTCAATGTATTTGTTTTACCTTCACATTGACGATGAAACACAGAAATCGCATCGGAATGAAATACAAGAGGCACAATGCCGCCTTAAGTGCCAGAAGAGTGAGACTTCTTAGAGTCTGTGCATTGATCCTTTCCTGTGATACCAGTATTAGTTTCCGATACTCCACTGCAGGTTGAATGTTTTCCTTGGACCTCCACATTGACGATGAAACACAGAAATCACATCGGAATTAAATACAAAAGGCACAATGCCGCCTTAAGTGCAAGAAGAGTGAGACTCCTTAGAGTCTGTGCTTTGATCCTATCCTGTGAGACCAGTATTAGTTTCCGATACACCACTGCAAGTTCAATGTATTCCTTGGACCTTAACATTGATGATGAAACACAGAAATCGCATCGCAATTAAATACAAAAGGCTCAATGCCGCCTTAAGTACTAGAATAGAGACTCTTCATACAGTCGGTGCTTTGAGCATTCCCTGTGAGACCAGTATTAGTTTCCGATACGCCACTGCAGGTTCAATGTATTCCATGGACACACACGTGACGATGAAACACTGAAATTAGATCGGAATTAAATACAAAAGGCACAATGCAACTTAAAGGAAAGAAGAGTGAGACTTCTTAGAGTCTGTGCTTCGATCCTTTCCTGTGAACCAGTATTAGTTTCCGATACACCAATGCAGGTTCAATGTATTCATTGGACCTTCACATTGACGATGAAACACAGAAATCGCATCGACATTAAATACAAAAGGCTCAATGCCGCCTTAAGTGCAAGAGGCGTGTGACTTCTTAGAGTCTGTGCTTTGATCCTTTCCTGTGAGACCAGTATTAGTTTCCGATACATCACTGCAGGTTAAATGTACTCCTTGGACCTTCACATTGACGATGAAACACAGAAATCGCGTCGGAATGAAATACAGAAGTCACAATGCCGCCTTAAGTATAAGAATAGAGACTCTTCTTACAGTCGGTGTTTTGAGGATTCCCTGTGAGACCAGTATTAGTTTCTGACACACCACTGCAGGTACAATGCATACACATTGACGATGAAACACTGAAATTATATGGGAATTGAATACAAAACTCACAATGCCGCCTTAAGTGCAAGAAGAGTGAGGCTTCTTAGAGTCTGTGCATTGATCCTTTACTGTGAGACCAGTATAACTTTCCGATACTCCACTTCAGGTACAATGTATTCCTTGGACCGTCATTTTGACGATGAAACACAGAAATCGCATCGGATTTAAATACAAATGGCACAATGCCGCCTTAAGTGCAACAAGAGTGAGACTTCTTAGAGACTGTGCTTTGATCCTTTCCTGCGATACCAGTATTAGTTTCCGATACACCACTGCAGGTTCAATGTATTCCTTGGACCTTCACATTGACGATGAAACACTGAAATTAGATCGGAATTAAATACAAAAGGCACAATGCGACTTAAGTGCAAGAAGAGTGAGACTTCTTAAAGTCTGTGTTTTGTTTCTTTCCTGTGAGACCAGTATAACTTTCCGATACTCCACTTCAGGTACAATGTATTCATTGGACCTTCACTTTGACGATGAAACATAGGAATCGCATCGGATTTAAATACAAATGGCACAATGCCGCTTTAAGTGCAAGAAGAGTGTGACTTCTTAGAGTCTCTGCTTTGGTCCTTTCCTGTGAGACCAGTATTAGTTTCCGACACACCACTGCAGGTTCAATGTACTCCTTGGACCTTCACATTGACGATGAAACACAGAAATCGCGTTGGAATTAAATACAAAAGGCACAATGCCGCCATAAATATAAGAATAGAGACTCCCCTTACAGTCGGTGTTTTGAGCATTCCCTGTGAGACCAGTATTAGTTTCTGACACACCACTGCAGGCTCAATGTATTCCTTGGACATACGCATTAACGATAAACCACTGAAATTACATCGGAATTAAATACAAAAGGCGCAGTGCCACCTTAAGTGCAAGAAGAGTGAGACTTCTTAGAGTCTGTGCTTCGATCCTTTCCTGTGAGACCAGTTTTAGTTTCCGATACACCACTGCAGGTTCAATGTATTCCTGGGACATACACATTGACGATAAACCACTGAAATTACATCGGAATTAAATACAAAAGGCGCAGTGCCACCTTAAGTGCAAGAAGAGTGAGACTTCTTAGAGTCAGTGCTTTGATCCTTTCCTGTGAGACCAGTATTAGTTTCCGATACTCCACTGGAGGGTCAATGTATTCCTTGGACCTTCACATTGACGATGAAACACAGAAATCGCATCGGAAGAAAATACAAAAAGCACAATGCCGCATTAAGTGCAAGAAGAGTGACACTTCTTAGAGTCTGTGCTTTGATCCTTTCCTGTTAGACCAGTATTAGTTTCCGACAAACCACTGCATGTTAAATGTATTCCTTGGACCTTCACATTGACGATGAAACACAGAAATCACATCGGAGATAAATCCAAAGGCACGATGCCGCCTTAAGTGCAAGAAGAGTGAGACATCTTAGAGTCTGCGCTTTGATCCTCTCCTGTGAGACCAGTATTATTTTCCGATACACCACTGCAGGTTCAATGTATTCCTTGGACCTTCACATTGACGATAAAACACAGAAATCGCATCGGAATTAAATACAAAACGCACAATGCTGCCTTAAGTATAAGAATAGAGACTCTTCTTACAGTCAGTGTTTTGAGCATTCCCTGTGAGACCAGTATTAGTTTCTGACACACCACTGCAGGTTCAATGTATTCCTTGGACATACACATTGACGATGAAACACTGAAATTAAATCGGAATTGAATACACAACTCACAATGCCGCCTTAAGTGCAATAAGAGTGAGACTTCTTAGAGTCTGTGCTTTGATCCTTTCCTGTGAGACCAGTATTAGTTTCCGATACACCACTGCAGGTTCAATGTATTTGTTTTACCTTCACATTGACGATGAAACACAGAAATCGCATCGGAATGAAATACAAGAGGCACAATGCCGCCTTAAGTACCAGAAGAGTGAGACTTCTTAGAGTCTGTGCATTGATCCTTTCCTGTGATACCAGTATTAGTTTCCGATACTCCACTGCAGGTTGAATGTTTTCCTTGGACCTCCACATTGACGATGAAACACAGAAATCACATCGGAATTAAATACAAAAGGCACAATGCCGCCTTAAGTGCAAGAAGAGTGAGACTTCTTAGAGTCTGTGCTTTGATCCTATCCTGTGAGACCAGTATTAGTTTCCGATACACCACTGCAAGTTCAATGTATTCCTTGGACCTTAACATTGATGATGAAACACAGAAATCGCATCGCAATTAAATACGAAAGGCTCAATGCCGCCTTAAGTACTAGAATAGAGACTCTTCATACAGTCGGTGCTTTGAGCATTCCCTGTGAGACCAGTATTAGTTTCCGATACGCCACTGCAGGTTCAATGTATTCCATGGACACACACGTGACGATGAAACACTGAAATTAGATCGGAATTAAATACAAAAGGCACAATGCAACTTAAAGGAAAGAAGAGTGAGACTTCTTAGAGTCTGTGCTTCGATCCTTTCCTGTGAACCAGTATTAGTTTCCGATACACCAATGCAGGTTCAATGTATTCATTGGACCTTCACATTGACGATGAAACACAGAAATCGCATCGACATTAAATACAAAAGTCTCAATGCCGCCTTAAGTGCAAGAGGCGTGTGACTTCTTAGAGTCTGTGCTATGATCCTTTCCTGTGAGACCAGTATTAGTTTCCGATACATCACTGCAGGTTAAATGTACTCCTTGGACCTTCACATTGACGATGAAACACAGAAATCGCGTCGGAATGAAATACAGAAGTCACAATGCCGCCTTAAGTATAAGAATAGAGACTCTTCTTACAGTCGGTGTTTTGAGGATTCCCTGTGAGACCAGTATTAGTTTCTGACACACCACTGCAGGTACAATGTACTCCTTGGACATACACATTGACGATGAAACACTGAAATTATATGGGAATTGAATACAAAACTCACAATGCCGCCTTAAGTGCAAGAAGAGTGAGGCTTCTTAGAGTCTGTGCATTGATCCTTTCCTGTGAGACCAGTATAACTTTCCGATACTCCACTTCAGGTACAATGTATTTCTTGGACCGTCATTTTGACGATGAAACACAGAAATCGCATCGGATTTAAATACATATGGCACAATGCCGCCTTAAGTGCAACAAGAGTGAGACTTCTTAGAGTCTGTGCTTTGATCCTTTCCTGCGATACCAGTATTAGTTTCCGATACACCACTGCAGGTTCAATGTATTTCTTGGACATTATCATTGACGATGAAACACAGATATCTCATCGCTATTAAATACAAAAGACGCAATGCCGCTTTAAGTGCAAGAAGAGTGTGACTTCTTAGAGTCTCTGCTTTGGTCCTTTCCTGTGAGACCAGTATTAGTTTCCGACACACCACTGCAGGTTCAATGTACTCCTTGGACCTTCACATTGACGATGAAACACAGAAATCGCGTTGGAATTAAATACAAAAGGCACAATTCCGCCATAAATATAAGAATAGAGACTCCTCTTACAGTCGGTGTTTTGAGCATTCCCTGTGAGACCAGTATTAGTTTCTGACACACCACTGCAGGCTCAATGTATTCCTTGGACATACGCATTGACGATAAACCACTGAAATTACATCGGAATTAAATACAAAAGGCGCAGTGCCACCTTAAGTGCAAGAAGAGTGACACTTCTTAGAGTCTGTGCTTTGATCCTTTCCTGTGAGACCAGTATTAGTTTCCGATACACCACTGCAGGTTCAATGTATTCCTGGGACATACACATTGACGATAAACCACTGAAATTACATCGGAATTAAATACAAAAGGCGCAGTGCCACTTTAAGTGCAAGAAGAGTGAGACTTCTTAGAGTCAGTGCTTTGATCCTTTCCTGTGAGACCAGTATTAGTTTCCGATACTCCACTGGAGGGTCAATGTATTCCTTGGACCTTCACATTGACGATGAAACACAGAAATCACATCGGAGATAAATCCAAAGGCACGATGCCGCCTTAAGTGCAAGAAGAGTGAGTCATCTTAGAGTCTGCGCTTTGATCCTCTCCTGTGAGACCAGTATTATTTTCCGATACACCACTGCAGGTTCAATGTATTCCTTGGACCTTCACATTGACGATAAAACACAGAAATCGCATCGGAATTAAATACAAAACGCACAATGCTGCCTTAAGTATAAGAATAGAGACTCTTCCTACAGTCAGTGTTTTGAGCATTCCCTGTGAGACCAGTATTAGTTTCTGACACACCACTGCAGGTTCAATGTATTCCTTGGACATACACATTGACGATGAAACACTGAAATTAAATCGGAATTGAATACACAACTCACAATGCCGCCTTATGTGCAATAAGAGTGAGACTTCTTAGAGTCTGTGCTTTGATCCTTTCCTGTGAGACCAGTATTAGTTTCCGATACACCACTGCAGGTTCAATGTATTTGTTTTACCTTCACATTGACGATGAAACACAGAAATCGCATCGGAATGAAATACAAGAGGCACAATGCCGCCTTAAGTGCCAGAAGAGTGAGACTTCTTAGAGTCTGTGCATTGATCCTTTCCTGTGATACCAGTATTAGTTTCCGATACTCCACTGCAGGTTGAATGTTTTTCTTGGACCTCCACATTGACGATGAAACACAGAAATCACATCGGAATTAAATACAAAAGGCACAATGCCGCCTTAAGTGCAAGAAGAGTGAGACTTCTTAGAGTCTGTGCTTTGATCCTATCCTGTGAGACCAGTATTAGTTTCCGATACACCACTGCAAGTTCAATGTATTCCTTGGACCTTCACATTGATGATGAAACACAGAAATCGCATCGCAATTAAATACAAAAGGCTCAATGCCGCCTTAAGTACTAGAATAGAGACTCTTCATACAGTCGGTGCTTTGAGCATTCCCTTTGAGACCAGTATTAGTTTCCGATACGCCACTGCAGGTTCAATGTATTCCATGGACACACACGTGACGATGAAACACTGAAATTAGATCGGAATTAAATACAAAAGGCACAATGCAACTTAAAGGAAAGAAGAGTGAGACTTCTTAGAGTCTGTGCTTCGATCCTTTCCTGTGAACCAGTATTAGTTTCCGATACACCAATGCAGGTTCAATGTATTCATTGGACCTTCACATTGACGATGAAACACAGAAATCGCATCGACATTAAATACAAAAGGCTCAATGCCGCCTTAAGTGCAAGAGGCGTGTGACTTCTTAGAGTCTGTGCTTTGATCCTTTCCTGTGAGGCCAGTATCAGTTTCCGATACACCACTGCAGGTTCAATGTATTCCTTGGACCTTCACATTGACGATGAAACACAGAATTCGCATCGGAATTAAATGCAAAAGGCACAATGCCGCCTTAAGTACAAGAATAGAGACTCTTCTTACAGTCGGTGCTTTGAGCTTTCCCTGTGAGACCAGTATTAGTTTCCGATACACCACTGCAGGTCCAATGTATTCCTTGGACATACACGTTGACGATGAAACACTGAAATTAGATCAGAATTAAATACAAAAGGCACAATACGACTTAAGTGCAAGAAAAGTGAGACTTCTTAGAGTCTGTGCTTTGATCCTTTCCTGTTTGACCAGTATTAGTTTCCGATACACCACTGCAGGTTCAATGTATTCCTTGGACATACACGTTGACGATGAAACACTGAAATTAGATCGGAATTAAATACAAAAGGCACAATGCGACTTAAGTGCAAGAAGAGTGAGACTTCTTAGATTCTGTGTTTTGATCCTTTCCTGTGAGACCAGTATTAGTTTCCGATACACCACTGCAGGTTCAATATATTCCTTGGACATTATCATTGTCGATGAAACACAGTTATCTCATCGGTATTAAATACAAAAGGCACAATGCCGCTTTAAGTGCAAGAAGAGTGTGACTTCTTAGAGTCTCTGCTTTGGTCCTTTCCTGGAGACCAGTATTAGTTTCCGACACACCACTGCAGGTTCAATGTACTACTTGGACCTTCATATTGACGATGAAACACAGAAATCGCGTCGGAATTAAATACAAAGGGCACAATGCCGCCTTAAATATAAGAATAGAGACTCCTCTTACAGTCGGTGTTTTGAGCATTCCCTGTGAGACCAGTATTAGTTTCTGACACACCACTGCAGGTTCAATGTATTCCTTGGACATACACATTGACGATGAAACACTGAAATTAAATCGGAATTAAATACAAAACTCACAATGCCGCCTTAGGTGCAAGAAGAGTGAGACTTCTTAGAGTCTGTGCTTTGATCCTTTCCTGTGAGACCAGTATTAGTTTCCGATACACCACTGCAGGTTCAATGTATTCCTAGGACATACACATTGACGATAAACCACTGAAATTACATCGGAATTAAATACAATAGGCGCAGTGCCACCTTAAGTGCAAGAAGGGTGAGACTTCTTAGAGTCTGTGCTATGATCCTTTCCTGAGAGACCAGTATTAGTTTCCGATACTCCACTGCAGGGTCAATGTATTCCTTGGACCTTCACATTGACGATTATAAAATAAATAAAATAAATATATAAATAAATAAAATGTTATTATTTTAAATATGTTGATTATTCTATCTGTATGATGGTGATTGTTATTGCAATTGTGTTCGCTTATCTGCAACGTGGGCGTTTAATTATTCGGTATCAGACGCTTGACAATGGCTTTTTCGTAAAGGCAATGTTACTCGTAGTTGAAAGTGAAATAAAACTGAATAATCAGACTTCGTAAATAAGTCGTTTCCAAAGACTGCTGCGGTAGGTGCGGACTCATAATCTAAATCTCAATATTACAATAATTTGTCAGCCATGCCAATACGTCGTACAGAGGTGATTGTCTACTAAACATAAAAAAGTTACACAGTTAGTTATATCAGATATATTCAATGAATAAGCCTACAGTTCATAATCCTACTTACTTTTATAAATATAATTCTTTACATAATCGAGTGCCTAGTGTGGTTGCAACTCGCAGTATTTTTCTATAACATGAAATATGGCGGTGTGCGAGACAATAAAATAAAATACGTGCTTCTCGCACCACTTCAACCAGAGCTCTCTCTTTCTTAATCCAAACATAAGAGTAACGTAATTGTGCTTTTGTTTTATCAGCGACACAGCGCTGCAGTTGTGTTCCATAGGCTTTATTTATTTGTCACTGATCATTTATTTAATTAGTATTTCGCGTTTCCGCGGAAACTCACGCTCGGCATGCAAATGTGCCTTTATATTGCCCCCTGAATTGCGAGGCGAAAGGACACACCTGCAGGCGAGCAATTCACCTAAAGGCACAAGAAAATCTAAGTTATCTACAACTATTTACATGACTTACATTACACATTATACACATTATATACAAAATTTGATTGACGCGGGTGCGCCGTAAAAGTTCTTATGTTGGCAGATAGAGTGCGCGCATGCGCAGAAGCGTCTGTGTAACTGCGGGACTGCCGTTATATCGTACAGTTAGATCACGCGGCACAGTATTGCAGTTCATATTGTTCGTGTGCGCGCGTTTTTCAGTCGTTGCACAAAGAAAATATTCAACCAAGATTACATATGAAGACTACATTCTATGACAGGTAACTTAGTTTTAAATTTACAATATTTGTTATAACACAATACAACTTAGATTGTTGAATGTTCTTAGTTACATAGTATTGTTTTGAAATACTTCAAGAAAAATGTCCGTATTTTTCAGGTGCGTTGACCTATACACATCGTGTCGTTATTACAGTTCATATTCATCCGCTGCACAATAATTTTTTACAGGTTAGTATTGTCGTGGTAAAGTTTTTTGATCACAGTAACATCGTTGTATAACAACGTGATTAATACATAAGCGTGTCCATTTCTCATTTCCATTATAGTCGTAGTGATGCAGTTCGTTGTGACTAAAAGCATTGCTTATTACAGATCAGACGTGACCCGTCGAGTAATTGGTCCACGTGCAGTTCGTTTTTTACATTCCGTGGAAGCTTGGTTGCAGAACCTCGGACGGCACATAGCTGGCGTCGATCCTTGGACAGTCCAGGTAAGAGTGTCCGTCACATTTCGAGAACATTTCATTCCCTGAAGTTCCAACCAAAATTCTTCCACCCGTCGTGTTGTTTTCTGGACAGGCATTTTGTGTCCATTTAATCCAGTTAACATCTTGAAGTTGGGTACTGTAGTAATGTCACTAGACGATGCACGAATTATGCACCTCACATTTTCAGTTTTTTGCTGAATATAGCTCACCTAAATGTTCGTAGTTATTAATCAAGGAAATCGTTCATCGCGTTTACATTGATACGCTGCATAATGAATGGCATTAACAGTTTCTTTCACATAGATTTCCGCGTAGTTGTGGAGTTAGTAATGTTCGTTAATGTCCGTGAACAGTGGTTCACTATGCAATGTCTTTTTGGCACTCGTTTTGTTCAAATTTTTACATAGTAACAGTTACACTATACATCAGTTAAAAAAATAAGTAATTATACATACACACGTCACATATTTTCTTAGCATAAACATAATATAGTTGCACATAAACATGTTTACATCATCATTACCTCGCTATAGGTTATTACATTGTGTCACATTTGATTTCATGAATTGCAGATGTTTACATCCTCTTTAGCGGTTTTGCTGGGATATTATCGACGTTTTTTTTGTGATGTCATCTGAAATTAAGATAGGTTAGACACAACATTCATTACATCAGCAGGCAAGACCAGGCGTTTTCACTACTCAATAAATATTCAAAATAGTAAGAGAGAGAAAATGTTCGATTCCTCGCGTTTTGTGCGTGTGTGTAGAGTGTCTGTGTGGCCTTGACTACTGATAGATGCTTTTCGTGTTGAGAGATGTGCGTCTAATCTATTTCTCAAAGTAAAAGATCGCTTCACAGATGACGTCTGTCAGTTCGTCAGGTGTCACACCAAGTCAGTGGTACCTTCAGTAACAAATGTTCCGTGAAAAATTAATATGTCATTCACTGCTACGTAATCATAAATTTTACTTTAATATTCCTTCTTTCAGGTGGAGGCGCGCGCTGAAAGAAGAGTTCCTCTGTCTTCAACTGCGTCACTGGAACCGCTGAAATGAAAATTTCTATACTACTTATTATCTGTGTTGTAACAACAGAGTTTTTCGAGTTGCTTAGCAATATTTTGATGGGTATGACTTTGACATTATTCAGCATGAAATGCTCTAAGATCTCGGTGTGCGTATAGCCCAATAATTTTTTTAGTTCTAGGATGTTGTAACAGATACGCACCAGGATGCGGAATGTTAACAATTATGTAAGGTCCTTCATATAGCAGACGCCACTTAGCGTTGCGTCGTTTGAGTGCTACAGATTTATGATGAGTACGAAGTAGTACAAGCAATGCTACCTCGAATTTTTGTTTTCTTTTTATTATGTTTCTGTGATGTTTGTTTCGTATTTGTGCGTGATGTGTCAATGTAGTCAATACTTCTTTTATTTTCTGTTCAGGTGTGATTTCCTTGTCTGACAACTTAGGTAATGGTTCTATCCACTGATCGTTCTGTTTGCAATTGAACATGATCTCGTTAGGTGTGTAATTCGTATCGTAAATATTTAAGTTATTGTGTACGTCTTCGAAAAGACTTAGGTAGGACACCCAATTAGTATGTTTTGATGAAATATAGGTGCTCATGAATCGATATAATTCTCGGAAAAGTCTCTCAGTCGCGTTACATTGTGGACTAAACCTCGAAATAAATATACTTTTAATCTTATTCTCCTTCAAGAAATTTCTCCATTTGTACCCAGAGTAGTATGCTGCATTATCTGATAGAATTGCTTTAGGTTTTTCCACGTGCGTCAGGTAATCACTTGAGAATCTTCGTATTATAGCATTTGCAGTGGCGGATTTTAAAGCATAAAGTTTTACATGTTTAGAAAATATATCGTAAAAAGCTAAGATATATTTGACGCCTCCAGAGCTTGCTGGATGCGGTCCACTGATGTCAGTACACAGAATTTCCAGGGGTTTACTGGGTAAAATAGAATGTAAATCTGTTTTTGTGGATAAATTATGAGGTTTAAATTTTTGACATATGACACATGTTTTTAGTTCCCTGTAAATTTTTCTTCTCATATTGCTAAAATAACAGTATGTACTGAGCTTTGCCAAACACTTTTTCGTCCCAGAATGACCCCAAACTAAGTGTGTGTGCCAAATTAGATTACGTTCAGACTCTTTGGGAATGCATACACACCAGTTAGTAGCATTTGGATGTCGGCGGTAAAATAACACATCATTGTGTAACTTGTAATACTTAGTCAAAGGATGATTGTGTTTTTCTACCAGTAATGTTATTATCTTATACCAGTGAGGATCAGATTTTTGTAATTCAGCCATGTTTCTGCACATATCAATATAATATTGGTGATACTGCTTGTCTTGCATTAAGAGAATCCTGTAGTCATTTATATTTTCTAAGTCACTGTTGGTATCATTCATACCTTGTGGAAGTCTAGACAAAGTGTCTGCAATGGTGTTGTCCTTACCTCTTATGTACTTAATTTCAAAAGAGTAGTTCTGAAGTGTGATAGTCTAGGATGTACAAGTTTACAAGTTAACAAATAAATAATAATTGAATTTCTTGAATGCCCATACTATGGAAAGTGTTTCTAACTCAGTAGTGGAGTATGTACGCTCACATTCAGTTAGAGTGCGACTCGCAAACCCAATAATTCTTATCTGTTCCTCCTCTTTATTCTTTACAACTTGAAATAAGCAACAGCCCAAGCCAGTACGTGAAGCATCACAAGTCATACAAAAATCTAAATTGAATTCTGGATGGCTCAATATGTTAGCATTCACTAAAGCATGTTTAATTGTATTAAAGTCATTCTGGCACTGTTCCGACCAGATCCAAACTTGATTCTTTCTGAGTAGATTTAGCAGATGTTTACTGTTCAAAAGTGGTTGTGGCAAAAAACGTCTGAAAAATGAACATAGCCCAAGGAATTATTTTAACTGCTTTTTAGTTCGAGGGCTAGGAAAGTTTCTGATAGCATCTAATTTACTGGGATCCGGACGTATGCCCTGTGAATTAATGATATGTCCTAAATACTTTATCTCACTGCAACCAAATTTTGATCTTCTTAGGTTGGCTGTGACTCCAGCTTGTGCAAATTTTTCTAAAATTCTTTGAAGAGTGTCAACGTGTTCATTCCAAGATTGTGTAGCTATCAGTATATCATCTACATAGTGTGTGACTGTCTCAACTAAATCGTCGCCAAGCACGGTATCCAGGGCTGTAATGAATACCCCAGAGCTGACATTCAGTCCGAAGTTTAGAACACAAAACTGATAGGTTCGCCCCCCGAACATAAATGCAGTATATTTCCGAGAATCAGGAGTGATACCCACCTGCCAAAACGAATTAGCGAGATCTATTGTGGAAAAATATTTTGCATCTAGAAATTTCTGTAATTGCTCTTCTAAATTTTCAGGTTTTGTGTGAACCGGTAAAATTATTTCATTAATAGCTCGTGCGTCTAACACTAACCTAATGCTTCCATTTGATTTTTTGACAACAAGTAGAGGACTACAATAAGGTGAGGTGGATGGTTCAATGACCTTCCAGTCTAACATTTGTTTTAATTCTTGCCACACAGCAGGTCGTTGAGATAACGGTACGTTATATGTCTTATGGTAGAAGATCTTGTGAGGCTTAACTTCAATCTTGTACACATACGTGTTGATAACACCTAATCGTTTGGTAAAAACTTGTAAATATTTGGATAACACTTCCTGTAGTTTTATACGTTCATGTACACTGAGAGCTGTAGCTTCACTTATCTTATGATCAAGCAATGTTTTCAAGTCCATTATCTCTGTGTCACATGAGTGTGTTTGCATGTCTTGAATGTCTTTGTCAAGTACTAACTGAACCTTGTACCCTGTACAGTGTTTGTCATGCTTTAGAGTTCTCCTGTCCAAATCAATAATAATTACACTGCTTTTATCATTTAAAATACATTTACCTTTGGTGAAGTCTATAATGCAGTCCTTCTCGCTCATAATATCTATTCCTAATATGCAATTTGTCACAAGGTTTTGTACAACCAGGAATGGCCATTGTACGGTTCCATTACCTATTTTAACGTTTACAAAAACTTGCTTCGTAACCCTACATGACTTATTACCTAGTGCAGTAGTTATTTTACAGTTTTGGGCAGGAAACTCAGGCACAGGTTCCAATTCACACATCTTTTTATAGAAATTAAAAGACAAAACGCTCACAGCTGCACCTGTATCTAGGATAATAGTAGTTGGAATCCCACCTACTACACCAGTAGTAAATGCTAAAACAACTTCATTTGTGTTTAAACGACATTATGTACTGTCTTGTAAAAGTTCATCTGATATATTGTTATTGTGGTTGTATCTTATAAATAAAACAGGTAGTTTTTGTTTAGAATTACTCGGCTTATCATTATTCTGTTGTTCAAGTGTGGTGTCAAATAACTGATTAACATTGAAGTCGCCCCCCAAGAATTCTTCAGCCACGACCTGGGGCAAGGTAGTGACTGTTTCTAGTTTGTTGGATTATCATTTGTACTAGGTACTGACACAGATTGAGGTTGTGCATCAGGTGTCATTTCTATTATATTCACATTCGGATATTGCCTATTATGATCTCCAACTTTTTGCGGTTGTTGTTGCTGTTGCGCATTATAACTTACCTGTCGGTCGTAAGGTATGCTCCAATTTTGACCTGGTGGCTGCTGTGGTAAAGCAGAGTTTGAATGAAAGTACTGATCGTTACGAGTCCAACCTTGATGCTGTCTTGGCTCGTAGTTACTATTATTTCTATTTCTGTTTGTGTTTTTGTTATTACCTTTGTATCCGTTGTTACCGTTGTAGTTATTACCGCGGTGCCTTTTGTATGGATTGCCGCATGAAATGTTATTACTGTTGTAACTATTGTTTGTATTGGAATACGCGTGTTGATTTTGATTTCCGTATTGAGACGGCATGTGAGTTTGCTGTTTTTGCTGTACCGCGTATCCAACTGTGGGCGCGCCAGAATTGAGTTGGCAAGCCTGCATGTTTTGCATACCACTAGTGTAAACATTGTGGCTGCTGTTTTGCCGCGCGAAGCGCTGATCTTCAAGTAACATGTCAACCGAATCTAAGGCTGTTAAAAAATAATCAGAATCGTCATCCGGGATATGTAGAAGTTTTTCCTTAATGTTGTAAGGCAATTTGGCCTTCAACGCTCGGAGTATATCACGCGTTGCGACTGGTTCGTCTAAAAAATGTCCCATGTTCAAGTATTTTTCAAAATATCTGCGTAAGTTACCATTTTTACTGTTAAAAGTTTCAGGTTCTAAAATTTGTCTACTGAGTCGCTCCAGGACGGATTGCGACCAGAATTTGTTCAGAAAAGCACGCTCAAACTCATTGTACGTGGTACATACGTCAGCTTGACTGTATGCCCAGACAGCTGCATCGCCTTGGATGTAACCGACAATATATGAAATCTTTTTCCGGTCACTCCAAGTGCGTGGAAATGCGTTACTAAAAGATTTAAGAAAAATCACCGGATTAATGGTTCGTTTTTCTGGGATAAAAATCTGAAATTGCCTGTGTTTCATTAAGCTTTCATCTTCCTTCGCATTGTGATATGGATTTATTCCACTGTAATTACTGGTATGTTCAGCTGGCGAGTAATTACGATAATGTTGCTGTGGTTTACCATGATAATAGCTTGTGTTTGTGTTTCCACATCGTGGTATGTGTTGTAGCCGTGGTGTGTTTTGTTCTTGTGTATTTGTCGTGTGCGGAATGTGTGTATCATACTCGAATGTATATTGGTTTCTGAACTGTACATTTTGACTGATATTTTCGTTACATTCAGACTGTAGTTGGTCGGTGAATTGTCTCATGGGTGCAGTGACGGATTGTACTGCGTCACTAATCAGCTGTTTGTTATTAGTAATGTATTGCGCTACGGAGTCGTGCACAATTGTTGGTAAATTTTCACGTAAGCATCTATCAAAATGTTTGTCTTTGTTCTCAACCCAATCATGAAATTCTTTATTAATATTTTGAAAATGAGCTGTGGCATCTGATTGTAAGATGTCAGTCAGGTGTTGTTCAACATTGTCAAATTTATTCTGTACGTCAGTAATTCGTTTTTCAAGATTGTCATGTACTGAAGGATATGTTTGAATTTGTTCAGTAAGAACTTCACACGTGACATTAAGGTTTTTTACTTTTGTCTGCAAAAGTGCTACGTCAGTTGTAGTCTTTTCTTGTCTCGTATTGAGCTGGGAAAATTTAGTACTGAGTTCGGTCATCTGTTTGGTCAGTGTGGCGTCTATAAGTTCCACACGTTTACACAAAGTGTCATTACCTATCTTGATTGCTATGAGATCAGATTTGATTTCGTCATTTTGTGTTTTTAACTGTTCATTTTGTGTCTCTAATTGTGCCTTTAAGGTTGCCATGTTTTCGGCGTTCTGTTTCCTTATGGTTGCCATATTTTCTGCGTTTTGTTTCATTAGCATTTGTAACATGTCGGCAATGTTTACCGTTTGCAAGGTCTCTGCCCCCGCCGCGTCATTAGACGTGACGTCATGCATTAACATGGGCTCTGATTGAGATTTTGAAATTTTTGATGTGGACGGCCTATTGTCAAAATTTTCGTCAACACTTGCGTCAATGTTTGATGAATCGTCACTACCGGTTGCTGTCGTAAAGTCATTTTCTAACACTTGTCTCACGTCCGAGTCGGATTGCGCCTGAACAGTACGTCCTTGCTGTTCCATTTTTGCGTATTGTTTTCTAGTTATTACCATGCCACACGTGATATATGTTTGAAGAAAATTTTTGACACTGATTTTAAAATAAAATGTAGTTGAGCATAAATCGCTCGTAGCAACAATGGCTGTCTGTTAATTTAAAAATATTAACTGAATTTGAGATTATTGGTAATGGCTGCTAGCCATGTTACATGATATCGTACAGAAGTCGGCCATATTGTACACTCGTGTATTGGTATTGTTGCATACGTTATTGTTTAGGGAAAAGTACTGAGAATGAAATTTATCACTGAAACTGTTATGCAGAAAAGAAACACTACAGAATTTACTGAAAAGCTAATACACTGAATTATACGTCTGGTCAAGCCTGCTAATGCAAAGATGCTGCGTCTTACCTTATTTTGCTGGAAGTTTCATTGCGTCTTCCCGCAAAATTTCAGAATTGGAAAATATCTTCAGATTTTGTTATCTCTCATACATTGACGTCCAGGTCCAGAAAGTTGATTTTTTACATGAAACAAAGAGAACAATGTAACAAATGACAAAATAACAAGTCCGACACGCAATCGCCAATATAAAATAAATAAAATAAATAAAATAAAAAATATATTGTTATTTAGATATTGATTATTCTATCTGTATGACGGTGATTGTGATTGCAATTGTGTTTGCTTATCTGGAACGTGGACGTTTAATTATTCGGTATCAGACGCTTGACAATGGCTTTTTCGTAAAGGCAATGTTACTCGTAGTTGACCGTGAAATAAAACTGAATAATCGGACTTCGTAAATAAATCGTTTCCAAAGACTGCTGCGGTAGGTGCGGACTCATAATCTAAATCTCAATATTACAACAATTTGCCAGCCATGCCAATACGTCGTACAGAGGTGATTGCCTACTAAACATAAAAAAGTTACACAGTTAGTTAAATCAGATATATTCAATGAATAAGCCTACAGTTCATAATCCTACTTACTTTTATAAATATAATTCTTTACGTAATCGAGTGCCTAGTGTGGTTGCAACTCGCAGTATTATTCTACAACATGAAATATGGCGGTGTGCCAGACAATAAAATAAAATACGTGCTTCTCGCACCACTTCAACCAGAGCTCTCTCTTTCTTAATCCAAACATAAGAGAAACGTAATTGTGCTTTTGTTTTATCAGCGACACAGCGCTGCAGTTGTGTGCCATAGGCTTTATTTATTTGTCACTGATCATTTATTTAATTAGAATTTCGCGTTTCCGCGGAAACTCACGCTCGGCATGCAAATGTGCCTTTATACGATAAAACACAGAAATCACATCAGAGATAAATCCAAAGGCACGATGCCGCCTTAAGTGCAAGAAGAGTGAGACATCTTAGAGTCTGTGCTATGATCCTCTCCTGTGAGACCAGTACTAGTTTCCGATACACCACTGCAGGTTCAATGTATTCCTTGGACCTTCACATTGACGATAAAACACAGAAATCGCATCGGAATTAAATACAAAACGCACAATGCCGCCTTAAGTATAAGAATAGAGACTCTTCTTACAGTCAGTGTTTTGAGCATTCCCTGTGAGACCAGTATTAGTTTCTGACACACCACTGCAGGTTCAATGTATTCCTTGGACATACACATTGACGATGAAACACTGAAATTAAATCGGAATTGAATACACAACTCACAATGCCGCCTTAAGTGCAGTACGAGTGAGACTTCTTAGAGTCTGTGCTTTGATCCTTTCCTGTGAGAGCAGTATCAGTTTCCGATACACCACTGCAGGTTCAATGTATTCCTTGGACCTTCACATTGACGATGAAACCAGAAATCGCATCGCAATTAAATACAAAAGCACAATGCCGCCATAAGTACTAGAAAAGAGACTCTTCATACAGTCGGTGCTTTGAGCATTCCCTGTGAGACCAGTATTAGTTTCCGACACACCACTGCAGGTTCAATGTACTCCTTGGAACTTCACATTGACGATGAAACACAGAAATCGCGTCGGAATTAAATACAAAAGGCACAATGGCGCCTTAAATACAAGAATAGAGACTCCTCATACAGTCGGTGTTTTGAGCATTCCCTGTGAGACCAGTATTAGTCTGTGACACACCACTGCAGGTTCAATGTATTCCTTGGACATACACATTGACGATGAAACACTGAAATTAGATCGGAATTAAATACAAAAGGCACAATGCAACTTAAAGGAACGAAGAGTGAGACTTCTTAGAGTCTGTGCTTCGATCCTTTCCTGTGAACCAGTATTAGTTTCCGATGCACCACTGCAGGTTCAATGTATTCATTGGACCTTCACATTGATGATGAAACACAGAAAGCGCCTCGGAATTAAATACAAAAGGCAAAATGCCGCCTTAAGTGCGAGAAGAGTTAGACTTCGTAGAGTCTGTGCTTTGATCCTTTCCTGTGAGACCATTATTAGTTTCCGATACACCACTGCAGGTTCAATGTATTCCTTGGACATTATCATTGACGATGAAACACAGTTATCTCATCGGTATTAAATACAAAAGGCACAATGCCGCTTTAAGTGCTAGAAGAGTGTGACTTCTTAGAGTCTCTGCTTTGGTCCTTTCCTGTGAGACCAGTATTAGTTTCCGACACACCACTGCAGGTTCAATGTACTCCTTGGACCTTCACATTGACCATGAAACACAGAAATCGCGTCGGAATTACATACAAAAGGTCAATGCCACCTTAAATACACTCCTGGAAATGGAAAAAAGAACACATTGACACCGGTGTGTCAGACTCACCATACTTGCTCCGGACACTGCGAGAGGGCTGTACAAGCAATGATCACACGCACGGCACAGCGGACACACCAGGAACCGCGGTGTTGGCCGTCGAATGGCGCTAGCTGCGCAGCATTTGTGCACCGCCGCCGTCAGTTTCAGCCAGTTTGCCGTGGCATACGGAGCTCCATCGCAATCTTTAACACTGGTAGCATGCCGCGACAGCGTGGACGTGAACCGTATGTGCAGTTGACGGACTTTGAGCGAGGGCGTATAGTGGGCATGCGGGAGGCCGGGTGGACGTACCGCCGAATTGCTCAACACGTGGGGCGTGAGGTCTCCACAGTACATCAATGTTGTCGCCAGTGGTCGGCGGAAGGTGCACGTGCCCGTCGACCTGGGACCGGACCGCAGCGACGCACGGATGCACGCCAAGACCGTAGGATCCTACGCAGTGCCGTAGGGGACCGCACCGCCACTTCCCAGCAAATTAGGGACACTGTTGCTCCTGGGGTATCGGCGAGGACCATTCGCAACCGTCTCCATGAAGCTGGGCTACGGTCCCGCACACCGTTAGGCCGTCTTCCGCTCACGCCCCAACATCGTGCAGCCCGCCTCCAGTGGTGTCGCGACAGGCGTGAATGGAGGGACGAATGGAGACGTATCGTCTTCAGCGATGAGAGTCGCATCTGCCTTGGTGCCAATGATGGTCGTATGCGTGTTTGGCGCCGTGCAGGTGAGCGCCACAATCAGGACTGCATACGACCGAGGCACACAGGGCCAACACCTGGCATCATGGTGTGGGGAGCGATCTCCTACACTGGCCGTACACCACTGGTGATCGTCGAGGGGACACTGAATAGTGCACGGTACGCCCAAACCGTCATCGAACCCATCGTTCTACCATTCCTAGACCGGCAAGGGAACTTGCTGTTCCAACAGGACAATGCACGTCCGCATGTATCCCGTGCCACCCAACGTGCTCTAGAAGGTGTAAGTCAACTACCCTGGCCAGCAAGATCTCCGGATCTGTCCCCCATTGAGCATGTTTGGGACTGGATGAAGCGTCGTCTCACGCGGTCTGCACGTCCAGCACGAACGCTGGTCCAACTGAGGCGCCAGGTGGAAATGGCATGGCAAGCCGTTCCACAGGACTACATCCAGCATCTCTACGATCGTCTCCATGGGAGAATAGCAGCCTGCATTGCTGCGAAAGGTGGATATACACTGTACTAGTGCCGACATTGTGCATGCTCTGTTGCCTGTGTCTATGTGCCTGTGGTTCTGTCAGTGTGATCATGTGATGTATCTGACCCCAGGAATGTGTCAATAAAGTTTCCCCTTCCTGGGACAATGAATTCACGGTGTTCTTATTTCAATTTCCAGGAGTGTATAAGAATAGAGACTCTTCTTACAGTCAGTGTTTTGAGCATTCCCTGTGAGACCAGTATTAGTTTCTGACACACCACTGCAGGTTCAATGTATTCATTGGACCTTCACATTGATGATGAAACACAGAAATCGCATCGCAATTAAATACAAAAGGCACAATGCCGCCTTAAGTACAAGGATAGAGACTCTCCTTTCCTATGAGACCAGTGTTAGTTTCTGATACATCACTGCTGGTTCAATGTATTCCGTCGACCTTCACAATCACGATGAAACACAGAAATCGCATCGGAATCAAATACAAAAGCCGCAATGCCGCCTTAAGTGCAAGAAGAGTGAGACACCTTAGAGTCTGTGCTTTGATCCTCTCCTGCGATACCAGTATTAATTTCCGATACACCACTGCAGGTTCAATATATTTGTTAGACATTCACATTGACGATGAAACACAGAAATCGCATCGGCATTAAATACAAAAGGCTCAATGCCGCCTTAAGTGCAAGAGGCGTGTGACTTCTTAGAGTCTGTGCTTTGATCCTTTCCTGTGAGACCAGTATCGGTTTCCGATATACCACTGCAGATTCAATGTATTCCTTGGACCTTCACATTGACGATGAAACACAGAAAGCGCCTCGGAATTAAATACAAAAGGCACAATGCCGCCTTAAATGCGAGAAGAGTGAGACCTCTTAGAGTCTGTGCTTTGATCCTTTCCCGTGAGGTCAGTATCAGCTTCCAATACACCACTGCAGGTTCAATGTATTCCTTGGACCTTCACATTGACGATGAAATACAGAAATCGCATCGGAATTAAATGCAAAAGGCACAATGCCGCCTTAAGTACAAGAATAGAGACTCTTCTTACAGTCGGTGCTTTGAGCTTTCCCTGTGAGACCAGTATTAGTTTTCGACACACCACTGCAGGTTCAATGTATTCCTTGGACATACACGTTGTCGATGAAACACTGAAATTAGATCAGAATTAAATACAAGAGGCGCAATACGACTTAAGTGCAAGAAAAGTGAGACTTCTTACAGTCTGTGCTTTGATCCTTTCCTGTTTGACCAGTATTAGTTTCCGATACACAACTGCAGGTTCAATGTATAGCTTGGACATACACGTTCTCGATGAAACACTGAAATTAGATCGGAATTAAATACAAAAGGCACAATGCGACTTAAGTGCAAGAAGAGTGAGACTTCTCAGAGTCTGTGCTTTGATCCTCTCCTGTGAGACCAGTATTAGTTTCCGATACACCACTGCAAGTTCAATGTATTCCTTGGACCTTCACATTGATGATGAAACACAGAAATCGCATCGCAATTAAATACAAAAGCACAATGCCGCCATAAGTACTAGAATAGAGAATCTTCATACAGTCGGTGCTTTGAGCATTTCCTGTGAGACCAGTATTAGTTTCCGATACACCACTGCAGGTTCAATGTATTCCTTGGACACACACGTGACGATGAAACACTGAAATTAGATTGGAATTAAATACAAATGGCACAATGTTAGTTAAGTGAAAGAAGAGTGCGACTTCTTAGAGTCTGTGCTTCGATTATTTCCTGTGAACCAGTATTAGATTCCGATACACCACTGCAGCTTCAATGTATTCATTGGACCTTCACATTGATGATGAAACACAGAAATCGGATCGCAATTAAATACAAAAGGCACAATGCCGCTTTAAGTGCAAGAAGAGTGTGACTTCTTAGAGTCTGTGCTTTGGTCCATTCCTGTGAGACCAGTATTAGTTTCCGACACACCACTGCAGGTTCAATGTACTCCTTGGACCTTCACATTGACGATGAAACACAGAAATCGCGTCGGAATTAAATACAAAAGGCACAATGGCGCCTTAAATATAAGAATAGAGACTCCTCTTACAGTCGGTGTTTTGAGCATTCCCTGTGAGACCAGTATTAGTCTCTGACACACCACTGCAGGTTCAATGTATTCCTTGGACATACACATTGACGATGAAACACTAAAATTAAATCGGAATTGAATACAAAACTCACAATGCCGCCTTAAGTGCAAGAAGAGTGAGACGTCATAGAGTCTACATCTACATCTATACTCCGCGAGCCACCTTACGGTGTGTGGCGGAGGGTACTTATTGTACCACTATCTGATCCCCCCTTCCCTGTTCCATTCACGAATTGTGCGTGGAAAGAACGACTGCTTGTAAGTCTCCGTAGTTGCTCTAATTTCTCGGATTTTTCGTTGTGATCATTACGCGAGATATATGTGGGCGGTAGTAATATGTTGCCCATCTCTTCCCGGAATGTGCTCTCTCGTAATTTCGATAATAAACCTCTCCGTATTGCGTAACGCCTTTCTTGAAGTGTCCGCCACTGGAGCTTGTTCAGCATCTCCGTAACGCTCTCGCGCTGACTAAATGCCCCCATGACGAATCGCGCTGCTTTTCGCTGGATCATGTCTATCTCTTCTATTAATCCAACCTGGTAAGGGTCCCATACTGATGAGCAGTACTCAAGAATCGGACGAACAAGCGTTTTGTAAGCTACTTCTTTCGTCGATGAGTCACATTTTCTTAGAATTCTTCCTATGAATCTCAACCTGGCGCCTGCTTTTCCCACTATTTGTTTTATGTGATCATTCCACTTCAGATCGCTCCGGATAGTAACTCCTAAGTATTTTACGGTCGTTACCGCTTCCAATGATTTACCACCTATGGCATAATCGTACTGGAATGGATTTCTGCCCCTATGTATGCGCATTATATTACATTTATCTACGTTTAGGGAAAGCTGCCAGCTGTCGCACCATGCATTAATCCTCTGCAGGTCCTCCTGGAGTACGTACGAGTCTTCTGATGTTGCTACTTTCTTGTAGCCAACCGTGTCATCTGCAAATAGCCTCACGGAGCTACCGATGTTGTCAACTAAGTCATTTATGTATATTGTAAACAATAAAGGTCCTATCACGCTTCCCTGCGGTACTCCCGAAATTACCTCTACATCTGCAGATTTTGAACCGTTAAGAATGACATGTTGTGTTCTTTCTTCTAGGAAATCCTGAATCCAATCACAAACCTGGTCCGATATTCGGTAAGCTCGTATTTTTTTCACTAAACGTAAGTGCGGAACCGTATCAAATGCCTTCCTGAAGTCCAGGAATACGGCATCAATCTGCTCGCCAGTGTCTACGGCACTGTGAATTTCTTGGGCAAATAGGGCGAGCTGAGTTTCACATGATCTCTGTTTGCGGAATCCATGTTGGTTATGATGAAGGAGATTTGTATTATCTAAGAACGTCATAATACGAGAACACAAAACATGTTCCATTATTCTACAACATATTGACGTAAGCGAAATAGGCCTATAATTATTCGCATCTGATTTATGACCCTTCTTGAAAATGGGAACGACCTGCGCTTTCATCCAGTCGCTAGGTACTTTACGTTCTTCCAGCGATCTACGATAAATTGCTGATAGAAAGGGGGCAAGTTCTTTAGCATAATCACTGTAGAATCTTAAGGGTATCTCGTCTGGTCCGGATGCTTTTCCGCTACTAAGTGATAGCAGTTGTTTTTCAATTCCGATATCGTTTATTTCAATATTTTCCATTTTGGCGTCCGTGCGACGGCTGAAGTCAGGGACCGTGTTACGATTTTCCGCAGTGAAACAGTTTCGGAACACTGAATTCAGTATTTCTGCCTTTCTTCGGTCGTCCTCTGTTTCGGTTCCATCGTGGTCAACGAGTGACTGAATAGGGGATTTAGATCCGCTTACCGATTTTACATATGACCAAAACATTTTAGGGTTCTTGTTTAGATTGTTTGCCAATGTTTTATGTTCGAATTCGTTGAATGCTTCTCTCATTGCTCTCTTTACGCTCTTTTTCGCTTCGTTCAGCTTTTCCTTATCAGCTATGATTCGACTACTCTTAAACCTATGATGAAGCTTTCTTTGTTTCCGTAGTACCTTTCGTACATGATTGTTATACCACGGTGGATCTTTCCCCTCGCTTTGGACCTTAGTCGGTACGAACTTATCTAAGGGGTACTGGACGATGTTTCTGAATTTTTTCCATTTTTGTTCCACATCATCTTCCTCAGAAATGAACGTTTGATGGTGGTCACTCAGATATTCTGCGATTTGTGCCCTATCACTCTTGTTAAGCAAATATATTTTCCTTCCTTTCTTGGCATTTCTTATTACACTTGTAGTCATTGATGCAACCACTGACTTATGATCACTGATACCCTCTGTGCTTTGATCCTTTCCTGTGAGACCAGAATTTGTTTCCGATACACCACTGCAGGTTCAATGTATTCCTAGGACATACACATTGACGATAGACCACTGAAATTACATCGGAATTAAATACAAAGGGCGCAGTGCCACCTTAAGTGCAAGAAGAGTGAAACTTCTTAGAGTCTGTGCTTTGATCCTTTCCAGTGAGACCAGTATTAGTTTCCGATACACCACTGCAGGTTCAATGTATTCCTTGGACATTATCATTGACGATGAAACACAGTTATCTCATCGGTATAAAATACAAAAGGCACAATGCCGCTTTAAGTGCAAGAAGAGTGTGACTTCTTAGACTCTCTGCTTTGGTCCTTTCCTGTGAGACCAGTATTAGTTTCCGACACACCACTGCAGGTTCAATGTACTCCTTGGACCTTCACATTGACGATGAAACACAGAAATCGCGTCGGAATTAAATACAAAAGGCACAATGCCGCCTTAAATATAAGAATAGAGACTCCTCTTACAGTCGGTGTTTTGAGCATTCCCTGTGAGACCAGTATTAGTTTCTGACACACCACTGCAGGTTCAATGTATTCCTTGGACATACACATTGACGATGAAACACTGAAATTAAATCGGAATTAAATACAAAACTCACAATGCCGCCTTAAGTGCAAGAAGAGTGAGACTACTTAGAGTCTGTGCTTTGATCCCTTCCTGTGAGACCAGTATTAGTTTCCGATACACCACTGCAGGTTCAATGTATTCCTAGGACATACACATTGACGATAAACCACTGAAATTACATCGGAATTAAATACAAAAGGCGCAGTGCCACCTTAAGTGCAAGAAGAGTGAGACTTCTTAGATTCTGTGCTTTGATCCTTTCCTGTGAGACCAGTATTAGTTTCCGATACTCCACTGCAGGTTCAATGTATTCCTTGGACCTTCACATTGACGATGAAACACAGAAATCGCATCGGAATAAAATACAAAAAGCACAATGCCGCATTAAGTGCAAGAAGGGTGACACTTCTTAGAGTCTGTGAATTAATCCTTTCCCGTGAGACCAGTATTAGTTTCCGCAAACCACTGCATGTTCAATGAATTCCTTGGACCTTCACATTGACGATGAAACACAGAAATCACATCGGAGATAAATCCAAAGGCACGATGCCGCCTTAAGTGCAAGGACAGTGAGACTTCTTAGAGTCTGTGCTTTGTCCTTTCTTGTGAGGCCAGTATTAGTTTCCGATACACCACTGCAGGTTCAAAGTATTCCTTGGACATACACATTGACGATGAAACACAGAAATCGCATCGGAATCAAATACAAAAGCCACAATGCCGCCTTAAGTGCAAGAAGAGTGAGACATCTTAGAGTCTGTGCTTTGATCCTCTCCTGTGAGACCAGTATTAGTTTCCGATACACCACTGCAGGTTCAATGTATTCCTTGGACCTTCACATTGACGATAAAACACAGAAATCGCATCGGAATTATATACAAAACGCACAATGCCGCCTTAAGTATAAGAATAGAGACTCTTCTTGCAGTCAGTGTTTTGAGCATTCCCTGTGAGACCAGTATTAGTTTCTGACACACCACTGCAGGTTCAATGTATTCCTTGGACATACATATTGACGATGAAACACTGAAATTAGATCGGAATTAAATACAAATGGCACAATGTTACTTAAGTGAAAGAAGAGTGCGACTTTTTAGAGTCTGTGCTTCGATCCTTTCCTGTGAACAAGTATTAGATTCCGATACACCACTGCAGGTTCAACGTATTCATTAGACCTTCACATTGATGATGAAACAGAGAAATCGCATCGCAATTAAATACAAACGGCACAATGCCGCCTTAAGTACAAGAATAGAGACTCTTCTTACAGTCGGTGCTTTGATCCTTTCCTATGAGACCAGTATTAGTTTCTGATACATCACTGCAGGTTCAATGTATTCCTTCGACGTTCACAATCTCGATGAAACACAGAAATCGCATCGGAATTAAATACAAAATCCACAATGCCGCCTTAAGTGCAAGAAGAGTGAGACATCTTAGAGTCCGTGCTTTGATCCTCTCCTGCGATAACAGTATTAGTTTCCGACACACCACTGCAGGTTCAATTTATTTGTTGTACATTCACATTGACGATGAAACACAGAAATCGCTTCGGAATTAAATACAAAAGGCTCAATGCCGCCTTAAGTGCAAGAAGCGTGTGATTTCTTAGAGTCTGTGCTTTGATCCTTTCCTGTGAGACCAGTATCGGTTTCCGATATACCACAGCAGATTCAATGTATTCCTTGGACCTTCACATTGACGGTGAAACACAGAAAGCGCATCGGAATTAAATACAAAAGGCACAATGCCGCTTTAAGTGCGAGAAGAGTGAGACTTCTTAGAGTCTGTGTTTTGATCCTTTCCTGTGAGACCAGTATTAGTTTCCGATACACCACTGCAGGTTCAATGTATTCCTTGGACATTATCATTGACGATGAAACACAGTTATCTCATCGGTATTAAATACAAAAGGCACAATGCCGCTTTAAGTGCAAGAAGATTGTGACTTCTTAGAGTCTCTGCTTTGGTCGTTTCCTGTGAGACCAGTATTAGTTTCCGACACACCACTGCAGTTTCAATGTACTCCTTGGACCTTCACATTGACGATGAAACACAGAAATCGCGCCGGAATTAAATACAAAAGGCACAATGGAGCTTTAAATATAAGAATAGAGACTCCTCTTACAGTCGGTGTTTTGAGCATTCCCTGTGAGACCAGTATTAGTCTCTGACACACCACTGCAGGTTCAATGTATTCCTTGGACATACACATTGACGATGAAACACTGAAATTAAATCGGAAATGAATACAAAACTCACAATGCCGCCTTAAGGGCAAGAAGAGTGAGACTTCTTAGAGTCTGTGCTTTGATCCTTTCCTGTGAGACCAGAATTTGTTTCCGATACTCCACTGCAGGTTCAATGTATTCCTAGGACATACACATTGACGATAAACCACTGAAATTACATCGGAATTAAATACAAAGGGCGCAGTGCCCCCTTAAGTGCAAGAAGAGTGAGACTTCTTAGAGTCTGTGCTTTGATCCTCTCCTGTGAGACCAGTATTAGTTTCCGATACACCACTGCAGGTTCAATGTATTCCTTGGACCTTCACATTGATGATGAATCACAGAAATCGCATCGTAATTGAATACAAAAGGCACAATGCCGCCTTAAGTACAAGAATAGAGACTCTTCTTTCAGGCGGTGTTTTGAGCATTCTCTGTGAGACCAGTATTAATTTCCTGTACACCACTGCAGGTTCAATGTATTCCTTGGACGTATAAGTTGATGATGAAACACTGAAATTAGATCGGAATTAAATACAAAAGGCACAATGCCGCCTTAAGCGCAAGAAGAGTGAGACTTCTTAGAGTCTGTGCCTTGATCCTTTCCTGCGAGACCAGTATTAGTTTCCGATACACGACTGCAGGTTCAATGTATTCCTTGGACCTTCACATTGACGATGAAACATAGAAATCGCATCGGAATTAAATACAAAAGGCACAATGCGACTTAAGTGCAAGAAGAGTGAGACTTCTTAGAGTCTGTGCTTTGATTCTTTCCTGTGAGACCAGTATTAGTTTCCCATACACCACTCCAGGTTTAATGTATTCCTTGGTCCTTCACATTGACGATGAAACACAGATATCTCATCGGTATTAAATTCAAAAGGCACAATGCCGCTTTAAGTGCAAGAAGAGTGTGACTTCTTAGAGTCTGTGCTTTGGTCCTTTCCTGTAAGACCAGTATTAGTTTCCGAAACACCACTGCAGATTCAATGTACTCCTTGGACCTTCACATTGACGATGAAACACAGAAATCGCGTCGGAATTAAATACAAAAGGCACAATGCCGCCTTAAATATAAGAATAGAGACTCCTCTTACAGTCGGTGTTTTGAGCATTCCCTGTGAGACCAGTATTAAATTCTGACACACCTCTGCAGGTTCAATGTATTCCCTGGACAAACATATTGACGATAAACCCCTGAAATTACATCGGAATTAAATACAAAATGCGCAGTGCCACCTTAAGTGCATGAAGAGTGAGACTTCTTAGAGTCTGTGCTTTGATCCTTTCCTGTGAGACCAGTATTAGTTTCCGATACACCACTGCAGGTTCAATGTATTCCTTATACCTTCACATTGACGATGAAACACAGAAATCGTATCGGAATTAAATACAAAAGGCACAATGCCGCCTTAAGTGCCAGAAGAGTGAGACTTCTTAGAGGCTGTGCATTGATCCTTTCCTATGAGACCAGTATTAGTTGCCGATACTCCACTGCAGGTTCAATGTATTCCTTGGACCTTCAAATTGACGCTGAAACACAGAAATCGCATCGGAATTAAATACAAAACTCACAATGCCGCCTTAAGTGCAAGAAGAGTGAGACTACTTAGAGTCTGTGCTTTGATCCCTTCCTGTGAGACCAGTGTTAGTTTCCGATACACCACTGCAGGTTCAATGTATTCCTAGGACATACACATTGACGATAAACCACTGAAATTACATCGGAATTAAATACAAAAGGCGCAGTGCCACCTTAAGTGCAAGAAGAGTGAGACTTCTTAGATTCTGTGCTTTGATCCTTTCCTGTGAGACCAGTATTAGTTTCCGATACTCCACTGCAGGTTCAATGTATTCCTTGGACCTTCACATTGACGATGAAACACAGAAATCGCATCGGAATAAAATACAAAAAGCACAATGCCGCATTAAGTGCAAGAAGGGTGACACTTCTTAGAGTCTGTGCCTTAATCCTTTCCCGTGAGACCAGTATTAGTTTCCGCAAACCACTGCATGTTCAATGAATTCCTTGGACCTTCACATTGACGATGAAACACAGAAATCACATCGGAGATAAATCCAAAGGCACGATGCCGCCTTAAGTGCAAGGACAGTGAGACTTCTTAGAGTCTGTGCTTTGTCCTTTCTTGTGAGACCAGTATTAGTTTCCGATACACCACTGCAGGTTCAAAGTATTCCTTGGACATACACATTGACGATGAAACACAGAAATCGCATCGGAATCAAATACAAAAGCCACAATGCCGCCTTAAGTGCAAGAAGAGTGAGACATCTTAGAGTCTGTGCTTTGATCCTCTCCTGTGAGACCAGTATTAGTTTCCGATACACCACTGCAGGTTCAATGTATTCCTTGGACCTTCACATTGACGATAAAACACAGAAATCGCATCGGAATTATATACAAAACGCACAATGCCGCCTTAAGTATAAGAATAGAGACTCTTCTCACAGTCAGTGTTTTGAGCATTCCCTGTGAGACCAGTATTAGTTTCTGACACACCACTGCAGGTTCAATGTATTCCTTGGACATACATATTGACGATGAAACACTGAAATTAGATCGGAATTAAATACAAATGGCACAATGTTACTTAAGTGAAAGAAGAGTGCGACTTTTTAGAGTCTGTGCTTCGATCCTTTCCTGTGAACAAGTATTAGATTCCGATACACCACTGCAGGTTCAGCGTATTCATTAGACCTTCACATTGATGATGAAACAGAGAAATCGCATCGCAATTAAATACAAACGGCACAATGCCGCCTTAAGTACAAGAATAGAGACTCTTCTTACAGTCGGTGCTTTGATCCTTTCCTATGAGACCAGTATTAGTTTCTGATACATCACTGCAGGTTCAATGTATTCCTTCGACGTTCACAATCTCGATGAAACACAGAAATCGCATCGGAATTAAATACAAAATCCACAATGCCGCCTTAAGTGCAAGAAGAGTGAGACATCGTAGAGTCCGTGCTTTGATCCTCTCCTGCGATAACAGTATTAGTTTCCGACACACCACTGCAGGTTCAATTTATTTGTTGGACATTCACATTGACGATGAAACACAGAAATCGCTTCGGAATTAAATACAAAAGGCTCAATGCCGCCTTAAGTGCAAGACGCGTGTGATTTCTTAGAGTCTGTGCTTTGATCCTTTCCTGTGAGACCAGTATCGGTTTCCGATATACCACTGCAGATTCAATGTATTCCTTGGACCTTCACATTGACGGTGAAACACAGAAAGCGCATCGGAATTAAATACAAAAGGCACAATGCCGCTTTAAGTGCGAGAAGAGTGAGACTTCTTAGAGTCTGTGTTTTGATCCTTTCCTGTGAGACCAGTATTAGTTTCCGATACACCACTGCAGGTTCAATGTATTCCTTGGACATTATCATTGACGATGAAACACAGTTATCTCATCGGTATTAAATACAAAAGGCACAATGCCGCTTTAAGTGCAAGAAGATTGTGACTTCTTAGAGTCTCTGCTTTATTCCTTTCCTGTGAGACCAGTATTAGTTTCCGACACACCACTGCTGGTTCAATGTACTCCTTGGACCTTCACATTGACGATGAAACACAGAAATCGCGCCGGAATTAAATACAAAAGGCACAATGGAGCTTTAAATATAAGAATAGAGACTCCTCTTACAGTCGGTGTTTTGAGCATTCCCTGTGAGACCAGTATTAGTCTCTGACACACCACTGCAGGTTCAATGTATTCCTTGGACATACACATTGACGATGAAACACTGAAATTAAATCGGAATTGAATACAAAACTCACAATGCCGCCTTAAGTGCAAGAAGAGTGAGACTTCTTAGAGTCTGTGCTTTGATCCTTTCCTGTGAGACCAGAATTTGTTTCCGATACTCCACTGCAGGTTCAATGTATTCCTAGGACATACACATTGACGATAAACCACTGAAATTACATCGGAATTAAATACAAAGGGCGCAGTGCCCCCTTAAGTGCAAGAAGAGTGAGACTTCTTAGAGTCTGTGCTTTGATCCTTTCCTGTGAGACCAGTATTAGTTTCCGATACACCACTGCAGGTTCAATGTATTCCTTATACCTTCACATTGACGATGAAACACAGAAATCGTATCGGAATTAAATACAAAAGGCACAATGCCGCCTTAAGTGCCAGAAGAGTGAGACTTCTTAGAGGCTGTGCATTGATCCTTTCCTATGAGACCAGTATTAGTTGCCGATACTCCACTGCCGGTTCAATGTATTCCTTGGACCTTCAAATTGACGCTGAAACACAGAAATCGCATCGGAATTAAATACAAAAGGCACAATGCAGCCTTAAGTGCAAGAAGAGTGAGACTTCTTAGAGTCTGTGCTTTGATCCTCTCCTGTGAGACCAGTATTAGTTTCCGATACACCACTGCAGGTTCAATGTATTCCTTGGACCTTCACATTGATGATGAATCACAGAAATCGCATCGTAATTGAATACAAAAGTCACAATGCCGCCTTAAGTACAAGAATAGAGACTCTTCTTTCAGGCGGTGTTTTGAGCATTCTCTGTGAGACCAGTATTACTTTCCGGTACACCACTGCAGGTTCAATGTATTCCTTGGACGTATAAGTTGATGATGAAACACTGAAATTAGATCGGAATTAAATACAAAAGGCACAATGCCGCCTTAAGCGCAAGAAGAGTGAGACTTCTTAGAGTCTGTGCTTTGATCCTTTCCTGTGAGACCAGTATTAGTTTCCGATACACGACTGCAGGTTCAATGTATTCCTTGGACCTTCACATTGACGATGAAACATAGAAATCGCATCGGAATTAAATACAAAAGGCACAATGCGACTTAAGTGCAAGAAGAGTGAGACTTCTTAGAGTCTGTGCTTTGATTCTTTCCTGTGAGACCAGTATTAGTTTCCCATACACCACTCCAGGTTTAATGTATTCCTTGGACATTCACATTGACGATGAAACACAGATATCTCATCGGTATTAAATTCAAAAGGCACAATGCCGCTTTAAGTGCAAGAAGAGTGTGACTTCTTAGAGTCTGTGCTTTGGTCCTTTCCTGTAAGACCAGTATTAGTTTCCGAAACACCACTGCAGATTCAATGTACTCCTTGGACCTTCACATTGACGATGAAACACAGAAATCGCGTCGGAATTAAATACAAAAGGCACAATGCCGCCTTAAATATAAGAATAGAGACTCCTCTTACAGTCGGTGTTTTGAGCATTCCCTGTGAGACCAGTATTAAATTCTGACACACCTCTGCAGGTTCAATGTATTCCCTGGACAAACACATTGACGATAAACCCCTGAAATTACATCGGAATTAAATACAAAATGCGCAGTGCCACCTTAAGTGCATGAAGAGTGAGACTTCTTAGAGTCTGTGCTTTGATCCTTTCCTGTGAGACCAGTATTAGTTTCCGATACACCACTGCAGGTTCAATGTATTCCTTATACCTTCACATTGACGATGAAACACAGAAATCGTATCGGAATTAAATACAAAAGGCACAATGCCGCCTTAAGTGCCAGAAGAGTGAGACTTCTTAGAGGCTGTGCATTGATCCTTTCCTATGAGACCAGTATTAGTTGCCGATACTCCACTGCAGGTTCAATGTATTCCTTGGACCTTCAAATTGACGCTGAAACACAGAAATCGCATCGGAATTAAATACAAAAGGCACAATGCCGCCTTAAGTGCAAGAAGAGTGAGACTTCTTAGAGTCTGTGCTTTGATCCTCTCCTGTGAGACCAGTATTAGTTTCCGATACACCACTGCAAGTTCAATGTATTCCTTGGACCTTCACATTGATGATGAAACACAGAAATCGCATTGGAAATAAATACAAAAGGCAAAATGCCGCCTTAAGTTCAAAAAAAAAGACTCTTCTTAAAGTCGGTGCTTTGAGCATTCCCTGTGAGACAAGTCTTAGTTTCCGATACACCACTGCATGTTCAATGTATTCTTACGACATACACGTTGCCGATGAACCACTGAAATTACATCGGAATTAAATACAAAAGGCGCAATGCCGCCTTAAATGCAAGAAGAGTGAGACTTCTTAGAGTCTGTGCTATGATCCTTTCCTGTGAGACCAGTTTTAGTTTCCGATACACCACTAAAGGGTCAATGTGTGTCTTGGACCTTCACATTGACGATGAAACACAGATATCGCATCGCAATTAAATACAAAAGGCACAATGCCGCCTTAAGTACAAGAATAGAGACTCTTCTTACAGACGGTGTTCTGAGCATTCTCTGTGAGACCAGTATTAGTTTCCGATACACCACTGCAGGGTCAATGTATTCCTAGGACATACACATTGACGATAAACCACTGAAATTACATCGGAATTAAATACAAAAGGCGCAGTGCCACCTTAAGTGCAAGGAGAGTGAGACTTCTTAGAATCTGTGCTTTGATCCTTTCCTGTGAGACCAGTATTAGTTTCCGATACTCCACTGCAGGGTCAATGTATTCCTTGGACCTTCACATTGACGATGAAACACAGAAATCGCATCGGAATTAAATACAAAAGGCACAATGCCTCATTAAGCGCAAGAAGAGTGACACTTTTTAGAGTCTGTGCTTTGATCCTTTCCTGTGACACCAGTATTAGTTTCCGATACACCACAGCTGGTTCAATCTATTGCTTTTACCTACACATTGACGATAAAACACAGAAATCGCATAGGAATTAAATACAAAAAAAAACAATGCCGCCTTAAGTGCAAGAAGAGTGAGACTTCTTAGAGTCTGTGCATTGATCACTTCCTCTGAGACCAGTATTAGTTTCCGATACTCCACTGCAGGTCAATGTATTCCTTGGACCTTCACATTTACGATGAAACACAGAAATCGCATCGTAATTAAATACAAAAGGCACAATGCCGCCTTAAGTACAAGAATAGAGACTCTTCTTTCGGGCGGTGTTTTGAGCATTCTCTGTGAGACCAGTATTACTTTCCGATACACCACTGCAGGTTCAATGTATTCCTTGGACGTATAAGTTGATGATGAATCACTGAAATTAGATCGGAATTAAATACAAAAGGCACAATGCCGCCTTAAGCGCAAGAAGAGTGAGACTTCTTAGAGTCTGTGCTTTGATCCTTTCCTGTGAGACCAGTATTAGTTTCCGATACACGACTGCAGGTTCAATGTATTCCTTGGACCTTCACATTGACGATGAAACATAGAAATCGCATCGGAATTAAATACAAAAGGCACAATGCGACTTAAGTGCAAGAAGAGTGAGACTTCTTAGAGTCTGTGCTTTGATTCTTTCCTGTGAGACCAGTATTAGTTTCCCATACACCACTCCAGGTTTAATGTATTCCTTGGCCCTTCACATTGACGATGAAACACAGATATCTCATCGGTATTAAATTCAAAAGGCACAATGCCGCTTTAAGTGCAAGAAGAGTGTGACTTCTTAGAGTCTGTGCTTTGGTCCTTTCATGTAAGACCAGTATTAGTTTCCGACACACCACTGCAGGTTCAATGTACTCCTTGGACCTTCACATTGACGATGAAACACAGAAATCGCGTCGGAATTAAATAGAAAAGGCACAATGCCGCCTTAAAAATAAGAATAGAGACTCCTCTTACAGTCGGTGTTTTGAGCATTCCCTGTGAGACCAGTATTAAATTCTGACACACCTCTGCAGGTTCAATGTATTCCCTGGACAAACACATTGACGATAAACCCCTGAAATTACATCGGAATTAAATACAAAATGCGCAGTGCCACCTTAAGTGCATGAAGGGTGAGACTTCTTAGAGTCTGTGCTTTGATCCTTTCCTGTGAGACCAGTATTAGTTTCCGATACTCCTCTGCAGGGTCAATGTATTCCTTGGACCTTCACATTGACGATGAAACACAGAAATCGCATCGGAATTAAATACAAAAGGCGCAATGCCGCGTTAAGTGCAAGAAGAGTGACTTTTCTTAGAGTCTGTGCTTTGATCCTTTCCTGTGAGACCAGAATTAGTTTCCGATAAACCACTGCAGGTTCAATGTATTGCTTGGACCTTCACATTGACGATGAAACACAGAAATCGCACCGGAATTAAATACAAAAGGCACAATGCCGCATTAAGTGCAAGTAGAGTGACACTTCTTAGAGTCTGTGATTTGATCCTTTCCTGTGAGACCAGTATTACTTTCCGATAAACCACTGCAGGTTCAATGTATTCCTTGGACCTTCACATTGACGATGAAACACAGAAATCACATCGGAGGTAAATCCAAAGGCACAATGCCGCCTTAAGTGCAAGAAGAGTGAGACTTCTTAGAGTCTGTGCTTTGATCCTTTCCTGTGAGACCAGTATTACTTTCCGATACACCACTGCAGGTTAAATGTATTCCTTGGACATACACATTGACGATGAAACACAGAAATCGCATCGGAATTAAATACAAAAGGAAAAATGCCGCCCTAAGTACAAGAATCGAGACTCTTCTTAAAGTCGGTGCTTTGAACATTCCCTGTGAAACCAGTCTTAGTTTCCGATACACCACTGCAGGTTCAATGTATTCCTAGGACATACACGTTGCCGATGAACCACTGATATTACATCGGAATTAAATACAAAAGGCACAATGCCGCCGTAAGTGCAAGAAGGGTGAGACTACTTACAGTCTGTGCATTAATCCTTTCCTGTGAGACCAGTATAAGTTTCCGATACTCATTTGCAATTTCAATGTATTCCTTGGACCTTCACATTGACGATGAAACACAGAAATCGCATCGGAATTAAATACAAAAGGCACAATGCCGCCTTTGTTGCAAGAAGAGTGAGACTTCTTAAAGTTGTACTTTGATCCTTTCCTGTGAGACCAGTATTAGTTTCCGATACACCACTGCAGGTTCAATGTATTCCTTGGACCTTCACATTGATGATGAAACACAGAAATAGCATCGCAATTAAATACAAAAGGCACAATGCCACCTTAAGAACAAGAATAGAGACTCTTCTTACAGTCGGTGCTTTGAGCATTCCCTGTGAAACCAGTATTAGTTTCCGAAACACCACTGCAGGTTCAATGTATTCCTTGGACACACACGTTGACGATGAAACACTGAACTTAGATCAGAATTAAATACAAAAGGCACAATGCAGCCTTAAATGCAAGAAGAGTGAGACTTCTTAGAGTCTGTGCTATGATCCTTTCCTGTGAGACCAGTTTTAGTTTCCGATACACCACTAAAGGGTCAATGTGTGTCTTGGACCTTCACATTGACGATGAAACACAGATATCGCATCGCAATTAAATACAAAAGGCACAATGCCGCCTTAAGTACAAGAATAGAGACTCTTCTTACAGACGGTGTTCTGAGCATTCTCTGTGAGACCAGTATTAGTTTCCGATACACCACTGCAGGGTCAATGTATTCCTAGGACATACACATTGACGATTATCCACTGAAATTACATCGGAATTAAATACAAAAGGCGCAGTGCCACCTTAAGTGCAAGGAGAGTGAGACTTCTTAGAATCTGTGCTTTGATCCTTTCCTGTGAGACCAGTATTAGTTTCCGATACTCCACTGCAGGTCAATGTATTCCTTGGACCTTCACATTTACGATGAAACACAGAAATCGCATCGAAATTAAATACAAAAGGCACAATGCCGCCATAAGTACAAGAAGAGTGAGACTTCTTAGAGTCTGTGCTTTGATCCTCTCCTGTGAGACCAGTATTAGTTTCCGATACACCACTGCAGGTTCAATGTATTCCTTGGACCTTCACATTGATGATGAATCACAGAAATCGCATCGTAATTGAATACAAAAGGCACAATGCCGCCTTAAGTACAAGAATAGAGACTCTTCTTTCAGGCGGTGTTTTGAGCATTCTCTGTGAGACCAGTATTACTTTCCGGTACTCCACTGCAGGTTCAATGTATTCCTTGGACGTATAAGTCGATGATGAAACACTGAAATTAGATCGGAATTAAATACAAAAGGCACAATACCGCCTTAAGCGCAAGCAGAGTGAGACTTCTTAGAGTCTGTGCTTTGATCCTTTCCTGTGAGACCAGTATTAGTTTCCGATACACGACTGCAGGTTCAATGTATTCCTTGGACCTTCACATTGACGATGAAACATAGAAATCGCATCGGAATTAAATACAAAAGGCACAATGCGACTTAAGTGCAAGAAGAGTGAGACTTCTTAGAGTCTGTGCTTTGATTCTTTCCTGTGAGACCAGTATTAGTTTCCCATACACCACTCCAGGTTTAATGTATTCCTTGGACCTTCACATTGACGATGAAACACAGATATCTCATCGGTATTAAATTCAAAAGGCACAATGCCGCTTTAAGTGCAAGAAGAGTGTGACTTCTTAGAGTCTGTGCTTTGGTCCTTTCCTGTAAGACCAGTATTAGTTTCCGACACACCACTGCAGGTTAAATGTACTCCTTGGACCTTCACATTGACGATGAAACACAGAAATCGCGTCGGAATTAAATACAAAAGGCACAATGCCGCCTTAAATATAAGAATAGAGACTCCTCTTAGAGTCGGTGTTTTGAGCATTCCCTGTGAGACCAGTATTAAATTCTGACACACCTCTGCAGGTTCAATGTATTCCCTGGACAAACACATTGACGACAAACCCCTGAAATTACATCGGAATTAAATACAAAATGCGCAGTGCCACCTTACGTGCATGAAGAGTGAGACTTCTTAGAGTCTGTGCTTTGATCCTTTCCTGTGAGACGAGTATTAGTTTCCGATACACCACTGCAGGTTCAATGTATTCCTTATACCTTCACATTGACGATGAAACACAGAAATTGTATCGGAATTAAATACAAAAGGCACAATGCCGCCTTAAGTGCCAGAAGAGTGAAACTTCTTAGAGGCTGTGCATTGATCCTTTCCTATGAGACCAGTATTAGTTGCCGATACTCCACTGCAGGTTCAATGTATTCCTTGGACCTTCAAATTGACGCTGAAACACAGAAATCGCATCGGAATTAAATACAAAAGGCACAATGCCGCCTTAAGTGCAAGAAGAGTGAGACTTCTTAGAGTCTGTGCTTTGATCCTCTCCTGTGAGACCAGTATTAGTTTTCGATACACCACTGCAAGTTCAATGTATACCTTGGACCTTCACATTGATGATGAAACACAGAAATCGCATTGGAAATAAATACAAAAGGCAAACAGCCGCCTTAAGTTCAAAAAAAAAGACTCTTCTTAAAGTCGGTGCTTTGAGCATTCCCTGTGAGACAAGTCTTAGTTTCCGATACACCACTGCATGCACTGCATGTTCAATGTATTCTTACGACATACACGTTGCCGATGAACCACTGAAATTACATCGGAATTAAATACAAAAGGCGCAATGCCGCCTTAAGTACAAGAATAGAGACTCTTCTTACAGACGGTGTTCTGAGCATTCTCTGTGAGACCAGTATTAGTTTCCGATACACCACTGCAGGGTCAATGTATTCCTTGGACCTTCACATTGACGATGAAACACAGAAATCGCATCGGAATTAAATACAAAAGGCACAATGCCTCATTAAGGGCAAGAAGAGTGACACTTTTTAGAGTCTGTGCTTTGATCCTTTCCTGTGACACCAGTATTAGTTTCCGATACACCACAGCTGGTTCAATCTATTGCTTTTACCTACACATTGACGATAAAACACAGAAATCGCATAGGAATTAAATACAAAAAAAAACAATGCCGCCTTAAGTGCAAGAAGAGTGAGACTTCTTAGAGTCTGTGCATTGATCACTTCCTCTGAGACCAGTATTAGTTTCCGATACTCCACTGCAGGTCAATGTATTAGTTGGACCTTCACATTTACGATGAAACACAGAAATCGCATCGGAATTAAATACAAAAGGCACAATGCCGCCATAAGTACAAGAAGAGTGAGACTTCTTAGAGTCTGTGCTTTGATCCTCTCCTGTGAGACCAGTATTAGTTTCCGATACACCACTGCAGGTTCAGTGTATTCCTTGGACCTTCACATTGATGATGAATCACAGAAATCGCATCGTAATTAAATACAAAAGGCACAATGCCGCCTTAAGTACAAGAATAGAGACTCTTCTTTCAGGCGGTGTTTTGAGCTTTCTCTGTGGGACCAGTATTAATTTCCGATACACCACTGCAGGTTCAATGTATTCCTTGGACGTATAAGTTGATGATGAAACACTGAAATTAGATCGGAATTAAATACAAAAGGCACAATGCCGCCTTAAGCGCAAGAAGAGTGAGACTTCTTAGAGTCTGTGCTTTGATCCTTTCCTGTGAGACCAGTATTAGTTTCCGATACACGACTGCAGGTTCGATGTATTCCTTGGACCTTCACATTGACGATGAAACATAGAAATCGCATCGGAATTAAATACAAAAAGCACAATGCGACTTAAGTTCAAGAAGAGTGAGACTTCTTAGAGTCTGTGCTTTGATTCTTTCCTGTGAGACCAGTATTAGTTTCCCATACACCACTCCAGGTTTAATGTATTCCTTGGACCTTGACATTGACGATGAAACACAGATATCTCATCGGTATTAAATTCAAAAGGCACAATGCCGCTTTAAGTGCAAGAAGAGTGTGACTTCTTAGAGTCTGTGCTTTGGTCCTTTCATGTAAGACCAGTATTAGTTTCCGACACACCACTGCAGGTTCAATGTACTCCTTGGACCTTCACATTGACGATGAAACACAGAAATCGCGTTGGAATTAAATACAAAAGGCACAATGCCGCCTTAAAAATAAGAATAGAGACTCCTCTTACAGTCGGTGTTTTGAGCATTCCCTGTGAGACCAGTATTAAATTCTGACACACCTCTGCAGGTTCAATGTATTCCCTGGACAAACACATTGACGATAAACCCCTGAAATTACATCGGAATTAAATACAAAATGCGCAGTGCCACCTTAAGTGCATGAAGAGTGAGACTTCTTAGAGTCTGTGCTTTGATCCTTTCCTGTGAGACCAGTATTAGTTTCCGATACTCCTCTGCAGGGTCAATGTATTCCTTGGACCTTCACATTGACGATGAAGCACAGAATTCGCATCGGAATTAAATACAAAAGGCGCAATGCCGCGTTAAGTGCAAGAAGAGTGACTTTTCTTAGAGTCTGTGCTTTGATCCTTTCCTGTCAGACCAGAATCAATTTCCGATAAACCACTGCAGGTTCAATGTATTCCTTGGACCTTCACATTGACGATGAAACACAGAAATCACATCGGAGGTAAATCCAAAGGCACAATGCCGCCTTAAGTGCAAGAAGAGTGAGACTTCTTAGAGTCTGTGCTTTGATCCTTTCCTGTGAGACCAGTATTAGTTTCCGATACACCACTGCAGGTTAAATGTATTCCTTGAACATACACGTTGCCGATGAACCACTGATATTACATCGGAATTAAATACAAAAGGCACAATGCCGCCGTAAGTGCAAGAAGGGTGAGACTACTTAGAGTCTGTGCATTGATCCTTTCCTGTGAGACCAGTATAAGTTTCCGATACTCATTTGCAATTTCAATGTATTCCTTGGACCTTCACATTGACGATGAAACACAGAAATCGCATCGGAATTAAATACAAAAGGCACAATGCCGCCTTTGTTGCAAGAAGAGTGAGACTTCTTAAAGTTGTACTTTGATCCTTTCCTGTGAGACCAGTATTAGTTTCCGATACACCACTGCAGGTTCAATGTATTCCTTGGACCTTCACATTGATGATGAAACACAGAAATAGCATCGCAATTAAATACAAAAGGCACAATGCCACCTTAAGAACAAGAATAGAGACTCTTCTTACAGTCGGTGCTTTGAGCATTCCCTGTGAGACCAGTATTAGTTTCCGATACACCACTGCAGGTTCAATGTATTCCTTGGACACACACGTTGACGATGAAACACTGAACTTAGATCAGAATTAAATACAAAAGGCACAATGCAACTTAAGTGCAAGAGGAGTGAGACTTCTTAGGGTCTGTGCTTTGATCCTTTCCTGTGAACCAGTATTAGTTTCGGATACACCACTGGAGGTTCAATGTATTCATTGGATATTAACATTGATGATGAAACACAGAAATCGCATCGCAATTAAATACCAAAAGGCAAAATGCCGCCTTAAGTACAAGAATAGAGACTCTTCTTACAGTCGGTGCTTTGAGCATTCCCTGTGAGACCAGTATTAGTTTCAGATACACCACTGCAGGTTCAATGTATTCCTTGGACCTTCACATTGACGATGAAACACAGTAATCGCGTCGGAATTAAATACAAAAGGCACAATGCAGCCTTAAGTACAAAAATAGAGACTCTTCTTACAGTCGGTGTTATGAGCATTCTCTTTGAAACCAGTATTAGTTTCCGATACACCACTGCAGGTTCAATGTATTCCTTGGACACAAACGTTGACGATGAAACACTGAAATTAGATCAGAATTAAATACAAAAGGCACAATGCAACTTACGTGCAAGAAGTGTGAGACTTCTTTGGGTCTGTGCTTTGATCCTTTCCTGTGAACCAGTATTAGTTTCGGATACACCACTGCAGGTTCAATGGATTCATTGGATATTAACATTGATGATGAAACACAGAAATCGCATCGCAGTTAAATACAAAAGGCACAATGCCGCCTTAAGTACATGAATAGAGACTCTTCTTACAGTCGGTGCTTTGAGCATTCCCTATGAGGCCAGTATTAGTTTCCGATACACCACTGCAGTTTCAATGTATTCCTTGGACCTTCACATTGACGAAGAAACACAGTAATCGCGTCGGAATTAAATACAAAAGGCACAATGCCGCCTTAAGTGCAAGAAGAGTGAGACTCCTTAGAGTCTGTGTTTTGGACCTATCCTGTGAGACCAGTATTAGTTTCCGATACACCACTGCAAATTCAATGTACTCTATGGACATTCAGATTGACTATGAAACACAGAAATCGCATCGGAATTAAATACAAAATGCACAATGACGCATTAAGTGCTAGATAAGTGAGACTTCTTAGAGTCTGTGCTTTGATCCTTTCCTGTGAGACCGGTATTAGTTTTCGATACACCACTGCAGGTTCAGTGTATTCCTTGGACCTTCACAATGACGATGAAACACAGAAATCGCATCGGAATTAAATACAAAAGGCACAATGCCGCCCTAAGTAGAAGAATAGAGACTCTTCTTACAGTCGGTTATTTGAGCTTTCCCTGTGAGACCAGTATTAGTTTCCGATACACCACTGCAGGTTCAATGTATTCCTTGGACATTCACATTGACGATAAAACACAGATATCGCAACGGAATTAAATACTAAAGGCACAATGCCGACTTAAGTGCAAGAAGAGTGTGACTTCTTAGAGTCTGTGCTTTGATCCTTTCCTGTGAGACCAGTATTAGTTTCCGATACACGACTGCAGGTTCAATGTATTCCTTGGACCTTCACATTGACGATGAAACATAGAAATCGCATCGTAATTAAATTCAAAAGGCACAATGCCGCCTTAAGTGCAAGAAGAGTGAGACTCCTTAGAGTCTGTGTTTTGATCCTTTCCTGTGAGATCAGTATTAGTTTCCGATACACCACTGCAAATTCAATGTATTCCATGGACATTCACATTGACGATGAAACACAGATATCGCAACGGAATTAAATACAAAAGGCACAATGCCGCCTTAAGTGCAAGAAGAGTGTGACTTCTTAGAGTCTGTGGTTTGATCCATTCCTGTGGGACCAGTATTAGTTTCGGATACACCACTGCAGGGTCAATGTATTCCTAGGACATACACATTGACGATAAACCACTGAAATTACATCGGAATTAAATACAAAAGGCGCAGTGCCACCTTAAGTGCAAGAAGAGTGAGACTTCTTCGAATCTGTGCTTTGATCCTTTCCTGTGAGACCAGTATTAGTTTCCGATACTCCACTGCAGGGTCAATGTATTCCTTGGACATACACATTGACGATGAGACACAGAAATCGCATCGGAATTAAATACAAAAGACACAATGCCGCCTTAAGTACAAGAATAGAGACTCTTCTTACAGTCGGTGAGTTGAGCATTCACTGTGAGACCAGTATTAGTTTCCGATACCCCATTGCAGGTTCAATGTATTCCTTGGACATACACATTGACGATGAAACACAGAAATCGCATCGGAAGTAAATACAAAAGACAGAATGCCGCCCTAAGTACAAGAATAGAGACTCATTTTACAGTCGGTGCTTTAAGCATTCCCTGTGAGACCAGTATTAGTTTCCGATAGCCCATTGCAGGTTCAATGTATTCCTTGGACATACACATTGACGATGAGACACAGAACTCGCATCGGAATTAAATACAAAAGGCACAATGCCGCCTTATGTACAAGAATAGAGACTCTTCTTACAGTCGGTGCCATGATCCTTTCCTGTGAGACCAGTATTAGTTTCCGATACACCACTGCAGGTTCAATGTATTCCTTATACCTTCACATTGACGATGAAACACAGAAATCGCATCGGAATTAAATATAAAAGGTGCAATGCCGCCTTAAGTGCCCCTGCAGGTACAAAGTATTCCTTGGTCCTTCACATTGACGATGAAACACAGAAATCGCATTGGAAATAAATACAAAAGGCACAATACCGCCTTAAGTACAAGAATAGAGACTCTTCTTACAGTCGGTGCTTTGAGCATTCCCTGTGAGACCAGTATTAGTTTGCGATACACCACTGCAGGTTCAATGTATTCCTTGGACACACACGTGACGATGAAACACTGAAATTAGATCGAAATTTAATACAAAAGGAACAATGCAACTTAAGTGAAAGAAGAGTGAGACTTCTTAGAGTCTGTGCTTTGATCCTTTCCTGTGAAACAGTATTAGTTTCAGATACACCACTGCAGGTTCAATGTATTCATTGACCTTCACATTGATGATGAAACACAGAAATCGCATCGCAATTAAATAAAAAAGGCACAATGCCGCCTTAATTACAAGAATAGAGACTCTTCTTACAGCCGGTGCTTTGTTCCTTTCCTATGAGACCAGTATTAGTTTCCGATACATCACTGCAGGCTCAATGTATTCCTTCGACCTTCACATTAGCGATGAAACACAGAAATCGCATTGGAATTAAATACAAGAGCAAAATGCCGCCTTAAGTACAAGAATAGAGACTCTTCTTAAAGTCGGTGCTTTGAGCATTCCCTGTGAGACAAGTCTTAGTTTCCGATACACCACTGCAGGTTCAATGTATTCCTAGGACATACACGTTGTCGATGAACCTCTGAAATTACATCGGAATTAAATACAAAAGGCGCAATGCCGCCTTAAATGCAAGAAGAGTGAGACTTCTTAGAGTCTGTGCTATGATCCTTTCCTGTGAGACCAGTATCAGTTTCTGACACACCACTGCAGGGTCAATGTTTGTCTTGGACCTTCACATTGACGATGAAACACAGATATCGCATCGCAATTAAATACAAAAGGCACAATGCCGCCTTAAATATAAGAATAGAGACTCCTCTTACAGTCGCTGTTTTGAGCATTCCCTGTGAGACCAGTATTAGTTTCTGACACACTACTGCAGGTTCAATGTATTCCTTGGACATACTCATTGACGATGAAACACAGAAATCGCATCGCAATTAAATACAAAAGGCACAATGCCACCTTAAGAACAAGAATAGAGACTCTTCTTACAGTCGGTGCTTTGAGCATTCCCTGTGAGACCAGTATTAGTTTCCGATACACCACTGCAGGTTCAATGTATTCCTTGGACACACACGTTGACGATGGAACACTGAAATTAGATTAGAATTAAATACAAAAGGCACAATGCAACTTAAGTGCAAGAAGAGTGAGACTTCTTAGGGTCTGTGCTTTGATCCTTTCCTGTGAACCAGTATTAGTTTGGGATACACCACTGCAGGTTCAATGTATTCATTGGATATTAACATTGATGATGGAACACAGAAATCGCATCGCAATTAAATACAAAAGGCACAATGCCGCCTTACGTACAAGAATAGAGACTCTTCTTACAGTCGGTGGTTTGAACATTCCCTGTGAGACCAGTATTAGTTTCCGATACACCACTGCAGGTTCAATGTATTACTTGGACCTTCACATTGACGATGAAACACAGTAATCGCGTCGGAATTAAATACAAAAAGCACAATGCAGCCTTAAGTATAAAAATAGAGACACTTCTTACAGTCGGTGTTTTGAGCATTCCCTGTGAGACCAGTATTAGTTTCCGATACACCACTGCAGGTTCAATGTATTCCTTGGACACAAACGTTGACGATGAAACACTGAAATTAGATCAGAATTAAATACAAAAGGCACAATGTACCTTAAGTGCAAGAAGAGTGAGACTTCTTAGGGTCTGTGCTCTGATCCTTTCCTGTGAACCAGTATTAGTTTCGGATACACCACTGCAGGTTCAATGTATTCATTGGATATTAACATTGATGATGAAACACAGAAATCGCATCGCAATTAAATACAAAAGGCACAATGCCGCCTTAAGTACAAGAATACAGACTCTTCTTACAGTCGGTGCTTTGAGCATTCCCTGTGAGACCAGTATTAGTTTCCGATACACCACTGCAGGTTCAATGTATTCCTTGGTCACAAACGTTGACGATGAAACACTGAAATTGGATCGGAATTAAATACAAAAGGCACAATGCAACTTAAGTGCAAGAAGAGTGAGACTTTTTAGAGTCTGTGCTTTGATCCTTTCCTGTGAACCAGTCTTAGTTTCCGATACACCACTGAAGGTTCAATGTGTTCCATGGACCTTCACATTGACGATGAAACACAGATATCACGTCGGAATTAAATACAAAAAGGCACAATGCCGCTTTAAGTACAAGAATAGGAACTCTTCTTACAGTCGGTGCTTTGACCGTTCCCTGTGAGACCAGTATTAGTTTGCGATACACCACTGCTGGTTCAATGTATTCCTCGGACATACACATTGACGATGAAACACAGATATCGCATCGCAATAAAATACAAAAGGCACAATGCCGCCTTAAGTACTAGTATAAAGACTCTTCTTTCAGTCTGTGTTTTGATCCTTTCCTGTGAGACCAGTATTAGTTTCCGATACACCACTGCAGGTTCAATGTATTCCTTGGACCCACACGTTGACGATGAAACACTGAAATTAGATCAGAATTAAATTTAAAAGGCACAATGCAACTTAAGTGCAAGAAGAGTGAGACTTCTTAGGGTCTGTGCTTTGATCCTTTCCTGTGAACCAGTATTAGTTTTGGATACACCACTGCAGGTTCAATGTATTCATTGGATATTGACATTGATGATGGAACACAGAAATCGCATCGCAATTTAATACAAAAGGCACAATGCCGCCTTAAGTACAAGAATAGAGACTCTTCTTACAGTCGGTGCTTTGAACATTCCCTGTGAGACCAGTATTAGTTTCCGATACACCACTGCAGGTTCAATGTATCCCTTTTACCTCCACCTTGACGATGAAACACAGTAATCGCGTCGGAATTAAATACAAAAAGCACAATGCAGCCTTAAGTACAAAAATAGAGACTCTTCTTACAGTCGGTGTTTTGAGCATTCCCTGTGAGACCACTATTAGTTTCCGATACACCACTGCAGGTTCAATGTATTCCTTGGACACAAACGTTGACGATGAAACACTGAAATTAGATCAGAATTAAATACAAAAGGCACAATGCAACTTAAGTGCAAGAAGAGTGAGACTTCTTAGGGTCTGTGCTTTGATCCTTTCCAGTGAACCAGTATTAGTTTCGGATACACTACTGCAGGTTCAATGTATTCATTGGATACTAACATTGATGATGGAACACAGAAATCGCATCGCAATTAAATACAAAAGGCACAATGCCGCCTTAAGTACAAGAATAGAGCCTCTTCTTACAGTCGGTGCTTTGAGCATTCCCTGTGAGACCAGTATTAGTTTCCTATACACCATTGCAGGTTCAATGTATTCCTTGGACACACACGTTGACGATGAAACACTGAAATTGGATCGGAATTAAATACAAAAGGCACAAGGCAACTTAAGTGCAAGAAGAGTGAGACTTTTTAGAGTCTGTGTTTTGATCCTTTCCTGTGAACCAGTATTAGTTTCCGATACACCACTGCAGGTTTAATATATTCGTTGGACCTTCACAATGACGATGAAACACAGAAATCGCATCGCAATTAAATACAAAAGGCACAATGCCGCCTTAAGTGCAAGATGAGTGAGACTTCTTAGAGTCTGTGCTCTGATCCTTTCCTGTGAGACCGGTATTAATTTCCGATACACCACTGAAGGTTCAATGTGTTCCATGGACCTTCACATTGACGATGAAACACAGATATCACGTCGGAATTTAATACAAAAAGGCACAATGCCGCTTTAAGTACAAGAATAGGAACTCTTCTTACAGTCGGTGCTTTGCCCGTTCCCTGTGAGACCAGTATTAGTTTCCGATACACCACTGCTGGTTCAATGTATTCCTCGGACATACACATTGACGATGAAACACTGAAATTACATCGAAATTTAATACAAAAGCCACAATGCCGCCTAAAGTGCAAGGAGAGTGAGACTTCTTAGAGTCTGTCATTTGATCCTTTCCTGTGAGACCAGTATTAGCTTCCGATACACCACTGCCGGTTCAATGTATTCCTTGGACATACACATTGACGATGAAACACTGAAATTACATCGAAATTAAATACAAAAGGTACAATGCGGACTTAAGTGCAAGAAGAGTGAGACTTCTTAGAGTCAGTGCTTTGATCCATTCCTGTGAGACCAGTATTAGTCTCCGATACACCACTGCAGGTTCAATGTATTCCTTTTACCTTCACATTGACGATGAAACTCAGAAATCGCATCGGAATTAAATACAAAAGACACAATGCCGACTTAAGTACAAAAATAGAGACTCTTCTTACAGTCGGTGCTTTGAGCATTCCCTGTGAGACCAGTATTAGTTTCCGACAGCCCATTGCAAGTTCAATGTATTCCTTGGACATACACATTGACGATGAAACACAGAAATCGCATCGGAATTAAATACAAAAGGCACAATGCCGACTTAAGTACAAGAATAGAGACTCTTCTTACAGTCGGTGCTTTGAGCATTCCCTGTGAGACCAGTTTTAGTTTCGGATACACCACTGCAGGTTTAATGTATTCCTTGGACCTTCACATTGTCGATGAAAAACAGAAATCGCATCGGAATCAAATACAAAAGGCACAATGCCGCCTTAAGTGCAAGAAAAGTGAGACTTCTTAGAGTCTGTGCTTTGATCCTTTCCTGTGAGACCGGTATCAGTTTCCGATACACCACTGCAGGTTTAATGTATTCCTTGGACCATCACAATGACGATGAAACACAGATATCACGTCGGAATTAAATACAAAAAGGCACAATGCCGCTTTAAGTACAAGAATAGGAACTCTTCTTACAGTCGGTGCTTTGACTGTTCCCTGTGAGACCAGTATTAGTTTCCGATACACCACTGCTGGTTCAATGTATTCCTCGGACATACACATTGACGATGAAACACTGAAATTACATCGGAATTTAATACAAAAGCCACAATGCAACTTAAGTGCAAGAAGAGTAAGACTTCTTAGAGGCTGTGCTTTGATCTTTTCCTGTGAACCAGTATTAGTTTCCGATAGTCCAATGCAGGTTCAATGTATTCCTTGGACCTTCACATTGACGATGAAACACAGAAATCGCTTCGGAATTAAGTATAAAAGGCACAATTCATCATTAAGTGCAAGAAGAGTGACACTTCACAGAGTCTGTGCTTTGATCCTTTCCCGTGAGACCAGTATTAGTTTCCGATAAACCACTGCAGGTTCAATGTTTTCCTTGGACATACACATTGACGATGAAACACAGAAATCACATCGGAGATAAACCCAAAGGCACAATGCCGCCTTAAGTGCAAGAAGAGTGAGACTTCTTAGAGTCTGTGCTTTGATCCTTTTCTGTGACACCAGTATTAGTTTCCGATACACCACATCTAGTTCAATCTATTCCTTTTACCTTCACATTGACGATGAATCACACAAATCGTATAGCAATTAAATACAAAAGGCACAATGCCGCCTTAAGTGCAAGAAGAGTGAGACTTCTTAGAGTCTCTGCATTGATCATTTCCTCTGAGACCAGTATTAGTTTCCGATACTCCACTGCAGGTCAATGTATTCCTTGGACCTTCACATTGAAGATGAAACACAGAAATCGCATCGGAATTAAATTCAAAAGGCACAATTCCGCCTTAAGTACAAGAATAGAGACTCTTCTTACAGTCGGTGCTTTAAGCATTCCCTGTGAGACCAGTATTAGTTTCCTATGCACCACTGCAGGTTCAATGTATTCCTTGGACACACACGTTGACGATGTAACACTGAAATTGGATCCGAATTAAAAATAAAAAGGCACAATGCAACTTAAGTGCAAGAAGAGTGAGACTTTTTAGAGTCTGTTCTTTGATCCTTTCCTGTGAACCAGTATTAGTTTCCTATACACCACTGCAGGTTCAATGTATTCCTTGGACACACACGTTGACGATGAAACACTGAAATTGGATCCGAATTAAAAGTAAAAAGGCACAATGAAACTTAAGTGCAAGAAGAGTGAGACTTTTTAGAGTCTGTTCTTTGATCCTTTCCTATGAGGCCAGTATTAGTTTCCGATACATAACTGCACTTTCATTGTATTCCTTCGACCTTCACATTGACGATGAAACACAGAAATCGCACCGGAATGAAATACAAAAGGCAAAATGCCGCCTTAAGTACAAGAATAGAGACTCTTCTTAAGGTCGGTGCTTTGAGCATTCCGTGTGAGACCAGTATTAGTTTCCGATACACCACTGCAGGTTCAATGTATTCCTTGGACATACAAAATGACAATGAAACACTGAAATTACATCAGAATTAAATACAAATGGAACAATTCCGCCTTAAGTGCAAAAAGAGTGAAACTTCTTAAAATCTGTGCTTTGATCCTTTCCTGTGAGACGAGTATTAGTTTGAGATACACCACTGCAGTTTCAATCTGTTCCTTGGACCTTCGCATTGACGATGAAACACAGATATCGCATCGGAATTAAATACAAAAGGCACAATGCCGCCTTAAGTGCAAGAATGGAGACTCTTCTTTCAGACGGTGTTTTTTGCATTTTCTGTGAGACCAGTAATAGTTTCCGATACACCACTGCAGGTTCAATGTATTCTTTGGACGTACACGTTGATGATGAAACACTTCAATTAGATCGGAATTAAATACAAAAGGCACAATGCCGCCTTAAGTGCAAGAAGAAAGAGACTTCTTAGAGTCTGTGCTTTGATCCTTTCCTGTGAGACCAGTATTAGTTTCCGATTCATTACTGCCGGTTCAATGTATTCCTTGGACCTTCACATTGACGAAGAACCATAGAAATCGCATCGGAATTAAATACAAAAGGCACAATGCGACTTAAGTGCAAGAAGAGTGAGACTTCTTAAAGTCTGTGCTTTGATCCTTTCCTGTGAGACCAGTATTAGTTTCCGATACACCACTCCAGGTTTAATGCATTCCTTGGACATTAACATTGACGATAAAAGACAGATATCTCATCGGTATTAAATTCAAAAGGCACAGTGCCGCTTTAAGTGCAAGAAGAGTGTGACTTCTTAGAGTCTGTGCTTTGGTCCTTTCCTGTAAGACCAGTATTAGTTTCCGACACACCACTGCAGGTTCATTGTACTCCTTGGACCTTCACATTGACGATGAAACACAGAAATCGCGTTGGAATTAAATACATAAGGCACAATGCCGCCTTAAATATAAGAATAGAGACTCGTCTTACAGTCGGTGTTTTGAGCATGCCCTGTGAGACCAGTATTAGTTTCTTTCACACCTCTGCAGATTCAATGTATTCCCTGGACATACACATTGACGATAAACACCTGAAATTTCTTCGGAATTAAATACAAAATGCGCAGTGCCACCTTAAGTGCAAGAAGAGTGAGACTTCTTAGAGTTTGTGCTTTGATCCTTTCCTGTGAGACCAGTATTAGTTTCCGATACTCCTCTGCAGGGTCAATGTATTCCTTGAACCTTCACATTGACGATGAAACACAGAAATCGCATCGGAATTAATAACAAAAGGCGCAATTCCGCATTAAGTGCAAGAAGAGTGACAATTCTTAGAGTATGTGCGTTGATCTTTTCCTGTGTGACCAGAATTAGTTTCCGATAAACCAGTGCAGGTTCAATGTATTCTTTGGACCATCACACTGACGATGAAACACAGAAATCACATCGGAGGTAAATCCAAAGGCACAGTGCCGCCTTAAGTGCAAGAAGAGTGAGACTTCTTAGAGTCTGTGCTTTGATCCTTTCCTGTGAGACCAGTATTAGTTTTCGATACACCACTGCAGGTTCAATGTATTCCTTGGACATACACATTGACGATGAAACACAGAAATCGCATCGGAATTAAATACAAAGGCACAATGCCGCCTTAAGTGCAAGAAGAGTGAGACTTCTGAAAGTTGTGCTTTGATCCTTTCCTGTGAGACCAGTATTAGTTTCCAATACACCACTGCAGGTTCAATGTATTCCTTGGACCTTCACGTTGATGATGAAACACAGAAATCGCATCGCAATTAAATACAAAAGGCACAATGCCACCTTAAGATCAAGAATAGAGACTCTTCTTACAGTCGGTGCTTTGAGCATTCCCTGTGATTCCAGTATTAGTTTCCGATACACCACTGCAGGTTCAATGTATTCCTTGGACCTTCACATTGACGATGAAACACAGTAATCGCGTCGGAATTAAATACAAAATACACAATGCAGCCTTAAGTACAAAAATAGAGACTCTTCTTACAGTCGGTGTTTTCAGTATTCCCTGTGAGACCAGTATTAGTTTCCGATACACCACTGCAGGTTCAATGTATTCCTTCTACACAAACGTTGACGATGAAACACTGAAATTAGATCAGAATTAAATACAAAAGGCACAATGCAACTTAAGTGCAAGAAGAGTGACACTTCTTAGAGTCTGTGCGTTGATCCTTTCCTGTGTGACCAGAATTAGTTTCCGATAAACCAGTGCAGGTTCAATGTATTCCTTGGACCTTCACACTGACGATGAAACACAGAAATCACATCGGAGGTAAATCCAAAGGCACAATGCCGCCTTAAGTGCAAGAAGAGTGAGACTTCTTAGAGTCTGTGTTTTGGACCTATCCTGTGACACCAGTATTAGTTTCCGATACACCACTGCAAATTCAATGTATTCCATGGACATTCACATTGACGATGAAACACAGTTATCGCAACGGAATTAAATACAAAAGGCACAATGCCGCCTTAAGTGCAAGTAGAGTGTGACTTCTTAGAGTCTGTGCTTTGATCCTTCCTGTGGGACCAGTATTAGTTTCGGATACACCACTGCAGGTTTAATGTATTCCTTGGACCTTCCCATTGACGATGAAACACAGAAATCGCATCGGAATTAAATACAAAAGGCACAATGCCGCCTTAAGTGCAAGAAAAGTGAGACTTCTTAGAGTCTGTGCTTTGATCCTTTCCTGTGAGCCCGGTATTAGTTTCCGATACACCACTGCAGGTTCAATGTATTCCTTGGACCTTCACAATGACGATGAAACACAGAAATCGCATCGGAATTAAATACAAAAGGCACAATGCCGCCTTAAATATAAGAATAGAGACTCCTCTTACAGTCGCTGTTTTGAGCATTCCCTGTGAGACCAGTATTAGTTTCTGACACCCCACTGCAGGTTCAATGTATTCCTTGGACATACACATTGACGATGAAACACTGAAATTAAATCGGAATCGAATACAAAACTCACAATGCCGCCTTAAGTGCAAGAGGAGTGAGACTTCTTAGAGTCTGCGCTTTTATCCTTTCCTGTGAGACCAGTATTAGTTTCCGATACACCACTGCAGGGTCAATGTATTCCTAGGACATACACATTGACGATAAACCACTGAAATTACCTCGGAATTAAATACAAAAGGCGCAGTGCTACCTTAAGTGCAAGAAGAGTGAGACTTCTTAGAATCTGTGCTTTGATCCTTTCCTGTGAGACCAGTATTAGTTTCCGATACTCACTGCAGGGTCAATGTAATCCTTGCACCTTCACATTGACGATGAAACACAGAAATCGCTCCGGAATTAAATATAAAAGGCACAATGCCTCATTAAGTGCAAGAAGAGTGACACTTTATAGAGTCTGTGCTTTAATCCTTTCCTGTGAGACCAGTATTAGTTTCCGATACACCACTGCAGGTTCAATGTATTCCTTGGACATTCACAATGACGACGAAAAACACAGATATCGCAACGGAATTAAATACTAAAGGCACAATGCCGACTTAAGTGCAAGAAGAGTGTGACTTCTTAGAGTCTGTGCTTTGGTCCTTTCCTGTAAGACCAGTATAAGTTTCCGATCCACCACTGCTGGTTCAATGTTGGACTTTCACATAGACAATGAAACAGAGAAATCGCATCGGATTTAAATACAGAAGGCACACTACCGCCTTAAGTACAAGAATAGAGACTCTTCTTACAGTCGGTGCTTTGAGCATTCCCTGTGAGACCAGTATTAGTTTCCGATACTCACTGCAGGGTCAATGTATTCCTTGGACCTTCACATTGACGATGAAACACAGAAATCGCATCGGAATTAAATACAAAAGGCACAATGCCGCCTTAAGTACAAGAATAGAGACTCTTCTTACAATCGGTGCTTTGAGCATTCCCTGTGAGACCAGTATTAGTTTCCTATACACCACTGCAGGTTCAATGTATTCCATGGACATACACGTTGACGATGAAACACTGAAATTGGATCGGAATTAAATACAAAAGGCACAATGCAACTTAAGTGCAAGAAGAGTGAGACTTTTTAGAGTCTGTGCTTCGATCCTTTCCTGTGAACCAGTATTAGTTTCCGATACACCACTGCAGGTTCAATGTATTCATTGGACCTTCACATTGATGATGAAACACAGAAATCGCATCGCAATTATATACAAAAGGCACAATGCCGCCTTAAGTACTAGAATAGAGACTCTTCTTACAGTCGGTGCTTTGATCCTTTCCTATTAGTCCAGTATTAGTTTCCGATACATCACTCCAGGCTCATTGTATTCCTTCGATCTTCACATTGACGATGAAACACAGAAATCGCATAAGGTCGGTGCTTTGAGCATTCCGTGTGAGACCAGTATTAGTTTCCGATACACCACTGCAGGTTCAATGTATTCCTTGGACATACACAATGACAATGAAACACTGAAATTACATCAGAATTAAATACAAATGGAACAGTTCCGCCTTAAGTGCAGGGAGAGTGAAACTTCTTAAAATCTGTGCTTTGATCCTTTCCTGTGAGACCAGTATTAGTTTGAGATACACCACTGCAGTTTCAATGTGTTCCTTGGACCTTCGCATTGACGATGAAACACAGATATGGCATCGGAATTAAATACAAAAGGCACAATGCCGCCTTAAGTGCAAGAAGAGTGAGACTTCTTAGAGTCTGTGCTTTGATCCTTTCCTGTGAGACCAGTATTAGTTTCCGATACACTACTGCAGGTTCAATGTATTCCTTGGACCTTCACAATGACGATGAAACACAGAAATCGCATCGGAAGTAAATACAAAAGGCACAATGCCACCCTAAGTACAAGAATAGAGACTCTTCTTACAGTCGGTGATTTGAGCTTTCCCTGTGAGACCAGTATTAGTTTCCGATACACCACTGCAGGTTCAATGTATTCCTTGGACATTCACATTGACGACGAAAAACACAGATATCGCAACGGAATTAAATACTAAAGGCACAATGCCGACTTAAGTGCAAGAAGAGTGTGACGTCTTAGAGTCTGTGCTTTGATCCTTTCCTGTGAGACCAGTATTAGTTTCCGATACACCACTGCAGGTTTAATGTATTCCTTGGCCCTTCACATTGACGATGAAACACAGAAATCGCAACGCAATTGAATAAAATAGGCACAATGCCGCCTTAAGTGCAAGAAGAGTGAGACTTCTTAGAGTCTGTGCTTTGATCCTTTCCTGTGAGACCGGTATTAGTTTCCGATACACCACTGCAAGTTCAATGTATTCCTTGGACCTTCACAATGGCGATGAAACACAGAAATCGCATCGGAAGTAAATACAAAAGGCACAATGCCGACCTAAGTACAAGAATAGAGACTCTTCTTACAGTCGGTGATTTGAGCTTTCCCTGTGAGACCAGTATTAGTTTCCGATACACCACTGCAGGATCAATGTATTCCTTGGACATTCACATTGACGATGAAACACTGATATCGCAACGGATTTAAAAACTAAATGCACAATGCCGACTTAAGTGCAAGAAGAGTGTGACTTCTTAGAGTCTGTGCTTTGATCCTTTCCTGTGGGACCAGTATTAGTTTCCGATACACCACTGCAGGTGTAATTTATTCCTTGGACATTCACAATGACGATGAAACACAGAAATCGCTTCGCAATTAAATACAAAAGGCACAATGCCTCCTTAAGTGCAAGATGAGTGAGACTTCTTAGAGTCTGTGCTTTGATCCTTTCCTGTGAGACCGGTATTAGTTTCCGATTCACCACTGAAGGTTCAATGTGTTCCTTGGACCTTCACATTGACGATGAAACACAGATATCACATCGGAATTAAATACAAAAAGGCACAATGCCGCTTTAAGTACAAGAATAGGAACTCTTCTTACAGTCGGTGCTTTGACCGTTCCCTGTGAGACCAGTATTAGTTTCCGATACACCACTGCTGGTGTAATGTATTCCTCGGACATACACATTGACGATGAAACACTGAAATTACATCGGAATTTAATACAAAAGCCACAATGCCGCCTTAAGTGCAAGAAGAGTGAGACTTCTTAGAGTCTGTCATTTGATCCTTTCCTGTGAGACCAGTATTAGCTTCCGATACACCACTGCCGGTTCAATGTATTCCTTGGACATACACATTGACGATGAAACACTGAAATTACATCGAAATTAAATACAAAAGGCACAATGCCGACTTAAGTGCAAGAAGAGTGAGACTTCTTAGAGTCTGTGCTTTGATCCTTTCCTGTGCGACCAGTATTAGTTTCCGATACACCACTGCAGGTTCAATGTATTCCTTGGACCTTCACATTGACGATGAAACACAGAAATCGCATCGGAATTAAATACAAAAGACACAATGCCGCCTTAAGTACAAGAATAGAGACTCTTCTTACAGTCGGTGCTTTGAGCATTCCCTGTGAGACCAGTATTAGTTTCCGATAGCCCATTGCAGGTTCAATGTATTCCACGGACATACACATTGACAATGAAACGCAGAAATCGCATCGGAATTAAATACAAAAGGCACAATGCCGACTTAAGTACAAGAATAGAGACTCTTCTTACAGTCGGTGCTTTGAGCATTCCCTGCGAGACCAGTATTAGTTTCGGATACACCACTGCAGGTTTTATGTATTCCTTGGACCTTCACATTGACGATGAAACACAGAAATCGCATTGGAATTAAATACAAAAGTCTCAATGCCGCCTTAAGTGCAAGAAAAGTGAGACTTCTTAGAGTCTGTGCTTTGATCCTTTCCTGTGAGACCGGTATCAGATTCCGATACACCACTGCAGGTTTAATGTATTCCTTGGACCTTCACAAGGACGATGAAACACAGAAATCGCATCGGAATTAAATACAAAAGGCACAATGCCGCCCTAAGTACAAGAATAGAGACTCTTCCTACAGTCGGTGCTTTGAGCATTCCCTGTGAAACCAGTATTAGTTTCCGATACACCACTGCAGGTTCAATGTATTCCTTGGACACAAAAGTTGACGATGAAACACTGATATTGGATCGGAATTAAATGCAAAAGGCACAATGCAACTTAAGTGCAAGAAGAGTATGACTTCTTAGAGGTTGTGCTTTGATCCTTTCCTGTGAACCTGTATTAGTTTCCGATAGACCACTGCAGGTTCAATGTATTCCTTGGACATTCACATTGACGATGAAACACAGATATCGCAACGGAATTAAATACTAAAGGCACAATGCCGACTTAAGTGCAAGAAGAGTGTGACTTCTTAGAGTCTGTGCTTTGATCCTTTCCTGTGAGACCAGTATTAGTTTCCGATACACCACTGCAGGTTTAATGTATTCCTTGGACCTTCACATTGACGATGAAACACAGAAATCGCATCGCAATTAAATACAAAAGGCACAATGCCGCCTTAAGTGCAAGAAGAGTGAGTTTTCATAGAGGCTGTGCTTTGATCCTTTCCTGTGAGACCGGTATTAGTTTCCGATACACCACTGCAGGTTCAATGTGTTCCTTGGACCTTCACATTGACGATGAAACACAGATATCACATCGGAATTAAATACAAAAAGGTACAATGCCGCTTTAAGTACAAGAATAGTGACTCTTCTTACAGTCGGTGCTTTGACCGTTCCCTGTGAGACCAGTATTAGCTTCCGATACACCACTGCTGGTTCAATGTATTCCTTGGACATACACATTGACGATGAAACACTAAAATTACATCGGAATTTAATACAAAACCCACAATGCCGCCTTAAGTGCAAGAAGAGTGAGACTTCTTAGAATCTGTAATTTGATCCTTTCCTGTGAGACCAGTATTAGTTTCCGATACACCACTGCCGGTGCAATGTATTCCTTGGACATACACATTGACGATGAAACACAGAATTCGCATCGGAATTAAATACAAAAGACACAATGCCGCCTTAAGTACAAGGATAGAGACTCTTCTTACAGACGGTGCTTTGATCATTCCCTGTGAGACCAGTATTAGTTTCCGATAGGCCATTTCAGGTTCAATGTATTCCTTGGACATACACATTGACGATGAAACACAGAAATCGCATCGGATTTAAATACAAAAGACACAATGCCGCCTTAAGTACAAGAATAGAGACTCTTCTTGCAGTCGGTGCTTTGAGCATTCCCTGTGAGACCAGTATTAGTTTCCGATATCCCATTGCAGGTTCAATGTATTCCTTGGACATACACATTGACGATGACACACAGAAATCGCATCGGAATTAAATACAAAAGGCACAATGCCGCCTTAAGTACAAGAATAGAGACTCTTCTTACAGTCGGTGCTTTGAGCATTCCCTGTGAGACCAGTATTAGTTTCCGATAAACCACTGCAGGTTCAATGTATTCCGTGGACCTTCACATTGACGATGAAACACAGAAATCGCATCGGAATAAAATACAAAAGGCACAATGCAACCTGAAGTGCAAGAAGAGTGAGACGTCTTAGAGTCTGGGCTTTGATCCTTTCCTGTGAGACCAGTATTAGTTTCCGATGCACCACTGCAAGTTCAATGTATTCCTTGGACACACACATTGACGATGAAACACAGAAATCGCAACGGAATGAAATACAAAAGGCAAAATGCAGCCTTAAGTACAAGAATAGAGACTCTTCCTACAGTCTGTGCTTAGAGCATTCCCTGTGAGTCCAGTATTATCTACCGATACACCACTGCAGGTTAAATGTTTTCCTTGGACATACACATTGACGATGAAACACAGAAATCGCATCGGAATTAAATAAAAGAGGCTAAATGCCGCCTTATGTGCAAGTAGAGTGAGACTTCTTAGAGTCTGTGCTTTGATCCTTTCCTGTGAGACCAGTATTAGTTTCCGATGCACCACTGCAGGTTCAATGTATTCCTTGGACATACACATTTACGACGAAACACAGAAATCGCATCGGAATTAAATACAAAAGGCACAATGCCGCCATAAGTACAAGAACAGAGACTCTTCTTACAGTCGGTGTTATGAGCATTCTCTGTGAGACCAGTGTTAGTTTCCGATACACCACTGCAGGTTCAATGTATTCCTTGGACGTACAAGTTGGTGATGAAAAACTGAAATTAGATGGGAATTAAATACAAAAGGCACAATGCCGCCTTAAGTGCAAGAAGAGTGAGACTTCTGAGAGTCTGTGCCTTGATCCTTTCCTGTGAGACAAGGATTAGTTTCCGATACACCACTATAGGATCAATGTATTCCTTGGACCTTCACATTGACGATGAAACATAGAAATCGCATCGAAATTTAATACAAAAGGCACAATGCCGCCTTAAGTGCAAGAAGAGTGAAACTTCTTAGAGTCTGTGTTTGATACTTTCCTGTGAGACCAGTATTAGTTTCCGATACAGCACTGCAGGTTCAATGTATTCCTTGGCCCTTCACATTGACGATGAAATACAGAAATCGCATCGGAATTAAATACCAAAGGCACAATGCCGCCTTAAGTACAAGAATAGAGACTCTTCTAACAGTCGGTGCTTTGAGCATTCCCTGTGAGAACTGTATTAGTTTCCGATACACCACTGCCGGTTCAATGTATTAATTGGACCTTCACATTGACGATGATACATAGAAATCGCATCGGCATTAAATACAAAAGGCACAATGCTGCCCTAAGTACAAGAATAGAGACACTTCTTACAGTCGGTGTTTTGAGCATTCCCTGTGAGACCAGTATTAGGTTCCGATGCACCACTGCAGGTTCAATGAAATCCTTGGACATTCAAATTGACGATGAAACACAGAAATCGCATCGGAATTAAATACAAAAGGCACAATGCCGCCCTAAGTACAAGAATAGAGACTTTTCTTACAGTCGGTGCTTTGAGCATTCCCTGTGAGACAAGTATTAGTTTCCGATACACCTCTGCAGGTTCAATGTATTCCTTGGACATACACATTGACGATGAAACACTGAAATCGCATCGGAATTAAATACAGAAGGCGCAATACCGCCTTATGTACAAGAATAGAGACTCTTCTTACAGTCGGTGCTTTTAGCATCCCCTGTGAGACCAGTATTAGTTTCCGATACACCACTGCAGGTTCAATGTATTCCTTGGACGTACACATTGACGATGATACACAGAAATCGCATCGGAATTAAATACAAAAGGCACAATGACGCCTTAAGTACAAGAATAGAGACTCTTCCTACAGTTGGTGCTTTGAGCATTCCCTGTGAGACCAGTATTAGTTTCCGATACACCACTGCAGGTTCAATGTATTCCTTGGACATACACACTGACGATGAAACACAGAAATCGCATCGGAATTAAATACCAAAGGCACAATGCCGCCTTAAGTACAAGAATAGAGACTCTTCTTACAGTCGTTGCTATGAGCTTTCCCTGTGAGACCAGTATTAGTTTACGATACACCACTGCAGGTTCAATGTATTCCTTGAACCTTAACATTGACGATGACACATATAAATCGCATCGGAATTAAATACAAAAGGCACAATGTCGCCTTAAGTACAAGAATAGAGACTCTTCTTACAGTCGGTGTTTTGAACATTCCCTGTGAGACCAGTATTAGGTTCCGATGCACCACTGCAGGTTCAATGTATTCTTTCGACATACACGTTGACGATAAAACACAGAAATCGCATCGGAAATAAATACAAAAGACACAATGTTGCCCTAGGTACAAGAGTAGAGAGTCTTCTTTCAGTCGGTGGTTTGAGCATTCCGTGTGAGACAAGTATTAGTTTCCGATACACCACTGCAGGTTCAATGTATTACTTGGACATACACATTGACGATGATACACAGAAATCGCATCGGAATTAAATACAAAAGGCACAATGCCGCCATTAGTACAAGAATAGAGACTCTTCCTACAGTCGGTGCTTAGAGCATTCCCTGTGAGACCAGTATTAGCTTCTCATTCACCACTGCAAGATTCAATGTTTTCCTTGGACATACACATTGACGATTAACTACAGAAATCGCATCGGAATTAAATAAGAAAGGCCCAATGCCGCCTTAAGTGCAAATAGAGTGAGATTTCTTAGAGTCTGTGCTTTGATCCTTTCCTGTGAGACCAGTACTAGTTTCCGATACACCACTGCAGATTCAATGTATTCCTTGGACCTTCACATTGACGATGAAACACAGAAATCGCATCGGAATAAAATACAAAAGGCTCATTGCATCCTTAAGTGCAAGAAGAGTGAGACGTCTTAGAGTCTGTGCTTTGATCCTTTCATGTGAGACCAGTATTAGTGTCCGATGGACCACTGCAGGTTCAATGTATTCCTTGGACATACACACTGACGATGAAACACAGAAATCGCATCGGAATTAAATACAAAAGGCACAATGCCGCCTTCAGTACAAGAATAGAGACTCTTCTTACAGTCGGTGTTTTGAGCATTCTCTGTGAGACCAGTATTAGTTTCCGATACACCACTGCAGGTTCAATGTATTCCTTGACGTACACGTTGGTGATGAAAAACTGAAATTTGATCGGAATTAAATACAAAAGGCACAATGCCGCCTTAAGTGCAAGAAGAGTGAGACTTCTTAGAGTCTGTGCTTTGATCCTTTCCTGTGAGACCAGCATTAGTTTCCGATACACCACTGCAGGTTCAATGTATTCCTTGGACCTTCACATTGACGATGAAACACAGAAATCGCATCGTAATAAAATACAAAAAGCACAATGCCGCCTTAAGTGCAAAAAGGGTGAGACTTCTTAGAGTCTGTGCTTTGATCCTTTCCTGTGAGACCAGTATTAGTTTCCGATACACCACTGCAGGTTCAATGTATTCCTAGGACCTTCACATTGACGATGAAACACAGAAATCGCATCGGAATTAAATACAAAAGGCACAATGCCGCCTTAAGTGCAAGAAGAGTGAGACTTCTTAGAGTCTGTGCTTTGATCCTTTCGTTTGAGACCGGTATTAGTTTCCGATACACCACTGCAGGTTCAAGGTATTCCTGGGACCTTCACAATGACGATGAAACACAGAAATCGCATCGGAATTAAATACAAAAGGCACAATGCCGCCTTAAGTACAAGAATAGAGACTCTTCTTACAGTCGGTGCTTTGAGCTTTCCCTGCGTGAACAGTATTAGTATCCGATACACCACTGCAGGTTCAATGTATTCCTTGGACCTTCACATTGACGATGAAACACAGAATTCGCATCGGAATTATATACAAAAGGCACAATGCCGCCTTAAGTGCAAGACGAGTGAGACTTCTTAGAATCTGTAATTTGATCCTTTCCTGTGAGACAAGTATTAGTTTCCGATACACCACTGCAGGTTCAATGTATTCCTTGGACATTCTCATTGACGATGAAACACAGATATCGCAACGGAATTACATACAAAAGGCACAATGCCGCCTTAAGTGCAAGAAGAGTGTGACTTCTTAGAGTCTGTGCTTTGTTCCTTTCCTGTGAGACCAGTATTAGTTTCCGGTTCACCACTGCAGGTTCAATGTATTCCTTGGACCTTCACATTGACGATGCAACACAGAAATCGCATCGGAATTAAATACAAAATGCACAATGCCGCCTTAAGTGCAAGAAGAGTGAGACTTCTTAGAGTCTGTGCATTGATCCTTTACTGTGAGACCAGTATTAGTTTCCGATTCACCACTGCAGGTTCAATGTATTCCTAGGACCTTCACATTGACGATGAAACACAGAAATCGCATCGGAATTAAATACAAAAGGCACAATGCCGCCTTAAGTGCAAGAAGAGTGAGACTTCTTAGAGTCTGTGCTTTGATCCTTTCGTTTGAGACCGGTATTAGTTTCCGATACACCACTGCAGGTTCAAGGTATTCCGTGGACCTTGACATTGACGATGAAACACAGAAATCGCATCGGAATTAAATACCAAAGGCACAATGCCGTCTTAAGTACAAGAATAGAGACTCTGCTTACAGTCGGTGCTTTGAGCATTCCCTGTGAGACCTGTATTAGTTTCCGATACACCACTGCAGGTTCAATGGATTCCTTGGACATTCACATTGACGATGAAACACAGAAATCGCATCGGAATTAAATACAAAAGGCACAATGCCGCCCTAAGTACAAGAATAGAGACTTTTCTTACAGTCGGTGCTTTGAGCATTCCCTGTGAGACCAGTATTAGTTTCCGATACACCTCTGCAGGTTCAATGTATTCCTTGGACATACACATTGACGATGAAACACTGAAATCGCATCGGAAATAAATACAGAAGGCACAATACCGCCTTAAGTACAAGAATAGAGACTCTTCTTACAGTCGGTGCTTTGAGCATCCCCTGCGAGACCAGTATTAGTTTCCGATACACCACTGCAGGTTCAATGTATTCCTTGGACGTACACATTGACGATAATACACAGAAATCGCATCGGAATTAAATACAAAAGGCACAATGACGCCTTAAGTACAAGAATAGAGACTCTTCTTACAGTCGGTGTTTTGAACATTCCCTGTGAGACCAGTATTAGGTTCCCATGCACCACTGTAGGTTCAATGTATTCTTTGGACATACACGTTGACGATAAAGCACAGAAATCGCATCGGAATTAAATACAAAAGGCACAATGTTGCACTAAGTACAAGAATAGAGAGTCTTCTTTCAGTCGGTGGTTTGAGCATTCCGTGTGAGACAAGTATTAGTTTCCGATACACCACTGCAGGTTCAATGTATTACTTGGACATACACATTGACGATGATACACAGAAATCGCATCGGAATTAAATACAAAAGGCACATTGCCGCCATTAGTACAAGAATAGAGACTCTTCCTACAGTCGGTGCTTAGAGCATTCCCTGTGAGACCAGTATTAGCTTCTCATACACCACTGCAAGATTCAATGTTTTCCTTGGACATACACATTGACGATTAAACACAGAAATCGCATCGGAATTAAATAAAAAAGGCTCAATGCCGCCTTAAGTGCAAATAGAGTGAGATTTCTTAGAGTCTGTGCTTTGATCCTGTCCTGTGAGACCAGTACCACTTTCCGATACACCACTGCAGATTCAATGTATTCCTTGGACCTTCACATTGACGATGAAACACAGAAATCGCATCGGAATAAAATACAAAAGGCTCATTGCATCCTTAAGTGCAAGAAGAGTGAGACGTCTTAGAGTCTGTGCTTTGATCCTTTCCTGTGAGACCAGTATTAGTTTCCGATACACCACTGCAGGTTCAATGTATTCCTTGGACCTTCACATTGACGATGAAACACAGAAATCGCATCGTAAATAAATACAAACGGCACAATGCCGCCTTAAGTGCAAAAAGGGTGAGACTTCTTAGAGTCTGTGCTTTGATCCTTTCCTGTGAGACCAGTATTAGTTTCCGATACACCACTGCAGGTTCAATGTATTCCTAGGACCTTCACATTGACGATGAAACACAGAAATCGCATCGGAATTAAATAAAAAGGCACAATGCCGCCTTAAGTGCAAGAAGAGTGAGACTTCTTAGAGTCTGTGCTTTGATCCTTTCCTTTGAGACCGGTATTAGTTTCCGATACACCACTGCAGGTTCAAGGTATTCCTTGGACCTTCACAATGACGATGAAACACAGAAATCGCATCGGAATTAAATACAAAAGGCACAATGCCGCCTTAAGTACAAGAATAGGGACACTTCTTACAGTCGGTGCTTTGAGCTTTCCCTGCGTGAACAGTATTAGTATCCGATACACCACTGCAGGTTCAATGTATTCCTTGGACCTTCACATTGACGATGAAACACAGAAATCGCATCGGAATTATATACAAAAGGCACAATGCCGCCTTAAGTGCAAGACGAGTGAGACTTCTTAGAGTCTGTAATTTGATCCTTTCCTGTGAGACCAGTATTAGTTTCCGATACACCACTGCAGGTTCAATGTATTCCTAACACCTTCACATTGACGATGAAACACAGAAATCGCATCGGAATTATATACAAAAGGCACAATGCCGCCTTAAGTGCAAAAAGGGTGAGACTTCTTAGAGTCTGTGCTTTGATCCTTTCCTGTGAGACCAGTATTAGTTTCCGATACACCACTGCAGGTTCAATGTATTCCTAGGACCTTCACATTGACGATGAAACACAGAAATCGCATCGGAATTATATACAAAAGGCACAATGCCGCCTTAAGTGCAAGACGAGTGAGACTTCTTAGAGTCTGTAATTTGATCCTTTCCTGTGAGACCAGTTTTAGTTTCCGATACACCACTGCAGGTTCAATGTATTCCTTGGACATTCTCATTGACGATGAAACACAGATATCGCAACGGAATTACATACAAAAGGCACAATGCCGCCTTAAGTGCAAGAAGTGTGTGACTTCTTAGAGTCTGTGCTTTGATCCTTTCCTGTGAGACCAGTATTAGTTTCCGATTCACCACTGCAGGTTCAATGTATTCCTTGGACCTTCACATTGACGATGAAACACAGAAATCGTATCGGAATTAAATACAAAATGCACAATGCCGCCTTAAGTGCAAGAATAGTGAGACTTCTTAGAGTCTGTGCAGTGATCCTTTACTGTGAGACCAGTATTAGTTTCCGATACACCACTGCAGGTTCAATGTATTCCGTGGACCTTGACATTGACGATGAAACACAGAAATCGCATCGGAATTAAATACCAAAGGCACAATGCCGTCTTAAGTACAAGAATAGAGACTCTTTTTACAGTCGGTGCTTTGAGCATTCCCTGTGAGACCTGTATTAGTTTCCGATACACCACTGCAGGTTCAATGGATTCCTTGGACATTCACATTGACGATGAAACACAGAAATCGCATCGGAATTAAATACAAAAGGCACAATGCCGCCCTAAGTACAAGAATAGAGACTTTTCTTACAGTCGTTGCTTTGAGCATTCCCTTTGAGACCAGTATTACTTTCCGATACACCTCTACAGGTTCAATGTATTCCTTGGACATACACATTGACTATGAAACACTGAAATCGCATTGGAATTAAATACAGAAGGCACAATACCGCCTTAAGTACAAGAATAGAGACTCTTCTTACAGTCGGTGCTTTTAGCATCCCCTGTGAGACCAGTATTAGTTTCCGATACACCACTGCAGGTTCAATGTATTCCTTGGACCTTCACATTGACGATGAAACACAGAAATCGCATCGGAATTAAATACAAAAGGCACAATGCCGCCCTAAGTACAAGAATAGAGACTTTTCTTACAGTCGGTGTTTTGAGCATTCCCTGTGAGACCAGTATTAGTTTCCGATACACCTCTGCAGGTTCAATGTATTCCTTGGGCATACACATTGACGATGAAACACTGAAATCGCATCGGAAGTAAATACAGAAGGCACAATACCGCCTTAAGTACAAGAATAGAGACTCTTCTTACAGTCGGTGCTTTTAGCATCCCCTGTGAGACCAGTATTAGTTTCCGATACACCACTGCAGGTTCAATGTATTCCTTGGACGTACACATGGACGATGATACACAGAAATCGCATCGGAATTAAATACAAAAGGCACAATGACGCCTTAAGTACAAGAATAGAGACTCTTCCTACAGTTGGTGCTTTTAGCATCCCCTGTGAGACCAGTATTAGTTTCCGATACACCACTGCAGGTTCAATGTATTCCTTGGACGTACACATTGACGATGATACACAGAAATCGCATCGGAATTAAATACAAAAGGCACAATGCCGCCTTAAGTACAAGAATAGAGACTCTTCTTACAGTCGGTGTTTTGAACATTCCCTGTGAGACCAGTATTAGGTTCCGATGCACCATTGCAGGTTCAATGTATTCTTTGGACATACACGTTGACGACAAAACACAGAAATCGCATCGGAATTAAATACAAAACGCACAATGTTGCCCTAAGTACAAGAATAGAGAGTCTTGTTTCAGTCGGTGGTTTGAGCATTCCGTGTGAGACAAGTATTAGTTTCCGATACACCACTGCTGGTTCAATGTATTACTTGGACATACACATTGACGATGATACACAGAAATCGCATCGGAATTAAATACAAAAGGCACAATGCCGCCATTAGTACAAGAATAGAGACTCTTCCTACAGTCGGTGCTTAGAGCATTCCCTGTGAGACCAGTATTAGCTTCTCATACACCACTGCAAGATTCAATGTTTTCCTTGGACATACACATTGACGATTAAACACAGAAATCGCATCTTAATTAAATAAAAAAGGCACAATGCCGCCTTAAGTGCAAAAAGGGTGAGACTTCTTAGAGTCTGTGCTTTGATCCTTCCTGTGAGACCAGTATTAGTTTCCGATACACCACTGCAGGTTCAATGTATTCCTAGGACCTTCACATTGACGATGAAACACAGAAATCGCATCGGAATTAAATACAAAAGGCACAATGCCGCCTTAAGTGCAAGACGAGTGAGACTTCTTAGAGTCTGTGCTTTGATCCATTTCTTTGAGAACGGTATTAGTTTCCGATACACCACTGCAGGTTCAAGGTATTCCTTGGACCTTCACAATGACGATGAAACACAGAAATCGCATCGGAATTAAATACAAAAGGCACAATGCCGCCTTAAGTACAAGAATAGAGACTCTTCTTACAGGCGGTGCTTTGAGCTTTCCCTGCGTGCAGAGTATTAGTAACCGATACACCACTGCAGGTTCAATGTATTCCTTGGACCGTTACACTGACGATGAAACACAGAAATCGCATCGGAATTATATACAAAATTCACAATGCCGTCTTCAGTGCAAGACGAGTGAGACTTCTTAGAGTCTGTAATTTGATCCTTTCCTGTGAGACCAGTATTAGTTTCCGATACACCACTGCAGGCTCAATGTATTCCTTGGACATTCTCATTGACGATGAAACACAGATATCGCATCGCAATTAAATACAAAATGCACAATGCCGCCTTAAGTGCAAGAAGAGTGAGACTTCTTAGAGTCTGTGCATTGATCCTCTACTGTGAGACCAGTATTAGTTTCCGATACACCACTGTAGGTTCAATGTATTCCGTGGACCTTGACATTGACGATGAAAAACAGAAATCGCATCGGAATTAAATACCAAAGGCACAATGCCGTCTTAAGTACAAGAATAGAGACTCTTCTTACAGTCGGTGCTTTGAGCATTCCCTGTGCGACCAGTATTAGTTTCCGATGCACCACTGCAGGTTCAATGTATTCCTTGGACATACACATTGACGATGAAATACAGAAATCGCATCGGAATTAAACACAAAAGGCACAATGCCGCCTTAAGTACAAGAATAGAGACTTTTCTTACAGTCGGTGTTTTGAGCATTCACTGTGAGACCAGTATTAGTCTCCGATACACAACTGCATGTTCAATGTATTCCTTGGACGTACACGTTGGTGATAAAAAACTGAAATTAGGTCGGAATTAAATACAAAAGGCACAATGCCGCCTTAAGTGCAAGAAGAGTGAGATTTCATAGAGTCTGAGCTTTGATCCTTTCGTGTGAGACCAGTATTACTTTCCGATACACCACTGCAGGTTCAATGTATTCCTTGGAACTTCACATTGTCGCTGAAAAACAGAAATCCCATCGTAATTAAATACAAAAGTCACAATGCTGCCTTAAGTGCAAGAAGAGTGAGACTTCCTAGAGTCTGTGCTTTGATCCTTTCCGGTGAGGCCAGTATTAGTTTCCGATACACCACTGCAGGTTCAATGTATTCCTTGGACATTCACATTGACGATGAAACACTGAAAACTCATCGGAATTAAATACAAAAGGCACAATGCCGCCTTAAGTGCAAGTAGAGTGAGAATTCTTAGAGTCTGTGCTTTGATCCTTTCCTGTGAGACCAGTATTAGTTTCCGATACACCACTGCAGGTTCAATGTATGCCTTGGACCCTCACAGTGACGATGAAACACTGTAATCGCATCGAAATTAAATAAAAAAGGCACAATGCCGCCCTAAGTACAAGAATAGGGAGTCATCTTACAGTCGGTGCTTTGAGCATTCCCTGTGAGACCAGTATTAGTTTCCGATACACCTCTGCAGGTACAATGTATTCCTTAGACATACACATTGACGATGAGACACTGATATCGCATCGGAATTAAATACATAAATCACAATGCCGCCCTAAGTACAAGAATAGAGACTCTCCTTACAGTCGGTGCGTTGAGCATTCCCTGTGAGACCAGTATTAGTTTCCGATAAACCACTGCAGGTTCAATGTATTCCTTGGACATACACATTGACGATGAAACAACGTAATCGCATCGGAATTAAATACAAAAGGCACAATGCCGCCTTAAGTACAAGATTAGAGGCTCTTCTTACAGTCGGTGTTTTGAGCATTCCCTATGAGACCAGTATTAGTTTCCGATACACCACTGCAGGTTCCATGTATTCCTTGGACCTTCACATTGACGGTGAAACACAGAAATCGCATCGGAATTAAATACAAATGGCACAATGCCGCCTCAAGTGCAAGAAGAGTGAGACTTCTTAGAGTCTGTGCTTTGATCCTTTCCTGTGAGACTAGTATTAGTTTCCGATACACCACTGCAGGTTCAATGTATGCCTTGGACCTTCACATTGAAGATGAAACACTGAAATCGAATCGGAATTAAATACAAAAAGGCACAATGCCGCCTTAAGTACAAGAATAGAGACTCTTCTTACAGTCGGTGTTTTGAGCATTCCCTGTGAGACCTGTATTAGTTTCCGATACACCACTACAGGTTCAATGAATTCCTTGGACCTTCACATTGACGATGATACATAGAAATCGCATCGGCATTAAATACAAAAGGCACAATGCCGCCTTAAGTACAAGAATAGAGACACTTCTTACAGTCGGTGTTTTGAGCATTCCCTGTGAGATTAGTATTAGGTTCCGAAGCACCACTGCAGGCTCAATGTATTCTTTGGACGTACTCGTTGACGATGAAACACAGAAATCGCATCGGAATTAAATACAAAAGGCACAATGCCGCCCTAAGTACAAGAATAGAGAGTCTTCTTTCAGTCGGTGGTTTGAGCATTCCCTGTGAGACAAGTTTTAGTTTCCGATACACCACTGCAGGTTCCATGTTTTCCTTGGACCTTCACATTGACGATGAAACACAGAAATCGCATCGTAATTAAATATAAAAGGCACAATGCCGCATTTAGTGCAAGAAGAGTGAGACTTCTTGGAGTCTGTGCTTTGTTCCTTTCCTGTGAGACCAGTATTAGTTTCCGATACACCACTGCAGGTTCAATGTATTCCTTGGACATACACATTGACGATGAAACACAGAAATCGCATCGGATTTAAATACAAAAGGCACAATGCCGCCTTAAGTACAAGAATTGAGTCACTTCTTACAGTCGGTGCTTTGAGCATTCCCTGTGAGACCAGTATTAGTTTCCGATACACCACTGCCGGTTCAATGTATTCCTTGGAACTTCACATTGTCGATGAAACACAGAAATCGAATCGGAATTAAATACAAAAGGATCATTGCAACCTTTAGTGCAAGAAGAGTGAGACGGCTTAGAGCCTGTGCTTTGATCCTTTCCTGTGAGACCAGCATTAGTTTCCGATGCACCACTGCAGGTTCAATGTATTCCTTGAACCTTCACATTGACGATGAAACACTGAAATCGCATCGTAATTAAATACAAAAGGCACAATGCCGCTTTAAGTGCAAGAGTAGAGACCCTTCTTACAGTCGGTGTTTTGAAAATTCCCTGTGAGACCAGTATTAGGTTCCGATGCACCACTGCAGGTTCAATGTATTCTTTGGACATACACGTTGACGATGAAACACAGAAATCGCATCGGAATTAAATACAAAAGGCACAATGATGCCCTAATTACAAGAATAGAGACTCTTCTTTCAGTCGGTGGTTTGAGCATTCCCTGTGAGACACGTATTAGTTTCCGTTACACCACTGCAGGTTCAATGTATTACTTGGACATACACATTGACGATGATACACAGAAATTGCATCGGAATTAAATACAAAAGGCACAACGCCGCCTTTAGTACAAGAATAGAGACTCTTCCTACAGTCGGTGCTTAGAGCATTCCCTGTGAGACCAGTATTAGCTTCTGATACACCACTGCAAGGTTCAATGTTTTCCTTGGACAAACACATTGACCATTAAACACAGAAATCGCATCGGAATTAAATAAAAAAGGCTCAATGCCGCCTTAAGTGCAAGTAGAGTGAGACTTCTTATTGTCTGTGTTTTGATCCTGTCCTGTGAGACCAGTATTAGTTTCCGATACACCACTGCAGGTTCAATGTATTCCTTGGACCTTCACATTGACGATGAAACACAGAAATCGCATCGGAATAAAATACAAAAGGCTCATTGCATCCTTAAGTGCAAGAAGAGTGAGACGTCTTAGAGTCTGTGCTTTGATCCTTTCCTGTGAGACCAGTATTAGTTTCCGATGCACCACTGCAGGTTCAATGTATTCCTTGGACATACACATTGACGATGAAACACAGAAATCGCATCGGAATTAAATACAAAATGCACAATGCCGCCATAAGTACAAGAATAGAGACTCTTCTTACAGTCGGTATTTTGAGCATTCTCTGTGAGACCAGTATTAGTTTCCGATACATCACTGCAGGTCCAATGTATTCCTTGGACGTACACGTTGGTGATGAAAAACTGAAATTAGATCGGAATTAAATACAAAAGGCACTATGCCGCCTTAAGTGCAAGAAGAGTGAGACTTCTTAGAGTCTTTGCTTTGATCCTTTCCTTTGAGACCGGTATTAGTTTCCGATACACCACTGCAGGTTCAATGTATTCCTTGGACCTTCACATTGACGATGAAACACAGAAATCGCATCGTAATTAAATACAAAAGGCACAATGCCGCTTTAAGTGCAAGAAGATTGAGACTTCTTAGAGTCTGTGCTTTGATCCTTTCCTGTGAGACCAGTATTAGTTTCCGATACACCACTGCAGGTTCAATGTATTCCTAGGACCTTCACATTGACGATGAAACACAGATATCGCAACGGAATTAAATACAAAAGGCACAATGCCGGCTTAAGTGCAATAAGAGTGTGACTTCTCAGAGTCTGTGCTTTGATCCTTTCCTGGGAGACCAGTAATTGTTTCCGATACACCACTGCAGGTTCAATGTATTCCTTGGACCTTCTCATTGACGATGAAACACAGCAATCGCAACGGAATTAAATACAAAATGCACAATGCCGCCTTAAGTACAAGAAGAGTGAGACTTCTTAGAGTCTGTGCTTTGATCCTTTCCTGTGAGACCAGTATTAGTTTCCGATACACCACTGCACGTTTAATGTATTCCTTGGACCTTCACATTGACGATGAAACACAGAAATCGCATCGGAAATAAATACAAAAGGCACAATGCCACCTTAAGTGCAAGAAGAGTGAGACTTCTTAGAGTCTGTGCTTTGATCCTTTCCTTTGAGACCGGTATTAGTTTCCGATACACCACTGCAGGTTCAATGTATTCCTTGGACCTTCACAATGACGATGAAACACAGAAATCGCATCGGAATTAAATACAAAAGGCACAATGCCGCCTTAAGTACAAGAATACAGACTCTTCTTACAGTCGGTGCTTTGAGCTTTCCCTGCGGGACCAGTATTAGTTTCCGATGCACCACTGCAGGTTCAATGTATTCCTTGGACCTTCACATTGACGATGAAACACAGATATCGCAACGGAATTAAATACAAAAGGCACAATGCCGCCTTAAGTGCAAGAAGAGTGTGATTTCTTAGAGTCTGGGCTTTGATCCTTTCGTGTGAGACCAGTATTACTTTCCGATACACCACTGCAGGTTCAATGTATTCCTTGGAACTTCACATTGACGATGAAACACAGAAATCGCATCGTAATTAAATACAAAATGCACAATGCTGCCTTAAGTGCAAGAAGCGTGAGACTTCTTAGAGTCTGTGATTTGATCCTTTCCTGTGAGGCCAGTATTAGTTTCCGATACACCACTGCAGGTTCAATGTATTCCTTGGACATTCACATTGACGATGAAACACAGATATCGCAACGGAATTAAATACAAAAGGCACAATGCCGCCGTAAGTGCAAGAAGAGTGTGACTTCTTAGAGTCTGAGCTTTGATCCTTTCCTGTGAGACCAGTATTAGTTTCCGATACACCACTGCATGTTTAATGTATTCCTTGGACCTTCACATTGACGATGAAACACAGAAATCGCAAAGGAATTAAATACAAAAGGCACAATGCCGCCTTAAGTGCAAGAGGAGTGAGACTTCTTAGAGTCTTTGCTTTGATCCATTCCTGTAAGACCAGTATTAGCTTCCGATCCACCACTGCTGGTTCAATGTATTCCTTGGACCTTCACATTGACGATGAAACAGAGAAATCGCATCGGAATTAATTACAAAAGGCTCAATGCCGCCTTAGGTACAAGAATAGAGACTCTTCATACAGTCGGTGCTTTGAGCATTCCCTGTGGGACCAGTATTAGTTTACGATACACCACTGCAGGTTCAATGTATTCCTTGGACATACACATTGACGATGAAACAACGAAATCGCATCGGAATTAAATACAAAAGGCACAATGCCGCCTTAAGTACAAGAATAGAGACTCTTCTTACAGTCGGTGATTTGAGCATTCCCTGTGAGACCAGTATTAGTTTCCGATACACCACTGCAGGTTCAATGTATTCCTTGGACTTTCACATTGACGATGAAACACAGAAATCGCATCGGAATTAAATACAAAAGGCTCAATGCAACCTGAAGTGCAAGAAGAGTGAGACGTCTTAGAGTCTGGGCTTCGATCCTTTCCTGTGAGACCAGTATTAGTTTCCGATGCACCACTGCAGGTTCAATGTATTCCTTGGACATACACATTGACGATGAAACACAGAAGTCACAACGGAAATAAATACAAAAGGAACAATGCCGCCTTAGTACAAGAATAGAGACTCTTCCTACAGTCGGTGCTTAGAGCAATCCCTGTGACACCAGTATTAGCTTCCGATACACCACTGCAGGTTCAATGTTTTCCTTGGACATACACATTGACGATGGAACACAGAAATCGCATCGGAATAAAATTAAAAAGGCTCAATGGCGCCTTAAGTGCAATTAGAGTGAGACTTCTTAGAGTCTGTGCTTTGATCCTTTCCTGTGAGACCAGTATTAGTTTCCGATACACCACTGCAGGTTCAATGTATACATTGGACCGTCACATTAATGATGAAACACAGATATCGCATCGCAATTAAATACAAAAGGCACAATGCCGCCCTAAGTACAAGAATAGAGACTCTTCTTACAGTCGGTGCTTTGATCCTTTCCTGTGAGACCAGTATTAGTTTCCGATACACCACTGCAGGTTCAATGTATTCCTTGGACTTTCACATTGACGATGAAACACAGAAATAGCATCGGAATTAAATACCAAAGGCACAATGCCGCCTTAAGTACAAGAATAGAGACTCTTCTTACAGTCGGTGCTTTGAGCTTTCACTGTGAGACCAGTATTAGTTTCCGATACACCACTGCAGGTTCAATGTACTCCTTCAACCTTAACATTGACGATGACACATAGAAATCGCATCGGAATTAAATACAAACGGCACAATGCCGCCATAAGTACAAGAGTAGAGACCCTTCTTACAGTCGGTGTTTTGAATATTCCCTGTGAGACCAGTATTAGCTTCTGATACACCACTGCAAGGTTCAATGTTTTCCTTGGACAAACACATTGACCATTAAACACAGAAATCGCATCGGAATTAAATAAAAAAGGCTCAATGCCGCCTTAAGTGCAAGTAGAGTGAGACTTCTTAGTGTCTGTGCTTTGATCCTGTCCTGTGAGACAAGTATTAGTTTCCGATACACCACTGCACGTTCAATGTATTCCTTGGACCTTCAAATTGACGATGAAACACAGAAATCGCATCGGAATAAAATACAAAAGGCTCATTGCATCCTCAAGTGCAAGAAGAGTGAGACGTCTTAGAGTCTGTGCTTTGATCCTTTCCTGTGAGACAAGTATTAGTTTCCGATGCACCACTGCAGGTTCAATGTATTCCTTGGACATACACATTGACGATGAAACACAGAAATCGCATCGGAATTAAATAGAAAATGCACAATGCCGCCTTAAGTACTAGAATAGAGACTCTTCTTACAGTCGGTGTTTTGAGCATTCTCTGTGAGACCAGTATTAGTTTCCGATACACCACTGCAGGTCCAATGTATTCCTTGGACGTACACGTTGGTGATGAAAAACTGAAATTAGCTCGGAATTAAATACAAAAGCCACTATGCCGCCTTAAGTGCAAGAAGAGTGTGATTTCTTAGAGTCTGTGCTTTGATCCTTTCCTGTGAGACCAGTATTAGTTTCCGATACACCACTGCAGGTTCAATGTATTCCTTGGACCTTCACACTGACGATGAAACACAGAGATCGCATCGGAATTAAATACAAAATGCACAATGCCGCCTTAAGTGCAAGAAGAGTGAGACTTCTTAGAGTCAGTGCATTGATCCTTTACTGTGAGACCAGTATTGGTTTCCGATACACCACTGCAGGTTCAACGTATTCCTTGGACCTTCACATTGACGAAGAAACACAGAAATCGCATCGGAATTAAATACCAAAGGCACAATGCCGCCTTAAGTACAAGAATAGAGACTCTTCTTACAGTCGGTGCTTTGAGCATTCCCTGTGATACCTGTATTAGTTTCCGATACACCACTGCAGGTTCAATGGATTCCTTGGACCTTCACATTGACGATGATACATAGAAATCGCATCGGAATTAAATACAAAAGGCACAATGCCGCCTTAAGTACAAGAATAGAGACTCTTCTTACAGTCGGTGTTTTGAGCATTCACTGTGAGACCAGTATTAGTCTCCGATACACAACTGCAGGTTCAATGTATTCCTTGGACGTACACGTTGGTGATAAAAAACTGAAATTAGGTCGTAATTAAATACAAAAGGCACAATGCCGCCTTAAGTGCAAGAAGAGTCAGATTTCTTAGAGTCTGGGCTTTGATCCTTTCGTGTGAGGTTAGTATTACTTTCCGATACACCACTGCAGGTTCAATGTATTCCTTGGAACTTCACATTGACGATGAAACACAGAAATCGCATCGTAATTAAATACAAAATGCACAATGCTGCCTTAAGTGCAAGAAGAGTGAGACTTCTTAGAGTCTGTGATTTGATCCTTTCCTGTGAGGCCAGTATTAGTTTCCGATACACCACTGAAGGTTCAATGTATTCCTTGGACATTCACATTGACGATGAAACACAGATATCGCAACGGAATTAAATACAAAATTCACAATGCCGCCGTAAGTGCAAGAAGAGTGTGACTCTTAGAGTCTGAGCTTTGATCCTTTCCTGTGAGACCAGTATTAGTTTCCGATACACCACTGCATGTTTAATGTATTCCTTGGACCTTCACATTGACGATGAAACACAGAAATCGCAAAGGAATTAAATACAAAAGGCAAAAAGCCGCCTTAAGTGCAAGAAGAGTGAGACTTCTTAGAGTCTTTGATTTGATCTTTTCCTGTAAGACCAGTATTAGTTTCCAATCCACCACTGCAGGTTCAATGTATTCCTTGGACCTTCACATTGACGATGAAACAGAGAAATCGCATCGGAATTAAATACAAAAGGCTCATTGCCGCCTTAAGTACAAGAATAGAGACTCTTCATACAGTCGGTGCTTTGAGCATTCCCTGTGGGACCAGTATTAGTTTCCGATACACCACTGCAGGTTCAATGTATTCCTTGGACATACACATTGACGATGAAACAACGAAATCGCATCGGAATTAAATACAAAAGGCACAATGCCGCCTTAAGTACAAGAATAGAGACTCTTCCTACAGTCGGTGATTTGAGCATTCCCTGTGAGACCAGTATTAGTTTCCGATACACCACTGCAGGTTCAATGTATTCCTTGCACCTTCACATTGACGATGAAACACAGAAATCGCATCGGAATTAAATACAAAAGGCTCAATGCAACCTGAAGTGCAAGAAGAGTGAGACGTCTTAGAGTCTGGGCTTCGATCCTTCTCTGTGAGACCAGTATTAGTTTCCGATGCACCACTGCAGGTTCAATGTATTCCTTGGACATACACATTGACGATGAAACACAGAAGTCACAACGGAAATAAATACAAAAGGAACAATGCCGCCTTAAGTACAAGAATAGAGACTCTTCCTACAGTCGGTGCTTAGAGCATTCCCTGTGACACCAGCATTAGCTTCCGATACACCACTGCAGGTTCAATGTTTTCCTTGGACATACACATTGACGATGGAACACAGAAATCGCATCGGAATAAAATTAAAAAGGCTCAATGGCGCCTTAAGTGCAAGTAGAGTGAGACTTCTTAGAGTCTGTGCTTTGATCCTTTCCTGTGAGACCAGTATTAGTTTCCGATACACCACTGCAGGTTCAATGTATTCATTGGACCGTCACATTGATGATGAAACACAGATATCGCATCGCAATTAAATACAAAAGGCACAATGCCGCCCTAAGTACAAGAATAGAGACTCTTCTTACAGTCGGTGCTATGAGCTTTCACTGTGAGACCAGTATTAGTTTCCGATACACCACTGCAGGTTCAATGTACTCCTTCAACCTTAACATTGACAATGACACATAGAAATCGCATCGGAATTAAATACAAAAGGCACAATGCCGCCTTAAGTACAGGAATAGAGACTCTTCCTACAGTCGATGCTTAGAGCATTCCCTGTGAGACCAGTATTAGCTTCTGATACACCACTGCAAGGTTCAATGTTTTCCTTGGACATACACATTGACGATTAAACACAGAAATCGCATCGGAATTAAATAAAAAACGCTCAATGCCGCCTTAAGTGCAAGTAGAGTGAGACTTCATAGAGTCTGTGCTTTGATCCTGTACTGTGAGACCAGTACTAGTTTCCGATACACCACTGCAGGTTCAATGTATTCCTTGGACCTTCACATTGACGATGAAACACAGAAATCTCATCGGAATAAAATGCAAAAGGCTCATTGCATCCTTAAGTGCAAGAAGAGTGAGACGTCTTAGAGTCTGTGCTTTGATCTTTTCCTGTGAGACCAGTATTAGTTTCCGATGCACCACTGCAGGTTCAATGTATTCCTTGGACATACACATTGACGATGAAACACAGAAATCGCATCGGAATTAAATAAATAAGGCACAATGCTACCCTAAGTACAAGAATAGAGAGTCTTCTTTCAGTCGGTGGTTTGAGCATTCCCTGTGAGACAAGTATTAGTTTCCGATACACCACTGCAGGTTCAATGTATTACTTGGACATACACATTGACGATGGCACACAGAAATCGCATCGGAATTAAATACAAAAGGCACAATGCCGCCTTTAGTACAAGTATAGAGACTCTTCCTACAGTCGATGCTTAGAGCATTCCCTGTGAGACCAGTATTAGCTTCTGATACACCACTGCAAGGTTCAATGTTTTCCTTGGACATACACATTGACGATTAAACACAGAAATCGCATCGGAATTAAATAAAAAACGCTCAATGCCGCCTTAAGTGCAAGTAGAGTGAGACTTCATAGAGTCTGTGCTTTGATCCTGTACTGTGAGACCAGTACTAGTTTCCGATACACCACTGCAGGTTCAATGTATTCCTTGGACCTTCACATTGACGATGAAACACAGAAATCTCATCGGAATAAAATGCAAAAGGCTCATTGCATCCTTAAGTGCAAGAAGAGTGAGACGTCTTAGAGTCTGTGCTTTGATCTTTTCCTGTGAGACCAGTATTAGTTTCCGATGCACCACTGCAGGTTCAATGTATTCCTTGGACATACACATTGACGATGAAACACAGAAATCGCATCGGAATTAAATACAAAGGCACAATGCCGCCTTAAGTACAACAATAGAGACTCTTCTTACAGTCTGTGTTTTGAGCATTCTCTGTGAGACCAGTATTAGTTTCCGATACACCACTGCAGGTTCAATGTATTCCTTGGACGTACACGTTGGTGATGAAAAACTGAAATTAGATCGGAATTAAATACAAAAGGCACAATGCCGGCTTAAGTGCAATAAGAGTGTGACTTCTTAGAGTCTGTGCTTTGATCCTTTCCTGGGAGACCAGTATTAGTTTCCGATACACCACTGCAGGTTCAATGTATTCCTTGGACCTTCACATTGACGATGAAACACAGAAATCGCATCGGAATTAAATACAAAATACAAAATGCCGCCTTAAGTACAAGAAGAGTGAGACCTCTTAGAGTCTGTGCTTTGATCCTTTCCTGTGAGACCAGTATTAGTTTCCGATACACCACTGCACGTTCAATGTATTCCTTGGACCTTCACATTGACGATGAAACACAGAAATCGCATCGCAATTAAATACAAAAGGCACAATGCCGCCTTAAGTGCAAGGAGAGTGAGACTTCTTAGAGTCTGTGTTTGGATCCTTTCCTTTCAGACCGGTATTAGTTTCCGATACACCACTGCAGGTTCAATGTATTCCTTGGACCTTCACATTGACGATGAAACACAGAAATCGCATCGGAATTAAATACAAAGGGCACAATGCCGCCTTAAGTGCAAGACGAGTGAGACTTCTTAGAGTCTGTAATTTGATCCTTTCCTGTGAGACCAGTATTAGATTCCGATACACCACTGCAGGTTCAATGTATTCCTTGGACATTCACATTGACGATGAAACACAGATATCGCAACGGAATTAAATACAAAAGGCACAATGCCGCCTTAAGTGCAAGAAAAGTGTGACTTCTGAGTGACTGTGCTTTTATTCCTTCCTGTGAGACCAGTATTAGATTCCGATACACCACTGCAGGTTCAATGTATTCCTTGGACCTTCACATTGACGATGAAACACAGAAATCGCATCGGATTTAAATACAAAATGCACAATGCCGCCTTAAGTGCAAGAAGAGTGAGACTTCTTAGAGTCTGTGCATTGATTCTTTACTGTGAGACCAGTATTAGTTTCCGATACACCACTGCAGGTTCAATGTATTCCTTGGACCTTCACATTGACGATGAAACACAGAAATCGCATCGGAATTAAATACCAAAGGCACAATGCCGCCTTAAGTACAAGAATAGAGACTCTTCTTAAAGTCGGTGCTTTGAGCATTCCCTGTGAGACCTGTATTAGTTTCCGATACACCACTGCAGGTTCAATGGATTCCTTGGACCTTCACATTGACGATGAAACACAGAAATCGCAACGGAATTAAGTACAAAGGGCACAATGCCGCCTTAAGTACAAGAATAGAGACTCTTCCTACAGTCGGTGCTTAGAGCATTCCCTGTGAGAACAGTATTAGCTTCCGATACACCACTGCAGGTTCAATGTATTCCTTGGACATACACAATGAAGATGAAACACAGAAATCGCATCGGAATTAAATAAAAAAGGCTCAATGCCGCCTTAAATGCAAGTAGAGTGAGAATACTTAGAGTCTGTGCTTTGATCCTTTCCTGTGAGACCAGTATTAGTTTCCGATGCACCACTGCAGGTTCAATGTATTCCTTGGACATGCACATTAACGATGAAATACAGAAATCGCATCAGAATTAAATACAAAAGGCACAATGCCGCCTTAAGTACAAGAATAGAGACTCTTCTTACAGTCGGTGCTTTGAGCTTTCCCTGTGAGACCAGTATTAGTTTCCGATACACCACTGAAAGTTCAATGTATTCCTTAGACCTTCACATTGACGATGAAACACAGAAATCGCATCGGAATTAAATACAAAAGGCACAATGCCGCCTTAAGTGCAAGAAGAGTGAGACTTCTTAGAGTCTGTGAGGGTATCCTTTCCTGTGAGACCAGTATTAGTTTCCGATACACCATTGCAGGTTCAATGTATTCCTAGGACCTTCACATTGACGATGAAGTACAGATATCGCAACGGAATTAAATACAAAAGGCACAATGCTGCCTTAAGTGCAAGAAGAGTGAGACTTCTTAGAGTCTGTGCTTTGATCCTTTCCTGTGAGACCAGTATTAGTTTCCGATACACCACTGCAGGTTCAATGTATTCCTTGGACATACACATTGACGATGAAATACAGAAATCGCATCGGAATTAAATACAAAGGCACAATGCCGCCTTAAGTACAACAATAGAGACTCTTCTTACAGTCGGTGTTTTGAGCATTCTCTGTGAGACCAGTATTAGTTTCCGATACACCACTGCAGGTTCAATGTATTCCTTGGACGTACACGTTGGTGATGAAAAACTGAAATTAGATCGGAATTAAATACAAAAGGCACAATGCCGCCTTAAGTGCAAGAAGAGTGAGACTTCTTAGAGTCTGTGCTTTGATCCTTTCCTGTGAGACCAGTATTAGTTTCCGATACACCACTGCAGGTTCAATGTATTCCTTGGACCTTCACATTGACGATGAAACACAGAAATCGCATCGTAATTAAATACAAAAAGCACAATGCCGCCTTAAGTGCAAGAAGGGTGAGACTTCTTAGAGTCTGTGATTTGATCCTTTCCTGTGAGACCAGTATTAGTTTCCAATACACCACTGCAGGTTCAATGTATTCCTAGGACCTTCACATTGACAATGAAACACAGATATCGCAACGCAATTAAATACGAAAGGCACAATGCCGGCTTAAGTGCAATAAGAGTGTGACTTCTTAGAGTCTGTGCTTTGATCCTTTCCTGGGAGACCAGTATTAGTTTCCGATACACCACTGCAGGTTCAATGTATTCCTTGGACCTTCACATTGACGATGAAACACAGAAATCGCATCGGAATTAAATACAAAAGGCACAATGCCGCCTTAAGTACAAGAGGAGTGAGACCTCTTAGAGTCTGTGTTTTGATCCTTTCCTTTCAGACCGGTATTAGTTTCCGATACACCACTGCAGGTTCAATGTATTCCTTGGACCTTCACAGTGGCGATGAAACACAGAAATCGCATCGGAATTAAATACAAAAGGCACAATGCCGCCTTAAGTGCAAGGAGAGTGAGACTTCTTAGAGTCTGTGTTATGATCCTTTCCTTTCAGACCGGTATTAGTTTCCGATACACCACTGCAGGTTCAATGTATTCCTTGGACCTTCACAGTGACGATGAAACACAGAAATCGCATCGGAATTAAATACAAAAGGCACAATGCCGCCTTAAGTACAAGAATGGAGACTCTTCTAACAGTCGGTGCTTTGAGCTTTCCCTGCGAGACAAGTATTAGTTTCCGATACACCACTGCAGGTTCAATGTATTCCTTGGACCTTCACATTGACGATGAAACACAGAAATCGCATCGGAATTAAATACAAAAGGCACAATGCCGCCTTAAGTGCAAGACGAGTGAGACTTCTTAGAGTCTGTAATTTGATCCTTTCCTGTGAGACCAGTATTAGTTTCCGATACACCACTGCAGGTTCAATGTATTCCTTGGACATTCACATTGACGATGAAACACAGATATCGCAACGGAATTAAATAAAAAAGGCACAATGCCGCCTTAAGTGCAAGAAGAGTGTGACTTCTGAGTGACTGTGCTTTTATTCCTTCCTGTGAGACCAGTATTAGTTTCCGATACACCACTGCTGGTTCAATGTATTCCTTGGACCTTCACATTGACGATGAAACACAGAAATCGCATCGGATTTAAATACAAAATGCACAATGCCGCCTTAAGTGCAAGAAGAGTGAGACTTCTTAGAGTCTGTGCATTGATTCTTTACTGTGAGACCAGTATTAGTTTCCGATACACCACTGCAGGTTCAATGTATTCCTTGGACCTTCACATTGACGATGAAACACAGAAATCGCATCGGAATTAAATACCAAAGGCACAATGCCGCCTTAAGTACAAGAATAAAGACTCTTCTTAAAGTCGGTGCTTTGAGCATTCCCTGTGAGACCTGTATTAGTTTCCGATACACCACTGCAGGTTCAATGGATTCCTTGGACCTTCACATTGACGATGAAACACAGAAATCGCAACGGAATTAAGTACAAAAGGCACAATGCCGCCTTAAGTACAAGAGTAGAGACTCTTCCTACAGTCGGTGCTTAGAGCATTCCCTGTGAGAACAGTATTAGCTTCCGATACACCACTGCAGGTTCAATGTATTACTTGGACATACACAATGAAGATGAAACACAGAAATCGCATCGGAATTAAATAAAAACGGCTCAATGCCGCCTTAAATGCAAGTAGAGTGAGAATTCTTAGAGTCTGTGCTTTGATCCTTTCCTGTGAGACCAGTATCAGTTTCCGATACACCACTGCAGTTTCAATGTATTCCTTCGACATTCACATTGACGATGAAACACAGAAATCGCATCGGAATTAAATACAAACGGATCATTGCAACCTTAAGTGCAAGAAGAGTGAGACGGCTTAGAGTCTGTGCTTTGATCCTTTCCTGTGAGACCAGTATTAGTTTCCGATGCACCACTGCAGGTTCAATGTATTCCTTGGACATGCACATTGACGATGAAATACAGAAATCGCATCAGAATTAAATACAAAAGGCACAATGCCGCCTTAAGTACAAGAATAGAGACTCTTCTTACAGTCGGTGCTTTGAGCTTTCCCTGTGAGACCAGTATTAGTTTCCGATACACCACTGTAAGTTCAATGTATTCCTTAGACCTTCACATTGACGATGAAACACAGAAATCGCATGGGAATTAAATACAAAAGGCACAATGCCGCCTTAAGTGCAAGAAGAGTGAGACTTCTTAGAGTCTGTGAGTTGATCCTTTCCTGTGAGACCAGTATTAGTTTCCGATACACCATTGCAGGTTCAATGTATTCCTAGGACCTTCACATTGACGATGAAGTACAGATATCGCAACGGAATTAAATACAAAAGGCACAATGCCGCCTTAAGTACAAGAATAGAGACTCTTTTTACAGTCGGTGTTTTGAGCATTCACTGTGAGACCAGTATTAGTCTCCGATACACAACTGCAGGTTCAAAGTATTCCTTGGACGTACACGTTGGTGATAAAAAACTGAAATTAGGTCGGAATTAAATACAAAAGGCACAATCCCGCCTTATGTGCAAGAAGAGTGAGATTTCTTAGAGTCTGGGTTTGGTCCTTTCGTGTGAGACCAGTATTACTATCCGATACACCACTGCAGGTTCAATGTATTCCTTGGACGTACACATTGACGATGATACACAGAAATCGCATCGGAAGTAAATACAAAAGGCACAATGACGCCTTAAGTACAAGAATAGAGACTCTTCCTACAGTCGGTGCTTCGAGCATTCCCTGTGAGACCAGTATTAGTTTCCGATACACCACTGCAGGTTCAATGTATTCCTTGGACATACACACTGACGATGAAACACAGAAATCGCATCGGAAATAAATACCAAAGGCACAATGCCGCCTTAAGTACAAGAATAGAGACTCTTCTTACAGTCGGTGCTTTGATCTTTCCCTGTGAGACTAGTATTAGCTTCTGATACACCACTGCAGGTTCAATGTATTCCTTGAACCTTAACATTGTCGATGACACATAGAAATCGCATCGGAATTAAATACAAACGGCACAATGCCGCCTTAAGTAGAAGAATAGAGACCCTTCTTACAGTCGGTGTTTTGAACATTCCCTGTGAGACCAGTATTAGGTTCCGATGCACCACTGCAGGTTCAATGTATTCTTTGGACATGCACGTTGACGATGAAACACAGAAATCGCATCGGAATTAAATACAAAAGCACAATGCCGCCCTAAGTACAAGAATAGAGACTCTTCTTTCAGTCGGTGGTTTAAGCATTCAATGTGAAACAAGTATTAGTTTCCGATACACCACTGCAGGTTCTATGTATTACTTGGACATAAACATTGACGATGAGTCACAGAAATCGCATCGGAATTAAATACAAAAGGCACAATGCCGCCTTTAGTACAAGAATAGGGACTCTTGCTACGGTCGGTGCTTAGAGCATTCCCTGTGAGACCAGTAATAGCTTCTGATACACCACTGAAAGGTTCAATGTTTTCCTTGGACATACACATTGACCATTAAACACAGAAATCGCATCAGAATTAAATAAAAAAGGCTCAATGCCGCCTTCAGTGCAAGTAGAGTGAGACTTCTTAGAGTCTGTGCTTTGATCCTGTCCTGTGAGACCAGTATTAGTTTCCGATACACCACTGCAGGTTCAATGTATTCCTTGGACCTTCACATTGACGATGAAACACAGAAATCGCATCGGAATAAAATACAAAAGGCTCATTGCATCCTTAAGTGCAAGAAGAGTGAGACGTCTTAGAGTCTGTGCTTTGATCCTTTCCTGTGAGACCAGGTTCAATGTATTCCTTGGACATACACATTGACGATGAAACACAGAAATCGCATCGGAAATAAATACAAAGGGCACAATGCCGCCTTAAGTACAAGAATAGAGACACTTCTTACAGTCGGTGTTTTGAGCATTCTCTGTGAGACCAGTATTAGTTTCCGATACACCACTGCAGGTTCAATGTATTCCCTGGACGTACACGTTGGTGATGAAAAACTGAAATTAGATCGGAATTAAATACAAAAGGCACAATGCCGCCTTAAGTGCAAGAAGAGTGAGACTTATTAGAGTCTGTGCTTTGATCCTTTCCTGTGAGACCAGTATTAGTTTCCGATACACCACTGCAGGTTCAATGTATCCCTCGGACCTTCACATTGACGATGAAACACAGAAATCGCATCGTAAGTCAATACAAAAGGCACAATGCCGCCTTCAGTGCAAGAAGGTTGAGACTTCTTAGAGTCTGTGCTTTGATCCTTTCCTGTGAGACCAGTATTAGTTTCCGATACACCACTGCAGGTTCAATGTATTCCTTGGACCTTCACATTGACGATGAAACACAGAGATCGCATCGGAATTAAATACAAAATGCACAATGCCGCCTTAAGTGCAGGAAGAGTGAGACTTCTTAGAGTCAGTGCATTGATCCTTTACTGTGAGACCAGTATTAGTTTCCGATACACCATAGCAGGTGCAATGTATTCCTTGGACCTTCACATTGACGATGACACATAGAAATTGCATCGGAATTAAATACAAAAGGCACAATGCCGCCTTAAGTACATGAATAGAGAGTCTTCTTACAGTCGGTGTTTTGAACATTCACTGTGAGACTAGTATTAGGTTCCGATACACCACTGCAGGTTCATTGTATTCCTTGGACATACACATTGACGATGAAACACAGAAATCGCATCGGAATGAAATACAAAAGGCAAAATGCCGCCTTTAGTACAAGAATAGAGACTCTTGCTACGGTCGGTGCTTAGAGCATTCCCTGTGAGACCAGTAATAGCTTCTGATACACCACTGCAAGTTTCAATGTTTTCCTTGGACATACACATTGACCATTAAACACAGAAATCGCATCGGAATTAAATAAAAAAGGCTCAATGCCGCCTTCAGTGCAAGTAGAGTGAGACTTCTTAGAGTCTGTGCTTTGATCCTGTCCTGTGAGACCAGTATTAGTTTCCGATACACCACTGCAGGTTCAATGGATTCCTTGGACCTTCACATTGACGATGAAACACAGAAATCGCAACGGAATTAAGTACAAAAGGCACAATGCCGCCTTAAGTACAAGAGTAGAGACTCTTCCTACAGTCGGTGCTTAGAGCATTCCCTGTGAGAACAGTATTAGCTTCCGATACACCACTGCAGGTTCAATGTATTACTTGGACATACACAATGAAGATGAAACACAGAAATCGCATCGGAATTAAATAAAAACGGCTCAATGCCGCCTTAAATGCAAGTAGAGTGAGAATTCTTAGAGTCTGTGCTTTGATCCTTTCCTGTGAGACCAGTATCAGTTTCCGATACACCACTGCAGTTTCAATGTATTCCTTCGACATTCACATTGACGATGAAACACAGAAATCGCATCGGAATTAAATACAAACGGATCATTGCAACCTTAAGTGCAAGAAGAGTGAGACGGCTTAGAGTCTGTGCTTTGATCCTTTCCTGTGAGACCAGTATTAGTTTCCGATGCACCACTGCAGGTTCAATGTATTCCTTGGACATGCACATTGACGATGAAATACAGAAATCGCATCAGAATTAAATACAAAAGGCACAATGCCGCCTTAAGTACAAGAATAGAGACTCTTCTTACAGTCGGTGCTTTGAGCTTTCCCTGTGAGACCAGTATTAGTTTCCGATACACCACTGTAAGTTCAATGTATTCCTTAGACCTTCACATTGACGATGAAACACAGAAATCGCATGGGAATTAAATACAAAAGGCACAATGCCGCCTTAAGTGCAAGAAGAGTGAGACTTCTTAGAGTCTGTGAGTTGATCCTTTCCTGTGAGACCAGTATTAGTTTCCGATACACCATTGCAGGTTCAATGTATTCCTAGGACCTTCACATTGACGATGAAGTACAGATATCGCAACGGAATTAAATACAAAAGGCACAATGCCGCCTTAAGTACAAGAATAGAGACTCTTTTTACAGTCGGTGTTTTGAGCATTCACTGTGAGACCAGTATTAGTCTCCGATACACAACTGCAGGTTCAAAGTATTCCTTGGACGTACACGTTGGTGATAAAAAACTGAAATTAGGTCGGAATTAAATACAAAAGGCACAATCCCGCCTTATGTGCAAGAAGAGTGAGATTTCTTAGAGTCTGGGTTTGGTCCTTTCGTGTGAGACCAGTATTACTATCCGATACACCACTGCAGGTTCAATGTATTCCTTGGACGTACACATTGACGATGATACACAGAAATCGCATCGGAAGTAAATACAAAAGGCACAATGACGCCTTAAGTACAAGAATAGAGACTCTTCCTACAGTCGGTGCTTCGAGCATTCCCTGTGAGACCAGTATTAGTTTCCGATACACCACTGCAGGTTCAATGTATTCCTTGGACATACACACTGACGATGAAACACAGAAATCGCATCGGAAATAAATACCAAAGGCACAATGCCGCCTTAAGTACAAGAATAGAGACTCTTCTTACAGTCGGTGCTTTGATCTTTCCCTGTGAGACTAGTATTAGCTTCTGATACACCACTGCAGGTTCAATGTATTCCTTGAACCTTAACATTGTCGATGACACATAGAAATCGCATCGGAATTAAATACAAACGGCACAATGCCGCCTTAAGTAGAAGAATAGAGACCCTTCTTACAGTCGGTGTTTTGAACATTCCCTGTGAGACCAGTATTAGGTTCCGATGCACCACTGCAGGTTCAATGTATTCTTTGGACATGCACGTTGACGATGAAACACAGAAATCGCATCGGAATTAAATACAAAAGCACAATGCCGCCCTAAGTACAAGAATAGAGACTCTTCTTTCAGTCGGTGGTTTAAGCATTCAATGTGAAACAAGTATTAGTTTCCGATACACCACTGCAGGTTCTATGTATTACTTGGACATAAACATTGACGATGAGTCACAGAAATCGCATCGGAATTAAATACAAAAGGCACAATGCCGCCTTTAGTACAAGAATAGGGACTCTTGCTACGGTCGGTGCTTAGAGCATTCCCTGTGAGACCAGTAATAGCTTCTGATACACCACTGCAAGGTTCAATGTTTTCCTTGGACATACACATTGACCATTAAACACAGAAATCGCATCAGAATTAAATAAAAAAGGCTCAATGCCGCCTTCAGTGCAAGTAGAGTGAGACTTCTTAGAGTCTGTGCTTTGATCCTGTCCTGTGAGACCAGTATTAGTTTCCGATACACCACTGCAGGTTCAATGTATTCCTTGGACCTTCACATTGACGATGAAACACAGAAATCGCATCGGAATAAAATACAAAAGGCTCATTGCATCCTTAAGTGCAAGAAGAGTGAGACGTCTTAGAGTCTGTGCTTTGATCCTTTCCTGTGAGACCAGGTTCAATGTATTCCTTGGACATACACATTGACGATGAAACACAGAAATCGCATCGGAAATAAATACAAAGGGCACAATGCCGCCTTAAGTACAAGAATAGAGACTCTTCTTACAGTCGGTGTTTTGAGCATTCTCTGTGAGACCAGTATTAGTTTCCGATACACCACTGCAGGTTCAATGTATTCCCTGGACGTACACGTTGGTGATGAAAAACTGAAATTAGATCGGAATTAAATACAAAAGGCACAATGCCGCCTTAAGTGCAAGAAGAGTGAGACTTATTAGAGTCTGTGCTTTGATCCTTTCCTGTGAGACCAGTATTAGTTTCCGATACACCACTGCAGGTTCAATGTATCCCTCGGACCTTCACATTGACGATGAAACACAGAAATCGCATCGTAAGTCAATACAAAAGGCACAATGCCGCCTTCAGTGCAAGAAGGTTGAGACTTCTTAGAGTCTGTGCTTTGATCCTTTCCTGTGAGACCAGTATTAGTTTCCGATACACCACTGCAGGTTCAATGTATTCCTTGGACCTTCACATTGACGATGAAACACAGAGATCGCATCGGAATTAAATACAAAATGCACAATGCCGCCTTAAGTGCAGGAAGAGTGAGACTTCTTAGAGTCAGTGCATTGATCCTTTACTGTGAGACCAGTATTAGTTTCCGATACACCATAGCAGGTGCAATGTATTCCTTGGACCTTCACATTGACGATGACACATAGAAATTGCATCGGAATTAAATACAAAAGGCACAATGCCGCCTTAAGTACATGAATAGAGAGTCTTCTTACAGTCGGTGTTTTGAACATTCACTGTGAGACTAGTATTAGGTTCCGATACACCACTGCAGGTTCATTGTATTCCTTGGACATACACATTGACGATGAAACACAGAAATCGCATCGGAATGAAATACAAAAGGCAAAATGCCGCCTTTAGTACAAGAATAGAGACTCTTGCTACGGTCGGTGCTTAGAGCATTCCCTGTGAGACCAGTAATAGCTTCTGATACACCACTGCAAGTTTCAATGTTTTCCTTGGACATACACATTGACCATTAAACACAGAAATCGCATCGGAATTAAATAAAAAAGGCTCAATGCCGCCTTCAGTGCAAGTAGAGTGAGACTTCTTAGAGTCTGTGCTTTGATCCTGTCCTGTGAGACCAGTATTAGTTTCCGATACACCACTGCAGGTTCAATGTATTCCTTGGACCTTCCCATTGACGATGAAACACAGAAATCATATCGGAATAAAATACAAAAGGCTCATTGCATCCTTAAGTGCAAGAAGAGTGAGACGTCTTAGAGTCTGTGCTTTGATCCTTTCCTGTGAGACCAGTATTAGTTTCCGATGCACCACTGCAGGTTCAATGTATTCCTTGGACATACACATTGACGATGAAACACAGAAATCGCATCGGAATTAAATACAAAGGGCACAATGCCGCCTTAAGTACAAGAATAGAGACTCTTCTTACAGTCGGTGTTTTGAGCATACTCTGTGAGACCAGTATTAGTTTCCGATACACCACTGCAGGTTCAATGTATTCCCTGGACGTACACGTTGGTGATGAAAAACTGAAATTAGATCGGAATTAAATACAAAAGGCACAATGCCGCCTTAAGTGCAAGAAGAGTGAAACTTATTAGAGTCTGTGCTTTGATCCTTTATTGTGAGACCAGTATTAGTTTCCGATACACCACTGCAGGTTCAATGTATTCCTCGGACCTTCACATTGACGATGAAACACAGAAATCGCATCGTAAGTCAATACAAAAGGCACAATGCCGCCTTAAGTGCAAGCAGGTTGAGACTTCTTAGAGTCTGTGCTTTGATCCTTTCCTGTGAGACCAGTATTAGTTTCCGATACACCACTGCAGGTTCAATGTATTCCTTGGACCTTCACATTGACGATGACACATAGAAATCGCATCGGAATTAAATACAAAAGGCACAATGCCGCCTTAAGTACAAGAATAGAGACTCTTCTTACAGTCGGTGTTTTGAGCATTCGCTGTGAGACTAGTATTAGGTTCCGATGCACCACTGCAGGTTCAATGTATTACTTGGACATACACATTGACGATGAAACACAGAAATCGCATCGGAATTAAATAAAAAAGGCACAGTGCCGCCTTAAGTACAAGAATAGAGACTCTTCTTACAGTCGGTGCTTTGAGCATTCCCTGTGAGACCTGTATTAGTTTCCGATACACCACTGCCGGTTCAATGTATTCCTTGGACATTCACATTGACGATGAAACACAGAAATCGCATCGGAATTAAATACAAAGGGCACAATGCCGCCTTAAGTACAAGAATAGAGACTCTTCTTACAGTCGGTGTTTTGAGCATTCTCTGTGAGACCAGTATTAGTTTCCGATACACCACTGCAGGTTCAATGTATTCCCTGGACGTACACGTTGGTGATGAAAAACTGAAATTAGATCGGAATTAAATACAAAAGGCACAATGCCGCCTTAAGTGCAAGAAGAGTGAGACTTATTAGAGTCTGTGCTTTGATCCTTTCCTGTGAGACCAGTATTAGTTTCCGATACACCACTGCAGGTTCAATGTATCCCTCGGACCTTCACATTGACGATGAAACACAGAAATCGCATCGTAAGTCAATACAAAAGGCACAATGCCGCCTTCAGTGCAAGAAGGTTGAGACTTCTTAGAGTCTGTGCTTTGATCCTTTCCTGTGAGACCAGTATTAGTTTCCGATACACCACTGCAGGTTCAATGTATTCCTTGGACCTTCACATTGACGATGAAACACAGAGATCGCATCGGAATTAAATACAAAATGCACAATGCCGCCTTAAGTGCAGGAAGAGTGAGACTTCTTAGAGTCAGTGCATTGATCCTTTACTGTGAGACCAGTATTAGTTTCCGATACACCATAGCAGGTGCAATGTATTCCTTGGACCTTCACATTGACGATGACACATAGAAATTGCATCGGAATTAAATACAAAAGGCACAATGCCGCCTTAAGTACATGAATAGAGACTCTTCTTACAGTCGGTGTTTTGAACATTCACTGTGAGACTAGTATTAGGTTCCGATACACCACTGCAGGTTCATTGTATTCCTTGGACATACACATTGACGATGAAACACAGAAATCGCATCGGAATTAAATACAAAAGGCACAGTGCCGCCTTAAGTACAAGAATAGAGACTCTTCTTACAGTCGGTGCTTTGAGCATTCCCTGTGAGACCAGTATTAGTTTCCGATACACCACTGCAGGTTCAATGTATTCCTTGGACCTTCACATTGACGATGACACATAGAAATCGCATCGGAATTAAATACAAAAGGCACAATGCCGCCTTTAGTACAAGAATAGAGACTCTTGCTACGGTCGGTGCTTAGAGCATTCCCTGTGAGACCAGTAATAGCTTCTGATACACCACTGCAAGGTTCAATGTTTTCCTTACACATACACATTGACCATTAAACACAGAAATCGCATCGGAATTAAATAAAAAAGGCTCAATGCCGCCTTCAGTGCAAGTAGAGTGAGACTTCTTAGAGTCTGTGCTTTGATCCTGTCCTGTGAGACCAGTATTAGTTTCCGATACACCACTGCAGGTTCAATGTATTCCTTGGACCTTCCCATTGACGATGAAACACAGAAATCATATCGGAATAAAATACAAAAGGCTCATTGCATCCTTAAGTGCAAGAGGAGTGAGACGTCTTAGAATCTGTGCTTTGATCCTTTCCTGTGAGACCAGTATTAGTTTCCGATGCACCACTGCAGGTTCAATGTATTCCTTGGACATACACATTGACGATGAAACACAGAAATCGCATCGGAATTAAATACAAAGGGCACAATGCCGCCTTAAGTACAAGAATAGAGACTCTTCTTACAGTCGGTGTTTTGAGCATACTCTGTGAGACCAGTATTAGTTTCCGATACACCACTGCAGGTTCAATGTATTCCCTGGACGTACACGTTGGTGATGAAAAACTGAAATTAGATCGGAATTAAATACAAAAGGCACAATGCCGCCTTAAGTGCAAGAAGAGTGAGACTTATTAGAGTCTGCGCTTTGATCCTTTATTGTGAGACCAGTATTAGTTTCCGATACACCACTGCAGGTTCAATGTATTCCTCGGACCTTCACATTGACGATGAAACACAGAAATCGCATCGTAAGTCAATACAAAAGGCACAATGCCGCCTTAAGTGCAAGCAGGTTGAGACTTCTTAGAGTCTGTGCTTTGATCCTTTCCTGTGAGACCAGTATTAGTTTCCGATACACCACTGCAGGTTCAATGTATTCCTTGTACATACACATTGACGTTGAAACACAGAAATCGCAACGGAATTAAATACAAAAGGCACAATGCCGCCTTAAGTGCAAGAATAGAGACTCTTTTTACAGTCGGTGTTTTGAGTATTCACTGTGAGACCAGTATTAGTCTCCGATACACAACTGCAGGTTCAAAGTATTCCTTGGTCGTACACGTTGGTGATAAAAAACTGAAATTAGGTCGGAATTAAATACAAAAGGCACAATGCCGCCTTAAGTGCAAGAAGAGTGAGATTTCTTAGAGTCTGGGTTTGGTCCTTTCGTGTGAGACCAGTATTACTATCCGATACACCACTGCAAGTTCAATGTATTCCTTGGAACTTTACATTGACGATGAAACACAGAAATCGCTTCATAATTAAATACAAAAGGCACAATGCTGCTCTAAGTGCAGGAAGAGTGAGACTTCTTAGAGTCTGTGCTTTGATCCTTTCCTGTGAGGCCAGTATTAGTTTCCGATACACCACTGCAGGTTCAATGTATTCCTTGGACATTCACATTGACGATGAAACACAGATATCGCAACGGAATTAAATACAAAAGGAACAATGCCGCCTTAAGTGCAAGAAGAGTGAGACTTCTTAGAGTCTGTGCTTTGATCCTTTCCTGTGAGACCAGTATTAGTTTCCGATACACCACTGCAGGTTCAATGTATTCCTTGGACGTACACATTGACGATGATACACAGAAATCACATCGGAAGTAAATACAAAAGGCACAATGACACCTTAAGTACAAGAATAGAGACTCTTCCTACAGTCGGTGCTTTGAGCATTCCCTGTGAGACCAGTATTAGTTTCTGATACACCACTGCAGGTTCAATGTATTCCTTGGACATACACACTGACGATGAAACACAGAAATCGCATCGGAATTAAATACCAAAGGCACAATGCCGCCTTAAGTACAAGAATAGAGACTCTTCTTATAGTCGGTGCTTTGAGCTTTCCCTGTGAGACCAGTATTAGCTTCTGAGACACCACTGCAGGTTCAATGTATTCCTTGAACCTTAACATTGTCGATGACACATAGAAATCGCATCGGAATTAAATACAAACGGCACAATGCCGCCTTAAGTAGAAGAATAGAGACCCTTCTTACAGTCGGTGTTTTGAACATTCCCTGTGAGACCAGTATTAGGTTCCGATGCACCACTGCAGGTTCAATGTATTCTTTGGACATGCACGTTGACGATGAAACACAGAAATCGCATCGGAATTAAATACAAAAGCACAATGCCGCCCTAAGTACAAGAATAGAGACTCTTCTTTCAGTCGGTGGTCTAAGCATTCCCTGTGAGACAAGTATTAGTTTCCGATACACCACTGCAGGTTCAATGTATTACTTGGACATACACATTGACGATGATTCACAGAAATCGCATCGGAATTAAATACAAAAGGCACAATGCCGCCTTTAGTACAAGAATAGAGACTCTTGCTACGGTCGGTGCTTAGAGCATTCCCTGTGAGACCAGTAATAGCTTCTGATACACCACTGCAAGGTTCAATGTTTTCCTTGGACATACACATTGACCATTAAACACAGAAATCGCATCGGAATTAAATAAAAAAGGCTCAATGCCGCCTTCAGTGCAAGTAGAGTGAGACTTCTTAGAGTCTGTGCTTTGATCCTGTCCTGTGAGACCAGTATTAGTTTCCGATACACCACTGCAGGTTCAATGTATTCCTTGGACCTTCCCATTGACGATGAAACACAGAAATCATATCGGAATAAAATACAAAAGGCTCATTGCATCCTTAAGTGCAAGAAGAGTGAGACGTCTTAGAGTCTGTGCTTTGATCCTTTCCTGTGAGACCAGTATTAGTTTCCGATGCACCACTGCAGGTTCAATGTATTCCTTGGACATACACATTGACGATGAAACACAGAAATCGCATCGGAATTAAATACAAAGGGCACAATGCCGCCTTAAGTACAAGAATAGAGACTCTTCTTACAGTCGGTGTTTTGAGCATACTCTGTGAGACCAGTATTAGTTTCCGATACACCACTGCAGGTTCAATGTATTCCCTGGACGTACACGTTGGTGATGAAAAACTGAAATTAGATCGGAATTTAATACAAAAGGCACAATGCCGCCTTAAGTGCAAGAAGAGTGAGACTTATTAGAGTCTGTGCTTTGATCCTTTATTGTGAGACCAGTATTAGTTTCCGATACACCACTGCAGGTTCAATGTATTCCTCGGACCTTCACATTGACGATGAAACACAGAAATCGCATCGTAAGTCAATACAAAAGGCACAATGCCGCCTTAAGTGCAAGCAGGTTGAGACTTCTTAGAGTCTGTGCTTTGATCCTTTCCTGTGAGACCAGTATTAGTTTCCGATACACCACTGCAGGTTCAATGTATTCCTTGGACCTTCACATTGACGATGACACATAGAAATCGCATCGGAATTAAATACAAAAGTCACAATGCCGCCTTAAGTACAAGAATAGAGACTCTTCTTACAGTCGGTGTTTTGAGCATTCGCTGTGAGACTAGTATTAGGTTCCGATGCACCACTGCAGGTTCAATGTATTACTTGGACATACACATTGACGATGAAACACAGAAATCGCATCGGAATTAAATACAAAAGGCACAGTGCCGCCTTAAGTACAAGAATAGAGACTCTTCTTACAGTCGGTGCTTTGAGCATTCCCTGTGAGACCTGTATTAGTTTCCGATACACCACTGCCGGTTCAATGTATTCCTTGGACCTTCACATTGACAATGAGACACAGAAATCGCATCGGAATTAAATACAAAAGGAACAATGCCGCCTTAAGAACATGAATAGAGACTCTTCTTACAGTCGGTGTTTTGAGCATTCACTGTGAGACCAGTATTAGTCTCCGATACACAACTGCAGGTTCAATGTATTCCTTGGACGTACACGTTGGTGATAAAAAACTGAAATTAGGTCGGAATTAAATACAAAAGGCACAATGCCGCCTTAAGTGCAAGAAGAGTGAGATTTCTTAGAGTCTGGGCTTTGATCCTTTCGTGTGAGACCAGTATTACTTTCCGATACACCACTGCAGGTTCAATGTATTCCTTGGAACTTCACATTGACGATGAAACACAGAAATCGCATCGTAATGAAATACAAAAGGCACAATGCTGCCTTAAGTGCATGAAGAGTGAGACTTCTTAGAGTCTGTGCTTTGATCCTTTCCTGTGAGGCCAGTATTAGTTTCCGCTACACCACTGCAGGTTCAATGTATTCCTTGGTCATTTACATTGACGATGAAACACAGATATCGCAACGGAATTAAATAAAAAAGGGTCAATGCCGCCTTAAGTGCAAGTAGAGAGAGACTTCTTAGAGTCTGTGCTTTGATCCTTTCCTGTAAGACCAGTATTATTTTCCGATACACCACTGCAGGTTCAATGTATTCCTTGCATCTTCACATTGACGATGAAAAACAGAAATCGCATCGGAATTAAATACAAAATGCTCATAGCAACCTTAAGTGCAAGAAGAGTGAACGTCTTAGAGTCTGTGCTTTGATCCTTTCCTGTGAGACCAGTATTAGTTTCCGATGCACCACTGAAGGTTCAATGTATTCCTAGGACTTACACATTGACGATGAACCACTGAAATTGCATTGGAATTAAATACAAAAGGCGCAATGCCGCCTTAAGTGCAGGAAGAGTGACACTTCTTCGAGTCTGTGCTTTGATCTTTTCCTGTGAGACCAGTATTAGTTTCCGATACACCACTGCAGGTTCAATGTGTTCCTTGGACCTCACATTGACGATGAAACACAGATATCGCATCGGAATTAAATACAAAATGCACAATGCCGCTTTAAGTAGAAGAATAGAGACTCTTCTTCCAGTCGGTGCTTTTAGCGTTCCCTGTGAGACCAGTATTAGTTTCCGATACACCACAGCTCATTCAATGTATTCCGTGGACATTCACATTGACGATGAAACACTGAAATCGCATCGGAATTAAATACAAAAGACACAATGCCGCCTTAAGTGCAAGAAGAGTGAGACTTCTTAGAGTCTGTGCTTCGATCCTTTCCTGTGAGACCAGTATTAGTTTCCGATGCACCACTGCAGGTTCAATGTGTTCCTTGGACATTCACATTGACGATGAAACACCGAAATCGCATCGGAATTAAATACAAAAGACACAATGCCGCCTTAAGTGCAAGAAGAGTGAGACTTCTTAGAGTCTGTGCTTTGATCCTTTCCTGTGAGACCAGTATTAGTTTCCGATACACCACTGCAGGTTCAATGTATTCCTTGGACCTTCACATTGACGATGAAACACAGAAATCGCATCGTAATTAAATACAAAAGGCACAATGCCGCCTTAAGTGCAAGAACAGTGAGACTTCTTAGAGTCTGTGATTTGATCCTTTCCTGTGAGACCAGTATTAGTTTCCGATACACCATTGCAGGTTCAATGTATTCCTAGGACCTTCACATTGACGATGAAGTACAGATATCGCAACGGAATTAAATACAAAAGGCACAATGCTGCTTTAAGTGCAAGAAGAGTGAGACTTCTTAGAGTCTGTGCTTTGATCCTTTCCTGTGAGACCAGTATTAGTTTCCGATACACCACTGCAGGTTCAATGTATTCCTTGGACATACACATTGACGATGAAATACAGAAATCGAATCGGAATTAAATACAAAAGGCACAATGCCGCCTTAAGTACAAGAATAGAGACACTTTTTACAGTCGGTGTTTTGAGTATTCACTGTGAGACCAGTATTAGTCTCCGATACACAACTGCAGGTTCAAAGTATTCCTTGGTCGTACACGTTGGTGATAAAAAACTGAAATTAGGTCGGAATTAAATACAAAAGGCACAATGCCGCCTTAAGTGCAAGAAGAGTGAGATTTCTTAGAGTCTGGGTTTGGTCCTTTCGTGTGAGACCAGTATTACTATCCGATACACCACTGCAAGTTCAATGTATTCCTTGGAACTTCACCTTGACGATGAAACACAGAAATCGCTTCGTAATTAAATACAAAAGGCACAATGCTGCTCTAAGTGCAAGAAGAGTGAGACTTCTTAGAGTCTGTGCTTTGATCCTTTCCTGTGAGGCCAGTATTAGTTTCCGATACACCACTGCAGGTTCAATGTATTCCTTGGACATTCACATTGACGATGAAACACAGATATCGCAACGGAATTAAATACAAAAGGAACAATGCCGCCTTAAGTGCAAGAGGAGTGAGACTTCTTAGAGTCTGTGCTTTGATCCTTTCCTGTGAGACCAGTATTAGTTTCCGATACACCACTGCAGGTTCAATGTATTCCTTGGACGTACACATTGACGATGATACACAGAAATCGCATCGGAAGTAAATACAAAAGGCACAATGACGCCTTAAGTACAAGAATAGAGACTCTTCCTACAGTCGGTGCTTTGAGCATTCCCTGTGAGACCAGTATTAGTTTCCGATACACCACTGCAGGTTCAATGTATTCCTTGGACATACACACTGACGATGAAACACAGAAATCGCATCGGAATTAAATACCAAAGGCACAATGCCGCCTTAAGTACAAGAATAGAGACTCTTCTTACAGTCGGTGCTTTGAGCTTTCCCTGTGAGACCAGTATTAGCTTCTGATACACCACTGCAGGTTCAATGTATTCCTTGAACCTTAACATTGTCGATGACACATAGAAATCGCATCGGAATTAAATACAAACGGCACAATGCCGCCTTAAGTAGAAGAATAGAGACCCTTCTTACAGTCGGTGTTTTGAACATACCCTGTGAGACCAGTATTAGGTTCCGATGCACCACTGCAGGTTCAATGTATTCTTTGGACATGCACGTTGACGATGAAACACAGAAATCGCATCGGAATTAAATACAAAAGCACAATGCCGCCCTATGTACAAGAATAGAGACTCTTCTTTCAGTCGGTGGTCTAAGCATTCCCTGTGAGACAAGTATTAGTTTCCGCTACACCACTGCAGGTTCAATGTATTACTTGGACATACACATTGACGATGATTCACAGAAATCGCATCGGAATTAAATACAAAAGGCACAATGCCGCCTTTAGTACAAGAATAGAGACTCTTGCTACGGTCGGTGCTTAGAGCATTCCCTGTGAGACCAGTAATAGCTTCTGATACACCACTGCAAGGTTCAATGTTTTCCTTGGACATACACATTAACCATTAAACACAGAAATCGCATCGGAATTAAATAAAAAAGGCTCAATGCCGCCTTCAGTGCAAGTAGAGTGAGACTTCTTAGAGTCTGTGCTTTGATCCTGTCCTGTGAGACCAGTATTAGTTTCCGATACACCACTGCAGGTTCAATGTATTCCTTGGACCTTCACATTGACGATGAAACACAGAAATCATATCGGAATAAAATACAAAAGGCTCATTGCATCCTTAAGTGCAAGAAGAGTGAGACGTCTTAGAGTCTGTGCTTTGATCATTTCCTGTGAGACCAGTATTAGTTTCCGATCCACCACTGCAGGTTCAATGTATTCCTTGGACATACACATTGACGATGAAACACAGAAATCGCATCGGAATTAAATACAAAGGGCACAATGCCGCCTTAAGTACAAGAATAGAGACTCTTCTTACAGTCGGTGTTTTGAGCATTCTCTGTGAGACCAGTATTAGTTTCCGATACACCACTGCAGGTTCAATGTATTCCCTGGACGTACACGTTGGTGTTGAAAAACTGAAATTAGATCGGAATTAAATACAAAAGGCACAATGCCGCCTTAAGTGCAAGAAGAGTGAGACTTATTAGAGTCTGTGCTTTGATCCTTTATTGTGAGACCAGTATTAGTTTCCGATACACCACTGCAGGTTCAATGTATTCCTCGGACCTTCACATTGACGATGAAACACAGAAATCGCATCGTAAGTCAATACAAAAGGCACAATGCCGCCTTAAGTGCAAGAAGGTTGAGACTTCTTAGAGTCTGTGCATTGATCCTTTCCTGTGAGACCAGTATTAGTTTCCGATACACCACTGCAGGTTCAATGTATTCCTTGGACCTTCACATTGACGATGAAACACAGAGATCGCACCGGAATTAAATACAAAATGCACAATGCCGCCTTAAGTGCAAGAAGAGTGAGACTTCTTAGAGTCAGTGCATTGATCCTTTACTGTGAGACCAGTATTAGTTTCCGATACACCACTGCAGGTTCAATGTATTCCTTGGACCTTCACATTGACGATGACACATAGAAATCGCATCGGAATTAAATACAAAAGGCACAATGCCGCCTTAAGTACAAGAATAGAAACTCTTCTTACAGTCGGTGTTTTGAGCATTCGCTGTGAGACTAGTATTAGGTTCCGATGCACCACTGCAGGTTCAATGTATTCCTTGGACATACAGATTGACGATGAAACACAGAAATCGCATCGGAATTAAATACAAAAGGCACAGTGCCGCCTTAAGTACAAGAATAGAGACTCTTCTTACAGTCGGTGCTTTGAGCATTCCCTGTGAGACCTGTATTAGTTTCCGATACACCACTGCCGGTTCAATGTATTCCTTGGACCTTCACATTGACAATGAAACACAGAAATCGCATCGGAATTAAATACAAAAGGAACAATGCCGCCTTAAGAACAAGAATAGAGACTCTTCTTACAGTCGGTGTTTTGAGCATTCACTGTGAGACCAGTATTAGTCTCCGATACACAACTGCAGGTTCAATGTATTCCTTGGACGTACACGTTGGTGATAAAAAACTGAAATTAGGTCGGAATTAAATACAAAAGGCACAATGCCGCCTTAAGTGCAAGAAGAGTGAGATTTCTTAGAGTCTGGGCTTTGATCCTTTCGTGTGAGACCAGTATTACTTTCCGATACACCACTGCAGGTTCAATGTATTCCTTGGAACTTCACATTGACGATGAAACACAGAAATCGCATCGTAATGAAATACAAAAGGCACAATGCTGCCTTAAGTGCAAGAAGAGTGAGACTTCTTAGAGTCAGTGCTTTGATCCTTTCCTGTGAGGCCAGTATTAGTTTCCGCTACACCACTGCAGGTTCAATGTATTCCTTGGTCATTTACATTGACGATGAAACACAGATATCGCAACAGAATTAAATACAAAAGGAACAATGCTGCCTTAAGTGCAAGAAGAGTGAGACTTCTTAGAGTCTGTGCTTTGATCCTTTCCTGTGAGATCAGTATTACTTTCAGATACACCACTGCAGGTTCAATGTATTCCTTGGACCTTCACATTGACGATGAAACACAGAAATCGCATCGGAATTAAATACAAAAGGTACAATGCCGCCTCAAGTACAAGAATGGAGACACTTCTTACAGTCGGTGCTTTGAGCATTCCCTATCAGACCAGTATTAGTGTCCGTAACACCTCTGCAGGTTCAATGTATTCCTTGGACATACACATTGACGATGAAACACAGAAATCGCAACGGAATTAAATACAAAAGGCACAATGCCGCCTTATGTACAAGAATAGAGACTCTTCTTACAGAGGGTGCTATAAGCATTCCCTGCGACACCAGTATTAGTTTCCGATACACCACTGCAGGTTAAATGTATTCCTTGGACCTTCACATTGACGATGAAACACAGAAATCGCATCGGAATTAAATAAAAAGGGCTCAATGCCGCATTAAGTGCAAGTAGAGTGAGACTTCTTAGAGTCTGTGCTTTAATCCTTTCCTGTGAGACCAGTATTAGTTTCCGATACACCACTGCAGGTTCAATGTATTCCTTGGACCTTCACATTGAAGATGAAACACAGAAATAACATCGGAATTAAATACAAACGGCTCATTGCAACCTTAAGTGCAAGAAAAGTGAGACCTCTTTGAGTCTGTGCTATGATCCTTTCCTGTGAGACCAGAATTAGTTTCCGATGCACCACTGCAGGTTCAGTGTATTCCTTGTACATACACATTGACGATGACACACAGAAATCGCAACGGAATTAAATACAAAAGGCACAATGCCGCCTTAAGTACAAGAATAGAGACTCTTCCTACAGTCGGTGCTTTTAGCGTTCCCTGTGAGACCAGTATTAGTTTCCGATACACCACAGCTCATTCAATGTATTCCGTGGACATACACATTGACGATGAAACACTGAAATTACATCGGAATTAAATACGAAAGCCACAATGACGCCTTGAGTGTAAGAAGAGTGAGATTTCTTAGAGTCTGTGCTTTGATCCTTTCCTGTGAGACCAGTATTAGTTTCCGATACACCACTGCAGGTTCAATGTGTTCCTTGGACATTCACATTGACGATGAAACACAGAAATCGCATCGGAATTAAATACAAAAGACACAATGCCGCCTTAAGTGCAAGAAGAGTGAGACTTCTTAGAGTCTGTGTTTTGATCCTTTCCTGTGAGACCAGTATTAGTTTCCGATACACCACTGCAGGTTCAATGTATTCCTTGGACCTTCACATTGACGATGAAACACAGAAATCGCATCGTAATTAAATACAAAAGGCACAATGCCGCCTTAAGTGCAAGAACAGTGAGACTTCTTAGAGTCTGTGCTTTGATCCTTTCCTGTGAGACCAGTTTTAGTTCCCGATACACCACTGCAGGTTCAATGTATTCCTTCGACATTATCATTGACGATGAAACACAGATATCTCATCGGTATTCAATACGAAAGGCACAATGCCGCTTTAAGTGCAAGAAGGGTGTGACTTCTTAGAGTCTGTGCTTTGATCCTTTCCTGTGAGACCAGTATTAGTTTCCGATACACCACTGCAGGTTCAATGTATTCCTTGGACCTTCACATTGACGCTGAAACACAGAAATCGCATCGGAATTAAATACCAAAGGCACAATGCCGCCTTAAGTACAAGAATAGAGACTCATCTTACAGTCGGTGCTTTGAGCGTTCCCTCTGAGACAAGTATTAGTTTCCGATTCACCACTGCTGGTTCAATGTATTCCTTGGACATACACATTGTTGATAAAACACTGAAATTACATCGGGATTAAATACAAAAGCCACAATGCCGCCATAAGTGCAAGAAGAGTGAGACTTTTTAGAGTCTGTCCATTGATCCTTTCCTGTGAGACCAGTATTAGTTTCCGATACACCACTGCAGGTTTAATGTATTCCTTGGACCTTCACATTGACGATGAAACACAGAAATCGCATCGGAATTAAATGAAAAGGGCTCAATGCCGCATTAAGTGCAAGTTGAGTGAGACTTCTTGTAGACTGTGCTGTGATCCTTTCCTGTGAGACCAGTATTAGTTTCCGATGCACCACTGCAGGTTCAATGTATTCCTTGTACATACACATTGACGATGAAACACAGAAATCGCATCGGAATTAAATACAAAAGGCACAAAGCCGCCTTAAGTACATGAATAGAGACTCTTCTTACAGTCGGTGTTTTGAGCATTCTCTGTCAGACCAGTATTAGTTTCCGATACACCACTGCAGGTTCTATGTATTCCTTTGACATACACATTGTCGATGAGACACAGAAGTGGCATCGGAATTAAATACAAAAGGCACAATGCCGCCCTAAGTACAAGATTAGAGACTCTTCTTACAGTCGGTGCTTTGAGCATTCCCTGTGAGGCCAGTATTAGTTTCCGATACACCACTGCAGGTTCAATGTATTCCTTGGACCTTCACATTGACGATGAAACACAGAAATCGCATCGGAATTAAATACAAAAGGCTCAATGCAACCTGAAGTGCAGGAAGAGTGAGACGTCTTAGAGTCTGGGCGTTGATCATGTCCTGTGAGACCAGTATTAGTTTCCGATGCACCACTGCAGGTTCAATGTATTCCTTGGACATACACATTGACGATGAAACACAGAAATCGCAACGGATTTAAATACAAAAGGCACAATGCCGCCTTAAGTACAAGTATAGAGACTCTTCCTACAGTCGGTGCTTAGAGCATTCCCTGTGAGACCTGTATTAGCTTACGATACACCACTGCAGGTTCAATGTAATCCTTGGACATACACATCGACGATGAAACTTAGAAATCGCATCGGAATTAAACAAAAAAGGCTCAATGCCGCCTTAAGTGCAAGTAGGGTGAGACTTCATAGAGTCTGTGCTTTGATCCTTTCCTGTGAGACCAGTATTATTTTCCGATACACCACTGCAGGTACAATGTATTCCTTGGACCTTCACATTGACGATGAAACACAGAAATCGCATCGGAATTAAATACAAAATGCACAATGCCGCTTTAAGTACAAGAATAGAGACTCTTCTTCCAGTCGGTGCTTTGAGCGTTCCCTGTGAGACCAGTATTAGTTTCCGATACACCACTGCTCATTCAATGTATTCCTTGGACATACACATTGACGATGAAACGCTGAAATTACATCGGAATTAAATATAAAAGCCACAATGCCGCCTTAAGTGCAAAATGAGTGAGACTTCTTAGAGTCTGTCCTTTGATCCTTTCCTGTGAGACCAGTATTAGTTTCCGATACACCACTGCAGGTTCAATGTATTCCTTTTACATACACATTGACGATGAAACACAGAAATTACATCGAAATTAAATACAAAAGGCACAATGCCGACTTAAGTGCAAGAAGAGTGAGACTTCTTAGAGTCTGTGTTTTGATCCTTTCCTGTGAGACCAGTATTAGTTTCCGATACACCTCAGCATGTTCAATGTATTCCTTGGACCTTCACATTAACAATGAAACACAGAAATCGCATCGCAATTAAATACAAAAGACACAATGCCGCCTTAAGTGCAAGAAGAGTGAGACTTCTTAGAGTCTGTGCTTTGATCCTTTCCTGTGAGACCAGTATTAGTTTCCGATACACCACTGCGGGTTCAATGTATTCCTTGGACGTACACGTTGGTGATGAAGAACTGAAATTAGATCGGAATAAAATACAAAAGGCGCAATGCCGCCTTAAGGGCAAGAAGAGTGACACTTCTTAGAGTCTGTGCTTTGATCCTTTCCTGTGAGACCAGTATTAGTTTCCGATACACCACTGCAGGTTCAATGTATTCCTTGGACCTTCACATTGACGATGAAACACAGTAATCGCATCGTAATTAAATACAAAAGGCACAATGCCGCCTTGAGTGCAAGAAGAGTGAGATTTCTTAGAGTCTGTGCTTTGATCCTTTCCTGTGAGACCAGTATTAGTTTCCGATACACCACTGCAGGTTCAATGTATTCCTTGGACATTCACATTGACGATGAATCACAGATATCGCAAGGGAATTAAATACAAAAGGCACAATGCCCCCTTAAGTGCAAGAAGAGTGTGTCTTCTTAGGGTCTGTGCTTTGATCCTTTCCTGTGAGACCAGTATTAGTTTCCGATACACCACTGCAGGTTCAATGTATTCCATGGACCATCACATTGACGATGAAACACAGAAATCGCATCGGAATTAAATACAAAACGCACAATGCCGCCTTAAACGCAAGTAGTTTGAGACTTCTTAGATTCTGTGCTTTGATCCTTTCCTGTGAGACCAGTATTAGTTTCCGAAACACCACTGCAGGTTCAATGTATTCCTTGGACATTCACATTGACGCTGAAACACAGAAATCGCATCGGAATTAAATAACAAAGGCACAATGCCGCTTTAAGTACAAGAATAGAGACTCATCTTACAGTCGGTGATTTGAGCGTTCCCTGTGAGACCAGTATTAGTTTCCGATACACCACTGCTGGTTCAATGTATTCCTTGGACATACACATTGTTGATAAAACACTGAAATTACCTCGGAATTAAATACAAAAGCCACAATGCCGCCTTAAGTGCAAGAAGAGTGAGACTTTTTAGAGACAGTCCTTCGATCCTTTCCTATGAGACCTGTATTAGTATCCGATACACCACTGCAGGTTTAATGTATTCCTTGGACCTTCACATTGACGATCAAACACAGAAATCGCATCGGAATTAAATAAAAAGGGCTCAATGCCGCATTAAGTGCAAGTAGAGTGAGACTTCTTAGAGCCTGTGCTTTGATCCTTTCCTGTGAGGCCAGTATTAGTTTAAGATACACCTCTGCAGGTTCAATGTATTCCTTGGACCTTCACATTGAAGATGAAACACAGAAATAACATCGGAATTAAATACAAAAGGCTCATTGCAACCTTATGTGCAAGAAGAGTGAACGTCTTTGAGTCTTTGCTTTGATCCTTTCCTGTGAGACCAGTATTAGTTTCCGATGCACCACTGCAGGTTCAATGTATTCCTTGTACATACACATTGACGATGAAACACAGAAATCGCATCGGAATTAAATACAAAAGGCACAAAGCCGCCTTAAGTACATGAATAGAGACTCTTCTTACAGTCGGTGTTTTGAGCATTCTCTGTGAGACCAGTCTTAGTTTCCGATACACCACTGCAGGTTCTATGTATTCCTTGGACATACACATTGACGATGAAACACAGAAGTCGCATCGGAATTAAATACAAAAGGCACAATGCCGCCTTAAGTACAAGATTAGAGACTCTTCTAACAGTCGGAGCTTTGAGCATTCCCTGTGAGACCAGTATTAGTTTCCGATACACCACTGCAGGTTCAATGTATTACTTGGACCTTCACAGTGACGATGAAACATTAAAATCGCATCGGAATTAAATACAAAAGGATCAATGCAACCTGAAGTGCAGGAAGAGTGAGACGTCTTAGAGTCTGGGCGTTGATCCATTCCTGTGAGACCAGTATTAGTTTCCGATGCACCACTGCAGGTTCTATGTATTCCTTGGACATACACATTGACGATGAAACACAGAAATCACTACGGAATTAAAAACAAAAGGCACAATGCCGCCTTAAGTGCAAGAATAGAGATTCTTCCTACAGTCGGTGCTTTGAGCATTCCCTGTGAGACCAGTATTAGTTTCCGATACACCACTGCAGGTTCAATGTATTTCTTGGACATACACACTGAAGATGAAACACAGAAATCGCATCGGAATTAAATACCAAAGGCACAATGCCGCCTTAACTACAAGAATAGAGACTCTTCTTACAGTCGGTGCTTTGAGATTTCCCTGTGAGACCTGTATTAGTTTCCGATAAACCACTGCAGGTTCAATGTATTCCTTGAACCTTAACATTGACGATGATACATAGAAATCGCATCGGAATTAAATACAAAAGGCACAATGCCGCCCTAAGTACAAGATTAGAGACTCTTCTTACAGTCGGTGCTTTGAGCATTCCCTGTGAGGCCAGTATTAGTTTCCGATACACCACTGCAGGTTCAATGTATTCCTTGGACCTTCACATTGACGATGAAACACAGAAATCGCATCGGAATTAAATACAAAAGGCTCAATGCAACCTGAAGTGCAGGAAGAGTGAGACGTCTTAGAGTCTGGGCGTTGATCATGTCCTGTGAGACCAGTATTAGTTTCCGATGCACCACTGCAGGTTCAATGTATTCCTTGGACATACACATTGACGATGAAACACAGAAATCGCAACGGATTTAAATACAAAAGGCACAATGCCGCCTTAAGTACAAGTATAGAGACTCTTCCTACAGTCGGTGCTTAGAGCATTCCCTGTGAGACCTGTATTAGCTTACGATACACCACTGCAGGTTCAATGTAATCCTTGGACATACACATCGACGATGAAACACAGAAATCGCATCGGAATTAAACAAAAAAGGCTCAAAGCCGCCTTAAGTGCAAGTAGAGTGAGACTTCATAGAGTCTGTGCTTTGATCCTTTCCTGTGAGACCAGTATTATTTTCCGATACACCACTGCAGGTACAATGTATTCCTTGGACCTTCACATTGACGATGAAACACAGAAATCGCATCGGAATTAAATACAAAATGCACAATGCCGCTTTAAGTACAAGAATAGAGACTCTTCTTCCAGTCGGTGCTTTGAGCGTTCCCTGTGAGACCAGTATTAGTTTCCGATACACCACTGCTCATTCAATGTATTCCTTGGACATACACATTGACGATGAAACACTGAAATTACATCGGAATTAAATACAAAAGCCACAATGCCGCCTTAAGTGCAAAATGAGTGAGACTTCTTAGAGTCTGTCCTTTGATCCTTTCCTGTGAGACCAGTATTAGTTTCCGATACACCACTGCAGGTTCAATGTATTCCTTTTACATACACATTGACGATGAAACACAGAAATTACATCGAAATTAAATACAAAAGGCACAATGCCGACTTAAGTGCAAGAAGAGTGAGACTTCTTAGAGTCTGTGTTTTGATCCTTTCCTGTGAGACCAGTATTAGTTTCCGATACACCTCAGCAGGTTCAATGTATTCCTTGGACCTTCACATTAACAATGAAACACAGAAATCGCATCGCAATTAAATACAAAAGACACAATGCCGCCTTAAGTGCAAGAAGAGTGAGACTTCTTAGAGTCTGTGCTTTGATCCTTTCCTGTGAGACCAGTATTAGTTTCCGATACACCACTGCGGGTTCAATGTATTCCTTGGACGTACACGTTGGTGATGAAGAACTGAAATTAGATCGGAATAAAATACAAAAGGCGCAATGCCGCCTTAAGGGCAAGAAGAGTGACACTTCTTAGAGTCTGTGCTTTGATCCTTTCCTGTGAGACCAGTATTAGTTTCCGATACACCACTGCAGGTTCAATGTATTCCTTGGACCTTCACATTGACGATGAAACACAGTAATCGCATCGTAATTAAATACAAAAGGCACAATGCCGCCTTGAGTGCAAGAAGAGTGAGATTTCTTAGAGTCTGTGCTTTGATCCTTTCCTGTGAGACCAGTATTAGTTTCCGATACACCACAGCGTGTTCTATGTATTCCTTGGACCTTCACATTGACGATGAAACACAGAAATCGCATGGGAATTAAATACAAAAGACACAATGCCTCCTTAAGTGCAAGAAGAGTGTGACTTCTTAGAGTCTGTGCTATGATCCTTTCCTGTGAGACCAGTATTAGTTTCCGATACACCACTGCAGGTTCAATGTATTCCTTGGACCTTCACATTGACGATGAAACACAGAATTCGCATCGGAATTAAATACAAAAGGCACAATGCCGCCTTAAGTGCAAGAAGAGTGAGGCTTCTCAGAGTCTGTGCTGTGATCCTTTCCTGTGAGACCAGTATTAGTTTCGATACACCACTGCAGGTTCAATGTATTCAGCGTACATACACATTGACGATGAAACACTGAAATCGCATCGGAACTAAATACAAAAGGAACAATACCGCCTTAAGTACAAGAATAGTGCCTCTTCTTACAGTCGGTGCTTTGAGCATTCCCTGTGAGACCAGCATTAGTTTCCGATAACCCACTGCAGCTTCAATGTATTCCTTGGACATACACATTGACGATGAAACACAGAATTCGCATCGGAATTAAATACAAATGGCACAATGCCGCCTTATGTACAAGAATAGAGACTCTCCTTACGGTCGGTGCTTTGAGCATTACCTGTGAGACCAGTATTAGTTTCCGATACACCAGTGCAGGTTCAATGTATTCCTAGGACAAACACATTGACGATGAACCACTGAAATTACATTGGAATTAAATACAAAAGGCGCAATGCCGCCTACAGTGCAGGAAGAGTGAGACTTGTTCGAGTCTGTGCTTTGATCTTTTCCTGTGAGACTAGTATTTGTTTCCGATACACCACTGCAGGTTCAATGTGTACCTTGGACCTCCCATTGACGATGAAAGACATATATAACATCGGAATTAAATACAAAAGGCACAATGCCGCTTTAAGTACAACAATAGAGACTCTTCTTACAGTCGGTGCTTTGAGCGTTCCCTGTGAGACCAGTATTAGTTTCCCATACACCACTGCTGGTTCAATGTATTCCTTGGACATACACATTGACGATGAAACACTAAATTACATCGGAATTAAATACAAAAGCCACAATGCCGCCTTAAGGGCAAGAAGAGTGAGACTTCTTAGAGTCTGTCTTTTGATCCTTTCCTGTGAGACCAGTATTAGTTTCCGATACACCACTGCAGGTTCAATGTATTCCTTGGACATACACATTGACGATGAAACACTGAAATTACATCGAAATTAAATACAAAAGGCACAATGCCGCCTTAAGTGCAAGAAGAGTGAGGCTTCTCAGAGTCTGTGCTGTGATCCTTTCCTGTGAGACCAGTATTAGTTTCCGATACACCACAGCGTGTTCTATGTATTCCTTGGACCTTCACATTGACGATGAAACACAGAAATCGCATGGGAATTAAATACAAAAGACACAATGCCTCCTTAAGTGCAAGAAGAGTGTGACTTCTTAGAGTCTGTGCTATGATCCTTTCCTGTGAGACCAGTATTTGTTTCCGATACACCACTGCAGGTTCAATTTATTCCTTGGACCTTCAGATTGACGATGATACACAGAAATCGCATCGGAATTAAATACAAAAGGCACAATACCGCCTTAAGTACAAGAATAGAGACTCTTCTTACAGTCGGTGCTTTGAGCATTCCCTGTGAGACCAGTATTAGTTTCCGATACACCACTGCAGGTTCAATGTATTCCTTGGACATACACATTGACGATGAAACACAGAAATCGCATCGGAATTCAATACCAAAGGCACAATGCCGCCTTAAGTACAAGAATAGAGACTCTTCTTACAGTCGGTGCTTTGAGCATTCCCTGTGAGACCTGTATTAGTTTCCGATACACCTCTGCAGGTTCAGTGTATTCCTTGGACATACCCATTGACGATGAAATACTGAAATCGCATCGGAATTAAATACAGAAGGCACAATACCGCCTTACGTACAAAAATAGAGACTCTTCTTACAGTCGGTGCTTTGGGCATTCCCTGTGAGACCAGTATTAGTTTCCGATACACCAGTGCAGGTTCAATGTATTCCTAGGACAAACACATTGACGATGAACCACTGAAATTACATTGGAATTAAATACAAAAGGAACAATGCCGCCTTAAGTGCAAGAAGAGTGAGACTTCTTAGAGTCTGTGCTTTGATCCTTTCCTGTGAGACCAGTATTAGTTTCCGATACTCCACTGCAGGTTCAATGTATTCCTTTGACATACACATTGACGATGAAACACAGAAATCGCATCGGAATTAAATACAAAAGGCACAATGCCGCCTTAAGAACAAGAATAGAGACTCTTCTTACAGTCGGTGCTTCGAGCATTCCCTGTGAGACCAGTATTTGTTTCCGATACACCACTGCAGGTTCAATTTATTCCTTGGACCTTCAGATTGACGATGATACACAGAAATCGCATCGGAATTAAATACAAAAGGCACAATACCGCCTTAAGTACAAGAATAGAGACTCTTCTTACAGTCGGTGCTTTGAGCATTCCCTGTGAGACCAGTATTAGTTTCCGATACACCACTGCAGGTTCAATGTATTCCTTGGACATACACATTGACGATGAAACACAGAAATCGCATCGGAATTCAATACCAAAGGCACAATGCCGCCTTAAGTACAAGAATAGAGACTCTTCTTACAGTCGGTGCTTTGAGCATTCCCTGTGAGACTAGTATTTGTTTCCGATACACCACTGCAGGTTCAATGTGTACCTTGGACCTCCCATTGACGATGAAAGACATATATAACATCGGAATTAAATACAAAAGGCACAATGCCGCTTTAAGTACAACAATAGAGACTCTTCTTACAGTCGGTGCTTTGAGCGTTCCCTGTGAGACCAGTATTAGTTTCCCATACACCACTGCTGGTTCAATGTATTCCTTGGACATACACATTGACGATGAAACACTAAATTACATCGGAATTATATACAAAAGCCACAATGCCGCCTTAAGGGCAAGAAGAGTGAGACTTCTTAGAGTCTGTCTTTTGATCCTTTCCTGTGAGACCAGTATTAGTTTCCGATACACCACTGCAGGTTCAATGTATTCCTTGGACATACACATTGACGATGAAATACTGAAATCTCATCGGAATTAAATACAGAAGGCACAATACCGCCTTACGTACAAAAATAGAGACTCTTCTTACAGTCGGTGCTTTGGGCATTCCCTGTGAGACCAGTATTAGTTTCCGATACACCAGTGCAGGTTCAATGTATTCCTAGGACAAACACATTGACGATGAACCACTGAAATTACATCGGAATTAAATACAAAAGGCACAATGCCGCCTTAAGTGCAAGAAGAGTGAGGCTTCTCAGAGTCTGTGCTGTGATCCTTTCCTGTGAGACCAGTATTAGTTTCCGATACACCACAGCGTGTTCTATGTATTCCTTGGACCTTCACATTGACGATGAAACACAGAAATCGCATGGGAATTAAATACAAAAGACACAATGCCTCCTTAAGTGCAAGAAGAGTGTGACTTCTTAGAGTCTGTGCTATGATCCTTTCCTGTGAGACCAGTATTAGTTTCCGATACACCACTGCAGGTTCAATGTATTCCTTGGACCTTCACATTGACGATGAAACACAGAATTCGCATCGGAATTAAATACAAAAGGCACAATGCCGCCTTAAGTGCAAGAAGAGTGAGGCTTCTCAGAGTCTGTGCTGTGATCCTTTCCTGTGAGACCAGTATTAGTTTCGATACACCACTGCAGGTTCAATGTATTCAGCGTACATACACATTGACGATGAAACACTGAAATCGCATCGGAACTAAATACAAAAGGAACAATACCGCCTTAAGTACAAGAATAGTGCCTCTTCTTACAGTCGGTGCTTTGAGCATTCCCTGTGAGACCAGCATTAGTTTCCGATAACCCACTGCAGCTTCAATGTATTCCTTGGACCTTCACATTGACGATGAAACACAGATATCGCATCGGAATTAAATACAAAAGGCACAATGCCGCCTTAAGTACAAGATTAGAGACTCTTCTTAGAGTCGGTCTTTGAGCATTCCCTGTGAGACCAGAATTAGTTTCCGATACACCACTGTTGGTTCAATGTATTCCTTGGACATACATATTGACGATGAAACACTGAAATTACATCGGAATTAAATACAAAAGCCACAATGCCGCCTTAAGTACAAGAAGAGTGAGACTTCTTAGAGTCTGTCCTTTGATCCATTCCTGTGAGACGAGTATTAGATTCCGATACACCACTGCAGGTTCAATGTATTCCTTGGACATACACATTGTCGATCAAACAATGAAGTTACATCGAAATTAAATACAAAAGGCACAATGCCGACTTACGTGCAAGAAGAGTGAGACTTCTTAGAGTCTGTGCTTTGATCCTTTCCTGTCAGACCAGTATTAGTTTCCGATAGACCACTACAGGTTCAATGTATTCCTTGGAGCTTCACATTGACGATGAAACACAGAAATCGCATCGGAATTAAATACAAAAGTCACAATGCCGCCTTAAGTACAAGAATAGAGACGCTTCTTACAGTCGGTTTTTTGAGCATTCCCTGTGAGACCAGTATTAGTTTCCGATTAACCTCTGCAGGTTCAATGTATTCCTCGGACATACACATTGACGATGAAACACTGAAATCGCATCGGAATTAAATACAAAATGAACAATACCGCCTTAAGTACAAGAATAGTGCATCTTCTTACAGTCGGTGCTTTGAGCATTCCCTGTGAGACCAGTATTAGTTTCCGATACACAACTGCAGCTTCAATGTATTCCTTGGACCTTCAGATTGACGATGATACACAGAAATCGCATCGGAATTAAATACAAAATGCACGATGCCGCCTTAAGGACAAGAATAGATACTCTTCTTACAGTCGGTGCTTTGATCATTCCCTGTGAGACCAGTATTATTTTCCGATACTCCACTGCAGGTTCAATGTATTCCTTGGACATACACATTGACGATGAGACACAGAAATCGAATCGGAATTAAATACAAAAGGCACAATGCCGCCATAAGTACAAGAATAAAGACTCTTCTTACAGTCGGTGCTTTGAACATTCCCTGGGAGACCAGTATTAGTTTCCGATACACCTCTGCAGGTTCAATGTATTCCTCGGACATACACATTGACGATGAAACACTAAAATCGCATCGGAATTAAATACAAAAGGCACAATGCCGCCTTAAGTACAAGAAGATAGACTCTTCTTACATTCGGTGCTTTGGGCATTCCCTGTGATACCAGTATTAGTTTCCGATACACCACTACAGGTTCAATGTATTCCTTGGATATACACATTGACGATGAAACACAGAAATCGCATCGGAATTAAATACAAAAGGCACAATGCCGCCTTAAGTACAAGAATAGAGACTCTTCTTACAGTCGGTGCTTTGAGCATTCCCTGTGAAACCAGTATTAGTTTCCGATACACCACTGCAGGTTCAATGTATTCCTTGGAACTTCAAATTGACGATGATACATAGAAATCGTATCGGAATTAAATACAAAAGGCACAATGCCGCCTTAAGTACAAGAACAGTGACTCTTCTTACAGTCGGTGTTTTGAGTATTCCCTGTGAGACCAGTATTAGTTTCCGATGAACCACTGCAGGTTCAATGTATTCCTTGGACATACACATTGACGATGAAACACAGAAATCGCATCGGAATTAAATACAAAAGGCACAATGCCGCCTTAAGTACAAGAAGATAGACTCTTCTTACATTCGGTGCTTTGGGCATTCCCTGTGATACCAGTATTAGTTTCCGATACACCACTACAGGTTCAATGTATTCCTTGGATATACACATTGACGATGAAACACAGAAATCGCATCGGAATTAAGTAAAAAAGGCTCATTGCAACTTTAAGTGCAAGAAGAGTCAGACGTCTTAGAGTCTGTGTTTTGATCCTTTCCTGTGATACCAGTATTAGTTTCTGATACACCATTCCAGGTTCAATGTATTCCTTGGACCTTCACAATGACGATGAAACACAGAAATCGCATCGGAATTAAATACAAAAGGCACAATGCCGTCTTAAGTACAAGAATATAGACACTTCTTACAGTCGGTGCTTTTGCGCATTCCCTGTGAGACCAGTATTAGTTTCCGATACACCACTGCTGGTTCAATGTATTCCTTGGACAGACACATTGACGATGAAACACAGAAATCGCATCGGAATTAAATAGAAAAGGCACAATGCCGCCTTAAGTTCAAGAAAAGGGACTCCTCTTGCAGTCTGTGCTTTGATCCTTTCCTGTGAGACCAGGATTAGTTTCCGATAGCCCACTGCAGGTTCAATGTATTCCTTGGACCTTCACATTGACGATGAAACACAGAAATCGCTTTGGAAATAAATACAAAAGGCACAATGCCGCCTTAAGTACAAGAATAGAAACTCGTCTTACAGTCGGTGTTTTGAGCATTGCCTGTGAGACCAGTATTAGTTTCAGATACACCACCGCAGGTTCAGTGTATTCCTTGGACCTTCACATTGACGATAAAACACAGAAATCGCATCGGAATTAAATACCAAAGTCACAATGCCGCCTTAAGTGCAGGAAGAGTGAGAATTCTTCGAGTCTGTGCTTTGATCTTTTCCTGTGAGACCAGTATTTGTTTCCGATACACCACTGCAGGTTCAATGTGTTCCTTGGAACTCACATTGACGATGAAACACATATATCACATCGGAATTAAATACAAAAGGCACAATGCCGCCTCAAGGGCAAGAAGAGTGGGACTTCTTAGAGTCTGTCTTTTGATCCTTTCCTGTGAGACCAGTATTAGTTTCCGATACACCACTGCAGGTTCAATGTATTCCTTGGACATACACATTGACGATGACACACTGAAATTACATCGAAATTAAATACAAAAGGCACAATGCCGACTTAAGTGCAAGAAGAGTGAGACTTCTTAGAGTCTGTGTTTTGATCCTTTCCTGTGAGACCAGTATTAGTTTCCGATACACCACAGCGGGTTCAATGTATTCCTTGGACATTCACATTGACGATGAAACACAGATATCGCAACGGAATTAAATACAAAAGGCACAATGCCGCCTTAAGTGCAAGAAGAGTGTTACTTCTAAGAGTCTGTGCTTTGATCCTTTCCTGTGAGTCCAGTATTAGTTTCTGATACACCACTGCTGGTTCAATGTATTCCTTGGACCTTCACATTGACGATGAAACACAGAAATCGCATCGGAATTAAATACAAAAGGCACAATGCCGCCTTAAGTACAAGAATAGAGACTCTTCTCACAGGCGGTGCTTTGAGCTTTCCCTGTGAGACCAGTATTAGTTTCCGATACACCACTGCAGATTCAATGTATTCCTTGGACCTTCACATTGACGATGAAACACAGATATCTCATCGGAATTAAATACAAATGGCACAATGCCGCCTTAAGTACAAGATTAGAGACTCTTCTTACAGTCGGTGCTTTGAGCATTCCCTGTGAGACCAGAATTAGTTTCCGATACACCACTGCAGGTTCAATGTATTCCTAGGACATACACATTGACGATGAACCACTGAAATTACATTGGAATTAAATACGAAAGGCACAATGCCGCCTTAAGTGCAGGAAGAGTGAGACTTCTTCGAGTCTGTGCTTTGATCTTTTCCTGTGAGACCAGTATTAGTTTCCAATACACCACTGCAGGTTCAATGTGTTCCTTGGACCTTCACACTGACGATGAAACACAGATATCACATCGGAATTAAATACAAAAGGCACAATGCCGCTTTAAGTACAAGAATAGAGACTCTTCTTACAGTCGGTGCTTTGAGCGTTCCCTGCGAGATCAGTATTAGTTTCCAATACACCACTGTTAGTTCAATGTATTCCTTGGACATACACATTGACGATGATACACAGAAATCGCATCGGAATTAAATACAAAAGGCACAATGCCGCCTTAAGGGCAAGAAGAGTGAGACTTCTTAGAGTCTGTCTTTTGATCCTTTCCTGTGAGACCAGTATTAGTTTCCGATACACCACTGCAGGTTCAATGTATTCCTTGGACATACACATTGACGATGAAACACTGAAATTACATCGAAATTAAATACAAAAGGCACAATGCCGCCTTAAGTGCAAGAAGAGTGAGGCTTCTCAGAGTCTGTGCTGTGATCCTTTCCTGTGAGACCAGTATTAGTTTCGATACACCACTGCAGGTTCAATGTATTCCATGGACCTTCACATTGACGATGAAACACAGAAATGTCATCGGATTTAAATACAAAAGGCACAATGGCGCATTAAGTTCAAGAATAGAGACTCTTCTTACAGGCGGTGCTTTGAGCTTTCCCTGTGAGACCAGTATTAGTTTCCGATACACCACTGCAGGTTCAATGTATTCCTTGGACCTTCACATTGACGATGAAACACAGATATCGCATCGGAATTAAATACAAAAGGCACAATGCCGCCTTAAGTAGAAGATTAGAGACTCTTCTTAGAGTCGGTCTTTGAGCATTCCCTGTGAGACCAGAATTAGTTTCCCATACACCACTGCTGGTTTAATGTATTCCTTGGACATACATATTGACGATGAAACACCGAAATTACATCGGAATTAAATACAAAAGCCACAATGCCGCCTTAAGTACAAGAAGAGTGACACATCTCAGAGTCTATCCTTTGATCCATTCCTGTGAGACGAGTATTAGATTCCGATACACCACTGCAGGTTCAATGTCTTCCTTGGACATACACATTGTCGATCAAACAATGAAGTTACATCGAAATTAAATACAAAAGGCACAATGCCGACATACGTGCAAGAAGAGTGAGACTTCTAAGAGTCTGTGTTTTGATCCATTCCTGTGAGACCAGTATTAGTTTCCGATACACCACAGCGTGTTCTATGTATTCCTTGGACCTTCACATTGACGATGATACACAGAAATCGCATGGGAATTAAATACAAAAGACACAATGCCTCCTTAAGTGCAAGAAGAGTGTGACTTCTTAGAGTCTGTGGTATGATCCTTTCCTGTGAGACCAGTATTAGTTTCCGATACACCACTGCAGGTTCAATGTATTCCTTGGACCTTCACATTGACGATGAAACACAGAATTCGCATCGGAATTAAATACAAAAGGCACAATGCCGCCTTAAGTGCAAGTAGAGTGAGGCTTCTCAGAGTCTGTGCTGTGATCCTTTCCTGTGAGACCAGTATTAGTTTCGATACACCACTGCAGGTTCAATGTATTCAGCGGACATACACATTGACGATGAAACACTGAAATCGCATCGGAACTAAATACAAAAGGAACAATACCGCCTTAAGTACAAGAATAGTGCCTCTTCTTACAGTCGGTGCTTTGAGCATTCCCTGTGAGACCAGTATTAGTTTCCGATAACCCACTGCAGCTTCAATGTATTCCTTGGACATACACATTGACGATGAAACACAGAATTCGCATCGGAATTAAATACAAATAGCACAATGCCGCCTTATGTACAAGAATAGAGACTCTTCTTACGGTCGGTGCTTTGAGCATTACCTGTGAGACCAGTATTAGTTTCCGATACACCACTGCAGGTTCAATGTGTTCCTTGGACCTCACATTGACGATGAAACACATATATAACATCGGAATTAAATACAAAAGGCACAATGCCGCTTTAAGTACAACAATAGAGACTCTTCTTACAGTCTGTGCTTTGAGCGTTCCCTGTGAGACCAGTATTAGTTTCCGATACACCACTGCTGGTTCAATTTATTCCTTGGACATACACATTGACGATGAAACACTAAATTACATCGGAATTAAGTACAAAAGCCACAATGCCGCCTTAAGGGCAAGAAGAGTGATACTTCTTAGAGTCTGTCTTTTGATCCTTTCCTGTGAGACCAGTATTAGTTTCCGATACACCACTGCAGGTTCAATGTATTCCTTGGACCTTCACATTGACGATGAAACACAGAATTCGCATCGGAATTAAATACAAAAGGCACAATGCCGCCTTAAGTGCAAGAAGAGTGAGGCTTTTCAAAGTCTGTGCTGTGATCCTTTCCTGTGAGACCAGTATTAGTTTCCGATACACAACTGCAGCTTCAATGTATTCCTTGGACCTTCAGATTGACGATGATACACAGAAATCGCATCGGAATTAAATACAAAAGGCACAATGCCGCCTTAGTACAAGAATAGCGACTCTTCTCACAGTCGGTGCTTTGAGCATTCCCTGTGAGACCAGTATTAGTTTCCGATAGACGACTGCAGGTTCAATGTATTCCTTTGACATACATATTGACGGCGAAACACAGAAATCGCATCGGAATTAAATACAAAAGGCACAATGCCGCCTTAAGTACAAGAATAGAGACTCTTCTTACAGTCGGTGCTTTGAGCATTCCCTGTGAAACCAGTATTAGTTTCCGATACACCACTGCAGGTTCAATGTATTCCTTGGAACTTCACATTGACGATGATACATAGAAATCGTATCGGAATTAAATACAAAAGGCACAATGCCGCCTTAAGTACAAGAACAGTGACTCTTCTTACAGTCGGTGTTTTGAGTATTCCCTGTGAGACCAGTATTAGTTTCCGATGAACCACTGCAGGTTCAATGTATTCCTTGGACATACACATTGACGATGAAACACAGAAATCGCATCGGAATTAAATACAAAAGGCACAATGCCGCCTTAAGTACAAGAAGATAGACTCTTCTTACATTCGGTGCTTTGGGCATTCCCTGTGATACCAGTATTAGTGTCCGATACACCACTACAGGTTCAATGTATTCCTTGGATATACACATTGACGATGAAACACAGAAATCGCATCGGAATTAAGTAAAAAAGGCTCATTGCAACTTTAAGTGCAAGAAGAGTCAGACGTCTTAGAGTCTGTGCTTTGATCCTTTCCTGTGATACCAGTATTAGTTTCTGATACACCACTCCAGGTTCAATGTATTCCTTGGACCTTCACAATGACGATGAAACACAGAAATCGCATCGGAATTAAATACAAAAGGCACAATGCCGTCTTAAGTACAAGAATATAGACACTTCTTACAGTCGGTACTTTTGCGCATTCCCTGTGAGACCAGTATTAGTTTCCGATACACCACTGCTGGTTCAATGTATTCCTTGGACAGACACATTGACGATGAAACACAGAAATCGCATCGGAATTAAATAGAAAAGGCACAATGCCGCCTTAAGTTCAAGAAAAGAGACTCCTCTTGCAGTCTGTGCTTTGATCCTTTCCTGTGAGACCAGGATTAGTTTCCGATAGCCCACTGCAGGTTCAATGTATTCCTTGGACCTTCACATTGACGATGAAACACAGAAATCGCTTTGGAATTAAATACAAAAGGCACAATGCCGCCTTAAGTACAAGAACAGAAACTCGTCTTACAGTCGGTGTTTTGAGCATCGCCTGTGAGACCAGTATTAGTTTCAGATACACCACCGCAGATTCAGTGTATTACTTGGACCTTCACATTGACGATAAAACACAGAAATCGCATCGGAATTAAATACCAAAGGCACAATGCCGCCTTAAGTGCAGGAAGAGTGAGAATTCTTCGAGTCTGTGCTTTGATCTTTTCCTGTGAGACCAGTATTTGTTTCCGATACACCACTGCAGGTTCAATGTGTTCCTTGGAACTCACATTGACGATGAAACACATATATCACATCGGAATTAAATACAAAAGGCACAATGCCGCCTTAAGGGCAAGAAGAGTGGGACTTCTTAGAGTCTGTCTTTTGATCCTTTCCTGTGAGACCAGTATTAGTTTCCGATACACCACTGCAGGTTCAATGTATTCCTTGGACATACACATTGACGATGACACACTGAAATTACATCGAAATTAAATACAAAAGGCACAATGCCGACTTAAGTGCAAGAAGAGTGAGACTTCTTAGGGTCTGTGTTTTGATCCTTTCCTGTGAGACCAGTATTAGTTTCCGATACACCACAGCGGGTTCAATGTATTCCTTGGACGTTCACATTGACGATGAAACACAGATATCGCAACGGAATTAAATACAAAAGGCACAATGCCGCCTTAAGTGCAAGAAGAGTGTTACTTCTTAGAGTCTGTGCTTTGATCCTTTCCTGTGAGACCAGTATTAGTTTCAGATACACCACTGCTGGTTCAATGTATTCCTTGGACCTTCACATTGACGATGAAACACAGAAATCGCATCGGAATTAAATACAAAAGGCACAATGCCGCCATAAGTACAAGAATAGAGACTCTTCTTACAGGCGGTGCTTTGAGCTTTCCCTGTGAAACCAGTATTAGTTTCCGATACACCACTGCAGGTTCAATGTATTCCTTGGACCTTCACATTGACGATGAAACACAGATATCGCATCGGAATTAAATACAAATGGCACAATGCCGCCTTAAGTACAAGATTAGAGACTCTTCTTACAGTCGGTGCTTTGAGCATTCCCTGTGAGACCAGAATTAGTTTCCGATACACCACTGCAGGTTCAATGTATTCCTAGGACATACACATTGACGATGAACCACTGAAATTACATTGGAATTAAATACGAAAGGCACAATGCCGCCTTAAGTGCAGGAAGAGTGAGACTTCTTCGAGTCTGTGCTTTGATCTTTTCCTGTGAGACCAGTATTAGTTTCCAATACACCACTGCAGGTTCAATGTGTTCCTTGGACCTTCACACTGACGATGAAACACAGATATCACATCGGAATTAAATACAAAAGGCACAATGCCGCTTTAAGTACAAGAATAGAGACTCTTCTTACAGTCGGTGCTTTGAGCGTTCCCTGCGAGATCAGTATTAGTTTCCAATACACCACTGTTAGTTCAATGTATTCCTTGGACATACACATTACGATGATACACAGAAATCGCATCGGAATTAAATACAAAGGGCACAATGCCGCCTAAGTACAAGAATAGAGACTCTTCTTACAGTCGGTGCTTTGAACATTCCCTGTGAGGCCAGTATTAGTTTCCGATACACCTCTGCAGGTTCAATGTATTCCTCGGACATACACATTGACGATGAAACACTGAAATCGCATCGGAAATAAATACAAAAGGCACAATATCGCCTTAAGTACAAGAATAGAGACTCTTCTTACAGTCGGTGCTAAGAGCATTCCCTGTGAGACCAGTATTAGTTTCCGATACACCACTGCAGGTTCAATGTATTCCTTGGACATACACATTAACGATGATACACAGAAATCGCATCGGAATTAAATACAAAAGGCACAATGCCGCCTTAGTACAAGAATAGAGACTCTTCTCACAGTCGGTGCTTTGAGCATTCCCTGTGAGACCAGTATTAGTTTCCGATAGACGACTGCAGGTTCAATGTATTCCTTGGACATACACATTGACGGCCAAACACAGAAATCGCATCGGAATTAAATACAAAAGGCACAATGCCGCCTTAAGTACAAGAATAGAGACTCTTCTTACAGTCGGTGCTTTGAGCATTCGCTGTGAAACCAGAATTAGTTTCCGATGCACCACCGCAGGTTCAATGTATTCCTTGGAACTTCACATTGACGATGATACATAGAAATCGTATCGGAATTAAATACAAAAGGCACAATGCCTCCTTAAGTACAAGAACAGTGACTCTTCTTACAGTCGGTGTTTTGAGTATTCCCTGTGAGACCAGTATTAGTTTCCGATGAACCACTGCAGGTTCAATATATTCCTTGGACATACACACTGACGTTGAAACACAGAAATCGCATCGGAATTAAATACAAAAGGCACAATGCCGCCTTAAGTACAAGAAGAGAGACTCTTCTTACAGTCGGTGCTTTGGGCATTCGCTGTGAGACCAGTATTATTTTCCGATACATCACTGCAGGTTCAATGTAATCCTTGGACATACACATTGACGATGAAACACAGAAATCGCATCGGAAATAAATAAAAAAGGCTCTTTGCAACTTTAAGTGCAAGAAGAGTCAGACGTCTTAGAGTCTGTGCTTTGATCCTTTCCTGTGACACCAGTATTAGTTTCCGATACACCACTCCAGGTTCAATGTATTCCTTGGACCTTCACAATGACGATGAAACACAGAAATCGCATCGGAATTAAATACAAAAGGCTCAATGCAACCTTAAGTGCAAGAATAGTGAGACGTCTTTGGATCTGTGCTTTGATCCTTTCCTGTTAGGCAAGTATTAGTTTCCGATACACCACTGCAGGTTCAATGTATTCCTTGGATATACACATTGTCGATGAAACACAGAAATCGCATCGGAATTAAATACAAAAGGCACAATGCCGTCTTAAGTACAAGAATATAGACACTTCTTACAGTCGGTGTTTTGCGCATTCCCTGTGAGACCAGTATTAGTTTCCGATACACCACTGCTGGTTCAATGTATTCCTTGGACAGACACATTGACGATGAAACATAGAATCCGCATCGGCATTAAATGCAAAACGCACAATGACGCCTTAAGTGCAAGAAGAGTGAGACTACTTAGAGTCTGTGCTTTGATCCTTTCCTGTGAGACCAGTATTAGTTTCCGATACACCACTGCAGGTTCAATGTATTCCGAGGACCTTCACATTGACGATGAAACACAGAAATCGCATCGGGATTAAATACAAAAGGCACAATGCCGCCTTAAGTGCACGAAGAGTGAGATTTCTTATAGTCTGTGATATGATCCATTTCTGAGGGACCAGTATTAGTTTCCGATACACCACTGAACGTTCAATGAATTCCTTCGACCTTCACATGGACGACGAAACACAGAAATCGCTCCGGAATTAAATACAAAAGGCACAATGCCGCCTTAAGTTCAAGAAAAGAGACTCCTCTTACAGTCTGTGCTTTGATCCTTTCCTGTCAGACCAGGATTAGTTTCCGATAGCCCACTGCAGGTTCAATGTATTCCTTGGACATACACATTGACGATGAAACACTGAAATCGCATCGGAATTAAATACAGAAGGCACAATACCGCCTTACGTACAAGAATAGAGACTCTTCTTACAGTCGGTGCTTTTAGCATTCCCTGTGAAACCAGTATTAGTTTCCGATACACCAGTGCAGGTTCAATGTCTTCCTAGGACATACACATTGACGATGAACCACTGAAATTACATTGGAATTAAATACAAATGTCGCAATGCTGCCTTAAGAGCAGGAAGAGTGAGACTTCTTCGAGTCTGTGCTTTGATCTTTTCCTGTGAGACCAGTATTTGTTTCCGATACACCACTGCAGGTTCAATGTGTTCCTTGGAACTCACATTGACGGTGAAACACATATATCACATCGGAATTAAATACAAAAGGCACAATGCCGCCTTAAGGGCAAGAAGAGTGAGACTTCTTAGAGTCTGTCTTTTGATCCTTTCCTGTGAGACCAGTATTAGTTTCCGATACACCACTGCAGGTTCAATGTATTCCTTCGACATACACATTGACGATGACACACTGAAATTACATCGAAATTAAATACAAAAGGCACAATGCCGACTTAAGTGCAAGAAGAGTGAGACTTCTTAGAGTTTTTGTTTTGGTCCTTTCCTGTGAGACCAGTATTAGTTTCCGATACACCACAGCGGGTTCAATGTATTCCTTGGACCTTCACATAGACGATGAAACACAGAAATCGCAAGGGAAGTAAATACAAAAGACACAATGCCTCCTTAAGTGCAAGGAGAGTGAGACTTCTTAGACTCTGTGCTTTGATCCTTTCCTGTGAGACCGGTATTGGTTTCCGATACACCACTGCAGGTTCTATGTATTCCTTGGACATTCAAATTGACGATGAAACACAGATATCGCAACGGAATTAAATACAAAAGGCACAATGCCGCCTTAAGTGCAAGAAGAGTGTGACTTCTTAGAGTCTGAGCTTTGATCCTTTCCTGTGAGACCAGTATTACTTTCCGATACACCACTGCAGGTTCAAAGTATTCCTTGGACCTTCACATTGACGATGAAACACAGAAATCGCATCGGAATTAAATACAAAAGGCACAATGCCGCCTTAAGTACAAGAATAGAGACTCTTCTTACAGGCGGTGCTTTGAGCTTTCCCTGTGAGACCAGTATTAGTTTCCGATACACCACTGCAGGTTCAATGTATTCCTTGGACCTTCACATTGACGATGAGACACAGATATCGCTTCGGAATTAAATATAAATGGCACAATGCCGCCTTAAGTACAAGATTAGAGACTCTTCTTAGAGTCGGTGCTTTGAGCATTCCCTGTGAGACCAGAATTAGTTTCCGATACACCACTGCAGGTTCAATGTGTTCCTAGGACATACACATTGACGAAGAACCACTGAAATTACATTGGAATTAAATACAAAAGGCACAATGCCGCCTTACGTGCAAGGAGAGTGAGACTTCTTAGACTCTGTGCTTTGATCCTTTCCTGTGAGACCGGTATTGGTTTCCGATACACCACTGCAGGTTCAATGTATTCCTTGGACATTCACATTGACGATGAAACACAGATATCGCAACGGAATTAAATACCAAAGGCACAATGCCGCCTTAAGTGCAAGAAGAGTGTGACTTCTTAGAGTCTGTGCTTTGATCCTTTCCTGTGAGACCAGTATTACTTTCCGATACACCACTGCAGGTTCAATGTATTCCTTGGACCTTCACATTGACGATGAAACACAGAAATCGCATCGGAATTAAATACAAAAGGCACAATGCCGCCTTAAGTACAAGAATAGAGACTCTTCTTACAGGCGGTGCTTTGAGCTTTCCCTGTGAGACCAGTATTAGTTTCCGATACACCACTGCAGGTTCAATGTATTCCTTGGACCTTCACATTGACGATGAAACACAGATATCGCATCGGAATTAAATATAAATGGCACAATGCCGCCTTAAGTACAAGATAAGAGACTCTTCTTAGAGTCGGTGCTTTGAGCATTCCCTGTGAGACCAGAATTAGTTTCCGATACACCACTGCAGGTTCAATGTGTTCCTAGGACATACACATTGACGATGAACCACTGAAATTACATTGGAATTAAATACAAAATGCACATGCCGCCTTAAGTGCAGGAAAAGTGACACTTCTTCGAGTCTGTGCTTTGATCTTTTCCTGTGAGACCAGTATTAGTTTCCAATACACCACTGCAGGTTCAATGTGTTCCTTGGACCTTCACACTGAGGATGAAACACAGATATCACATCGGAATTAAATACAAAAGGCACAATGCCGCTTTAAGTACAAGAATTGAGACTCTTCTTACAGTCGGTGCTTTGAGCGTTCCCTGCGAGATCAGTATTAGTTTCCAATACACCACTGCTAGTTCAATGTATTCCTTGGACATACACATTGACGATGAAACACTGAAATTACATCGGAATTAAATACAAAAGACACAATGTCGCCTTAAGTTTAAGAAGAGTGAGATTTCTTAGAGTCTTTCCTTTAATCCATTCCTGTGAGACGAGTATTAGATTCCGATACACCACTGCACGTTCAATGTAATCCTTGGACATACACATTGTCGATCAAGCAATACAGTTACATCGAAATTAAATACAAAAGGCTCTATATCGCCTTAAGTACAAGAATAGAGACTCTTCTTACAGTCGGTGATATGAGCATTCCCTGTGAGACCAGTATTAGTTTCCAATGCACCACTGCAGGTTCAATGTATTCCTTGGACATACACATTGACGATGAAACACAGAAATCGCATTGGAATTAAATACAAAAGGCACAATGCCGCCTAAGTACAAGAATAGAGACTCTTCTCACAGTCGGTGCTTTGAGCATTCCCTGTAAGACCAGTATTAGCTTCCGATAGACCACTGCAGGTTCAATGTATTCCTTGGACATACACATTGACGATGAAACACAGAAATCGCATCGGAATTAAATACAAAAGGCACAATGCCGCCTTAAGTACAAGAATTGAGACTCTTCTTACAGTCGGTGCTTTGAGCATTCCCTGTGAAACCAGTATTAGTTTCCGATACACCACTGCAGGTTCAATGTATTCCTTGGAACTTCACATTGACGATGATACATAGAAATCGTATCGGAATTAAATACAAAAGGCACAATGCCGCCTTAAGTACAAGAACAGTGACTCTTCTTACAGTCGGTGTTTTGAGCATTTCCTGTGAGACCAGTATTAGTTTCCGATGCACCACTGCAGGTTCAATGTATTCCTTGGACATACACATTGACGATGAAACACAGAAATCGCATCGGAATTAAATACAAAAGGCACAATGTCGCCTTAAGTACAAGAATTGAGACTCTTCTTGCAGTCGGTGCTTTGGGCATTCCCTGTGAGACCAGTATTAGTTTCCGATACACCACTGCAGGTTCAATGTATTCCTTGGACATACACATTGACGATGAAACACAGAAATCGCATCGCAATTAAATAAAAAAGGCTCATTGCAACTTTAAGTGCAAGAAGAGTCAGACGTCTTAGAGTCTGTGCTTTGATCCTTTCCTGTGACACCAGTATTAGTTTTCGATACACCATTGCAGGTTCAATGTATTCCTTGGAAATACACATTGACGATGAAACACAGAAATCGCATCGAAATTAAATACAAAAGCCACAATGCCGTCTTAAGTACAAGAATATAGACACTTCTTACAGTCGGTATTTTGCGCATTCCCTGTGAGACCAGTATTAGTTTCTGATACACGACTGGTGGTTCAATGTATTCCTTGGACAGACACATTGATGATGAAACACAGAAATCGCATCGGAATTAAATGCAAAAGGCACAATGATGCTTTAAGTGCAAGAAGAGTGAGACTACTTAGAGTCTGTGCTTTGATCCTTTTATGTGAGACCAGTATTAGTTTCCGATACACCACTGCAGGTTCAATGTATTCCGTGGACCTTCACATTGACGATGAAACACAGAAATCGCATCGGCATTAAATACAAAAGGCACAATGCCGCCTTAAGTGCACGAAGAGTGAGATTTCTTAGAGTCTGTGATATGATCCTTTTCTGTGAGGCCAGTATTAGTTTCCGATACACCACTGAACGTTCAATGAATACCTTGAACCTTCACATGGACGACGAAACACAGAAGTCGCATCGGAATTAAATACAAAAGGCACAATGCCGCCTTAAGTTCAAGAAAAGAGACTCTTCTTACAGTCTGTGTTTGATCCTTTCCTGTGAGACCAGGATTAGTTTCCGATAGCCCACTGCAGGTTCAATGTATTCCTTGGACCTTGACATTGACGATGAAACACAGAAATCGCATCGGAATTAAATACAAAAGGCACAATGCCGCCTTAAGTACAAGAATAGAGACTCGTCTTACAGTCGGTGCTTTGAGCATTCCCTGTGAGACAAGTATTAGTTTCCGATTCACCTCTGCAGGATCATTGTATTCCTCGGACATACACATTGACGATGAAACACTGAAATCGCATCGGAATTAAATACAAAAGGAACAATACCGCCTTAAGTATAAGAATAGCGCCTCTTCTTACAGTCGGTGCTTTGAGCATTCCCTGTGAGACTAGTATTAGTTTCCGATACCCCACTTCAGGTTCAATGTATTCCTTGGACATACACATTGACGATGAAACACAGAAATCGCATCGGAAGTAAATACAAAAGGCACAATGCCGCCTTATGTACAAGAATAGAGACTCTTCCCACGGTCGATGCTTTGAGCATTTCCTGTGAGACCAGTATTCGTTTCCGATACACCACTGTAGCTTCAATGTATTCCTTGGACCTTCAGATTGACGATGATACACAGAAATCGCATCGGAGTTAAATACAAAATGCACGATGCCGCCTTAAGTACAAGAATAGATACTCTTCTTACAGTCGGTGCTTTGATCATTCCCTGTGAGACCAGTATTAGTTTCCGATACACCACTGCAGGTTCAATGTATTCCTTGGACATACACATTGACGATGAAACACAGAAATCGCATCGGAATTAAATACAAAAGGCACAATGCCGCCTTAAGTACAAGAATAGAGACTCTTCTTACAGTCGGTGCTTTGAGCATTCCCTGTGAGACCAGTATTAGTTTCCGATACACCTCTGCAGGTTCAATGTATTAGTCGGACATGAACATTGACGATGAAACACTGAAATCGCATCGGAAATAAATACAAAAGGCACAATATCGCCTTAAGTACAAGAATAGAGAGTCTTCTTACAGTCGGTGCTATGAGCATTCCCTGTGAGACCAGTATTAGTTTCCGATACACCACTGCAGGTTCAATGAATTCCTTGGACATACACATTGACGATGATACACAGAAATCGCATCGGAATTAAATGCAAAAGGCACAATGCCGCCTTAGTACAAGAATAGAGACCCTTCTCACAGTCGGCGCTTTGAGCATTCCCTGTGAGACCAGTATTAGTTTCCGATAGACCACTGCAGGTTCAATGTATTCCTTGGACATACACATTGACGACGAAACACAGAAATCGCATCGGAATTAAATACAAAAGGCACAATGCCGCCTTAAGTACAAGAATAGAGACTCTTCTTACAGTCGGTGCTTTGAGCATTCAATGTGAAACCAGTATTAGTTTCCGATACACCACTGCATGTTCAATGTATTCCTTGGAACTTCACATTGACGATGATACATAGAAATCGAATCGGAATTAAATACAAAAGGCACAATGCCGCCTTAAGTACAAGAACAGTGACTCTTCTTACAGTCGGTGTTTTGAGCATTCCCTGTGAGACCAGTATTAGTTTCCGATGCACCACTGCAGGTTCAATGTATTCCTTGGACATACACATTGACAAAGAAACACAGAAATCGCAGCGGAATTAAATACAAAAGGCACAATGCCGCCTTAGTACAAGAATAGAGACTCTTCTTACGGTCGGTGCTTTGGGCATTCCCTGTGAGACCAGTATTACTTTCCGATACACCACTGCAGGTTCAATGTATTCCTTGGACATACACATTGACGATGAAACACAGAAATCGCATCGGAATTAAATAAAAAAGGCTCATTGCAACTTTAAGTGCAAGAAGAGTGAGACTACTTAGAGTCTGTGATTTGATCCTTTCCTGTGAGACCAGTATTAGGTTCCGATACACCACTGCAGGTTCAATGTATTCCGTGGACCTTCACATTGACGATGAAACACAGAAATCGCATCGGCATTAAATACAAAAGGCACAATGCCGCCTTAAGTGCACGAAGATTGAGATTTCTTAGAGTCTGTGATATGATCCTTTTCTGTGAGACCAGTATTAGTTTCCGATTAACCTCTGCAGGTTCAATGTCTTCCTCGGACATACACATTGACGATGAAACACTGAAATCGCATCGGAATTAAATACAAAAGGAACAATACCGCCTTAAGTACAAGAATAGTGCCTCTTCTTACAGTCGGTGCTTTGAGCATTCCCTGTGAGACCAGTATTAGTTTCCGATACATCACTGCTGGTTCAATGTATTCCTTGGACAGACACATTGACGATGAAACACAGAAATCGCATTGGAATTAAATGCAAAAGGCACAATGACGCCTTAAGTGCAAGAAGAGTGAGATTACTTAGAGTCTGTGCTTTGATCCTTTCCTGTGAGACCAGTATTAGTTTCCGATACACCACTGCAGGCTCAATGTATTCCGTGGCCCTTCACATTGACGAGGAAACACAGTAATCGCATCGGAATTAAATACAAAAGGCACAATGCCGCCTTAAGTACAAGAATAGAGACTCTTCTTACAGTGGGTGCCTTGAGCATTCCCTGTGAGACCAGTATTAGTTTCCGATTAACCTCTGCACGTTCAATGTATTCCTTGGACAGACACATTGACGATGAAACACAGAAATAGCATCGGAATTAAATACAAAAGGCGCAATGCCGCCTTAAGTACAAGAATAGAAACTCTTCTTACAGTCGGTGTTTTGAGCATTGCCTGTGAGACCAGTATTAGTTTCCGATACACCACTGCAGGTTCAATGTAATCCTTGGAGCTTGACATTGACGATGAAACACAGAAATCGCATCGGAATTAAATACAAAAGGCACAATGCCGCCTTAAGTACAAGAATAGAGACTCTTCTTACAGTCGGTGCTTTGAGCACTCCCTGTGAGACCAGTATTAGTTGCCGATTAACCTCTGCAGGTTCAATGTATTCCTCGGACATACACATTGACGATGAAACACTGAAATCGCATCGGAATTAAATACAAAAGGAACAATACCGCCTTAAGTACAAGAATAGTGCCTCTTCTTACAGTCGGTGCTTTGAGCATTCCCTGTGAGACCAGTATTAGTTTCCGATACCCCACTGCAGCATCAATGTATTCCTTGGACATACACATGACGATGAAACACAGAAAACGCATCGGAATTAAATACAAAATGCACAATGCCGCCTTATGTACAACAATAGAGACTCTTCTTACGATCGGTGCTTTGAGCATTCCCTGTGAGACCAGTATTAGTTTCCGATACACCACTGCATGTTCAATGTATTCCTTGGAACTTCACATTGACGATGATACATAGAAATCGAATCGGAATTAAATACAAAAGGCACAATGCCGCCTTAAGTACAAGAACAGTGACTCTTCTTACAGTCGGTGTTTTGAGCATTCCCTGTGAGACCAGTATTAGTTTCCGATGCACCACTGCAGGTTCAATGTATTCCTTGGACATACACATTGACAAAGAAACACAGAAATCGCAGCGGAATTAAATACAAAAGGCACAATGCCGCCTTAGTACAAGAATAGAGACTCTTCTTACGGTCGGTGCTTTGGGCATTCCCTGTGAGACCAGTATTACTTTCCGATACACCACTGCAGGTTCAATGTATTCCTTGGACATACACATTGACGATGAAACACAGAAATCGCATCGGAATTAAATAAAAAAGGCTCATTGCAACTTTAAGTGCAAGAAGAGTGAGACTACTTAGAGTCTGTGATTTGATCCTTTCCTGTGAGACCAGTATTAGGTTCCGATACACCACTGCAGGTTCAATGTATTCCGTGGACCTTCACATTGACGATGAAACACAGAAATCGCATCGGCATTAAATACAAAAGGCACAATGCCGCCTTAAGTGCACGAAGATTGAGATTTCTTAGAGTCTGTGATATGATCCTTTTCTGTGAGACCAGTATTAGTTTCCGATTAACCTCTGCAGGTTCAATGTCTTCCTCGGACATACACATTGACGATGAAACACTGAAATCGCATCGGAATTAAATACAAAAGGAACAATACCGCCTTAAGTACAAGAATAGTGCCTCTTCTTACAGTCGGTGCTTTGAGCATTCCCTGTGAGACCAGTATTAGTTTCCGATACATCACTGCTGGTTCAATGTATTCCTTGGACAGACACATTGACGATGAAACACAGAAATCGCATTGGAATTAAATGCAAAAGGCACAATGACGCCTTAAGTGCAAGAAGAGTGAGATTACTTAGAGTCTGTGCTTTGATCCTTTCCTGTGAGACCAGTATTAGTTTCCGATACACCACTGCAGGCTCAATGTATTCCGTGGCCCTTCACATTGACGAGGAAACACAGTAATCGCATCGGAATTAAATACAAAAGGCACAATGCCGCCTTAAGTACAAGAATAGAGACTCTTCTTACAGTGGGTGCCTTGAGCATTCCCTGTGAGACCAGTATTAGTTTCCGATTAACCTCTGCACGTTCAATGTATTCCTTGGACAGACACATTGACGATGAAACACAGAAATAGCATCGGAATTAAATACAAAAGGCGCAATGCCGCCTTAAGTACAAGAATAGAAACTCTTCTTACAGTCGGTGTTTTGAGCATTGCCTGTGAGACCAGTATTAGTTTCCGATACACCACTGCAGGTTCAATGTAATCCTTGGAGCTCGACATTGACGATGAAACACAGAAATCGCATCGGAATTAAATACAAAAGGCACAATGCCGCCTTAAGTACAAGAATAGAGACTCTTCTTACAGTCGGTGCTTTGAGCACTCCCTGTGAGACCAGTATTAGTTGCCGATTAACCTCTGCAGGTTCAATGTATTCCTCGGACATACACATTGACGATGAAACACTGAAATCGCATCGGAATTAAATACAAAAGGAACAATACCGCCTTAAGTACAAGAATAGTGCCTCTTCTTACAGTCGGTGCTTTGAGCATTCCCTGTGAGACCAGTATTAGTTTCCGATACCCCACTGCAGCATCAATGTATTCCTTGGACATACACATGACGATGAAACACAGAAAACGCATCGGAATTAAATACAAAATGCACAATGCCGCCTTATGTACAACAATAGAGACTCTTCTTACGATCGGTGCTTTGAGCATTCCCTGTGAGACCAGTATTAGTTTCCGATACACCACTGCAGCTTCAATGTATTCCTTGGACCTTCAGATTGACGATGATACACAGAAATCGCATCGGAATTAAATACAAAATGCACGATGCCGCCTTAAGGACAAGAATAGATACTCTTCTTACAGTCGGTGCTTTGATCATTCCCTGTGAGACCAGTATTAGTTTCCGATACACCACTGCAGGTTCAATGTATTCCTTGGACATACACATTGACGATGAAACACAGAAATCGCATCGGAATTAAATACAAAAGGGACAATGCCGCCTTAAGTACAAGAATAGAGACTCTTCTTACAGTCGGTGCTTTGAGCATTCCCTGTGAGACCAGTATTAGTTTCCGATACACCTCTGCAGGTTCAAAGTATTCCTCGGACATACACATTGACGATGAAACACAGAAATCGCATCGGAAATAAATACAAAAGGCACAATATCGCCTTAAGTACAAGAATAGAGACTCTTCTTACAGTCGGTGCTATGAGCATTCCCTGTGAGACCAGTATTAGTTTCCGATACACCACTGCAGGTTCAATGTATTCCTTGGACATACACATTGACGATGATACACAGAAATCGCATCGGAATTAAATACAAAATGCACAATGCCGCCTTAGTACAAGAATAGAGACTCTTCTCACAGTCGGTGCTTTGAGCATTCCCTGTGAGACCAGTATTAGTTTCCGATAGACCACTGCAGGTTCAATGTATTCCTTGGACATACACATTGACGACGAAACACAGAAATCGCATCGGAATTAAATACAAAAGGCACAATGCCCCCTTAAGTACAAGAATAGAGACTCTTCTTACAGTCGGTGTTTTGAGCATTCCCTGTGAAACCAGTATTAGTTTCCGATACACCACTGCAGGTTAAATGAATTCCTTGGAACTTCACATTGACGATGATACATAGAAATCGTATCGGAATTAAATACAAAAGGCACAATGCCGCCTTAAGTACAAGAACAGTGACTCTTCTTACAGTCGGTGTTTTGAGCATTCCCTGTGAGACCAGTATTAGTTTCCGATGCACCACTGCAGGTTCAATGTATTCCTTGGACATACACATTGACGATGAAACACAGAAATCGCATCGGAATTAAATACAAAAGGCACAATGCCGCCTTAAGTACAAGAATAGAGACTCTTCTTACAGTCGGTGCTTTGGGCATTCCCTGTGAGACCAGTAATACTTTCCGATATACCACTGCAGGTTCAATGTATTCCTTGGACATACACATTGACGATGAAACACAGAAATCGCATCGGGATTAAATAAAAAAGGCTCGTTGCAACATTAAGTGCAAGAAGAGTGAGACTACTTAGAGTCTGTGCTTTGATCCTTTCCTGTGAGACCAGTATTAGTTTCCGATACACCACTGCAGGTTCAATGTATTCCGTGGACCTTGACATTGACGATGAAACACAGAAATCGCATCGGCATTAAATACAAAAGCCACAATGCCACCTTCAGTGCACGAAGATTGAGATTTCTTAGAGTCTGTGATATGATCCTTTTCTGTGAGACCAGTATCAGTTTCCGATACACCACTGAACGTTCAATGAATTCCTTGGACCTTCACATGGACGACGAAACACAGAAATCGCATCGGAATTAAATACAAAAGGCACAATGCCGCCTTCAGTTCAAGAAAAGAGACTCTTCTTACAGTCTGTGCTTTGATCCTTTCCTGTGTGACCAGGATTAGTTTCCGATAGCCCACTGCAGGTTCAATGTATTCCTTGGACCTTCACATTGACGATGAAACACAGAAATCGCATCGGAATTAAATACAAAAGGCACAATGCCGCCTTATGTACAAGAATATAAACTCGTCTTACAGTCGGTGTTTTGAGCATTGCCTGTGAGACAAGTATTAGTTTCCGATACACCACTGCAGGTTCAATGTATTCCTTGGACCTTCACATTGACGATGATACACAGAAATCGTATCGGAATTAAAATCATAAGGCACTATGCCGTCTTAAGTACAAGAATAGAGACTCTTCTTACAGTCGGTGCTTTGAGCATTCCCTGTGAGACTAGTATTAGTTTCATATACCCCACTGCAGGTTCAATGTATTCCTTGGATATACACGTTGACGATGAAATACAGAAATCGCATCGGAATTAAATACAAAAGGCACAATGCCGTCTTATGTACAAGAATAGAGACTCTTCTTACGGTCGATGCTTTGAGCATTCCCTGTGAGACCAGTATTAGTTTCCGATACACCACTGCAGCTTCAATGTATTCCTTGGTCCTTCAGATTGACGATGATACACAGATATCGCATCGGAATTAAATACAAAATGCACGATGCCGCCTTAAGTACAAGAATAGATATTCTTCTTACAGTCGGTGCTTTGATCATTCCCTGTGAGACCAGTATTAGTTTCCGATACACCACTGCAGGTTCAGTGTATTCCTTGGAACTTCACATTGACGATGATACATAGAAATCGTATCGGAATTAAATACGAAAGGCACAATGCCGCCTTAAGTACAAAAACAGAGACTCTTCTTACAGTCGGTGATTTGAGCATTCCCTGTGAGACCAGTATTAGTTTCCGATGCACCACTGCAGGTTCAATGTATTCCTTTGACATACACAATGACGATGAAACACAGAAATCGCATCGGAATTAAGTATAAAAGGCACAATGCCGCCTTAAGTACAAGAATAGAGACTCTTCTTACAGTCGGTGCTTTGGGCATTCCCTGTGAGACCAGTATTAGTTTCCGATACACCACTGCAGGTTCAATGTATTCCTTGGACATACACATTGACGATGAAACACAGAAATAGCATCGGAATTAAATGAAAAAGGCTCATTGCAACTTTCAGTGCAAGAAGAGTGAGACGTCTTACAGTCTGTGCTTTGATCCTTTCCTGTGAGACCTGTATTAGTTTCCGATACACCACTGCAGGTTCAATGTATTCCTTGGACGTACACATTGTCGATGGAACACAGAAATCGCGTCGGAATTAAATACAAAGGGCACAATGCCGCCTTAAGTACAAGAATAGAGACTCTTCTTACAGTCGGTGTTTTGCGCATACCCTGTGAGACCAGTATTAGTTTCCGATACACCACTGCTGGTTCAATGTATTCCTTGGACAGACACATTGTCGATGAAACACAGAAATCGCATCGGAAATAAATGCAAAAGGCACAATGACGCCTTAAATGCAAGAAGAGTGAGACTACTTAGAGTCTGTGCTTTGATCCTTTCCTGTGAGACCAGTATTAGTTTCAAATACACCACTGCAGGCTCAATGTATTCCGTGGACCGTCGCATTGACGATGAAACACAGAAATCGCATCGGAATTAAATACAAAAGGCACAATGCCGACTTAAGTGCACGAAGAGTGAGATTTCTTAGAGTCTGTAATATGATCCTTTTCTGTGAGACCAGTATTAGTTTCCGATACACCACTGAACGTTCAATGAATTCCTTGGACCTTCACATTGACGATGAAACACAGAAATCGCATCGTAATTAAATTCAAAGGCACTGTGCCGTCATAAGTACAAGAATAGAGACTCTTCTTACAGTCGGTGCTTTGAGCATTCCCTGTGGGACCAGTATTAGTTTCCGATACACCACTGCAGGTTCAATGTATTCCTTGGACCTTGACATTGACGATGAAACACAGAAATCGCATCGGAATTAAATACAAATTCACAAGCCGCCTTAAGTACAAGAATAGAGACTCTTCTTACAGTCGGTGCTTTGAGCATTCGCTGTGATACCAGTATTAGTTTCCGATACACCACTGCAGGTTCAATGTATTGCTTGGACATACACATTGACGATAAAACACAGAAATCCAATCGGAATTAAATACAAAACGCACAATGCCGCCTTAAGTACAAGAATAGAGACACTTCTTACAGTCGGTGTTTTGAGCATTCCCTGTGAGACCAGTATTAGTTTCCGATACACCACTACTGGTTCAATGTATTCCTTGGACAGACACATTGACGATGAAACACAAAAATCTCATCGGAATTAAATGCAAAAGGCACAATGTCGCGTTAAGTGCAAGACGAGTGAGACTACTTAGGGTCTGTGAATTCATCCTTTCCTGTGAGACCAGTATTAGTTTCCGATACACCACTGCAGGTTCAATGTATTCCGTGGACCTTCACATTGACGATTTAATACAGAAATCGCATCGGAATTAAATACAAAAGGCACAATGCCGCCTAAAGTGCACGAAGAGTGAGATTTCTTAGAGTCTGTGATATGATCCATTTCTGTGAGACCAGTATTAGTTTCCGATACACCACTGCACGTTCAATGTATTCCTTGGACCTTCACATGGACGACGAAACACAGAAATCGCATCGGAATTAAATACAAAAGACACAATGCCGCATTAAGTACAAGAATAGAAACTCTTCTTACAGTCGGTGTTTTGAGCATTCCCTGTGAGACCAGTATTAGTTTCCGATACACCACTGCATGTTCAATGTATTCCTTGGACCTTCACATTGACGATGAAACACAAAAATGGCATCGAAATTAAATTCAAAAGGCACTATGCCGTCTTAAGTACAAGAATAGAGACTCTTCTTACAGTCGGTGCTTTGAGCATTCCCTGTGAGGCCAGTATAAGTTTCCGATACACCACTGCAGGTTCAATGTATTTCTTGGACCTTCACATTGACGATGAAACACAGAAATCGCATCGGAATTAAATACAAAAGGCGCAATGCCGCCTTAAGTACAAGAATTGAGACTCTTCTTGCAGTCGGTGCTTTGAGCATTCCCAGTGAGACCAGTATTAGTTTCTGATACACCACTGCAGGTTCAATGTATTCCTTGGACCTTCACATTGACGATGAAACACAGAAATCGCATCGGAGTTAAATACAAACGGCACAATGCCGACTTAAGTACAAGAATTGAGACTCTTCTTACTGTCGGTGCTTTGTGCATTCCCTGTGAGACCAGTATTAGTCTCCGATTCACCACTGCAGGTTCAAGGTATTCCTTGGACTTTCACATCGACGATGAAAGACAGAAATCGCATCGGAAATAAATACAAAAGGCGCAATGCCGCCTTAAGTACAAGAATAGAGACTCTTCTTACAGTCGGTGCTTTGAGCATTCCCTGTGAGACCAGTATTACTTTCTGATACACCACTACAGTTTCAATGTATTCCTTGGACCTTCACATTGACGATGAAACACAGAAATCGCATCGGAATTAAATCCAAAAGGCACAATGCCGTCATAAGTAAGGGAATAGAGACTCTTCTTGCAGTCGGTGATTTGAGCATTCCCAGTGAGACCAATATTAGTTTCCGATACACCACTGTGTGTTCAATTTATTACTTGGACATTCACATTGACGATGAAACACAGAAATCGCATCTGAATTAAATACAAAAGGCACAATGCCGCCTTAAGTACAAGAATAGAGACTCTTCTTACTGTCGGTGCTTTGAGCATTCCCTGTGAGACCAGTATTAGGTTCCGATACACCACTGCAGGTTCAATGTATTCCTTGGACCTTCACATTGACGATGAAACACAGAAATCGCATCGGAGTTAAATATAAAAGGCACAATGCCGCCTTAAGTACAAGAATAGAGACTCTTCTTACTGTCGGTGCTTTGAGCATTCCCTGTGAGACCAGTATTAGGTTCCGATACACCACTGCAGGTTCAATGTATTCCTTGGACCTTCACATTGACAATGAAACACAGAAATCGCATCGGAATTAAATACAAAAGGCGCAATGACGCCTTAAGTACAAGAATAGAGACTCTTCTTACAGTCGGTGCTTTGAGCATTCCCTGTGAGACCAGTATTACTTTCTGATACACCACTGCAGGTTCAATGTATTCCTTGGACATTCACATTGACGATGAAACACAGAAATCGCATCGGAATTAAATACAAAGGGCACAATGCCGCCTTAAGTACAAGAATAGAGACTCCTCTTACAGTCGGTGTTTTGCGCATTCCCTGTGAGACCAGTATTAATTTCCGATACACCACTGCTGTTTCAATGTATTCCTTGGACAGACACATTGACGATGAAACACAGAAATCGCATCGGAATTAAATGCAAAAGGCACAATGACGCCTTAAGTGCAACAAGAGTGAGACTACTTAGAGTCTGTGCTTTGATCCTTTCCTGTGAGACCAGTATTATTTTCCGATACACCACTGTAGGCTCAATGTATTCCGTGGACCTTCACATTGACGATGAAACACAGAAATCGCATCGGAATTAAATACAAAATGCACAATGCCGACTTAAGTGCTCGAAGAGTGAGATTTCTTAGAGTCTGTGATATGATCCTTTTCTGTGAGACCAGTATTAGTTACTGATACACCACTGAACGTTCAATGAATTCCTTGGACCTTCACATGGACGACGAAACACAGAAATCGCATCGGAATTAAATACAAAAGCACAATGCCGCATTAAGTTCAAGAAAAGAGACTCTCCTTACAGTCTGTGCTTTCATCCTTTCCTGTGAGACCAGGATTAGTTTCCGATAGCCAACTGCAGGTTCAATGTATTCCTTGGACCTTCACATTGACGATGAAACACAGAAATCGCATCGGAGTTAAATACAAAAGGCACAATGCCGCCTTAAGTAAAAGAATTGAGACTTTTCTTACTGTCGGTGCTTTGAGCTTTCCATGTGAGACCAGTATTAGGTTCCGATACACCACTGCAGGTTCAATGTATTCCTTGGACCTTCACATTGACGATGAAACACAGAAATCGCTTCGGAATTAAATACAAAAGGCACAATGCTGTCTTACGTACAAGAATAGAGACTCTTTTTACAGTCGGTGCCATGAGCATTCCCTGTGAGACCAGTATTAGTTTCCAATACACCACTGCAGGATCAATGCATTCCTTGGACCTTCATATTGACGATGAAACACAGAAATCGCATCGGAATTAAATATGAAAAGCCCAATGCCGCCTTAAGTAGAAGAATAGAGACTCTTCTTACAGTCGGTGCTTTGAGCATTCCCTGTGAGACCAGTATTAGTTTCTGATACACCACTGCAGGTTCAATGTATTCCTTGGACCTTCACATTGACGATGAAACACAGAAATCGCATAAGACTTAAATACAAAAGGCACAATGCCGCCTTAAGTACAAGAATAGAGACTCTTCTTACTACCGGCGCTTTGAGCATTCCCTGTGAGACCAGTATTAGGTTCCGATACACCACTGCAGATTCAATGTATTCCTTGGACCTTCACATTGACGATGAAACACAGAAATCGCATCGGAATTAAATACAAAAGGCGCAATGCCGCCTTAAGTACAAGAATAGAGACTCTTCTTACAGTCGGTGCTTTGAGCATTCCCTGTGAGACCAGTATTACTTTCTGAAACACCACTGCAGGTTTAATGTATTCCTTGGACATACACATTGACGATGAAACACAGAAATCGCATCGGAATTAAATACAAAGGGCACAATGCCGCCTTAAGTACAAGAATAGAGACTCTTCTTACAGTCGGTGTTTTGCGCATTCCCTGTGAGACCAGTATTAGTTTCCGATACACCACTGCTTGTTCAATGTATTCCTTGGACAGACACATTGACGATGAAACACAGAAATCGCATCGGAATTAAATGCAAAAGGCACAATGGCGCCTTTAGTGCAAGAAGAGTGAGACTACTTAGAGTCTGTGATATGATCCTTTACTGTGAGACCAGTATTAGTTTCCGATACACCACTGCAGGTTCAATGTATTCCTTGGACCTTCACATTGACGATGAAACACAGAAATCGCATCGGAATTAAATACAAAAGGCACAATGCCGCCTTAAGTACAAGAATAGAGACTCTTCTTACAGTCGGTGCTTTGAGCATTCCCTGTGATACCAGTATTAGTTTCCGGTACACCACTGCAGGATCAATGTATTCCTTGAACCTTCACATTGACGATGAAACACATAAATCGCATCGAAATTAAATTCAAAAGGCACTACGCCGTCTTAAGTACAAGAATAGAGACTCTTCTTAGAGTCGGTGCTTTGAGCATTCCCTGTGAGGCCAGTATTAATTTCCGATACACCACTGCAGGTTCAATGTATTCCTTGGACCTTCACATTGACGATGAAAAGAAGAAATCGCATCGGTATTAATTACAAAAGGCGCAATGCCGCCTTAAGTACAAGAATAGAGACTCCTCTTACAGTCGGTGCTTTGAGCATTCCCAGTGAGACCAGTATTAGTTTCTGATACACCACTGCAGGTTCAATGTATTCCTTGGACCTTCACATTGACGATGAAACACAGAAATCGCATCGGAGATAAATACAAAAGGCACAATGCCGCCTTAAGTACAAGAATTGGGACTCTTCTTACTGTCGGTGCTTTGAGCATACCCTGTGAGACCAGTATTAGTTTCCGGATCACCACTTCAGGTTCAAGGTATTCCTTGGACCTTCACATTGACGATGAAAAACAGAAATCGCATCGGAATTAACCACAAAAGGCGCAATGCCGCCTTAAGTACAAGAATAGAGACTCTTCTTACAGTCGGTGCTTTGAGCATTCCCTGTGAGACCAGTATTACTTTCTGATACACCACTGCAGGTTCAATGTATTCCTTGGACCTTCACATTGACGATGAAACACAGAAATCGCATCGGAATAAATCCAAAAGGCACAATGCCGTCATAAGTACAAGAATAGAGACTCTTCTTACAGTCGGTGCTTTGAGCATTCCCAGTGAGACCAATATTAGTTCCCGATACACCACTGCGTGTTCAATTTATTCCTTGGACATTCACATTGACGATGAAACACTGAAATCGCATCTGAATTAAATACAAAAGGCGTAATGCCGCCTTAAGTACAATAATAGAGACTCTTCTTACAGTCGATGCTTTGAGCATTCCCTGTGAGACCAGTATTAGTTTCCGATACACCACTGCAGGTTCAATGTATTTCTTGGACCTTCACATTGACGATGAAACACAGAAATCGCATCGGAATTAAATACAAAAGGCACAATGCTGTCTTAAGTGCAAGAATAGAGACTCTTCTTACAGTCGGTGCCATGAGCATTCCCTGTGAGACCAGTATTAGTTTCCGATACACCACTGCAGGTTCAATGTATTCCTTGGACATACACATTGACGATGAAACACAGAAATCGCATCGCAATTAAATAAAAAAGGCTCATTGCAACTTTAAGTGCAAGAAGAGTCAGACGTCTTAGAGTCTGTGCTTTGATCCTTTCCTGTGACACCAGTATTAGTTTTCGATACACCATTGCAGGTTCAATGTATTCCTTGGACATACACATTGACGATGAAACACAGAAATCGCATCGAAATTAAATACAAAAGCCACAATGCCGTCTTAAGTACAAGAATATAGACACTTCTTACAGTCGGTATTTTGCGCATTCCCTGTTAGACCAGTATTAGTTTCTGATACACGACTGCTGGTTCAATGTATTCCTTGGACAGACACATTGATGATGAAACACAGAAATCGCATCGGAATTAAATGCAAAAGGCACAATGATGCTTTAAGTGCAAGAAGAGTGAGACTACTTAGAGTCTGTGCTTTGATCCTTTTATGTGAGACCAGTATTAGTTTCCGATACACCACTGCAGGTTCAATGTATTCCGTGGACCTTCACATTGACGATGAAACACAGAAATCGCATCGGCATTAAATACAAAAGGCACAATGCCGCCTTAAGTGCACGAAGAGTGAGATTTCTTAGAGTCTGTGATATGATCCTTTTCTGTGAGGCCAGTATTAGTTTCCGATACACCACTGAACGTTCAATGAATACCTTGAACCTTCACATGGACGACGAAACACAGAAATCGCATCGGAATTAAATACAAAAGGCACAATGCCGCCTTAAGTTCAAGAAAAGAGACTCTTCTTACAGTCTGTGTTTGATCCTTTCCTGTGAGACCAGGATTAGTTTCCGATAGCCCACTGCAGGTTCAATGTATTCCTTGGACCTTGACATTGACGATGAAACACAGAAATCGCATCGGAATTAAATACAAAAGGCACAATGCCGCCTTAAGTACAAGAATAGAGACTCGTCTTACAGTCAGAGCTTTGAGCATTCCCTGTGAGACCAGTATTAGTTTCCGATTCACCTCTGCAATATCATTGTATTCCTCGGACATACAGATTGACGATGAAACACTGAAATCGCATCGGAATTAAATACAAAAGGAACAATACCGCCTTAAGTACAAGAATAGCGCCTCTTCTTACAGTCGGTGCTTTGAGCATTCCCTGTGAGACTAGTATTAGTTTCCGATACCCCACTGCAGGTTCAATGTATTCCTTGGACATACACATTGACGATGAAACACAGAAATCGCATCGGAAGTAAATACAAAAGGCACAATGCCGCCTTATGTACAAGAATAGAGACTCTTCCCACGGTCGATGCTTTGAGCATTTCCTGTGAGACCAGTATTCGTTTCCGATACACCACTGTAGCTTCAATGTATTCCTTGGACCTTCAGATTGACGATGATACACAGAAATCGCATCGTAGTTAAATACAAAATGCACGATGCCGCCTTAAGTACAAGAATAGATACTCTTCTTACAGTCGGTGCTTTGATCAGTCCCTGTGAGACCAGTATTAGTTTCCGATACACCACTGCAGGTTCAATGTATTCCTTGGAACTTCACATTGACGATGATATATAGAAATCGAATCGGAATTAAATATGAAAGGCACAATGCCGCCTTAAGTACAAAAACAGAGACTCTTCTTACAGTCGGTGCTTTGATCATTCCCTGTGAGACCAGTATTAGTTTCCGATACACCACTGCAGGCTCAATGTATTCCTTGGACATACACATTGACGATGAAACACAGAAATCGCATCGGAATTAAATACAAAAGGCACAATGCCGCCTTAAGTACAAGAATAGAGACTCTTCTTACAGTCGGTGCTTTGAGCATTCCCTGTGAGACCAGTATTAGTTTCCGATACACCTCTGCAGGTTCAATGTATTAGTCGGACATGAACATTGACGATGAAACACTGAAATCGCATCGGAAATAAATACAAAAGGCACAATATCGCCTTAAGTACAAGAATAGAGAGTCTTCTTACAGTCGGTGCTATGAGCATTCCCTGTGAGACCAGTATTAGTTTCCGATACACCACTGCAGGTTCAATGAATTCCTTGGACATACACATTGACGATGATACACAGAAATCGCATCGGAATTAAATGCAAAAGGCACAATGCCGCCTTAGTACAAGAATAGAGACCCTTCTCACAGTCGGCGCTTTGAGCATTCCCTGTGAGACCAGTATTAGTTTCCGATAGACCACTGCAGGTTCAATGTATTCCTTGGACATACACATTGACGACGAAACACAGAAATCGCATCGGAATTAAATACAAAAGGCACAATGCCGCCTTAAGTACAAGAATAGAGACTCTTCTTACAGTCGGTGCTTTGAGCATTCAATGTGAAACCAGTATTAGTTTCCGATACACCACTGCATGTTCAATGTATTCCTTGGAACTTCACATTGACGATGATACATAGAAATCGAATCGGAATTAAATACAAAAGGCACAATGCCGCCTTAAGTACAAGAACAGTGACTCTTCTTACAGTCGGTGTTTTGAGCATTCCCTGTGAGACCAGTATTAGTTTCCGATGCACCACTGCAGGTTCAATGTATTCCTTGGACATACACATTGACGAAGAAACACAGAAATCGCAGCGGAATTAAATACAAAAGGCACAATGCCGCCTTAGTACAAGAATAGAGACTCTTCTTACGGTCGGTGCTTTGGGCATTCCCTGCGAGACCAGTATTACTTTCCGATACACCACTGCAGGTTCAATGTATTCCTTGGACATACACATTGACGATGAAACACAGAAATCGCATCGGAATTAATTAAAAAAGGCTCATTGCAACTTTAAGTGCAAGAAGAGTGAGACTACTTAGAGTCTGTGATTTGATCCTTTCCTGTGAGACCAGTATTAGGTTCCGATACACCACTGCAGGTTCAATGTATTCCGTGGACCTTCACATTGACGATGAAACACAGAAATCGCATCGGCATTAAATACAAAAGGCACAATGCCGCCTTAAGTGCACGAAGATTGAGATTTCTTAGAGTCTGTGATATGATCCTTTTCTGTGAGACCAGTATTAGTTTCCGATTAACCTCTGCAGGTTCAATGTCTTCCTCGGACATACACATTGACGATGAAACACTGAAATCGCATCGGAATTAAATACAAAAGGAACAATACCGCCTTAAGTACAAGAATAGTGCCTCTTCTTACAGTCGGTGCTTTGAGCATTCCCTGTGAGACCAGTATTAGTTTCCGATACATCACTGCTGGTTCAATGTATTCCTTGGACAGACACATTGACGATGAAACACAGAAATCGCATTGGAATTAAATGCAAAAGGCACAATGACGCCTTAAGTGCAAGAAGAGTGAGACTACTTAGAGTCTGTGCTTTGATCCTTTCCTGTGAGACCAGTATTAGTTTCCGATACACCACTGCAGGCTCAATGTATTCCGTGGCCCTTCACATTGACGAGGAAACACAGTAATCGCATCGGAATTAAATACAAAAGGCACAATGCCGCCTTAAGTACAAGAATAGAGACTCTTCTTACAGTGGGTGCCTTGAGCATTCCCTGTGAGACCAGTATTAGTTTCCGATTAACCTCTGCAGGTTCAATGTATTCCTTGGACAGACACATTGACGATGAAACACAGAAATAGCATCGGAATTAAATACAAAAGGCGCAATGCCGCCTTAAGTACAAGAATAGAAACTCTTCTTACAGTCGGTGTTTTGAGCATTGCCTGTGAGACCAGTATTAGTTTCCGATACACCACTGCAGGTTCAATGTAATCCTTGGAGCTTGACATTGACGATGAAACACAGAAATCGCATCGGAATTAAGTACAAAAGGCACAATGCCGCCTTAAGTACAAGAATAGAGACTCTTCTTACAGTCGGTGCTTTGAGCACTCCCTGTGAGACCAGTATTAGTTGCCGATTAACCTCTGCAGGTTCAATGTATTCCTCGGACATACACATTGACGATGAAACACTGAAATCGCATCGGAATTAAATACAAAAGGAACAATACCGCCTTAAGTACAAGAATAGTGCCTCTTCTTACAGTCGGTGCTTTGAGCATTCCCTGTGAGACCAGTATTAGTTTCCGATACCCCACTGCAGCATCAATGTATTCCTTGGACATACACATGACGATGAAACACAGAAAACGCATCGGAATTAAGTACAAAATGCACAATGCCGCCTTATGTACAACAATAGAGACTCTTCTTACGATCGGTGCTTTGAGCATTCCCTGTGAGACCAGTATTAGTTTCCGATACACCACTGCAGCTTCAATGTATTCCTTGGACCTTCAGATTGACGATGATACACAGAAATCGCATCGGAATTAAATACAAAATGCACGATGCCGCCTTAAGGACAAGAATAGATACTCTTCTTACAGTCGGTGCTTTGATCATTCCCTGTGAGACCAGTATTAGTTTCCGATACACCACTGCAGGTTCAATGTATTCCTTGGACATACACATTGACGATGAAACACAGAAATCGCATCGGAATTAAATACAAAAGGGACAATGCCGCCTTAAGTACAAGAATAGAGACTCTTCTTACAGTCGGTGCTTTGAGCATTCCCTGTGAGACCAGTATTAGTTTCCGATACACCTCTGCAGGTTCAAAGTATTCCTCGGACATACACATTGACGATGAAACACAGAAATCGCATCGGAAATAAATACAAAAGGCACAATATCGCCTTAAGTACAAGAATAGAGACTCTTCTTACAGTCGGTGCTATGAGCATTCCCTGTGAGACCAGTATTAGTTTCCGATACACCACTGCAGGTTCAATGTATTCCTTGGACATACACATTGACGATGATACACAGAAATCGCATCGGAATTAAATACAAAATGCACAATGCCGCCTTAGTACAAGAATAGAGACTCTTCTCACAGTCGGTGCTTTGAGCATTCCCTGTGAGACCAGTATTAGTTTCCGATAGACCACTGCAGGTTCAATGTATTCCTTGGACATACACATTGACGACGAAACACAGAAATCGCATCGGAATTAAATACAAAAGGCACAATGCCGCCTTAAGTACAAGAATAGAGACTCTTCTTACAGTCGGTGTTTTGAGCATTCCCTGTGAAAATAGTATTAGTTTCCGATACACCACTGCAGGTTAAATGTATTCCTTGGAACTTCACATTGACGATGATACATAGAAATCGTATCGGAATTAAATACAAAAGGCACAATGCCGCCTTAAGTACAAGAACAGTGACTCTTCTTACAGTCGGTGTTTTGAGCATTCCCTGTGAGACCAGTATTAGTTTCCGATGCACCACTGCAGGTTCAATGTATTCCTTGGACATACACATTGACGATGAAACACAGAAATCGCATCGGAATTAAATACAAAAGGCACAATGCCGCCTTAAGTACAAGAATAGAGACTCTTCTTACAGTCGGTGCTTTGGGCATTCCCTGTGAGACCAGTAATACTTTCCGATATACCACTGCAGGTTCAATGTATTCCTTGGACATACACATTGACGATGAAACACAGAAATCGCATCGGGATTAAATAAAAAAGGCTCGTTGCAACTTTAAGTGCAAGAAGAGTGAGACTACTTAGAGTCTGTGCTTTGATCCTTTCCTGTGAGACCAGTATTAGTTTCCGATACACCACTGCAGGTTCAATGTATTCCGTGGACCTTGACATTGACGATGAAACACAGAAATCGCATCGGCATTAAATACAAAAGGCACAATGCCACCTTCAGTGCACGAAGATTGAGATTTCTTAGAGTCTGTGATATGATCCTTTTCTGTGAGACCAGTATTAGTTTCCGATACACCACTGAACGTTCAATGAATTCCTTGGACCTTCACATGGACGACGAAACACAGAAATCGCATCGGAATTAAATACAAAAGGCACAATGCCGCCTTCAGTTCAAGAAAAGAGACTCTTCTTACAGTCTGGGCTTTGATCCTTTCCTGTGTGACCAGGATTAGTTTCCGATAGCCCACTGCAGGTTCAATGTATTCCTTGGACCTTCACATTGACGATGAAACACAGAAATCGCATCGGAATTAAATACAAAAGGCACAATGCCGCCTTATGTACAAGAATATAAACTCGTCTTACAGTCGGTGTTTTGAGCATTGCCTGTGAGACAAGTATTAGTTTCCGATACACCACTGCAGGTTCAATGTATTCCTTGGACCTTCACATTGACGATGATACACAGAAATCGTATCGGAATTAAAATCATAAGGCACTATGCCGTCTTAAGTACAAGAATAGAGACTCTTCTTACAGTCGGTGCTTTGAGCATTCCCTGTGAGACTAGTATTAGTTTCCGATACCCCACTGCAGGTTCAATGTATTCCTTGGATATACACGTTGACGATGAAATACAGAAATCGCATCGGAATTAAATACAAAAGGCACAATGCCGTCTTATGTACAAGAATAGAGACTCTTCTTACGGTCGATGCTTTGAGCATTCCCTGTGAGACCAGTATTAGTTTCCGATACACCACTGCAGCTTCAATGTATTCCTTGGTCCTTCAGATTGACGATGATACACAGATATCGCATCGGAATTAAATACAAAATGCACGATGCCGCCTTAAGTACAAGAATAGATATTCTTCTTACAGTCGGTACTTTGATCATTCCCTGTGAGACCAGTATTAGATTCCGATACACCACTGCAGGTTCAGTGTATTCCTTGGAACTTCACATTGACGATGATACATAGAAATCGTATCGGAATTAAATACGAAAGGCACAATGCCGCCTTAAGTACAAAAACAGAGACTCTTCTTACAGTCGGTGATTTGAGCATTCCCTGTGAGACCAGTATTAGTTTCCGATGCACCACTGCAGGTTCAATGTATTCCTTTGACATACACAATGACGATGAAACACAGAAATCGCATCGGAATTAAGTATAAAAGGCACAATGCCGCCTTAAGTACAAGAATAGAGACTCTTCTTACAGTCGGTGCTTTGGGCATTCCCTGTGAGACCAGTATTAGTTTCCGATACACCACTGCAGGTTCAATGTATTCCTTGGACATACACATTGACGATGAAACACAGAAATAGCATCGGAATTAAATGAAAAAGGCTCATTGCAACTTTCAGTGCAAGAAGAGTGAGACGTCTTACAGTCTGTGCTTTGATCCTTTCCTGTGAGACCTGTATTAGTTTCCGATACACCACTGCAGGTTCAATGTATTCCTTGGACGTACACATTGACGATGGAACACAGAAATCGCGTTGGAATTAAATACAAAGGGCACAATGCCGCCTTAAGTACAAGAATAGAGACTCTTCTTACAGTCGGTGTTTTGCGCATACCCTGTGAGACCAGTATTAGTTTCCGATACACCACTGCTGGTTCAATGTATTCCTTGGACAGACACATTGTCGATGAAACACAGAAATCGCATCGGAAATAAATGCAAAAGGCACAATGACGCCTTAAATGCAAGAAGAGTGAGACTACTTACAGTCTGTGCTTTGATCCTTTCCTGTGAGACCAGTATTAGTTTCAAATACACCACTGCAGGCTCAATGTATTCCGTGGACCGTCGCATTGACGATGAAACACAGAAATCGCATCGGAATTAAATACAAAAGGCACAATGCCGACTTAAGTGCACGAAGAGTGAGATTTCTTAGAGTCTGTAATATGATCCTTTTCTGTGAGACCAGTATTAGTTTCCGATACACCACTGAACGTTCAATGAATTCCTTGGACCTTCACATGGACGACGAAACACAGAAATCGCATCGGAATTAAATACAAAAGGCACAATGCCGCCTTCAGTTCAAGAAAAGAGACTCTTCTTACAGTCTGGGCTTTGATCCTTTCCTGTGTGACCAGGATTAGTTTCCGATAGCCCACTGCAGGTTCAATGTATTCCTTGGACCTTCACATTGACGATGAAACACAGAAATCGCATCGGAATTAAATACAAAAGGCACAATGCCGCCTTATGTACAAGAATATAAACTCGTCTTACAGTCGGTGTTTTGAGCATTGCCTGTGAGACAAGTATTAGTTTCCGATACACCACTGCAGGTTCAATGTATTCCTTGGACCTTCACATTGACGATGATACACAGAAATCGTATCGGAATTAAAATCATAAGGCACTATGCCGTCTTAAGTACAAGAATAGAGACTCTTCTTACAGTCGGTGCTTTGAGCATTCCCTGTGAGACTAGTATTAGTTTCCGATACCCCACTGCAGGTTCAATGTATTCCTTGGATATACACGTTGACGATGAAATACAGAAATCGCATCGGAATTAAATACAAAAGGCACAATGCCGTCTTATGTACAAGAATAGAGACTCTTCTTACGGTCGATGCTTTGAGCATTCCCTGTGAGACCAGTATTAGTTTCCGATACACCACTGCAGCTTCAATGTATTCCTTGGTCCTTCAGATTGACGATGATACACAGATATCGCATCGGAATTAAATACAAAATGCACGATGCCGCCTTAAGTACAAGAATAGATATTCTTCTTACAGTCGGTACTTTGATCATTCCCTGTGAGACCAGTATTAGTTTCCGATACACCACTGCAGGTTCAGTGTATTCCTTGGAACTTCACATTGACGATGATACATAGAAATCGTATCGGAATTAAATACGAAAGGCACAATGCCGCCTTAAGTACAAAAACAGAGACTCTTCTTACAGTCGGTGATTTGAGCATTCCCTGTGAGACCAGTATTAGTTTCCGATGCACCACTGCAGGTTCAATGTATTCCTTTGACATACACAATGACGATGAAACACAGAAATCGCATCGGAATTAAGTATAAAAGGCACAATGCCGCCTTAAGTACAAGAATAGAGACTCTTCTTACAGTCGGTGATTTGGGCATTCCCTGTGAGACCAGTATTAGTTTCCGATACACCACTGCAGGTTCAATGTATTCCTTGGACATACACATTGACGATGAAACACAGAAATAGCATCGGAATTAAATGAAAAAGGCTCATTGCAACTTTAAGTGCAAGAAGAGTGAGACGTCTTACAGTCTGTGCTTTGATCCTTTCCTGTGAGACCTGTATTAGTTTCCGATACACCACTGCAGGTTCAATGTATTCCTTGGACGTACACATTGACGATGGAACACAGAAATCGCGTTGGAATTAAATACAAAGGGCACAATGCCGCCTTAAGTACAAGAATAGAGACTCTTCTTACAGTCGGTGTTTTGCGCATACCCTGTGAGACCAGTATTAGTTTCCGATACACCACTGCTGGTTCAATGTATTCCTTGGACAGACACATTGTCGATGAAACACAGAAATCGCATCGGAAATAAATGCAAAAGGCACAATGACGCCTTAAATGCAAGAAGAGTGAGACTACTTACAGTCTGTGCTTTGATCCTTTCCTGTGAGACCAGTATTAGTTTCAAATACACCACTGCAGGCTCAATGTATTCCGTGGACCGTCGCATTGACGATGAAACACAGAAATCGCATCGGAATTAAATACAAAAGGCACAATGCCGACTTAAGTGCACGAAGAGTGAGATTTCTTAGAGTCTGTAATATGATCCTTTTCTGTGAGACCAGTATTAGTTTCCGATACACCACTGAACGTTCAATGAATTCCTTGGACCTTCACATTGACGATGAAACACAGAAATCGCATCGTAATTAAATTCAAAGGCACTGTGCCGTCATAAGTACAAGAATAGAGACTCTTCTTACAGTCGGTGCTTTGAGCATTCCCTGTGGGACCAGTATTAGTTTCCGATACACCACTGCAGGTTCAATGCATTCCTTGGACCTTGACATTGACGATGAAACACAGAAATCGCATCGGAATTAAATACAAATTCACAAGCCGCCTTAAGTACAAGAATAGAGACTCTTCTTACAGTCGGTGCTTTGAGCATTCGCTGTGATACCAGTATTAGTTTCCGATACACCACTGCAGGTTCAATGTATTGCTTGGACATACACATTGACGATAAAACACAGAAATCCAATCGGAATTAAATACAAAACGCACAATGCCGCCTTAAGTACAAGAATAGAGACACTTCTTACAGTCGGTGTTTTGAGCATTCCCTGTGAGACCAGTATTAGTTTCCGATACACCACTACTGGTTCAATGTATTCCTTGGACAGACACATTGACGATGAAACACAAAAATCTCATCGGAATTAAATGCAAAAGGCACAATGACGCGTTAAGTGCAAGAAGAGTGAGACTACTTAGGGTCTGTGCATTCATCCTTTCCTGTGAGACCAGTATTAGTTTCCGATACACCACTGCAGGTTCAATGTATTCCGTGGACCTTCACATTGACGATTAAACACAGAAATCGCATCGGAATTAAATACAAAAGGCACAATGACGCCTAAAGTGCACGAAGAGTGAGATTTCTTAGAGTCTGTGATATGATCCATTTCTGTGAGACCAGTATTAGTTTCCGATACACCACTGCACGTTCAATGTATTCCTTGGACCTTCACATGGACGACGAAACACAGAAATCGCATCGGAATTAAATACAAAAGACACAATGCCGCATTAAGTACAAGAATAGAAACTCTTCTTACAGTCGGTGTTTTGAGCATTCCCTGTGAGACCAGTATTAGTTTCCGATACACCACTGCATGTTCAATGTATTCCTTGGACCTTCACATTGACGATGAAACACAAAAATGGCATCGAAATTAAATTCAAAAGGCACTATGCCGTCTTAAGTACAAGAATAGAGACTCTTCTTACAGTCGGTGCTTTGAGCATTCCCTGTGAGGCCAGTATTAGTTTCCGATACACCACTGCAGGTTCAATGTATTTCTTGGACCTTCACATTGACGATGAAACACAGAAATCGCATCGGAATTAAATACAAAAGGCGCAATGCCGCCTTAAGTACAAGAATTGAGACTCTTCTTGCAGTCGGTGCTTTGAGCATTCCCAGTGAGACCAGTATTAGTTTCTGATACACCACTGCAGGTTCAATGTATTCCTTGGACCTTCACATTGACGATGAAACACAGAAATCGCATCGGAGTTAAATACAAACGGCACAATGCCGACTTAAGTACAAGAATTGAGACTCTTCTTACAGTCTGTGCTTTGATCCTTTCCTGTGTGACCAGGATTAGTTTCCGATAGCCCACTGCAGGTTCAATGTATTCCTTGGACCTTCACATTGACGATGAAACACAGAAATCGCATCGGAATTAAATACAAAAGGCACAATGCCGCCTTATGTACAAGAATATAAACTCGTCTTACAGTCGGTGTTTTGAGCATTGCCTGTGAGACAAGTATTAGTTTCCGATACACCACTGCAGGTTCAATGTATTCCTTGGACCTTCACATTGACGATGATACACAGAAATCGTATCGGAATTAAAATCATAAGGCACTATGCCGTCTTAAGTACAAGAATAGAGACTCTTCTTACAGTCGGTGCTTTGAGCATTCCCTGTGAGACTAGTATTAGTTTCCGATACCCCACTGCAGGTTCAATGTATTCCTTGGATATACACGTTGACGATGAAATACAGAAATCGCATCGGAATTAAATACAAAAGTCACAATGCCGTCTTATGTACAAGAATAGAGACTCTTCTTACGGTCGATGCTTTGAGCATTCCCTGTGAGACCAGTATTAGTTTCCGATACACCACTGCAGCTTCAATGTATTCCTTGGTCCTTCAGATTGACGATGATACACAGATATCGCATCGGAATTAAATACAAAATGCACGATGCCGCCTTAAGTACAAGAATAGATATTCTTCTTACAGTCGGTACTTTGATCATTCCCTGTGAGACCAGTATTAGTTTCCGATACACCACTGCAGGTTCAGTGTATTCCTTGGAACTTCACATTGACGATGATACATAGAAATCGTATCGGAATTAAATACGAAAGGCACAATGCCGCCTTAAGTACAAAAACAGAGACTCTTCTTACAGTCGGTGATTTGAGCATTCCCTGTGAGACCAGTATTAGTTTCCGATGCACCACTGCAGGTTCAATGTATTCCTTTGACATACACAATGACGATGAAACACAGAAATCGCATCGGAATTAAGTATAAAAGGCACAATGCCGCCTTAAGTACAAGAATAGAGACTCTTCTTACAGTCGGTGCTTTGGGCATTCCCTGTGATACCAGTATTAGTTTCCGATACACCACTGCAGGTTCAATGTATTCCTTGGACATACACATTGACGATGAAACACAGAAATAGCATCGGAATTAAATGAAAAAGGCTCATTGCAACTTTCAGTGCAAGAAGAGTGAGACGTCTTACAGTCTGTGCTTTGATCCTTTCCTGTGAGACCTGTATTAGTTTCCGATACACCACTGCAGGTTCAATGTATTCCTTGGACGTACACATTGACGATGGAACACAGAAATCGTGTCGGAATTAAATACAAAGGGCACAATGCCGCCTTAAGTACAAGAATAGAGACTCTTCTTACAGTCGGTGTTTTGCGCATACCCTGTGAGACCAGTATTAGTTTCCGATACACCACTGCTGGTTCAATGTATTCCTTGGACAGACACATTGTCGATGAAACACAGAAATCGCATCGGAAATAAATGCAAAAGGCACAATGACGCCTTAAATGCAAGAAGAGTGAGACTACTTACAGTCTGTGCTTTGATCCTTTCCTGTGAGACCAGTATTAGTTTCAAATACACCACTGCAGGCTCAATGTATTCCGTGGACCGTCGCATTGACGATGAAACACAGAAATCGCATCGGAATTAAATACAAAAGGCACAATGCCGACTTAAGTGCACGAAGAGTGAGATTTCTTAGAGTCTGTAATATGATCCTTTTCTGTGAGACCAGTATTAGTTTCCGATACACCACTGAACGTTCAATGAATTCCTTGGACCTTCACATTGACGATGAAACACAGAAATCGCATCGTAATTAAATTCAAAGGCACTGTGCCGTCATAAGTACAAGAATAGAGACTCTTCTTACAGTCGGTGCTTTGAGCATTCCCTGTGGGACCAGTATTAGTTTCCGATACACCACTGCAGGTTCAATGCATTCCTTGGACCTTGACATTGACGATGAAACACAGAAATCGCATCGGAATTAAATACAAATTCACAAGCCGCCTTAAGTACAAGAATAGAGACTCTTCTTACAGTCGGTGCTTTGAGCATTCGCTGTGATACCAGTATTAGTTTCCGATACACCACTGCAGGTTCAATGTATTGCTTGGACATACACATTGACGATAAAACACAGAAATCCAATCGGAATTAAATACAAAACGCACAATGCCGCCTTAAGTACAAGAATAGAGACACTTCTTACAGTCGGTGTTTTGAGCATTCCCTGTGAGACCAGTATTAGTTTCCGATACACCACTACTGGTTCAATGTATTCCTTGGACAGACACATTGACGATGAAACACAAAAATCTCATCGGAAATTAATGCAAAAGGCACAATGACGCGTTAAGTGCAAGAAGAGTGAGACTACTTAGGGTCTGTGCATTCATCCTTTCCTGTGAGACCAGTATTAGTTTCCGATACACCACTGCAGGTTCAATGTATTCCGTGGACCTTCACATTGACGATTAAACACAGAAATCGCATCGGAATTAAATACAAAAGGCACAATGACGCCTAAAGTGCACGAAGAGTGAGATTTCTTAGAGTCTGTGATATGATCCATTTCTGTGAGACCAGTATTAGTTTCCGATACACCACTGCACGTTCAGTGTATTCCTTGGACCTTCACATGGACGACGAAACACAGAAATCGCATCGGAATTAAATACAAAAGACACAATGCCGCATTAAGTACAAGAATAGAAACTCTTCTTACAGTCGGTGTTTTGAGCATTCCCTGTGAGACCAGTATTAGTTTCCGATACACCACTGCATGTTCAATGTATTCCTTGGACCTTCACATTGACGATGAAACACAAAAATGGCATCGAAATTAAATTCAAAAGGCACTATGCCGTCTTAAGTACAAGAATTGAGACTCTTCTTGCAGTCGGTGCTTTGAGCATTCCCAGTGAGACCAGTATTAGTTTCTGATACACCACTGCAGGTTCAATGTATTCCTTGGACCTTCACATTGACGATGAAACACAGAAATCGCATCGGAGTTAAATACAAACGGCACAATGCCGACTTAAGTACAAGAATTGAGACTCTTCTTACTGTCGGTGCTTTGTGCATTCCCTGTGAGACCAGTATTAGTCTCCGATTCACCACTGCAGGTTCAAGGTATTCCTTGGCCTTTCACATCGACGATGAAAGACAGAAATCGCATCGGAAATAAATACAAAAGGCGCAATGCCGCCTTAAGTACAAGAATAGAGACTCTTCTTACAGTCGGTGCTTTGAGCATTCCCTGTGAGACCAGTATTACTTTCTGATACACCACTACAGTTTCAATGTATTCCTTGGACCTTCACATTGACGATGAAACACAGAAATCGCATCGGAATTAAATCCAAAAGGCACAATGCCGTCATAAGTAATGGAATAGAGACTCTTCTTACAGTCGGTGATTTGAGCATTCCCAGTGAGACCAATATTAGTTTCCGATACACCACTGTGTGTTCAATTTATTACTTGGACATTCACATTGACGATGAAACAGAGAAATCGCATCTGAATTAAATACAAAAGGCGCAATGCCGCCTTAAGTTCAATAATAGAGACTCTTCTTACAGTCGATGCTTTGAGCATACCCTGTGAGACCAGTATTAGTTTCCGATACACCACTGCAGGTTCAATGTATTTCTTGGACCTTCAAATTGACGATGAAACACAGAAATCGCATCGGAATTAAATACAAAAGGCGCAATGCCGCCTTAAGTACAAGAATAGAGACTCTTCTTTCAGTCTGTGCTTTGAGCATTTCCTGTGAGAACAGTATTAGTTTCTGATACACCACTGCAGGTTCAATGTATTCCTTGGACCTTCACATTGACGATGAAACACAGAAATCGCATCGCAATTAAATACAAAAGGCACAATGCTGTCTTAAGTACAAGAATAGAGACTCTTCTTACAGTCGGTGCCATGAGGATTCCCTGTGAGACCAGTATTAGTTTCCGATACACCACTGCAGGATCAATGTATTCCTTGGACCTTCACATTGACGATGAAACACAGAAATCGCATCGGAATTAAATATAAAAGGCCCAATGCCGCCTTAAGTACAAGAATAGAGACTCTTCTTACAGTCGGTGCTTTGAGCATTCCCTGTGAGACCAGTATTAGCTTCTGATACACCGCTGCAGGTTCAATGTATTCCTTGGACCTTCACATTGACGATGAAACACAGATATCGCATCGGAGTTAAATACAAAAGCAAAATGTCGCCTTAAGTACAAGAATAGAGTCTCTTCATACTGTCGGTGCTTTGAGCATTCCCTGTGAGACCAGTATTACTTTCCGATACACCACTGCAGGTTCAATGTATTCCTTGGACCTTCACATTGACGATGAATCACAGAAATCGCGTCGGAGTTAAATACAAAAGGCACAATTCCGCCTTAAGTACAAGAATTGAGACTTTTCTTACTGTCGGTGCTTTGAGCATTCCCTGTGGGACCAGTATTAGTTTCCAATACACCACTGCAGGATCAATGTATTCCTTGGACCTTCACATTGACGATGAAACACAGAAATCGCATCGGAATTAAATATAAAAAGCCCAATGCCGCCTTAAGTACAAGAATAGAGACTCTTCTTACAGTCGGTGCTTTGAGCATTCCCTGTGAGACCAGTATTAGTTTCTGATACGCCACTGCAAGTTCAATGTATTCCTTGGACCTTCACATTGACGATGAAACACAGAAATCGCATCGGAGTTAAATACAAAAGGCACAATGCCGCCTTAAGTACAAGAATAGAGACTCTTCTTACTGTCGGTGCTTTGAGCATTCCCTGTGAGACCAGTATTAGGTTCCGATACACCACTGCAGGTTCAATGTATTCCTTGGACCTTCACATTGACAATGAAACACAGAAATCGCATCGGAATTAAATACAAAAGGCGCAATGACGCCTTAAGTACAAGAATAGAGACTCTTCTTACAGTCGGTGCTTTGAGCATTCCCTGTGAGACCAGTATTACTTACTGATACACCACTGCAGGTTCAATGTATTCCTTGGACATTCACATTGACGATGAAACACAGAAATCTCATCGGAATTAAATACAAAGGGCACAATGCCGCCTTAAGTACAAGAATAGAGACTCCTCTTACAGTCGGTGTTTTGCGCATTCCCCGTGAGACCAGTATTAATTTCCGATACACCACTGCTGTTTCAATGTATTCCTTGGACAGACACATTGACGATGAAACACAGAAATCGCATCGGAATTAAATGCAAAAGGCACAATGACGCCTTAAGTGCAACAAGAGTGAGACTACTTAGAGTCTGTGCTTTGATCCTTTCCTGTGAGACCAGTATTATTTTCCGATACACCACTGTAGGCTCAATGTATTCCGTGGACCTTCACATTGACGATGAAACACAGAAATCGCATCGGAATTAAATACAAAATGCACAATGCCGACTTAAGTGCTCGAAGAGTGAGATTTCTTAGAGTCTGTGATATGATCCTTTTCTGTGAGACCAGTATTAGTTTCTGATACACCACTGAACGTTCAATGAATTCCTTGGACCTTCACATGGACGACGAAACACAGAAATCGCATCGGAATTAAATACAAAAGCACAATGCCGCATTAAGTTCAAGAAAAAAGACTCTCCTTACAGTCTGTGCTTTCATCCTTTCCTGTGAGACCAGGATTAGTTTCCGATAGCCAACTGCAGGTTCAATGTATTCCTTGGAGCTTCACATTGACGATGAAACACAGAAATCGCATCGGAGTTAAATACAAAAGGCACAATGCCGCCTTAAGTAAAAGAATTGAGACTTTTCTTACTGTCGGTGCTTTGAGCTTTCCATGTGAGACCAGTATTAGGTTCCGATACACCACTGCAGGTTCAATGTATTCCTTGGACCTTCACATTGACGATGAAACACAGAAATCGCATCGGAATTAAATACAAAAGGCACAATGCTGTCTTAAGTACAAGAATAGAGACTCTTTTTACAGTCGGTGCCATGAGCATTCCCTGTGAGACCAGTATTAGTTTCCAATACACCACTGCAGGATCAATGCATTCCTTGGACCTTCATATTGACGATGAAACACAGAAATCGCATCGGAATTAAATATGAAAAGCCCAATGCCGCCTTAAGTAGAGGAATAGAGACTCTTCTTACAGTCGGTGCTTTGAGCATTCCCTGTGAGACCAGTATTAGTTTCTGATACACCACTGCAGGTTCAATGTATTCCTTGGACCTTCACATTGACGATGAAACACAGAAATCGCATAAGAGTTAAATACCAAAGGCACAATGCCGCCTTAAGTACAAGAATAGAGACTCTTCTTACTATCGGCGCTATGAGCATTCCCTGTGAGACCAGTATTAGGTTCCGATACACCACTGCAGGTTCAATGTATTCCTTGGACCTTCACATTGACGATGAAACACAGAAATCGCATCGGAATTAAATACAAAAGGCGCAATGCCGCCTTAAGTACAAGAATAGAGACTCTTCTTACAGTCGGTGCTTTGAGCATTCCCTGTGAGACCAGTATTACTTTCTGAAACACCACTGCAGGTTTAATGTATTCCTTGGACATACACATTGACGATGAAACACAGAAATCGCATCGGAATTAAATACAAAGGGCACAATGCCGCCTTAAGTACAAGAATAGAGACTCTTCTTACAGTCGGTGTTTTGCGCATTCCCTGTGAGACCAGTATTAGTTTCCGATACACCACTGCTTGTTCAATGTATTCCTTGGACAGACACATTGACGATGAAACACAGAAATCGCATCGGAATTAAATGCAAAAGGCACAATGGCGCCTTAAGTGCAAGAAGAGTGAGACTACTTAGAGTCTGTGATATGATCCTTTACTGTGAGACCAGTATTAGTTTCCGATACACCACTGCAGGTTCAATGTATTCCTTGGACCTTCACATTGACGATGAAACACAGAAATCGCATCGGAATTAAATACAAAAGGCACAATGCCGCCTTAAGTACAAGAATAGAGACTCTTCTTACAGTCGGTGCTTTGAGCATTCCCTGTGATACCAGTATTAGTTTCCGGTACACCACTGCAGGATCAATGTATTCCTTGAACCTTCACATTGACGATGAAACACATAAATCGCATCGAAATTAAATTCAAAAGGCACTATGCCGTCTTAAGTACAAGAATAGAGACTCTTCTTAGAGTCGGTGCTTTGAGCATTCCCTGTGAGGCCAGTATTAATTTCCGATACACCACTGCAGGTTCAATGTATTCCTTGGACCTTCACATTGACGATGAAAAAAAGAAATCGCATCGGTATTAATTACAAAAGGCGCAATGCCGCCTTAAGTACAAGAATAGAGACTCCTCTTACAGTCGGTGCTTTGAGCATTCCCAGTGAGACCAGTATTAGTTTCTGATACATCACTGCAGGTTCAATGTATTCCTTGGACCTTCACATTGACGATGAAACACAGAAATCGCATCGGAGATAAATACAAAAGGCACAATGCCGCCTTAAGTACAAGAATTGGGACTCTTCTTACTGTCGGTGCTTTGAGCATACCCTGTGAGACCAGTATTAGTTTCCGGATCACCACTTCAGGTTCAAGGTATTCCTTGGACCTTCACATTGACGATGAAAAACAGAAATCGCATCGGAATTAACCACAAAAGGCGCAATGCCGCCTTAAGTACAAGAATAGAGACTCTTCTTACAGTCGGTGCTTTGAGCATTCCCTGTGAGACCAGTATTACTTTCTGATACACCACTGCAGGTTCAATGTATTCCTTGGACCTTCACATTGACGATGACACACAGAAATCGCATCGGAATAAATCCAAAAGGCACAATGCCGTCATAAGTACAAGAATAGAGACTCTTCTTACAGTCGGTGCTTTGAGCATTCCCAGTGAGACCAATATTAGTTCCCGATACACCACTGCGTGTTCAATTTATTCCCTGGACTTTCACATTGACGATGAAACACTGAAATCGCATCTGAATTAAATACAAAAGGCGTAATGCCGCCTTAAGTACAATAATAGAGACTCTTCTTACAGTCGATGCTTTGAGCATTCCCTGTGAGAACAGTATTAGTTTCCGATACACCACTGCAGGTTCAATGTATTTCTTGGACCTTCACATTGACGATGAAACACAGAAATCGCATCGGAATTAAATACAAAAGGCACAATGCTGTCTTAAGTACAAGAATAGAGACTCTTCTTACAGTCGGTGCCATGAGCATTCCCTGTGAGACCAGTATTAGTTTCCGATACACCACTGCAGGATCAATGTATTCCTTGGACCTTCACATTGACGATGAAACACAGAAATCGCATCGGAATTAAATATAAAAGGCCCAATGCCGCCTTAAGTACAAGTATAGAGACTCTTCTTACAGTCGGTGCTTTCAGCATTCCCTGTGAGACCAGTATTAGCTTCTGATACACCGCTGCAGGTTCAAAGTATTCCTTGGACCTTCACATTGACGATGAAACACAGATATCGCATCGGAGTTAAATACAAAAGGCACAATATCGCCTTAAGTACAAGAATAGAGACTCTTCTTACTGTCGGTGCTTTGAGCATTTCCTGTGAGACCAGTATTACCTTCAGGTACACCACTGCAGGTTCAATGTATTCCTTGGACCTTCACATTGACGATGAAACCAGAAATCGCATCGGAGTTTAATACAAAATGCACAATGCCGCCTTAAGTGCAAGAATAGAGACTCTTATTACTGTCGGTGCTTTGAGCATTCCCTGTGAGACCAGTTTTAGTTTCCGATACACCACTGGCGGTTCATTGTATTCCTTGGACCTTTTTATTGACGATGAAACACAGAAATCGCATCGGAATTAAATACAAAAGGCGAAATGCCACCTTATCTACAAGAATAGAGACTCCTCTTACAGTCGGTGTTTTGAGCATTCCCTGTGAGACCAGTATTAGTTTCTGATACACCACTGCTGGTTCAGTGTATTCCTTGGACCTTCACATTGACGATGAAACACAGAAATCGCATCGGAATTAAGTACAAATGGCACAATGCCGCCTTAAGTACAAGAAAAGAGACTCTTCTTACAGTCTGTGCTTTGATCCTTTCCTGTGAGACCAGGATTAGTTTCCGATAGCCCACTGCAGTTTCAATGTTTTCCTTGGACCATCACATTGACGATGAAACACAGAAATCGCATCGGAATTAAACACAAAAGGCGCAATGCCGCCTTAAGTACAAGAATAGAGACTCTTCTTACAGTCGGTGCTTTGAGCATTCCCTGTGAGACCAGTATTACTTTCTGATACACCACTGCAGGTTCAATGTATTCCTTGGACCTTCACATTGACGATGAAACACAGAAATCGCATCGGAATTAAATCCAAAAGGCACAATGCCGTCATAAGTACAAGAATAGAGACTCTTCTTACAGTCGGTGCTTTGAGCATTCCCAGTGAGACCAGTATTAGTTTCCGATACACCACTGCGTGTTCAACTTATTCCTTGGACATTCACATTGACGATGAAAAGCAGAAATCGCATCTGAATTAAATACAAAAGGCGCAATGCCACCTTAGGTACAATAATAGAGACTCTTCTTACAGTCGATGTTTTGAGCATTCCCTGTGAGACCAGTATTAGTTTCCGATACACCACTGCAGGATCAATATATTCCTTGGACCTTCGAATTGACGATGTAACACAGAAATCGCATCGGAATTAAATATAAAAATCCCAATGCCGCCTTAAGTACAAGAATAGAGTCTCTTCTTACAGTCGGTGCTTTGAGCATTCCCTGTGAGACCAGTATTAGTTTCCGATTCACCACTGCAGGTTCAATGTATTCCTTGGACCTTCACATTGCCGATGAAACAAAGAAATCGCATCTGAATTAATTACAAAAGGCGCAATGCAGCCTTAAGTACAAGAATAGAGACTCTTCTTACAGTCGGTGCTTTGAGCATTCCCTGTGAGACCAGTATTAGTTTCTGATACACCACTCCAGGTTCAATGTATTCCTTGGACCTTCACATTGATGATGAAACACAGAAATCGCATCGGAATTAAATACAAAAGGCGCAATGCCGCCTTAAGTACAAGAATAGAGGCTCTTCTTACAGTCGGTGCTTTGAGCATTCCCTGTGAGACCATTATTACTTTCTGATACACCACTGCAGGTTCAATGTATTCCTTGGACCTTCACATTATAGATGAAACACAGAAATCGCATCAGAATTAAATCCAAAAGGCACAATGCCATCATAAGAACAAGAATAGAGTCTCTTCCCACAGTCAGTGCTTTGAGCATTCCCTGTGAGACCAGTATTAGTTTCCGATAAACCACTGCGTGCTCAATTTATTCCTTGGACATTCACATTGACGATGAAACACAAAAATCGCATCTGAATTAAATACAAAAGGCGCAATGCCGCCTTAAGTACAATAATAGAGACTCTTCTTACAGTCGATGCTTTGAGCATTCCCTGTGAGACCAGTATTAGTTTCCGATACACCACTGCAGGTTCAATGTTTTCCTTGGACCTTCACATTGACGATGAAACACAGAAACCGCATCGGAGTTAAATACAAAAGGCACAATGCCGCCTTAAGTACAAGATTAGAGACTCTTCTTACTGTCGGTGCTATGAGCATTCCCTGTGAGGCCAGTATTAGTTTCCGATACACCTCTGCAGGTTCAATGTTTTCCTTGGACCTTCACATTGACGATGAAACACAGAAATCGCATCGGAATTAAATACAAAAGGCACAATGCTGTCTTAAGTACATGAATAGAGACTCTTCTTACAGTCGGTGCCATGAGCATTCCCTGTGAGACCAGTATTAGTTTCCGATACACCACTGCAGGATCAATGTATTCCTTGGACATACACATTGACGATGAAACACAGAAATCGCATCGGAATTAAATATAAAAGGCCCAATGCCGCCTTAAGTACAAGTATAGAGACTCTTCTTACAGTCGGTGCTTTGAGCATTCCCTGTGAGACCAGTATTAGCTTCTGATACACCGCTGAAGGTTCAGTGTATTCCTTGGACCTTCACATTGACGATGAAACAGAGATATCGCATCGGAGTTAAATACAAAAGGCACAATGTCGCCTTAAGTACAAGAATAGAGACTCTTCTTACTGTCGGTGCTTTGAGCATGCCCTGTGAGACCAGTATTATTTTCCGATACACCACTGCAGGTTCAATGTATTCCTTGGACCTTCACATTGACGATGAATCACAGAAATCGCATCGGAGTTAAATACAAAAGGCACAATGCCGCCTTAAGTACAAGAATTGAGACTCTTCTTATTGTCGGTGCTTTGAGCATTCCCTGTGAGACAAGTATTAGGATGCGATACACCACTGCAGGTTCAATGTATTCCTTGGACCTTCACATTGACGATGAAACACAGAAATCGCATCGGAATTAAATACAAAATGCGCAATGCCGCCTTAAGTACAAGAATAGAGACTCTTCTTACAGTCGGTGCTTTGAGCATTCCCTGTGAGACCAGTATTACTTTCTGATACACCACTGCAGGTTCAATGTATTCCTTGGACCTTCACATTGACGATGAAACACAGAAACCGCATCGGAATTAAATCCAAAAGGCACAATGCCGACATAAGTACAAGAATAGACACTCTTCTTACTGTCGGTGCTTTGAGCATTCCCACTGAGACCAGTATTAGTTTCTGATACACCACTGCGTGTTCCATTTATTCCTTGGATATTCACATTGACGATGAAACATAGAAATCGCATCTGAATTAAATACAAAAGGCGCAATGCCGCCTTAGGTACAATAATAGGAACTCTTCTTACAGTCGATGCTTTGAGCATTCCCTGTGAGACCAGTATTAGTTTCCGATACACCACTGCAGGTTCAATGTATTCCTTGGACCTTCACATTGACGATGAAACACAGAAATCGCATCGGAATTAAATACAAAAGGCGCAATGCCGCCTTAAGTACAAGAATAGAGACTCTTCTTACAGTCGGTGCTTTGAGCATTCCCTGTGAGACCAGTATTAGTTTCTGATACACCACCGCAGGTTCATTGTATTCCTTGGACCTTCACATTGACGATGAAACACAGAAATCACATCGGAATTAAATACAAAAGGCTCAATGCTGTCTTAAGTACAAGAATAGAGACTCTTTTTACAGTCGGTTCCATGAGCATTCCCTGTGAGACCAGTATTAGTTTCCTATACACCACTGCAGGATCGCTGTATTCCTTGGACCTTCACATTGACGATGAAACACAGAAATCGCATCGGAATTAAATATAAAAAGCCCAATGCCGCCTTAAGTACAAGAATAGAGACTCTTCTCACAGTCGGTGCTTTGAGCATTCCCTGTGAGACCAGTATTAGTTTCTGATACACCACTGCAGGTTCAATGTATTCCTTGGACCTTCACATTGACGATGAAACACAGAAATCGCATCGGAGTTTAATACAAAAGGCACAATGCCGCCTTAAGTGCAGAATAGAGACTCTTATTACTGTCGGTGCTTTGAGCATTCCCTGTGAGGCCAGTTTTAGTTTCCGATACACCACTGGCGGTTCATTGTATTCCTTGGACCTTCTTATTGACGATGAAACATAGAAATCGCATCGGAATTAAATACAAAAGGCGAAATGCCACCTTAACTACAAGAATAGAGACTCTTCTTACAGTCGGTGCTTTGAGCATTCCCTGTGAGACCAGTATTAGTTTCTGATACACCACTGCAGGTTCAATGTATTCCTTGGACCTTCACATTGACGATGAAACACAGAAATCGCATCGGAATTAAGTACAAAAGGCACAATGCCGCCTTAAGTACAAGAAAAGAGACTCTTCTTACAGTCTGTGCTTTGATCCTTTCGTGTGAGACCAGGATTAGTTTCATATAGCCCACTGCAGTTTCAATGTTTTCCTTGGACCATCACATTGACGATGAAACACAGAAATCGCATCGGAATTAAATCCAAAAAGCACAATGCCGTCATAAGTACAAGAACAGAGACTCTTCTTACAGTCGGTGCTTTGAGCATTCCCTGTGAGACCAGTATTACTTTCTGATACACCACTGCAGGTTCAATGTATTCCTTGGACCTTCACATTGACGATGAAACACAGAAATCGCATCGGAATTAAATCCAAAAAGCACAATGCCGTCATAAGTACAAGAATAGAGACTCTTCTTACAGTCGGTGCCTTGAGCATTCCCAGTGAGACCAGTATTAGTTTCCGATACACCACTGCGTGTTCAACTTATTCCTTGGACATTCACATTGACGATGAAAAGCAGAAATCACATCTGAATTAAATACAAAAGGCGCAATGCCACCTTAGGTTCAATAATAGAGACTCTTCTTACAGTCGATGCTTTGAGTATTCCCTGTGAGACCAGTATTAGTTTCCGATACACCACTGCAGGTTCAATGTATTCCTTGGACCTTCACATTGATGATGAAACACAGAAATCGCATCGGAATTAAATACAAAAGGCGCAATGCCGCCTTAAGTACAAGAATAGAGACTCTTCTAACAGTCGGTGCTTTGAGCATTCCCTGTGAGACCAGTATTAGTTTCTGATACACCACTGCAGGTTCATTGTATTCCTTGGACCTTCACATTGTCGATGAAACAAAGAAATCGCATCTGAATTAATTACAAAAGGCGCAATGCCGCCTTAAGTACAAGAATAATGACTCATCTTACAGTCGGTGCTTTGAGCATTCCCTGTGAGACCAGTATTAGTTTCTGATACACCACTCCAGGTTCAATGTATTCCTTGGACCTTCACATTGACGATGAAACACAGAAATCGCATCGGAGTTAAATACAAAAGGCACAATGCCGCCTTAAGTACAAGAATTGTGACTCTTCTTACTGTCGTGCTATGAGCATTCCCTGTGAGACCAGTATTAGTTTCCGATACACCACTGCAGGTTCAATGTATTCCTTGGACCTTCAGATTGACGATGAAACACAGAAATCGCATCGGAATTAAATACAAAAGGCGCAATGCCGCCTCAAGTACAAGAATAGAGGCTCTTCTTACAGTCCGTGCTTTGAGCATTCCCTGTGAGACCATTATTAATTTCTGATACACCACTGCAGGTTCAATGTATTCCTTGGACCTTCACATTGACGATGAAACACAGAAATCGCTTCAGAATTAAATACAAAAGGCACAATGCCGTCATAAGAACAAGAATAGAGACTCTTCTCACAGTCAGTGTTTGAGCATTCCCTGTGAGACCAGTATTAGTTTCCGATAAACCACTGCGTGCTCAATTTATTCCTTGGACATTCACATTGACGATGAAACACAGATATCGCATCGGAATTAAATACAAAAGGCGCAATGCCGCCTTAAGTACCATAATAGAGACTCTTCATACAGTCGATGCTTTGAGCATTCCCTGTGAGACCAGTATTAGTTTCAGATACACCACTGCAGGTTCAATGTTTTCCTTGGACCTTCACATTGACGATGAAACACAGAAATCGCATCGGAGTTAAATACAAAAGGCACAATGCCGCCTTAAGTACAAGAATAGAGACTCTTCTTACTGTCGGTGCTTTGAGCATTCCCTGTGAGACCAGTATTAGTTTCTGATTCACCACTGCAGGTTCATTGTATTCCTTGGACCTTCACATTGACGATGAAACACAGAAATCGCATCGGAATTAAATACAAAAGGCGCAATGCCGCCTTAAGTACAAGAAAAGAGACTCTTCTTACAGTCTGTGCTTTGATCCTTTCCTGTGAGACCAGGATTAGTTTCCGATAGCCCACTGCAGTTTCAATGTTTTCCTTGGACCATCACATTGACGATGAAACACAGAAATCGCATCGGAGTTAAATACAAAAGGCACAATGCCGCCTTAAGTACAAGAATTGAGACTCCTCTTACTGTCGGTGCTTTGAGCATTCCCTGTGAGACCAGTATTAGGTTCCGATACACCACTGCAGGTTCAATGTATTCCTTGGGCCTTCACATTGACGATGAAACACAGAAATCGCATCGGAATTAAATCCAAAAGGCGCAATGCCGCCTTAAGTACAAGAATAGAGACTCGTCATACAGTCGGTGCTTTGAGCATTCCCTGTGAGACCAGTATTACTTTCTGATACACCACTGCAGGTTCAATGTATTCCTTGGACCTTCACATTGACGATGAAACACAGAAATCGCATCGGAATTAAATCCAAAAGGCACAATGCCGCCTTAAGTACAAGAAAAGAGACTCTTCTTACAGTCTGTGCTTTGATCCTTTCCTGTGAGACCAGGATTAGTTTCCGATAGCCCACTGCAGTTTCAATGTTTTCCTTGGACCATCACATTGACGATGAAACACAGAAATCGCATCGGAATTAAATACAAAAGGCGCATTGCCGCCTTAAGTACCATAATAGAGACTCTTCATACAGTCGATGCTTTGAGCATTCCCTGTGAGACCAGTATTAGTTTCAGATACACCACTGCAGGTTCAATGTTTTCCTTGGACCTTCACATTGACGATGACACATAGAAATTGCATCGGAATTAAATACAAAAGGCACAATGCCGCCTTAAGTACAAGAATAGAGACTCTTCTTACAGTCGGTGTTTTGAGCATTCACTGTGAGACTAGTATTAGATTCCGATGTACCACTGCAGGTTCAATGTATTCCTTGGACCTTCACATTGACGATGAAACACAGAAATCGCATCGGAATTAAGTACAAAAGGCACAATGCCGCCTTAAGTACAAGAAAAGAGACTCTTCTTACAGTCTGTGCTTTGATCCTTTCCTGTGAGACCAGGATTAGTTTCCGATAGCCCACTGCAGTTTCAATGTTTTCCTTGGACCATCACATTGACGATGAAACACAGAAATCGCATCGGAGTTAAATACAAAAGGCACAATGCCGCCTTAAGTACAAGAATTGAGACTCCTCTTACTGTCGGTGCTTTGAGCATTCCCTGTGAGACCAGTATTAGGTTCCGATACACCACTGCAGGTTCAATGTATTCCTTGGGCCTTCACATTGACGATGAAACACAGAAATCGCATCGGAATTAAATCCAAAAGGCGCAATGCCGCCTTAAGTACAAGAATAGAGACTCGTCATACAGTCGGTGCTTTGAGCATTCCCTGTGAGACCAGTATTACTTTCTGATACACCACTGCAGGTTCAATGTATTCCTTGGACATTCACATTGACGATGAAACACAGAAATCGCATCGGAATTAAATCCAAAAGGCACAATGCCGCCTTAAGTACAAGAAAAGAGACTCTTCTTACAGTCTGTGCTTTGATCCTTTCCTGTGAGACCAGGATTAGTTTCCGATAGCCCACTGCAGTTTCAATGTTTTCCTTGGACCATCACATTGACGATGAAACACAGAAATCGCTTCGGAATTAAATACAAAAGGCACAATGCTGAAGTACAAGAATAGAGACTCTTTTTACAGTCGGTGCCATGAGCATTCCCTGTGAGACCAGTATTAGCTTCCGATACACCACTGCAAGATCAATATATTCCTTGGACCTTCACATTGACGATGAAACAAGGAAATCGCATCGGAATTAAATATAAAAATCCCAATGCCGCCTTCAGTACAGGAATAGAGTCTCTTCTTACAGTCGGTGCTTTGAGCATTCCCTGTGAGACCAGTATTAGTTTCCGATACACCACTGCAGGTTCAATGTATTCCTTGGACCTTCACATTGTCGATGAAACAAGGAAATCGCATCTGAATTAATTACAAAAGGCGCAATGCCGCCTTAAGTACAAGAATAGAGACTCTTCTTACAGTCGGTGCTTTGAGCATTCCCTGTGAGACCAGTATTAGTTTCTGATACACCACTCCAGGTTCAATGTATTCCTTGGACCTTCACATTGACGATGAAACACAGAAATCGCATCGGAGTTAAATACAAAAGGCACAATGCCGCCTTAAGTACAAGAATTGAGACTCTTCTTACTGTCGGTGCTATGAGCATTCCCTGTGAGACCAGTATTAGTTTCCGATACACCACTGCAGGTTCAATGTATTCCTTGGACCTTCACATTGACGATGAAACACAGAAATCGCATCGGAATTAAATACAAAAGGCGCAATGCCGCCTCAAGTACAAGAATAGAGGCTCTTCTTACAGTCCGTGCTTTGAGCATTCCCTGTGAGACCATTATTAATTTCTGATACACCACTGCAGGTTCAATGTATTCCTTGGACCTTCACATTGACGATGAAACACAGAAATCGCATCAGAATTAAATCCAAAAGGCACAATGCCGTCATAAGAACAAGAATAGAGACTCTTCTCACAGTCAGTGTTTGAGCATTCCCTGTGAGACCAGTATTAGTATCCGATAAACCACTGCGTGCTCAATTTATTCCTTGGACATTCACATTGACGATGAAACACAGAAATCGCATCGGAATTAAATACAAAAGGCGCAATGCCGCCTTAAGTACCATAATAGAGACTCTTCATACAGTCGATGCTTTGAGCATTCCCTGTGAGACCAGTATTAGTTTCAGATACACCACTGCAGGTTCAATGTTTTCCTTGGACCTTCACATTGACGATGAAACACAGAAATCGCATCGGAGTTAAATACAAAAGGCACAATGCCGCCTTAAGTACAAGAATAGAGACTCTTCTTACTGTCGGTGCTTTGAGCATTCCCTGTGAGACCAGTATTAGTTTCTGATTCACCACTGCAGGTTCATTGTATTCCTTGGACCTTCACATTGACGATGAAACACAGAAATCGCATCGGAATTAAATACAAAAGGCGCAATGCCGCCTTAAGTACAAGAAAAGAGACTCTTCTTACAGTCTGTGCTTTGATCCTTTCCTGTGAGACCAGGATTAGTTTCCGATAGCCCACTGCAGTTTCAATGTTTTCCTTGGACCATCACATTGACGATGAAACACAGAAATCGCATCGGAGTTAAATACAAAAGGCACAATGCCGCCTTAAGTACAAGAAAAGAGACTCTTCTTACAGTCTGTGCTTTGATCCTTTCCTGTGAGACCAGGATTAGTTTCCGATAGCCCACTGCAGTTTCAATGTTTTCCTTGGACCATCACATTGACGATGAAACACAGAAATCGCATCGGAATTAAATACAAAAGGCGCATTGCCGCCTTAAGTACCATAATAGAGACTCTTCATACAGTCGATGCTTTGAGCATTCCCTGTGAGACCAGTATTAGTTTCAGATACACCACTGCAGGTTCAATGTTTTCCTTGGACCTTCACATTGACGATGACACATAGAAATTGCATCGGAATTAAATACAAAAGGCACAATGCCGCCTTAAGTACAAGAATAGAGACTCTTCTTACAGTCGGTGTTTTGAGCATTCACTGTGAGACTAGTATTAGATTCCGATGTACCACTGCAGGTTCAATGTATTCCTTGGACCTTCACATTGACGATGAAACACAGAAATCGCATCGGAATTAAGTACAAAAGGCACAATGCCGCCTTAAGTACAAGAAAAGAGACTCTTCTTACAGTCTGTGCTTTGATCCTTTCCTGTGAGACCAGGATTAGTTTCCGATAGCCCACTGCAGTTTCAATGTTTTCCTTGGACCATCACATTGACGATGAAACACAGAAATCGCATCGGAGTTAAATACAAAAGGCACAATGCCGCCTTAAGTACAAGAATTGAGACTCCTCTTACTGTCGGTGCTTTGAGCATTCCCTGTGAGACCAGTATTAGGTTCCGATACACCACTGCAGGTTCAATGTATTCCTTGGGCCTTCACATTGACGATGAAACACAGAAATCGCATCGGAATTAAATCCAAAAGGCGCAATGCCGCCTTAAGTACAAGAATAGAGACTCGTCATACAGTCGGTGCTTTGAGCATTCCCTGTGAGACCAGTATTACTTTCTGATACACCACTGCAGGTTCAATGTATTCCTTGGACCTTCACATTGACGATGAAACACAGAAATCGCATCGGAATTAAATCCAAAAGGCACAATGCCGCCTTAAGTACAAGAAAAGAGACTCTTCTTACAGTCTGTGCTTTGATCCTTTCCTGTGAGACCAGGATTAGTTTCCGATAGCCCACTGCAGTTTCAATGTTTTCCTTGGACCATCACATTGACGATGAAACACAGAAATCGCTTCGGAATTAAATACAAAAGGCACAATGCTGAAGTACAAGAATAGAGACTCTTTTTACAGTCGGTGCCATGAGCATTCCCTGTGAGACCAGTATTAGCTTCCGATACACCACTGCAAGATCAATATATTCCTTGGACCTTCACATTGACGATGAAACAAGGAAATCGCATCGGAATTAAATATAAAAATCCCAATGCCGCCTTCAGTACAGGAATAGAGTCTCTTCTTACAGTCGGTGCTTTGAGCATTCCCTGTGAGACCAGTATTAGTTTCCGATACACCACTGCAGGTTCAATGTATTCCTTGGACCTTCACATTGTCGATGAAACAAGGAAATCGCATCTGAATTAATTACAAAAGGCGCAATGCCGCCTTAAGTACAAGAATAGAGACTCTTCTTACAGTCGGTGCTTTGAGCATTCCCTGTGAGACCAGTATTAGTTTCTGATACACCACTCCAGGTTCAATGTATTCCTTGGACCTTCACATTGACGATGAAACACAGAAATCGCATCGGAGTTAAATACAAAAGGCACAATGCCGCCTTAAGTACAAGAATTGAGACTCTTCTTACTGTCGGTGCTATGAGCATTCCCTGTAAGACCAGTATTAGTTTCCGATACACCACTGCAGGTTCAATGTATTCCTTGGACGTTCACATTGACGATGAAACACAGAAATCACATCGGAATTAAATACAAAAGGCGCAATGCCGCCTTAAGTACAACAATAGAGGCTCTTCTTACAGTCGGTGCTTTGAGCATTCCCTGTGAGACCATTATTACTCTCTGATACACCACTGCAGGTTCAATGTATTCCTTGGACCTTCACATTGACGATGAAACACAGAAATCGCATCGGAATTAAATCCAAAAGGCACAATGCCGTCATAAGGACAAGAATAGAGACTCTTCTCACAGTCAGTGCTTTGAGCATTCCCTGTGAGACCAGTATTAGTTTCCGATAAACCACTGCGTGTTCAATTTATTCCTTGGACATTCACATTGACGATGAAACACAGAAATCGCATCGGAATTAAATCCAAAAGGCACAATGCCGCCTTAAGTACAAGAAAAGAGACTCTTCTTACAGTCTGTGCTTTGATCCTTTCCTGTGAGACCAGGATTAGTTTCCGATAGCCCACTGCAGTTTCAATGTTTTCCTTGGACCATCACATTGACGATGAAACACAGAAATCGCATCGGAATTAAATCCAAAAGGCACAATGCCGCCTTAAGTACAAGAAAAGAGACTCTTCTTACAGTCTGTGCTTTGATCCTTTCCTGTGAGACCAGGATTAGTTTCCGATAGCCCACTGCAGTTTCAATGTTTTCCTTGGACCATCACATTGACGATGAAACACAGAAATCGCTTCGGAATTAAATACAAAAGGCACAATGCTGAAGTACAAGAATAGAGACTCTTTTTACAGTCGGTGCCATGAGCATTCCCTGTGAGACCAGTATTAGCTTCCGATACACCACTGCAAGATCAATATATTCCTTGGACCTTCACATTGACGATGAAACAAGGAAATCGCATCGGAATTAAATATAAAAATCCCAATGCCGCCTTCAGTACAGGAATAGAGTCTCTTCTTACAGTCGGTGCTTTGAGCATTCCCTGTGAGACCAGTATTAGTTTCCGATACACCACTGCAGGTTCAATGTATTCCTTGGACCTTCACATTGTCGATGAAACAAGGAAATCGCATCTGAATTAATTACAAAAGGCGCAATGCCGCCTTAAGTACAAGAATAGAGACTCTTCTTACAGTCGGTGCTTTGAGCATTCCGTGTGGGACCAGTATTAGTTTCTGATACACCACTCCAGGTTCAATGTATTCCTTGCACCTTCACATTGACGATGAAACACAGAAATCGCATCGGAGTTAAATACAAAAGGCACAATGCCGCCTTAAGTACAAGAATTGAGACTCTTCTTACTGTCGGTGCTATGAGCATTCCCTGTGAGACCAGTATTAGTTTCCGATACACCACTGCAGGTTCAATGTATTCCTTGGACCTTCACATTGACGATGAAACACAGAAATCGCATCGGAATTAAATACAAAAGGCGCAATGCCGCCTCAAGTACAAGAATAGAGGCTCTTCTTACAGTCCGTGCTTTGAGCATTCCCTGTGAGACCATTATTAATTTCTGATACACCACTGCAGGTTCAATGTATTCCTTGGACCTTCACATTGACGATGAAACACAGAAATCGCATCAGAATTAAATCCAAAAGGCACAATGCCGTCATAAGTACAAGAATAGAGACTCTTCTCACAGTCAGTGTTTGAGCATTCCCTGTGAGACCAGTATTAGTTTCCGATAAACCACTGCGTGCTCAATTTATTCCTTGGACATTCACATTGACGATGAAACACAGAAATCGCATCGGAATTAAATACAAAAGGCGCAATGCCGCCTTAAGTACCATAATAGAGACTCTTCATACAGTCGATGCTTTGAGCATTCCCTGTGAGACCAGTATTAGTTTCAGATACACCACTGCAGGTTCAATGTTTTCCTTGGACCTTCACATTGACGATGAAACACAGAAATCGCATCGGAGTTAAATACAAAAGGCACAATGCCGCCTTAAGTACAAGAATAGAGACTCTTCTTACTGTCGGTGCTTTGAGCATTCCCTGTGAGACCAGTATTAGTTTCTGATTCACCACTGCAGGTTCATTGTATTCCTTGGACCTTCACATTGACGATGAAACACAGAAATCGCATCGGAATTAAATACAAAAGGCGCAATGCCGCCTTAAGTACAAGAAAAGAGACTCTTCTTACAGTCTGTGCTTTGATCCTTTCCTGTGAGACCAGGATTAGTTTCCGATAGCCCACTGCAGTTTCAATGTTTTCCTTGGACCATCACATTGACGATGAAACACAGAAATCGCATCGGAGTTAAATACAAAAGGCACAATGCCGCCTTAAGTACAAGAATTGAGACTCCTCTTACTGTCGGTGCTTTGAGCATTCCCTGTGAGACCAGTATTAGGTTCCGATACACCACTGCAGGTTCAATGTATTCCTTGGGCCTTCACATTGACGATGAAACACAGAAATCGCATCGGAATTAAATCCAAAAGGCGCAATGCCGCCTTAAGTACAAGAATAGAGACTCGTCATACAGTCGGTGCTTTGAGCATTCCCTGTGAGACCAGTATTACTTTCTGATACACCACTGCAGGTTCAATGTATTCCTTGGACCTTCACATTGTCGATGAAACACAGAAATCGCATCGGAATTAAATCCAAAAGGCACAATGCCGCCTTAAGTACAAGAAAAGAGACTCTTCTTACAGTCTGTGCTTTGATCCTTTCCTGTGAGACCAGGATTAGTTTCCGATAGCCCACTGCAGTTTCAATGTTTTCCTTGGACCATCACATTGACGATGAAACACAGAAATCGCATCGGAATTAAATACAAAAGGCGCATTGCCGCCTTAAGTACCATAATAGAGACTCTTCATACAGTCGATGCTTTGAGCATTCCCTGTGAGACCAGTATTAGTTTCAGATACACCACTGCAGGTTCAATGTTTTCCTTGGACCTTCACATTGACGATGACACATAGAAATTGCATCGGAATTAAATACAAAAGGCACAATGCCGCCTTAAGTACAAGAATAGAGACTCTTCTTACAGTCGGTGTTTTGAGCATTCACTGTGAGACTAGTATTAGATTCCGATGTACCACTGCAGGTTCAATGTATTCCTTGGACCTTCACATTGACGATGAAACACAGAAATCGCATCAGAATTAAGTACAAAAGGCACAATGCCGCCTTAAGTACAAGAAAAGAGACTCTTCTTACAGTCTGTGCTTTTATCCTTTCCTGTGAGACCAGGATTAGTTTCCGATAGCCCACTGCAGTTTCAATGTTTTCCTTGGACCATCACATTGACGATGAAACACAGAAATCGCATCGGAGTTAAATACAAAAGGCACAATGCCGCCTTAAGTACAAGAATTGAGACTCCTCTTACTGTCGGTGCTTTGAGCATTCCCTGTGAGACCAGTATTAGGTTCCGATACACCACTGCAGGTTCAATGTATTCCTTGGGCCTTCACATTGACGATGAAACACAGAAATCGCATCGGAATTAAATCCAAAAGGCGCAATGCCGCCTTAAGTACAAGAATAGAGACTCGTCATACAGTCGGTGCTTTGAGCATTCCCTGTGAGACCAGTATTACCTTCTGATACACCACTGCAGGTTCAATGTATTCCTTGGACCTTCACATTGACGATGAAACACAGAAATCGCATCGGAATTAAATCCAAAAGGCACAATGCCGCCTTAAGTACAAGAAAAGAGACTCTTCTTACAGTCTGTGCTTTGATCCTTTCCTGTGAGACCAGGATTAGTTTCCGATAGCCCACTGCAGTTTCAATGTTTTCCTTGGACCATCACATTGACGATGAAACACAGAAATCGCTTCGGAATTAAATACAAAAGGCACAATGCTGAAGTACAAGAATAGAGACTCTTTTTACAGTCGGTGCCATGAGCATTCCCTGTGAGACCAGTATTAGCTTCCGATACACCACTGCAAGATCAATATATTCCTTGGACCTTCACATTGACGATGAAACAAGGAAATCGCATCGGAATTAAATATAAAAATCCCAATGCCGCCTTCAGTACAGGAATAGAGTCTCTTCTTACAGTCGGTGCTTTGAGCATTCCCTGTGAGACCAGTATTAGTTTCCGATACACCACTGCAGGTTCAATGTATTCCTTGGACCTTCACATTGTCGATGAAACAAGGAAATCGCATCTGAATTAATTACAAAAGGCGCAATGCCGCCTTAAGTACAAGAATAGAGACTCTTCTTACAGTCGGTGCTTTGAGCATTCCCTGTGAGACCAGTATTAGTTTCTGATACACCACTCCAGGTTCAATGTATTCCTTGGACCTTCACATTGACGATGAAACACAGAAATCGCATCGGAGTTAAATACAAAAGGCACAATGCCGCCTTAAGTACAAGAATTGAGACTCTTCTTACTGTCGGTGCTATGAGCATTCCCTGTGAGACCAGTATTAGTTTCCGATACACCACTGCAGGTTCAATGTATTCCTTGGACGTTCACATTGACGATGAAACACAGAAATCACATCGGAATTAAATACAAAAGGCGCAATGCCGCCTTAAGTACAACAATAGAGGCTCTTCTTACAGTCGGTGCTTCGAGCATTCCCTGTGAGACCATTATTACTCTCTGATACACCACTGCAGGTTCAATGTATTCCTTGGACCTTCACATTGACGATGAAACACAGAAATCGCATCGGAATTAAATCCAAAAGGCACAATGCCGTCATAAGGACAAGAATAGAGACTCTTCTCACAGTCAGTGCTTTGAGCATTCCCTGTGAGACCAGTATTAGTTTCCGATAAACCACTGCGTGTTCAATTTATTCCTTGGACATTCACATTGACGATGAAACACAGAAATCGCATCTGAATTAAATACAAAAGGCGCAATGCCGCCTTAAGTACAATAATAGAGACTCTTCTTACAGTCGATGCTTCAAGCATTCCCTGTGAGACCAGTATTAGTTTCCGATACACCACTGCAGGTTCAATGTTTTCCTTGGACCTTCACATTGACGATGGAACACAGAAATCGCATCGGAGTTAAATACAAAAGGCACAATGCGGCCTTAAGTACAAGAATAGAGGCACTTCTTATTGTCGGTGCTTTGAGCATTCCCTGTGAGACCAGTATTACTTTCCGATACACCACTGCAGGTTCAATGTATTCCTTGGACCTTCACATTGACGATGAAACACAGAAATCGCATCGGAATTAAATACAAAAGCACAATGCCGCCTTAAGTACAAGAATAAAGACTCTTTTTACTGTCGGTGCTTTGAGCATTCCCTGTGAGACCAGTATTAGTTTCCGATTCACCACTGCAGGTTCAATGTATTCCTTGGACCTTCACATTGACGATGAAACACAGAAATCGCATCGGAGTTAAATACAAAAGGCACAATGCCGCCTTAAGTACAAGAATTGGGCCTCCTCTTACTGTCGGTGCTTTGAGCATTCCCTGTGAGACCAGTATTAGGTTCCGATACACCACTGCAGGTTCAATGTATTAATTGGACCTTCACATTGACGATGAAACACAGAAATCGCATCGGAATTAAATACAAAAGGCGCATTGCCGCCTTAAGTACAAGAATAGAGACTCTTCATACAGTCGGTGCTTTGAGCATTCCCTGTGAGACCAGTATTACTTTCCGATACACAACTGCAGGTTCAATGTATTACTTGGACCTTCACATTGACGATGAAACACAGAAATCGCATCGGAATTAAATCCAAAAGGCACAATGCCGTCATAAGTACAAGAATAGAGTCTCTTCTTACAGTCGGTGCTTTGAGCATTCCCAGTGAGACCAGTATTAGTTTCCAACACACCACTGCGTGTTCTATTTATTCCTTGGACATTCAAATTGACGATGAAACACAGAAATCGCATCTGAATTAAATACAAAAGGCGCAGTGCCGCCTTAAGTACAATAATAGAGACTCTTCTTACAGTCGATGCTTTGAGCATTCCCTGTGAGACCAGTATTAGTTTCCGATAAACCACTGCAGGTTCAATGTTTTCCTTGGACCTTCACAATGGCGATGAAACACAGAAATCGCATCGGAATTAAATACAAAAGGCGCAATGCCGCCTTAAATACAAGAATATAGACTCTTCTTACAGTCGGTGCTTTGAGCATTCCCTGTGAGACCAGTATTAGTTTCTGATACACCACTGCAGGTTCATTGTATTCCTTGGACCTTCAGATTGACGATGAAACACAGAAATCGCATCGGATTTAAAAACAAAGGCACAATGCCGCCTTAAGTACAAGAATAGAGACTCTTCTTACTGTCGGTGCTTTGAGCATTCCCTGAGGGACCAGTATTAGTTTCCGATACACCACTGCCGGTTCATTGTATTCCTTACTCCTTCTCACTGACGATGAAACACAGATATCGCATCGGAATGAAATACAAAAGGCTAAATGCCGCCTTAAGTACAAGAATAGAAACTCTTCTTACAGACGGTGCTTTGAGCATTCCGAGTGAGACCAGTATTAGTTTCCGATACACCACTGCAGGATCAATGAATTCCTTGGACATTCACATTGACGATGAAACACAGAAATCGCATCTGAATTAAATACAAAAGGCGCAATGCCGCCTTAAGTACAATAATAGAGACTCTTCTTACAGTCAGTGCTTTGAGCATTCCCTGTGAGACCAGTATTCGTTTCTGATACACCACTGCAGGTTCAATGTATTCCTTGGACGTTCACATTGACGATGAAACAAAGATATCGCATCGGAGTTAAATACATAAGGCACAATGCCGCCTTAAGTACAAGAATAGAGACTCTTCTTACTGTCCGCGCTTTGAGCATTCCCTGTGAGACCAGTATTAGTTTCCGATACACCACTGCAGGTTCAATGTATTCCTTGGACCTTCACATTGACGATGAAACACAGATATCGCATCGGAGTTAAATACAAAAGGCACAATGCCGCCTTAAGTACAAGAATTGAGACTCTTCTTACTGTCGGTGCTTTGAGCATTCCCTGTGAGACCAGTATTACTTTCTGATACACCACTGCAGGTTCAATGTATTCCTTGGACCTTCACATTGACGATGAAACACAGAAATCGCATCGGAATTAAATCCAAAAGGCAGAATGCCATCATAAGTACAAGAATAGAGACTCTTCTTACAGTCGGCGCTTTGAGCAATCCCAGTGAGACCAGTATTAGTTTCCGATACACCACTGCGTGTTCAATTTATTCCTTGGACATTCACATTGACGATGAAACACAGAAATCGCATCTGAATTAAATACAAACGGCGCAATGCCGCCTTAAGTACAATAATAGAGACTCTTTTTACAGTCGATGCTTTGAACATTCCCTGTGAGACCAGTATTAGTTTCCGATACACCACTGCAGGCTCAATGTTTTCCTTGGACCTTCACATTGACGATGAAACACAGAAATCGCATCGGAATTAAATACAAAAGGCGCAATGCCGCCTTAAGTACAAGAATAGAGACTCTTCTTACAGTCGGTGCTTTGAGCATTCCCTGTGAGACCAGTATTAGTTTCTGATACACCACTGCAGGTTCATTGTATTCCTTGGACCTTCACATTGACGATGAGACACAGAAATCGCATCGGAGTTAAATACAAAAGGCACAATGCCGCCTTAAGTACAAGAATAGGGACTCTCCTTACTGTCGGTGCTTTGAGCATTCCCCGTGAGACCAGTATTAGTTTCCGATACACCACTGCAGGTTCAATGTTTTCCTTGGACCTTCACATTGACGATGAAACACAGAAATCGCATCGGAGTTAAATACAAAAGGCACAATGCGGCCTTAAGTACAAGAATAGAGACTCATCTTACTGTCGGTGCTTTGAGCATTCCCTGTGAGACCAGAATTAGTTTCCGATACACCACTGCAGGTTCAATGTATTCCTTGGACCTTCACATTGACGATGAAACACAGAAATCGCATCGCAATTAAATACAAAAGGCACAATGCAGCCTTAAGTACAAGAATAAAGACTCTTCTTACTGTCGGTGTTTTGAGCATTCCCTGTGAGACCAGTATTAGTTTCCGATTCACCACTGCAGGTTCAATGTATTCCTTGGACCTTCACATTGACGATGAAACACAGAAATCGCATCGGAGTTAAATACAAAAGGCACAATGCCGCCTTAAGTACAAGAATTGAGACTCCTCTTACTGTCGGTGCTTTGAGCATTCCCTGTGAGACCAGTATTAGGTTCCGATACACCACTGCAGGTTCAATGTATTCCTTGGACCTTCACATTGACGATGAAACACAGAAATCGCATCGGAATTAAATACAAAAGGCGCAATGCCGCCTTAAGTACAAGAATAGAGACTCTTCATACAGTCGGTGCTTTGAGCATTCCCTGTGAGACCAGTATTACTTTCTGATGCACAACTGCAGGTTCAATGTATTACTTGGACCTTCACATTGTCGATGAAACACAGAAATCGCATCGGAATTAAATCCAAAAGGCACAATGCCGTCATAAGTACAAGAATAGAGTCTCTTCTTACAGTCGGTGCTTTGAGCATTCCCAGTGAGACCAGTATTAGTTTCCAATACACCACTGCGTGTTCTATTTATTCCTTGGACATTCAAATTGACGATGAAACACAGAAATCGCATCTGAATTAAATACAAAAGGCGCAATGCCGCCTTAAGTACAATAATAGAGACTCTTCTTACAGTCGATGCTTTGAGCATTCCCTGTGAGACCAGTATTAGTTTCCGATACACCACTGCAGGTTCAATGTTTTCCTTGGACCTTCACATTGACGATGAAACACAGAAATCGCATCGGAATTAAATACAAAAGGCGCAATACCGCCTTAAATACAAGAATATAGACTCTTCTTACAGTCGGTGCTTTGAGCATTCCCTGTGAGACCAGTATTAGTTTCTGATACACCACTGCAGGTTCATTGTATTCCTTGGAACTTCACATTGACGTTGAAACACAGAAATCGCATCGGAGTTAAAAACAAAGGCACAATGCCGCCCTAAGTACAAGAATAGAGACTCTTCTTACTGTCGGTGCTTTGAGCATTCCCTGTGGGACCAGTATTAGTTTCCGATACACCACTGCCGGTTCATTGTATTCCTTACTCCTTCTCACTGACGATGAAACACAGAAATCGCATCGGAATGAAATACAAAAGGCGAAATGCCGCCTTAAGTACAAGAATAGAAACTCTTCTTACAGTCGGTGCTTTGAGCATTCCGAGTGAGACCAGTATTAGTTTCCGATACACCAATGCAGGATCAATGAATTCCTTGGACATTCACATTGACGATGAAACACAGAAATCGCATCTGAATTAAATACAAAAGGCGCAATGCCGCCTTAAGTACAATAATAGAGACTCTTCTTACAGTCGGTGCTTTGAGCATTCCCTGTGAGACCAGTATTACTTTCTGATACACAACTGCAGGTTCAATGTATTACTTGGACCTTCACATTGACGATGAAACACAGAAATCGCATCGGAATTAAATCCAAAAGGCACAATGTCGTCATAAGTACAAGAATAGAGTCTCTTCTTACAGTCGGTGCTTTGAGCATTCCCAGTGAGAGCAGTATTAGTTTCCAATACACCACTGCGTGTTCTATTTATTCCTTGGACATTCAAATTGACGATGAAACACAGAAATCGCATCTGAATTAAATACAAAATGCGCAATGCCGCCTTAAGTACAATAATAGAGACTCTTCTTACAGTCGATGCTTTGAGCATTCCCTGTGAGACCAGTATTAGTTTCCGATACACCACTGCAGGTTCAATGTTTTCCTTGGACATTTACATTGACGATGAAACACAGAAATCGCATCGGAATTAAATACAAAAGGCGCAATGCCGCCTTAAATACAAGAATATAGACTCTTCTTACAGTCGGTGCTTTGAGCATTCCCTGTGAGACCAGTATTCGTTTCTGATACACCACTGCAGGTTCAATGTATTCCTTGGACCTTCAGATTGACGATGAAACACAGAAAACGCATCGGATTTAAAAACAAAGGCACAATGCCGCCTTAAGTACAAGAATAGAGACTCTTCTTACTGTCGGTGCTTTGAGCATTCCCTGAGGGACCAGTATTAGTTTCCGATACACCACTGCCGGTTCATTGTATTCCTTACTCCTTCTCACTGACGATGAAACACAGATATCGCATCGGAATGAAATACAAAAGGCTAAATGCCGCCTTAAGTACAAGAATAGAAACTCTTCTTACAGACGGTGCTTTTAGCATTCCGAGTGAGACCAGTATTAGTTTCCGATACACCACTGCAGGATCAATGAATTCCTTGGACATTCACATTGACGATGAAACACAGAAATCGCATCTGAATTAAATACAAAAGGCGCAATGCCGCCTTAAGTACAATAATAGAGACTCTTCTTACAGTCAGTGCTTTGAGCATTCCCTGTGAGACCAGTATTCGTTTCTGATACACCACTGCAGGTTCATTGTATTCCTTACTCCTTCTCACTGACGATGAAACACAGATATCGCATCGGAATGAAATACAAAAGGCTAAATGCCGCCTTAAGTACAAGAATAGAAACTCTTCTTACAGACGGTGCTTTTAGCATTCCGAGTGAGACCAGTATTACTTTCTGATACACCACTGCAGGTTCAATGTATTCCTTGGACCTTCACATTGACGATGAAACACAGAAATCGCATCGGAATTAAATCCAAAAGGCAGAATGCCATCATAAGTACAAGAATAGAGACTCTTCTTACAGTCGGCGCTTTGAGTAATCCCAGTGAGACCAGTATTAGTTTCCGATACACCACTGCGTGTTCAATGTATTCCTTGGACATTCACACTGACGATGAAACACAGAAATCGCATCTGAATTAAATACAAACGGCGCAATGCCGCCTTAAGTACAATAATAGAGATTCTTTTTACAGTCGATGCTTTGAACATTCCCTGTGAGACCAGTATTAGTTTCCGATACACCACTGCAGGCTCAATGTTTTCCTTGGACCTTCACATTGACGATGAAACACAGAAATCGCATCGGAATTAAATACAAAAGGCGCAATGCCGCCTTAAGTACAAGAATAGAGACTCTTCTTACAGTCGGTGCTTTGAGCATTCCCTGTGAGACCAGTATTAGTTTCTGATACACCACTGCAGGTTCATTGTATTCCTTGGACCTTCACATTGACGATGAGACACAGAAATCGCATCGGAGTTAAATACAAAAGGCACAATGCCGCCTTAAGTACAAGAATAGGGACTCTCCTTACTGTCGGTGCTTTGAGCATTCCCCGTGAGACCAGTATTAAGTTCCGATACACCACTGCAGGTTCAATGTTTTCCTTGGACCTTCACATTGACGATGAAACACAGAAATCGCATCGGAGTTAAATACAAAAGGCACAATGCGGCCTTAAGTACGAGAATAGAGACTCATCTTACTGTCGGTGCTTTGAGCATTCCCTGTGAGACCAGAATTAGTTTCCGATACACCACTGCAGGTTCAATGTATTCCTTGGACCTTCACATTGACGATGAAACACAGAAATCGCATCGCAATTAAATACAAAAGGCACAATGCAGCCTTAAGTACAAGAATAAAGACTCTTCTTACTGTCGGTGTTTTGAGCATTCCCTGTGAGACCAGTATTAGTTTCCGATTCACCACTGCAGGTTCAATGTATTCCTTGGACCTTCACATTGACGATGAAACACAGAAATCGCATCGGAGTTAAATACAAAAGGCACAATGCCGCCTTAAGTACAAGAATTGAGACTCCTCTTACTGTCGGTGCTTTGAGCATTCCCTGTGAGACCAGTATTAGGTTCCGATACACCACTGCAGGTTCAATGTATTCCTTGGACCTTCACATTGACGATGAAACACAGAAATCGCATCGGAATTAAATACAAAAGGCGCAATGCCGCCTTAAGTACAAGAATAGAGACTCTTCATACAGTCGGTGCTTTGAGCATTCCCTGTGAGACCAGTATTACTTTCTGATGCACAACTGCAGGTTCAATGTATTACTTGGACCTTCACATTGACGATGAAACACAGAAATCGCATCGGAATTAAATCCAAAAGGCACAATGCCGTCATAAGTACAAGAATAGAGTCTCTTCTTACAGTCGGTGCTTTGAGCATTCCCAGTGAGACCAGTATTAGTTTCCAATACACCACTGCGTGTTCTATTTATTCCTTGGACATTCAAATTGACGATGAAACACAGAAATCGCATCTGAATTAAATACAAAAGGCGCAATGCCGCCTTAAGTACAATAATAGAGACTCTTCTTACAGTCGATGCTTTGAGCATTCCCTGTGAGACCAGTATTAGTTTCCGATACACCACTGCAGGTTCAATGTTTTCCTTGGACCTTCACATTGACGATGAAACACAGAAATCGCATCGGAATTAAATACAAAAGGCGAAATGCCGCCTTAAGTACAAGAATAGAAACTCTTCTTACAGTCGGTGCTTTGAGCATTCCGAGTGAGACCAGTATTAGTTTCCGATACACCACTGCAGGATCAATGAATTCCTTGGACATTCACATTGACGATGAAACACAGAAATCGCATCTGAATTAAATACAAAAGGCGCAATGCCGCCTTAAGTACAATAATAGAGACTCTTCTTACAGTCGGTGCTTTGAGCATTCCCTGTGAGACCAGTATTACTTTCTGATACACAACTGCAGGTTCAATGTATTACTTGGACCTTCACATTGACGATGAAACACAGAAATCGCATCGGAATTAAATCCAAAAGGCACAATGCCGTCATAAGTACAAGAATAGAGTCTCTTCTTACAGTCGGTGCTTTGAGCATTCCCAGTGAGAGCAGTATTAGTTTCCAATACACCACTGCGTGTTCTATTTATTCCTTGGACATTCAAATTGACGATGAAACACAGAAATCGCATCTGAATTAAATACAAAATGCGCAATGCCGCCTTAAGTACAATAATAGAGACTCTTCTTACAGTCGATGCTTTGAGCATTCCCTGTGAGACCAGTATTAGTTTCCGATACACCACTGCAGGTTCAATTTTTTCCTTGGACATTTACATTGACGATGAAACACAGAAATCGCATCGGAATTAAATACAAAAGGCGCAATGCCGCCTTAAATACAAGAATATAGACTCTTCTTACAGTCGGTGCATTGAGCATTCCCTGTGAGACCAGTATTCGTTTCTCATACACCACTGCAGGTTCAATGTATTCCTTGGACCTTCACATTGACGATGGTTCACAGATATCGCATCGGAGTTAAATACATAAGGCACAACGCCGCCTTAAGTACAAGAATAGAGACTCTTCTTACTGTCGGTGCTTTGAGCATTCCCTGTGAGACCAGTATTAGTTTCCGATACACCACTGCAGGTTCAATGTATTCCTCGGACCTTCACATTGACGATGAAACACAGATATCGCATCGGAGTTAAATACAAAAGGCACAATGCCGCCTTAAGTACAAGAATTGAGACTCTTCTTACTGTCGGTGCTTTGAGCATTCCCTGTGAGACCAGTATTACTTTCTGATACACCACTGCAGGTTCAATGTATTCCATGGACCTTCACATTGACGATGAAACACAGAAATCGCATCGGAATTAAATCCAAAAGGCAGAATGCCATCATAAGTACAAGAATAGAGACTCTTCTTACAGTCGGCGCTTTGAGCAATCCCAGTGAGACCAGTATTAGTTTCCGATACACCACTGCGTGTTCAATTTATTCCTTGGACATTCACATTGACGATGAAACACAGAAATCGCATCTGAATTAAATACAAACGGCGCAATGCCGCCTTAAGTACAATAATAGAGACTCTTCTTACAGTCGATGCTTTGAGCATTCCCTGTGTGACCAGTATTAGTTTCTGATACACCACTGCAGGTTCATTGTATTCCTTGGACCTTCACATTGACGATGAGACACAGAAATCGCATCGGAGTTAAATAGAAAATGCACAATGCCGCCTTAAGTACAAGAATAGAGACTCCTTACTGTCGGTGCTTTGAGCATTCCCCGTGAGACCAGTATTAGTTTCCGATACACCACTGCAGGTTCAATGTTTTCCTTGGACCTTCACATTGACGATGAAGCACAGAAATCGCATCGGAGTTAAATACAAAAGGCACAATGCGGCCTTAAGTACAAGAATAGAGACTCATCTTACTGTCGGTGCTTAGAGCATTCCCTGTGAGACCAGTATTAGTTTCCGATACACCACTGCAGGTTCAATGTATTCCTTGGACCTTCACATTGACGATGAAACACAGAAATCGCATCGCAATTAAATACAAAAGGCACAATGCAGCCTTAAGTACAAGAATAAAGACTCTTCTTACTGTCGGTGTTTTGAGCATTCCCTGTGAGACCAGTATTAGTTTCCGATTCACCACTGCAGGTTCAATGTATTCCTTGGACCTTCACATTGACGATGAAACACAGAAATCGCATCGGAGTTAAATACAAAAGGCACAATGCCGCCATAAGTACAAGAATTGAGACTCCTCTTACTGTCGGTGCTTTGAGCATTCCCTGTGAGACCAGTATTAGGTTCCGATACACCACTGCAGGTTCAATGTATTCCTTGGACCTTCACATTGACGATGAAACACAGAAATCGCATCGGAATTAAATACAAAAGGCGCAATGCCGCCTTAAGTACAAGAATAGAGACTCTTCATACAGTCGGTGCTTTGAGCATTCCCTGTGAGACCAGTATTACTTTCTGATACACAACTGCAGGTTCAATGTATTACTTGGACCTTCACATTGACGATGAAACACAGAAATCGCATCGGAATTAAATCCAAAAGGCACAATGCCGTCATAAGTACAAGAATAGAGTCTCTTCTTACAGTCGGTGCTTTGAGCATTCCCAGTGAGACCAGTATTAGTTTCCAATACACCACTGCGTGTTCCATTTATTCCTTGGACATTCAAATTGACGATGAAACTCAGAAATCGCATCTGAATTAAATACAAAAGGCGTAATGCCGCCTTAAGTACAATAATAGAGACTATTCTTACAGTCGATGCTTTGAGCATTCCCTGTGAGACCAGTATTAGTTTCCGATACACCACTGCAGGTTCAATGTTTTCCTTGGAGCTTCACATTGACGATGAAACACAGAAATGGCATCGGAATTAAATACAAAAGGCGCAATGCCGCCTTAAATACAAGAATATAGACTCTTCTTACAGTCGGTGCTTTGAGCATTCCCTGTGAGACCAGTATTAGTTTCTGATACACCACTGCTGGTTCATTGTATTCCTTGGACCTTCACATTGACGTTGAAACACAGAAATCGCATCGGAGTTAAAAACAAAGGCACAATGCCGCCTTAAGTACAAGAATAGAGACTCTTCTTACTGTCGGTGCTTTGAGCATTCCCTGTGGGATTAGTATTAGTTTCCGATACACCACTGCCGGTTCATTGTATTCCTTACTCCTTCTCACTGACGATGAAACACAGAAATCGCATCGGAATGAAATACAAAAGGCGAAATGCCGCCTTAAATACAAGAATAGAAACTCTTCTTACAGTTGGTGCTTTGAGCATTCCGAGTGAGACCAGTATTAGTTTCCGATACACCACTGCAGGATCAATGAATTCCTTGGACATTCACATTGACGATGAAACACAGAAATCGCATCTGAATTAAATACAAAAGGCGCAATGCCGCCTTAAGTACAATAATAGAGACTCTTCTTACAGTCAGTGCTTTGAGCATTCCCTGTGAGACCAGTATTACTTTCTGATACACAACTGCAGGTTCAATGTATTACTTGGACCTTCACATTGACGATGAAACACAGAAATCGCATCGGAATTAAATCCAAAATTCACAATGCCGTCATAAGTACAAGAATAGAGTCTCTTCTTACAGTCGGTGCTTTGAGCATTCCCAGTGAGAGCAGTATTAGTTTCCAATACACCACTGCGTGTTCTATTTATTTCTTGGACATTCAAATTGACGATGAAACACAGAAATCGCATCTGAATTAAATACAAAATGCGCAATGCCGCCTTAAGTACAATAATAGAGACTCTTCTTACAGTCGATGCTTTGAGCATTCCCTGAGAGACCAGTATTAGTTTCCGATACACCACTGCAGGTTCAATGTATTCCTCGGACCTTCACATTGACGATGAAACACAGATATCGCATCGGAGTTAAATACAAAAGGCACAATGCCGCCTTAAGTACAAGAATTGAGATTCTTCTTACTGTCGGTGCTTTGAGCATTCCCTGTGAGACCAGTATTACTTTCTGATACACCACTGCAGGTTCAATGTATTCCTTGGACCTTCACATTGACGATGAGACACAGAAATCGCATCGGAATTAAATCCAAAAGGCAGAATGCCATCATAAGTACAAGAATAGAGACTCTTCTTACAGTCGGTGCTTTGAGCAATCCCAGTGAGACCAGTATTAGTTTCCGATACACCACTGCGTGTTCAATTTATTCCTTGGACATTCACATTGACGATGAAACACAGAAATCACATCTGAATTAAATACAAACGGCGCAATGCCGCCTTAAGTACAATAATAGAGACTCTTCTTACAGTCGATGCTTTGAGCATTCCCTGTGAGACCAGTATTAGTTTCCGATACACCACTGCAGGTTCAATGTTTTCCTTGGAGCTTCACATTGACGATGAAACACAGAAATCGCATCGGAATTAAATACAAAAGGCGCAATGCCGCCTTAAATACAAGAATTTAGACTCTTCTTACAGTCGGTGCTTTGAGCATTCCCTGTGAGACCAGTATTAGTATCTGATACACCACTGCAGGTTCATTGTATTCCTTGGACCTTCACATTGACGTTGAAACACAGAAATCGCATCGGAGTTAAAAACAAAGGCACAATGCCGCCTTAAGTACAAGAATGGAGACTCTTCTTACTGTCGGTGCTTTGAGCATTCCCTGTGGGACCAGTATTAGTTTCCGATACACCACTGCCGGTTCATTGTATTCCTTACACCTTCTCACTGACGATGAAACACAGAAATCGCATTGGAATGAAATACAAAAGGCGAAATGCCGCCTTAAGTACAAGAATAGAAACTCTTCTTACAGTCGGTGCTTTGAGCATTCCGAGTGAGACCAGTATTAGTTTCCGATACACCACTGCAGGATCAATGAATTCCTTGGACATTCACATTGACGATGAAACACAGAAATCGCATCTGAATTAAATACAAAAGGCGCAATGCCGCCTTAAGTACAATAATAGAGACTCTTCTTACAGTCGGTGCTTTGAGCATTCCCTGTGAGACCAGTATTACTTTCTGATACACAACTGCAGGTTCAATGTATTACTTGGACCTTCACATTGACGATGAAACACAGAAATCGCATCGGAATTAAATCCAAAAGGCAGAATGCCATCATAAGTACAAGGATAGAGACTCTTCTTACAGTCGGTGCTTTGAGCAATCCCAGTGAGACCAGTATTAGTTTCCGATACACCACTGCGTGTTCAATTTATTCCTTGGACATTCACATTGACGATGAAACACAGAAATCGCATCTGAATTAAATACAAACGGCGCAATGCCGCCTTAAGTACAATAATAGAGACTCTTCTTACAGTCGATTCTTTGAGCATTCCCTGTGAGACCAGTATTAGTTTCCGATACACCACTGCCGGTTCATTGTATTCCTTGGACCTTCTCATTGACGATGAAACACAGAAATTGCATCGGAATTAAATACAAACGGCACAATGCTGCCTTAAGCACAAGAATATAAAATCTTCTTACCGTCGGTGTTTTGAGCATTCCCTGTGAGACCAGTATTAGTTTCCGATACAACACTGTAGGTTCAATGTATTCCATGGACCTTCACATTGACGATGAAACACAGAAATCGCATCGGAATTAAATTCAAAAGGCACTATGCCGTCTTAGGTACAAGAATAGAGACACTACTTACAGTCGGTGCTTTGAGCATTCCCTGTGAGACCAGTATTAGTTTCCGAAACACCACTGCAGGTTCAATGTATTCCTTGGACCTTCACATTGACGATGAAAGACCGAATCGCATAGGAAATAAATACAAAAGGCGCAATGCCGCCTTAAGTACAAGAATAGAGACTCTTCTTACAGTCGGTGCTTTGAGCATTCCCTGTGAGACCAGTATTAGTTTCTGATACACCACTGCAGGTTCAATGAATTCCTTGGACCTTCACATTGACGATGAAACACAGATATCGCATCGGAGTTAAATACAAAAGTCACAATGCCGCCTTAAGAACAAGAATTGAGACTATTCTTACTGTCGGTGCTTTGAGCATTCCCTGTGACACCAGTATTAGGTTCCCATACACCACTGCAGGTTCAATGTATTCCTTGGACCTTCACATTGACGATGAAACACAGAAATCGCATTGTAATTAAATACAAAAGGCGCAATGCAGACTCAAGTACAAGAATAGAGACTCTTCTTACAGTCGGTGATTTGAGCATTCCCTGTGAGACCAGTATAAGTTTCTGATACACTACTGCAGGTTCATTGTATTCCTTGGACCTTCACATTGACGATGAAACACAGAAATCGCATCGGAATTAAATATAAAAAACCCAATGCCGCCTTAAGTACAAGAATAGAGACTCTTCTCACAGTCGGTGCTTTGAGCATTCCCTGTGAGACCAGTTTTAGTTTCTGATACACCACTGCAGGTTCAATGTATTGCTTGGACCTTCCCATTGACGATGAAACACAGTAATCGCATCGGAATTAAATACAAAAGGCGCAATGCCGCCTTAAGTACAAGAATAGAGACTCTTCTTACAGTCGGTGCTTTGAGCATACCCTGTGAGACCAGTATTACTTTCTGATACACCACTGCAGGTTCAATGTATTCCCTGGACCTTCACATTGATGATGAAACACAGAAATCGCATCGGAATTAAATCCAAAAGGCACAAAGCCGTCATAAGTACAAGAATAGAGACTCTGCTTACAGTCGCTGCTTTGAGCATTCCCAGTGAGACCAGTATTAGTTTCCGATTCACCACTGCGTGTTCAATTTATTCCTTGGACATTCACATTGACGATGAAACACAGAAATCGCATCTGAATTAAATACAAAAGGCGCAATGTCGCCTTAAGTACAATAATAGAGACTCTTCTTACAGTCGATGCTTTGAGCATTCCCTGTGAGAACAGTTATAGTTTCCGATACACCACTGCAGGTTCAATGTATTCCTTGGACCTACACCTTAACGATGAAACACAGATATCGCATCGTAATGAAATACAAAAGGTGCTATGCCGCCTTAAGTACAAGAATAGAGACTCTTCTTACAGTCGGTGCTTTGAGCATTCCCTGTGAGACCAGTATTAGTTTCTGATACACCACTGCAGGTTCATTGTATTCCTTGGACCTTCACATTGACGATGAAACACAGAAATCGCATCGGAATTAAATATAAAAAACCCAATGCCGCCTTAAGTACAAGAATAGAGACTCTTCTTACAGTCGGTGCTTTGAGCATTCCCTGTGAGACCAGTTTTAGTTTCTGATACACCACTGCAGGTTCAATGTATTGCTTGGACCTTCCCATTGACGATGAAACACAGAAATCGCATCGGAATTAAATACAAAAGGCGCAATGCCGCCTTAAGTACAAGAATAGAGACTCTTCTTACAGTCGGTGCTTTGAGCATACCCTGTGAGACCAGTATTACTTTCTGATACACTACTGCAGGTTCAATGTATTCCTTGGACCTTCACATTGATGATGAAACACAGAAATCGCATCGGAGTTAAATACATAAGGCACAAAGCCGTCATAAGTACAAGAATAGAGACTCTGCTTACAGTCGCTGCTTTGAGCATTCCCAGTGAGACCAGTATTAGTTTCCGATTCACCACTGCGTGTTCAATTTATTCCTTGGACATTCACATTGACGATGAAACACAGAAATCGCATCTGAATTAAATACAAAAGGCGCAATGTCGCCTTAAGTACAATAATAGAGACTCTTCTTACAGTCGATGCTTTGAGCATTCCCTGTGAGAACAGTAATAGTTTCCGATACACCACTGCAGGTTCAATGTATTCCTTGGACCTACACATTAACGATGAAACACAGAAATCGCATCGTAATGAAATACAAAACGTGCTATGCCGCCTTAAGTACAAGAATAGAGACTCTTCTTACAGTCGGTGCTTTGAGCATTCCCTGTGAGACCAGTATTAGTTTCTGATACACCACTGCAGGTTCATTGTATTCCTTGGACCTTCACATTGACGATGAAACACAGTAATCGCATCGGAATTAAATACAAAAGGCACAATGCTGTCTTAAGTACAAGAATAGAGACTCTTTTTACAGTCGGTGCCATGAGCATTCCCTGTGAGACCAGTATTAGTTTCTGATACACCACTGCAGGATCAATGTATTCCTTGGACCTTCACATTGACGATGAAACACAGAAATCGCATCGGAATTAAATATAAAAAGCCCAATGCCGCCTTAAGTACAAGAATAGAGACTCTTCTTACAGTCGGTACTTTGAGCATTCCCTGTGAGACCAGTATTACTTTCTGATACACAACTGCAGGTTCAATGTATTGCTTGGACCTTCTCATTGACGATGAAACATAGAAATCGCATCGGAGTTTAATACAAAAGGCACAATGCCGCCTTAAGTGCTGGTTGAATGTATTCCTTGGACCTTCACATTGACGATGATACACAGAAATCGAATCGGAATTAGATACAAAAGTCGCAATGCCGCCTTAAGTACAAGAATAGAGACTCTTCTTACAGTCGGTGTTTTGAGCAATCCCTGTGAGACCAGTATTAGTTTCCGATACACGACTGCAGGTTCAATGAATTCCTTGGACCTTCACATTGACGATGAAACACAGAAATTGCATCGGAATTAAATACAAAAGGCGCAATGCCGCCTTAATGACAAGAATAGAGACTCTTCTTACAGTCGGTGCTTTGAGCATTCCCTGTGAGACCAGTATTAGTTTCTGATACACCACTGCAGGTTCATTGTATTCCTTGGACCTTCACATTGACGATGAAACACAGAAATCGCATCGGAATTAAATATAAAAAACCCAATGCCGCCTTAAGTACAAGAATAGAGACTCTTCTTACAGTCGGTGCTTTGAGCATTCCCTGTGAGACCAGTTTTAGTTTCTGATACACCACTGCAGGTTCAATGTATTGCTTGGACCTTCCCATTGACGATGAAACACAGAAATCGCATCGGAATTAAATACAAAAGGCGCAATGCCGCCTTAAGTACAAGAATAGAGACTCTTCTTACAGTCGGTGCTTTGAGCATACCCTGTGAGACCAGTATTACTTTCTGATACACCACTGCAGGTTCAATGTATTCCCTGGACCTTCACATTGATGATGAAACACAGAAATCGCATCGGAATTAAATCCAAAAGGCACAAAGCCGTCATAAGTACAAGAATAGAGACTCTGCTTACAGTCGCTGCTTTGAGCATTCCCAGTGAGACCAGTATTAGTTTCCGATTCACCACTGCGTGTTCAATTTATTCCTTGGACATTCACATTGACGATGAAACACAGAAATCGCATCTGAATTAAATACAAAAGGCGCAATGTCGCCTTAAGTACAATAATAGAGACTCTTCTTACAGTCGATGCTTTGAGCATTCCCTGTGAGAACAGTTATAGTTTCCGATACACCACTGCAGGTTCAATGTATTCCTTGGACCTACACCTTAACGATGAAACACAGATATCGCATCGTAATGAAATACAAAAGGTGCTATGCCGCCTTAAGTACAAGAATAGAGACTCTTCTTACAGTCGGTGCTTTGAGCATTCCCTGTGAGACCAGTATTAGTTTCTGATACACCACTGCAGGTTCATTGTATTCCTTGGACCTTCACATTGACGATGAAACACAGAAATCGCATCGGAATTAAATATAAAAAACCCAATGCCGCCTTAAGTACAAGAATAGAGACTCTTCTTACAGTCGGTGCTTTGAGCATTCCCTGTGAGACCAGTTTTAGTTTCTGATACACCACTGCAGGTTCAATGTATTGCTTGGACCATCCCATTGACGATGAAACACAGAAATCGCATCGGAATTAAATACAAAAGGCACAATGCCGCCTTAAGTACAAGAATAGAGACTCTTCTTACAGTCGGTGCTTTGAGCATACCCTGTGAGACCAGTATTACTTTCTGATACACCACTGCAGGTTCAATGTATTCCTTGGACCTTCACATTGATGATGAAACACAGAAATCGCATCGGAATTAAATCCAAAATGCACAAAGCCGTCATAAGTACAAGAATAGAGACTCTGCTTACAGTCGCTGCTTTGAGCATTCCCAGTGAGACCAGTATTAGTTTCCGATTCACCACTGCGTGTTCAATGTATTCCTTGGACATTCACATTGACGATGAAACACAGAAATCGCATCTGAATTAAATACAAAAGGCGCAATGTCGCCTTAAGTACAATAATAGAGACTCTTCTTACAGTCGATGCTTTGAGCATTCCCTGTGAGAACAGTAATAGTTTCCGATACACCACTGCAGGTTCAATGTATTCCTTGGACCTACACATTAACGATGAAACACAGAAATCGCATCGGAATTAATTACATAAGGCGCAATGCCACTTTAAGTACAAGAATAGAGACTTTTCCTACTGTCGATGCTTTGAGCATTCCCTGAGAGACTAGTATTAGTTTCCGATACACCACTGCAGGTTCAATGTATTCCTTGGACCTTCACATTGACGATGAAACACAGAAATCGCATCGGAATGAAATACAAAGAGCGCAATGCCGCCTTAAGTACAAGAATAGAGACTCTTCTTACAGTCGATGCTTTGAGCATTCCCTGTGAGACCAGTATTAGTTTCTGATACACCACTGCAGGTTCAATGTATTCCTTGGACCTTCACATTGACGATGAAACATAGAAATCGCATCGGAGTTTAATACAAAAGGCACAATGCCGCCTTAAGTGCTGGTTCAATGTATTCCTTGGACCTTCACATTGACGATGATACACAGAAATCGAATCGGAATTAGATACAAAAGTCGCAATGCCGCCTTAAGTACAAGAATAGAGACTCTTCTTACAGTCGGTGTTTTGAGCAATCCCTGTGAGACCAGTATTAGTTTCCGATACACGACTGCAGGTTCAATGAATTCCTTGGACCTTCACATTGACGATGAAACACAGAAATTGCGTCGGAATTAAATACAAAAGGCGCAATGCCGCCTTAATGACAAGAATAGAGACTCTTCTTACAGTCGGTGCTTTGAGCTTTCCCTGTGAGACCAGTATTAGTTTCCGATACACAACTGCAGGTTCAATGTATTCCTTGGACCTTCACATTGACGATGAAACACAGAAATCGCATCGGAATTAATTACAAAAGGCGCAATGCCACTTTAAGTACAAGAATAGAGACTTTTCCTACTGTCGATGCTTTGAGCATTCCCTGAGAGACTAGTATTAGTTTCCGATAAACCACTGCAGGTTCAATGTATTCCTTGGACCTTCACATTGATGATGAAACACAGAATTCGCATCGGAATGAAATACAAATGGCGCAATGCCGCCTTAAGTACAAGAATAGAGACTCTTCTTACAGTCGATGCTTTGAGCATTCCCTGTGAGACCAGTATTAGTTTCTGATACACCACTGCAGGTTCAATGTATTCCTTGGACCTTCACATTGACGATGAAACATAGAAATCGCATCGGAGTTTAATACAAAAGGCACAATGCCGCCTTAAGTGCTGGTTCAATGTATTCCTTGGACCTTCACATTGACGATGATACACAGAAATCGCATCGGAGTTAAATACAAATGGCACAATGCCGCCTGAAGTACAAGAATAGAGACTCTTCTTACTGTCGGTGCTTTGAGCATTTCCTGTGAGACCAGTATTAGTTTCTGATACACCACTGCAGGTTCAATGTATTCCTTCTACCTTCACATTGACGATGAAACACAGAAATCGCTTCGAAATTAAATACACAAGATACACTGACGTCATAAGTACAAGAATAGCGACTCTTCTTACAGTCGGTGTTTTGAGCATTCCCTGTGAGACCAGTATTAGTTTCCGATACACCACTGCAGGTACAATGTATTCCTTGGACCTTCACATTGACGATAAAACACAGAAATCGAATCGGAATTAGATACAAAAGTCGCAATGCCGCCTTAAGTACAAGAATAGAGACTGTAACAAATAAAAAATATAAAATAAAATAATAATAATAAAATATAATAATAATAATTTGTAATAATAATAACTGTTATTGTTTGGATAAGTAATTGAGGGATTAAAATTTTACGCCGTGAATTTATCGAGCTTCGCACGTCCGAAGATGTACGGAACGTAGCCAGGGCTCATTATGCATTTTTTTTGTAGACAGAGTCTGATATCTGACCTCAGCTTCAATCATGAAAATGGAGTGTCTAAAACTACTAAAACAAAGAAAAGCATACGATTAAATAAAACATATATTCATTTTAACACATACATTACGATATAAATTACACTTACGTAAAATTCTAGATAAATAATGGCAGATCATTCACAAATGAGAGCGACTTATTAATTCTGCGCCTCTTTTCTGCTAATAAATATCAATATGGCTAACTGTGGAGCCGCACAAAATATTAAATCCTTCTAGGACAACGAATGACATGAGAGAGTTGATGCCTACTCGCTGTGACAAGAGAGCGGTGTTAATTGCTTTATTTTGCATTCTCTTGTCTTAAAAAATCGATACATATAATCTAAGTTAACTAACTTAAATATTATCTGTGCTCTAGTGCAAATGGTTCCTTAAACTGCCCCCCAAATTGCGAGAGCAAAGGTGTACCACCTGCAGCTGAGCAATTTGTTGACGTATTTTCTTTATTTGTCATGTCATGAATCATAAGTTATTACGTATCTTGTTTCACAGATTCAACATACTTAAAATATCATAAAATGTCATACATCCACAAAAATACATAAATAATAATTACATACAAGATCAATGAAAGTGAAAAGAAAAAATAAAAATATTCGCTTCCGAGCAGTATTGAACTCAGGAACTGCAGTATCAGAGACTAGCGAAGTGGCTCAGCGTTATCACTGCTAGCGTGTATACAGTTCTCAATTTTATGTAACAGTTCTACACAGACTGTAACGAATTTCATAGTTCGTATTCACTTGTGCTGTTACTTTGTAAAAATTTTGTTGGGCATATAGTCCGTTGTTCTCTTTCACTTCAAAATGTTATTACACATGTTCATTCAATAAATAAAATTAATTAATGGTTTTGTGCATATTCAGAGATATGTGAACATATTCTCTTTAGAATGTCACTTGGTAGTAAAGGTTTATACTGTGCTAAAGTCTTTGCACTTTAAAATAAATGTCACGTGTCACACGTTTTGTTTACATTGAGACGAAAGTTCTTGAAGAAACAAGTTGGAGATCAAGAATCTCGCAACGAAGCGTGCTTTGGAAGACATAGTTAAAATGTGATTTCGTCGTGGTAGGAATTCATGGTGTCAGTGGTTCCATACTGACCAGTCCGTGTTACATCTACTCAATAACCTCCATATTTCGTCTTCCAAAAAGCGTATGTCGTCTCCTGGATATTGTGTCGTCGTTTCGTCGAAAAGTGTGCCGTGGTTTTGCTACTCACGTCACCTATAGTGTCCCATCATGAGCGCAGTGAACCGTTTTTTTATATTTGCACACAACTTGTTCATACATTGTTCGTTGCAAAACAAAATGTTCGTTCACAACAGAGAGCACAAAACATAACAAATATCACTTCACTTTGAGTACAGTTTTCTGTTACATATTTACATAGATATAAAAAATTTTCTGTGAAACATGTATCTATACATTTACACTACATTGTTTCGTAATACATATACATATTTTATATTTTTCAATTACACTAAACTAGATATTTACAAGTACATATGGGTCAGACATAAAAAAAAATTATCTAATAGGTTCAGTGTATTGTGTATTTGAGTGTTGAAATTCGTGTGTGTACATGTGTTCATTTCCGAATCGAGATTTTCTTCTGTGTGTGTAAAAATGTGTAGTGGGTGTACTCTTCTGTTGTGCTTGGCATTGAGTTGTCTTTGTTTGCATATCGTCATCGATTACTTGTCTATTGTTGTTCATGTATTCCACTACAGAATCGTGCACAATATGTGGCAATTTGTTTTGTATGCATTCTTCAAAAATTTCGTCTTTGTGTGCCGTCCATTCTTTAAATTGTGAATTAATGCGAGACAAATGGGGTTCAGCCTCTATCTGTATTGTTGTGTGAATCTGTTTGTGGATGTCAGCTACGTTTGTTTCTATTGTATTCACCTTTAAATTAATTTCGTCACATGCGTGCGTGTTTGATTCTAGTTTGCAATTAATAGTTTCACAGGTTTTTGTCAAGTCATTGATGTGGTTGGCATTGTCGCTTTGTCGTAATTCTAAATTTTCGAATTTTTCCGTAAGATCGTCGACCTGTTTGGAAAGACGTTTATTAATTTCATCTACCTTTTGAGTCAGTGTGGCGAAGTCTGATTTTATGTCATTTCTGAAGGCTGCATTGTCTGTCATTAATTGTGAGAATTTTTCGTCATTATCTTGCTTAATATTGGATATGCCTTCCAAAATTGAATTCAGTATAGCGCCAAAATTTTGATTGCAAAATGAGCTTGCCCCCGCCGCGTCATTAGACGTGACATGGTCTCTCAGGTTTGGTTCTGAATTGCTCCTCTCGGCGTTTGTTTGTGTCTGTAGCGGATTATTTTGATGTGTTTGCGTGTCTGTATTAATTTCTGTGTCTGAATGTGTCTGTGTATCCACGTTTGCATTACTTGATTGTTGTTCCATTGTGTACTGGTGTCGAGTTTTTACCATATCGTGGATAAATTGTGTGCAAGAAAAATATTGTTTAAACGCGTAGTGTGAAAATGTACTGCCTATGTGTGTGTTTAAATGACTGAGAATGATTGAGAGATGACTTTAAAGATCTAAAGTAGCATACGTGTTAATGGTGACTAGCCATGTTGCTTGAATCTTGTACAATGTCGGCCATATTGTGCAATGTAACTTGCGTATTGTTGGATCGGAATGTAATCGTCTGAATAATGAGATTTCGCGGAATTTGGAAAAAATTACTGAATGGAAACTGAATATTGAATTTAATGCTGAGAAAAATAATTTTGAATGAAAAATGTGCTTGGAATCAATTGTGGATGCGCAAGTGCTGCGTCTTACCGTACATGTCGTCTTGATGCGAAGATGGCATTTCCAGTCCAAATTCTCTCCAGATTTTATTCGTTTTCTTCAATATTCTCGTCACCGGTCAGGATGTACATGAAGAAGAACAATTAGTTGTAGTACAGATACAATAATGAGTCCTGGCACATAGTCGCCAGTGTAACAAATAAAAAATATAAAATAAAATAATAATAATAAAATATAATAATAATAATTTGTAATAATAATAACTGTTATTGTTTGGATAAGTAATTGAGGGATTAAAATTTTACGCCGTGAATTTATCGAGCTTCGCACGTCCGAAGATGTACGGAACGTAGCCAGGGCTCATTATGCATTTTTTTTGTAGACAGAGTCTGATATCTGACCTCAGCTTCAATCATGAAAATGGAGTGTCTAAAACTACTAAAACAAAGAAAAGCATACGATTAAATAAAACATATATTCATTTTAACACATACATTACGATATAAATTACACTTACGTAAAATTCTAGATAAATAATGGCAGATCATTCACAAATGAGAGCGACTTATTAATTCTGCGCCTCTTTTCTGCTAATAAATATCAATATGGCTAACTGTGGAGCCGCACAAAATATTAAATCCTTCTAGGACAACGAATGACATGAGAGAGTTGATGCCTACTCGCTGTGACAAGAGAGCGGTGTTAATTGCTTTATTTTGCATTCTCTTGTCTTAAAAAATCGATACATATAATCTAAGTTAACTAACTTAAATATTATCTGTGCTCTAGTGCAAATGGTTCCTTAAAAGACTCTTCTTACAGTCGGTGTTTTGAGCAATCCCTGTGAGACCAGTATTAGTTTCCGATACACGACTGCAGGTTCAATGAATTCCTTGGACCTTCACATTGACGATGAAACACAGAAATTGCATCGGAATTAAATACAAAAGGCGCAATGCCGCCTTAATGACAAGAATAGAGACTCTTCTTACATTCGGTGCTTTGAGCATTCCCTGTGAGACCAGTATTAGTTTCCGATACACAACTGCAGGTTCATTGTATTCCTTGGACCTTCACATTGACGATGAAACACAGAAATCGCATCGGAATTAAATACAAACGGCACAATGCCGCCTTAAGAACAAGAATAGAAAATCTTCTTACAGTCGGTGTTTTGAGCATTCCCTGTGAGACCAGTATTAGTTTCCGATACAACACTGTACGTTTAATGTATTCCATGGACCTTCACATTGACGATGAAACACAGAAATCGCATCGAAATTAAATTCAAAAGGCACTATGCCGTCTTAAGTACAAGAATAGAGACTCTTCTTACAGTCGGTGCTTTGAGCTTTCCCTTTGAGACCAGTATTAGTTTCCTGATACACCACTGCAGGTTCAATGTATTCCTTGGACCTTCACATTGACGATGAAAGACAGAAATCGCATCGGAATTAAATACAAAAGGCGCAATGCCGCCTTAAGTACAAGAATAGAGACTCTTCTTACAGTCGGTGCTTTGAGCATTAACTGTGAGACCAGTATTAGTTTCTGATAAACCACTGCAGGTTCATTGTATTCCTTGGACCTTCACATTGACGATGAAACACAGAAATCGCATCGGAATTAAATGCAAATGGCACAATGCTGTCTTAAGTACAAGAATAGAGGCTCTTTTTACAGTCGGTGCCATGAGCATTCCCAGTGAGACCAGTATTAGTTTTAGATACACCACTGCAGGATCAATGTATTCCTTGGACATTCACATTGACGATGAAACACAGAAATCGCATCTGAATTAAATACAAAAGTCGCAATGCCGCCTTAAGTACAATAATAGAGACTCTTCTTACAGTCGGTGCTTTGAGCATTCCCTGTGAGACCAGTATTAGTTTCTGATACACCACTGTAGGTTCAATGTATTCCTTGGACCTTCACATTGACGATGAAACACAGATATCGCATCGGAGTTAAATACAAAAGGCACAATGCCGCTTTAAGTACAAGAATAGAGACTCTTCTTACAGTCGGTGCTTTGAGCATTCCCTGTGAGACCAGTATTAGTTTCCGATACACCACTGCAGGTTCAATGTATTCCTTGGACCTTCACATTGACGATGAAACACAGAAATCGCATCGGAGCTAAATACAAAAGCCACAATGCCGCCTTAAGTACAAGAATTGAGACTCTTCTTACTGTCGGTGCTTTGAGCATTCCCTGTGACACCAGTATTAGGTTCCCATACACCACTGCAGGTTCAATGTATTCCTTGGACCTTCACATTGACGATAAAACACAGAAATCGCATCGGAATTAAATACAAAAGGCGCAATGCCGCCTTAAGTACAATAATAGGGACTCTTCTTACAGTCGATGCTTTGAGCATTCCCTGTGAGACCAGTATTAGTTTCCGATACACCACTGCAGGTTCAATGTGTTCCTTGGACCTTCACATTGACGATGAAACACAGAAATCGCATTGTAATTAAATACAAAAGGCGCAATGCCGCCTGAAGTACAAGAAAAGAGACTCTTCTTACAGTCGGTGCTTTGAGCATTCCCTGTGAGCCCAGTATTAGTTCTGATACACCACTGCAGGTTCATTGTATTCCTTGGACCTTCACATTGACGATGAAACACAGAAATCGCATCGGAATTAAATACAAAAGGCACAATGCTGTCTTAAGTACAAGAATAGAGACTCTTCTTACAGTCGGTGCTTTGAGCATACCCTGTGAGACCAGTATTACTTTCAGATACACCACTGCAGGTTCAATGTATTCCTTGGTCCTTCACATTGATGATGAAACACAGAAATCGCATCGGAATTAAATCCAAAAGGCACAAAGCCGTCATAAGTACAAGAATAGAGACTCTTCTTACAGTCGGTGCTTTGAGCATTCCCAGTGAGACCAGTATTAGTTTCCGATACACCACTGCGTGTTCAATTTATTCCTTGGACATTCACATTGACGATGAAACACAGAAATCGCATCTGAATTAAATATAAAAAGCCCAATGCCGCCTTAAGTACAAGAATAGAGACTCTTCTTACAGTCGGTGCTTTGAGCATTCCCTGTGAGACCAGTATTACTTTCTGATACACCACTGCAGGTTCAATGTATTGCATGGACCTTCTCATTGACGATGAAACACAGAAATCGCATCGGAATTAATTACAAAAGTCGCAATGCCACCTTAAGTACAAGAATAGAGACTCTTCCTACTGTCGGCGCTTTGAGCATTCCCTGTGAGACCAGTATTAATTTCTGATACACCACTGCAGGTTCAATGTATTCCTTGGACCTTCACATTGACGATGAAACACAGAAATCGCATCGGAATTAATTACAAAAGGCGCAATGCTACTTTAAGTACAAGAATAGAGACTCTTCCTACTGTCGATGCTTTGAGCATTCCCTGTGAGACCAGTATTAGTTTCTGGTACATCACTGCAGGTTCAATGTATTCCTTGGACCTTCACATTGACTATGAAACACGAAATCGCATCGGAGTTAAATACAAAAGGCACAATGCCGCCCTAAGTACAAAAATAAAGATTCTTCTTACTGTCGGTACTTTGAGCATTCCCTGTGAGACCAGTATTAGTTTCCGATACACCACTGCAGGTTCAATGTATTCCTTGGACCTTCACATTGACGATGAAACACAGAAATCGCATCGGAATGAAATACAAAAGGCGCAATGCCGCCTTAAGTACAAGAATAGAGACTTTTCTTACAGTCGATGCTTTGAGCATTCCCTGTGAGACCAGTATTAGTTTCTGATACACCACTGCAGGTTCAATATATTCCTTGGACCTTCACATTGACGATGAGACATAGAAATCGCATCGGAGTTAAATACAAAAGGCACAATGCCGCCTTAAGTGCTGGTTCAATGTATTCCTTGGACCTTCACATTGACGATGATACACAGAAATCGCATCGGAGTTAAATACAAAAGGCACAATGCCGCCTGAAGTACAAAAATAGAGACTCTTCTTTTTGTCGGTGCTTTGAGCATTCCCTGTGAGACCAGTATTAGTTCCTGATACACCACTGCATTTTCAATGTATTCCTTCTACCTTCACATTGACGATGAAACACAGAAATCGCTTCGAAATTAAATACACAAGGCACAATGACGTCATAAGTACAAGAATAGCGACTGTTCTTACAGTCGGTGTTTTGAGCATTCCCTGTGAGACCAGTATTAGTTTCCGATACACCACTGCAGGTACAATGTATTCCTTGGACCTTCACATTGACGATGAAACACAGAAATCGAATCGGAATTAGATACAAAAGGCGCAATGCCGCCTTAAGTACAAGAATAGAGACTCTTCTTACAGTCGGTGTTTTGAGCAATCCCTGTGAGACCAGTATTAGTTTCCGATACACGACCGCAGGTTCAATGAATTCCTTGGACCTTCACATTGACGATGAAACACAGAAATTGCATCGGAATTAAATACAAAACTCGCAATGACGCCTTAAGTACAAGAATAGAGACTCTTCTTACAGTCGGTGCTTTGAGCATTCCCTGTGAGACCAGTATTAGTTTCCGATACACAACTGCAGGTTCATTGTATTCCTTGGACCTTCACATTGACGATGAAACACAGAAATCGCATCGGAATTAAATACAAAAGGCGCAATGCCGCCTTAAGTACAAGAAAAGAGGCTCTTCTTAATGTCGGTGCTTTAAGCATTCCCTGTGAGACCAGTATTAGTTTCTGATACACCACTGCAGGTTCAATGTATTCCTTGGACCTTCACATTGACGATGAAACACAGAAATCGCATCGGAATTAAATACAAACGGCACAATGCCGCCTTAAGTACAAGAATAGAAAATCTTCTTACAGTCGGTGTTTTGAGCATTCCCTGTGACACCAGTATTAGTTTCCGATACAACACTGTACGTTTAATGTATTCCATGGACCTTCACATTGACGATGAAACACAGAAATCGCATCGGAATTAAATTCAAAAGGCACTATGCCGTCTTAAGTACAAGAATAGAGACTCTTCTTACAGTCGGTGCTTTGAGCATTCCCTTTGAGACCAGTATTAGTTTCCGATACACCACTGCAGGTTCATTGTATTCCTTGGACCTTCACATTGACGATGAAACACAGAAATCGCTTCGGAATTAAATGCAAAAGGCACAATGCTGTATTAAGTACAAGAATAGAGGCTCTTTTTACAGTCGGTGCCATGAGCATTCCCTGTGAGACCAGTATTAGTTTCTGATACACCACTGCAGGTTCAATGTATTGCTTGGACCTTCCCATTGACGATGAAACACAGAAATCTCATCGGAATTAAATACAAAAGGCGCAATGCCGCCTTAAGTACAAGAATAGAGACTCTTCTTACAGTCGGTGCTTTGAGCATACCCTGTGAGACCAGTATTACTTTCTGATACACCACTGCAGGTTCAATGTATTCCTTGGACCTTCACATTGATGATGAAACACAGAAATCGCATCGGAATTAAATCCAAAAGGCACAAAGCCGTCATAAGTACAAGAATAGAGACTCTTCTTACAGTCGGTGCTTTGAGCATTCCCAGTGCGACCAGTATTAGTTTCCGATACACCACTGCGTGTTCAATTTATTCCTTGGACATTCACATTGACGATGAAACACAGAAATCGCATCTGAATTAAATACAAAAGGCGCAATGCCGCCTTAAGTACAATAATAGAGACTCTTCTTACAGTCGATGCTTTGAGCATTCCCTGTGAGACCAGTAATAGTTTCCGATACACCACTGCAGGTTCAATGTATTCCTTGGACCTTCACATTGACAATGAAACACAGAAATCGCATCGTAATGAAATACAAATGGTGCAATGCCGCCTTAAGCACAAGAATAGAGACTCTTCATACAGTCGGTGCTTTGAGCATTCCCTGTGACACCAGTATTAGTTTCTGATACACCACTGCAGGTTCATTGTATTCCTTGGACCTTCACATTGACGATGAAACACAGGAATCGCATCGGAATTAAATACAAAAGGCACAATGCTGTCTTAAGTACAAGAATAGAGACTCTTTTTACAGTCGGTGCCATGAGCATTCCCTGTGAGACCAGTATTAGTTTCTGATACACCACTGCAGGAACAATGTATTCCTTGGACCTTCACATTGACGATGAAACACAGAAATCGCATCGGAATTAAATATAAAAAGCCCAATGCCGCCTTAAGTACAAGAATAGAGACTCTTCTTACAATCGGTGCTTTGAGCATTCCCTGTGAGACCAGTATTACTTTCTGATACACCACTGCAGGTTCAATGTATTGCATGGACCTTCTCATTGACGATGAAACACAGAAATCGCATCGGAATTAGTTACAAAAGTCGCAATGCCACCTTAAGTACAAGAATAGAGACTCTTCCTACTGTCGGTGCTTTGAGCATTCCCTGTGAGACCAGTATTAATTTCTGATACACCACTGCAGGTTCAATGTATTCCTTGGACCTTCACATTGACGATGAAACACAGAAATCGCATCGGAATTAAATACAAACGGCACAATGCCGCCTTAAGTACAAGAATAGAAAATCTTCTTACAGTCGGTGTTTTGAGCATTCCCTGTGAGACCAGTATTAGTTTCCGATACACCACTGCAAGTTCAATGTATTCCTTGGACCTTCACATTGACGATGAAACACAGAAATCGCATCGGAATTAATTACAAAAGGCGCAATGCTACTTTAAGTACAAGAATACAGACTCTTCCTACTGTCGATGCTTTGAGCATTCCCTGTGAGACCAGTATTAGTTTCTGGTACATCACTGCAGGTTCAATGTATTCCTTGGACCTTCACATTGACTATGAAACACGAAATCGCATCGGAGTTAAATACAAAAGGCACAATGCCGCCTTAAGTACAAAAATAAAGATTCATCTTACTGTCGGTACTTTGAGCATTCCCTGTGAGACCAGTATTAGTTTCCGATACACCACTGCTGGATCAATGTATTCCTTGGACCTTCACATTGACGATGAAACACAGAAATCGCATCGGAATGAAATACAAAAGGCGCAATGCCGCCTTAAGTACAAGAATAGAGACTTTTCTTACAGTCGATGCTTTGAGCATTCCCTGTGAGACCAGTATTAGTTTCTGATACACCACTGCAGGTTCAATATATTCCTTGGACCTTCACATTGACGATGAAACATAGAAATTGCATCGGAGTTAAATACAAAAGGCACAATGCCGCCTTAAGTGCTGGTTCAATGTATTCCTTGGATCTTCACATTGACGATGATACACAGAAATCGCATCGGAGTTAAATACAAAAGGCACAATGCCGCCTGAAGTACAAGAATAGAGACTCTTCTTTTTGTCGGTGCTTTGAGCATTCCCTGTGAGACCAGTATTAGTTCCTGATACACCACTGCATTTTCAATGTATTCCTTCTACCTTCACATTGACGATGAAACACAGAAATCGCTTCGAAATTAAATACACATGGCACAATGACGTCATAAGTACAAGAATAGCGACTGTTCTTACAGTCGGTGTTTTGAGCATTCCCTGTGAGACCAGTATTAGTTTCCGATACACCACTGCAGGTACAATGTATTCCTTGGACCTTCACATTGACGATGAAACACAGAAATCGAATCGGAAATAGATACAAAAGGCGCAATGCCGCCTTAAGTACAAGAATAGAGACTCTTCTTACAGTCGGTGTTTTGAGCAATCCCTGTGAGACCAGTATTAGTTTCCGATACACGACTGCAGGTTCAATGAATTCCTTGGACCTTCACATTGACGATGAAACACAGAAATTGCATCGGAATTAAATACAAAACTCGCAATGCCGCCTTAAGTACAAGAATAGAGACTCTTCTTACAGTCGGTGCTTTGAGCATTCCCTGTGAGACCAGTATTAGTTTCCGATACACAACTGCAGGTTCATTGTATTCCTTTGACCTTCACATTGACGATGAAACACAGAAATCGCATCGGAATTAAATACAAACGGCACAATGCCGCCTTAAGTACAAGAATAGAAAATCTTCTTACAGTCGGTGTTTTGAGCATTCCCTGTGACACCAGTATTAGTTTCCGATACAACACTGTACGTTTAATGTATTCCATGGACCTTCACATTGACGATGAAACACAGAAATCGCATCGGAAATAAATTCAAAAGGCACTATGCCGTCTTAAGTACAAGAATAGAGACTCTTCTTACAGTCGGTGCTTTGAGCATTCCCTTTGAGACCAGTATTAGTTTCCGATACACCACTGCAGGTTCAATGTATTCCTTCGACCTTCACATTGACGATGAAAGACAGAAATCGCATCGGAATTAAATACAAAAGGCGCAATGCCGCCTTAAGTACAAGAATAGAGACTCTTCTTACAGTCGGTGCTTTGAGCAATCCCTGTGAGACCAGTATTAGTTTCTGATACACCACTGCAGGTTCAATGTATTCCTTGGACCTTTACATTGACGATGAAACACAGAAATCGCATCGGAATTAAATGCAAAAGGCACAATGCTGTATTAAGTACAAGAATAGAGGCTCTTTTTACAGTCGGTGCCATGAGCATTCCCTGTGAGACCAGTATTAGTTTCTGATACACCACTGCAGGTTCAATGTATTGCTTGGACCTTCCCATTGACGATGAAACACAGAAATCTCATCGGAATTAAATACAAAATGCGCAATGCCGCCTTAAGTACAAGAATAGAGACTCTTCTTACAGTCGGTGCTTTGAGCATACCCTGTGAGACCAGTATTACTTTCTGATACACCACTGCAGGTTCAATGTATTCCTTGGACCTTCACATTGATGATGAAACACAGAAATCGCATCGGAATTAAATCCAAAAGGCACAAAGCCGTCATAAGTACAAGAATAGAGACTCTTCTTACAGTCGGTGCTTTGAGCATTCCCAGTGAGACCAGTATTAGTTTCCGATACACCACTGCGTGTTCAATTTATTCCTTGGACATTCACATTGACGATGAAACACAGAAATCGCATCTGAATTAAATACAAAAGGCGCAATGCTGCCTTAAGTACAATAATAGAGACTCTTCTTACAGTCGATGTTTTGAGCATTCCCTGTGAGACCAGTAATAGTTTCCGATACACCACTGCAGGTTCAATGTATTCCTTGGACCTTCACATTGACAATGAAACATAGAAATCGCATCGTAATGAAATACAAAAGGCGCAATGCCGCCTTAAGCACAAGAATAGAGACTCTTCATACAGTCGGTGCTTTGAGCATTCCCTGTGAGACCAGTATTAGTTTCTGATACACCACTGCAGGTTCATTGTATTCCTTGGACCTTCACATTGACGATGAAACACAGTAATCGCATCGGAATTAAATACAAAAGGCACAATGCTGTCTTAAGTACAAGAAGAGAGACTCTTTTTACAGTCGGTGCCATGAGCATTCCCTGTGAGACCAGTATTAGTTTCTGATACACCACTGCAGGAACAATGTATTCCTTGGACCTTCACATTGACGATGAAACACAGAAATCGCATCGGAATTAAATATAAAAAGCCCAATGCCGCCTTAAGTACAAGAATAGAGACTCTTCTTACAGTCTATGCTTTGAGCATTCCCTGTGAGACCAGTATTACTTTCTGATACACCACTGCAGGTTCAATGTATTGCATGGACCTTCTCATTGACGATGAAACACAGAAATCGCATCGGAATTAATTACAAAAGTCGCAATGCCACCTTAAGTACAAGAATAGAGACTCTTCCTACTGTCGGTGCTTTGAGCATTCCCTGTGAGACCAGTATTAATTTCTGATACACCACTGCAGGTTCAATGTATTCCTTGGACCTTCACATTGACGATGAAACACAGAAATCGCATCGGAATTAAATACAAACGGCACAATGCCGCCTTAAGTACAAGAATAGAAAATCTTCTTACAGTCGGTGTTTTGAGCATTCCCTGTGAGACCAGTATTAGTTTCCGATACACCACTGCAAGTTCAATGTATTCCTTGGACCTTCACATTGACGATGAAACACAGAAATCGCATCGGAATTAATTACAAAAGGCGCAATGCTACTTTAAGTACAAGAATAGAGACTCTTCCTACTGTCGATGCTTTGAGCATTCCCTGTGAGACCAGTATTAGTTTCTGGTACATCACTGCAGGTTCAATGTATTCCTTGGACCTTCACATTGACTATGAAACACGAAATCGCATCGGAGTTAAATACAAAAGGCACAATGCCGCCTTAAGTACAAAAATAAAGATTCTTCTTACTGTCGGTACTTTGAGCATTCCCTGTGAGACCAGTATTAGTTTCCGATACACCACTGCAGGTTCAATGTATTCCTTGGACCTTCACATTGACGATGAAACACAGAAATCGCATCGGAATGAAATACAAAAGGCGCAATGCCGCCTTAAGTACAAGAATAGAGACTTTTCTTACAGTCGATGCTTTGAGCATTCCCTGTGAGACCAGTATTAGTTTCTGATACACCACTGCAGGTTCAATATGTTCCTTGGACCTTCACATTGACGATGAAACATAGAAATCGCATCGGAGTTAAATACAAAAGGCACAATGCCGCCTTAAGTGCTGGTTCAATGTATTCCTTGGACCTTCACATTGACGATGATACACAGAAATCGCATCGGAGTTAAATACAAAAGGCACAATGCCGCCTGAAGTACAAGAATAGAGACTCTTCTTTTTGTCGGTGCTTTGAGCATTCCCTGTGAGACCAGTATTAGTTCCTGATACACCACTGCATTTTCAATGTATTCCTTCTACCTTCACATTGACGATGAAACACAGAAATCGCTTCGAAATTAAATACACAAACACAATGACGTCATAAGTACAAGAATAGCGACTGTTCTTACAGTCGGTGTTTTGAGCATTCCCTGTGAGACCAGTATTAGTTTCCGATACACCACTGCAAGTTCAATGTATTCCTTGGACCTTCACATTGACGATGAAACACAGAAATCGCATCGGAATTAATTACAAAAGGCGCAATGCTACTTTAAGTACAAGAATACAGACTCTTCCTACTGTCGATGCTTTGAGCATTCCCTGTGAGACCAGTATTAGTTTCTGGTACATCACTGCAGGTTCAATGTATTCCTTGGACCTTCACATTGACTATGAAACACGAAATCGCATCGGAGTTAAATACAAAAGGCACAATGCCGCCTTAAGTACAAAAATAAAGATTCTTCTTACTGTCGGTACTTTGAGCATTCCCTGTGAGACCAGTATTAGTTTCCGATACACCACAGCAGGTTCAATGTATTCCTTGGACCTTCACATTGACGATGAAACACAGAAATCGCATCGGAATGAAATACAAAAGGCGCAATGCCGCCTTAAGTACAAGAATAGAGACTCTTCTTACAGTCGGTGTTTTGAGCAATCCCTGTGAGACCAGTATTAGTTTCCGATACACGACTGCAGGTTCAATGAATTCCTTGGACCTTCACATTGACGATGAAACACAGAAATTGCATCGGAATTAAATACAAAACTCGCAATGCCGCCTTAAGTACAAGAATAGAGACTCTTTTTACAGTCGGTGCTTTGAGCATTCCCTGTGAGACCAGTATTAGTTTCCGATACACAACTGCAGGTTCATTGTATTCCTTGACCTTCACATTGACGATGAAACACAGAAATCGCATCGGAATTAAATACAAAAGGCGCAATGCCGCCTTAAGTACAAGAAAAGAGGCTCTTCTTAATGTCGGTGCTTTAAGCATTCCCTGTGAGACCAGTATTAGTTTCTGATACACCACTGCAGGTTCAATGTATTCCTTGGACCATCACATTGACGATGAAACACAGAAATCGCATCGGAATTAAATACAAACGGCACAATGCCGCCTTAAGTACAAGAATAGAAAATCTTCTTACAGTCGGTGTTTTGAGCATTCCCTGTGACACCAGTATTAGTTTCCGATACAACACTGTACGTTTAATGTATTCCATGGACCTTCACATTGACGATGAAACACAGAAATCGCATCGGAATTAAATCCAAAAAGCACAAAGCCGTCACAAGTACAGGAATAGAGACTCTTCTTACAGTCGGTGCTTTGAGCATTCCCAGTGAGACCAGTATTAGTTTCCGATACACCACTGCGTGTTCAATTTATTCCTCGGACCTTCACATTGACGATGAAACACAGAAATCGCATCTGAATTAAATACAAAAGGTGCAATGCCGCCTTAAGTACAATAATAGAGACTCTTCCTACAGTCGATGCTTTGAGCTTTCCCTGTGAGACCAGTAATAGTTTCCGATACACCACTGCAGGTTCAATGTATTCCTTGGACCTTCACATTGACAATGAAACACAGAAATCGCATCGTAATGAAATACAGAAGGCGCAATGCCGCCTTAAGTACAAGAATAGAGACTCTTCTTACAGTCGGTGCTTTGAGCATTCCCTGTGAGACCAGTATTAGTTTCTGATACACCACTGCAGGTTCATTGTATTCCTTGGACCTTCACATTGACGATGAAACGCAGTAATCGCATCGGAATTAAATACAAAAGGCACAATGCTGTCTTAAGTACAAGAATAGAGACTCTTTTTACAGTCGGTGCCATGAGCATTCCCTGTGAGACCAGTATTAGTTTCTGATACACCACTGAGGATCAATGTATTCCTTGGACCTTCACATTGACGATGAAACACAGAAACCGCATCGGAATTAAATATAAAAAGCCCAATGCCGCCTTAAGTACAAGAATAGAGACTCTTCTTACAGTCGGTGCTTTGAGCATTCCCTGTGAGACCAGTATTACTTTCTGATACACCACTGCAGGTTCAATGTATTGCATGGACCTTCTCATTGACGATGAAACACAGAAATCGCATCGGAATTAAATACAAAAGTCGCAATGCCACCTTAAGTACAAGAATAGAGACTCTTCCTACTGTCCGTGCTTTGAGCATTCCCTGTGAGACCAGTATTAATTTCTGATACACCACTGCAGGTTCAATGTATTCCTTGGACCTTCACATTGACGATGAAACACAGAAATCGCATCGGGATTAAATACAAACGGCACAATGCCGCCTTAAGTACAAGAATAGAAAATCTTCTTACAGTCGGTGTTTTGAGCATTCCCTGTGAGACCAGTATTAGTTTCCGATGCACCACTGCAGGTTCAATGTATTCCTTGGACCTTCACATTGACGATGAAACACAGAAATCGCATCGGAATGAAATACAAAAGGCGCAATGCCGCCTTAAGTACAAGAATAGAGACTCCTCTTACAGTCGATGCTTTGAGCATTCCCTGTAAGACCAGTATTAGTTTCTGATACACCGCTGCAGGTTCAATGTATTCCTTGGACCTTCACATTGACGATGAAACATAGAAATCGCATCGGAGTTAAATACAAAAGGCACAATGCCGCCTTAAGTGCTGGTTCAATGTATTCCTTGGACCTTCACATTGACGATGATACACAGAAATCGCATCGGAGTTAAATACAAAAGGCACAATGCCGCCTGAAGTACAAGAATAGAGACTCTTCTTTTTGTCGGTGCTTTGAGCATTCCCTGTGAGACCAGTATTAGTTCCTGATAAACCACTGCATTTTCAATGTATATCTTCTACCTTCACATTGACGATGAAACACAGAAATCGCTTCGAAATTAAATACACAAGGCACAATGACGTCATAAGTACAAGAATAGCGACTGTTCTTACAGTCGGTGTTTTGAGCATTCCCTGTGAGACCAGTATTAGTTTCCGATACACCACTGCAGGTACAATGTATTCCTTGGACCTTCACATTGACGATGAAACACAGAAATCGCATCGGAATTAAATCCAAAAGGCACAAAGGCGTCATAAGTACAAGAATAGAGACTCTTCTTACAGTCGGTGCTTTGAGCATTCCCAGTGAGACCAGTATTAGTTTCCGATACACCACTGCGTGTTCAATTTATTCCTTGGACATTCACATTGACGATGAAACACAGAAATCGCATCTGAATTAAATACAAAAGGCGCAATGCCGCCTTAAGTACAATAATAGAGAATCTTCTTACAGTCGATGCTTTGAGCATTCCCTGTGAGACCAGTAATAGTTTCCGATACACCACTGCAGGTTCAATGTATTCCTTGGACCTTAACATTGACAATGAAACACAGAAATCGCATCGTAATGAAATACAAAAGGCGCAATGCCGCCTTAAGTACAAGAATAGAGACTCTTCTTACAGTCGGTGCTTTGAGCATTCCCTGTGAGACCAGTATTAGTTTCTGATACACCACTGCAGGTTCAATGTATTCCTTGGACCTTCACATTGACGATGAAACACAGAAATCGCATCGGAATTAAATATAAAAAGCCCAATGCCGCCTTAAGTACAAGAATAGAGCCTCTTCTTATAGTCGGTGCTTTGAGCATTCCCTGTGAGACCAGTATTACTTTCTGATACACCACTGCAGGTTCAATGTATTGCATGGACCTTCTCATTGACGATGAAACACAGAAATCGCATCGGAATTAATTACAAAAGTCGCAATGCCACCTTAAGTACAAGAATAGAGACTCTTCCTACTGTCGGTGCTTTGAGCATTCCCTGTGAGACCAGTATTAATTTCTGATACACCACTGCAGGTTCAATGTATTCCTTGGACCTTCACATTGACGATGAAACACAGAAATCGCATCGGAATTAAATACAAACGGCACAATGCCGCCTTAAGTACAAGAATAGAAAATCTTCTTACAGTCGGTGTTTTGAGCATTCCCTGTGAGACCAGTATTAGTTTCCGATACACCACTGCAAGTTCAATGTATTCCTTGGACCTTGACATTGACGATGCAACACAGATATCGCATCGGTATTAAATACAAAAGGCACAATGCCGCCTTAAGTACAAGAATAGAGACTCTTCGTACAGTCGGTGCTTTGAGCATTCCCTGTGAGACCAGTATTAGCTTCCGATACTCCACTGCAGGTTAAATGTATTCCTTGGACCTTCACATTGACGATGAAACACAGAAATCGCATCGGAATGAAATACAAAAGGCGCAATGCCGCCTTAAGTACAAGAATAGAGACTCTTCTTACAGTCGATGCTTTGAGCATTCCCTGTGAGACCAGTATTAGTTTCTGATACACCACTGCAGGTTCAATATATTCCTTGGACCTTCACATTGACGATGAAACATAGAAATCGCATCGGAGTTAAATACAAAAGGCACAATGCCGCCTTAAGTGCTGGTTCAATGTATTCCTTGGACCTTCACATTGACGATGATACACAGAAATCGCATCGGAGTTAAATACAAAAGGCACAATGCCGCCTGAAGTACAAGAATAGAGACTCTTCTTTTTGTCGGTGCTTTGAGCATTCCCTGTGAGACCAGTATTAGTTCCTGATACACCACTGCATTTTCAATGTATTCCTTCTACCTTCACATTGACGATGAAACACAGAAATCGCTTCGAAATTAAATACACAAGGCACAATGACGTCATAAGTACAAGAATATCGACTGTTCTTACAGTCGGTGTTTTGAGCATTCCCTGTGAGACCAGTATTAGTTTCCGATACACCACTGCAGGTACAGTGTATTCCTTGGACCTTCACATTGACGATGAAACACAGAAATCGAATCGGAATTAGATACAAAAGGCGCAATGCCGCCTTAAGTACAAGAATAGAGACTCTTCTTACAGTCGGTGTTTTGAGCAATCCCTGTGAGACCAGTATTAGTTTCCGATACACGACTGCAGGTTCAATGAATTCCTTGGACCTTCACATTGACGATGAAACACAGAAATTGCATAAGAATTAAATACAATAGGCGCAATGCCGCCTTAAGTACAAGAATAGAGACTCTTCTTACAGTCGGTGCTTTGAGCATTCCCTGTGAGACCAGTATTAGTTTCCGATACACAACTGCAGGTTCATTGTATTCCTTGGACCTTCACATTGACGATGAAACACAGAAATCGCATCGGAATTAAATACATAAGGCGCAATGCCGCCTTAAGTACAAGAAAAGAGGCTCTTCTTACAGTCGGTGCTTTAAGCATTCCCTGTGAGACCAGTATTAGTTTCTGATACACCACTGCAGGTTCAATGTATTCCTTGGACCTTCACATTGACGATGAAACACAGAAATCGCATCGGAATTAAATACAAACGGCACAATGCCGCCTTAAGTACAAGAATAGAAAATCTTCTTACCGTCGGTGTTTTGAGCATTCCCTGTGAGACCAGTATTAGTTTCCGATACAACACTGTACGGTTAATGTATTCCATGGACCTTCACATTGACGATGAAACACAGAAATCGCATCGGAATTAAATTCAAAAGGCACTATGCCGTCTTAAGTACAAGAATAGAGACTCTTCTAACAGTCGGTACTTTGAGCATTCCCTTTGAGACCAGTATTAGTTTCCGATACACCACTGCAGGTTCAATGTATTCCTTGGACCTTCACATTGACGATGAAAGACAGAAATCGCATCGGAATTAAATACAAAAGGCGCAATGCCGCCTTAAGTACAAGAATAGAGACTCTTCTTACAGTCGGTGCTTTGAGCATTCCCTGTGAGACCAGTATTAGTTTCCGATACACCACTGCGTGTTCAAATTATTCCTTGGACATTCACATTGACGATGAAACACAGAAATCGCATCTGAATTAAATACAAAAGGCGCAATGCCGCCTTAAGTACAATAATAGAGACTCTTCTTACAGTCGGTGCTTTGAGCATTCCCAGTGAGACCAGTATTAGTTTCCGATACACCACTGCGTGTTCAATTTATTCCTCGGACCTTCACATTGACGATGAAACACAGAAATCGCATCTGAATTAAATACAAAAGGTGCAATGCCGCCTTAAGTACAATAATAGAGACTCTTCCTACAGTCGATGCTTTGAGCTTTCCCTGTGAGACCAGTATTAGTTTCCGATACACCACTGCGTGTTCAATTTATTCCTTGGACATTCACATTGACGATGAAACACAGAAATCGCATCTGAATTAAATACAAAAGGCGCAATGCCGCCTTAAGTACAATAATAGAGACTCTTCTTACAGTCGGTGCTTTGAGCATTCCCAGTGAGACCAGTATTAGTTTCCGATACACCACTGCGTGTTCAATTTATTCCTCGGACCTTCACATTGACGATGAAACACAGAAATCGCATCTGAATTAAATACAAAAGGTGCAATGCCGCCTTAAGTACAATAATAGAGACTCTTCCTACAGTCGATGCTTTGAGCTTTCCCTGTGAGACCAGTAATAGTTTCCGATACACCACTGCAGGTTCAATGTATTCCTTGGACCTTCACATTGACAATGAAACACAGAAATCGCATCGTAATGAAATACAGAAGGCGCAATGCCGCCTTAAGTACAAGAATAGAGACTCTTCTTACAGTCGGTGCTTTGAGCATTCCCTGTGAGACCAGTATTAGTTTCTGATACACCACTGCAGGTTCATTGTATTCCTTGGACCTTCACATTGACGATGAAACGCAGTAATCGCATCGGAATTAAATACAAAAGGCACAATGCTGTCTTAAGTACAAGAATAGAGACTCTTTTTACAGTCGGTGCCATGAGCATTCCCTGTGAGACCAGTATTAGTTTCTGATACACCACTGAGGATCAATGTATTCCTTGGACCTTCACATTGACGATGAAACACAGAAATCGCATCGGAATTAAATATAAAAAGCCCAATGCCGCCTTAAGTACAAGAATAGAGACTCTTCTTACAGTCGGTGCTTTGAGCATTCCCTGTGAGACCAGTATTACTTTCTGATACACCACTGCAGGTTCAATGTATTGCATGGACCTTCTCATTGACGATGAAACACAGAAATCGCATCGGAATTAAATACAAAAGTCGCAATGCCACCTTAAGTACAAGAATAGAGACTCTTCCTACTGTCCGTGCTTTGAGCATTCCCTGTGAGACCAGTATTAATTTCTGATACACCACTGCAGGTTCAATGTATTCCTTGGACCTTCACATTGACGATGAAACACAGAAATCGCATCGGGATTAAATACAAACGGCACAATGCCGCCTTAAGTACAAGAATAGAAAATCTTCTTACAGTCGGTGTTTTGAGCATTCCCTGTGAGACCAGTATTAGTTTCCGATGCACCACTGCAGGTTCAATGTATTCCTTGGACCTTCACATTGACGATGAAACACAGAAATCGCATCGGAATGAAATACAAAAGGCGCAATGCCGCCTTAAGTACAAGAATAGAGACTCCTCTTACAGTCGATGCTTTGAGCATTCCCTGTAAGACCAGTATTAGTTTCTGATACACCGCTGCAGGTTCAATGTATTCCTTGGACCTTCACATTGACGATGAAACATAGAAATCGCATCGGAGTTAAATACAAATGGCACAATGCCGCCTTAAGTGCTGGTTCAATGTATTCCTTGGACCTTCACATTGACGATGATACACAGAAATCGCATCGGAGTTAAATACAAAAGGCACAATGCCGCCTGAAGTACAAGAATAGAGACTCTTCTTTTTGTCGGTGCTTTGAGCATTCCCTGTGAGACCAGTATTAGTTCCTGATAAACCACTGCATTTTCAATGGATATCTTCTACCTTCACATTGACGATGAAACACAGAAATCGCTTCGAAATTAAATACACAAGGCACAATGACGTCATAAGTACAAGAATAGCGACTGTTCTTACAGTCGGTGTTTTGAGCATTCCCTGTGAGACCAGTATTAGTTTCCGATACACCACTGCAGGTACAATGTATTCCTTGGACCTTCACATTGACGATGAAACACAGAAATCGCATCGGAATTAAATCCAAAAGGCACAAAGGCGTCATAAGTACAAGAATAGAGACTCTTCTTACAGTCGGTGCTTTGTGCATTCCCAGTGAGACCAGTATTAGTTTCCGATACACCACTGCGTGTTCAATTTATTCCTTGGACATTCACATTGACGATGAAACACAGAAATCGCATCTGAATTAAATACAAAAGGCGCAATGCCGCCTTAAGTACAATAATAGAGACTCTTCTTACAGTCGATGCTTTGAGCATTCCCTGTGAGACCAGTAATAGTTTCCGATACACCACTGCAGGTTCAATGTATTCCTTGGACCTTAACATTGACAATGAAACACAGAAATCGCATCGTAATGAAATACAAAAGGCGCAATGCCGCCTTAAGTACAAGAATAGAGACTCTTCTTACAGTCGGTGCTTTGAGCATTCCCTGTGAGACCAGTATTAGTTTCTGATACACCACTGCAGGTTCAATGTATTCCTTGGACCTTCACATTGACGATGAAACACAGAAATCGCATCGGAATTAAATATAAAAAGCCCAATGCCGCCTTAAGTACAAGAATAGAGCCCCTTCTTATAGTCGGTGCTTTGAGCATTCCCTGTGAGACCAGTATTACTTTCTGATACACCACTGCAGGTTCAATGTATTGCATGGACCTTCTCATTGACGATGAAACACAGAAATCGCATCGGAATTAATTACAAAAGTCGCAATGCCACCTTAAGTACAAGAATAGAGACTCTTCCTACTGTCGGTGCTTTGAGCATTCCCTGTGAGACCAGTATTAATTTCTGATACACCACTGCAGGTTCAATGTATTCCTTGGACCTTCACATTGACGATGAAACACAGAAATCGCATCGGAATTAAATACAAACGGCACAATGCCGCCTTAAGTACAAGAATAGAAAATCTTCTTACAGTCGGTGTTTTGAGCATTCCCTGTGAGACCAGTATTAGTTTCCGATACACCACTGCAAGTTCAATGTATTCCTTGGACCTTGACATTGACGATGCAACACAGATATCGCATCGGTATTAAATACAAAAGGCACAATGCCGCCTTAAGTACAAGAATAGAGACTCTTCGTACAGTCGGTGCTTTGAGCATTCCCTGTGAGACCAGTATTAGCTTCCGATACTCCACTGCAGGTTAAATGTATTCCTTGGACCTTCACATTGACGATGAAACACAGAAATCGCATCGGAATGAAATACAAAAGGAGCAATGCCGCCTTAAGTACAAGAATAGAGACTCTTCTTACAGTCGATGCTTTGAGCATTCCCTGTGAGACCAGTATTAGTTTCTGATACACCACTGCAGGTTCAATATATTCCTTGGACCTTCACATTGACGATGAAACATAGAAATCGCATCGGAGTTAAATACAAAAGGCACAATGCCGCCTTAAGTGCTGGTTCAATGTATTCCTTGGACCTTCACATTGACGATGATACACAGAAATCGCATCGGAGTTAAATACAAAAGGCACAATGCCGCCTGAAGTACAAGAATAGAGACTCTTCTTTTTGTCGGTGCTTTGAGCATTCCCTGTGAGACCAGTATTAGTTCCTGATACACCACTGCATTTTCAATGTATTCCTTCTACCTTCACATTGACGATGAAACACAGAAATCGCTTCGAAATTAAATACACAAGGCACAATGACGTCATAAGTACAAGAATATCGACTGTTCTTACAGTCGGTGTTTTGAGCATTCCCTGTGAGACCAGTATTAGTTTCCGATACACCACTGCAGGTACAGTGTATTCCTTGGACCTTCACATTGACGATGAAACACAGAAATCGAATCGGAATTAGATACAAAAGGCGCAATGCCGCCTTAAGTACAAGAATAGAGACTCTTCTTACAGTCGGTGTTTTGAGCAATCCCTGTGAGACCAGTATTAGTTTCCGATACACGACTGCAGGTTCAATGAATTCCTTGGACCTTCACATTGACGATGAAACACAGAAATTGCATAAGAATTAAATACAATAGGCGCAATGCCGCCTTAAGTACAAGAATAGAGACTCTTCTTACAGTCGGTGCTTTGAGCATTCCCTGTGAGACCAGTATTAGTTTCCGATACACAACTGCAGGTTCATTGTATTCCTTGGACCTTCACATTGACGATGAAACACAGAAATCGCATCGGAATTAAATACATAAGGCGCAATGCCGCCTTAAGTACAAGAAAAGAGGCTTTTCTTACAGTCGGTGCTTTAAGCATTCCCTGTGAGACCAGTATTAGTTTCTGATACACCACTGCAGGTTCAATGTATTCCTTGGACCTTCACATTGACGATGAAACACAGAAATCGCATCGGAATTAAATACAAACGGCACAATGCCGCCTTAAGTACAAGAATAGAAAATCTTCTTACCGTCGGTGTTTTGAGCATTCCCTGTGAGACCAGTATTAGTTTCCGATACAACACTGTACGGTTAATGTATTCCATGGACCTTCACATTGACGATGAAACACAGAAATCGCATCGGAATTAAATTCAAAAGGCACTATGCCGTCTTAAGTACAAGAATAGAGACTCTTCTAACAGTCGGTACTTTGAGCATTCCCTTTGAGACCAGTATTAGTTTCCGATACACCACTGCAGGTTCAATGTATTCCTTGGACCTTCACATTGACGATGAAAGACAGAAATCGCATCGGAATTAAATACAAAAGGCGCAATGCCGCCTTAAGTACAAGAATAGAGACTCTTCTTACAGTCGGTGCTTTGAGCATTCCCTGTGAGACCAGTATTAGTTTCCGATACACCACTGCGTGTTCAATTTATTCCTTGGACATTCACATTGACGATGAAACACAGAAATCGCATCTGAATTAAATACAAAAGGCGCAATGCCGCCTTAAGTACAATAATAGAGACTCTTCTTACAGTCGATGCTTTGAGCATTCCCTGTGAGACCAGTTATAGTTTCCGATACACCACTGCAGGTTCAATGTATTCCTTGGACCTTCACATTGACAATGAAACACAGAAATCGCATCGTAATGAAATACAAAAGGCGCAATGCCGCCTTAAGTACAGGAATAGAGACTCTTCTTACAGTCGGTGCTTTGAGCTTTCCCTGTGAGACCAGTATTAGTTTCTGATACACCACTGCAGGTTCATTGTATTCCTTGGACCTTCACATTGACGATGAAACACAGTAATCGCATCGGAATTAAATACAAAAGGCACAATGCTGTCTTAAGTACAAGAATAGAGACTCTTTTTACAGTCGGTGCCATGAGCATTCCCTGTGAGACCAGTATTAGTTTCTGATACACCACTGCAGGAACAATGTATTCCTTGGACCTTCACATTGACGATGAAACACAGAAATCGCATCGGAATTAAATATAAAAAGCCCAATGCCGCCTTAAGTACAAGAATAGAGACCCTTCTTACAGTCAGTGCTTTGAGCATTCCCTGTGAGACCAGTATTACTTTCTGATACACCACTGCAGGTTCAATGTATTGCATGGACCTTTTCATTGACGATGAAACACAGAAATCGCATCGGAATTAATTACAAAAGTCGCAATGCCACCTTAAGTACAAGAATAGAGACTCTTCCTACTGTCGGTGCTTTGAGCATTCCCTGTGAGACCAGTATTAATTTCTGATACACCACTGCAGGTTCAATGTATTCCTTGGACCCTCACATTGACGATGAAACACAGAAATCGCATCGGAATTAATTACAAACGGCACAATGCCGCCTTAAGTACAAGAATAGAAAATCTTCTTACAGTCGGTGTTTTGAGCATTCCCTGTGAGACCAGTATTAGTTTCCGATACACCACTGCAAGTTCAATGTATTCCTTGGACCTTGACATTGACGATGCAACACAGATATCGCATCGGTATTAAATACAAAAGGCACAATGCCGCCTTAAGTACAAGAATAGAGACTCTTCTTACAGTCGATGCTTTGAGCATTTCCTATAAGACCAGTATTAGTTTCTGATACACCGCTGCAGGTTCAATGTATTCCTTGGACCTTCACATTGACGATGAAACATAGAAATCGCATCGGAGTTAAATACAAAAGGCACAATGCCGCCTTAAGTGCTGGTTCAATGTATTCCTTGGACCTTCACATTGACGATGATACACAGAAATCGCATCGGAGTTAAATACAAAAGGCACAATGCCGCCTGAAGTACAAGAATAGAGACTCTTCTTTTTGTCGGTGCTTTGAGCATGCCCTGTGAGACCAGTATTAGTTCCTGATAAACCACTGCATTTTCAATGTATTTCTTCTACCTTCACATTGACGATGAAACACAGAAATCGCTTCGAAATTAAATACACAAGGCACAATGACGTCATAAGTACAAGAATAGCGACTGTTCTTACAGTCGGTGTTTTGAGCATTCCCTGTGAGACCAGTATTAGTTTCCGATACACCACTGCAGGTACAATGTATTCCTTGGACCTTCACATTGACGATGAAACACAGAAATCGCATCGGAATTAAATCCAAAAGGCACAAAGCCGTCATAAGTACAAGAATAGCGACTGTTCTTACAGTCGGTGTTTTGAGCATTCCCTGTGAGACCAGTATTAGTTTCCGATACACCACTGCAGGTACAATGTATTCCTTGGACCTTCACATTGACGATGAAACACAGAAATCGCATCGGAATTAAATCCAAAAGGCACAAAGCCGTCATAAGTACAAGAATAGAGACTCTTCTTACAGTCGGTGCTTTGAGCATTCCCTGTGAGACCAGTAATAGTTTCCGATACACCACTGCAGGTTCAATGTATTCCTTGGACCTTAACATTGACAATGAAACACAGAAATCGCATCGTAATGAAATACAAAAGGCGCAATGCCGCCTTAAGTACAAGAATAGAGACTCTTCTTACAGTCGGTGCTTTGAGCATTCCCTGTGAGACCAGTATTAGTTTCTGATACACCACTGCAGGTTAAATGTATTCCTTGGACCTTCACATTGACGATGAAACACAGAAATCGCATCGGAATTAAATATAAAAAGCCCAATGCCGCCTTAAGTACAAGAATAGAGACTCTTCTTATAGTCGGTGCTTTGAGCATTCCCTGTGAGACCAGTATTACTTTCTGATACACCACTGCAGGTTCAATGTATTGCATGGACCTTCTCATTGACGATGAAACACAGAAATCGCATCGGAATTAATTACAAAAGTCGCAATGCCACCTTAAGTACAAGAATAGAGACTCTTCCTACTGTCGGTGCTTTGAGCATTCCCTGTGAGACCAGTATTAATTTCTGATACACCACTGCAGGTTCAATGTATTCCTTGGACCTTCACATTGACGATGAAACACAGAAATCGCATCGGAATTAAATACAAACGGCACAATGCCGCCTTAAGTACAAGAATAGAAAATCTTCTTACAGTCGGTGTTTTGAGCATTCCCTGTGAGACCAGTATTAGTTTCCGATACACCACTGCAAGTTCAATGTATTCCTTGGACCTTGACATTGACGATGCAACACAGAAATCGCATCGGTATTAAATACAAAAGGCACAATGCCACCTTAAGTACAAGAATAGAGACTCTTCGTACAGTCGGTGCTTTGAGCATTCCCTGTGAGACCAGTATTAGCTTCCGATACTCCACTGCAGGTTCAATGTATTCCTTGGACCTTCACATTGACGATGAAACACAGAAATCGCATCGGAATTAATTACAAAAGGCGCAATGCTACTTTAAGTACAAGAATAGAGACTCTTCCTACTGTCGATGCTTTGAGCATTCCCTGTGAGACCAGTATTAGTTTCTGGTACATCACTGCAGGTTCAATGTATTCCTTGGACCTTCACATTGACTGTGAAACACGAAATCGCATCGGAGTTAAATACAAAAGGCACAATGACGCCTTAAGTACAAAAATAAAGATTCTTCTTACTGTCGGTACTTTGAGCATTCCCTGTGAGACCAGTATTAGTTTCCGATACACCACTGCAGGTACAATGTATTCCTTGGACCTTCACATTGACGATGAAACACAGAAATCGCATCGGAATGAAATACAAAAGGCGCAATGCCGCCTTAAGTACAAGAATAGAGACTCTTCTTACAGTCGATGCTTTGAGCATTCCCTGTGAGACCAGTATTAGTTTCTGATACACCACTGCAGGTTCAATATATTCCTTGGACCTTCACATTGACGATGAAACGTAGAAATTGCATCGGAGTTAAATACAAAAGGCACAATGCCGCCTTAAGTGCTGGTTCAATGTATTCCTTGGACCTTCACATTGACGATGATACACAGAAATCGCATCGGAGTTAAATACAAAAGGCACAATGCCGCCTGAAGTACAAGAATAGAGACTCTTCTTTTTGTCGGTGCTTTGGGCATTCCCTGTGAGACCAGTATTAGTTCCTGATACACCACTGCATTTTCAATGTATTCCTTCTACCTTCACATTGACGATGAAACACAGAAATCGCTTCGAAATTAAATACACAAGGCACAATGACGTCATAAGTGCAAGAATAGCGACTGTTCTTACAGTCGGTGTTTTGAGCATTCCCTGTGAGACCAGTATTAGTTTCCGATACACCACTGCAGGTACAATGTATTCCTTGGACCTTCACATTGACGATGAAACACAGAAATCGAATCGGAATTAGATACAAAAGGCGCAATGCCGCCTTAAGTACAAGAATAGAGACTCTTCTTACAGTCGGTGTTTTGAGCAATCCCTGTGAGACCAGTATTAGTTTCCGATACACGACTGCAGGTTCAATGAATTCCTTGGACCTTCACATTGACGATGAAACACAGAAATTGCATCGGAATTAAATAAAAAAGGCGCAATGCCACCTTAAGTACAAGAATAGAGACTCTTCTTACAGTCGGTGCTTTGAGCATTCCCTGTGAGACCAGTATTAGTTTCCGATACACAACTGCAGGTTCATTGTATTCCTTGGACCTTCACATTGACGATGAAACACAGAAATCGCATCGGAATTAAATACAAAAGGCGCAATGCCGCCTTAAGTACAAGAAAAGAGGCTCTTCTTACAGTCGGTGCTTTAAGCATTCCCTGTGAGACCAGTATTAGTTTCTGATACACCACTGCAGGTTCAATGTATTCCTTGGACCTTCACATTGACGATGAAACACAGAAATCGCAACGGAATTAAATACAAACGGCACAATGCCGCCTTAAGTACAATAATAGACACTCTTCTTACAGTCGATGCTTTGAGCATTCCCTGTGAGACCAGTAATAGTTTCCGATACACCACTGCAGGTTCAATGTATTCCTTGGACCTTAACATTGACAATGAAACACAGAAATCGCATCGTAATGAAATACAAAAGGCGCAATGCCGCCTTAAGTACAAGAATAGAGACTCTTCTTACAGTCGGTGCTTTGAGCATTCCCTGTGAGACCAGTATTAGTTTCTGATACACCACTGCAGGTTCAATGTATTCCTTGGACCTTCACATTGACGATGAAACACAGAAATCGCATCGGAATTAAATATAAAAAGCCCAATGCCGCCTTAAGTACAAGAATAGAGACTCTTCTTATAGTCGGTGCTTTGAGCATTCCCTGTGAGACCAGTATTACTTTCTGATACACCACTGCAGGTTCAATGTATTGCATGGACCTTCTCATTGACGATGAAACACAGAAATCGCATCGGAATTAATTACAAAAGTCGCAATGCCACCTTAAGTACAAGAATAGAGACTCTTCCTACTGTCGGTGCTTTGAGCATTCCCTGTGAGACCAGTATTAATTTCTGATACACCACTGCAGGTTCAATGTATTCCTTGGACCTTCACATTGACGATGAAACACAGAAATCGCATCGGAATTAAATACAAACGGCACAATGCCGCCTTAAGTACAAGAATAGAAAATCTTCTTACAGTCGGTGTTTTGAGCATTCCCTGTGAGACCAGTATTAGTTTCCGATACACCACTGCAAGTTCAATGTATTCCTTGGACCTTGACATTGACGATGCAACACAGAAATCGCATCGGTATTAAATACAAAAGGCACAATGCCGCCTTAAGTACAAGAATAGAGACTCTTCGTACAGTCGGTGCTTTGAGCATTCCCTGTGAGACCAGTATTAGCTTCCGATACTCCACTGCAGGTTCAATGTATTCCTTGGACCTTCACATTGACGACGAAACACAGAAATCGCATCGGAATTAATTACAAAAGGCGCAATGCTACTTTAAGTACAAGAATAGAGACTCTTCCTACTGTCGATGCTTTGAGCATTCCCTGTGAGACCAGTATTAGTTTCTGGTACATCACTGCAGGTTCAATGTATTCCTTGGACCTTCACATTGACTGTGAAACACGAAATCGCATCGGAGTGAAATACAAAAGGCACAATGACGCCTTAAGTACAAAAATAAAGATTCTTCTTACTGTCGGTACTTTGAGCATTCCCTGTGAGACCAGTATTAGTTTCCGATACACCACTGCAGGTACAATGTATTCCTTGGACCTTCACATTGACGATGAAACACAGAAATCGCATCGGAATGAAATACAAAAGGCGCAATGCCGCCTTAAGTACAAGAATAGAGACTCTTCTTACAGTCGATGCTTTGAGCATTCATTGTGAGACCAGTATTAGTTTCTGATACACCACTGCAGGTTCAATATATTCCTTGGACCTTCACATTGGCGATGAAACGTAGAAATTGCATCGGAGTTAAATACAAAAGGCACAATGCCACCTTAAGTGCTGGTTCAATGTATTCCTTGGACCTTCACATTGACGATGATACACAGAAATCGCATCGGAGTTAAATACAAAAGGCACAATGCCGCCTGAAGTACAAGAATAGAGACTCTTCTTTTTGTCGGTGCTTTGAGCATTCCCTGTGAGACCAGTATTAGTTCCTGATACACCACTGCATTTTCAATGTATTCCTTCTACCTTCACATTGACGATGAAACACAGAAATCGCTTCGAAATTAAATACACAAGGCACAATGACGTCATAAGTGCAAGAATAGCGACTGTTCTTACAGTCGGTGTTTTGAGCATTCCCTGTGAGACCAGTATTAGTTTCCGATACACCACTGCAGGTACAATGTATTCCTTGGACCTTCACATTGACGATGAAACACAGAAATCGAATCGGAATTAGATACAAAAGGCGCAATGCCGCCTTAAGTACAAGAATAGAGACTCTTCTTACAGTCGGTGTTTTGAGCAATCCCTGTGAGACCAGTATTAGTTTCCGATACACGACTGCAGGTTCAATGAATTCCTTGGACCTTCACATTGACGATGAAACACAGAAATTGCATCGGAATTAAATAAAAAAGGCGCAATGCCGCCTTAAGTACAAGAATAGAGACTCTTCTTACAGTCGGTGCTTTGAGCATTCCCTGTGAGACCAGTATTAGTTTCCGATACACAACTGCAGGTTCATTGTATTCCTTGGACCTTCACATTGACGATGAAACACAGAAATCGCATCGGAATTAAATACAAAAGGCGCAATGCCGCCTTAAGTACAAGAAAAGAAGCTCTTCTTACAGTCGGTGCTTTAAGCATTCCCTGTGAGACCAGTATTAGTTTCTGATACACCACTGCAGGTTCAATGTATTCCTTGGACCTTCACATTGACGATGAAACACAGAAATCGCAACGGAATTAAATACAAACGGCACAATGCCGCCTTTAGTACAAGAATAGAAAATCTTCTTACAGTCGGTGTTTTGAGCATTCCCTGTGAGACCAGTATTAGTTTCCGATACAACACTGTACGGTTAATGTATTCCATGGACCTTCACATTGACGATGAAACACAGAAATCGCATCGGAATTAAATTCAAAAGGCACTATGCCGTCTTAAGTACAAGAATAGAGACTCTTCTTACAGTCGGTGCTTTGAGCATTCCCTTTGAGACCAGTATTAGTTTCCGATACACCACTGCAGGTTCAATGTATTCCTTGGACCTTCACATTGACGATGAAAGACAGAAATCGCATCGGAATGAAATACAAAAGGCGCAATGCCGCCTTAAGTACAAGAATAGAGACTCTTCTTACAGTCGGTGCTTTGAGCATTCCCTGTGAGACCAGTATTAGTTTCCGATACACCACTGCGTGTTCAATTTATTCCTTGGACATTCACATTGACGATGAAACACAGAAATCGCATCTGAATTAAATACAAAAGGCGCAATGCCGCATTAAGTACAATAATAGAGACTCTTCTTACAGTCGATGCTTTGAGCATTCCCTGTGAGACCAGTAATAGTTTCCGATACACCACTGCAGGTTCAATGTATTCCTTGGACCTTCACATTGACAATGAAACACAGAAATCGCATCGTAATGAAATACAAAAGGCGCAATGCCGCCTTAAGTACAAGAATAGAGACTCTTCTTACAGTCGGTGCTTTGAGCATTCCCTGTGAGACCAGTATTAGTTTCTGATACACCACTGCAGGTTCATTGTATTCCTTGGACCTTCACATTGACGATGAAACACAGTAATCGCATCGGAATTAAATACAAAAGGCACAATGCTGTCTTAAGTACAAGAATAGAGACTCTTTTTACAGTAGGTGCCATGAGCATTCCCTGTGAGACCAGTATTAGTTTCTGATACACCACTGCAGGAACAATGTATTCCTTGGACCTTCACATTGACGATGAAACACAGAAATCGCATCGGAATTAAATATAAAAAGCCCAATGCCGCCTTAAGTACAAGAATAGAGACCCTTCTTACAGTCGGTGCTTTGAGCATTCCCTGTGAGACCAGTATTACTTTCTGATACACCACTGCAGGTTCAATGTATTGCATGGACCTTCTCATTGACGATGAAACACAGAAATCGCATCGGAATTAATTACAAAAGTCGCAATGCCACCTTAAGTACAAGAATAGAGACTCTTCCTACTGTCGGTGCTTTGAGCATTCCCTGTGAGACCAGTATTAATTTCTGATACACCACTGCAGGTTCAATGTATTCCTTGGACCTTCACATTGACGATGAAACACAGAAATCGCATCGGAATTAAATACAAACGGCACAATGCCGCCTTAAGTACAAGAATAGAAAATCTTCTTACAGTCGGTGTTTTGAGCATTCCCTGTGAGACCAGTATTAGTTTCCGATACACCACTGCAAGTTCAATGTATTCCTTGGACCTTGACATTGACGATGCAACACAGAAATCGCATCGGTATTAAATACAAAAGGCACAATGCCGCCTTAAGTACAAGAATAGAGACTCTTCGTACAGTCGGTGCTTTGAGCATTCCCTGTGAGACCAGTATTAGCTTCCGATACTCCACTGCAGGTTCAATGTATTCCTTGGACCTTCACATTGACGATGAAACACAGAAATCGCATCGGAATTAATTACAAAAGGCGCAATGCTACTTTAAGTACAAGAATAGAGACTCTTCCTACTGTCGATGCTTTGAGCATTCCCTGTGAGACCAGTATTAGTTTCTGGTACATCACTGCAGGTTCAATGTATTCCTTGGACCTTCACATTGACTGTGAAACACGAAACCGCATCGGAGTTAAATACAAAAGGCACAATGCCGCCTTAAGTACAAAAATAAAGATTCTTCTTACTGTCGGTACTTTGAGCATTCCCTGTGAGACCAGTATTAGATTCCGATACACCACTGCAGGTTCAATGTAATCCTTGGACCTTCACATTGACGATGAAACACAGATATCGCATCGGAATGAAATACAAAAGGCGCAATGCCGCCTTAAGTACAAGAATAGAGACTCTTCTTACAGTCGATGCTTTGAGCATTCCCTGTGAGACCAGTATTAGTTCCTGATACACCACTGCATTTTCAATGTATTCCTTCTACCTTCACATTGACGATGAAACACAGAAATCGCTTCGAAATTAAATACACAAGGCACAATGACGTCATAAGTACAAGAATAGCGACTGTTCTTACAGTCGGTGTTTTGAGCATTCCCTGTGAGACCAGTATTAGTTTCCGATACACGACTGCAGGTTCAATGAATTCCTTGGACCTTCACATTGACGATGAAACACAGAAATTGCATCGGAATTAAATACAAAAGGCGCAATGCCGCCTTAAGTACAAGAATAGAGACTCTTCTTACAGTCGGTGCTTTGAGCATTCCCTGTGAGACCAGTATTAGTTTCCGATACACAACTGCAGGTTCATTGTATTCCTTGGACCTTCACATTGACGATGAAACACAGAAATCGCATCGGAATTAAATACAAAAGGCGCAATGCCGCCTTAAGTCCAAGAAAAGAGGCTCTTCTTACAGTCGGTGCTTTAAGCATTCCCTGTGAGACCAGTATTAGTTTCTGATACACCACTGCAGGTTCAATGTATTCCTTGGACCTTCACATTGACGATGAAACACAGAAATCGCATCGGAATTAAATACAATCGGCACAATGCCGCCTTAAGTACAAGAATAGAAAATCTTCTTACAGTCGGTGTTTTGAGCATTCCCTGTGAGACCAGTATTAGTTTCCGATACAACACTGTACGTTTAATGTATTCCATGGTCCTTCACATTGACGATGAAACACAGAAATCGCATCGGAATTAAATTCAAAAGGCACTATGCCGTCTTAAGTACAAGAATAGAGACTCTTCTTACAGTCGGTGCTTTGAGCATTCCCTTTGAGACCAGTATTAGTTTCCGATACACCACTGCAGGTTCAATGTATTCCTTGGACCTTCACATTGACGATGAAAGACAGAAATCGCATCGGAATTAAATACAAAAGGCGCAATGCCGCCTTCAGTACAAGAATAGAGACTCTTCTTACAGTCGGTGCTTTGAGCATTCCCTGTGAGACCAGTATTAGTTTCTGATACACCACTGCAGGTTCATTGTATTCCTTGGAAATTACATTGACGATGAAACACAGAAATCGCATCGGAATTAAATGCAAAATGCACAATGCTGTATTAAGTACAAGAATAGAGGCTCTTTTTACAGTCGGTGCCATGAGCATTCCCAGTGAGACCAGTATCAGTTTCCGATACACCACTGCAGGTTCAATGTATTCCTTGGACCTTCACATTGACGATGAAACACAGATATCGCATCGGAGTTAAATACAAAAGGCAGAATGCCGCTTTAAATACAAGAATAGAGACTCTTCTTACAGTCAGTGCTTTGAGCATACCCTGTGAGACCAGTATTACTTTCTGATACACCACTGCAGGTTTAATGTATTCCTTGTACCTTCACATTGATGATGTAACACAGAAATCGCATCGGAATTAAATCCAAAAAGCACAAAGCCGTCATAAGTACAGGAATAGAGACTCTTCTTACAGTCGGTGCTTTGAGCATTCCCAGTGAGACCAGTATTAGTTTCCGATACACCACTGCGTGTTCAATTTATTCCTTGGACCTTCACATTGACGATGAAACACAGAAATCGCATCTGAATTAAATACAAAAGGCGCAATGCCGCCTTAAGTACAATAATAGAGACTCTTCATACAGTCGATGCTTTGAGCATTCCCTGTGAGACCAGTAATAGTTTCCGATACACCACTGCAGGTTCAATGTATTCCTTGGACCTTCACATTGACATTGAAACACAGAAATCGCATCGTAATGAAATACAAAAGGCGCAATGCCGCCTTAAGTACAAGAATAGAGACTCTTCTTACAGTCGGTGCTTTGAGCATTCCCTGTGAGACCAGTATTAGTTTCTGATACACCACTGCAGGTTCATTGTATTCCTTGGACCTTCACATTGACGATGAAACGCAGTAATCGCATCGGAATTAAATACAAAAGTCACAATGCTGTCTTAAGTACAAGAATAGAGACTCTTTTTACAGTCGGTGCCATGAGCATTCCCTGTGAGACCAGTATTAGTTTCTGATACACCACTGCCGGATCAATGTATTCCTTGGACCTTCACATTGACAATGAAACACAGAAATCGCATCGTAATGAAATACAAAAGGCGCAATGCCGCCTTAAGTACAAGAATAGAGACTCTTCTTACAGTCGGTGTTTTGAGCATTCCCTGTGAGACCAGTATTAGTTTCCGATACACCACCGCAGGTTCAATGTATTCCTTGGACCTTGACATTGACGATGCAACACAGAAATCGCATCGGTATTAAATACAAAAGGCACAATGCCGCCTTAAGTACAGGAATAGAGACTCTTCTTACAGTCGGTGCTTTGAGCATTCCCTGTGAGACCAGTATTAGCTTCCGATACTCCACTGCAGGTTCAATGTATTCCTTGGACCTTCACATTGACGATGAAACACAGAAATCGCATCGGAATTAAATACAAAAGGCGCAATGCTACTTTAAGTACAAGAATAGAGACTCTTCCTACCGTCGATGCTTTGAGCATTCCCTGTGAGACCAGTATTAGTTTCTGATACACCGCTGCAGGTTCAATGTATTCCTTGGACCTTCACATTGACGATGAAACATAGAAATCGCATCGGAGTTAAATACAAAAGGCACAATGCCGCCTTAAGTGCTGGTTCAATGTATTCCTTGGACCTTCACATTGACGATGATACACAGAAATCGCATCGGAGTTAAATACAAAAGGCACAATGCCGCCTGAAGTACAAGAATAGAGACTCTTCGTTTTGTCGGTGCTTTGAGCATTCCCTGTGAGACCAGTATTAGTTCCTGATACACCACTGGATTTTCAATGTATTCCTTCTACCTTCACATTGACGATGAAACACAGAAATCGCTTCGAAATTAAATACACAAGGCACAATGACGTCATAAGTACAAGAATAGCGACTGTTCTTACAGTCGGTGTTTTGAGCATACCCTGTGAGACCAGTATTAGTTTCCGATACACCACTGCAGGTACAATGTATTCCTTGGACCTTCACATTGACGATGAAACACAGAAATCGAATCGGAATTAGATACAAAAGGCGCAATGCCGCCTTAAGTACAAGAATAGAGACTCTTCTTACAGTCGGTGTTTTGAGCAATCCCTGTGAGACCAGTATTAGTTTCCGATACACGACTGCAGGTTCAATGAATTTCTTGGACCTTCACATTGACGATGAAACACAGAAATTGCATCGGAATTAAATACAAAAGGCGCAATGCCGCCTTAAGTACAAGAATAGAGACTCTTCTTACAGTCGGTGCTTTGAGCATTCCCTGTGAGACCAGTATTAGTTTCCGATACACAACTGCAGGTTCATTGTATTCCTTGGACCTTCACATTGACGGTGAAACACAGAAATCGCATCGGAATTAAATACAGAAGGCGCAATGCCGCCTTAAGTACAAGAATAGAGGCTCTTCTTACAGTCGGTGTTTTGAGCATTCCCTGTGAGACCAGTATTAGTTTCCGATACAACACTGTACGTTTAATGTATTCCATGGACCTTCACATTGACGATGAAACACAGAAATCGCATCGGAATTATATTCAAAAGGCACTATGCCGTCTTAAGTACAAGAATAGAGACTCTTCTTACAGTCGGTGCTTTGAGCATTCCCTTTGAGACCAGTATTAGTTTCCGATACACCACTGCAGGTTCAATGTATTCCTTGGACCTTCACATTGACGATGAAAGACAGAAATCGCATCGGAATTAAATACAAAAGGCGCAATGCCGCCTTAAGTACAAGAATAGAGGCTCTTCTTACAGTCGGTGCTTTGAGCATTCCCTGTGAGACCAGTATTAGTTTCTGATACACCACTGCAGGTTCATTGTATTCCTTGGACCTTCACATTGACGATGAAACACAGAAATCGCATCGGAATTAAATGCAAAAGGCACAATGCTGTCATAAGTACAAGAATAGAGGCTCTTTTTACAGTCTGTGCCGTGAGCATTCCCAGTGAGACCAGTATTAGTTTCCGTTACACCACTGCAGGATCAATGTATTCCTTGGACATTCACATTGACGATGAAACACAGAAATCGCATCTGAATTAAATACAAAAGGCGCAATGCCACCTTAAGTACAATAATAGAGACTCTTCTTAAAGTCGGTGCTTTGAGCATTCCCTGTGAGACCAGTATTAGTTTCTGATACACCACTGTAGGTTCAATGTATTCCTTGGACCTTCACTTTGACGATGAAACACAGATATCGCATCGGAGTGAAATGCAAAAGGCACAATGCCGCTTTAAGTACAAGAATAGAGACTCTACTTACTGTCGGTGCTTTGAGCATTCCCTGTGAGACCAGTATTAGTTTCCGATACACCACTGCAGGTTCAATGTATTCCTTGGACCTTCACATTGACGATGAAACACAGAAATCGCATCGGAGTTAAATACAAAAGCCACAATGCCGCCTTAAGTACAAGAATTGAGACTCTTCTTACTGTCGGTGCTTTGAGCATTCCCTGTGACACCAGTATTAGGTTCCCATACACCACTGCAGGTTCAATGTATTCCTTGGACCTTCACATTGACGATAAAACACAGAAATCGCATCGGAATTAAATACAAAAGGCGCAATGCCGCCTTAAGTACAATAATAGGGACTCTTCTTACAGTCGATGCTTTGAGCATTCCCTGTGAGACCAGTATTCGTTTCCGATACACCACTGCAGGTTCAATGTGTTCCTTGGACCTTCACATTGGCGATGTAACACAGAAATCGCATCGTAATTAAATACAAAAGGCGCAATGCCGCCTGAAGTACAAGAATAGAGACTCTTCTTACAGTCGGTGCTTTGAGCATTCCCTGTGAGACCAGTATTAGTTTCAGATACACCACTGCAGGTTCATTGTATTCCATGGACCTTCACATTGACGATGAAACACAGAAATCGCTTCGGAATTAAATACAAAAGGCACAATGCTGTCTTAAGTACAAGAATAGAGACTCTTTTTAAAGTCGGTGCCATGAGCATTCCCTGTGTGACCAGTATTAGTTTCCGATACACCACTGCAGGATCAATGTATTCTTTGGACCTAACCATTGACGATGAAACACAGAAATCGCATCGGAATTAAATATAAAATGCGCAATGCCGCCTTAAGTACAAGAATAGAGAGTCTTCTTACAGTCGGTGCTTTGAGCATTCCCTGTGAGACCAGTATTAGTTTCTGATACGCCACTCCAGGTTCAATGTATTGCTTGGACCTTCCCATTGACGATGAAACACAGAAATCGCATCGGAATTAAATACAAAAGGCGCAATGCCGCCTTAAGTACAAGAATAGAGACTCTTCTTACAGTCGGTGATTTGAGCATACCCTGTGAGACCAGTATTACTTTCTGATACACCACTGCAGGTTAAATGTATTCCTTGGACCTTCACATTGATGATGAAACACCGAAATCGCATCGGAATTAAATCCAAAAGGCACAAGCCGTCATAAGTACAAGAATAGAGACTGTTCTTACAGTCGGTGCTTTGAGCATTCCCAGTGAGACCAGTATTAGTTTCCGATACACCACTGCGTGTTCAATTTATTCCTTGGACATTCACATTGACGATGAAACACAGAAATCGCATCTGAATTAAGTACAAAAGGCGGAATGCCGCCTTAAGTACAATAATAGAGACTCTTCTTACAGTCGATGCTTTGAGCATTCCCTGTGAGACCAGTAATAGATTCCGATACACCACTGCAGGTTCAATGTATTTCTTGGACCTTCACATTGACAATGAAACACAGAAATCGCATCGTAATGAAATACAAAAGGCGCAATGCCGCCTTAAGTACAAGAATAGAGACTCTTCTTACAGTCGGTGCTTTGAGCATACCCTGTGAGACCAGTATTACTTTCTGATACACCACTGCAGGTTCAATGTATTCCTTGGACCTTCACATTGATGATGAAACACAGAAATCTCATCGGAATTAAATCCAAAAGGCACAAAGCCGTCATAAGTACAAGAATAGAGACTCTTCTTACAGTCGGTGCTTTGAGCATTCCCTGTGAGACCAGTATTAATTTCCGATACACCACTGCGTGTTCAATTTATTCCTTGGACATTCACATTGACGATGAAACACAGAAATCGCATCTGAATTAAATACAAAAGGCGCAATGCCGCCTTAAGTACAATAATAGAGACTCTTCTTACAGTCGATGCTTTGAGCATTCCCTGTGAGACCAGTAATAGTTTCCGATACACCACTGCAGGTTCAATGTATTCCTTGGACCTTCACAATGACAATGAAACACAGAAATCGCATCGGAATTAATTACAAAAGTCGCAATGCCACCTTAAGTACAAGAATAGAGACTCTTCCTACTGTCGGTGCTTTGAGCATTCCCTGTGAGACCAGTATTAATTTCTGATACACCACTGCAGGTTCAATGTATTCCTTGGACCTTCACATTGACGATGAAACACAGAAATCGCATCGGGATTAAATACAAACGGCACAATGCTGCCTTAAGTACAAGAATAGAAAATCTTCTTACAGTCGGTGTTTTGAGCATTCCCTGTTGAGACCAGTATTAGTTTCCGATACACCACTGCAGGTTCAATGTATTCCTTGGACCTTGACATTGACGATGCTACACAGCAATCGCATCGGTATTAAATACAAAAGGCACAATGCCGCCTTAAGTACAAGAATAGAGACTCCTCTTACAGTCGGTGCTTTGAGCATTCCCTGTGAGACCAGTATTAGCTTCCGATACTCCACTGCAGGTTCAATGTATTCCTTGGACCTTCACATTGACGATGAAACACAGAAATCGCATCGGAATTAATTACAAAAGACGCAATGCTACTTTAAGTACAAGAATAGAGACTCTTCCTACTGTCGATGCTTTGAGCATTCCCTGTGAGACCAGTATTGGTTTCTGGTACATCACTGCAGGTTAAATGTATTCCTTGGACCTTTACATTGACTATGAAACACGAAATCGCAACGGAGTTAAATACAAAAGGCACAATGCCGCTTTAAGTACAAGAATAAAGATTCTTCTTACTGTCGGTACTTTGAGCATTTCCTGTGAGACCAGTATTAGTTTCCGATACACCACTGCAGGTTCAATGTATTCCTTGGACCTTTACATTGACGATGAAACACAGAAATCGCATCGGAATGAAATACAAAAGGCGCAATGCCGCCTTAAGTACAAGAATAGAGACTCTTCTTACAGTCGATGCTTTGAGCATTCCCTGTGAGACCAGTATTAGTTTCTGATACACCACTGCAGGTTCAATGTATTCCTTGGACCTTAACATTGACGATGAAACATAGAAATCGCATCGGAGTTAAATACAAAAGGCACAATGCCGCCTTAAGTGCTGGTTCAATGTATTCCTTGGACCTTCACATTGACGATGATACACAGAAATCGCATCGGAGTTAAATACAAAAGGCACAATGCCGCCTGAAGTACAAGAATAGAGACTCTTCTTACTGTTGGTGCTTTGAGCATTCCCTGTGAGACCAGTATTAGTTTCTGGTACACCACTGCAGGTTCAATGTATTCCTTCTACCTTCACATTGACGATGAAACACAGAAATCGCATCGGAATTAGATACAAAAGGCGCAATGCCGCCTTAAGTCAAGAATAGAGACTCTTCTTACAGTCGGTGTTTTGAGCAATCCCCGTGAGACCAGTATTAGTTTCCGATACACCACTGCAGGTTCAATGAATTCCTTGGACCTTCACATTGACGATGAAACACAGAAATTGCATCGGAATTAAATACAAAAGGCGCAATGCCGCCTTAAGTACAAGAATAGAGACTCTTCTTACAGTCGGTGCTTTGAGCATTCCCTGTGAGACCAGTATTAGTTTCCGATACACAACTGCAGGTTCATTGTATTCCTTGGACCTTCACATTGACGATGAAACACAGAAATCGCATCGGAATTAAATACAAAAGGCGCAATGCCGCCTTAAGTACAAGAATAGAGGCTCTTCTTACAGTCGGTGCTTTAAGCATTCCCTGTGAGACCAGTATTAGTTTCTGATACACCACTGCAGGTTCAATGTATTCCTTGGACCTTCACATTGACCATGAAACACAGAAATAGCATCGGAATTAAATACAAACGGCACAATGCCGACTTAAGTACAAGAATAGAAAATCTTCTTACAGTCGGTGTTTTGAGCATTCCCTGTGAGACCAGTATTAGTTTCCGATACAACACTGTAGGTTTAATGTATTCCATGGACCTTCACATTGACGATGAAACACAGAAATCGCATCGGAATTAAATACAAAAGGCGCAATGCCACCTTAAGTACAAGAATAGAGACTCTTCTTACAGTCGGTGCTTTGAGCATTCCCTGTGAGACCAGTATAAGTTTCTGATACACCACTGCAGGTTCATTGTATTCCTTGGACCTTCACATTGACGATGAAACACAGAAATCGCATCGGAATTAAATGCAAAAGGCACAATGCTGTCTTAAGTACAAGAATAGAGGCTCTTTTTACAGTCGGTGCCATGAGCATTCCCAGTGAGACCAGTATTAGTTTCCGATACACCACTGCAGGATCAATGTATTCCTTGGACATTCACATTGACGATGAAACACAGAAATCGCATCTGAATTAAATACAAAAGGCGCAATGCCGCCTTAAGTACAATAAGAGAGACTCTTCTTACAGTCGGTGCTTTGAGCATTACTTGTGAGACCAGTATTAGTTTCTGATACACCACTGCACGTTCAATGTATTCCTTGGACCTTCACATTGACGATGAAACACAGATATCGCATCGGAGTTAAATACAAAACACACAATGCCGCTTTAAGTACAAGAATAGAGACTCTTCTTACTGTCTGAGCTTTGAATATTCCCTGTGGAACCAGTATTAGTTTCCGATACACCACTGCACATTCAATGTATTCCTTGGACCTTCACATTGACGATGAAACACAGAAACCGCATCGGAGTTAAATACAAAAGGCACAATGCCGCCTTAAGTACAAGAATTGAGACTCTTCTTACTGTCGGTGCTTTGAGCATTCCCTGTGAGACCAGTATTAGGTTCCGATTCACCACTGCAGGTTCAATGTATTCCTTTAACCATCACATCGACGATGAAACATAAATCGCATCGGAGTTAACTACAAAAGGCGCAATGCCGCCTTAAGTACAAGAATAGAGACTCTTCTTACAGTCGGTGCTTTGAGCATACCCTGTGAGATTTCTGATACACCACTGCAGGTTCAATGTATTCCTTGTAGCTTCACATTGACGATGTAACACAGAAATCGCATCGGAATTAAATCCAAAAGGCACAATGCCGTCATAAGTACAAGAATAGAGACTCTTCTTACAGTCGGTGCTTTGAGCATTCCCAGTGAGACCAGTATTATTTTCCGATACACCACTGCGTGTTCAAATTATTCCTTGGACATTCACATTGACGATGAAACACAGAAATCGCATCTGAATTAAATACAAAAGGCGCAATGCCGCCTTAAGTACAATAAGAGAGACGCTTCTTACAGTCGGTGCTTTAAGCATTCCCTGTGAGACCAGTATTAGTTTCTGATACACCACTGCAAGTTCAATGTATTCCTTGGACCTTCACATTGACGATGAAACACAGATATCGCATCGGAGTTAAATACAAATGGCACAATGCCGCTTTAAGTACAAGAATAGAGACTCTTCTTACTGTCGGTGCTTTGAACATTCCCTGTGGGACCAGTATTAGGTTCCGATTCACCACTGCAGGTTCAATGTATTCCTTGGACCTTCACATTGACGATGAAACACAGAAATCGCATCGGAATTAAATACAAAAGGCGCAATGCCGCCTTAAGTACAAGAATAGAGACTCTTTTTACAGTCGGTGCTTTGAGCATACCCTGTGAGACCAGTATTACTTTCTGATACACCACTGCAGGTTCGTCGTATTCCTTGGACCTTCGCATTGACGATGAAACACAGAAATCGCATCGGAATTAAATACAAAAGGCACAATGCTGTCTTAAGTACAAGAATTGAGACTCTTTTTACAGTCGGTGCCATGAGCAATCCCTGTGAGACCAGTATTAGTTTCCGATACACCACTGCAGGATCAATGTATTCCTTGGACCTTCACATTGACGATGAAACACAGAAATCGCATCGGAATTAAATATAAAATTCCCAATGCAGCCTTAAGTACAAGAATAGAGACTCTTCTTACAGTCGGTCCTTTGAGCATTCCCTGTGAGACCAGTATTAGTTTCTGATACACCACTGCAGGTTCAATGTATTGCTTGGACCTTCACATTGACGATGAAACACAGAAATCGCATCGGAATTAATTACAAAAGGCGCAATGCCACCTTAAGTACAAGAATAGAGACTCTTCTTACTGTCGGTGCTTTGAGCATTCCCTGTGAGACCAGTATTAATTTCTGATACACCACTGCAGGTTCAATGTATTCCTTGGACCTTCACATTGACGATGAAACACAGAAATCGCAACGGAATTAAATACAAACGGCACAATGCCGCCTTAAGTACATGAATAGAAAATCTTCTTACAGTCGGTGTTTTGAGCATTCCCTGTGAGACCAGTATTAGTTTCCGATACACCACTGCCGGTTCAATGTATCCCATGGACCTTCACATTGACGATGAAACACAGAAATCGCATCGGAATTAAATTCAAATGGCACTATGCCGTCTTAAGTACAAGAATAGGGACTCTTCTTACAGTCTGTGCTTTGAGCATTCCCTGTGAGACCAGTATTAGTTTCCGATACACAACTGCAGGTTCATTGTATTCCTTGGACCTTCACATTGACGATGAAACACAGAAATAGCATCGGAATTAAATACAAAAGGCGCAATGCCGCCTTATGTACAAGAATAGAGGCTCTTCTTACAGTCGGTGCTTTAAGCATTCCCTGTGAGACCAGTATTAGTTTCTGATACACCACTGCAGGTTCAATGTATTCCTTGTACCTTCACATTAACGATGAAACACAGAAATCGCATCGGAATTAAAACCAAAAGGCACAATGCCGTCATAAGGACAAGAATAGAGACTCTTCTTACAGTCGGTGCTTTGAGCATTCCCAGTGAGACCAGTATTAGTTTCCGATACACCACTGCCGGTTCAATGTATCCCATGGACCTTCACATTGACGATGAAATACAGAAATCGCATCGGAATTAAATCCAAAAGGCACAATGCCGTCATAAGGACAAGAATAGGGACTCTTCTTACAGTCGGTGCTTTGAGCATTCCCAGTGAGACCAGTATTAGTTTCCGATACACCACTGCGTGTTCAATTTATTCCTTGGACATTCACATTGATGGTGAAACACAGATATCGCATCGGAGTTGAATACAAAAGGCACAATGCTGTCTTAAGTACAAGAATAGAGGCTCTTTTTACAGTCGGTGCCATGAGGATTCCCAGTGAGACCAGTATTAGTTTCCGATACACCACTGCGGGATCAATGTATTGCTTGGACCTTCACATTGACGATGAAACACAGAAATCGCATCGGAATTAAATAAAAAAGGCGCAATGCCGCCTTAAGTACAAGAATAGTGACTCTTCTTACAGTCGGTGCTTTGAGCATACCCTGTGAGACCAGTATTACTTTCTGATACACCACTGCAGGTTCAATGTATTCCTTGGACCTTCACATTGACGATGAAACACCGATATCGCATCGGAGTTAAATACAGAAGGCACAATGCTGTCTTAAGTACAAGAATAGAGACTCTTCTTACAGTCAGTGCTTTGAGCAATCCCAGTGAGACCAGTATTAGTTTCCGATACACCACTGCGTGTTCAATTTATTCCTTGGACATTCACATTGACGATGAAACACAGAAGTCGCATCTGAGTTAAATACAAAAGGCGCAATGCCGCCTTAAGTACAATAATAGAGACTCGTCTTACAGTCGATGCTTTGAGCATTTCCTGTGAGACCAGTATTAGTTTCCGATAAACCACTGCAGGATCAATGTATTCCTTGGACCTTCACATTGACGATGAAACACAGAAATCGCATCGGAATTAAATACAAAAGGCGCAATGCCGCCTTAAGTACAAGAATAGAGGCTCTTCTTACAGTCGGTGCTTTAAGCATTCCCTGTGAGACCAGTATTAGTTTCTGATACACCACTGCAGGTTCAATGTATTCCTTGTACCTTCACATTAACGATGAAACACAGAAATCGCATCGGAATTATAACCAAAAGGCACAATGCCGTCATAAGGACAAGAATAGAGACTCTTCTTACAGTCGGTGCTTTGAGCATACCCTGTGAGACGAGTATTACTTTCTGATACACCACTGCAGGTTCAATGTATTCCTTGTACCTTCACATTGACGATGAAACACAGAAATTGCATCGGAATTAAATCCAAAAGGCAAAATGCCGTCATAAGTACAAGAATAGAGGCTCTTCTTAAAGTCGGTGCTTTGAGCATTCTCAGTGAGACCAGTATTAGTTTCCGATACACCACTGCGTGTTCAATTTATTCCTTGGACATTCACATTGACGATGAAACACAGAAATCGCATCTGAATTAAATACAAAAGGCGCAATGCCGCCTTAAGTACAATAATAGAGACTCTTCTTACAGACGATGCTTTGAGCATTCCCTGTGAGACCAGTATTAGTTTCCGATACACCACTGCAGGTTCAATGTATATCTTGGACCTTCACATTGAAGATGAAACACAGAAATCGCATCGGAATTAAATACAAAAGGCGCAATGCCGCCTTAAGTACAAGAATAGAGACTCTTCTTACAGTCGGTGCTTTGAGCATTCCCTGTGAGACCAGTATTAGTTTCTGATACACCACTGCAGGTTCAATGTATTCCTTGGACCTTCACATTGACGATGAAACACCGATATCGCCTCGGAGTTAAATACAGAAGGCACAATGCTGTCTTAAGTACAAGAATAGAGGCTCTTTTTACAGTCGGTGCCATGAGCATTCCCAGTGAGACCAGTATTAGTTTCCGATACACCACTGCAGGATCAATGTATTCCTTGGACATTCACATTGACGATGAAACACAGAAATCGCATCTGAATTAAATACAAAAGGCGCAATGCCGCCTTAAGTACAATAAGAGAGACTCTTCTTACAGTCGGTGCTTTGAACATTCCCTGTGGGACCAGTATTAGTTTCCGATACACCACTGCAAATTCAATGTATTCCTGGGACCTTCACACTGACGATGAAACACAGAAATCGCATCGGAGTTAAATACAAAAGGCACAATGCCGCCTTAAGTACAAGAATTGAGACTTTTCTTACTGTCGGTGCTTTGAGCATTCCCTGTGAGACCAGTATTAGGTTCCGATTCACCACTGCATGTTCAATGTATTCCTTGGACCTTCACATTGACGATGAAACACAGAAATCGCATCGGAATTAAATACAAAAGGCGCAATGCCGCCTTAAGTACAAGAATAGACACTCTTCTTACAGTCGGTGCTTTGAGCATACCCTGTGAGACCAGTATTAGTTTCTGATACACCACTGCAGGTTCAATGTATTCCTTGGACCTTCACATTGACGATGAAACACAGAAGTCGCATCGGAATTAAAAACAAACGGCACAATGCCGCCATAAGTACAAGAATAGAAAATATTCTTACAGTCGGTGTTTTGAGCATTCCCTGTGAGACCAGCATTAGTTTCCGATACACCACTGCAAATTCAATGTATTCCTGGGACCTTCACATTGACGATGAAACACAGAAATCGCATCGGAGTTAAATACAAAAGGCACAATGCCGCCTTAAGTACAAGAATAGAGACTCTTCTTACAGTCGGTGCTTTGAGCATTCCCTGTGAGACCAGGATTAGGTTCCGATTCACCACGGCAGGTTCAATGTATTCCTTGGACCTTCACATTGACGATGAAACACAGAAATCGATCGGAATTAAATACAAAAGGCGCAATGCCGCCTGAAGTACAAGAATAGAGACTCTTCTTACAGTCGGTGCTTTGAGCATACCCTGTGAGACGAGTATTACTTTCTGATACACCACTGCAGGTTCAATGTATTCCTTGTACCTTCACATTGACGATGAAACACAGAAATCGCATCGGAATTAAATCCAAAAGGCAAAATGCCGTCATAAGTACAAGAATAGAGGCTCTTCTTACAGTCGGTGCTTTGAGCATTCCCAGTGAGACCAGTATTAGTTTCCGATACACCACTGCGTGTTCAATTTATTCCTTGGACATTCACATTGACGATGAAACACAGAAATCGCATCTGAATTAAATACAAAAGGCGCAATGCCGCCTTAAGTACAAGAATAGAGACTCTTCTCACAGTCGGTGCTTTGAGCATTACCTGTGAGACCAGTATTAGTTTCTGATACACCACTGCAGGTTCAATGTATTCCTTGGACCTTCACATTGACGATGAAACACCGATATCGCATCGGAGTTAAATACAAAAGGCACAATGCTGTCTTAAGTACAAGAATAGAGGCTCTTTTTACAGTCGGTGCCATGAGCATTCCAAGTGAGCCCAGTATTAGTTTCCGATACACCACTGCAGGATCAATGCATTCCTTGGACATTCACATTGACGATGAAACACAGATATCGCATCTGAATTAAATACAAAAGGCGCAATGCCGCCTTAATTACAATAAGAGAGACTCTTCCTACAGTCGGTGCTTTGAACATTCCCTGTGGGACCAGTATTAGTTTCCGATACACCACTGCAAATTCAATGTATTCCTGGGACCTTCACATTGACGATGAAACACAGAAATCGCATCGGAGTTAAATACAAAAGGCACAATGCCGCCTTAAGTACAAGAATTGAGACTCTTCTTACTGTCGGTGCTTTGAGCATTCCCTGTGAGACCAGTATTAGGTTCCGATTCACCACTGCAGGTTCAATGTATTCCTTGGACCTTCACATTGACGATCAAACACAGAAATCGCATCGGAATTAAATACAAAAGTCGCAATGCCGCCTTAAGTACAAGAATAGACACTCTTCTTACAGTCGGTGCTTTGAGCATACCCTGTGAGACCAGTATTACTTTCTGATCCACCAGTGCAGGTTCAATGTATTCCTTGTACCTTCACATTGACGATGAAACACAGAAATCGGATCGGAATTAAAACCAAAAGGCACAATGCCGTCATAAGTACAAGAATAGAGACTCTTCTTACAGTCGGTGCTTTGAGCATTCCCAGTGATACCAGTATTAGTTTCCGATACACCACTTCGTTTTCAATTTATTCCTTGGACATTCACATTGACGATGAAATACAGAAATCGCATCTGAATTAAATACAAAGGGCGCAATGCCGCCTTAAGTACAATAATAGAGACTCTTCTTACAGTCGATGCATTGAGCATTCCCTGTGAGACCAGTATTAGTTTCCGATACACCACTGCAGGCTCAATGTATTCCTTTTATCTTCACATTGACGATGAAAAAGAGAAATCGCATCGGAATTAAATACAAAATGCACAATGCCGCCTTAAGTACAAGAATTGAGACTTTTCTTACTGTCGGTGCTTTGAGCATTCCCTGTGAGACCAGTATTAGGTTCCGATTCACCACTGCATGTTCAATGTATTCCTTGGACCTTCACATTGACGATGAAACACAGAAATCGCATCGGAATTAAATACAAAAGGCGCAATGCCGCCTTAAGGACAAGAATAGAGACTCTTCTTACAGTCGGTGCTTTGAGCATTCCCAGTGAGACCAGTATTAGTTTCCGATACACCACTGCCGTTTCAATGTATCCCATGGACCTTCACATTGACGATGAAATACAGAAATCGCATCGGAATTAAATCCAAAAGGCACAATGCCGTCATAAGGACAAGAATAGAGACTCTTCTTACAGTCGGTGCTTTGAGCATTCCCAGTGAGACCAGTATTAGTTTCCGATACACCACTGCGTGTTCAATTTATTCCTTGGACATTCACATTGATGGTGAAACACAGATATCGCATCGGAGTTGAACACAAAAGGCACAATGCTGTCTTAAGTACAAGAATAGAGGCTCTTTTTACAGTCGGTGCCATGAGGATTCCCAGTGAGACCAGTATTAGTTTCCGATACACCACTGCGGGATCAATGTATTCCTTGGACCTTCACATTGACGATGAAACACAGAAATCGCATCGGAATTAAATAAAAAAGGCGCAATGCCGCCTTAAGTACAAGAATAGAGACTCTTCTTACAGTCGGTGCTTTGAGCATACCCTGTGAGACCAGTATTACTTTCTGATACACCACTGCAGGTTCAATGTATTCCTTGTACCTTCACATTGACGATGAAACACAGAAATCGCATCGGAATTAAATCCAAAAGGCACAATGCCGTCAGAAGGACAAGAATAGTGACTCTTCTTACAGTCAGTGCTTTGAGCACTCCCAGTGAGACCAGTATTAGTTTCCGATACACCACTGCGTGTTCAATTTATTCCTTGGACATTCACATTGACGATGAAACACAGAAGTCGCATCTGAGTTAAATACAAAAGGCGCAATGCCGCCTTAAGTACAATAATAGAGACTCGTCTTACAGTCGATGCTTTGAGCATTTCCTGTGAGACCAGTATTAGTTTCCGATAAACCACTGCAGGATCAATGTATTCCTTGGACCTTCACATTGACGATGAAACACAGAAATCGCATCGGAATTAAATACAAAAGGCGCAATGCCGCCTTAAGTACAAGAATAGAGGCTCTTCTTACAGTCGGTGCTTTAAGCATTCCCTGTGAGACCAGTATTAGTTTCTGATACACCACTGCAGGTTCAATGTATTCCTTGTACCTTCACATTAACGATGAAACACAGAAATCGCATCGGAATTAAAACCAAAAGGCACAATGCCGTCATAAGGACAAGAATAGAGACTCTTCTTACAGTCGGTGCTTTGAGCATACCCTGTGAGACGAGTATTACTTTCTGATAAACCACTGCAGGTTCAATGTATTCCTTGTACCTTCACATTGACGATGAAACACAGAAATCGCATCGGAATTAAATCCAAAAGGCAAAATGCCGTCATAAGTACAAGAATAGAGGCTCTTCTTACAGTCGGTGCTTTGAGCATTCTCAGTGAGACCAGTATTAGTTTCCGATACACCACTGCGTGTTCAATTTATTCCTTGGACATTCACATTGACGATGAAACACAGAAATCGCATCTGAATTAAATACAAAAGGCGCAATGCCGCCTTAAGTACAATAATAGAGACTCTTCTTACAGTCGATGCTTTGAGCATTCCCTGTGAGACCAGTATTAGTTTCCGATACACCACTGCAGGTTCAATGTATTCCTTGGACCTTCACATTGACGATGAAACACAGAAATCGCATCGGAATTAAATACAAAAGGCGCAATGCCGCCTTAAGTACAAGAATAGAGACTCTTCTTACAGTCGGTGCTTTGAGCATTCCCTGTGAGACCAGTATTAGTTTCTGATACACCACTGCAGGTTCAATGTATTCCTTGGACCTTCACATTGACGATGAAACACCGATATCGCATCGGAGTTAAATACAGAAGGCACAATGCTGTCTTAAGTACAAGAATAGAGGCTCTTTTTACAGTCGGTGCCATGAGCATTCCCAGTGAGACCAGTATTAGTTTCCGATACACCACTGCAGGATCAATGTATTCCTTGGACATTCACATTGACGATGAAACACAGAAATCGCATCTGAATTAAATACAAAAGGCGCAATGCCGCCTTAAGTACAATAAGAGAGACTCTTCTTACAGTCGGTGCTTTGAACATTCCCTGTGGGACCAGTATTAGTTTCCGATACACCACTGCAAATTCAATGTATTCCTGGGACCTTGACACTGACGATGAAACACAGAAATCGCATCGGAGTTAAATACAAAAGGCACAATGCCGCCTTAAGTACAAGAATTGAGACTTTTCTTACTGTCGGTGCTTTGAGCATTCCCAGTGATACCAGTATTAGTTTCCGATACACCACTTCGTTTTCAATTTATTCCTTGGACATTCACATTGACGATGAAATACAGAAATCGCATCTGAATTAAATACAAAAGGCGCAATGCCGCCTTAAGTACAATAATAGAGACTCTTCTTACAGTCGATGCATTGAGCATTCCCTGTGAGACCAGTATTAGTTTCCGATACACCACTGCAGGTTCAATGTATTCCTTTTATCTTCACATTGACGATGAAAAAGAGAAATCGCATCGGAACTAAATACAAAATGCACAATGCCGCCTTAAGTACAAGAATAGCGACTTTTCTTACTGTCGGTGCTTTGAGCATTCCCTGTGAGACCAGTATTAGGTTCCGATTCACCACTGCATGTTCAATGTATTCCTTGGACCTTCACATTGACGATGAAACACAGAAATCGCATCGGAATTAAATACAAAAGGCGCAATGCCGCCTTAAGTACAAGAATAGACACTCTTCTTACAGTCGGTGCTTTGAGCATACCCTGTGAGACCAGTATTAGTTTCTGATACACCACTGCAGGTTCAATGTATTCCTTGGACCTTCACATTGACGATGAAACACAGAAGTCGCATCGGAATTAAAAACAAACGGCACAATGCCGCCTTAAGTACAAGAATAGAAAATATTCTTACAGTCGGTGTTTTGAGCATTCCCTGTGAGACCAGCATTAGTTTCCGATACACCACTGCAAATTCAATGTATTCCTGGGACCTTCACATTGACGATGAAACACAGAAATCGCATCGGAGTTAAATACAAAAGGCACAATGCCGCCTTAAGTACAAGAATAGAGACTCTTCTTACAGTCGGTGCTTTGAGCATTCCCTGTGACACCAGGATTAGGTTCCGATTCACCACGGCAGGTTCAATGTATTCCTTGGACCTTCACATTGACGATGAAACACAGAAATCGCATCGGAATTAAATACAAAAGGCGCAATGCCGCCTGAAGTACAAGAATAGAGACTCTTCTTACAGTCGGTGCTTTGAGCATACCCTGTGAGACGAGTATTACTTTCTGATACACCACTGCAGGTTCAATGTATTCCTTGTACCTTCACATTGACGATGAAACACAGAAATCGCATCGGAATTAAATCCAAAAGGCAAAATGCCGTCATAAGTACAAGAATAGAGGCTCTTCTTACAGTCGGTGCTTTGAGCATTCCCAGTGAGACCAGTATTAGTTTCCGATACACCACTGCGTGTTCAATTTATTCCTTGGACATTCACATTGACGATGAAACACAGAAATCGCATCTGAATTAAATACAAAAGGCGCAATGCCGCCTTAAGTACAAGAATAGAGACTCTTCTTACAGTCGGTGCTTTGAGCATTCCCTGTGAGACCAGTATTAGTTTCTGATACACCACTGCAGGTTCAATGTATTCCTTGGACCTTCACATTGACGATGAAACACCGATATCGCATCGGAGTTAAATACAAAAGGCACAATGCTGTCTTAAGTACAAGAATAGAGGCTCTTTTTACAGTCGGTGCAATGAGCATTCCAAGTGAGCCCAGTATTAGTTTCCGATACACCACTGCAGGATCAATGTATTCCTTGGACATTCACATTGACGATGAAACACAGATATCGCATCTAAATTAAATACAAAAGGCGCAATGCCGCCTTAATTACAATAAGAGAGACTCTTCTTACAGTCGGTGCTTTGAGCATTCCCAGTGATACCAGTATTAGTTTCCGATACACCACTTCGTTTTCAATTTATTCCTTGGACATTCACATTGACGATGAATTACAGAAATCGCATCGTAATTAAATACAAAAGGCGCAATGCCGCCTTAAGTACAATAATAGAGACTCTTCTTACAGTCGATGCATTGAGCATTCCCTGTGAGACCAGTATTAGTTTCCGATACACCACTGCAGGTTCAATGTATTCCTTGGACCTTCACATTGACGATGAAACACAGAAATCGCATCGGAATTAAATACAAAAGGCGCAATGCCGCCTTAAGTACAAGAATAGAGACTCTTTTTACAGTCGGTGCTTTGAGCATTCCCTGTGAGACCAGTATTAGTTTCTGATATACCACTGCAGGTTCGTTGTATTCCTTGGACCTTCACATTGACGATGAAACACAGAAATCGCATCGGAATTAAATACAAAAGGCACAATGCTGTCTTAAGTACAAGAATAGAGACTCTTTTTACAATCGCTGCCATGAGCATTCCCTGTGAGACCAGTATTAGTTTCCGATACACCACTGCAGGATCAATGTATTCGTTGGACCTTCACATTGACGATGAAACACAGAAATTGCATCGGAATTAAATATAAAAACCCCAATGCCGCCTTAGGTACAAGAATAGAGACTCTTCTTACAGTCGGTGCTTTGAGCATTCCCTGTGAGACAAGTATTAGTTTCTGATACACCACTGCAGGTTCAATGTATTGCTTGGACCTTCCCATTGACGATGAAACACAGAAATCGCATCGGAATTGATTACAAAAGGCGCAATGCCACCTTAAGTACAAGAATAGAGACTCTTCCTATTGTCGGTGCTTTGAGCATTCCCTGTGAGACCAGTATTAATTTCTGATACACCACTGCAGGTTCAATGTATTCCTTGGACCTTCACATTGACGATGAAACACAGAAATCGCATCGGAATTAAATACAAACGGCACAATGCCGCCTTAAGTACAAGAATAGAAAATCTTCTTACAGTCGGTGTTTTGAGCATTCCCTGTGAGACCAGTATTAGTTTCCGATACACCACTGCCGGTTCAATGTATTCCATGGACCTTCACATTGACGATGAAACACAGAAATCGCATCGGAATTTAATTCAAATGGCACTATGCCGTCTTAAGTACAAGAATAGAGACTCTTCTTACAGTCGGTGCTTTGAGCATTCCCTGTGAGACCAGTATTAGTTTCCGATACACAACTGGAGGTTCATTGTATTCCTTGGACCTTCACATTGACGATGAAACACAGAAATCGCATTGGCATTAAATACAAAAGGCGCAATGCCGCCTTAAGTACAAGAAAAGAGGCTCTTCTTACAGTCGGTGCTTTAAGCATTCCCTGCGAGACCAGTATTAGTTTCTGATACACCACTGGAGGTTCAATGTATTCCTTGGACCTTCACATTGACGATGAAACACAGAAATCGCATCGGAATTAAATACAAACGGCACAATGCCCCCTTAAGTACAAGAATAGAAAATCTTCTTACAGTCGGTGTTTTGAGCATTCCCTGTGAGACCAGTATTAGTTTCCGATACACCACTGCAGGTTCAATGTATTCCTTGGAACTTCACATTGACGATGAAACACAGAAATCGCATCGGAATTAAATTCAAAAGGCACTATGCCGTCTTAAGATCAAGAATAGAGACTCTTCTTAAAGTCGGTGTTTGAGCATTCCCTGTGAGACCAGTATTAGTTTCCGATACACCACTGCAGGTTCAATGTATTCCGTGGACCTTGCCATTGACGATGAAACACAGAAATCGCATCGGTATTAAATACAGAAGGCACAATGCCGCCTTAAGTACAAGAATAAAGACTCTTCTTACTGTCGGTACTTTGAACATTCCCTGTGAGACCAGTATTAGTTTCCGATACACCACTGCAGGTTCAATGTTTCCTTGGACCTTCACATCGACGATGAAACACAGAAATCGCATCGGAATGAAATACAAAAGGCGCAATGCCGCCTTAAGTACAAGAATAGAGACTCTTCTTACAGTCGGTGCTTTGAGCATTCCCTGTGAGACCAGTATTAGTTTCTGATACACCACTGCAGGTTCAATGTATTCCTTGGACCTTCACATTGACGATGAAACATGGAAATCGCATCGGAGTTAAATACAAAAGGCACAATGCCGCCTTATGTGCAGGTTCAATGTATTCCTTGAACCTTCACATTGACGATGATACACAGAAATCGCATCGGAGTTAGATACAAAAGGCACAATGCCGCCTTAAGTACAAGAATAGAGACTCTTCTTACTTTTGGTGCTTTGAGCATTCCCTGTGAGACCAGTATTAGATTCTGATACACCACTGCAGGTTCAATGTATTCCTTCTACCTTCACATTGACGATGAAACACAGAAAGCGCATCGAAATTAAATACACAAGGCACAATGCCGTCATAAGTACAAGAATAGAGACTCTTCTTACAGTCGGTGTTTTGAGCATTCCCTGTGAGACCAGTATTTGTTTCCGATACACCACTGCACGTTCAATGTTTTCCTTTGACCTTCACATTGACGATGAAACACAGAAATCGCATCGGAAATAAATACAAAAGGCGCAATGCCGCCTTAAGTACAAGAAATGAGACTCTTCTTACAGTCGGTGCTTTGAGCATTCCCTGTGAGACCAGTATTAGTTTCCAATACACAACTGCAGGTTCACTGTATTCCTTGGACCTTCACATTGACGATGAAACACAGAAATCGCATCGGAATTAAATACAAAAGGCGCAATGCCGCCTTAAGTACAAGAATAGAGACTCTACTTACAGTCGGTGTTTTGAGCATTCCCTGTGAGACCAGTATTAGTTTCCGATACACCACTGCAGGTTCAATGAATTCCTTGGACCTTCACATTGACGATGAAACACAGAAATCGCATCGGAATTAAATACAAAAGGCGCAATGCCGCCTTAAGTACAAGAATAGAGGCTCTTCTTACAGTCGGTGCTTTAAGCATTCCCTGTGAGACCAGTATTAGTTTCTGATACACCACTGCAGGTTCAATGTATTCCTTGGACCTTCACATTGACGATGAAACACAGAAATCGCATCGGAATTATATACAAACGGTACAATGCCGCCTAGGGTAGCAGAGTACGTGTGGCGTGGACACGAGGTTTTTTTAGGTTAGATGGACCCCCCGTTGGGCGAAACGATATAATACCTGACGGCTTACCAGAGAGGACATTATCATCGTTGATAAAGAACGTCCGTCCTCAGTGACCAAAAACAGGAAAAGTTAACGTAATATTGGTAAACTGCAGGAGTATCCAGGGCAAGGTTCCTGAATTAGTATCTCTTATTGAAGGAAATAGTGCGCTTATAGTATTAGGAACGGAAAGTTGTTTAAAACCTGAAGTGAACAGTAACGAAATCCTAGACACAGAATGGAATATATACCGCAAGGATAGGATAAACGCCAATGGTGGAGGAGTATTTATAGCAGTAAAGAATTCAATAATATCCAGTGAAGTTATTAGCGAATGCGAATGTGAAATAATCTGGGTTAAGTTAAGTATCAAAGGTGGGTCAGATATGATAGTCGGATGCTTCTATAGACCACCTGCATCAGCAACCGTAGTAGTTGAGCGCCTCAGAGAGAACCTGCAGAACGTCGTGAAGAAGTTTCGTGGTCATACTATTGTAATAGGGGGAGACTTCAATCTACCAGGTATAGAATGGGATAGTCACACAATCAGAACTGGAGCCAGGGACAGAGACTCTTGTGACATTATCCTGACTGCCTTGTCCGAGAATTACTTCGAGCAGATAGTTAGAGAACCAACTCGTGAAGCTAACGTTTAAGACCTCATAGCAACAAATAGACCGGAACTTTTCGACTCCGTGAATGTAGAAGAGGGTATCAGTGATCATAAGTCAGTGGTTGCATCAATGACTACAAGTGTAATAAGAAATGCCAAGAAAGGAAGGAAAATACATTTGCTTAACAAGAGTGATAGGGCACAAATCGCAGAATATCTGAGTGACCACCATCAAACGTTCATTTCTGAGGAAGAGGATGTGGAACAAAAATGGAAAAAATTCAGAAACATCGTCCAGTACGCCTTAGATAAGTTCGTACCGACTAAGGTCCAAAGCGAGGGGAAAGATCCACCGTGGTATAACAATCATGTACGAAAGGTACTACGGAAACAAAGAAAGCTTCATCATAGGTTTAAGAGTAGTCGAATCATAGCTGATAAGGAAAAGCTGAACGAAGCGAAAAAGAGCGTAAAGAGAGCAATGAGAGAAGCATTCAACGAATTCGAACATAAAACATTGGCAAACAATCTAAACAAGAGCCCTAAAAAGTTTTGGTCATATGTAAAATCGGTAAGCGGATCTAAATCCCCTATTCAGTCACTCGTTGACCACGATGGCACCGAAACAGAGGACGACCGAAGAAAGGCAGAAATACTGAATTCAGTGTTCCGAAACTGTTTCACTGCGGAAAATCGTAACACGGTCCCTGACTTCAGCCGTCGCACGGACGCCAAAATGGAAAATATTGAAATAAACGATATCGGAATTAAAAAACAACTGCTATCACTTAGTAGTGGAAAAGCATCCGGACCAGACGAGATACCCTTAAGATTCTACAGTGATTATGCTAAAGAACTTGCCCCCTTTCTATCAGCAATTTATCGTAGATCGCTGGAAGAACGTAAAGTACCTAGCGACTGGAAGAAAGCGCAGGTCGTTCCCATTTTCAAGAAGGGTCATAAATCAGATGCGAATAATTATAGGCCTATTTCGCTTACGTCAATCTGTTGTAGAATAATGGAACATGTTTTGTGTTCCCGTATTATGATGTTCTTAGATAATACAAATCTCCTTCATCATAACCAACATGGATTCCGCAAACAGAGATCATGTGAAACTCAGCTCGCCCTATTTGCCCAAGAAATTCACAGTGCCGTAGACACTGGCGAGCAGATTGATGCCGTATTCCTTGACTTCAGGAAGGCATTTGATACGGTTCCGCACTTACGTTTAGTGAAGAAAATACGAGCCTACGGAATATCGGACCAGATTTGTGATTCGATTCAGGATTTCCTAGAAGAAAGAACACAACATGTCATTCTTAACGGTTCAAAATCTGCAGATGTAGAGGTAATTTCGGGAGTACCGCAGGGAAGCGTGATAGGACCTTTATTGTTTACAATATACATAAATGACTTAGTTGACAACATCGGTAGCTCCGTGAGGCTATTTGCAGATGACACGGTTGTCTACAAGAAAGTAGCAACATCAGAAGACTCGTACGTACGCCAGGAGGACCTGCAGAGGATTAATGCATGGTGCGACAGCTGGCAGCTTTCCCTAAACGTAGATAAATGTAATATAATGCGCATACATAGGGGCAGAAATCCATTCCAGTATGATTATGCCATAGGTGGTAAACCATTGGAAGCGGTAACGACCGTAAAATACTTAGGAGTTACTATCCGGAGCGATCTGAAGTGGAATGATCACATAAAACAAATAGTGGGAAAAGCAGGCGCCAGGTTGAGATTCATAGGAAGAATTCTAAGAAAATGCGACTCATCGACGAAAGAAGTAGCTTACAAAACGCTTGTTCGTCCGATTCTTGAGTATTGCTCATGAGTATGGGACCCTTACCAGGTTGGATTAATAGAAGAGATAGACATGATCCAGCGAAAAGCAGCGCGATTCGTCATGGGGACATTTACTCAGCGCGAGAGCGTTACGGAGATGCTGAACAAGCTCCAGTGGCGGACACTTCAAGAAAGGCGTTACGCAATACGGAGAGGTTTATTATCGAAATTACGAGAGAGCACATTCCGGGAACAGATGGGCAACATATTACTACCGCCCACATATATCTCGCGTAATGATCACAACGAAAAATCCGAGAAATTAGAGCAAATACGGAGACTTACAAGCAGTCGTTCTTCCCCCGCACAATTCGTGAATGGAACAGGGAAGGGGGGATCAGATAGTGGTACAATAAGTACCCTCCGCCACACACCGTAAGGTGGCTCGCGGAGTATAGATGTAGATATAGAAGTACAAGAATAGAAAATCTTCTTACAGTCGGTGTTTTGAGCATTCCCTGTGAGACCAGTATTAGATTCCGATACACCACTGCAGGTTCAATGTATTCCTTGGACCTTCACATTGACGAAGAAACACAGAAATCGCATCGGAATTAAATTCAAAAGGCACTATGCCATCTTAAGAACAAAAATAGAGACTCTTCTTAAAGTCGGTGCTTTGAGCATTCCCTGTGAGACCAGTATTAGTTTCCGATACACCACTGCGGGTTCAATGTATTCCTTGGACCTTGACATTGACGATGAAACACAGAAATCGCATCGGTATTAAATACAAAAGGCACAATGCGTTCAATGTATTCCTTGGACCTTCACATTGACGATGAAACACAGAAATCGCATCGGAATTAATTACAAAAGGCGCAATGCCACCTTAAGTACAAGAATAGAGACTCTTCCTACTGTCGGTGCTTTGAGCATTCCCTGTGGGACCAGTATTAGTTTCTGATACATCACTGCAGGTTCAATGTATTTCTTGGACCTTCACATTGACTATGAAACACAGAAATCGCCTCGGAGTTAAATACAAAAGGCACAATGCCGCCTTAAGTACAAGAATAAAGACTCTTCTTACTCTCGGTACTTTGAGCATTCCCTGTGAGACGAGTATTAGTTTCCGATACACCACTGCAGCTTCAATGTATTCCTTGGACCTTCACATTTCACGATGAAACACAGAAATCGCATCGGAATGAAATACAAAAGGCGCAATGCCGCCTTAAGTACAAGAATAGAGACTCTTCTTACAGTCGGTGCTTTGAGCATTCCCTGTGAGCCCAGTATTAGTTTCTGATACACCACTGCAGGTTCAATGTATTCCTTGGACTTTCACATTGACGATGAAACATAGAAATCGCATCGGAGTTAGATACAAAAGGCACAATGCCGCATAAAGTGCAGGTTCAATGTATTCCTTGGACCTTCACATTGACGATGATACACAGAAATCGCATCGGAGTTAAATACAAAAGGCACAATGCCGCCTTAAGTACAAGAATAGAGACTCTTCTTACTGTCGGTGCTTTGAGCATTCCCTGTGAGACCAGTATTAGTTTCTGATACACCACTGCAGGTACAATGTATTCCTTGGACCTTCACATTGACGATGAGACACAGAAATCGCCTCGGAGTTAAATACAAAAGGCACAATGGTGCCTGAGGTACAAGAATAGAGATTCTTCTTACTGTCGGTGCTTTGAGCATTCCCTGTGAGACCAGTATTAGTTTCCGTAACACCACTGCAGGTTCAATGTATTCCTTGGACCTTCACATTGACGTTGAAACACAGAAATCGCATCGGAATAAAATACAAAAGGCGCAATGCCGCCTTAAGTACAAGAATAGAGACTCATCTTACAGTCGGTGCTTTGAGCATTCCCTGTGAGACCAGTGTTAGTTTCTGATACACCACTGCAGGTTCAATGTATTCCTTGGACCTTCACATTGACGATGATACACAGAAATCGCATCGGAGTTAAATACAAAAGGCACAATGCCACCTTAAGTAGAAGAATAGAGACTCTTCTTACTGTCGGTGCTTTGAGCATTCCCTGTGAGACCAGTATTAGTTTCTGATACACCACCGCAGGTTTAATGTATTCCTTCTACCTTCACATTGACGATGAAACACAGAAATCGCATCGAAATTAAATACACAAGGCACAATGCCGTCATAAGTACAAGAATAGAGACTCTTCTTACAGTCGGTGTTTTGAGCATTCCCTGTGAGACCGGTATTAGTTTCCGATACACCACTGCAGGTTCCATGTATTCCTTGGACCTACACATTGACGATGAAACATAGAGATCGCATCGGAATTAAATACAAAAGGCGCAATGCCGCCTTAAGTACAAGAATAGAGACTCTTCTTGCAGTCGGTGTTTTGAGCATTCCCTGTAAGACCTGTATTAGTTTCCAATACACCACTGCAGGTTCAATGAATTCCTTGGACCTTCACATTGACGATGAAACACAGAAATCGCATCGGAATTAAATACAAAAGGCGCAATGCCGCCTTCAGTACAAGAATAGAGACTCTTCTTACAGTCGGTGCTTTGAGCATTCCCTGTGAGACCAGTATTAGGTTCTGATACACCACTGCTGGTTCAATGTAATTCTTGGACCTTCACATTGACGATGAAACACAGATATCGCATCGGAATTAATTACAAAAGGCGCAATGCCTCCTTAAGTCAAGAATAGAGACTCTTCCTACTGTCGGTGCATTGAGCACTCCCTGTGAGACCAGTATTAGTTTCTGATACATCACTGCAGGTTCAATGTATTTCTTGGACCTTCACATTGACTATGAAACACAGAAATCGCCTCGGAGTTAAATACAAAAGGCACAATGCCGTCATAAGTACAAGAATAAAGACTCTTCTTACAGTCGGTGCTTTGAGCATTCCCTGTGAGACCAGTATTAGTTTCTGATACACCACTGCAGGTTCAATGTATTCCTTGGACTTTCACGTTGACGATGAAACATAGAAATCGCATCGGAGTTAAATACAAAAGGCACAATGCCGAGTAAGGTGCAGGTTCAATGTATTCCTTGGACCTTCACATTGACGATGATACACAAAAATCGCATCGGAGTTAAATACAAAAGGCACAATGCCGCCTTAAATACAAGAATAGAGACTCTTCTTACTGTCGGTGCTTTGAGCATTCCCTGTGAGACCAGTATTAGTTTCTGATACACCACTGCAGGTTCAATGTATTCCTTCAACCTTCACATTAACGATGAAACACAGAAATCGCATCGAAATTAAGTACACAAGGCACAATGCCGTCGTAAGTACAAGAATAGAGACTCTTCTTACAGTCGGTGTTTTGAGCATTCCCTGTGAGACCAGTATTAGTTTCCGATACACCACTGCAGGTTCAATGTATTCCTTGGACCTTCACATTGACGATGAAACAAAGAAATCGCATCGGAATTAAATACAAAAGGCGCAATGCCGCCTTAAGTACAAGAATAGAGACTCTTCTTACAGTCGGTGTTTTGAGCATTCCCTGCGAGACCAGTATTAGTTTCCGATACACCACTGCAGGTTCAATGAATTCCTTGGACCTTCACATTGACGGTGAAACACAGAAATCGCATCGTAATTAAATACAAAAGGCGGAATGCCGCCTTAAGTACAAGAATAGAGACTCTTCTTACAGTCGGTGCTTTGAGGATTCCCTGTGAGACCAGTATTAGGATCTGATATACCACTGCAGGTTCAATGTATTCCTTGGAATTTCACATTGACGATGAAACACAGAAATCGCGTCGGAGTTAAATACAAAAGGCACAATGGTGCCTGAGGTACAAGAATAGAGATTCTTCTTACTTTCGGTGTTTTGAGCATTCCCTGTGAGACCAGTATTAGTTTCCGTAACACCACTGCAGGTTCAATGTATTCCTTGGACCTTCACATTGACGTTGAAACACAGAAATCGCATCGGAATGAAATACAAAAGGCACAATGCCGCCTTAAGTGCAGGTTCAATGTATTCCTTGGACCTTCACATTGACGATGATACACAGAAATCGCATCGGAGTTAAATACAAAAGGCACAATGCCGCCTTAAGTACAAGAATAGTTACTCTTCTTACTGTCGGTGCTTTGAGCATTCCCTGTGAGACCAGTATTAGTTTCTGATACACCACTGCAGGTTTAATGTATTCCGTCTACCTTCACATTGACGATGAAACACAGAAATCGCATCGAAATTAAATACACAAGGCACAATGCCGTCATAAGTACAAGAATAGAGACTCTTCTTACAGTCGGTGTTTTGAGCATTCCCTGTGAGACCGGTATTTGTTTCCGATACACCACTGCAGCTTCAATGTATTCCTTGGACCTTCACATTGACGATGAAACACAGAAATCGCATCGGAATTAAATACAAAAGGCGCAATGCCACCTTAAGTACAAGAATAGAGACTCTTCTTACTGTCGGTGTTTTGAGCATTCCCTGTGAGACCGGTATTAGTTTCCGATACACCACTGCAGGTTCCATGTATTCCTTGGACCTACACATTGAAGATGAAACATAGAGATCGCATCGGATCTAAAAACAAAAGGCGCAATGCCGCCTTAAGTACAAGAATAGAGACTCTTCTTGCAGTCGGTGTTTTAAGCATTCCCTGTAAGACCTGTATTAGTTTCCGATACACCACTGCAGGTTCAATGTATTCCTTGAAACTTCACATTGAAGTTGAAACACAGAAATCGCATCGGAATTATATACAAAAGGCGCGATTCCGCCTAAAGTACAAGAATTGAGACTCTTATTACAGACTCTTAATGCTTTAAGCATTCCCTGTGAGACCAGTATTAGGTTCCGATACACCACTGCAGGTTCAATGTATTCCTTGGACCTTCACATTGACGATGAAACACAGAAATCGCATCGGAGTTAAATACAAAATGCACTATGGTGCCTGAGGTACAAGAATAGAGACTCTTCTTACTGTCGGTGCTTTGAGAATTCCCTGTGAGACCAGTATTAGTTTCCGATACACCACTGCAGGTTCAATGTATTCCTTGGACCTTCACATTGACGATGAAACACAGAAATCGCATCGGAATTAAATACAAAATGCGCAATGCCGCCTTAAGTACAAGAATAGAGACTTTTCTTACAGTCGGTATTTTGAGCATTCCCTGTGAGACCGGTATTAGTTTCCGATACACCACTGCAGGTTCCATGTATTCCTTGGACCTACACATTGACGATGAAACATAGAGATCGCATCGGAATTAAATACAAAAGGCGCAATGCCGCCTTAAGTACAAGAATAGAGACTCTTCTTGCAGTCGGTGTTTTGAGCATTCCCTGTAAGACCTGTATTAGTTTCCGATACACCACTGCAGGTTCAATGATTTCCTTGGACCTTCACATTGACGATGAAACACAGAAATCGCATCGGAATTAAATACAAAAGGCGCAATGCCGCCTTCAGTACAAGAATAGAGACTCTTCTTACAGTCGGTGCTTTGGGCATTCCTTGTGAGACCAGTATTAGGTTCTGATACACCACTGCTGGTTCAATGTAATTCTTGGACCTTCACATTGACGATGAAACACAGATATCGCATCGGAATTAATTACAAAAGGCGCAATGCCACCTTAAGTACAAGAATAGAGACTCTTCCTACTGTCGGTGCATTGAGCACTCCCTGTGAGACCAGTATTAGTTTTTGATACATCACTGCAGGTTCAATGTATTTCTTGGACCTTCACATTGACTATGAAACACAGAAATCGCCTCGGAGTTAAATACAAAAGGCACAATGCCGTCATAAGTACAAGAATAAAGACTCTTCTTACAGTCGGTGCTTTGAGCATTCCCTGTGAGACCAGTATTAGTTTCTGATACACCACTGCAGGTTCAATGTGTTCCTTGGACTTTCACATTGACGATGAAACATAGAAATCGCATCGGAGTTAAATACAAAAGGCACAATGCCGAGTAAGGTGCAGGGTCAATGTATTCCTTGGACCTTCACATTGACGATGATACACAAAAATCGCATCGGAGTTAAATACAAAAGGCACAATGCCGCCTTAAATACAAGAATTGAGACCCTTCTTACTGTCGGTGTCTTTGAGCATTCCCTGTGAGACCAGTATTAGTTTCTGATACACCACTGCAGGTTCAATGTATTCCTTCTACCTTCACATTGGCGATGAAACACAGAAATCGCATCGAAATTAAGTACACAAGGCACAATGCCGTCGTAAGTACAAGAATAGAGACTCTTCTTACAGTCGGTGTTTTGAGCATTCCCTGTGAGACCAGTATTAGTTTCCGATTCACCACTGCAGGTTCAATGTATTCCTTGGACCTTCACATTGACGATGAAACACAGAAATCGCATCGGAATTAAATACAAAAGGCGCAATGCCGCCTTAAGTACAAGAATAGAGACTCTTCTTACAGTAGGTATTTTGAGCATTCCCTGTGAGACCAGTATTAGTTTCCGATACACCACTGCAGGTTCAATGAATTCCTTGGACCTTCACATTGACGGTGAAACACAGAAATCGCATCGTAATTAAATACAAAAGGCGGAATGCCGCCTTAAGTACAAGAATAGAGACTCTTCTTACAGTCGGCATTTTGAGCATTCCCTGTGAGACCAGTATTAGGTTCTGATACACCACTGCAGGGTCAATGTATTCCTTGGACCTTCACATTGACGATGAAACACAGAAATCGAATCGGAGTTAAATACAAAATGCACAATGGTGCCTGAGGTACAAGAATAGAGACTCTTCTTACTGTCGGTGCTTTGAGAATTCCCTGTGAGACCAGTATTAGTTTCCGATACACCACTGCAGGTTCAATGTATTCCTTGAAACTTCACATTGAAGTTGAAACACAGAAATCGCATCGGAATTATATACAAAAGGCGCAATTCCGCCTAAAGTACAAGAATTGAGACTCTTATTACAGACTCTTAATGCTTTAAGCATTCCCTGTGAGACCAGTATTAGGTTCCGATACACCACTGCAGGTTCAATGTATTCCTTGGACCTTCACATTGACGATGAAACACAGAAATCGCATCGGAGTTAAATACAAAATGCACTATGGTGCCTGAGGTACAAGAATAGAGACTCTTCTTACTGTCGGTGCTTTGAGAATTCCCTGTGAGACCAGCATTAGTTTCCGATACACCACTGCAGGTTCAATGTATTCCTTGGACCTTCACATTGACGATGAAACACAGAAATCGCATCGGAATTAAATACAAAATGCGCAATGCCGCCTTAAGTACAAGAATAGAGACTTTTCTTACAGTCGGTATTTTGAGCATTCCCTGTGAGACCAGTATTAGTTTCCGATACACCACTGCAGGTTCAATGAATTCCTTGGACCTTCACATTGACGATGAAACACAGAAATCGCATCGGAATTAATTACAAAAGGCACAATGCCGTCATAAGTACAAGAATAGAGACTCTTCTTACTGTCGGTGCTTTGAGCATTCCCTGTGAGACCAGTGGTAGTTTCCGATACACCACTGCAGGTTCAATGTATTCCTTGGACCTTCACATTGACGATGAAACATAGAAATCGCATCGGAATTAAATACAAAAGGCGCAATGCCACCTTACGTACAAGAATAGAGACCCTTCTTACAGTTGGTGCTTTGAGCATTCCCTGTGAGACCAGTATTAGTTTCTGATACACCACTGCTGGTTCAATGTAACCCTTGGACCTTCACATTGTAGATGAAACACAGAAATCGCATCGGAATTAAATACAAAAGGCCCAATGCCGTCTTAAGTACAAGAATAGAGACTCTTCTTACAGTCGGTGCTATGAGCATACCCTGTGAGACCAGTATTAGTTTCCGATACACCACTGAAGGTTCAATGTATTCCTTGGACATACACATTGACGACGAAACACTGAAATTACATCGGAATTAAATACAAAAGACTCAATGGCGCCTTAAGTACAAGAGGAGTGAGACTTCTTACAGTCTGTGTTTTTATCCTTTCATGTGAGACCAGTAATAGTTTCCGATACACCACTGCAGGTTCAATATATTCCTTGGTCCTTCACATTGACGATGAAACACAGAAATCGCATCGGAATTAAATACAAAAGGCACAATGCCGCCTTATGTACAAGAATAGAGACTCTTCTTACGGTCGGTGCTTTGAACATTCCCTGTGAGACCAGTATTAGTTTCGATACACCACTGCAGGTACAATATTTTCCTTGGACCTTCACATAGGCGATGAAACACAGAAATCGCATCGGAATTAAATACAAAAGGCACAATGCCGCCTTAAGTACAACAATAGAAGCAATTCTTACAGTCGGTGCTTTGAGCATTCCCTGTGAGACCAGTATTAGTTTCCGATACACCACTGCAGGTTCAATGTATTCCTTGGACATACACATTGACGACGAAACACTGAAATTACATCGGAATTAAATACAAAAGACTCAATGGCGCCTTAAGTACAAGAGGAGTGAGACTTCTTACAGTCTGTGTTTTTATCCTTTCATGTGAGACCAGTAATAGTTTCCGATACACCACTGCAGGTTCAATATATTCCTTGGTCCTTCACATTGACGATGAAACACAGAAATCGCATCGGAATTAAATACAAAAGGCACAATGCAGCCTTAAGAACAAGAATTGAGACTCTTCTTACAGTCGGTGATTTGAGCATTCCCTGTGAGACCAGTATTAGTTTCCGATACACCACTGCAGGTTCAATGTATTCCTTGGACATACACATTGACGATGGAACAGTGAAATTACATCGGAATTAAATACAAAAGGCGAAATGCTGCCTTAAGTACAAGAATAGAGACTCTTCTTACGGTCGGTGCTATGAGCATTCCCTGTGAGACCAGTATTAGTTTCTGATACACAACTGCAGGTTCAATGTGTTCCTTGGACCTTCACATTGACGATGAAACACAGAAATCGCATCGGAGTTAATTACAAAAGGCACAATGCCGCCTTAAGTACAAGAATAGAGACTCTTCTTACTGTCGGTGCTTTGAGCATTCCCTGTGAGACCAGTATTAGTTTCCGATACACCACTGCCGGTTCATTGTATTTCTTGGACCTTCTCATTGACGATGAAACACAGAAATCGCATCGGAATTAAATACAAAAGGCGAAATGCCGCATTAAGTACAAGAATAGAGACTCTTCCTACTGTCGGTGCTTTGAGCATTCCCTGTGAGACCAGTATTAGTTTCTGATACACCACTGCAGGTTCAATGTATTCCTTCTACCGTCATATTGAGGATGAAACACAGAAATCGCATCGAAACTAAATACACAAGGCAGAATGCCGTCATAAGTACAAAAATAGAGACTCTTCTTACAGTCGGTGTTTTGAGCATTCCCTGTGAGACCAGTATTCGTTTCCGATACACCACTGCAGGTTCAATTTCTTCCTTGGACCATCACATTGACGATGAAACACAGAAATCGCATCGGAATTAAATACAAAATGCACAATGCTGTCTTAAGTACAAGAATAGAGACTCTGCTTACAGTCGGTGCTTTGAGCATTCCCTGTGAGACCAGAATTAGTTTCCGATACACCACTGCAGGTTCAATGTATTCCTTGGACCTTCACAATGACGATGAAACACAGAAATCACATCGGAATTAAATACAAAAGGCGCAATGCCGCCTTAAGTGCAGGTTCAATTTATTCCTTAGACCTTCACATTGACGATGATACATAGAAATCGCATCGGAGTTAAATACAAAAGGCACAATGAAGCCTTAAGTACAAGAATAGAGACTCTTCTTACTGTCGGTGCTTTGAGCATTCCCTATGAGACCAGTATTAGTTTCTGATACACCACTGCAGCTTCAATGTATTCCTTCTACCTTCACATTGACGATGAAACACAGAAATCGCATCGAAATTAAATACACAAGGCACAATGCCGTAATAAGTACAAGAATAGAGACTCTTCTTACAGTCGGTGTTTTGAGCATTCCCTGTGAGACCAGTATTAGTTTCCGATACACCACTGCAGGTTCAATGTATTCGTTGGACCTTCACATTGACGATGAAACACAGAAATCGCATCGGAGTTAAATACAAAAGGCACAATGGGGCCTGAGGTACAAGAATAGAGACTCTTTTTACTGTCGGTGCTTTGAGCATTCCCTGTGAGACCAGTATTAGTTTCCGATACACCACTGCAGGTTCAATGTATTCCTGGACCTTCACATTGAAATTGAAACACAGAAATCGCATCGGAATTAAATACAAAAGGCGCAATTACGCCTTAAGTACAACAATAGAGACTCTTATTACAGTCGGTGCTTTGAGCTTTCCCTGTGAGACCAGTTTTAGTTTCTGGTACACCACTGCAGGTTCAATGTATTCCTTGGACCTTCTCATTGACGATGAAACACAGAAATCGCATTGGAATTAATTACAAAAGGCACAATGCAGTCATAAGTACAAGAATAGATACTATCTTACAGTCGGTGTTTGAGCATTCCCTGTGAGACCGGTATTACTTTCCGATACACCACTGCAGGTTCAATGTATTCCTTGGACCTTCACATTGACGATGAAACACAGAAATCGCATCGGAATTAAATACAAAAGGCGCAATGCCGCTTTAAGTACAAGATTAGAGACTCTTCTTACAGTCGGTGCTTTGAGCACTCCCTGTGAGATCAGTATTAGTTTCCGATACACCACTGCAGGTTCAATGTATTCCTTGGACCTTCACATTGACGATGAAACACAGAAATCGAATCGGAATTATATACAAAAGGCACAATGCCGGCTTATGTACAAGAATAGAGACTCTTCTTACAGTCGGTGCTTTGAGCATTCCCTGTGAGACCAGTATTAGTTTCCGATACACCACTGCGGGTTCAATGTATTCCTTGGACCTTCACATTGACGATGAAACACAGAAATCACATCGGAATTTAATACAAAAGGCGCAATGCCGCCTTAAGTGCAGGTTCAATGTATTCCTTGGACCCTCACATTGACCATGATACATAGAAATCGCATCGGAGTTAAATACAAAAGGCACAATGAAGCCTTAAGTACAAGAATAGAGACTCTTCTTACTGTCGGTGCTTTAAGCATTCCCTGTGAGACCGGTATTAGTTTCCGATACACCACTGCAGGTTCCATGTATTCCTTGGACCTACACATTGACGATGAAACATAGAGATCGCATCGGAATTAAATACAAAAGGCGCAATGCCGCCTTAAGTACAAGAATAGAGACTCTTCTTGCAGTCGGTGTTTTGAGCATTCCCTGTAAGACCTGTATTAGTTTCCGATACACCACTGCAGGTTCAATGATTTCCTTGGACCTTCACATTGACGATGAAACACAGAAATCGCATCGGAATTAAATACAAAAGGCGCAATGCCGCCTTCAGTACAAGAATAGAGACTCTTCTTACAGTCGGTGCTTTGGGCATTCCTTGTGAGACCAGTATTAGGTTCTGATACACCACTGCTGGTTCAATGTAATTCTTGGACCTTCACATTGACGATGAAACACAGATATCGCATCGGAATTAATTACAAAAGGCGCAATGCCACCTTAAGTACAAGAATAGAGACTCTTCCTACTGTCGGTGCATTGAGCACTCCCTGTGAGACCAGTATTAGTTTTTGATACATCACTGCAGGTTCAATGTATTTCTTGGACCTTCACATTGACTATGAAACACAGAAATCGCCTCGGAGTTAAATACAAAAGGCACAATGCCGTCATAAGTACAAGAATAAAGACTCTTCTTACAGTCGGTGCTTTGAGCATTCCCTGTGAGACCAGTATTAGTTTCTGATACACCACTGCAGGTTCAATGTGTTCCTTGGACTTTCACATTGACGATGAAACATAGAAATCGCATCGGAGTTAAATACAAAAGGCACAATGCCGAGTAAGGTGCAGGGTCAATGTATTCCTTGGACCTTCACATTGACGATGATACACAAAAATCGCATCGGAGTTAAATACAAAAGGCACAATGCCGCCTTAAATACAAGAATAGAGACACTTCTTACTGTCGGTGCTTTGAGCATTCCCTGTGAGACCAGTATTAGTTTCTGATACACCACTGCAGGTTCAATGTATTCCTTCTACCTTCACATTGGCGATGAAACACAGAAATCGCATCGAAATTAAGTACACAAGGCACAATGCCGTCGTAAGTACAAGAATAGAGACTCTTCTTACAGTCGGTGTTTTGAGCATTCCCTGTGAGACCAGTATTAGTTTCCGATTCACCACTGCAGGTTCAATGTATTCCTTGGACCTTCACATTGACGATGAAACACAGAAATCGCATCGGAATTAAATACAAAAGGCGCAATGCCGCCTTAAGTACAAGAATAGAGACTCTTCTTACAGTAGGTATTTTGAGCATTCCCTGTGAGACCAGTATTAGTTTCCGATACACCACTGCAGGTTCAATGAATTCCTTGGACCTTCACATTGACGGTGAAACACAGAAATCGCATCGTAATTAAATACAAAAGGCGGAATGCCGCCTTAAGTACAAGAATAGAGACTCTTCTTACAGTCGGCATTTTGAGCATTCCCTGTGAGACCAGTATTAGGTTCTGATACACCACTGCAGGGTCAATGTATTCCTTGGACCTTCACATTGACGATGAAACACAGAAATCGAATCGGAGTTAAATACAAAATGCACAATGGTGCCTGAGGTACAAGAATAGAGACTCTTCTTACTGTCGGTGCTTTGAGAATTCCCTGTGAGACCAGTATTAGTTTCCGATACACCACTGCAGGTTCAATGTATTCCTTGAAACTTCACATTGAAGTTGAAACACAGAAATCGCATCGGAATTATATACAAAAGGCGCAATTCCGCCTAAAGTACAAGAATTGAGACTCTTATTACAGACTCTTAATGCTTTAAGCATTCCCTGTGAGACCAGTATTAGGTTCCGATACACCACTGCAGGTTCAATGTATTCCTTGGACCTTCACATTGACGATGAAACACAGAAATCGCATCGGAGTTAAATACAAAATGCACTATGGTGCCTGAGGTACAAGAATAGAGACTCTTCTTACTGTCGGTGCTTTGAGAATTCCCTGTGAGACCAGTATTAGTTTCCGATACACCACTGCAGGTTCAATGTATTCCTTGGACCTTCACATTGACGATGAAACACAGAAATCGCATCGGAATTAAATACAAAATGCGCAATGCCGCCTTAAGTACAAGAATAGAGACTTTTCTTACAGTCGGTATTTTGAGCATTCCCTGTGAGACCAGTATTAGTTTCCGATACACCACTGCAGGTTCAATGAATTCCTTGGACCTTCACATTGACGATGAAACACAGAAATCGCATCGGAATTAATTACAAAAGGCACAATGCCGTCATAAGTACAAGAATAGAGACTCTTCTTACTGTCGGTGCTTTGAGCATTCCCTGTGAGACCAGTGGTAGTTTCCGATACACCACTGCAGGTTCAATGTATTCCTTGGACCTTCACATTGACGATGAAACATAGAAATCGCATCGGAATTAAATACAAAAGGCGCAATGCCACCTTACGTACAAGAATAGAGACCCTTCTTACAGTTGGTGCTTTGAGCATTCCCTGTGAGACCAGTATTAGTTTCTGATACACCACTGCTGGTTCAATGTAACCCTTGGACCTTCACATTGTAGATGAAACACAGAAATCGCATCGGAATTAAATACAAAAGGCCCAATGCCGTCTTAAGTACAAGAATAGAGACTCTTCTTACAGTCGGTGCAATGAGCATACCCTGTGAGACCAGTATTAGTTTCCGATACACCACTGAAGGTTCAATGTATTCCTTGGACCTTCATATTGACGATGAAACCCAGAAATCGCATCGGAATTAAATTCAAAAGGCACAATGCCGCCTTAAGTACAAGAATAGAGACCATTCTTACAGTCGGTGCTTTGAGCATTCCCTGTGAGACCTGTACTAGTTTCCGAAACACCACTGCAGGTTCAATGTATTCCTTGGACGTTGACATTGACGATGAAACACAGAAATCGCATCGGAATTAAGTACAAAAGGCACAATGCCGCCTTATGTACAAGAATAGAGACTCTTCTTACGGTCGGTGCTTTGAACATTCCCTGTGAGACCAGTATTAGTTTCGATACACCACTGCAGGTACAATATATTCCTTGGACCTTCACATAGGCGATGAAACACAGAAATCGCATCGGAATTAAATACAAAAGGCACAATGCCGCCTTAAGTACAACAATAGAAGCAATTCTTACAGTCGGTGCTTTGAGCATTCCCTGTGAGACCAGTATTAGTTTCCGATACACCACTGCAGGTTCAATGTATTCCTTGGACATACACATTGACGACGAAACACTGAAATTACATCGGAATTAAATACAAAAGACTCAATGGCGCCTTAAGTACAAGAGGAGTGAGACTTCTTACAGTCTGTGTTTTTATCCTTTCATGTGAGACCAGTAATAGTTTCCGATACACCACTGCAGGTTCAATATATTCCTTGGTCCTTCACATTGACGATGAAACACAGAAATCGCATCGGAATTAAATACAAAAGGCACAATGCAGCCTTAAGAACAAGAATTGAGACTCTTCTTACAGTCGGTGATTTGAGCATTCCCTGTGAGACCAGTATTAGTTTCCGATACACCACTGCAGGTTCAATGTATTCCTTGGACATACACATTGACGATGGAACAGTGAAATTACATCGGAATTAAATACAAAAGGCGAAATGCTGCCTTAAGTACAAGAATAGAGACTCTTCTTACGGTCGGTGCTATGAGCATTCCCTGTGAGACCAGTATTAGTTTCTGATACACAACTGCAGGTTCAATGTGTTCCTTGGACCTTCACATTGACGATGAAACACAGTAATCGCATCGGAGTTAATTACAAAAGGCACAATGCCGCCTTAAGTACAAGAATAGAGACTCTTCTTACTGTCGGTGCTTTGAGCATTCCCTGTGAGACCAGTATTAGTTTCCGATACACCACTGCCGGTTCATTGTATTTCTTGGACCTTCTCATTGACGATGAAACACAGAAATCGCATCGGAATTAAATACAAAAGGCGAAATGCCGCATTAAGTACAAGAATAGAGACTCTTCCTACTGTCGGTGCTTTGAGCATTCCCTGTGAGACCAGTATTAGTTTCTGATACACCACTGCAGGTTCAATGTATTCCTTCTACCGTCATATTGAGGATGAAACACAGAAATCGCATCGAAACTAAATACACAAGGCAGAATGCCGTCATAAGTACAAAAATAGAGACTCTTCTTACAGTCGGTGTTTTGAGCATTCCCTGTGAGACCAGTATTCGTTTCCGATACACCACTGCAGGTTCAATTTCTTCCTTGGACCATCACATTGACGATGAAACACAGAAATCGCATCGGAATTAAATACAAAATGCACAATGCCGTCTTAAGTACAAGAATAGAGACTCTGCTTACAGTCGGTGCTTTGAGCATTCCCTGTGAGACCAGAATTAGTTTCCGATACACCACTGCAGGTTCAATGTATTCCTTGGACCTTCACATTGACGATGAAACACAGAAATCACATCGGAATTAAATACAAAAGGCGCAATGCCGCCTTAAGTGCAGGTTCAATTTATTCCTTAGACCTTCACATTGACGATGATACATAGAAATCGCATCGGAGTTAAATACAAAAGGCACAATGAAGCCTTAAGTACAAGAATAGAGACTCTTCTTACTGTCGGTGCTTTGAGCATTCCCTATGAGACCAGTATTAGTTTCTGATACACCACTGCAGCTTCAATGTATTCCTTCTACCTTCACATTGACGATGAAACACAGAAATCGCATCGAAATTAAATACACAAGGCACAATGCCGTAATAAGTACAAGAATAGAGACTCTTCTTACAGTCGGTGTTTTGAGCATTCCCTGTGAGACCAGTATTAGTTTCCGATACACCACTGTAGGTTCAATGTATTCGTTGGACCTTCACATTGACGATGAAACACAGAAATCGCATCGGAGTTAAATACAAAAGGCACAATGGGGCCTGAGGTACAAGAATAGAGACTCTTTTTACTGTCGGTGCTTTGAGCATTCCCTGTGAGACCAGTATTAGTTTCCGATACACCACTGCAGGTTCAATGTATTCCTGGACCTTCACATTGAAATTGAAACACAGAAATCGCATCGGAATTAAATACAAAAGGCGCAATTACGCCTTAAGTACAACAATAGAGACTCTTATTACAGTCGGTGCTTTGAGCTTTCCCTGTGAGACCAGTTTTAGTTTCTGGTACACCACTGCAGGTTCAATGTATTCCTTGGACCTTCTCATTGACGATGAAACACAGAAATCGCATTGGAATTAATTACAAAAGGCACAATGCAGTCATAAGTACAAGAATAGATACTATCTTACAGTCGGTGTTTGAGCATTCCCTGTGAGACCGGTATTACTTTCCGATACACCACTGCAGGTTCAATGTATTCCTTGGACCTTCACATTGACGATGAAACACAGAAATCGCATCGGAATTAAATACAAAAGGCGCAATGCCGCTTTAAGTACAAGATTAGAGACTCTTCTTACAGTCGGTGCTTTGAGCACTCCCTGTGAGATCAGTATTAGTTTCCGATACACCACTGCAGGTTCAATGTATTCCTTGGACCTTCACATTGACGATGAAACACAGAAATCGAATCGGAATTATATACAAAAGGCACAATGCCGGCTTATGTACAAGAATAGAGACTCTTCTTACAGTCGGTGCTTTGAGCATTCCCTGTGAGACCAGTATTAGTTTCCGATACACCACTGCGGGTTCAATGTATTCCTTGGACCTTCACATTGACGATGAAACACAGAAATCACATCGGAATTTAATACAAAAGGCGCAATGCCGCCTTAAGTGCAGGTTCAATGTATTCCTTGGACCCTCACATTGACCATGATACATAGAAATCGCATCGGAGTTAAATACAAAAGGCACAATGAAGCCTTAAGTACAAGAATAGAGACTCTTCTTACTGTCGGTGCTTTGAGCATTCCCTATGAGACCAGTATTAGTTTCTGATACACCACTGCAGGTTCAATGTATTCCTTCTACCTTCACATTGACGATGAAACACAGAAATCGCATCGAAATTAAATACACTAGGCACAATGCCGTAATAAGTACAAGAATAGAGACTCTTCTTACAGTCGGTGTTTTGAGCGTTCCCTGTGAGACCAGTATTAGTTTCCGATACACCACTGCAGGTTCAATGTATTCCTTGGACCTTCACATTGACGATGAAACACAGAAATCGCATCGGAATTAAATAAAAAAGGCGCAATGCCGCCTTAAATACAAGAATAAAGACTCTTCTTACAGTCGGTGTTTTGAGCATTCCCTGTGAGACCAGTATTAGTTTCCGATACACCACTGCAGGTTCAATGTATTCCTTGGACCTTAACATTGACGATGAAACACAGGAACCGCATCGGAATTAAATACAAACGGCGCAATTCCGCCTTACGTACAAGAATAGAGACCCTTCTTAAAGTCGGTGCTTTGAGCATTCCCTGTGAGACCAGTATTAGTTTCTGATACACCACTGCTGGTTCAATGTATTTCTTGGACCTTCACATTGACGATGAAACACAGAAATCGCATCGGAATTAAATACAAAAGGCATAATGCCGTCATAAGTACAAGAATAGAGACTCTTCTTACTGTCGGTGCTATAAGCATTCCCTGTGAGACCAGTATTAGTTTCCGATACACAACTGCAGGTACAATGTATTCCGTGGACCTTCACATTGACGATGAAACACAGAAATCGCATCGGAATTAAATACAAAAGGCTCAATGCCGGCTTAAGTACAAGAATAGAGACTCTTCTTACAGTAGGTGCTTTGAGCATTCCCTGTGAGATCAGTATTAGTTTCCGATACACCACTACCGGTTCAATGTATTCCTTGGACCTTCACATTGACGATGAAACACAGAAATCGAATCGGAATTAAATACAAAAGGCACAATGCCGGCTTAAGTACAAGAATAGAGACTCTTCTTACAGTCGGTGCTTTGAGCATTCCCTGTGAGACCAGTATTAGTTTCCGATACACCTCAGCAGGTTCAATGTATTCCTTTTATCCTCACATTGACGATGAAAAAGAGAAATCGCATCGGAATTAAATACAAAGGGCACAATGTCGCCACAAGTACAAGAATGGTGACTCTTCGTACAGTCGTTGCTTTGAGCATTCCCTGTGAGACCAGTATTAGTTTCTGATAGACCGCTGCAGGTTCAATGTATTCCTAGGACCTTCACATTGACGAAGAAACACAGAAATCGCATCGGAATTAAATACGAAAGGCAAAATGCCGCCTTAAGTACAAGAATACAGACTCTTCTTACAGTCGGTGTTTTGCGCATTCCCTGTGAGACCAGTATTAGTTTCCGATACACCACTGCAGGTTTAATGCATTCCTTGGACCTTCACAATGACGATGAAACACAGAAATCGCATCGGAATTAAATACAAAAGGCACAAAGCCGCCTTAAGTACAAGATTAGAAACTTTTCTTACAGTCGGTGCTTTGAGCATTCCCTGTGGGACCAGTATTAGTTTCCGATACACCACTGCAGTTTCAGTGTATTCCTTGGACCTTCACATTGACGATGAGGCACAGAAGTCGCTTCGGAATTAAATACAAAAGGCACAATGCCACCATAAGTACATGAATAGAGACTCATCTTACAGTCGGTGCTTTGAGCATTCCCTGTGAGACCAGTATTAGTTTCCGATACACCACTGCAGGTTCAATGTATTCCTTGGACATACACATTGACGATGAAACACAGAAATCGCATAGGAATTAAATACAAAAGGCACAATGCCGCCTTAAGCACAACAATAGAGACTCTTCTTACAGTCGGTGCTTTGAGCATTCCCAGTGAGACCTGTATTAGTTTCCGATACACCACTGCAGGTTCAATGTATTCCTTGGACATTCACATTGACGATGAAACACAGAAATCGCACCGGAATTAAGTACAAAAGGCACAATGCCGATTTTTGTACAAGAATAGAGACTCTTCTTGCGGTCGGTGCTTTGAGCATTCCCTGTGAGACCAGTATTAGTTTCCGATACACCACTGCAGGTACAATATATTCCTTGGACCTTCACATTGGCGATGAAACACAGAAATCGCATCGGAATTAAATACAAAAGGCACAATGCCGCCTTAAGTACACGAATAGAGACCCTTCTTACAGTCGGTGCTTTGAGCATTCCCTGTGAGACCAGTATTAGTTTCCGATACACCACTGCAGGTTCAATGTATTGACTGGACATACACATTGACGATGAAACACTGAAATTACATCGGAATTAAATACAAAAGGCACAATGCCGCCATAAGTACAAGAATAGAGACTCTTCTTACAGTCGGTGCTTTGAGGAATCCCTGTGAGACCAGTATTAGTTTCTGATAGACCACTGCAGGTTCAATGTATTCCTAGGACCTTCACATTGACGAAGAAACACAGAAATCGCATCGGAATTAAATACAAAAGGCAAAATGCCGCCTTAAGTACAAGAATACAGACTCTTCTTACAGTCGGTGTTTTGCGCAGTCCCTGTGAGACCAGTATTAGTTTCCGATACACCACTGCAGGTTTAATGCATTCCTTGGACCTTCACATTGACAATGAAACACAGAAATCGCATCGGAATTAAATACAAAACGCACAAAGCCGCCTTAAGTACAAGATTAGAAACTTTTCTTACAGTCGGTGCTTTGAGCATTCCCTGTGAGACCAGTATTAGTTTCCGACAAACCACTCCAGGTTCAATGTATACCTTGGACCTTCACATTGACGATAAAACACAGAAATCGAACTGGAAAGAAACACTAATAGCAAACTGCCGCGTATGTACAAGAATAGAGACTCGTCTTACAGTCGGTGTTTTGAGCATACCCTGTGAGACCAGTATTAGTTTCCAATACACCACTGCAGGTTCAATGTATTCCTTGCACCTTCACATTGACGATGAAACACAGAAACCGCATAGGAATTAAATACAAAAGGCACAATGCCGCCTTAAATCCAAGAATAGAGACTCTTCTTACAGTCGGTGCTTTGAGCATTCCCTGTGAGACCAGTATTAGCTTCCGATACAACACTGCAGGCACAATGTATTCCTTGGACCTTCAAATTGACGATGAAACACAGAAATCGCATCGGAATTAAATTCAAAAGGCACAATGCCTCCTTAAGTACAAGAATAGGGACCCTTCTTACAGTCGGTGCTTTGAGCATTCCCTGTGAGACCAGTTTTAGTTTCCGATACACGACAGCACGTTAAATGTATCCCTTGGACCTTCACATGGACGATGAAACACAGAAATCGCATCGGAATTAAATTCAAATGGCACAATGCTGCCTTAAGTACAAAAATAGGGACCATTCTTACAGTCTGTGCTTTGAGCATTCCCTGTGAGACCAGTATTAGTTTCCGATACACCACTGCAGGATCAATGTATTCCTTGGACCTTCACATTGACTATGAAACACAGAAATCGCATCGGAATTATATACAAAAGGCGCAATTCCGCCTTACGTACAAGAATAGAGACCCTTCTTACAGTCGGTGCTTTGAGCATTCCCTGTGAGACCAGTATTAGTTTCTGATACACCACTGCTGGTTCAATGTATTCCTTGGACCTTCACATTGACGATGAAACACAGAAATCGCATCGGAATAAATACAAAAGGCACAATGCCGTCATAAGTACAAGAATAGAGACTCTTCTTACAGTCGGTGCTTTGAGCATTCCCTGTGAGTCCAGTATTAGTTTCTGATAGACCACTGCAGGTTCAATATATTCCTAAAACCTTCACATTGATGAAGAAACACAGAAATCGCATCGGAATTAAATACGAAAGGCAAAATGCCGCCTTAAGTACAAGAATACAGACTCTTCTTACAGTCGTTGTTTTGCGCATTCCCTGAGAGACCAGTATTAGTTTCCGATACACCACTGCAGGTTTAATGCATTCCTTGGACCTTCACATTGACGATGAAACACAGAAATCGCATCGGAATTAAATACAAAAGGCACAAAGCCGCCTTAAGTACAAGATTAGAAACTTTTCTTACAGTCGGTGCTTTGAGCATTCCCTGTGGGACCAGTATTAGTTTCCGAACCACCACTGCAGTTTCAGTGTATTCCTTGGACCTTCACATTGACGATGAAGCACAGAAATCGCTTCGGAATTAAATACAAAATGCACAATGCCACCATAAGTACATGAATAGAGACTCATCTTACAGTCGGTGCTTTGAGCATTCCCTGTGAGACCAGTATTAGTTTCCGATACACCACTGCAGGTTCAATGTATTCCTTGGACATACACATTGACGATGAAACACAGAAATCGCATCGGAATTAAATACAAAAGGCACAATGCCGCCTTAAGCACAACAATAGAGACCCTTCTTACAGTCGGTGCTTTGAGCATTCCCTGTGAGACCAGTATTAGTTTCTGATACACCACTGCTGGTTCAATGTATTCCTTGGACCTTCACATTGACGATGAAACACAGAAATCGCATCGGAATAAATACAAAAGGCACAATGCCGTCATAAGTACAAGAATAGAGACTCTTCTTACAGTCGGTGCTTTGAGCATTCCCTGTGAGTCCAGTTTTTGTTTCTGATGGACCACTGCAGGTTCAATATATTCCTAAAACCTTCACATTGACGAAGAAACACAGAAATCGCATCGGAATTAAATACGAAAGGCAAAATGCCGCCTTAAGTACAAGAATACAGACTCTTCTTACAGTCGTTGTTTTGCGCATTCCCTGAGAGACCAGTATTAGTTTCCGATACACCACTGCAGGTTTAATGCATTCCTTGGACCTTCACATTGACGATGAAACACAGAAATCGCATCGGAATTAAATACAAAAGGCACAAAGCCGCCTTAAGTACAAGATTAGAAACTTTTCTTACAGTCGGTGCTTTGAGCATTCCCTGTGGGACCAGTATTAGTTTCCGAACCACCACTGCAGTTTCAGTGTATTCCTTGGACCTTCACATTGACGATGAAGCACAGAAATCGCTTCGGAATTAAATACAAAATGCACAATGCCACCATAAGTACATGAATAGAGACTCATCTTACAGTCGGTGCTTTGAGCATTCCCTGTGAGACCAGTATTAGTTTCCGATACACCACTGCAGGTTCAATGTATTCCTTGGACATACACATTGACGATGAAACACAGAAATCGCATCGGAATTAAATACAAAAGGCACAATGCCGCCTTAAGCACAACAATAGAGACTCTTCTTACAGTCGGTGCTTTGAGCATTCCCTGTGAGACAAAAATTAGTTTCCGATACACCACTGCAGGTTCAATGTATTCCTTGGACCTTCACATTGGCGATGAAACACAGAAATCGCATCGGAATTAAATTCAAAAGGCACAATGCCGCCTTAAGGACAAGAATAGAGACCATTCTTACAGTCGGTGATTTGAGCATTCCCTGTGAGACCTGTATTAGTTTCCGATACACCACTGCAGGTTCAATGTATTCCTTGGACCTTCACATTGACGATGAAACACAGAAATCGCATCGGAATTAAGTACAAAAGGCACATTGCCGCCTTATGTACAAGAATAGAGACTCTTCTTGCGGTCGGTGCTTTGAGCATTCCCTGTGAGACCAGTATTAGTTTCCGATACACCACTGCAGGTACAATATATTCCTTGGACCTTCACATTGGCGATGAAACACAGAAATGCGCATCGGAATTAAATACAAAAAGCACAATGCCGCCGTAAGTACACGAATAGTGACCCGTCTTACAGTCGGTGCTTACAGCATTCCCTGTGAGACCAGTATTAGTTTCCGATACACCACTGCAGGTTCAATGTATTGACTGGACATACACATTGACGATGAAACACTGAAATTACATCGGAATTAAATACAAAAGGCACAATGCCGCCTTAAGTACAAGGATAGAGACTCTTCTTACAGTCGGTGTTTTAAGCATTCCCTGTGAGACCAGTATTAGTTTCCAATACACCACTGCAGGTTCAATGTATTCCTTGGAGATACACATTGCCGATGGAAAACAGAAAAGTATATCGGAATTAAATACAAAATGCACAATGCCGCGTATGTACAAGAATAGAGACTCTTCTTACAGTCGGTGCTTTGAGGATTCCCTGTGAGACCAGTATTAGTTTCTAATAGACCACTGCAGGTTCAATGTATTCCTAGGACCTTCACATTGACGAAGAAACACAGAAATCGCATCGGAATTAAATACAAAAGGCAAAATGCCGCCTTAAGTACAAGAATACAGACTCTTCTTACAGTCGGTGTTTTGCGCAGTCCCTGTGAGACCAGAATTAGTTTCCGATACACCACTCCAGGTTCAATGTATTCCTTGGATCTTCACATTGACGATGAAACACAGAAATCGAATCGGAAAGAAATACTAATAGCAAACTGCCGCGTATGTACAAGAATAGAGACTCGTCTTACAGTCGGTGTTTTGAGCATACCCTGTGAGACCAGTATTAGTTTCCGATACACCACTGCAGGTTCAATGTATTCCTTGCACCTTCACATTGGCGATGAAACACAGAAATCGCATAGGAATTAAATACAAAAGGCACAATGCCGCCGTAAATACAAGAATAGAGACTGTTCTTACAGTCGGTGCTTTGAGCATTCCCTGTGAGACCAGTATTAGCTTCCGATACAACACTGCAGGCACAATGTATTCCTTGGACCTTCAAATTGACGATGAAACACAGAAATCGCATCGGAATTAAATACAAAAGGCGAAATGTCGCTTTAAGTACAAGATTAGAGACTCTTCTCACAGGTGGTGCTTTGAGCACTCCCTGTGAGACCAGTATTAGTTTCCGATACACCACTGCAGGTTCAATGTATTCCTTGGACCTTCACATTGACGATGAAACACAGAAATCGCATCGGAATTAAATACAAAAGGCGCAATTCCGCCTTACGTACAAGAATAGAGACCCTTCTTACAGTCGGTGCTTTGAGCATTCCCTGTGAGACCAGTATTAGTTTCTGATACACCACTGCTGGTTCAATCTATTCCTTGGACCTTCACATTCACGATGAAACACAGAAATCGCATCGGAATTAAATACAAAAGGCACAATGCCGTCATAAGTACAAGAATAGAGACTCTTCTTACAGTCGGTGCTATAAGCATTCCCTGTGAGACCAGTATTAGTTTCCGATACACCACTGCAGGTTCAATGTATTCCTTGGACCTTCACATTGACGATGAAACACAGAAATCCCATCGGAATTAAATACAAAAGGCGCAATTCCGGCTTACGTACAAGAATAGAGACCCTTCTTACAGTCGGTGTTTTGAGCATTCCCTGTGAGACCAGTATTAGTTTCTGATACACCACTGCTGGTTCAATGTACTCCTTGGACCTTCACATTGACGATGAAACACAGAAATCGCATCGGAATAAATACAAAAGGCACAATGCCGTCATAAGTACAAGAATAGAGACTCTTCTTACAGTCGGTGCTATAAGCATTCCCTGTGAGACCGGTATTAGTTTCCGATACACCACTGCAAGTTCAATGTATTCCAAGGACCTTCACATTGACGAAGAAACACAGAAATCGCATCGGAGTTAAATACAAAAGGCACAATGCCATCTTAAGTACAAGAATAGATCCTCTTCTTACAGTCGGTGCCATGATCATTCCCTGTGACACCAGTATTAGTTTCCGATACACCACTGCAGGTACAATGTATTCCTTGGACCTTCACATTGACGATGAAACACAGAAATCGCATCGGAATTAAATACAAAAGGCCCAATGCCGCCTTAAGTACAAGAATAGAGACTCTTCTTACAGTCGGTGCTTTGAGCATTCCCTGTGAGACCAGTATTAGTTTCTGATACACCACTGCAGGTTCAATGTATTCCTTGGACATTCACATTGACGATGAATCACAGAAATCGCATCGGAATTAAATACATAAGGCACAACGCCGCCTAAGGTACAAGAATAGAAACTCTTCTTACAGTCGGTGTTTTGAGCATTCCCTGTGAGACCAGTGTTAGTTTCCTATACACCACTGCAGGTTCAATGTATTCCTTGGACCTTCACATCGACGATGAAACACAGAAATCGCTTTGGAATTAAATTCAAAAGGCACTATGCCATCTTAAGTACAAGAATAGAGGCTCTTCTTACAGTCGGTGCTTTGAGCATTCCCTGTGAGACCAGAATTCGTTTTCGATACACTACTCCAAGTTCAATGTATTCCTTGGACCTTCACATTGACGATGAAACACAGAAATCGAATCGGAAAGAAATGCAAATAGCAAACTGCCGCGTAAGTACAAAAATAGAGACTCGTCTTACAGTCGGTGATTTGATCATACCCTGTGAGACCAGTATTAGTTTCCGATACACCACTGCAGGTTCAATGTATTCCTTGCACCTTCACATTGACGATGAAACACAGAAATCGCATCGGAATTAAATACGAAAGGCAAAATGCCGCCTTAAGTACAAGAATACAGACTCTTCTTACAGTCGTTGTTTTGCGCATTCCCTGAGAGGCCAGTATTAGTTTCCGATACACCACTGCAGGTTTAATGCATTCCTTGGACCTTCACATTGACGATGAAACACAGAAATCGCATCGGAATTAAATACAAAAGGCACAAAGCCGCCTTAAGTACAAGATTAGAAACTTTTCTTGCAGTCGGTGCTTTGAGCATTCCCTGTGGGACCAGTATTAGTTTCCGAACCACCACTGCAGTTTCAGTGTATTCCTTGGACCTTCACATTGACGATGAAGCACAGAAATCGCTTCGGAATTAAATACAAAATGCACAATGCCACCATAAGTACATGAATAGAGACTCATCTTACAGTCGGTGCTTTGAGCATTCCCTGTGAGACCAGTATTAGTTTCCGATACACCACTGCAGGTTCAATGTATTCCTTGGACATACACATTGACGATGAAACACAGAAATCGCATCGGAATTAAATACAAAAGGCACAATGCCGCCTTAAGCACAACAATAGAGACTCTTCTTACAGTCGGTGCTCTGAGCATTCCCTGTGAGACAAAAATTAGTTTCCGATACACCACTGCAGGTTCAATGTATTCCTTGGACCTTCACATTGGCGATGAAACACAGAAATCGCATCGGAATTAAATTCAAAAGGCACAATGCCGCCTTAAGTACAAGAATAGAGACCATTCTTACAGTCGGTGATTTGAGCATTCCCTGTGAGACCTGTATTAGTTTCCGATACACCACTGCAGGTTCAATGTATTCCTTGGACCTTCACATTGACGATGAAACACAGAAATCGCATCGGAATTAAGTACAAAAGGCACATTGCCGCCTTATGTACAAGAATAGAGACTCTTCTTGCGGTCGGTGCTTTGAGCATTCCCTGTGAGACCAGTATTAGTTTCCGATACACCACTGCAGGTACAATATATTCCTTGGACCTTCACATTGGCGATGAAACACAGAAATCGCATCGGAATTAAATACAAAAAGCACAATGCCGCCATAAGTACACGAATAGTGACCCGTCTTACAGTCGGTGCTTAGAGCATTCCCTGTGAGACCAGTATTAGTTTCCGATACACCACTGCAGGTTCAATGTATTGACTGGACATACACATTGACGATGAAACACTGAAATTACATCGGAATTAAATACAAAAGGCACAATGCCGCCTTAAGTACAAGGATAGAGACTCTTCTTACAGTCGGTGTTTTAAGCATTCCCTGTGAGACCAGTATTAGTTTCCAATACACCACTGCAGGTTCAATGTATTCCTTGGAGATACACATTGCCGATGGAAAACAGAAAAGTATATCGGAATTAAATACAAAATGCACAATGCCGCCTTAAGTGCAAGAATAGAGACTCTTCTTACAGTCGGTGCTTTGAGGATTCCCTGTGAGACCAGTATTAGTTTCTAATAGACCACTGCAGGTTCAATGTATTCCTAGGACCTTCACATTGACGAAGAAACACAGAAATCGCATCGGAATTAAATACAAAAGGCAAAATGCCGCCTTAAGTACAAGAATACAGACTCTTCTTACAGTCGGTGTTTTGCGCAGTCCCTGTGAGACCAGAATTAGTTTCCGATACACCACTCCAGGTTCAATGTATTCCTTGGATCTTCACATTGACGATGAAACACAGAAATCGAATCGGAAAGAAATACTAATAGCAAACTGCCGCGTATGTACAAGAATAGAGACTCGTCTTACAGTCGGTGTTTTGAGCATACCCTGTGAGACCAGTATTAGTTTCCGATACACCACTGCAGGTTCAATGTATTCCTTGCACCTTCACATTGGCGATGAAACACAGAAATCGCATAGGAATTAAATACAAAAGGCACAATGCCGCCGTAAATACAAGAATAGAGACTGTTCTTACAGTCGGTGCTTTGAGCATTCCCTGTGAGACCAGTATTAGCTTCCGATACAACACTGCAGGCACAATGTATTCCTTGGACCTTCAAATTGACGATGAAACACAGAAATCGCATCGGAATTAAATACAAAAGGCGAAATGCCGCTTTAAGTACAAGATTAGAGACTCTTCTCACAGGTGGTGCTTTGAGCACTCCCTGTGAGACCAGTATTAGTTTCCGATACACCACTGCAGGTTCAATGTATTCCTTGGACCTTCACATTGACGATGAAACACAGAAATCGCATCGGAATTAAATACAAAAGGCGCAATTCCGCCTTACGTACAAGAATAGAGACCCTTCTTACAGTCGGTGCTTTGAGCATTCCCTGTGAGACCAGTATTAGTTTCTGATACACCACTGCTGGTTCAATCTATTCCTTGGACCTTCACATTCACGATGAAACACAGAAATCGCATCGGAATTAAATACAAAAGGCACAATGCCGTCATAAGTACAAGAATAGAGACTCTTCTTACAGTCGGTGCTATAAGCATTCCCTGTGAGACCAGTATTAGTTTCCGATACACCACTGCAGGTTCAATGTATTCCTTGGACCTTCACATTGACGATGAAACACAGAAATCCCATCGGAATTAAATACAAAAGGCGCAATTCCGGCTTACGTACAAGAATAGAGACCCTTCTTACAGTCGGTGTTTTGAGCATTCCCTGTGAGACCAGTATTAGTTTCTGATACACCACTGCTGGTTCAATGTACTCCTTGGACCTTCACATTGACGATGAAACACAGAAATCGCATCGGAATAAATACAAAAGGCACAATGCCGTCATAAGTACAAGAATAGAGACTCTTCTTACAGTCGGTGCTATAAGCATTCCCTGTGAGACCGGTATTAGTTTCCGATACACCACTGCAAGTTCAATGTATTCCAAGGACCTTCACATTGACGAAGAAACACAGAAATCGCATCGGAGTTAAATACAAAAGGCACAATGCCATCTTAAGTACAAGAATAGATCCTCTTCTTACAGTCGGTGCCATGATCATTCCCTGTGACACCAGTATTAGTTTCCGATACACCACTGCAGGTTCAATGTATTCCTTGGACCTTCACATTGACGATGAAACACAGAAATCGCATCGGAATTAAATACAAAAGGCCCAATGCCGCCTTAAGTACAAGAATAGAGACTCTTCTTACAGTCGGTGCTTTGAGCATTCCCTGTGAGACCAGTATTAGTTTCTGATACACCACTGCAGGTTCAATGTATTCCTTGGACATTCACATTGACGATGAATCACAGAAATCGCATCGGAATTAAATACATAAGGCACAACGCCGCCTAAGGTACAAGAATAGAAACTCTTCTTACAGTCGGTGTTTTGAGCATTCCCTGTGAGACCAGTGTTAGTTTCCTATACACCACTGCAGGTTCAATGTATTCCTTGGACCTTCACATCGACGATGAAACACAGAAATCGCTTTGGAATTAAATTCAAAAGGCACTATGCCATCTTAAGTACAAGAATAGAGGCTCTTCTTACAGTCGGTGCTTTGAGCATTCCCTGTGAGACCAGAATTCGTTTCCGATACACTACTCCAAGTTCAATGTATTCCTCGGACCTTCACATTGACGATGAAACACAGAAATCGAATCGGAAAGAAATGCAAATAGCAAACTGCCGCGTAAGTACAAAAATAGAGACTCGTCTTACAGTCGGTGATTTGATCATACCCTGTGAGACCAGTATTAGTTTCCGATACACCACTGCAGGTTCAATGTATTCCTTGCACCTTCACATTGACGATGAAACACAGAAATCGCATCGGAATTAAATACCAAAGGCACAATGCCGCCTTAAATACAAGAATAGAGACTCTTCTTTCAGTCGGTGATTTGAGCATTCCCTGTGAGACCAGTATTAGCTTCCGATACACCACTGCAGGCACAATGTATTCCTTGGACCTTCAAATTGACGATGAAACACAGAAATCGCATCGGAACTAAATTCGAAAGGCACAATGCCTCCTTAAGTACAAGAATAGAGACCCTTCTTACAGTCGGTGCTTTGGGCATTCCCTGTGAGACCAGTATTAGTTTCCGATACACGACTGCACGTTAAATGTATCGCTTGGACCTTCACATGGACGACGAAACACAGAAATCTCGTCGGAATTAAATTCAAAAGGCACAATGCTGCCTGAGGTACAAAAATATAGACCATTCTTACAGTCGGTGCTTTGAGCATTCCCTGTGAGACCAGTATTAGTTTCCGATACACCACTGCACGTTCAATGTATTTCTTGGACCTTCACATTGACGATGAAACACAGAAATCGCATCGGAATTAAATACAAAAGGCGCAATTCCGCCTTACGTACAAGAATAGAGACCCTTCTTACAGTCGGTGCTTTGAGCATTCCCAGTGAGACCAGTATTAGTTTCTGATACACCACTGCTGGTTCAATGTATTCCTTGGACCTTCACATTGACGATGAAACACAGAAATCGCATCGGAATTGAATACAAAAGGCACAATGCTGTCATAAGTACAAGAATAGGGACTATCTTACAGTCGGTGCTTTGAGCATTCCCTGTGAGACCGGTATTAGTTTCCGATACACCACTGCAGGTTCAATGTATTCCTTGGACCTTCACATTGACGATGAAACACAGAAATCGGATCGGAATTAAATACAAAAGGCGAAATGCCGCTTTAAGTACAAGATTAGAGACTCTTCTTACAGGTGGTGCTTTGAGCACTCCCTGTGAGACCAGTATTAGTTTCCGATACACCACTGCAGGTTCAATGTATTCCTTGGACCTTCACATTGACGATGAAACACAGAAATCGCATCGGAATTAAATACAAAAGGCGCAATTCCGCCTTACGTACAAGAATAGAGACCCTTCTTACAGTCGGTGCTTTGAGCATTCCCTGTGAGACCAGTATTAGTTTCTGATACACCACTGCTGGTTCAATCTATTCCTTGGACCTTCACATTGACGATGAAACACAGAAATCGCATCGGAATTAAATACAAAAGGCACAATGCCGTCATAAGTACAAGAATAGAGACTCTTCTTACAGTCGGTGCTATAAGCATTCCCTGTGAGACCAGTATTAGTTTCCGATACACCACTGCAGGTTCAATGTATTCCGTGGACCTTCACATTGACGATGAAACACAGGAATCGCATCGGAATTAAATACAAAAGGCGCAATGCCGCCTTAAGTACAAGAATAGAGACTCTTCTTACAGTCGGTGCTTTGAGCATTCCCTGTGAGACCAGTATTAGTTTCCGATACACCACTGCAGATTCAATGTATTCCTTGGACCTTCACATTGACGATGAAACACAGAAAGCGCGTCGGAACTAAATACAAAAGGCACAATGTCGCCTTAAGTAAAAGAATAGAGACTCTTCTTACACTCGGTGTTTTGCGCATTCCCTGTGAGACCAGTATTAGTTTCCGATACACCACTGCAGGTTCAATGTATTCCTTATATCTTCACATTGACGATGAAAAAGAGAAATCGCATCGGAATTAAATACAAAGGGCACAATGTCTCCACAAGTACAAGAATAGTGACTCTTCGTACAGTCGTTGCTTTGAGCATTCCCTGTGAGACCAGTATTAGTTTCCGATACACCACTGCAGGTTCAATGTATTGACTGGACATACACATTGACGATGAAACACTGAAATTACATCGGAATTAAATACAAAAGGCAAAATGCCGCCTGAAGTACAAGAATAGAGATTCTTCTTACAGTCGGTGCTTTAAGTGAGACCAGTATCAGTTTCCAATACACCACTGCAGGTTCAATGTATTCCTTGGACATACACATTGCCGATGAAAAACAGAAATTATATCGCAATTAAATACAAAATGCACAATGCCGCCTTAAGTGCAAGAATAGAGACTCTTCTTACAGTCGGTGCTTTGAGCATTCCCTGTGAGACCAGTATTAGTTTCTGATAGACCACTGCAGGTTCAATGTATTCCTAGGACCTTCACATTGACGCAGAAACACAGAAATCGCATCGGAATTAAATACGAAAGGCAAAATGCCGCCTTAAGTACAATAATACAGACTCTTCTTACACTCGGTGTTTTGCGCATTCCCTGTGAGACCAGTATTAGTTTCCGATACACCACTGCAGGTTTAATGCATTCCTTGGACCTTCACATTGACGATGAAACACAAAAATCGCATCGGAATTAAATACAAAAGGCACAAAGCCGCCTTAAGTACAAGATTAGAAACATTTCTTACAGTCGGTGCTTTGAGCATTCCCTGTGAGACCAGTATTAGTTTCCGATACACCACTGCAGTTTCAGTGTATTCCTTGGACCTTCACATTGACGATGACGCACAAAAATCGCTTCGGAATTAGATACAAAAGGCACAATGCCACCATAAGTACATGAATAGAGACTCATCTTACAGTCGGTGCTTTGAGCATTCCCTGTCAGACCAGTATTAGTTTACGAAACACCACTGCAGGTTCAATATATTCCTTGGACATACACATTGACGATGAAACACAGAAATCGCATCGGAATTAAATACAAAAGGCAAAATGCCGCCTTAAGCACAACAATAGAGACTCTTCTTACAGTGGGTGCTTTGAGCATTCCCTGTGAGACAAGTATTAGTTTCCGATACACCACTGCAGGTTCAATGTATTCCTAGGACCTTCACATTGACGATGAAACACAGAAATCGCATCGGAATTAAATACAAAAGGCACAATGCTGTCATAAGTACAAGAATAGGGACTATCTTACAGTCGGTGCTTTGAGCATTCCCTGTGAGATCAGAATTAGTTTCCGATACACTACTCCAAGTTCAATGTATTCCTTGGACCTTCACATTGACGATGAAACACAGAAATCGAATCGGAAAGTAATGCAAATAGCAAACTGCCGCGTAAGTACAAAAATAGAGACTCGTCTTACAGTCGGTGTTTTGATCATACCCTGTGAGACCAGTATTAGTTTCCGATACACCACTGCAGGTTCAATGTATTCCTTGCACCTTCACATTGACGATGAAACACAGAAATCGCATCGGAATTAAATACCAAAGGCACAATGCCGCCTTAAATACAAGAATAGAGACTCTTCTTTCAGTCGGTGATTTGAGCATTCCCTGTGAGACCAGTATTAGCTTCCGATACACCACTGCAGGCACAATGTATTCCTTGGACCTTCAAATTGACGATGAAACACAGAAATCGCATCGGAATTAAATTCGAAAGGCACAATGCCTCCTTAAGTACAAGAATAGAGACCCTTCTTACAGTCGGTGCTTTGGGCATTCCCTGTGAGACCAGTATTAGTTTCCGATACACGACTGCACGTTAAATTTATCGCTTGGACCTTCACATGGACGACGAAACACAGATATCGCGTCGGAATTAAATTCAAAAGGCACAATGCTGCCTTAAGTACAAAAATATAGACCATTCTTACAGTCGGTGCTTTGAGCAATCCCTGTGAGACCAGTATTAGTTTCCGATACACCACTGCACGTTCAATGTATTCCTTGGACCTTCACATTGACGATGAAACACAGAAATCGCATCGGAATTAAATACAAAAGGCGCAATTCCGCCTTACGTACAAGAATAGAGACCCTTCTTACAGTCGGTGCTTTGAGCAATCCCAGTGAGACCAGTATTAGTTTGTGATACACCACTGCTGGTTCAATGTATTCCTTGGACCTTCACATTGACGATGAAACACAGAAATCGCATCGGAATTAAATACAAAAGGCACAATGCTGTCATAAGTACAAGAATAGGGACTATCTTACAGTCGGTGCTTTGAGCATTCCCTGTGAGACCGGTATTAGTTTCCGATACACCACTGCAGGTTCAATGTATTCCTTGGACCTTCACATTGACGATGAAACACAGAAATCGCATCGGAATTAAATACAAAAGGCGAAATGCCGCTTTAAGTACAAGATTAGAGACTCTTCTCACAGGTGGTGCTTTGAGCACTCCCTGTGAGACCAGTATTAGTTTCCGATACACCACTGCAGGTTCAATGTATTCCTTGGACCTTCACATTGACGATGAAACACAGAAATCGCATCGGAATTAAATACAAAAGGCGCAATTCCGCCTTACGTACAAGAATAGAGACCCTTCTTACAGTCGGTGCTTTGAGCATTCCCTGTGAGACCAGTATTAGTTTCTGATACACCACTGCTGGTTCAATCTATTCCTTGGACCTTCACATTCACGATGAAACACAGAAATCGCATCGGAATTAAATACAAAAGGCACAATGCCGTCATAAGTACAAGAATAGAGACTCTTCTTACAGTCGGTGCTATAAGCATTCCCTGTGAGACCAGTATTAGTTTCCGATACACCACTGCAGGTTCAATGTATTCCTTGGACCTTCACATTGACGATGAAACACAGAAATCCCATCGGAATTAAATACAAAAGGCGCAATTCCGGCTTACGTACAAGAATAGAGACCCTTCTTACAGTCGGTGCTTTGAGCATTCCCTGTGAGACCAGTATTAGTTTCTGATACACCACTGCTGGTTCAATGTACTCCTTGGACCTTCACATTGACGATGAAACACAGAAATCGCATCGGAATAAATACAAAAGGCACAATGCCGTCATAAGTACAAGAATAGAGACTCTTCTTACAGTCGGTGCTATAAGCATTCCCTGTGAGACCGGTATTAGTTTCCGATACACCACTGCAAGTTCAATGTATTCCAAGGACCTTCACATTGACGAAGAAACACAGAAATCGCATCGGAGTTAAATACAAAAGGCACAATGCCATCTTAAGTACAAGAATAGATCCTCTTCTTACAGTCGGTGCCATGATCATTCCCTGTGACACCAGTATTAGTTTCCGATACACCACTGCAGGTTCAATGTATTCCTTGGACCTTCACATTGACGATGAAACACAGAAATCGCATCGGAATTAAATACAAAAGGCCCAATGCCGCCTTAAGTACAAGAATAGAGACTCTTCTTACAGTCGGTGCTTTGAGCATTCCCTGTGAGACCAGTATTAGTTTCTGATACACCACTGCAGGTTCAATGTATTCCTTGGACATTCACATTGACGATGAATCACAGAAATCGCATCGGAATTAAATACATAAGGCACAACGCCGCCTAAGGTACAAGAATAGAAACTCTTCTTTCAGTCGGTGATTTGAGCATTCCCTGTGAGACCAGTATTAGCTTCCGATACACCACTGCAGGCACAATGTATTCCTTGGACCTTCAAATTGACGATGAAACACAGAAATCGCATCGGAATTAAATTCGAAAGGCACAATGCCTCCTTAAGTACAAGAATAGAGACCCTTCTTACAGTCGGTGCTTTGGGCATTCCCTGTGAGACCAGTATTAGTTTCCGATACACGACTGCACGTTAAATGTATCGCTTGGACCTTCACATGGACGACGAAACACTGAAATCTCGTCGGAATTAAATTCAAAAGGCACAATGCTGCCTGAGGTACAAAAATATAGACCATTCTTACAGTCGGTGCTTTGAGCATTCCCTGTGAGACCAGTATTAGTTTCCGATACACCACTGCACGTTCAATGTATTCCTTGGACTTTCACATTGACGATGAAACACAGAAATCGCATCGGAATTAAATACAAAAGGCGCAATTCCGCCTTACGTACAAGAATAGAGACCCTTCTTACAGTCGGTGCTTTGAGCATTCCCAGTGAGACCAGTATTAGTTTCTGATACACCACTGCAGGTTCAATGTATTCCTTGGACCTTCACATTGACGATGAAACACAGAAATCGCATCGGAATTAAATACAAAAGGCACAATGCTGTCATAAGTACAAGAATAGGGACTATCTTACAGTCGGTGCTTTGAGCATTCCCTGTGAGACCGGTATTAGTTTCCGATACACCACGGCAGGTTCAATGTATTCCTTGGACCGTCACATTGACGATGAAACACAGAAATCGGATCGGAATTAAATACAAAAGGCGAAATGCCGCTTTAAGTACAAGATTAGAGACTCTTCTTACAGGTGGTGCTTTGAGCACTCCCTGTGAGACCAGTATTAGTTTCCGATACACCACTGCAGGTTCAATGTATTCCTTGGACCTTCACATTGACGATGAAACACAGAAATCGCATCGGAATTAAATACAAAAGGCGCAATTCCGCCTTACGTACAAGAATAGAGACCCTTCTTACAGTCGGTGCTTTGAGCATTCCCTGTGAGACCAGTATTAGTTTCTGATACACCACTGCTGGTTCAATCTATTCCTTGGACCTTCACATTGACGATGAAACACAGAAATCGCATCGGAATTAAATACAAAAGGCACAATGCCGTCATAAGTACAAGAATAGAGACTCTTCTTACAGTCGGTGCTATAAGCATTCCCTGTGAGACCAGTATTAGTTTCCGATACACCACTGCAGGTTCAATGTATTCCGTGGACCTTCACATTGACGATGAAACACAGGAATCGCATCGGAATTAAATACAAAAGGCGCAATGCCGCCTTAAGTACAAGAATAGAGACTCTTCTTACAGTCGGTGCTTTGAGCATTCCCTGTGAGACCAGTATTAGTTTCCGATACACCACTGCAGATTCAATGTATTCCTTGGACCTTCACATTGACGATGAAACACAGAAAGCGCGTCGGAACTAAATACAAAAGGCACAATGTCGCCTTAAGTAAAAGAATAGAGATTCTTCTTACACTCGGTGTTTTGCGCATTCCCTGTGAGACCAGTATTAGTTTCCGATACACCACTGCAGGTTCAATGTATTCCTTATATCTTCACATTGACGATGAAAAAGAGAAATCGCATCGGAATTAAATACAGAGGGCACAATGTCTCCACAAGTACAAGAATAGTGACTCTTCGTACAGTCGTTGCTTTGAGCATTCCCTGTGAGACCAGTATTAGTTTCCGATACACCACTGCAGGTTCAATGTATTGACTGGACATACACATTGACGATGAAACACTGAAATTACATCGGAATTAAATACAAAAGGCACAATGCCGCCTGAAGTACAAGAATAGAGATTCTTCTTACAGTCGGTGCTTTAAGTGAGACCAGTATCAGTTTCCAATACACCACTGCAGGTTCAATGTATTCCTTGGACATACACATTGCCGATGAAAAACAGAAATTATATCGCAATTAAATACAAAATGCACAATGCCGCCTTAAGTGCAAGAATAGAGACTCTTCTTACAGTCGGTGCTTTGAGCATTCCCTGTGAGACCAGTATTAGTTTCTGATAGACCACTGCAGGTTCAATGTATTCCTAGGACCTTCACATTGACGAAGAAACACAGAAATCGCATCGGAATTAAATACGAAAGGCAAAATGCCGCCTTAAGTACAATAATACAGACTCTTCTTACACTCGGTGTTTTGCGCATTCCCTGTGAGACCAGTATTAGTTTCCGATACACCACTGCAGGTTTAATGCATTCCTTGGACCTTCACATTGACGATGAAACACAGAAATCGCATCGGAATTAAATACAAAAGGCACAAAGCCGCCTTAAGTACAAGATTAGAAACATTTCTTACAGTCGGTGCTTTGAGCATTCCCTGTGAGACCAGTATTAGTTTCCGATACACCACTGCAGTTTCAGTGTATTCCTTGGACCTTCACATTGACGATGACGCACAAAAATCGCTTCGGAATTAGGTACAAAAGGCACAATGCCACCATAAGTACATGAATAGAGACTCATCTTACAGTCGGTGCTTTGAGCATTCCCTGTCAGACCAGTATTAGTTTACGAAACACCACTGCAGGTTCAATATATTCCTTGGACATACACATTGACGATGAAACACAGAAATCGCATCGGAATTAAATACAAAAGGCAAAATGCCGCCTTAAGCACAACAATAGAGACTCTTCTTACAGTGGGTGCTTTGAGCATTCCCTGTGAGACAAGTATTAGTTTCCGATACACCACTGCAGGTTCAATGTATTCCTTGGACCTTCACATTGGCGATGAAACACAGAAATCGCATCGGAATTAAATTCAAAAGGCACAATGCCGCCTTAAGTACACGAATAGAGACCATTCTTACAGTTGGTGCTTTGAGCATTCCCTGTGAGACCTGTATTAGTTTCCGATACACCACTGCAGGTTCAAGGTGTTCCTTGGACCTTCACATTGACGATGAAACACAGAAATCGCATCGGAATTAAGTACAAATGGCACAATGCCGCCTTATGTACAAGAATAGAGACTCTTCTTACGGTCGGTGCTTTGAGCATTCCCTGTGAGACCAGTATTAGTTTCCGATACACCACTGCAGGTACAATATATTCCTTGGACCTTCACATTGGCGATGAAACACAGAAATCGCATCGGAATTAAATACAAAACGCACAATGCCGCCTTAAGTACAAGAATAGAGACCCTTCTTACAGTCGGTGCTTTGAGCATTCCCTGTGAGACCAGTATTAGTTTCCGATACACCACTGCAGGTTCAATGTATTCCTTGGACATACGCAATGACGACGAAACACTGAATTTACATCGGAATTAAATACAAAAGACTCAATGCCGCCGTAAGTACAAGAGGAGTGAGACTTCTTAGAGTCTGTGTTTTTATCCTTTCCTGTGAGACCAGTATTAGTTTCCGATACACCACTGCAAGTTGGATGTATTCCTTTGTCCTTCACATTGACGATGAAAAAGAGAAATCGCATTGGAATTAAATACAACGGGCACAATGGCGCCTCAAGTACAAGAATAGTGACTCTTCGTACAGTCGGTTCTTTGAGCATTCCCTGTGAGACCAGTAATAGTTTCCGATACACCACTGCAGGTTCAATGTATTGACTGGACATACACATTGACGATGAAACACTGAAATTACATCGGAATTAAATACAAAAGGCACAATGCCGCCTTAAGTACAAGAATAGAGACTCTTGTTACAGTCGGTGCTTTAAGCATTCCCTGTGAGACCAGTATTAGTTTCCAATACACCACTGCAGGTTCAATGTATTCCTTGGACATACACATTGCCGATGGAAAACAGAAATTATGTCGGAATTAAATACAAAATGCACAATGCCGCCTTATGTGCAAGAATAGAGACTCTTCTTACAGTCGGTGCTTTGAGGATTCCCTGTGAGACCAGTATTAGTTTCTGATAGACCACTGCAGGTTCAATGTATTCCTAGGACCTTCACATTGACGAAGAAACACAGAAATCGCATCGGAATTAAATACAAAAGGCAAAATGCCGCCTTAAGTACAAGAATACAGACTCTTCTTACAGTCGGTGTTTTGTGCATTCCCTGTGAGACCAGTATTAGTTTCCGATACACCACTGGAGGTTTAATGCATTCCTTGGACCTTCACATTGACAATGAAACACAGAAATCGCATCGGAATTAAATACAAAAGGCACAAAGCCGCCTTAACTACAAGATTAGAAACTTTTCTAACAGTCGGTGCTTTGAGCATTCCCTATGAGACCAGTATTAGTTTCCGACACACCACTGGAATTTCAATGTATTCCTTGGACCTTCACATTGACGATGAACCACAGAAATCGCATCGGAATTAAGTACAAAAGGCACAATGCCGCCTTATGTACAAGAATAGAGACTCTTCTTACGGTCGGTGGTTTGAGCATTCCCTGTGAGACCAGTATTAGTTTTCGATACACCACTGCACGCACAATGTATTCCTTGGACCTTCACATTGACGAAGAAACACAGAAAACGCATCGGAATGAAATACAAAAGGCAAACTGCCGCGTAAGTACAAGAATAGAGGCTCGTCTTACAGTCAGTGTTTTGAGCATTCTCTGTGAGACCAGTTTTAGTTTCCGATACACCACTGCAGGTACAATGTATTCCTTGGACCTTCACATTGGCGATGAAACACGGAAATCGCATCGGAATTAAATACAAAAGGCTCAATGCCGCCTTAAGTACAAGAATAGAGACTCTTCTTACTGTCGGTGCTTTGAGCATTCCCTGTGAGACCAGTATTAGTTTCCGACACACCACTGCAGGTTCAATGTATTCCTTGGACCTTCACATTGACGATGAAACACAGAAATCGCATCGGAATTAAAAACAAAAGGCACAATGCCGCCTTAAGTACAAGAATAGAAACTCTTCTTACAGTCGGTGTTTTGAGCATTCCCTGTGAGACCAGTATTAGTTTCCGATTCACCACTGCAGGTTCAATGTATTCCTTGGACCTTCACATTGACGATGAAACACGGAAATCGCATCGGAATTAAATACAAAAGGCACAATGCAGCCTTAAGTACAAGAATAGGGACTCTTCTTACGTTCGGTGCTTTGAGCATTCCCTGTGAGACCAGTATTAGTTTCCGATACACCACTGCAGGTTCAATGTATTCCTTGGACCTTAACATTGACGATGAAACACAGAAATCGCATCGGAATTAAATACAATAGGCACAATGACGCCTTAAATACAAGAATAGAGACTCTTCTTACAGTCGGTATTTTGAGTATTCCCTGTGAGACCAGTATTAGTTTCCGATACACCACTGCAGGTTCATTGTATTCCATGGACATACACATTGACGATGAAACACTGAAATTACATCGGAATTAAATACAAAAGGAACAATTCCGCCATAAGTGCAAGAACAGTGAGACTTCTTAGAGTCTGTGCTTTGATCCTTTCCTGTAAGACCAGTATTAGTTTACGATACACCACTGCCGGTTCAATGTATTCCTTGGTCCCTCACATTGACGATGAAACACAGAAATCGCATCGGAATTAAATACAAAAGACACAATGCCGCCTTAAGTACAAGAATAGAGACTCCTCTTACAGTCGGTGCTTTGAGCATTCCCTGTGAGACCAGTATTAGTTTCCGATACACCACTGCAGGTTCAATGTATTCCTTCGACTTTCACATTGACGATGAAACACAGAAATCGCATCTGAATTATATACAAAAGGCACAATGCCGCCTTAAGTACAAGAATAGAAACTCTTCTTACAGTCGATGCTTTGAGCATTCCCTGTGAGACCAGTATTAGTTTCCGATACACCACTGCAGGTTTAATGTATTCCTTGGACCTACACATTGACGATGAAACACTGAAATTACATCGGAATTAAATACAATAAACACAATGCCGCCTTAAGTACAAGAAGAGGGAGAGTTCTTAGAGTCTGTGTTTTTATCCTTTCCTGTGAGACCAGTATTAGTTTCCTCTACACCACTGCAGGTTCAATGTATACCTTGGTCCTTCATATTGACGATTAAATACAGAAATCGAATCGGAATTAAACACAAAAGGCAAAATGCCGCCTTAAGTACAAGAATATAGACTCATCTTACAATCGGTGATTTGAGCATTCCCTGTGAGACCAGTATTAGTTTCCGATTCACCACTGCAGGTTCAATGTATTCCTTGGACATACAAATTGACGATGAAACAACGAAATTACATCGGAATTAAATACAAAAGGCCCGATGCCGTCTTAAGTACAAGAATAGAGCCTCATCTTACAGTCGGTGTTTTGAGCATTCCCTGTGAGACCAGTGTTATTTTCCGATACACCACTGTAGGTTCAATGTATTCCTTGGACCTTCACATTGACGAAGAAACACAGAAATCGCATCGGAGTTAAAAACAAAATTCACAATGCCGTCTTAAGTACAATAATAGAGCCTCTTCTTACAGTCGGTGCCATGAGAATTCCCTGTGAGACCAGTATTAGTTTCCGATACACCACTGCAGGTTCAATGTATTCCTTGGACCTTGACATTGACGATGAAACACAGAAATCGCATCGGAATTAAATACAAAAGGCCCAATGCCGCCTTAGGTAGAAGAATAGAGACTCTTCTTACAGTCGGTGCTTTGAGCATTCCCTGTGAGACCAGTATTAGTTTCTGATCCACCACTGCAGGTTCAATATATTCCTTGGACCTTCACATTGACAATGAAACACAGAAGTGGCATCGGAATTAAATAAAAAAGGCACAATGCCGCCTTAAGTACAAGAATACAGACTCTTCTTACAGTCGGTGCCTTGCGCATTCCCTGTGAGACCAGTATTAGTTTCCGATACGCCACTGCAGGTTTAATGTATTCCCTGGACATACACATTGACGATGAAACACTGAAATTACATCGGAATTAAATACAAAAGACTGAATGCCGCCTTAAGTACAAGAAGAGTGAGAGTTCTTAGAGTCTGTTTTTTTATCCTTTCCTGTGAGACCAGTATTAGTTTCCGCTACACCACTGCAGGTTCAATGTATTCCATGGACATACACATTGACGATGAAACACCGAAATTACATCGGAATTAAATACAAAAGGCACAATGCCGCCTTAAGTGCAAGAAGAGTGAGTGTTCTTAGAGTCTGTGATTTGATCCTTCCGTGTGAGACCAGTTTTAGTTTCCGATACACCACTGGAGGTGCAATGTATACCTTGGACATTCACATTGACGTTGAAACACAGAAATCGCATCGGAATTAAATACAAAATGCTCAATGCCGGTTTCAGAACAAGAATAGAGACTCTTCTTACAGTCGGTGCTTTGAGCATTCCGTGTGAGACCAGAATTATTTTCTGATACACCACTGCAGGTTCAAAGTATTCCTTGGACATACACATTGACGATGAAACACAGAAATCGCATCGGAATTAAATACAAAAGGCACAATGCCGCCTTAGGTACATGAATAGAAACTCTTCTTACAGTCGGTGTTTTGAGCATTCCCTGTGAGACCAGTGTTTGTTTCCGATACACCACTGCGGGTTCAATGTATTCCTTGGACCTTCACATTGACGATGAAACACAGAAATCGCATCATAATTAAATACAAAAGGCACAATTCCGCCTTAAGTACAAGAATAGAAACTCTTCTTACAGTCGGTGTTTTGAGCATTCCCTGTGAGACCAGTGTTAGTTTCCGATACACCACTGCAGGTTCAATGTATTCCTTGGACCTTCACATTGACGAAGAAACACAGAAATCGCATCGGAGTTAAAAACAAAAGGCACAATGCCGTATTAAGTACAATAATAGAGCCTCTTCTTACAGTCGGTGCCATGAGCATTCCCTGTGAGACCAGTATTAGTTTCCGATACACCACTGCAGGTTCAATGTATTCCTTGGACCTTCACATTGACGATGAAACACAGAAATCGCATCGGAATTAGATACAAAAGGCCCAATGCCACCTTAGGTACAAGAATAGAGACTCTTCTTACAGTCGGTGCTTTGAGCATTCCCTGTGAGACCAGTATTACTTTCTGATACATCACTGCAGGTTCAATGTATTCCTTGGACCTTCACATTGACGATGAAACACAGAAATCGCATCGGAGTTAAATACAAAAGGCACAATGCCGCCTTAAGTACAAGAATAGAGACTCTTCTTACTGTCGGTGTTTTGAGCATTCCCTGTGAGACCAGTATTAGTTTCCGATACACCACTGCCGGTTCATTGTATTCCTTGGACCTTCACATTGACGATGAAACACAGAAATCGCATCGGAATTAAATACAAAAGGCGCAATGCCGCCTTAAGTACGAGAACAGAGACTCTTCTTACAGTCGGTGCTTTGAGCATTCCCTGTGAGACCAGTATTAGCTTCTGATACACCACTGCAGGTTCAATGTATTCCTTGGACCTTCACATTGACGATGAAACACAGAAATCGCATCGGAATTAAATACAAAAGGCACAATGCCGCCTTAATAACAAGAATAGAAACTCTTCTTACAGTCGGTGTTTTGAGCATTCCCTGTGAGACCAGTTTTAGTTTCCGATACACCACTGCCGGTTCATTGTATTCCTTGGACCTTCACATTGACGATGAAACACAGACATCGCATCGGAATTGAATACAAAAGGCGCAATGCTGCCTTATGTACAAGAATAGAGACTCTTCTTACAGTCGGTGCTTTGAGCATTCCCTGTGAGACCAGTATTAGTTTCTGATACACCACTGCAGGCTCAATGTATTCCTTGAACCGTCACATTGGCGATGAATCACAGAAATCGCATCGGAATTAAATACAAAAGGCACAATGCCGCCTTAGGTACAAGAATAGAAACTCTTCTTACAGTCGGTGTTTTGAGCATTCCCTGTGAGACCAGTGTTAGTTTCCGATATACCACTGCAGGTTCAATATATTCCTTGGACCTTCACATTGACGATGAAACACAGAAATCGCATCGGAGTTAAATACAAAAGACGTAATGCCGCCTTAAGTACAAGAATAGAGACTCTTCTTACAGTCGGTGCTTTGAGCATTCCCTGTGAGACCAGTATTAGTTTCTGATACACCACTGCAGGTTCAATATATTTTTTGGACCTTCACATTGACGATGAAACACAGAAATCGCATCGGAATTAAATACAAAAGGCAAAATGCCGCCTTAAGTACAAGAATGCAGACTCTTCTTGCAGTCGGTGCCTTGCGCATTCCCAGTGAGACCAGTATTAGTTTCCTATACACCACTGCAAGTTTAAAGTATTCCTTGGACGTACACATTGACGATGAAACACTGAAATTACAACGGAATTAAATACAAAAGACTCAATGCCGCCTTAAGTACAGGAAGAGTGAGAGTTCTTAGAGTCTGTGTTTTTATCCATTCCTGTGAGACCAGTATTAGTTTCCGCTACATCACTCCAGGTTCAATGTATTCCTTGGACATACACATTGACGATGAAACACCGAAATTACATCGGAATTAAATACAAAAGGCACAATGCCGCCTTAAATGCAAGAAGAGTGAGAGTTCTTAGAGTCTGTGATTTGATCCCTTCGTGTGAGACCAGTTTTAGTTTCCGATACACCACTGCAGGTGCAATGTATTTGTTGGACCTTCACATTGACGATGAAACACAGAAATCGCATCGGAATTAAATACAAAATGCTCAATGCCGCCTTCATTACAAGAATAGAGACTCTCCTTACAGTCGGTGCTTTGAGCATTCCGAGTGAGACCAGAATTATTTTCCGATACACCACTGCAGGTTCAAAGTATTCCTTGGACATACACATTGACGATGAAACACAGAAATCGCATAGGAATTAAATACAAAAGGCACAATGCCGCCTTAGGTACAAGAATAGAAACTCTTCTTACAGTCGGTGTTTTGAGCATTCCCTGTGAGACCAGTGTTAGTTTCCGATACACCACTGCAGGTTCAATGTATTCCTTGGACCTTCACATTGATGATGAAACACAGAAATCGCATCGGAATTAAATACAAAAGGAACAATTCCGCCTTAAGTACAAGAATAGAAACTCTTCTTACAGTCGGTGTTTTGAGCATTTCCTGTGAGACCAGTGTTAGTTTCCGATACACCACTGCAGGTTCAATGAATTCCTTGGACCTTCACATTGACGAAGAAACACAGAAATCGCATCGGAGTTAAATACAAAAGGCTCAATGCCGTCTTAAGTACAAGAATAGAGCCTCTTCTTACAGTCGGTGCCATGAGCATTCCCTGTGAGTCCGGTATTAGTTTCCGATACACCACTGCATGTTCAATGTATTCCTTGGACCTTCACATTGACGATGAAACACAGACATCGCATCGGAATTAAATACAATAGGCCCAATGCCGCCTTAGGTATAAGAATAGAGACTCTTGTTACAGTAGGTGCTCTGAGCATTCCCTGTGAGACCAGTATTAGTTTCTGATACACCACTGCAGGTTCAATGTATTCCTTTGAGGTTCACATTGACAATGAAACACAGAAATCGCATCGGAGTCAAATACAAAAGGCACAATGCCGCCTTAAGTACAAGAATAGAGACTCTTCATACTGTCGGTGCTTTGAGCATTCCCTGTGAGACCAGTATTAGTTTTCGATACACCACTGCCGGTTCATTGTATTCCTTGGACCTTCACATTGACGATGAAACACAGAAATCGCATCGGAATTAAATACAAAAGGCGCAATGCTGCCTTATGTACAAGAATAGAGACTCTTCTTACAGTCGGTGTTTTGAGCATTCGCTGTGAGATCAGTATTAGTTTCTGATACACCACTGCAGGTTCAATGTATTCCTTGGACCGTCACATTGACGATGAAACACAGAAATCGCATCGGAATTAAATACAAAAGGCACAATGCCGCCTTAATAACAAGAATAGAAACTCTTCTTACAGTCGGTGTTTTGAGCATTCCCTGTGAGACCAGTTTTAGTTTCCGATACACCACTGCCGGTTCATTGTATTCCTTGGACCTTCACATTGACGATGAAACACAGACATCGCATCGGAATTGAATACAAAAGGCGCAATGCTGCCTTATGTACAAGAATAGAGACTCTTCTTACAGTCGGTGCTTTGAGCATTCCCTGTGAGACCAGTATTAGTTTCTGATACACCACTGCAGGCTCAATGTATTCCTTGAACCGTCACATTGGCGATGAATCACAGAAATCGCATCGGAATTAAATACAAAAGGCACAATGCCGCCTTAGGTACAAGAATAGAAACTCTTCTTACAGTCGGTGTTTTGAGCATTCCCTGTGAGACCAGTGTTAGTTTCCGATATACCACTGCAGGTTCAATATATTCCTTGGACCTTCACATTGACGATGAAACACAGAAATCGCATCGGAGTTAAATACAAAAGACGTAATGCCGCCTTAAGTACAAGAATAGAGACTCTTCTTACAGTCGGTGCTTTGAGCACTCCCTGTGAGACCAGTATTAGTTTCTGATACACCACTGCAGGTTCAATATATTTTTTGGACCTTCACATTGACGATGAAACACAGAAATCGCATCGGAATTAAATACAAAAGGCAAAATGCCGCCTTAAGTACAAGAATGCAGACTCTTCTTGCAGTCGGTGCCTTGCGCATTCCCAGTGAGACCAGTATTAGTTTCCTATACACCACTGCAAGTTTAAAGTATTCCTTGGACGTACACATTGACGATAAAACACTGAAATTACAACGGAATTAAATACAAAAGACTCAATGCCGCCTTAAGTACAGGAAGAGTGAGAGTTCTTAGAGTCTGTGTTTTTATCCATTCCTGTGAGACCAGTATTAGTTTCCGCTACATCACTCCAGGTTCAATGTATTCCTTGGTCCTTCATATTAACGATTAAATACAGAAATTGAATCGGAATTAAATACAAAAGGCACAATGCCGCCTTTAGTACAAGAATAAGGACTCTTCTTACAATCGGTGATTTGAGCATACCGTGTGAGACCAGTATTAGTTTCCGATACACCACTGCAGGTTCAATGTATTCCTTGGACATACACATTGACGATGAAACACCGAAATTACATCGGAATTAAATACAAAAGGCACAATGCCGCCTTAAATGCAAGAAGAGTGAGAGTTCTTAGAGTCTGTGATTTGATCCTTTCGTGTGAGACCAGTTTTAGTTTCCGATACACCACTGCAGGTGCAATGTATTTGTTGGACCTTCACATTGACGATGAAACACAGAAATCGCATCGGAATTAAATACAAAATGCTCAATGCCGCCTTCATTACAAGAATAGAGACTCTCCTTACAGTCGGTGCTTTGAGCATTCCTAGTGAGACCAGAATTATTTTCCGATACACCACTGCAGGTTCAAAGTATTCCTTGGACATACACATTGACGATGAAACACAGAAATCGCATAGGAATTAAATACAAAAGGCACAATGCCGCCTTAGGTACAAGAATAGAAACTCTTCTTACAGTCGGTGTTTTGAGCATTCCCTGTGAGACCAGTGTTAGTTTCCGATACACCACTGCAGGTTCAATGTATTCCTTGGACCTTCACATTGATGATGAAACACAGAAATCGCATCGGAATTAAATACAAAAGGAACAATTCCGCCTTAAGTACAAGAATAGAAACTCTTCTTACAGTCGGTGTTTTGAGCATTTCCTGTGAGACCAGTGTTAGTTTCCGATACACCACTGCAGGTTCAATGAATTCCTTGGACCTTCACATTGACGAAGAAACACAGAAATCGCATCGGAGTTAAATACAAAAGGCACAATGCCGTCTTAAGTACAAGAATAGAGCCTCTTCTTACAGTCGGTGCCATGAGCATTCCCTGTGAGTCCGGTATTAGTTTCCGATACACCACTGCATGTTCAATGTATTCCTTGGACCTTCACATTGACGATGAAACACAGACATCGCATCGGAATTAAATACAATAGGCCCAATGCCGCCTTAGGTACAAGAATAGAGACTCTTGTTACAGTAGGTGCTCTGAGCATTCCCTGTGAGACCAGTATTAGTTTCTGATACACCACTGCAGGTTCAATGTATTCCTTTGAGGTTCACATTGACAATGAAACACAGAAATCGCATCGGAGTCAAATACAAAAGGCACAATGCCGCCTTAAGTACAAGAATAGAGACTCTTCATACTGTCGGTGCTTTGAGCATTCCCTGTGAGACCAGTATTAGTTTTCGATACACCACTGCCGGTTCATTGTATTCCTTGGACCTTCACATTGACGATGAAACACAGAAATCGCATCGGAATTAAATACAAAAGGCGCAATGCTGCCTTATGTACAAGAATAGAGACTCTTCTTACAGTCGGTGTTTTGAGCATTCGCTGTGAGATCAGTATTAGTTTCTGATACACCACTGCAGGTTCAATGTATTCCTTGGACCGTCACATTGACGATGAAACACAGAAATCGCATCGGAATTAAATACAAAAGGCACAATGCCGCCTTAGGTACAAGAATAGAAACTCTTCTTACAGTCGGTGTTTTGAGCATTCCCTGTGAGACTAGTGTTAGTTTCCGATACACCACTGCAGGTTCAATGTATTCCTTGGACCTTCACATTGACGATGAAATACAGAAATCGCATCGGAGTTAAATACAAAAGGCACAATGCCGCCTTAAGTACAAGAATAGAGACTCTTCTTACTGTCGGTGCTTTGAGCATTCCCTGTGAGACCAGTGTTAGTTTCCGATACACCACTGCAGGTTCAATGTATTCCTTGGACCTTCACATTGACGAAGAAACACAGAAATCGCATCGGAGTTAAAAACAAAAGGCACAATGCCGTATTAAGTACAATAATAGAGCCTCTTCTTACAGTCGGTGCCATGAGCATTCCCTGTGAGACCAGTATTAGTTTCCGATACACCACTGCAGGTTCAATGTATTCCTTGGACCTTCACATTGACGATGAAACACAGAAATCGCATCGGAATTAGATACAAAAGGCCCAATGCCGCCTTAGGTACAAGAATAGAGACTCTTCTTACAGTCGGTGCTTTGAGCATTCCCTGTGAGACCAGTATTACTTTCAGATACATCACTGCAGGTTCAATGTATTCCTTGGACCTTCACATTGACGATGAAACACAGAAATCGCATCGGAGTTAAATACAAAAGGCACAATGCCGCCTTAAGTACAAGAATAGAGACTCTTCTTACTGTCGGTGCTTTGAGCATTCCCTGTGAGACCAGTATTAGTTTCCGATACACCACTGCCGGTTCATTGTATTCCTTGGACCTTCACATTGACGATGAAACACAGAAATCGCATCGGAATTAAATACAAAAGGCGCAATGCCGCCTTAAGTACGAGAACAGGGACTCTTCTTACAGTCGGTGCTTTGAGCATTCCCTGTGAGACCAGTATTAGCTTCTGATACACCACTGCAGGTTCAATGTATTCCTTGGACCTTCACATTGACGATGAAACACAGAAATCGCATCGGAATTAAATACAAAAGGCACAATGCCGCCTTAATAACAAGAATAGAAACTCTTCTTACAGTCGGTGTTTGAGCATTCCCTGTGAGACCAGTTTTAGTTTCCGATACACCACTGATGGTTCATTGTATTCCTTGGACCTTCACATTGACGATGAAACACAGACATCGCATCGGAATTGAATACAAAAGGCGCAATGCTGCCTTATGTACAAGAATAGAGACTCTTCTTACAGTCGGTGCTTTGAGCATTCCCTGTGAGACCAGTATTAGTTTCTGATACACCACTGCAGGCTCAATGTATTCCTTGAACCGTCACATTGGCGATGAATCACAGAAATCGCATCGGAATTAAATACAAAAGGCACAATGCCGCCTTAGGTACAAGAATAGAAACTCTTCTTACAGTCGGTGTTTTGAGCATTCCCTGTTAGACCAGTGTTAGTTTCCGATATACCACTGCAGGTTCAATATATTCCTTGGACCTTCACATTGACGATGAAACACAGAAATCGCATCGGAGTTAAATACAAAAGACGTAATGCCGCCTTAAGTACAAGAATAGAGACTCTTCTTACAGTCGGTGCTTTGAGCATTCCCTGTGAGACCAGTATTAGTTTCTGATACACCACTGCAGGTTCAATGTATTCCTTGGACCTTCACATTGACGATGAAACACAGAAATCGCTTCGGAATTAAATACAAAAGGCAAAATGCCGCCTTAAGTACAAGAATGCAGACTCTTCTTGCAGTCGGTGCCATGCGCATTCCCAGTGAGACCAGTATTAGTTTCCGATACACCACTGCAAGTTTAAAGTATTCCTTGGACGTACACATTGACGATGAAACACTGAAATTACATCGGAATTAAATACAAAAAACTCAATGCCGCCTTAAGTACAGGAAGAGTGAGAGTTCTTAGAGTCTGTGTTTTAATCCATTCCTGTGAGACCAGTATTAGTTTCCGCTACATCACTCCAGGTTCAATGTATTCCTTGGTCCTTCATATTAACGATTAAATACAGAAATTGAATCGGAATTAAATACAAAAGGCACAATGCCGCCTTTAGTACAAGAATAAGGACTCTTCTTACAATCGGTGATTTGAGCATACCGTGTGAGACCAGTATTAGTTTCCGATACACCACTGCAGGTTCAATGTATTCCTTGGACATACACATTGACGATGAAACACCGAAATTACATCGGAATTAAATACAAAAGGCACAATGCCGCCTTAAGTGCAAGAAGAGTGAGAGTTCTTAGAGTCTGTGATTTGATCCTTTCGTGTGAGACCAGTTTTAGTTTCCGATACACCACTGCAGGTGCAATGTATTTGTTGGACCTTCACATTGACGATGAAACACAGAAATCGCATCGGAATTAAATACAAAATGCTCAATGCCGCCTTCATTACAAGAATAGAGACTCTCCTTACAGTCGGTGCTTTGAGCATTCCGAGTGAGACCAGAATTCTTTTCCGATACACCACTGCAGGTTCAAAGTATTCCTTGGACATACACATTGACGATGAAACACAGAAATCGCATCGGAATTAAATACAAAAGGCACAATGCCGCCTTAGGTACAAGAATAGAAACTCTTCTTACAGTCGGTGTTTTGAGCATTCCCTGTGAGACCAGTGTTAGTTTCCGATACACCACTGCAGGTTCAATGTATTCCTTGGACCTTCACATTGATGATGAAACACAGAAATCGCATCGGAATTAAATACAAAAGGCACAATTCCGCCTTAAGTACAAGAATAGAAACTCTTCTTACAGTCGGTGTTTTGAGCATTTCCTGTGAGACCAGTGTTAGTTTCCGATACACCACTGCAGGTTCAATGAATTCCTTGGACCTTCACATTGACGAAGAAACACAGAAATCGCATCGGAGTTAAATACAAAAGGCACAATGCTGTCTTAAGTACAAGAATAGAGCCTCTTCTTACAGTCGGTGCCATCAGCATTCCCTGTGAGTCCGGTATTAGTTTCCGATACACTACTGCATGTTCAATGTATTCCTTGGACCTTCACATTGACGATGAAACACAGACATCGCATCGGAATTAAATACAATAGGCCCAATGCCGCCTTAGGTACAAGAATAGAGACTCTTGTTACAGTCGGTGCTCTGAGCATTCCCTGTGAGACCAGTATTAGTTTCTGATACACCACTGCAGGTTCAATGTATTCCTTTGCGGTTCACATTGACAATGAAACACAGAAATCGCATCGGAGTCAAATACAAAAGGCACAATGCCGCCTTAAGTACAAGAATAGAGACTCTTCATACTGTCGGTGCTTTGAGCATTCCCTGTGAGACCAGTATTAGTTTTCGATACACCACTGCCGAATCATTGTATTCCTCGGACCTTCACATTGACGATGAAACACAGAAATCGCATAGGAATTAAATACAAAAGGCGCAATGCCACCTTAAGTACAAGAATAGAGACTCTTCTTACAGTCGGTGCTTTGAGCATTCCCTGTGAGATCAGTATTAGTTTCTGATACACCACTGCAGGTTCAGGGTATTCCTTGGACCTTCACATTGACGATGAAACACAGAAATCGCATCGGAATTAAATACAAAAGGCACAATGCCGCCTTAAGTACAAGAATAGAAACTCTTCTTACAGTCGGTGTTTTGAGCATTCCCTGTGAGACCAGTTTTAGTTTCCGATACACCACTGCCGGTTCATTGTATTCCTTGGACCTTCACATTGACGATGAAACACAGAAATCGCATCGGAATTAAATACAAAAGGCGCAATGCTGCCTTATGTACAAGAATAGAGACTCTTCTTACAGTCGGTGTTTTGAGCATTCGCTGTGAGATCAGTATTAGTTTCTGATACACCACTGCAGGTTCATTGTATTCCTTGGACCGTCACATTGACGATGAAACACAGAAATCGCATCGGAATTAAATACAAAAGGCACAATGCCGCCTTAGGTACAAGAATAGAAACTCTTCTTACAGTCGGTGTTTTGAGCATTCCCTGTGAGACCAGTGTTAGTTTCCGATACACCACTGCAGGTTCAATGTATTCCTTGGACCTTCACATTGACGATGAAACACAGAAATCGCATCATAATTAAATACAAAAGACGCAATGCCGCCTTAAGTATAAGAATAGAGACTCTTCTTACAGTCGGTGCTTTGAGCATTCCCTGTGAGACCAGTATTAGTTTCTGATATACCACTGCAGGTTCAATATATTCCTTGGACCTTCACATTGACGATGAAACACAGAAATCGCATCGGAATGAAATACAAAATGCTCAATGCCGCCTTCAGTACAAGAATAGAGACTCTTTTTACAGTCGGTGCTTTGTGCATTCCGTGTGAGACCAGAATTATTTTCCGATACACCACTGCAGGTTCAAAGTATTCCTTGGACATACACATTGACGATGAAACACAGAAATCGCATCGGAATTAAATACAAAAGGCACAATGCCGTCTTAAGTACAAGAATAGAGACTCTACTTACAGTCGGTGCTTTGAGCATTCCCTGTGAGACCAGTAATAGTTTCCGATACACCACTGAAGGTTCAATGTATTCCTTGGAGCTTGACATTGACGAAGAAACACAGAAATCGCATCGGAGTTAAATACAAAAGGCACAATGCCGTCTTAAGTACAAGAATACAGAGTCTTCTTACAGTCGGTGTTTTGAGCATTTCCTGAGAGACCAGTGTTAGTTTCCGGTACACCACTGCAGGTTCAATGTATTCCTTGGACCTTCACATTAACGATGAAACACAGAAATCGCATCGGAATTAAATTCAAAAGGCACTATGCCATCTTAAGTACAAGAATAGAGACTCTACTTACAGTCGGTGCTTTGAGCATTCCCTGTGAGACCAGTAATAGTTTCCGATACACCACTGAAGGTTCAATGTATTCCTTGGAGCTTGACATTGACGATGAAACGCAGAAATCGCATCGGAATTAAATACAAAAGGCACAATGCCGCCTTAAGTACAAGAACAGAGACTCTTCTTACAGTCGGTGCTTTGAGCATTCCCTGTGAGACCAGTATTAGTTTCCGATACACCACTGCAGGTTCAATGTATTCCTTGGACCCTCACATTGACGATGAAACGCAGAAATCGCATTGGAATTAATTACAAAAGGCGCAGTGCCGCCATAAGTACAAGAATAGAGACTCTTCTTAAAGTCGGTGCTTTAAACATTCCCTGTGAGGCCAGTATTAGTTTCTGATACACCACTGCAGGTTCAATGTATTCCTTGGACCTTTACATTGACGATGAAACACAGAAATCGCATCGGAATTAAATACAAAAGGCCAATGCCGCCTTAAGTACAAGATCAGAGACTTTTCTTACAGTCGGTGCTTGGAGCATTCCCTGTGACACCAGTATTAGTTTCCGATACACCACTGCAGGTTCAATGTATTCCTTGGACCTTCATATTGACGATGAAACATAGAAATCGCACCGGAATTAAATTGAAAAGGCGCAATGCCGGCTTAAGCACAAGAATAGAGACTCTTCTTACAGTCGGTGCTTTCAGCATTCCCTGTGAGACCAGTATTACTTTCTGATACACCACTGCAGGTTCAATGTATTCCTTGGACCTTCACATTGACGATGAAACACAGAAATCGCATCAGAATTAAGTACAAAAGGCACAATGCCGTCATCAGTACAAGAATACAGACTCTTCTTACAGTCGGTGCTTTGAGCATTCCCTGTGAGACCAGTGTCAGTTTCCGATACACCACTGCAGGTTCAATGAATTCCTTGGACCTTCACATTGACGAAGAAACACAGAAATCGCATCGGAGTTAAATACAAAAGGCACAATGCCATCTCAAGTACAAGAATAGAGCCTCTTCTTACAGTCGGTGCCATGAGCATTCCCTGTGAGTCCGGTATTAGTTTCCGATACACCACTGCATGTTCAATGTATTCCTTGGACCTTCACATTGACGATGCAACACAGACATCGCATCGGAATTAAATACAATAAGCCCAATGCCGCCTTAGGTACAAGAATAGAGACTCTTGTTACAGTCGGTGCTCTGAGCATTCCCTGTGAGACCAGTATTAGTTTCTGATACACCACAGCAGGTTCAATGTATTCCTTGGACCTTCACATTGACGATGAAACACAGAAATCGCATCGGAATTAAATACAAAATTCACAATGCCGCCTTAAGTACAAGAATAGAAACTCTTCTTACAGTCGGTGTTTTGAGCATTCCCTGTGAGACCAGTTATAGTTTCCGATACACCACTGCCGGTTCATTGTATTCCTTGGACCTTCACATTGACGATGAAACACAGAAATCGCATCGGAATTAAATACAAAAGGCGCAATGCTGCCTTATGTACAAGAATAGAGACTCTTCTTACAGTCGGTGTTTTGAGCATTCGCTGTGAGATCAGTATTAGTTTCTGATACACCACTGCAGGTTCAATGTATTCCTTGGACCGTCACATTGACGATGAAACACAGAAATCGCATCGGAATTAAATACAAAAGGCACAATGCCGCCTTCGGTACAAGAATAGAAACTCTTCTTACAGTCGGTGTTTTGAGCATTCCCTGTGAGACCAGTGTTAGTTTCCGATACACCACTGCAGGTTCAATGTATTCCTTGGACCTTCACATTGACGATGAAAAACAGAAATCGCATCGGAATTAAATACAAAAGACGCAATGCCGCCTTAAGTATAAGAATAGAGACCCTTCTTACAGTCGGTGCTTTGAGCATTCCCTGTGAGACCAGTATTAGCTTCTGATATACCACTGCAGGTTCAATATATTCCTTGGACCTTCACATTGACGATGAAACACAGAAATCGCATCGGAATTAAATACAAAATGCTCAATGCCGCCTTCAGTACTAGAATAGAGACTCTTTTTACAGTCGGTGCTTTGAGCATTCCGTGTGAGACCAGAATTATTTTCCGATACACCACTGCAGGTTCAAAGTATTCCTTGGACATACACATTGACGATGAAACACAGAAATCGCAACGGAATTAAATACAAAAGGCACAATGCCGTCTTAAGTACAGGAATAGAGACTCTTCTTACAGTCGGTGCTTTGAGCATTACCTGTGAGACCAGTATTAGTTTCCGATACACCACTGCAGGTTCAATGTATCCCTAGGACCTTCACATTGACGAAGAAACACAGAAATCGCATCGGAGTTAAATACAAAAGGCACAATGCCGTCTTAAGTACAAGAATACAGACTCTTCTTACAGTCGGTGTTTTAAGAATTTCCTGTGAGACCAGTGTTAGTTTCCGGTACACCACTGCAGGTTCAATGTATTCCTTGGACCTTCACATTAACGATGAAACACAGAAATCGCATCGGAATTAAATTCAAAAGGCACTATGCCATCTTAAGTACAAGAATAGAGACTCTACTTACAGTCGGTGCTTTGAGCATTCCCTGTGAGACCAGTATTAGTTTCCGTTACACCACTGAAGGTTCAATGTATTCCTTGGAGCTTGACATTGACGATGAAACGCAGAAATCGCATCGGAATTAAATACAAAAGGCACAATGCCGCCTTAAGTACAAGAACAGAGACTCTTCCTACAGTCGGTGCTTTGAGCATTCCCTGTGAGACCAGTATTAGTTTCCGATACACCACTGCAGGTTCAATGTATTCCTTGGACCCTCACATTGACGATGAAACGCAGAAATCGCATGGGAATTAATTACAAAAGGCGCAATGCCGCCATAAGTACAAGAATAGAGACTCTTCTTACAGTCGGTGCTTTAAACATTCCCTGTGAGGCCAATATTAGTTTCTGATACACCACTGCAGGTTCAATGTATTCCTTGGAGCTTGACATTGACGATGAAACGCAGAAATCGCATCGGAATTAAATACAAAAGGCACAATGCCGCCTTAAGTACAAGAACAGAGACTCTTCTTACAGTCGGTGCTTTGAGCATTCCCTGTGAGACCAGTATTAGTTTCCGATACACCACTGCAGGTTCAATGTATTCCTTGGACCCTCACATTGACGATGAAACGCAGAAATCGCATTGGAATTAATTACAAAAGGCGCAGTGCCGCCATAAGTACAAGAATAGAGACTCTTCTTAAAGTCGGTGCTTTAAACATTCCCTGTGAGGCCAGTATTAGTTTCTGATACACCACTGCAGGTTCAATGTATTCCTTGGACCTTTACATTGACGATGAAACACAGAAATCGCATCGGAGTTAAATACAGAATGCACAATGCCGCCTTAAGTACAAGAATAGAGACTCTTCTTACTGTCGGTGCCTTAAGCATTCCCTATGAGACCAGTATTAGTTTCCGATACACCACTGCAGGTTCAATGTATTCCTTGGACCTTCACATTGACGATGAAACACAGAAATCGGATCGGAATTAAATACAAAAGGCCAATGCCGCCTTAAGTACAAGATTAGAGACTTTTCTTACAGTCGGTGCTTGGAGCATTCCCTGTGACACCAGTATTAGTTTCCGATACACCACTGCAGGTTCAATGTATTCCTTGGACCTTCATATTGACGATGAAACATAGAAATCGCACCGGAATTAAATTGAAAAGGCGCAATGCCGGCTTAAGCACAAGAATAGAGACTCTTCTTACAGTCGGTGCTTTCAGCATTCCCTGTGAGACCAGTATTACTTTCTGATACACCACTGCAGGTTCAATGTATTCCTTGGACCTTCACATTGACGATGAAACACAGAAATCGCATCAGAATTAAGTACAAAAGGCACAATGCCGTCATCAGTACAAGAATACAGACTCTTCTTACAGTCGGTGCTTTGAGCATTCCCTGTGAGACCAGTGTCAGTTTCCGATACACCACTGCAGGTTCAATGAATTCCTTGGACCTTCACATTGACGAAGAAACACAGAAATCGCATCGGAGTTAAATACAAAAGGCACAATGCCATCTCAAGTACAAGAATAGAGCCTCTTCTTACAGTCGGTGCCATGAGCATTCCCTGTGAGTCCGGTATTAGTTTCCGATACACCACTGCATGTTCAATGTATTCCTTGGACCTTCACATTGACGATGAAACACAGACATCGCATCGGAATTAAATACAATAAGCCCAATGCCGCCTTAGGTACAAGAATAGAGACTCTTGTTACAGTCGGTGCTCTGAGCATTCCCTGTGAGACCAGTATTAGTTTCTGATACACCACAGCAGGTTCAATGTATTCCTTGGACCTTCACATTGACGATGAAACACAGAAATCGCATCGGAATTAAATACAAAAGGCACAATGCCGCCTTAAGTACAAGAATAGAAACTCTTCTTACAGTCGGTGTTTTGAGCATTCCCTGTGAGACCAGTTATAGTTTCCGATACACCACTGCCGGTTCATTGTATTCCTTGGACCTTCACATTGACGATGAAACACAGAAATCGCATCGGAATTAAATACAAAAGGCGCAATGCTGCCTTATGTACAAGAATAGAGACTCTTCTTACAGTCGGTGTTTTGAGCATTCGCTGTGAGATCAGTATTAGTTTCTGATACACCACTGCAGGTTCAATGTATTCCTTGGACCGTCACATTGACGATGAAACACAGAAATCGCATCGGAATAAAATACAAAAGGCACAATGCCGCCTTCGGTACAAGAATAGAAACTCTTCTTACAGTCGGTGTTTTGAGCATTCCCTGTGAGACCAGTGTTAGTTTCCGATACACCACTGCAGGTTCAATGTATTCCTTGGACCTTCACATTGACGATGAAAAACAGAAATCGCATCGGAATTAAATACAAAAGTCGCAATGCCGCCTTAAGTATAAGAATAGAGACCCTTCTTACAGTCGGTGCTTTGAGCATTCCCTGTGAGACCAGTATTAGCTTCTGATATACCACTGCAGGTTCAATATATTCCTTGGACCTTCACATTGACGATGAAACACAGAAATCGCATCGGAATTAAATACAAAATGCTCAATGCCGCCTTCAGTACAAGAATAGAGACTCTTTTTACAGTCGGTGCTTTGAGCATTCCGTGTGAGACCAGAATTATTTTCCGATACACCACTGCAGGTTCAAAGTATTCCTTGGACATACACATTGACGATGAAACACAGAAATCGCAACGGAATTAAATACAAAAGGCACAATGCCGTCTTAAGTACAGGAATAGAGACTCTTCTTACAGTCGGTGCTTTGAGCATTACCTGTGAGACCAGTATTAGTTTCCGATACACCACTGCAGGTTCAATGTATCCCTAGGACCTTCACATTGACGAAGAAACACAGAAATCGCATCGGAGTTAAATACAAAAGGCACAATGCCGTCTTAAGTACAAGAATACAGACTCTTCTTACAGTCGGTGTTTTGAGAATTTCCTGTGAGACCAGTGTTAGTTTCCGGTACAGCACTGCAGGTTCAATGTATTCCTTGGACCTTCACATTAACGATGAAACACAGAAATCGCATCGGAATTAAATTCAAAAGGCACTATGCCATCTTAAGTACAAGAATAGAGACTCTACTTACAGTCGGTGCTTTGAGCATTCCCTGTGAGACCAGTATTAGTTTCCGTTACACCACTGAAGGTTCAATGTATTCCTTGGAGCTTGACATTGACGATGAAACGCAGAAATCGCATCGGAATTAAATACAAAAGGCACAATGCCGCCTTAAGTACAAGAACAGAGACTCTTCCTACAGTCGGTGCTTTGAGCATTCCCTGTGAGACCAGTATTAGTTTCCGATACACCACTGCAGGTTCAATGTATTCCTTGGACCCTCACATTGACGATGAAACGCAGAAATCGCATGGGAATTAATTACAAAAGGCGCAATGCCGCCATAAGTACAAGAATAGAGACTCTTCTTACAGTCGGTGCTTTAAACATTCCCTGTGAGGCCAATATTAGTTTCTGATACACCACTGCAGGTTCAATGTATTCCTTGGACCTTTACATTGACGATGAAACACAGAAATCGTATCGGAGTTAAATACAGAATGCACAATGCCGCCTTAAGTACAAGAATAGAGACTCTTCTTACTGTCGGTGCCTTAAGCATTCCCTATGAGACCAGTATTAGTTTCCGATACACCACTGCAGGTTCAATGTATTCCTTGGACCTTCACATTGACGATGAAACACAGAAATCGCATCGGAATTAAATACAAAAGGCCAATGCCGCCTTAAGTACAAGAATAGAGACTCTTCTTACAGTCGGTGCTTTGAGCATTCCCTGTGAGACCAGGATTAGTTTCCGATACACCACTGCAGGTTCAATGTATTCCTTGGACCTTCATATTGACGATGAAACATAGAAATCGCATCGGAATTAAATTGAAAAGGCGCAATGCCGGCTTAAGCACAAGAAGAGAGACTCTTCTTACAGTCGGTGCTTTGAGCATTCCCTGTGAGACCAGTATTAGCTTCTGATACACCACTGCAGGTTCAATGTATTCCTTGGACCTTCACATTGACGATGAAACACAGAAATCGCATCGGAATTAAATACAAAAGGCACAATGCCGCATTAAGTACAAGATTAGAAACTCTTCTTACAGTCGGTGTTTTGAGCATTCCCTGTGCGACCAGTTTTAGTTTCCGATACACCACTGCCGGTTCATTGTATTCCTTGGACCTTCACGTTGACGATGAAACACAGAAATCGCATCGGAATTGAATACAAAAGGCGCAATGCTGACTTATGTACAAAAATAGAGACTCTTCTTACAGTCGGTGCTTTGAGCATTCCCTGTGAGACCAGTATTAGTTTCTGATACACCACTGCAGGCTCAATGTATTCCTTGAACCGTCACATTGGCGATGAAACACAGAAATCGCATCGGAATTAAATACAAAAGGCACAATGCCGCCTTAGGTACAAGAATAGAAACTCTTCTTACAGTCGGTGTTTTGAGCATTCCCTGTGAGACCAGTGTTAGTTTCCGATATACCACTGCAGGTTCAATATATTCCTTGGACCTTCACATTGACGATGAAACACAGAAATCGCATCGGAGTTAAATACAAAAGACGTAATGCCGCCTTAAGTACAAGAATACAGACTCTTCTTACAGTCGGTGCTTTGAGCATTCCCTGTGAGACCAGTATTAGTTTCTGATACACCACTGCAGGTTCAATATATTCCTTGGACCTTCACATTGACGATGAAACACAGAAATCGCATCGGAATTAAATACAAAAGGCAAAATGCCGCCTTAAGTACAAGAATAGAGACCCTTCTTACAGTCGGTGCTTTGAGCATTCCCTGTGAGACCAGTATTAGCTTCTGATATACCACTGCAGGTTCAATATATTCCTTGGACCTTCACATTGACGATGAAACACAGAAATCGCATCGGAATTAAATACAAAATGCTCAATGCCGCCTTCAGTACAAGAATAGAGACTCTTTTTACAGTCGGTGCTTTGAGCATTCCGTGTGAGACCAGAATTATTTTCCGATACACCACTGCAGGTTCAAAGTATTCCTTGGACATACACATTGACGATGAAACACAGAAATCGCAACGGAATTAAATACAAAAGGCACAATGCCGTCTTAAGTACAGGAATAGAGACTCTTCTTACAGTCGGTGCTTTGAGCATTACCTGTGAGACCAGTATTAGTTTCCGATACACCACTGCAGGTTCAATGTATCCCTAGGACCTTCACATTGACGAAGAAACACAGAAATCGCATCGGAGTTAAATACAAAAGGCACAATGCCGTCTTAAGTACAAGAATACAGACTCTTCTTACAGTCGGTGTTTTAAGAATTTCCTGTGAGACCAGTGTTAGTTTCCGGTACACCACTGCAGGTTCAATGTATTCCTTGGACCTTCACATTAACGATGAAACACAGAAATCGCATCGGAATTAAATTCAAAAGGCACTATGCCATCTTAAGTACAAGAATAGAGACTCTACTTACAGTCGGTGCTTTGAGCATTCCCTGTGAGACCAGTATTAGTTTCCGTTACACCACTGAAGGTTCAATGTATTCCTTGGAGCTTGACATTGACGATGAAACGCAGAAATCGCATCGGAATTAAATACAAAAGGCACAATGCCGCCTTAAGTACAAGAACAGAGACTCTTCCTACAGTCGGTGCTTTGAGCATTCCCTGTGAGACCAGTATTAGTTTCCGATACACCACTGCAGGTTCAATGTATTCCTTGGACCCTCACATTGACGATGAAACGCAGAAATCGCATGGGAATTAATTACAAAAGGCGCAATGCCGCCATAAGTACAAGAATAGAGACTCTTCTTACAGTCGGTGCTTTAAACATTCCCTGTGAGGCCAATATTAGTTTCTGATACACCACTGCAGGTTCAATGTATTCCTTGGAGCTTGACATTGACGATGAAACGCAGAAATCGCATCGGAATTAAATACAAAAGGCACAATGCCGCCTTAAGTACAAGAACAGAGACTCTTCTTACAGTCGGTGCTTTGAGCATTCCCTGTGAGACCAGTATTAGTTTCCGATACACCACTGCAGGTTCAATGTATTCCTTGGACCCTCACATTGACGATGAAACGCAGAAATCGCATTGGAATTAATTACAAAAGGCGCAGTGCCGCCATAAGTACAAGAATAGAGACTCTTCTTAAAGTCGGTGCTTTAAACATTCCCTGTGAGGCCAGTATTAGTTTCTGATACACCACTGCAGGTTCAATGTATTCCTTGGACCTTTACATTGACGATGAAACACAGAAATCGCATCGGAGTTAAATACAGAATGCACAATGCCGCCTTAAGTACAAGAATAGAGACTCTTCTTACTGTCGGTGCCTTAAGCATTCCCTATGAGACCAGTATTAGTTTCCGATACACCACTGCAGGTTCAATGTATTCCTTGGACCTTCACATTGACGATGAAACACAGAAATCGCATCGGAATTAAATACAAAAGGCCAATGCCGCCTTAAGTACAAGATTAGAGACTTTTCTTACAGTCGGTGCTTGGAGCATTCCCTGTGACACCAGTATTAGTTTCCGATACACCACTGCAGGTTCAATGTATTCCTTGGACCTTCATATTGACGATGAAACATAGAAATCGCACCGGAATTAAATTGAAAAGGCGCAATGCCGGCTTAAGCACAAGAATAGAGACTCTTCTTACAGTCGGTGCTTTCAGCATTCCCTGTGAGACCAGTATTACTTTCTGATACACCACTGCAGGTTCAATGTATTCCTTGGACCTTCACATTGACGATGAAACACAGAAATCGCATCAGAATTAAGTACAAAAGGCACAATGCCGTCATCAGTACAAGAATACAGACTCTTCTTACAGTCGGTGCTTTGAGCATTCCCTGTGAGACCAGTGTCAGTTTCCGATACACCACTGCAGGTTCAATGAATTCCTTGGACCTTCACATTGACGAAGAAACACAGAAATCGCATCGGAGTTAAATACAAAAGGCACAATGCCATCTCAAGTACAAGAATAGAGCCTCTTCTTACAGTCGGTGCCATGAGCATTCCCTGTGAGTCCGGTATTAGTTTCCGATACACCACTGCATGTTCAATGTATTCCTTGGACCTTCACATTGACGATGAAACACAGACATCGCATCGGAATTAAATACAATAAGCCCAATGCCGCCTTAGGTACAAGAATAGAGACTCTTGTTACAGTCGGTGCTCTGAGCACTCCCTGTGAGACCAGTATTAGTTTCTGATACACCACAGCAGGTTCAATGTATTCCTTGGACCTTCACATTGACGATGAAACACAGAAATCGCATCGGAATTAAATACAAAAGGCACAATGCCGCCTTAAGTACAAGAATAGAAACTCTTCTTACAGTCGGTGTTTTGAGCATTCCCTGTGAGACCAGTTATAGTTTCCGATACACCACTGCCGGTTCATTGTATTCCTTGGACCTTCACATTGACGATGAAACACAGAAATCGCATCGGAATTAAATACAAAAGGCGCAATGCTGCCTTATGTACAAGAATAGAGACTCTTCTTACAGTCGGTGTTTTGAGCATTCGCTGTGAGATCAGTATTAGTTTCTGATACACCACTGCAGGTTCAATGTATTCCTTGGACCGTCACATTGACGATGAAACACAGAAATCGCATCGGAATTAAATACAAAAGGCACAATGCCGCCTTCGGTACAAGAATAGAAACTCTTCTTACAGTCGGTGTTTTGAGCATTCCCTGTGAGACCAGTGTTAGTTTCCGATACACCACTGCAGGTTCAATGTATTCCTTGGACCTTCACATTGACGATGAAAAACAGAAATCGCATCGGAATTAAATACAAAAGTCGCAATGCCGCCTTAAGTATAAGAATAGAGACCCATCTTACAGTCGGTGCTTTGAGCATTCCCTGTGAGACCAGTATTAGCTTCTGATATACCACTGCAGGTTCAATATATTCCTTGGACCTTCACATTGACGATGAAACACAGAAATCGCATCGGAATTAAATACAAAATGCTCAATGCCGCCTTCAGTACAAGAATAGAGACTCTTTTTACAGTCGGTGCTTTGAGCATTCCGTGTGAGACCAGAATTATTTTCCGATACACCACTGCAGGTTCAAAGTATTCCTTGGACATACACATTGACGATGAAACACAGAAATCGCAACGGAATTAAATACAAAAGGCACAATGCCGTCTTAAGTACAGGAATAGAGACTCTTCTTACAGTCGGTGCTTTGAGCATTACCTGTGAGACCAGTATTAGTTTCCGATACACCACTGCAGGTTCAATGTATCCCTAGGACCTTCACATTGACGAAGAAACACAGAAATCGCATCGGAGTTAAATACAAAAGGCACAATGCCGTCTTAAGTACAAGAATACAGACTCTTCTTACAGTCGGTGCTTTGAGCATTACCTGTGAGACCAGTATTAGTTTCCGATACACCACTGCAGGTTCAATGTATCCCTAGGACCTTCACATTGACGAAGAAACACAGAAATCGCATCGGAGTTAAATACAAAAGGCACAATGCCGTCTTAAGTACAAGAATACAGACTCTTCTTACAGTCGGTGCTTTGAGCATTACCTGTGAGACCAGTATTAGTTTCCGATACACCACTGCAGGTTCAATGTATCCCTAGGACCTTCACATTGACGAAGAAACACAGAAATCGCATCGGAGTTAAATACAAAAGGCACAATGCCGTCTTAAGTACAAGAATACAGACTCTTCTTACAGTCGGTGTTTTGAGAATTTCCTGTGAGACCAGTGTTAGTTTCCGGTACAGCACTGCAGGTTCAATGTATTCCTTGGACCTTCACATTAACGATGAAACACAGAAATCGCATCGGAATTAAATTCAAAAGGCACTATGCCATCTTAAGTACAAGAATAGAGACTCTACTTACAGTCGGTGCTTTGAGCATTCCCTGTGAGACCAGTATTAGTTTCCGTTACACCACTGAAGGTTCAATGTATTCCTTGGAGCTTGACATTGACGATGAAACGCAGAAATCGCATCGGAATTAAATACAAAAGGCACAATGCCGCCTTAAGTACAAGAACAGAGACTCTTCCTACAGTCGGTGCTTTGAGCATTCCCTGTGAGACCAGTATTAGTTTCCGATACACCACTGCAGGTTCAATGTATTCCTTGGACCCTCACATTGACGATGAAACGCAGAAATCGCATGGGAATTAATTACAAAAGGCGCAATGCCGCCATAAGTACAAGAATAGAGACTCTTCTTACAGTCGGTGCTTTAAACATTCCCTGTGAGGCCAATATTAGTTTCTGATACACCACTGCAGGTTCAATGTATTCCTTGGACCTTTACATTGACGATGAAACACAGAAATCGTATCGGAGTTAAATACAGAATGCACAATGCCGCCTTAAGTACAAGAATAGAGACTCTTCTTACTGTCGGTGCCTTAAGCATTCCCTATGAGACCAGTATTAGTTTCCGATACACCACTGCAGGTTCAATGTATTCCTTGGACCTTCACATTGACGATGAAACACAGAAATCGCATCGGAATTAAATACAAAAGGCACAATGCCGCATTAAGTACAAGATTAGAAACTCTTCTTACAGTCGGTGTTTTGAGCATTCCCTGTGCGACCAGTTTTAGTTTCCGATACACCACTGCCGGTTCATTGTATTCCTTGGACCTTCACGTTGACGATGAAACACAGAAATCGCATCGGAATTGAATACAAAAGGCGCAATGCTGACTTATGTACAAAAATAGAGACTCTTCTTACAGTCGGTGCTTTGAGCATTCCCTGTGAGACCAGTATTAGTTTCTGATACACCACTGCAGGCTCAATGTATTCCTTGAACCGTCACATTGGCGATGAAACACAGAAATCGCATCGGAATTAAATACAAAAGGCACAATGCCGCCTTAGGTACAAGAATAGAAACTCTTCTTACAGTCGGTGTTTTGAGCATTCCCTGTGAGACCAGTGTTAGTTTCCGATATACCACTGCAGGTTCAATATATTCCTTGGACCTTCACATTGACGATGATACACAGAAATCGCATCGGAGTTAAATACAAAAGACGTAATGCCGCCTTAAGTACAAGAATACAGACTCTTCTTACAGTCGGTGCTTTGAGCATTCCCTGTGAGACCAGTATTAGTTTCTGATACACCACTGCAGGTTCAATATATTCCTTGGACCTTCACATTGACGATGAAACACAGAAATCGCATCGGAATTAAATACAAAAGGCAAAATGCCGCCTTAAGTACAAGAATGCAGACTCTTCTTGCAGTCGGTGCCTTGCGCATTCCCAGTGAGACCAGTATTAGTTTCCGATACACCACTGCAGGTTTAAAGTATTCCTTGGACATACACATTGACGATGAAACACTGAAATTACATCGTAATTAAATACAAAAGACTCAATGCCGCCTTAAGTACAGGAAGAGTGAGAGTTCTTAGAGTCTGTGTTTTTATCCATTCCTGTGAGACCAGTATTAGTTTCCGCTACATCACTCCAGGTTCAATGTATTCCTTGGTCCTTCATATTAACGATTAAATACAGAAATCGAATCGGAATTAAATACAAAAGGCACAATGCCGCCTTAAGTACAAGAATAAGGACTCTTCTTACAATCGGTGATTTGAGCATACCGTGTGAGACCAGTATTAGTTTCCGAAACACCACTGCAGGTTCAATGTATTCCTTGGACATACACATTGACGATGAAACACCGAAATTACATCGGAATTAAATACAAAAGGCACAATGCCGCCTTAAGTGCAAGAAGAGTGAGAGTTCTTAGAGTCTGTGATTTGATCCTTTCGTGTGAGACCAGTTTTAGTTTCCGATACACCACTGCAGGTGCAATGTATTCCTTGGACCTTCACATTGACGATGAAACACAGAAATCGCATCGGAATTAAATACAAAAGGCACAATGCCGCCTTAGGTACAAGAATAGAAACTCTTCTTACAGTCGGTGTTTTGAGCATTCCCTGTGAGACCAGTGTTAGTTTCCGATACACCACTGCAGGTTCAATGTATTCCTTGGACCTTCACATTGATGATGAAACACAGAAATCGCATCGGAATTAAATACAAAAGGCACAATTCCGCCTTAAGTACAAGAATAGAAAGTCTTCTTACAGTCGGTGTTTTGAGCATTCCCTGTGAGACCAGTGTTAGTTTCCGATACACCACTGCAGGCTCAATGAATTCCTTGGACCTTCACATTGACGAAGAAACACAGAAATCGCATCGGAGTTAAATACAAAAGGCACAATGCCGTCTTAAGTACAAGAATAGAGCCTCTTCTTACAGTCGGTGTTTTGAGCATTCCCTGTGAGACCAGTTTTAGTTTCCGATACACCACTGCCGGTTCATTGTATTCCTTGGACCTTCACATTGACGATGAAACACAGAAATCGCATCGGAATTAAATACAAAAGGCGCAATGCTGCCTTATGTACAAGAATAAAGACTCTTCTTACAGTCGGTGTTTTGAGCATTCGCTGTGAGATCAGTATTAGTTTCTGATACACCACTGCAGGTTCAATGTATTCCTTGGACCGTCACATTGACGATGAAACACAGAAATCGCATCGGGATTAAATACAAAAGACGCAATGCCGCCTTAAGTATAAGAATAGAGACTCTTCTTACAGTCGGTGCTTTGAGCATTCCCTGTGAGACCAGTATTAGTTTCTGATATACCACTGCAGGTTCAATATATTCCTTGGACCTTCACATTGACGATGAAACACAGAAATCGCATCGGAATTAAATACAAAAGGCGCAATGCTGCCTTATGTACAAGAATAGAGACTCTTCTTACAGTCGGTGTTTTGAGCATTCGCTGTGAGATCAGTATTAGTTTCTGATACACCACTGCAGGTTCAATGTATTCCTTGGACCGTCACATTGACGATGAAACACAGAAATCGCATCGGAATTAAATACAAAAGGCACAATGCCGCCTTCGGTACAAGAATAGAAACTCTTCTTACAGTCGGTGTTTTGAGCATTCCCTGTGAGACCAGTGTTAGTTTCCGATACACCACTGCAGGTTCAATGTAGTCCTTGGACCTTCACATTGACGATGAAAAACAGAAATCGCATCGGAATTAAATACAAAAGACGCAATGCCGCCTTAAGTATAAGAATAGAGACCCTTCTTACAGTAGGTGCTTTGAGCATTCCCTGTGAGACCAGTATTAGTTTCTGATATACCACAGCAGGTTCAATATATTCCTTGGACCTTCACATTGACGATGAAACACAGAAATCGCATCGGACTTAAATACAAAATGCTCAATGCCGCCTTCAGTACAAGAATAGAGACTCTTTTTACAGTCGGTGCTTTGAGCATTCCGTGTGAGACCAGAATTATTTTCCGATACACCACTGCAGGTTCAAAGTATTCCTTGGACATACACATTGACGATGAAACACAGAAATCGCAACGGAATTAAATACAAAAGGCACAATGCCGTCTTAAGTACAGGAATAGAGACTCTTCTTACAGTCGGTGCTTTGAGCATTACCTGTGAGACCAGTATTAGTTTCCGATACACCACTGCAGGTTCAATGTATCCCTAGGACCTTCACATTGACGAAGAAACACAGAAATCGCATCGGAGTTAAATACAAAAGGCACAATGCCGTCTTAAGTACAAGAATACAGACTCTTCTTACAGTCGGTGTTTTGAGAATTTCCTGTGAGACCAGTGTTAGTTTCCGGTACACCACTGCAGGTTCAATGTATTCCTTGGACCTTCACATTAACGATGAAACACAGAAATCGCATCGGAATTAAATTCAAAAGGCACTATGCCATCTTAAGTACAAGAATAGAGACTCTACTTACAGTCGGTGCTTTGAGCATTCCCTGTGAGACCAGTATTAGTTTCCGTTACACCACTGAAGGTTCAATGTATTCCTTGGAGCTTGACATTGACGATGAAACGCAGAAATCGCATCGGAATTAAATACAAAAGGCACAATGCCGCCTTAAGTACAAGAACAGAGACTCTTCTTACAGTCGGTGCTATGAGCATTCCCTGTGAGACCAGTATTAGTTTCCGATACACCACTGCAGGTTCAATGTATTCCATGGACCCTCACATTGACGATGAAACGCAGAAATCGCATGGGAATTAATTACAAAAGGCGCAATGCCGCCATAAGTACAAGAATAGAGACTCTTCTTACAGTCGGTGCTTTAAACATTCCCTGTGAGGCCAATATTAGTTTCTGATACACCACTGCATGTTCAATGTATTCCTTGGACCTTTACATTGACGATGAAACACAGAAATCGCATCGGAGTTAAATACAGAATGCACAATGCCGCCTTAAGTACAAGAATAGAGACTCTTCTTGCTGTCGGTGCCTTAAGCATTCCCTATGAGACCAGTATTAGTTTCCGATACACCACTGCAGGTTCAATGTATTCCTTGGACCTTCACATTGACGATGAAACACAGAAATCGCAACGGAATTAAATACAAAAGGCCAATGCCGCCTTAAGTACAAGAATAGACACTCTTCTTACAGTCGGTGCTTTGAGCATTCCCTGTGAGACCAGTATTAGTTTCCGATACACCACTGCAGGTTCAATGTATTCCTTGGACCTTCATATTGACGATGAAACATAGAAATCGCATCGGAATTAAATTGAAAAGGCGCAATGCCGGCTTAAGCACAAGAATAGAGACTCTTCTTACAGTCGGTGCTTTGAGCATTCCCTGTGAGACCAGTATTAGCTTCTGATACACCACTGCAGGTTCAATGTATTCCTTGGACCTTCACATTGACGATGAAACACAGAAATCGCATCGGAATTAAATACAAAAGGCACAATGCCGCCTTAAGTACAAGAATAGAAACTCTTCTTACAGTCGGTGTTTTGAGCATTCCCTGTGCGACCAGTTTTAGTTTCCGATACACCACTGCCGGTTCATTGTATTCCTGGGACCTTCACATTGACGATGAAACACAGAAATCGCATCGGAATTGAATACAAAAGGCGCAATGCTGCCTTATGTACAAAAATAGAGACTCTTCTTACAGTCGGTGCTTTGAGCATTCCCTGTGAGACCAGTATTAGTTTCTGATACACCACTGCAGGCTCAATGTATTCCTTGAACCGTCACATTGGCGATGAAACACAGAAATCGCATCGGAATTAAATACAAAAGGCACAATGCCGCCTTCAGTACAAGAATAGAGACTCTTTTTACAGTCGGTGCTTTGAGCATTCCGTGTGAGACCAGAATTATTTTCCGATACACCACTGCAGGTTCAAAGTATTCCTTGGACATACACATTGACGATGAAACACAGAAATCGCAACGGAATTAAATACAAAAGGCACAATGCCGTCTTAAGTACAGGAATAGAGACTCTTCTTACAGTCGGTGCTTTGAGCATTACCTGTGAGACCAGTATTAGTTTCCGATACACCACTGCAGGTTCAATGTATCCCTAGGACCTTCACATTGACGAAGAAACACAGAAATCGCATCGGAGTTAAATACAAAAGGCACAATGCCGTCTTAAGTACAAGAATACAGACTCTTCTTACAGTCGGTGTTTTGAGAATTTCCTGTGAGACCAGTGTTAGTTTCCGGTACACCACTGCAGGTTCAATGTATTCCTTGGACCTTCACATTAACGATGAAACACAGAAATCGCATCGGAATTAAATTCAAAAGGCACTATGCCATCTTAAGTACAAGAATAGAGACTCTACTTACAGTCGGTGCTTTGAGCATTCCCTGTGAGACCAGTATTAGTTTCCGTTACACCACTGAAGGTTCAATGTATTCCTTGGAGCTTGACATTGACGATGAAACGCAGAAATCGCATCGGAATTAAATACAAAAGGCACAATGCCGCCTTAAGTACAAGAACAGAGACTCTTCTTACAGTCGGTGCTTTGAGCATTCCCTGTGAGACCAGTATTAGTTTCCGATACACCACTGCAGGTTCAATGTATTCCTTGGATCCTCACATTGACGATGTAACGCAGAAATCGCATGGGAATTAATTACAAAAGGCGCAATGCCGCCATAAGTACAAGAATAGAGACTCTTCTTACAGTCGGTGCTTTAAACATTCCCTGTGAGGCCAATATTAGTTTCTGATACACCACTGCATGTTCAATGTATTCCTTGGACCTTTACATTGACGATGAAACACAGAAATCGCATCGGAGTTAAATACAGAATGCACAATGCCGCCTTAAGTACAAGAATAGAGACTCTTCTTACTGTCGGTGCCTTAAGCATTCCCTATGAGACCAGTATTAGTTTCCGATACACCACTGCAGGTTCAATGTATTCCTTGGACCTTCACATTGACGATGAAACACAGAAATCGCATCGGAATTAAATACAAAAGGCCAATGCCGCCTTAAGTACAAGAATAGACACTCTTCTTACAGTCGGTGCTTTGAGCATTCCCTGTGAGACCAGTATTAGTTTCCGATACACCACTGCAGGTTCAATGTATTCCTTGGACCTTCATATTGACGATGAAACATAGAAATCGCATCGGAATTAAATTGAAAAGGCGCAATGCCGGCTTAAGCACAAGAATAGAGACTCTTCTTACAGTCGGTGCTTTGAGCATTCCCTGTGAGACCAGTATTAGCTTCTGATACACCACTGCAGGTTCAATGTATTCCTTGGACCTTCACATTGCCGATGAAACACAGAAATCGCATCGGAATTAAATACAAAAGGCACAATGCCGCCTTAAGTACAAGAATAGAAACTCTTCTTACAGTCGGTGTTTTGAGCATTCCCTGTGCGACCAGTTTTAGTTTCCGATACACCACTGCCGGTTCATTGTATTCCTGGGACCTTCACATTGACGATGAAACACAGAAATCGCATCGGAATTGAATACAAAAGGCGCAATGCTGCCTTATGTACAAAAATAGAGACTCTTCTTACAGTCGGTGCTTTGAGCATTCCCTGTGAGACCAGTATTAGTTTCTGATACACCACTGCAGGCTCAATGTATTCCTTGAACCGTCACATTGGCGATGAAACACAGAAATCGCATCGGAATTAAATACAAAAGGCACAATGCCGCCTTAGGTACAAGAATAGAAACTCTTCTTACAGTCGGTGTTTTGAGCATTCCCTGTGAGACCAGTGTTAGTTTCCGATATACCACTGCAGGTTCAATATATTCCTTGGACCTTCACATTGACGATGAAACACAGAAATCGCATCGGAGTTAAATACAAAAGACGTAATGCCGCCTTAAGTACAAGAATACAGACTCTTCTTACAGTCGGTGCTTTGAGCATTCCCTGTGAGACCAGTATTAGTTTCTGATACACCACTGCAGGTTCAATATATTCCTTGGACCTTCACATTGACGATGAAACACAGAAATCGCATTGGAATTAAATACAAAAGGCAAAATGCCGCCTTAAGTACAAGAATGCAGACTCTTCTTGCAGTCGGTGCCTTGCGCATTCCCAGTGAGACCAGTATTAGTTTCCGATACACCACTGCAGGTTTAAAGTATTCCTTGGACATACACATTGACGATGAAACACTGAAATTACATCGTAATTAAATACAAAAGACTCAATGCCGCCTTAAGTACAGGAAGAGTGAGAGTTCTTAGAGTCTGTGTTTTTATCCATTCCTGTGAGACCAGTATTAGTTTCCGCTACATCACTCCAGGTTCAATGTATTCCTTGGTCCTTCATATTAACGATTAAATACAGAAATCGAATCGGAATTAAATACAAAAGGCACAATGCCGCCTTAAGTACAAGAATAAGGACTCTTCTTACAATCGGTGATTTGAGCATACCGTGTGAGACCAGTATTAGTTTCCTATACACCACTGCAGGTTCAATGTATTCCTTGGACATACACATTGACGATGAAACACCGAAATTACATCGGAATTAAATACAAAAGGCACAATGCCGCCTTAAGTGCAAGAAGAGTGAGAGTTCTTAGAGTCTGTGATTTGATCCTTTCGTGTGAGACCAGTTTTAGTTTCCGATACACCACTGCAGGTGCAATGTATTCCTTGGACCTTCGCATTGACGATGAAACACAGAAATCGCATCGCAATTAAACACAAAATGCTCAATGCCGCCTTCATTACAAGAATAGAGACTCTCCTTACAGTCGGTGCTTTGAGCATTCCGAGTGAGACCAGAATTATTTTCCGATACACCACTGCAGGTTCAAAGTATTACTTGGACATACACATTGACGATGAATTACAGAAATCGCATCGGAATTAAATACAAAAGGCACAATGCCGCCTTAGGTACAAGAATAGAAACTCTTCTTACAGTCGGTGTTTTGAGCATTCCCTGTGAGACCAGTGTTAGTTTCCGATACACCACTGCTGGTTCAATGTATTCCTTGGACCTTCACATTGATGATGAAACACAGAAATCGCATCGGAATTAAATACAAAAGGCACAATTCCGCCTTAAGTACAAGAATAGAAACTCTTCTTACAGTCGGTGTTTTGAGCATTCCCTGTGAGACCAGTGTTAGTTTCCGATACACCACTGCAGGCTCAATGAATTCCTTGGACCTTCACATTGACGAAGAAACACAGAAATCGCATCGGAGTTAAATACAAAAGGCACAATGCCGTCTTAAGTACAAGAATAGAGCCTCTTCTTACAGTCGGTGTTTTGAGCATTCCCTGTGAGACCAGTTTTAGTTTCCGATACACCACTGCCGGTTCATTGTATTCCTTGGACCTTCACATTGACGATGAAACACAGAAATCGCATCGGAATTAAATACAAAAGGCGCAATGCTGCCTTATGTACAAGAATAGAGACTCCTCTTACAGTCGGTGTTTTGAGCATTCGCTGTGAGATCAGTATTAGTTTCTGATACACCACTGCAGGTTCAATGTATTCCTTGGACCGTCACATTGACGATGAAACACAGAAATCGCATCGGGATTAAATACAAAAGACGCAATGCCGCCTTAAGTATAAGAATAGAGACTCTTCTTACAGTCGGTGCTTTGAGCATTCCCTGTGAGACCAGTATTAGTTTCTGATATACCACTGCAGGTTCAATATATTCCTTGGACCTTCACATTGACGATGAAACACAGAAATCGCATCGGAATTAAATACAAAAGGCGCAATGCTGCCTTATGTACAAGAATAGAGACTCTTCTTACAGTCGGTGTTTTGAGCATTCGCTGTGAGATCAGTATTAGTTTCTGATACACCACTGCAGGTTCAATGTATTCCTTGGACCGTCACATTGACGATGAAACACAGAAATCGCATCGGAATTAAATACAAAAGGCACAATGCCGCCTTCGGTACAAGAATAGAAACTCTTCTTACAGTCGGTGTTTTGAGCATTCCCTGTGAGACCAGTGTTAGTTTCCGATACACCACTGCAGGTTCAATGTAGTCCTTGGACCTTCACATTGACGATGAAAAACAGAAATCGCATCGGAATTAAATACAAAAGACGCAATGCCGCCTTAAGTATAAGAATAGAGACCCTTCTTACAGTAGGTGCTTTGAGCATTCCCTGTGAGACCAGTATTAGTTTCTGATATACCACAGCAGGTTCAATATATTCCTTGGACCTTCACATTGACGATGAAACACAGAAATCGCATCGGAATTAAATACAAAATGCTCAATGCCGCCTTCAGTACAAGAATAGAGACTCTTTTTACAGTCGGTGCTTTGAGCATTCCGTGTGAGACCAGAATTATTTTCCGATACACCACTGCAGGTTCAAAGTATTCCTTGGACATACACATTGACGATGAAACACAGAAATCGCAACGGAATTAAATACAAAAGGCACAATGCCGTCTTAAGTACAGGAATAGAGACTCTTCTTACAGTCGGTGCTTTGAGCATTACCTGTGAGACCAGTATTAGTTTCCGATACACCACTGCAGGTTCAATGTATCCCTAGGACCTTCACATTGACGAAGAAACACAGAAATCGCATCGGAGTTAAATACAAAAGGCACAATGCCGTCTTAAGTACAAGAATACAGACTCTTCTTACAGTCGGTGTTTTGAGAATTTCCTGTGAGACCAGTGTTAGTTTCCGGTACACCACTGCAGGTTCAATGTATTCCTTGGACCTTCACATTAACGATGAAACACAGAAATCGCATCGGAATTAAATTCAAAAGGCACTATGCCATCTTAAGTACAAGAATAGAGACTCTACTTACAGTCGGTGCTTTGAGCATTCCCTGTGAGACCAGTATTAGTTTCCGTTACACCACTGAAGGTTCAATGTATTCCTTGGAGCTTGACATTGACGATGAAACGCAGAAATCGCATCGGAATTAAATACAAAAGGCACAATGCCGCCTTAAGTACAAGAACAGAGACTCTTCTTACAGTCGGTGCTTTGAGCATACCCTGTGAGACCAGTATTAGTTTCCGATACACCACTGCAGGTTCAATGTATTCCTTGGACCCTCACATTGACGATGAAACGCAGAAATCGCATGGGAATTAATTACAAAAGGCGCAATGCCGCCATAAGTACAAGAATAGAGACTCTTCTTACAGTCGGTGCTTTAAACATTCCCTGTGAGGCCAATATTAGTTTCTGATACACCACTGCATGTTCAATGTATTCCTTGGACCTTTACATTGACGATGAAACACAGAAATCGCATCGGAGTTAAATACAGAATGCACAATGCCGCCTTAAGTACAAGAATAGAGACTCTTCTTACTGTCGGTGCCTTAAGCATTCCCTATGAGACCAGTATTAGTTTCCGATACACCACTGCAGGTTCAATGTATTCCTTGGACCTTCACATTGACGATGAAACACAGAAATCGCATCGGAATTAAATACAAAAGGCCAATGCCGCCTTAAGTACAAGAATAGACACTCTTCTTACAGTCGGTGCTTTGAGCATTCCCTGTGAGACCAGTATTAGTTTCCGATACACCACTGCAGGTTCAATGTATTCCTTGGACCTTCATATTGACGATGAAACATAGAAATCGCATCGGAATTAAATTGAAAAGGCGCAATGCCGGCTTAATCACAAGAATAGAGACTCTTCTTACAGTCGGTGCTTTGAGCATTCCCTGTGAGACCAGTATTAGTTTCTGATACACCACTGCAGGCTCAATGTATTCCTTGAACCGTCACATTGGCGATGAAACACAGAAATCGCATCGGAATTAAATACAAAAGGCACAATGCCGCCTTAGGTACAAGAATAGAAACTCTTCTTACAGTCGGTGTTTTGAGCATTCCCTGTGAGACCAGTGTTAGTTTCCGATATACCACTGCAGGTTCAATATATTCCTTGGACCTTCACATTGACGATGAAACACAGAAATCGCATCGGAGTTAAATACAAAAGACGTAATGCCGCCTTAAGTACAAGAATACAGACTCTTCTTACAGTCGGTGCTTTGAGCATTCCCTGTGAGACCAGTATTAGTTTCTGATACACCACTGCAGGTTCAATATATTCCTTGGACCTTCACATAGACGATGAAACACAGAAATCGCATCGGAATTAAATACAAATGGCAAAATGCCGCCTTAAGTACAAGAATGCAGACTCTTCTTGCAGTCGGTGCCTTGCGCATTCCCAGTGAGACCAGTATTAGTTTCCGATACACCACTGCAGGTTTAAAGTATTCCTTGGACATACACATTGACGATGAAACACTGAAATTACATCGTAATTAAATACAAAAGACTCAATGCCGCCTTAAGTACAGGAAGAGTGGGAGTTCTTAGAGTCTGTGTTTTTATCCATTCCTGTGAGACCAGTATTAGTTTCCGCTACATCACTCCAGGTTCAATGTATTCCTTGGTCCTTCATATTAACGATTAAATACAGAAATCGAATCGGAATTAAATACAAAATGCACAATGCCGCCTTAAGTACAAGAATAAGGACTCTTCTTACAATCGGTGATTTGAGCATACCGTGTGAGACCAGTATTAGTTTCCGATACACCACTGCAGGTTCAATGTATTCCTTGGACAAACACATTGACGATGAAACACCGAAATTACATCGGAATTAAATACAAAAGGCACAATGCCGCCTTAAGTGCAAGAAGAGTGAGAGTTCTTAGAGTCTGTGATTTGATCCTTTCGTGTGAGACCAGTTTTAGTTTCCGATACACCACTGCAGGTGCAATGTATTCCTTGGACCTTCACATTGACGATGAAACACAGAAATCGCATCGCAATTAAACACAAAATGCTCAATGCCGCCTTCATTACAAGAATAGAGACTCTCCTTACAGTCGGTGCTTTGAGCATTCCGAGTGAGACCAGAATTATTTTCCGATACACCACTGCAGGTTCAAAGTATTACTTGGACATACACATTGACGATGAATTACAGAAATCGCATCGGAATTAAATACAAAAGGCACAATGCCGCCTTAGGTACAAGAATAGAAACTCTTCTTACAGTCGGTGTTTTGAGCATTCCCTGTGAGACCAGTGTTAGTTTCCGATACACCACTGCAGGTTCAATGTATTCCTTGGACCTTCACATTGATGATGAAACACAGAAATCGCATCGGAATTAAAAACAAAAGGCACAATTCCGCCTTAAGTACAAGAATAGAAACTCTTCTTACAGTCGGTGTTTTGAGCATTCCCTGTGAGACCAGTGTTAGTTTCCGCTACACCACTGCAGGCTCAATGAATTCCTTGGACCTTCACATTGACGAAGAAACACAGAAATCGCATCGGAGTTAAATACAAAAGGCACAATGCCGTCTTAAGTACAAGAATAGAGCCTCTTCTTACAGTCGGTGTTTTGAGCATTCCCTGTGAGACCAGTTTTAGTTTTCGATACACCACTGCCGGTTCATTGTATTCCTTGGACCTTCACATTGACGATGAAACACAGAAATCGCATCGGAATTAAATACAAAAGGCGCAATGCTGCCTTATGTACAAGAATAGAGACTCTTCTTACAGTCGGTGTTTTGAGCATTCGCTGTGAGATCAGTATTAGTTTCTGATACACCACTGCAGGTTCAATGTATTCCTTGGACCGTCACATTGACGATGAAACACAGAAATCGCATCGGGATTAAATACAAAAGACGCAATGCCGCCTTAAGTATAAGAATAGAGACTCTTCTTACAGTCGGTGCTTTGAGCATTCCCTGTGAGACCAGTATTAGTTTCTGATATACCACTGCAGGTTCAATATATTCCTTGGACCTTCACATTGACGATGAAACACAGAAATCGCGTCGGAATTAAATACAAAATGCTCAATGCCGCCTTCGGTACAAGAATAGAGACTCTTTTTACAGTCGGTGCTTTGAGCATTCCGTGTGAGACCAGAATTATTTTCCGATACACCACTGCAGGTTCAAAGTATTCCTTGGACATACACATTGACGATGAAACACAGAAATCGCATCGGAATTAAATACAAAAGGCGCAATGCCGTATTAAGTACAGGAATAGAGACTCTTCTTACAGTCCGCGCTTTGAGCAATACCTGTGAGACCAGTATTAGTTTCCGATACACCACTGCAGGTTCAATGTATCCCTAGGACCTGCACATTGACGAAGAAACACATAAATCGAATCGGAGTTAAATACAAAAGGCACAATGCCGTCTTAAGTACAAGAATACAGACTCTTCTTACAGTCGGTGTTTTGAGCATTTCCTGTGAGACCAGTGTTAGTTTCCGGTACACCACTGCAGGTTCAATGTATTCCTTGGACCTTCACATTAACGATGAAACACAGAAATCGCATCGGAATTAAATTCAAAAGGCACTATGAAATCTTAAGTACAAGAATAGAGACTCTACTTACAGTCGGGGCTTTGAGCATTCCCTGTGAGACCAGTATTAGTTTCCGATACACCACTGAAGGTTCAATGTATTCCTTGGAGCTTGACATTGACGATGAAACGCAGAAATCGCATCGGAATTAAATACAAAAGGCACAATGCCGCCTTAAGTACAAGAACAGAGACTCTTCTTACAGTCGGTGCTTTGAGCATTCCCTGTGAGACCAGTATTAGTATCCGATACACCACTGCAGGTTCAATGTATTCCTTGGACCTTCACATTGATGATGAAACACAGAAATCGCATCGGAATTAAATACAAAAGGCACAATGCCGCCTTAGGTACAAGAATAGAAACTCTTCTTACAGTCGGTGTTTTGAGCATTCCCTGTGAGACCAGTGTTAGTTTCCGATACACCACTGCAGGTTCAATGTATTCCTTGGACCTTCACATTGACGATGAAAAACAGAAATCGCATCGGAATTAAATACAAAAGACGCAATGCCGCCTTAAGTATAAGAATAGAGACCCTTCTTACAGTCGGTGCTTTGAGCATTCCCTGTGAGACCAGTATTAGTTTCTGATATACCACTGCAGGTTCAATATATTCCTTGGACCTTCACATTGACGATGAAACACAGAAATCGCATCGGAATTAAATACAAAATGCTCAATGCCGCCTTCAGTACAAGAATAGAGACACTTTTTACAGTCGGTGCTTTGAGCATTCCGTGTGAGACCAGAATTATTTTCCGATACACCACTGCAGGTTCAAAGTATTCCTTGGACATACACATTGACGATGAAACACAGAAATCGCAACGGAATTAAATACAAAAGGCACAATGCCGTCTTAAGTACAGGAATAGAGACTCTTCTTACAGTCGGTGCTTTGAGCATTACCTGTGAGACCAGTATTAGTTTCCGATACACCACTGCAGGTTCAATGTATCCCTAGGACCTTCACATTGACGAAGAAACACAGAAATCGCATCGGAGTTAAATACAAAAGGCACAATGCCGTCTTAAGTACAAGAATACAGACTCTTCTTACAGTCGGTGTTTTGAGAATTTCCTGTGAGACCAGTGGTAGTTTCCGGTACACCACTGCAGGTTCAATGTATTCCTTGGACCTTCACATTAACGATGAAACACAGAAATCGCATCGGAATTAAATTCAAAAGGCACTATGCCATCTTAAGTACAAGACTAGAGACTCTACTTACAGTCGGTGCTTTGAGCATTCCCTGTGAGGCCAGTATTAGTTTCCGTTACACCACTGAAGGTTCAATGTATTCCTTGGAGCTTGACATTGACGATGAAACGCAGAAATCGCATCGGAATTAAATACAAAAGGCACAATGCCGCCTTAAGTACAAGAACAGAGACTCTTCTTACAGTCGGTGCTTTGAGCATTCCCTGTGAGACCAGTATTAGTTTCCGATGCACCACTGCAGGTTCAATGTATTCCTTGGACCCTCACATTGACGATTAAAACGCAGAAATCGCATGGGAATTAATTACAAAAGGCGCAATGCCGCCATAAGTACAAGAATAGAGACTCTTCTTACAGTCGGTGCTTTAAACATTCCCTGTGAGGCCAATATTAGTTTCTGATACACCACTGCAGGTTCAATGTATTCCTTGGACCTTTACATTGACGATGAAACACAGAAATCGCATCGGAGTTAAATACAGAATGCACAATGCCGCCTTAAGTACAAGAATAGAGACTCTTCTTACTGTCGGTGCCTTAAGCATTCCCTATGAGACCAGTATTAGTTTCCGATACACCACTGCAGGTTCAATGTATTCCTTGGACCTTCACATTGACGATGAGACACAGAAATCGCATCGGAATTAAATACAAAAGGCCAATGCCGCCTTAAGTACAAGAATAGAGACTCTTCTTATAGTCGGTGCTTTGAGCATTCCCTGTGAGACCAGTATTAGTTTCCGATACACCACTGCAGGTTCAATGTATTCCATGGACCTTCATATTGACGATGAAACATAGAAATCGCATCGGAATTAAATTGAAAAGGCGCAATGCCGGCTTAAGCACAAGAATAGAGACTCTTCTTACAGTCGGTGCTTAGAGCATTCCCTGTGAGACCAATATTAGCTTCTGATACACCACTGCAGGTTCAATGTATTCCTTGGACCTTCACATTGACGATGAAACACAGAAATCGCATCGGAATTAAATACAAAAGGCACAATGCCGCCTTAAGTACAAGAATAGAAACTCTTCTTACAGTCGGTGTTTTGAGCATTCCCTGTGAGACCAGTTTTAGTTTCCGATACACCACTGCCGGTTCATTGTATTCCTTGGACCTTCACATTGACGATGAAACACAGAAATCGCATCGGAATTGAATACAAAAGGCGCAATGCTGCCTTATGTACAAAAATAGAGACTCTTCTTACAGTCGGTGCTTTGAGCATTCCCTGTGAGACCAGTATTAGTTTCTGATACACCACTGCAGGCTCAATGTATTCCTTGAACCGTCACATTGGCGATGAAACACAGAAATCGCATCGGAATTAAATACAAAAGGCCAAATGCCGCCTTAAGTACAAGAATGCAGACTCTTCTTGCAGTCGGTGCCTTGCGCATTCCCAGTGAGACCAGTATTAGTTTCCGATACACCACTGCAGGTTTATAGTATTCCTTGGACATACACATTGACGATGAAACACTGAAATTACATCGTAATTAAATACAAAAGACTCAATGCCGCCTTAAGTACAGGAAGAGTGAGAGTTCTTAGAGTCTGTGTTTTTATCCATTCCTGTGAGACCAGTATTAGTTTCCGCTACATCACTCCAGGTTCAATGTATTCCTTGGTCCTTCATATTAACGATTAAATACAGAAATCGAATCGGAATTAAATACAAAAGGCACAATGCCGCCTTAAGTACAAGAATAAGGACTCTTCTTACAATCGGTGATTTGAGCATACCGTGTGAGACCAGTATTAGTTTCCGATACACCACTGCAGGTTCAATGTATTCCTTGGACATACACATTGACGATGAAACACCGAAATTACATCGGAATTAAATACAAAAGGCACAATGCCGCCTTAAGTGCAAGAAGAGTGAGAGTTCTTATAGTCTGTGATTTGATCCTTTCGTGTGAGACCAGTTTTAGTTTCCGATACACCACTGCAGGTGCAATGTATTCCTTGGACCTTCACATTGACGATGAAACACAGAAATCGCATCGGAATTAAATACAAAAGGCGCAATGCTGCCTTATGTACAAGAATAGAGACTCTTCTTACAGTCGGTGTTTTGAGCATTCGCTGTGAGATCAGTATTAGTTTCTGATACACCACTGCAGGTTCAATGTATTCCTTGGACCGTCACATTGACGATGAAACACAGAAATCGCATCGGGATTAAATACAAAAGACGCAATGCCACCTTCGGTACAAGAATAGAGCCTCTTTTTACAGTCGGTGCTTTGAGCATTCCCTGTGAGACCATTATTATTTTCTGATATACCACTGCAGGTTCAATATATTCCTTGGACCTTCACATTGACGATGAAACACAGAAATCGCATCGAAATTAAAAACAAATGGCACAATGCCGTCTTAAGTACAGGAATAGAGACTCTTCTTACAGTCCGTGCTTTGAGCAATACCTGTGAGACCAGTATTAGTTTCCGATACACCACTGCAGGTTCAATGTATCCCTAGGACCTTCACATTGACGAAGAAACACATAAATCGCATCGGAGTTAAATACAAAAGGCACAATGCCGTCTTAAGTACAAGAATACAGACTCTTCTTACAGTCGGTGTTTTGAGCATTTCCTGTGAGACCAGTGTTAGTTTCCGGTACACCACTGCATGTTCAATGTATTCCTTGGACCTTCACATTAACGATGAAACACAGAAATCGCATCGGAATTAAATTCAAAATTCACTATGCCATCTTAAGTACAAGAATAGAGACTCTACTTACAGTCGGTGCTTTGAGCATTCCCTGAGAGACCAGTATTACTTTCCGACACACCACTGCAGGTTCAATGTATTCCTTGGACCTTCACATTGACGATGAAACACAGAAATCGCATCGAAATTAAAAACAAATGGCACAATGCCGCCTTAAGTACAAGAATAGTGACTCTTCTTACAGTCGGTGCCATGAGCATTCCCTGTGAGAGCAGTATTAGTTTCCGATACACCACTGCAGATTCAATGTATTCCTTGGACCTTCACATTGACGTTGAAACACAGAAATCGCATCGGAATTAAATACAAAAGGCGCAATGCCGCCTTAAGTACAAGAATAGAGACTCTTCTCACAGTCGGTGCTTTGAGCATTCCCTGTGAGACCAGTATTAGTTTCTGATACGAAACTGCAGATTCAATGTATTCCTTGGACCTTCACATTGACGTTGAAACACAGAAATCGCATGGGAATTAAATACAAAAGGCGCAAGGCCGCCTTAAGTACAAGAATAGAGACTCTTCTCACAGTCGGTGCTTTGAGAATTCCCTGTGAGACCAGTATTAGTTTCTGATACGAAACTGCAGGTTCAATGTATTCCTTGGACCTTCACATTGACGATGAAAAACAGAAATCGCATCGGAATTAATTACAAAAGGCAAATGCCGTCATAAGTACAAGAAGAGAGACTCTTCTTACAGTCGGTGCTTTGAGCATTCCCTGTGAGACCAGTATTAGTTTCCGATACACCACTGCAGGTTCATTGTATTCCTTGGACCATCACATTGACGATGAAACACAGAAATTGCATCGGAATTTAATACAAAAGGTGCAATGCCGCTTAAGTACAAGAATAGAGACTCTTCTTACAGTCGGTGCTTTCAGCATTCCCTGTGAGACCAGTATTAGTTTCCGATACACCTCAGCAGGTTCAATGTATTCCTAGGACATTCACATTGACGATGAAAGACAGAAATCGCATCGGAATTAAATACAAAAGGCACAATGTCGCCTTAAGTACAAGAAAAGAGACTCTTCTTACAGTCGGTGCTTTGAGCATTCCCTGTGAGACCAGTATTAGTTTCCGATACACCACTGCAGGTTCAATGTATTCCTTGGACCTTCACATTGACGATGAAACACAGAAATCGCATCGGAATTAAATACAACAGGCACAATGCCGCTTTAAGTACAAGAATAGAGACTCTTCTTACAGTCGGTGCTTTGAGCATTCCCTGTGAGACCAGAATTAGTTTCCGATACACCACTCCAGGTTCAATGTATTCCTTGGACCTTCACATTGACGATGAAACACAGAAATAGCATCGGAATGAAATACAAAAGGCAAACTGCCGTGTAAGTACAAGAATAGAGACTCTTCCTGCAGTCGGTGTTTTCAGCATTCCTTGTGAGACCAGTATTAGTTTCCGATACACCTCAGCAGGTTCAATGTATTCCTAGGAACTTCACATTGACGATGAAACACAGAAATCGCATCGGAATTAAAAACAAAAGGCACAATGTCGCCTTTAGTACAAGAATACAGACTCTTCTTACACTAGGTGCTTTGAGCATTCCCTGTCAGACCAGTATTAGTTTCCGATACACCTCAGCAGGTTCAATGTATTCCTAGGACCTTCACATTGACGATGAAACACAGAAATCGCATCGGAATGAAATACAAAAAGCAAACTGCCGCGTAAGTACAAGAATAGAGACTCTTTTTACAGTCGGTGCTTTCAGCATTCCCTGTGAGACCAGTATTAGTTTCCGTTACACCTCAGCAGGTTCAATGTATTCCTAGGACCTTCACATTGACGATGAAACACAGAAATCGCATCGGAATTAAATACAAAAGGCGCAATGCCGCCTTAACTACAAGAATAGAGACTCTTCTTACAGTCGGTGATTTCAGTATTCTGTGTGAGACCAGAATTATTTTCCGATACACCACTGCAGGTTCAAAGTATTATTTGGACATACACATTGACGATGAAACACAGAAATCGCATCGGAATTAAATACAAAAGGCACAATGCCGTCTTAAGTACAGGAATAGAGACTCTTCTTACAGTCGGTGCTTTGAGCATTACCTGTGAGACCAGTATTAGTTTCTGATACACCTCAGCAGGTTCAATGTATTCCTAGGACCTTCACAATGACGAAGAAACACAGAAATCGCATCGGAGTGAAATACAAAAGGCACAATGCCGTCTTAAGTACAAGAATAGAGACTCTTCTTACAGTCGGTGTTTTGAGCATTTCCTGTGAGACCAGTGTTAGTTTCCGATACACCACTGCAGGTTCAATGTATTCCTTGCACCTTCACATTGACGATGAAACACAGAAATCGCGTCGGAGGTAAATACAAAAGGCACAATGCCGCCTTAAGTACAAGAATAGAGACTCCTCTTACTGTCGGTGCTCTGAGCATTCCCTGTGAGACCAGTATTAGTTTCCGATACACCACTGCAGATTCAATGTATTCCTTGGACCTTCACATTGACGTTGAACACAGAAATCGCATCGGAATTAAATACAAAAGACGCAATGCCGCCTTAAGTACAAGAATAGAGACTCTTCTCACAGTCGGTGCTTTGAGCATTCCCTGTGAGACCAGTATTAGTTTCTGATTCAAAACTGCAAGTTCAATGTATTCCTTGGACCTTCACATTGACGATGAATCGCAGAAATCGCATCGGAATTAATTACAAAAGGCAAATGCCGTCATAAGTACAAGAATAGAGACTCTTCTTACAGTCGGTGTTTGAGCATTCCCTGTGAGACCAGTATTAGTTTCCGATACACCACTGCAGGTTCAGTGTATTCCTTGGACCATCACATTGACGATGAAACACAGAAATCGCATCGGAATTTAATACAAAAGGTGCAATGCCGCCTTAAGTACAAGAATAGAGACTCTTCTTACAGTCGGTGCTTTCAGCATTCCCTGTGAGACCAGTATTAGTTTCCGATACACCTCAGCAGGTTCATTGTATTCCTAGGACCTTCACATTGACGAAGAAACACAGAAATCGCATCGGAATGAAATACAAAAGGCAAACTGCCGCGTAAGTACAAGAATAGAGACCCTTCTTACAGTCGGTGCTTTCAGCATTCCCTGTAAGACCAGTATTAGTTTCCGATACACCACTGCAGGTTCAATGTATTCCTAGGACCTTCACATTGACGAAGAAACACAGAAATCGCATCGGAGTTAAATCCAAAAGGCACAATGCCGTCTTAAGTACAAGAATAGAGACTCTTCTTATAGTCGGTGCCATGAACATTCCCTGTGAGTCCAGTATTAGTTTCCGATACACCTCAGCAGGTTCAATGTATTCCTTGGACCTTCACATTGACGATGAAACACAGAAAACGCATCGGAACTAAATACAGAAGGCCCAATGCCGCCATAAGTACAAGAATCGAGACTCTTCTTACAGTCGGGGTTTTGAGCATTTCCTGTGAGACCAGTGTTAGTTTCCGATACACCACTGCAGGTTCAATGTATTCCTTGGACCTTCACATTGACGATGAAACACAGAAATCGAATCGGAATTAAATACAAAAGGCGCAATGCCGCCATAAGTACAAGAATAGAGACTCTTCTTACAGTCGGTGCTTTGAGCATTCCCTGTGAGACCAGTATTAGTTTCCGATACACCACTGCAGGTTCAATGTATTCCTTGGACCTTCATATTGACGATGAAACATAGAAATCGCATCGGAATTAAATTGAAAAGGCGCAATGCCGCCTTAAGCACAAGAATAGAGACTCTTCTTACAGTCGGTGCTTTGAGCATTCCCTGTGAGACCAGTATTACTTTCTGATACACCACTGCAGGTTCAATGTATTCCTTGGACCTTGACATTGACGATGAAACACAGAAATCGCATCGGAATTATGTACAAAAGGCACAATGCCGTCATCAGTACAAGAATAGAGACTCTTCTTACAGTCGGTGCTTTGAGCATTCCCTGTGAGACCAGTATTAGTTTCCGACACACCACTGCAGGTTCAATGTATTCCTTGGACATACACATTGACGATGAAACCCAGATATCGCATCGGAATTAAATACAAAAGGCGAACTGCCGCGTAAGTACAAGAATAGAGACTCATCTTACAGTCGGTGCTTACAGCATTCCCTGTGAGACCAGTATTAGTTTCCGATACACCACTCCAGGTTCAATGTATTCCTTGGACATACACATTGACGATGAAACACAGAAATCGCATCGGAATGAAATACAAAAGGCAAACTGCCGCGTAAGTACAAGAATAGAGACTCTTCTCACAGTCGGTGCTTTCAGCATTACCTGTGAGACCAGTATTAGTTTCCGATACACCTCAGCAGGTTCAATGTATTCCTAGGACCTTCACATTGACGATGAACCACAGAAATCGCATCGGAATTAAATACAAAAGGCACAATGACGGCTTAAGTACAAGAATAGAGACTCTTCTTACAGTCGGTGCTTTGAGCATTCCCTGTGAGACCAGTATTAGTTTCCGATACACCACTCCAGGTTCAATGTAATCCGTGGACATTCACATTGACGATGAAACACAGAAATCGCATCGGAATGAAATACAAAAGGCGAACTGCCGCGTAAGTACAAGAATAGAGACTCTTCTTACAGTCGGTGCTTTCAGTATTCCCTGTGAGACTAGTATTAGTTTCCGATACACCTCAGCAGGTTCAATGTAATCCTAGGACCTTCACATTGACGATGAAACACAGAATTCGCATCGGAATTAAATACAAAAGGCACAATGTCGCCCTAAGTACAAGAATAGAAACTCTTCTCACAGTCGGTGCTTTGAGCATTCCCTGTGAGACCAGAATTAGTTTCCGATACACCACTCCAGGTTCAATGTATTCCTTGGACCTTCACATTGACGATGAAACACTGAAATCGCATCGGAATGAAATACAAAAGGCAAACTGCCGCGTAAGAAAAGAATAGAGACTCTTCTTACAGTCGGTGCTTTCAGCATTCCCTGTGAGACCAGTATTAGTTTCCGATACACCTCAGCAGGTTCAATGTATTCCTAGGACCTTCACATTGACGATGAAACACAGAAATCGCATCGGAATTAAATACAAAAGTCACAATGTCGCCTTAAGTACAAGAATAGAGACTCTTCTTACAGTCGGTGCTTTGAGCATTCCCTGTGAGACCAGAATTAGTTTCCGATACACCACTGCAGGTTCAATGTATTCCTTGGACCTTCACATTGACGATGAAACACAGAAATCGCATCGGAATGAAATACAAAAGGCAAACTGCCGCGTAAGTACAAGAATAGAGACTCTTTTTACAGTCGGTTCTTTCAGCATTCACTGTGAGACCTGTATTAGTTTCCGATACATCTCAGCATGTTCAATGTATTCCTAGGACCTTCACATTGACGATGAAACACAGAAATCGCATCGGAATGAAATACAAAAGGCAAACTGCCGCGTAAGTACATGAATAGAGACTCTTCTTACAGTCGGTGCTTTCAGCATTCCCTTTGAGACCAGTATTAGAGTCCAATACACCTCGGCAGTTTCAATGTATTCCTAGGACCATCACATTGACGATGAAACACAGAAATCGAATCGGAATTAAATACAAAAGGCACAATGCCGTCTCAAGAAAAGAATAGAGACTCTTCTTACAGTCGGTGCTTTGAGCATTCCCTGTGAGACCAGAATGTGTTTCCGATACACCACTCCAGGTTCAATGTATTTCTTGGACATTCACATTGACGATGAAACACAGAATTCGCATCGGAATGAAATACAAAAGGCAAACTGCCGCGTAAGTACAAGAATAGAGACACTTCTTACAGTTGGTGCTTTCAGCATTCCCTGTGAGAGCAGTATTAGTTTCCGATACACCTCAGCAGGTTCAATGTATTCCTAGGTCCTTCAGATTGACGTTGAAACACAGAAATCGCATCGGAATTAAATACTAAAGGAACAATGTCGCCTTAAGTACAAGAATAGAGACTGCTCTTACAGTCGGTGCTTTGAGCATTCCCTGTGAGACCAGTATTAGTGTCCGATACACCACTGCAGGTTCAATGTAATCCTAGGACCTTCACATTGTCGATGAAACACAGAAATCGCACCGGAATTAAATACAAAAGGCACACTGTCGCCTTAAGTACAAGAATAGAGACTCTTCTTACAGTCGTTGCTTTGAGCATTCCCTGTGAGACCAGTATTAGTATCCGATACACCACTCCAGGTTCAATGTATTCCTTGGACATTCACATTGACGATGAAACACAGAAATCGCATCGGAATGAAATACAAAAGGCAATCTGCCGCGTAAGTACAAGAATAGAGACTCTTCTCGCAGTCGGTGCTTTCAGCATTTCCAGGGAGACCAGTATTAGTTTCCGATACACCTCAGCAGGTTCAATGTATTCCTGGGACCTTCACATTCACGAAGAAACACAGAAATGGCATCGGAATTAAATACAAAAGGCACAATGTCGCCTTAAGTACAAGAATAGAGACACTTCCTACACTCGGTGCTTTGAGCATTCCCTGTGAGACCAGTATTAAATTCCGATACACAACTGCAGGTTCAATGTATTCCTTGGACCTACACATTGACGATGAAACACGGAAATCGCATCGGAATGAAATACAAAAGGCAAACAGCCGCGTAAGTACAAGAATAGAGACTCTTCTTACAGTCGGTGCATTCAGCATTCCCTGTGAGACCAGTATTAGTTTCCGATACACCTCAGCAGGTTCAATGTAGTCCTAGGACCTTCACATTGACGATGAAACACAGAATTCGCTTTGGAATTAAATACAAAAGGCACAATGTCGCCTTAAGTACAAGAATACAGACTCTTCTTACAGTCGGGGCTTTGAGCATTCCCTGTGTGACCAGAATTAGTTTCCGATACACCACTCCAGGTTCAATGTATTCCTTGGACCTTCACATTGACGATGAAACACAGAAATCGCATCGGAATGAAATACAAAAGGCAAACTGCCACGTAAGTACAAGAATAGAGACTCTTCTTACAGTCGGTGCATTCAGCATTCCCTGTGAGACCAGTATTAGTTTCCGATACGCCTCAGCAGGTTCAATGTATTCCTAGGACCTTCACATTGACGATGAAACACAGAAATCGCACCGGAATTAAATACAAAAGGCGCAATGCTGCCTTAAGTACAAGAATAGAGACTCTTCTTACAGTCGGCGCTTTGAGCATTCCCTGTGAGACCAGAATTAGTTTCCGATACACCAGTCCAGGTTCAATGTATTCCTTGGACATTCACATTGACGATGAAACACAGAAATCGCGTCGGAATGAAATACAAAAGGCAAACCGACGCGTAAGTACAAGAATTGAGACTCTTCTTACAGTTGGTGCTTTCAGCACTCCCTGTGAGACCAGTATTAGTTTCCGATACACCTCAGCAGGTTCAATGTAGTCCTAGGACCTTCACATTGACGATGAAACACAGAAATCGCTTCGGAATTAAATACAAAAGGCACAATGTCGCCTTAAGTACAAGAATACAGACTCTTCTTACAGTCGGGGCTTTGAGCATTCCCTGTGTGACCAGAATTAGTTTCCGATACACCACTCCAGGTTCAATGTATTCCTTGGACCTTCACATTGACGATGAAACACAGAAATCGCATCGGAATGAAATACAAAAGGCAAACTGCCACGTAAGTACAAGAATAGAGACTCTTCTTACAGTCGGTGCTTTCAGCATTCCCTGTGAGACATGTATTAGTTTCCGATACATCTCAGCAGATTCAATGTATTCCTAGGACCTTCACATTGACGATGAAACACAGAAATCGCGTTGGAATTAAATACAAAAAGCGCAATGCCACCTTAAGTACAAGAATAGAGACTCTTCTTACAGTCGGTGCTTTCAGCATTCCCTTTGAGACCAGTATTAGTTTCCGATACACCACAGCAGTTTCAATGTATTCCTAGGACCTTCACATTGACGATGAAACACAGAAATCGCATCGGAATTAAATATAAAATGTACAATGCCGCCTTAAGTAAAAGAATACAGACTCTTCTTACAGTCGGTGCTTTGAGCATTCCAAGTGAGACCAGAATTAGTTTCCGATACACCACTCCAGGTTCAATGTATTCCTTGGACATTCACATTGACGATGAAACACAGAATTCGCATCGGAATGAAATACAAAAGGCAAACTGCCGCGTAAGTACAAGAATAGAGACTCTTCTTACAGTCGGTGCTTTCAGCATTCCCTGTGAGACCAGTATTAGTTTCCGATACACCTCAGCAGGTTCAATGTATTCCTAGGAACATCAGATTGACGTTGAAACACAGAAATCGCATCGGAATTAAATAAAAAAGGCACAATGTCGCCTTAAGTACAAGAATAGGGACTCTTCTTACAGACGGTGCTTTGAGCATTCCCTGTGAGACCAGTATTAGTTTCCGATACACCACTGCAGGTCCAATGTAATCCTAGGACCTCCACATTGACGATGAAACACAGAAATCTCATCGGAATTAAATACAAAAGGCACAATGTCGCCTTAACTACAAGAATAGAGTCTCTTCTTACAGTCGGTGCTTTGAGCATTCTCTGTGAGACCAGTATTAGTTTCCGATACACCACTCCAGGTTCAATGTATTCCTTGGACATTCACATTGACGATGAAACACAGAAATCGCATCGGAATGAAATACAAATGTCAAACTGCCGCGTTAGTACAAGAATAGAGACTCTTCTTACAGTCGGTGCTTTCAGCATTCCCTGTGAGACCAGTATTAGTTTCCGATACACCTCAGCGGGTTCAATGTATTCCTAGGACCTTCACATTGACGATGAAACACAGAAATCGCATCGGAATTAAATACAAAAGGCACAATGTCGCCTTAAGTACAAGAATAGTGACTCTTCTTACACTCGGTGCTTTGAGGATTCCCTGTGAGACTAGTATTAGTTTCCGATACACAACTGCAGGTTCAATGTATTCCTTGGACATTCACATTGACGATGAAACACAGAAATCGCATCGGAATGAAATACAAACGGCAAGCTGCCGCGTAAGTACAAGAATAGAGACTCTTCTTACAGTCGGTGCTTTGAGCATTCCCTGTGTGACCAGTATTAGTTTCCGATTCACCACTGCATGTTCAATGTATTCCTTCGACCTTCACATTGACGATGAAACACAGAAATCGCATTGGAATTAAATACAAAGGCACAATGCAGCATTAAGTACAAGAATAGAGACTCTTCTTACAGTCGGTGCTTTGAGCATTCCCTGTGAGACCAGTATTAGTTTCCGATACACCACTGCAGGTTCAATGTATTCCTTGCACCTTCACATTGACGATGAAACACAGAAATCGCATCGGAATTAAATACAAGAGGCGCAATGCCGCCTGAAGTACAAGAATAGAGACTCTTCTTACAGTCGGTGCTTTGAGCATTCCCTTTGAGACCAGTATTAGTTTCTGATACACCACTGCAATTTTTGAATGTATTCCTTGGACCTTCACATTGACGATGGAACTTAGAAATCGCATCGGAATTAATTACAAAAGGCACAATGCCGTCATAAGTACTAGAATAGAGACTCTTCTTACAGTCGGTGCTTTGAGCAATCCCTGTGAGACCAGTATTAGTTTCCGATACACCACTGCATGTTCAATGTATTCCTTGGACCTTCACATTGACGATGAAACACAGAAATCGCATCGGAATTAAATACAAAAGGCACAATGCAGCATTAAGTACAAGAATATAGATTCTTCTTACAGTCGGTGCTTTGAGCATTCCCTGTGAGACCAGTATTAGTTTCCGATACACCACTGCAGGTTCAATGTATTCCTTGGACCTTCACATTGACGTTGAAACACAGAAATCGCATCGGAATTAAATACAAATGGCGCATGGCCGCCTTAAGTACAAGAATAGAGACTTTTCTTACAATCGGGTCTTTGAGCATTCCCTGTGAGACCAGTAGTAGTTTCCGATATACCACTGCAGGTTCAATGTACTCCTTGCACCTTCACACTGACGATGAAACACAGAAATCGCATCGGAATTAAATACAAAAGGCTCAATGCCGTCTTAAGTACAATAATAGAGACTCTTCTTACAGTCGGTGCTATGAGCATTCCCTGTGAGACCAGTATTATTTTCCGATACACCACTGCAGGTTCAATGTATTCTTTGGACCTTCACATTGACCATGAAACACAGAAATCGCATCGGAATTAAATACAAAAGGCGCAATGCCGCCTTAAGTACAAGAATAGAGACTCCTCTTACAGTCGGTGCTTTCAGCATTCCCTGTGAGACCAGTATTAGTTTCCGATACACCTCAGCAGGTTCAATGTATTCCTAGGACTTACATATTGACGATGAAACACAGAAATCACATCGGAATTAAATAGAAAAGGCACAATGCCGTCTTAAGTACAAGAATAGAGACTCTTCTTACAGTCGGTGCTTTCAGCATTCCCTTTGAGACCAGTATTAGTTTCCGATACACCTCAGCAGTTTCAATGTATTCCTAGGACCTTCACATTGACGATGAAACACAGAAATCGCATCGGAATGAAATACAAAAGGCAAACTGCCGCGTAAGTACAAGAATAGAGACTCTTCTTACAGTCGGTGCTTTCAGCATTCCCTGTGAGACCAGTATTAGTTTCCGATACACCTCAGATTGTTCAATGTATTCCTAGGACCTTCACATTGACGAAGAAACACAGAAATCGCATCTGAAATAAATACAAAAGGCACAATGTCGCCTTAAGTACAAGAATAGAGACTCTTCTTACAGTCGGTGCTTTGAGCATTCCCTGTGAGACCAGTATTAGTTTCCGATACACCACTGCAGGTTCAATGTATTCCTTGGACCTTCACATTGACGTTGAAACACAGAAATCGCATCGGAATTAAATACAATTGGCGCAATGCCGCCTTAAGTACAAGAATAGAGACTCTTCTTACAGTCGGTGCTTTGGGCATTCCCTGTGAGACCAGTATTAGTTTCTGATACACCACTGCAGGTTCAATGCATTCCTTGGACCTTCACATTGACGATGAAACACAGAAATCGCATCGGAATTAATTACAAAAGGCACAATGCCGTCATAAATACAAGAATAGAGACTCTTCTTACAGTCGGTGCTTTGAGCATTCCCTGTGAGACCAGTATTAGTTTCCGATACACCACTGTAGGTTCAATGTATTCCTTGGACCTTCACATTGACGATGAAACACATAAATCGCATCGGAATTAAATACAAAAGGTGCAATGCCGCCTTAAGTACAAGAATAGAGACCCTTCTTACAGTCGGTGCTATGAGCATTCCCTGTGAGACCAGTATCAGTTTCCGATACACCACTGCAGGTTCAATGTATTCCTTGGACCTTCACATTGACGATGAAACACAGAAATCGCATCGGAATTAAATACAAAATGCGCAATGCCGCCTTTAGAATAAGAATAGAGACTCTTCTTACAGTCGGTGCTTTGATCATTCCCTTTGAGACCAGTATTAGTTTCTGATACACCACTGCAGGTTCAATGTATTCCTTGGCCCTTCACATTGACGATGAAACGTAGAAATCGCATCGGAATTAATTACAAAAGGCACAATGCCGTCATAAGTACTAGAATAGAGACTCTTCTTACAGTCGGTGCTTTGAGCATTCCCTGTGAGACCTGTATTAGTTTCCGATACACCACTGCAGGTTCAATGTATTCCTTGGACCTTCACATTGACGATGAAACACAGAAATCGCATCGGAATTAAATACAAAAGGTGCCATGCCGCCTTAAGTACAAGAATAGAGACTCATCTTACAGTCGGTGCTTTGAGCATTCCCTGTGAGACCAGTATTAGTTTCCGATATACCACTGCAGTTTCAATGTATTCCTTGCACCTTCACATAGACGATGAAACACAGAAATCGCATAGGAATTAAATACAAACGGCTCAATGCCGTCTTAAGTACAATAATAGAGACTCTTCTAACAGTCGGTGTTATGAGCATTCCCTGTGAGACCAGTATTAGTTTCCGATACTCCACTGCAGGTTCAATGTATTCTTTGGACCTTCACATTGACCATGAAACACAGAAATCGCATCGGAATTAAATACAAAAGGCGCAATGCCGAATTAAGTACAAGAATAGAGACTCTTCTTACAGTCGGAACTTTCAGCATTCCCTGTGAGACCAGTATTAGTTTCCGATACACCTCAGCAGGTTCAATGTATTCCTAGGACCTTCCCATTGACGATGAAACACAGAAATCAAATCGGAATTAAATAGAAAAGGCACAATGCCGTCTTACGTACAAGAATAGAGACTCTTCTTACAGTCGGTGCTTTCAGCATTCCCTGTGAGTCAGTATTAGTTTCCGATACACCTCAGCAGGTTCAATGTATTCCTAGGACCTGCACTTTGACGATGAAACACAGAAATCGCATCTGAAATAAATACAAAAGGCACAATGTCGCCTTAAGTACAAGAATAGAGACTCTTCTAACAGTCGGTGCTATGAGCATTCCCTGTGAGACCAGTATTAGTTTCCGATACACCACTGCAGGTTCAATGTATTTCTTGGACCTTCACATTGACGATGAAACACAGAAATCGCATCGGAATTAAATACAAATGGCACAATGCAGCATTAAGTACAAGAAAAGAGACTCTTCTTACAGTCGGTGCTTTGAGCATTCCCTGTGAGACCAGTATTAGTTTCCGATACACCACTGCAGGTTCAATGTACTCCTTGGACCTTCACATTGACGTTGAAACACAGAAATCGCATCGGAATTAAATACAAAAGGCGCAATGCCGCCTTAAGTACAAGAATAGAGACTCTTCTTACAGTCGGTGCTTTGGGCATTCCCTGTGAGACCAGTATTAGTTTACGATACACCTCAGCAGGTTCAATGTATCCCTAGGACCTTCACATTGACGATGAAACACAGAAATTGCATCTGAATTAAATACAAAAGGCACAATGTCGCCTTAAGTACAAGAATAGAGACTCTTCTTACAGTCGGTGCTTTGAGCATTCCCTGTGAGACCAGTATTAGTTTCCGATACACCACTCCAGGCTCAATGTATTCCTTGGACATTCACATTGACGTTGAATCACAGAAATCGCATCGGAATGAAATACAGAAGGCAAACTGCCGCGTAAGTACAAGAATAGAGACTCTTCTCGCAGTCGGTGCTTTCAGCATTCCCTGTGAGACCTGTATTAGTTTCCGATACACCACTGCAGGTTCAATGTATTCCTTGGACCTTCACATTGACGATGAAACACAGAAATCGCATCGGAATTAAATACAAAAGGTGCCATGCCGCCTTAAGTACAAGAATAGAGACTTATCTTACAGTCGGTGCTTTGAGCATTCCCTGTGAGACCAGTATTAGTTTCCGATATACCACTGCAGGTTCAATGTATTCCTTGCACCTTCACATTGACGATGAAACACAGAAATCGCATAGGAATTAAATACAAACGGCTCAATGCCGTCTTAAGTACAATAATAGAGACTCTTCTAACAGTCGATGCTATGAGCATTCCCTGTGAGACCAGTATTAGTTTCCGATACACCACTGCAGGTTCAATGTATTCTTTGGACCTTCACATTGACCATGAAACACAGAAATCGCATCGGAATTAAATACAAAAGGCGCAATGCCGAATTAAGTACAAGAATAGAGACTCTTCTTACAGTCGGAACTTTCAGCACTCCCTGTGAGACCAGTATCAGTTTCCGATACACCTCAGCAGGTTCAATGTATTCCTAGGACCTTCCCATTGACGATGAAACACAGAAATCAAATCGTAATTAAATAGAAAAGGCACAATGCCGTCTTACGTGCAAGAATAGAGACTCTTCTTACAGTCGGTGCTTTCAGCATTCCCTGTGAGTCAGTATTAGTTTCCGATACACCTCAGCAGGTTAAATGTATTCCTAGGACCTTCACTTTGACGATGAAACACAGAAATCGCATCTGAAATAAATACAAAAGGCACAATGTCGCCTTAAGTACAAGAATAGAGACTCTTCTAACAGTCGGTGCTATGAGCATTCCCTGTGAGACCAGTATTAGTTTCCGATACACCACTGCAGGTTCAATGTATTTCTTGGACCTTCACATTGACGATGAAACACAGAAATCGCATCGGAATTCAATACAAAAGGCACAATGCAGCATTAAGTACAAGAAAAGAGATTCTTCTTACAGTCGGTGCTTTGAGCATTCCCTGTGAGACCAGTATTAGTTTCCGATACACCACTGCAGGTTCAATGTACTCCTTGGACCTTCACATTGACGTTGAAACACAGAAATCGCATCGGAATTAAATACAAAAGGCGCAATGCCGCCTTAAGTACAAGAATAGAGACTCTTCTTACAGTCGGTGCTTTGGGCATTCCCTGTGAGACCAGTATTAGTTTACGATAGACCTCAGCAGGTTCAATGTATTCCTAGGACCTTCACATTGACGATGAAACACAGAAATTGCATCTGAATTAAATACAAAAGGCACAATGTCGCCTTAAGTACAAGAATAGAGACTCTTCTTACAGTCGGTGCTTTGAGCATTCCCTGTGAGACCAGTATTAGTTTCCGATACACCACTCCAGGCTCAATGCATTCCTTGGACATTCACATTGACGTTGAATCACAGAAATCGCATCGGAATGAAATACAGAAGGCAAACTGCCGCGTAAGTACAAGAATAGAGACTCTTCTCGCAGTCGGTGTTTTCAGCATTCCCTGTGAGACCAGTATTAGTTTCTGATACACCTCAGCAGATTCAATGTATTCTTGGGACCTTCACATTGACGAAGAAATACAGAAATGACATCGGAATTAAATACAAAAGGCACAATGTCGCCTTAAGTACAAGAATAGAGACTCTTCTTACACTCGGTGCTTTGAGCATTCCCTGTGAGACCAGTATTAGTTTCCCATACACAACTGCAGGTTCAATGTATTCCTTGGACCTTCACATTGACGATGAAACACAGAAATCGCATCGGAAATAAATACAAAAGGCGCAATGCCGCCTTAAGTGCAAGAATAAAGACTCTTCTTACAGTCGGTGCTTCGAGCATTCCCTGTGAGACCAGAATTAGTTTCCGATACACCACTCCAGGTTCAATGTATTCCTTGGACATTCACATTGACGACGAAACACAGAAATCGCATCGGAATGAAATACAAAAGGCAAACTGCCGCGTAAGTACAAGAATAGAGACTCTTCTTACAGTCGGTGCTTTCAGCATTCCTGTGAGACCAGTATTAGTTTCCAATACACCTCAGCAGGGTCAATGTATTCCTAGGACCTTCACATTGACGATGAAACACAGAAATCGCATCGGAATGAAATACAAAGGCACAACGCCGTCTTAAGTACAAGAATAGAGACTCTTCTAACAGTCGGTGCTATGAGCATTCCCTGTGAGACCAGTATTAGTTTCAGATACACCACTGCAGGTTCAATGTATTTCTTGGACCTTCACATTGACGACGAAACACAGAAATCGCATCGGAATTAAATACAAAAGGCACAATGCAGCATTAAGTACAAGAAAAGAGACTCTTCTTACAGTCGGTGCTTTGAGCATTCCCTGTGAGACCAGTATTAGTTTCCGATACACCACTGCAGGTTCAATGTACTCCTTGGACCTTCACATTGACGTTGAAACACAGAAATCGCATCGGAATTAAATACAAAAGGCGCAATGCCGCCTTAAGTACAAGAATAGAGACTCTTCTTACTGTCGGTGCTTTGGGCATTCCCTGTGAGACCAGTATTAGTTTACGATACACCTCAGCAGGTTCAATGTATCCCTAGGACCTTCACATTGACGATGAAACACAGAAATTGCATCTGAATTAAATACAAAAGGCACAATGTCGCCTTAAGTACAAGAATAGAGACTCTTCTTACAGTCGGTGCTTTGAGCATTCCCTGTGAGACCAGTATTAGTTTCCGATACACCACTCCAGGCTCAATGCATTCCTTGGACATTCACATTGACGTTGAATCACAGAAATCGCATCGGAATGAAATACAGAAGGCAAACTGCCGCGTAAGTACAACAATAGAGACTCTTCTCGCAGTCGGTGCTTTCAGCATTCCCTGTGAGACCAGTATTAGTTTCTGATACACCTCAGCAGATTCAATGTATTCTTGGGACCTTCACATTGACGAAGAAATACAGAAATGACATCGGAATTAAATACAAAAGGCACAATGTCGCCTTAAGTACAAGAATAGAGACTCTTCTTACACTCGGTGCTTTGAGCATTCCCTGTGAGACCAGTATTAGTTTCCCATACACAACTGCAGGTTCAATGTATTCCTTGGACCTTCACATTGACGATGAAACACAGAAATCGCATCGGAAATAAATACAAAAGGCGCAATGCCGCCTTAAGTGCAAGAATAGAGACTCTTCTTACAGTCGGTGCTTCGAGCATTCCCTGTGAGACCCGAATTAGTTTACGATACACCACTCCAGGTTCAATGTATTCCTTGGACATTCACATTGACGACGAAACACAGAAATCGCATCGGAATGAAATACAAAAGGCCAACTGCCGCGTAAGTACAAGAATAGAGACTCTTCTTACAGTCGGTGCTTTCAGCATTCCTGTGAGACCAGTATTAGTTTCCAATACACCTCAGCAGGGTCAATGTATTCCTAGGACCTTCACATTGACGATGAAACACAGAAATCGCATCGGAATGAAATAAAAAGGCACAACGCCGTCTGAAGTACAAGAATAGAGACTCTTCTTACAGTCGGTGCTTTCAGCATTCTCTGTGAGACCAGTATTAGTTTCCGATACACCACAGCAAGTTCAATGTAATCCTAGGACCTTCACATTGACGATGAAACACAGAAATCGCATCGGAATTAAATACAAAAGGTGCCATGCCGCCTTATGTACAAGAAAAGAGACTTTTCTTACAGTCGGTGTTTTGAGCATTCCCTGTGAGACCAGTATTAGTTTCCGATATACCACTGCAGGTTCAATGTATTCCTTGCACCTTCACATTGACGATGAAACACAGAAATCGCATCGGAATTAAATACAAAAGGCACAATGCCGTCTTAAGTACAAGAATAGAGACTCTTCCTACAGTCGGTGCTTTCAGCATTCCCTGTGAGACCAGTATTAGTTTCCGATACACCTCAGCAGGCTCAATGTATTCCTTGGACCTTCACATTGACGATGAAACACAGAAATGGCATCGGAATTAAATACAAAAGGCACAATGTCGCCTTAAGTACAAGAATAGAGACTCTTCTTACACTCGGTGATTTGAGCATTCCCTGTGAGACCAGTATTAGTTTCCCATACACAACTGCAGGTTCAATGTAATCCTTGGACCTTCACATTGACGATGAAACACAGAGATCGCATCGGAATGAAATACAAAATGCGCAATGCCGCCTTAAGTACAAGAATAGAGACTCTTCTTACAGTCGGTGCTTTGAGCATTCCCTGTGAGACCAGAATTAGTTTCCGATACACCTCAGCAGGTTCAATGTATTCCTTTGACCTTCACATTGACGATGAAACACAGAAGTCGCATCGGAATGAAATAAAAAAAGGCAAATTGCCGCGTAAGTACAAGATTAGAGACTCTTCTTACAGTCGGTACTTTCAGCATTCCCTGTGAGACCAGTATTAGTTGCCGATACACCTCAGCAGGTTCAATGTATTCCTAGGACCTTCACATTGACGATGAATCACAGAAATCGCATCGGAATTAAATACAAAATGCGCAATGCCGCCTTCAGTACAAGAATAGCGACTCTTCTTACAGTCGGTGCTTTGAGCATTCCCTGTGAGACCAGAATTAGTTTCCGAGACACCACTCCAGGTTCAATGTATTCCTTGGACCTTCACATTGACGATGAAACACAGAAATCGCATCGGAATGAAATACAAAAGGCAAACTGTCGCGTAAGTACAAGAATAGAGACTCTTCTCACAGTCGGTGCTTTCAGCATTCCCTGTGAGACCAGTAATAGTTTCCGATACACCTCAGCAGGTTCAATGTATTCCTGGGACCTTCACATTGACGAAGAAATACAGAAACGGCATCGGAATTAAATACAAAAGGCACAATGTCGCCTTAAGTACAAGAATAGAGACACTTCTTACACTCGGTGCTTTGAGCATTCCCTGTGAGACCAGTATTAGTTTCCCATACACAACTGCTGGTTCAATGTATTCCTTGGACCTTAACATTGACGATGAAACACAGAAATCGCATCGGAATGAAATACAAAATGCAAACTGCCGCGTAAGTACAAGAATAGAGACTCTTCTTACAGTCGGTGCTTTCAGCATTCCCTGTGAGACCGGTATTAGTTTCCGATACACCACTGCAGGTTCAATGTATTCCTTGGACCTTCACATTGACGATGAAACACAGATATCGCATCGGAATTATATACAAAAGGCACAGTGCTGCATTAAGTACAAGAATAGAGACTCTTCTCACAGTCGGTGCTTTGAGCATTCCCTGTGAGACCAGTATTAGTTTCCGATACACCACTGCAGGTTCAATGTACTCCTTAGACCTTCACATTGACGTTGAAACACAGAAATCGCATCGGAATTAAATACAAAATGCGCAATGCCGCCTTAAGTACAAGAATAGAGACTCTTCTTACAGTCGGTGCTTTGAGCATTCCCTGTGAGACCAGTATTAGTTTCCGATACACAACTGCGGGTTCAATGTATTCCTTGCACCTTCACATTGACGATGAAACACAGAAATCGCATCGGAATTAAATACAAAAGGCGCAATGCCGCCTTAAGTACAAGAATAGAGACTCTTCTTACAGTCGGTGCTTTGGGCATTCCCTGTGAGACCAGTATTAGTTTCCGATACACCTCAGCAGGTTCAATGTATTCCTAGGACCTTCACATTGACGATGAAACACAGAAATCGCATCTGAATTAAATACAAAAGGCACAATGTCGCCTTAAGTACAAGAATAGAGACTCTTCTTACAGTCAGTGCTTAGAGCATTCCCTGTGAGACAAGTATTGGTTTCCGATACACCACTCCAGGTTCAATGTATTCCTTGGACCTTCACATAGACGATGAAACACAGAAATCGCATCGCAATGAAATACAAAAGGCAAACTGCCGCGTAAGTACAAGAATAGGGACTCTTCTCGCAGTCGGTGCTTTCAGCATTCCCTGTGAGACCAGTATTAGTTTCCGATACACCTCAGCAGGTTCAATGTATTCCTGGGACCTTCACATTGACGAAGAAATACAGAAATGGCATCGGAATTAAATACAAAAGGCACAATGTCGCCTTAAGTACAAGAATAGAGACTCTTCTTACACTCGGTGCTTTGAGCATTCCCTGTGAGACCAGTATTAGTTTCCCATACACAACTGCAGGTTCAATGTATTCCTTGGACCTTCACATTGACGATGAAACACAGATATCGCATCGGAATTAAATACAAATGACGCAATGCCGCCTTAAGTACAAGAATAGAGACTCTTCTTACAGTCGGTGCTTTGAGGATTCCCTGTGAGACCAGGATTAGTTTCCGATACACCATTTCAGGTTCAATGTATTCCTTGGACATTCACATTGACGATGATACACAGATATCGCATCGGAATGAAATACAAAAGGCACAACGCCGTCTTAAGTACATGAATAGAGACTCTTATTACAGTCGGTGCTTTCAGCATTCTCTGTGAGACCAGTATTAGTTTCCGATACACCATTGCAGGCTCAATGTGTTCCTTGGACCTTCACATTGTCATTGAGGCACAGATATCGCATCGGAATTATATACAAAAGGCACAATGCAGCATTAAGTACATGAATAGAGACTCTTCTTACAGTCGGTGCTTTGAGCATTCCCTGTGACACCAGTATTAGTTTCCGATACACCACTGCAGGTTCAATGTACTCCTTGGACCTTCACATTGACGTTGAAACACAGAAATCGCATCGGAATTAAATACAAAAGGCGCAATGCCGCCTTAAGTACAAGAATAGAGACTCTTCTTACAGTCGGTGCTTTGGGCATTCCCTGTGAGACCAGTATTAGCTTCTGATACACCACTGCAGGTTCAATGTATTCCTTGGACCTTCACATTGACGATGAAACACAGAAATCGAATCGGAATTATATACAAAAGGCACAATGCGGCATTAAGTACAAGAATAGAGACTCTTCTTACAGTCGGTGCTTTGAGCATTCCCTGTGAGACCAGTATTAGTTTCCGATACACCACTGCAGGTTCAATGTATTCCTTGGACCTTCACACTGACGATGAAACCCAGAAATCGCATCGGAATTAAATACAAAAGGTGCAATGCCGCCTTAATTACAAGAATAGAGACTCTTCTTACAGTCGGTGCTTTGAGCATTCCCTGTGAGACCAGGATTAGTTTCCGATACACCACTGCAGGTTCAATGTATACCTTGCACCTTCACATTGACGATGAAACACATAAATCGCATCGGAAATAAATACAAAAGGCGCAATGCCGCCTTAAGTACAAGAAAAGAGACTCATCTTACAGTCGGTGCTTTGAGCATTCCCTTTGAGACCAGTATTAGTTTCTGATATACCACTGCAGGTTCAATGTATTCCTTGGACCTTCACATTGACGATGAAACATAGAAATCGCATCGGAATTAATTACAAAAGGCACAATGCCGTCATAAGTACAAGAATAGAGACTCTTCTTACAGTCGGTGCTTTGAGCATTCCCTGTGAGACCAGTATTAGTTTCCGATACACCACTGCAGGTTCAATGTATTCCTTGGACCTTCACATTGACGATGAAACACAGAAATCGCATCGGAATTAAATACAAATGATGCCATGCTGCCTTAAGTACAAGAATAGAGACTTTTCATACAGTCGGTGCTTTGAGCATTCCCTGTGAGACCAGTATTAGTTTCCGATATACCACTGCAGGTTCAATGTATACCTTGCACCTTCACATTGACGATGAAACATAGAAATCGCATTGGAATTAAATACAAAAGGCTCAAAGCCGTCTTAAGTACAATAATAGAGACTCTTCTTACAGTCGGTGCTATGAGCATTCCCTGTGAGACCAGTATTAGTTTCCGATACACCACTGCAGGTTCAATGTATTCGTTGGACCTTCACATTGACAATGAAACACAGAAATCGCATCGGAATTAAATACAAAAGGCACAATGCCGTCTTAAGTACAAGAATAGAGACTCTTCCTACAGTCGGTGCTTTCAGCATTCCCTGTGAGACCAGTATCAGTTTCCGATACACCTCAGCAGGTTCAATGTATTCCTTGGACCTTCACATTGACGATGAAACACAGAAATCGCAACGGAATGAAATACAAAAGGCAAACTGCCGCGTAAGTACAAGGTTAGAGACTCTTCTTACAGTCGGTGCTATCAGCATTCCCTGTGAGACCAGTATTAGTTTCCGATAAACCTCAGCAGGGTCAATGTATTCCTAGGACCTTCACATTGACGATGAAAAACAGAAATCGCATCGGAATTAAATACAAAATGCGCAATGCCGCCTTAAGTACAAGAATAGAGACTCTTCTTACAGTCGGTGCTTTGAGCATTCCATGTGAGACCAGAATTAGTTACCGATACACCACTCTAGGTTCAATGTATTCCTTGGACATTCACATTGACGATGAAACACAGAAATCGCATCGGAATGAAATACAAAAGGCAAACTGCCGCGTAAGTACAAGAATAGAGACTCTTCTTACAGTCGGTGCTTCCACCATTCCCTGTGAGACCAGTATTTGTTTCCGATACTCCTCAGCAGGTTCAATGTATTCCTAGGACCTTCATATTGACGATGAAACACAGAAATCGCATCGGAATTAAATACAAAAGGCTCAATGTTGCCTTAAGTACATGAATAAAGACTCTACTTACAGTCGGTGCTTTGAGCATTCCCTATGAGACCAATATTAGTTTCCGATACACCACTGCAGGTTCAATGTATTCCTAGGACCTTCACATTGACGATGAAACACAGAAATCGCATCGGAATTAAATACAAAATGTACAATGTCGCCTTAAGTACAAGAATAGAGACTCTTCTTAAAGTCGGTGCTTTGAGCATTCCCTGTGAGGCCAGTATTAGCTTCCGATACACCACTCTAGGTTCAATGTATTCCTTGGACATTCACATTTACCATGAAACACAGAAATCGCATCGGAATGAAATACAAAAGGCAAACTGCCGCGTAAGTACAAGAATAGAGACTCTTCTTACAGTCGGTGCTTTCACCATTCCCTGTGAGACCAGTATTAGTGTCCGAAACACCTCAGCAAGTTCAATGTATTCCTAGGACCTTCACATTGATGATGAAACACAGAAATCGGCTAGGAATTAAATACAAAGGGCACAATGTCGCCTTAAGTACAAGAATAGAAACTCTTCTTACAGTCGGTGCTTTGAGCATTCCCTATGAGACCAGTATTAGCTTCCGATACACCACTCCAGGTTCAATGTATTCCTTGGACATTCACATTGACGATGAAACACAGAAATCGCATCGGAATGAAATACAAAAGGTAAACTGCCGCATAAGTACAAGAATAGAGACACTTCTTACAGTCGGTGCCTTCAGCTTTCCCTGTGAGACCAGTATTAGTTTCCGATACACCTCAGCAGGTTCAATGTATTCCTAGGACCTTCACATTGACGATGAAACACAGAAATCGCGTCGGAATTAAATACAAAAAGCACAATGTCGCCATAAGTACAAGAATAGAGACTCTTCTTACTGTCGGTGCTTTGAGCATTCCCTGTGACACCAAAATTAGTTTCCGATACACCACTCCAGGTTCAATGTATTCCTTGGCCCTTCACATTGACAATGATACACAGAAATCTCATCGAAATGAAATACAAAAGGCAAACTGCCGCGTAAGTACAAGAATAGAGACTCTTCTTACAGTCGGTGATTTGAGCATTCCCTGTGAGACCAGTATTAGTTTCCGATACAACACTGCAGGTTCAATGTATTCCTTGCACCTTCACATTGACGATGAAACACAGAAATCGCATCGGAATTAAATACAAAAGGCGCAATGCCGCCTAAAGTACAAGAATAGAGACCATTCTTACAGTCGGTGCTTTCAGCATTCCCTGTGAGACCAGTATTAGTTTCCGATACACCTCAGCAGGTTCAATGTATTCCTAGGACCTTCACATTGATGATGAAACACAGAAATCGCATCGGAATTAAATACAAAGGGCACAATGTCGCCTTAAGTACAAGAATAGAGACTCTTCTTACAGTCGGTGCTTTGAGCATTCCCTATGAGACCAGTATTAGTTTCCGATACACCACTCCAGGTTCAATGTATTCCTTGGACATTCACATTGACGATGAAACACAGAAATCACATCGGAATGAACTACAAACGGCAAACTGCCGCGTAATTACAAGAATAGGGACTCTTCTTACAGTCGGTGCTTTCAGCTTTCCCTGTGAGACCAGTATTAGTTTCCGATACACCTCAGCAGGTTCAATGTATTCCTAGGACCTTCACATTGACGATAAAACACAGAAATCGCATCGGAATTAAATACAAAAAGCACAATGTCGCCTTAAGTACAAGAATAGAGACTCTTCTTACTGTCGGTGCTTTGAGCATTCCCTGTGAGACGAGAATTAGTTTCCGATACACCACTTCAGGTTCAATGTATTCCTTGGCCCTTCACATTGACGATGATACACAGAAATCGCATCGAAATGAAATACAAAAGGCAAACTGCCGCGTAAGTACAAGAATAGAGACTCTTCTTACAGTCGGTGCTTTCAGCATTCCCTGTGAGACCAGTATTTGTTTCCGATACAACTCATCAGGTTCAATGTATTCCTAGGACCTTCACATTGACGATGAAACACAGAAATCGCATCGGAATTTAATACAAAAGGCACAATGTCGCCTTAAGTACTTGAATAGAGACTGTTCTTACAGTCGGTGCTTTGAGCATTCCCTGTGAGACCAGTATTAGTTTCCGATACACCACTGTAGGTTCAATGTATTCCATGGACCTTCACATTGACGATGAAACACAGAAATCGCATCGGAATTAAATAGAAAATGCGCAATGCCGCATGAAGTACAAGAATAGAGACTCTTCTTACAGTCGGTGCTTTGAGCATTCCCTGTGAGACCAGAATTAGTTGCCGATACACCACTCCAGGTTCAATGTATTCCTTGGACATTCACATTGACGATGAAACACAGATATCGCATCGGAATGAAATACAAAAGGCAAACTGCCGTGTAAGTACAAGAATAGAGACTCTTCTTACAGTCGGTACTTTCAGCATTACCTGTGAGACCAGTATTAGCTTCCGATACACCTCTGCAGGTTCAATGTATTCCTAGGACATTCACATTGACGATGAAACACAGAAATCGCATCGGAATTTAATACAAATGGCACAATGTCGCCTTAAGTACAAGAACAGAGACTCTTCTTACAGTCGGTGCTTTCAGCATTCCCTGTGAGACCAGTATTAGTTTCCGATACACCACTACAGGTTCAATGTATTCCTTGGACCTTCACAGTGACGATGAAACACAGAAATCGCATCGGAATTAAATACAAAAAGCACAATGTCGCCATAAGTACAAGAATAGAGACTCTTCTTACTGTCGGTGCTTTGAGCATTCCCTGTGACACCAAAATTAGTTTCCGATACACCACTCCAGGTTCAATGTATTCCTTGGCCCTTCACATTGACAATGATACACAGAAATCTCATCGAAATGAAATACAAAAGGCAAACTGCCGCGTAAGTACAAGAATAGAAACTCTTCTTACAGTCGGTGATTTGAGCATTCCCTGTGAGACCAGTATTAGTTTCCGATACAACACTGCAGGTTCAATGTATTCCTTGCACCTTCACATTGACGATGAAACACAGAAATCGCATCGGAATTAAATACAAAAGGCGCAATGCCGCCTAAAGTACAAGAATAGAGACCATTCTTACAGTCGGTGCTTTCAGCATTCCCTGTGAGACCAGTATTAGTTTCCGATACACCTCAGCAGGTTCAATGTATTCCTAGGACCTTCACATTGATGATGAAACACAGAAATCGCATCGGAATTAAATACAAAGGGCACAATGTCGCCTTAAGTACAAGAATAGAGACTCTTCTTACAGTCGGTGCTTTGAGCATTCCCTATGAGACCAGTATTAGTTTCCGATACACCACTCCAGGTTCAATGTATTCCTTGGACATTCACATTGACGATGAAACACAGAAATCACATCGGAATGAACTACAAACGGCAAACTGCCGCGTAATTACAAGAATAGGGACTCTTCTTACAGTCGGTGCTTTCAGCTTTCCCTGTGAGACCAGTATTAGTTTCCGATACACCTCAGCAGGTTCAATGTATTCCTAGGACCTTCACATTGACGATAAAACACAGAAATCGCATCGGAATTAAATACAAAAAGCACAATGTCGCCTTAAGTACAAGAATAGAGACTCTTCTTACTGTCGGTGCTTTGAGCATTCCCTGTGAGACGAGAATTAGTTTCCGATACACCACTTCAGGTTCAATGTATTCCTTGGCCCTTCACATTGACGATGATACACAGAAATCGCATCGAAATGAAATACAAAAGGCAAACTGCCGCGTAAGTACAAGAATAGAGACTCTTCTTACAGTCGGTGCTTTCAGCATTCCCTGTGAGACCAGTATTAGTTTCCGATACAACTCATCAGGTTCAATGTATTCCTAGGACCTTCACATTGACGATGAAACACAGAAATCGCATCGGAATTTAATACAAAAGGCACAATGTCGCCTTAAGTACTTGAATAGAGACTGTTCTTACAGTCGGTGCTTTGAGCATTCCCTGTGAGACCAGTATTAGTTTCCGATACACCACTGTAGGTTCAATGTATTCCATGGACCTTCACATTGACGATGAAACACAGAAATCGCATCGGAATTAAATAGAAAATGCGCAATGCCGCATGAAGTACAAGAATAGAGACTCTTCTTACAGTCGGTGCTTTGAGCATTCCCTGTGAGACCAGAATTAGTTGCCGACACACCACTCCAGGTTCAATGTATTCCTTGGACATTCACATTGACGATGAAACACAGATATCGCATCGGAATGAAATACAAAAGGCAAACTGCCGTGTAAGTACAAGAATAGAGACTCTTCTTACAGTCGGTACTTTCAGCATTACCTGTGAGACCAGTATTAGCTTCCGATACACCTCTGCAGGTTCAATGTATTCCTAGGACCTTCACATTGACGATGAAACACAGAAATCGCATCGGAATTTAATACAAATGGCACAATGTCGCCTTAAGTACAAGAACAGAGACTCTTCTTACAGTCGGTGCTTTCAGCATTCCCTGTGAGACCAGTATTAGTTTCCGATACACCACTACAGGTTCAATGTATTCCTTGGACCTTCACAGTGACGATGAAACACAGAAATCGCATCGGAATTAAATACTAAGCACAATGCCGTCTTAAGTACAAGAATAGAGACTCTTCTTACAGTCGGTGCTTTCAGCATTCCCTGTGAGACCAGTATTAGTTTCCGATACACCTCAGCAGATTCAATGTATTCCTAGGACCTTCACATTGACGATGAAACACAGAAATCGCATCGGAAATAAATACAAAAGGCACAATGCCGCCTTAAGTACAAGAGTAGAGACTCTTCTTACAGTAGGTGCTTTGAGCATATCCTGTGAGACCAGTATTAGTTTCCGATACACAACTGCAGGCACAATGTATTCCTTGGACCTTCACATTGACGATGAAACACAGAAATCGCATCGGAATTAAATTCAAAAGGCACAATGGCGCCTTAAGTACAAGAATAGAGACCCTTCTTATAGTCGGTGCCTTGAGCATTCCCTGTGAGACCAGTATTAGTTTCCGATACACCACTGCAGGTTAAATGTATCCCTTGGACCTTCACATTGACGATGAAACACAGATATCGCATTGGAATTAAATTCAAAAGGCACAATGCCGCCTTAAGTACAAGAATAGAGACCATTCTTACAGTCGATGCTTTGTGCATTCCCTGTGAGACCAGTATTAGTTTCCGATACACCACTGCAGTTTCAATGTATTCCTTGGACCTTCACATTGACGATGAAACACAGAAATCGCATCGGAATTAAATACAAAAAGCACAATGTCGCCTTAAGTACAAGAATAGAGACTCTTCAAACTGTCGGTGCTTTGAGCATTCCCTGTGAGACCAGAATTAGTTTCCGATACACCACTCCAGGTTCAATGTATTCCTTGGCCCTTCACATTGACGATGATACACAGAAATCGCATCGAAATGAAATACAAAAGGCAAACTGCCGCGTAAGTACAAGAATAGAGACTCTTCTTACAGTTGGTGCTTTCAGCAATCCCTGTGAGACCAGTATTAGTTTCCGATACAGCTCAGCAGGTTCAATGTATTCCTAGGACCTTCCCATTGACGATTAAACACAGAAATCGCATCGGAATTAAATACAAAAGGCACAATGTCGCCTTAAGTACAAGAATAGAGACTCTTCTTACAGTCGGTGCTTTGAGCATTCCCTGTGAGACCAGTATTAGTTTCCGATACACCACTGCAGGTTCAATGTATTCCTTGGACCTTCACATTGAGGATGAAACACAGAAATCGCATCGGAATTAAATACAAAAAGCACAATGTCGCCTTAAGTACAAGAATAGAGACTCTTCAAACTGTCGGTGCTTTGAGCATTCCCTGTGAGACCAGTATTAGTTGCCGATACACCACTCCAGGTTCAATGTATTCCTTGGACATTCACATTGACGATGAAACACAGATATCGCATCGGAATGAAATACAAAAGGCAAACTGCCGTGTAAGTACAAGAATAGAGACTCTTCTTACAGTCGGTACTTTCAGCATTACCTGTGAGACCAGTATTAGCTTCCGATACACCTCTGCAGGTTCAATGTATTCCTAGGACCTTCACATTGACGTTGAAACACAGAAATCGCATCGGAATTTAATACAAATGGCACAATGTCGCCTTAAGTACAAGAACAGAGACTCTCCATACAGTCGGTGCTTTCAGCATTCCCTGTGAGACCAGTATTAGTTTCCGATACACCACTACAGGTTCAATGTATTCCTTGGACCTTCACAGTGACGATGAAACACAGAAATCGCATCGGAATTAAATACAAAAGCACAATGCCGTCTTAAGTACAAGAATAGAGACTCTTCTTACAGTCGGTGCTTTCAGCATTCCCTGTGAGACCAGTATTAGTTTCCGATACACCTCAGCAGATTCAATGTATTCCTAGGACCTTCACATTGACGATGAAACACAGAAATCGCATCGGAAATAAATACAAAAGGCACAATGCCGCCTTAAGTACAAGAGTAGAGACTCTTCTTACAGTAGGTGCTTTGAGCATATCCTGTGAGACCAGTATTAGTTTCCGATACACAACTGCAGGCACAATGTATTCCTTGGACCTTCACATTGACGATGAAACACAGAAATCGCATCGGAATTAAATTCAAAAGGCACAATGGCGCCTTAAGTACAAGAATAGAGACCCTTCTTACAGTCGGTACCTTGAGCATTCCCTGTGAGACCAGTATTAGTTTCCGATACACCACTGCAGGTTAAATGTATCCCTTGGACCTTCACATTGACGATGAAACACAGATATCGCATTGGAATTAAATTCAAAAGGCACAATGCCGCCTTAAGTACAAGAATAGAGACCATTCTTACAGTCGATGCTTTGTGCATTCCCTGTGAGACCAGTATTAGTTTCCGATACACCACTGCAGTTTCAATGTATTCCTTAGACCTTCACATTGACGATGAAACACAGAAATCGCATCGGAATTAAATACAAAAAGCACAATGTCGCCTTAAGTACAAGAATAGAGACTCTTCAAACTGTCGGTGCTTTGAGCATTCCCTGTGAGACCAGAACTAGTTTCCGATACACCACTCCAGGTTCAATGTATTCCTTGGCCCTTCACATTGACGATGATACACAGAAATCGCATCGAAATGAAATACAAAAGGCAAACTGCCGCGTAAGTACAAGAATAGAGACTCTTCTTACAGTTGGTGCTTTCAGCATTCCCTGTGAGACCAGTATTAGTTTCCGATACAACTCAGCAGGTTCAATGTATTCCTAGGACCTTCCCATTGACGATTAAACACAGAAATCGCATCGGAATTAAATACAAAAGGCACAATGTCGCCTTAAGTACAAGAATAGAGACTCTTCTTACAGTCGGTGCTTTGAGCATTCCCTGTGAGACCAGTATTAGTTTCCGATACACCACTGCAGGTTCAATGTATTCCTTGGACCTTCACATTGAGGATGAAACACAGAAATCGCATCGGAATTAAATACAAAAAGCACAATGTCGCCTTAAGTACAAGAGTAGAGACTCTTCAAACTGTCGGTGCTTTGAGCATTCCCTGTGAGACCAGAATTAGTTTCCGATACACCACTCCAGGTTCAATGTATTCCTTGGCCCTTCACATTGACGATGATACACAGAAATCGCATCGAAATGAAATACAAAAAGCAAACTGCCGCGTAAGTACAAGAATAGAGACTCTTCTTACAGTTGGTGCTTTCAGCATTCCCTGTGAGACCAGTATTAGTTACCGATACAACTCAGCAGGTTCAATGTATTCCTAGGACCTTCCCATTGACGATGAAACACAGAAATCGCATCGGAATTAAATACAAAAGGCACAATGTCGCCTTAAGTACAAGAATAGAGACTATTCTTACAGTCGATGCTTTGTGCATTCCCTGTGAGACCAGTATTAGTTTCCGATACACCTCAGCAGGTTCAATGTATTCCTAGGACCTTCACATTGATGATGAAACACAGAAATCGCATCGGAATTAAATACAAAGGGGACAATGTCGCCTTAAGTACAAGAATAGAGACTCTTCTTACAGTCGGTGCTTTGAGCATTCCCTATGAGACAAGTATTAGTTTCCGATACACCACTCCAGGTTCAATGTATTCCTTGGACATTCACATTGACGATGAAACACAGAAATCACATCGGAATGAACTACAAAAGGCAAACTGCCGCGTAATTACAAGAATAGAGACTCTTCTTACAGTCGGTGCTTTCAGCTTTCCCTGTGAGACCAGTATTAGTTTCCGATACACCTCAGCAGGTTCAATGTATTCCTAGGACCTTCACATTGACGATAAAACACAGAAATCGCATCGGAATTAAATACAAAAAGCACAATGTCGCCTTAAGTACAAGAATAGAGACTCTTCTTACCGTCGGTGCTTTGAGCATTCCCTGTGAGACGAGAATTAGTTTCCGATACACCACTTCAGGTTCAATGTATTCCTTGGCCCTTCACACTGACGATGATACACAGAAATCGCATCGAAATGAAATACAAAAGGCAAACTGCCGCGTAAGTACAAGAATAAAGACTCTTCTTACAGTCGGTGCTTTCAGCATTCCCTGTGAGACCAGTATTAGTTTCCGATAAAACTCATCAGGTTCAATGTCTTCCTAGGACCTTCACATTGACGATGAAACACAGAAATCGCATCGGAATTAAATACAAAAGGCACAATGTCGCCTTAAGTACAAGAATAGAGACTGTTCTTACAGTCGGTGCTTTGAGCATTCCCTGTGAGACCAGTATTAGTTTCCGATACACCACTGTAGGTTCAATGTATTCCTTGGACCTTCACATTGACGATGAAACACAGAAATCGCATCGGAATTAAATACAAAATGCGCAATGCCGCATTAAGTACAAGAATAGTGACTCTTCTCACAGTCGGTACTTTGAGCATTCCCTGTGAGACCAGAATTAGTTTCCGATACACCACTCCAGGTTCAATGTATTCCTTGGACATTCACATTGACGATGAAACACAGATATCGCATCGGAATGAAATACAAAAGGCAAACTGCCGCGTAAGTACAAGAATAGAGACTCTTCTTACAGTCGGTGCTTTCAGCATTACCTGTGAGACCAGTATTAGCATCCGATACACCTCTGCAGGTTCAATGTATTCCTAGGACCTTCACATTGACGATGAAACACAGAAATCGCATCGGAATTTAATACAAATGGCACAGTGTCGTATTAAGTACAAGAACAGAGACTCTTCTTACAGTCGGTGCTTTGAGCATTCCCTGTGAGACCAGTGTTTGTTTCCGATACACCACTGCAGGTTCAATGTATTCCTTGGACCTTCACAGTGACGATGAAACACAGAAATCGCATCGAAATTAAATACAAAAGCACAATGCCGTCTTAAGTACAAGAATAGAGACTCTTCTTACAGTCGGTGCTTTCAGTATTCCCTGTGAGACCAGTATTAGTTTCCGATACACCTCAGCAGATTCAATGTATTCCTAGGACCTTCACATTGACGATGAAACACAGAAATCGCATCGGAAATAAATACAAAAGGCACAATGCCGCCTTAAGTACAAGAATAGAGACTCTTCTTACCGTAGGTGCTTTGAGCATATCCTGTGAGACCAGTATTAGTTTCCGATACACCACTGCAGGCACAATGTATTCCTTGGACCTTCACACTGATGATGAAACACAGAAATTGCATCGGAATTAAATTCAAAAGGAACAATGGCGCCTTAAGTACAAGAATAGAGACCCTTCTTATAGTCGGTGCTATGAGCATTCCCTGTGAGACCAGTATTAGTTTCCGATACACCACTGCAGGTTAAATGTATCCCTTGGACCTTCACATTGACGATGAAACACAGATATCGCGTTGGAATTAAATTCAAAAGGCACAATGCCGCCTTAAGTACAAGAATAGAGACCATTCTTACAGTCGATGCTTTGTGCATTCCCTGTGAGACCAGTATTAGTTTCCGATACACCACTGCAGGTTCAATGTATTCCTTGGACCTTCACATTGACGATGAAACACAGAAATCGCATCGGAATTAAATACAAAAAGCACAATGTCGCCTTAAGTACAAGAATAGAGACTCTTCAAACTGTCGGTGCTTTGAGCATTCCCTGTGAGACCAGAATTAGTTTCCGATACACCACTCCAGGTTCAATGTATTCCTTGGCCCTTCACATTGACGATGATACACAGAAATCGCATCGAAATGAAATACAAAAGGCAAACTGCCGCGTAAGTACAAGAATAGAGACTCTTCTTACAGTTTTTGCTTTCAGCATTCCCTGTGAGACCAGTATTAGTTTCCGATACAACTCAGCAGGTTCAATGTATTCCTAGGACCTTCCCATTGACGATGAAACACAGAAATCGCATCGGAATTAAATACAAAAGGCAAAATGTCGCCTTAAGTACAAGAATAGAGACTCTTCTTACAGTCGGTGCTTTGAGCATTCCCTGTGAGACCAGTATTAGTTTCCGATACACCACTGCAGGTTCAATGTATTCCTTGGACCTTCACATTGAGGATGAAACACAGAAATCGCATCGGAATTAAATACAAAAAGCACAATGTCGCCTTAAGTACAAGAATAGAGACTCTTCAAACTGTCGGTGCTTTGAGCATTCCCTGTGAGACCAGAATTAGTTTCCGATACACCACTTCAGGTTCAATGTATTCCTTGGCCCTTCACATTGACGATGATACACAGAAATCGCATCGAAATGAAATACAAAAGGCAAACTGTTGCGTAAGTACAAGAATAGAGACTCTTCTTACAGTCGGTGCTTTCAGCATTCCCTGTGAGACCAGTATTAGTTTCCGATACAACTCATCAGGTTCAATGTATTCCTAGGACCTTCACATTGACGATGAAACACAGAAATCGCATCGGAATTAAATACAAAAGGCACAATGTCGCCTTAAGTACTTGAATAGAGACTGTTCTTACAGTCGGTGCTTTGAGCATTCCCTGTGAGACCAGTATTAGTTTCCGATACACCACTGTAGGTTCAATGTATTATTTGGACCTTCACATTGACGATGAAACACAGAAATCGCATCGGAATTAAATAGAAAATGCGCAATGCCGCATAAAGTACAAGAATAGAGACTCTTCTTACAGTCGGTGCTTTGAGCATTCCCTGTGAGACCAGAATTAGTTGCCGATACACCACTCCAGGTTAAATGTATTCCTTGGACATTCACATTGACGATGAAACACAGATATCGCATCGGAATGAAATACAAAAGGCAAACTGCCGTGTAAGTACAAGAATAGAGACCCTTCTTACAGTCGGTACTTTCAGCATTACCTGTGAGACCAGTATTAGCTTCCGATACACCTCTGCAGGTTCAATGTATTCCTAGGACCTTCACATTGACGATGAAACACAGAAATCGCATCGGAATTTAATACAAATGGCACAATGTCGCCTTAAGTACAAGAATAGAGACTCTTCTTACAGTCGGTGCTTTCAGCATTCCCTGTGAGACCAGTATTAGTTTCCGATACACCTCAGCAGATTCAATGTATTCCTAGGACCTTCACATTGACGATGAAACACAGAAATCGCATCGGAAATAAATACAAAAGGCACAATGCCGCCTTAAGTACAAGAGTAGAGACTCTTATTACAGTAGGTGCTTTGAGCATATCCTGTGAGACCAGTATTAGTTTCCGATACACAACTGCAGGCACAATGTATTCCTTGGACCTTCACATTGACGATGAAACACAGAAATCGCATCGGAATTAAATTCAAAAGGCACAATGGCGCCTTAAGTACAAGAATAGAGACCCTTCTTATAGTCGGTGCCTTGAGCATTCCCTGTGAGACCAGTATTAGTTTCCGATACACCACTGCAGGTTAAATGTATCCCTTGGACCTTCACATTGACGATGAAACACAGATATCGCATTGGAATTAAATTCAAAAGGCACAATGCCGCCTTAAGTACAAGAATAGAGACCATTCTTACAGTCGATGCTTTGTGCATTCCCTGTGAGACCAGTATTAGTTTCCGATACACCACTGCAGTTTCAATGTATTCCTTGGACCTTCACATTGACGATGAAACAAAGAAATCGCATCGGAATTAAATACAAAAAGCACAATGTCGCCTTAAGTACAAGAATAGAGACTCTTCAAACTGTCGGTGCTTTGAGCATTCCCTGTGAGACCAGAATTAGTTTCCGATACACCACTCCAGGTTCAATGTATTCCTTGGCCCTTCACATTGACGATGATACACAGAAATCGCATCGAAATGAAATACAAAAGGCAAACTGCCGCGTAAGTACAAGAATAGAGACTCTTCTTACAGTTGGTGCTTTCAGCGTTCCCTGTGAGACCAGTATTAGTTTCCGATACAACTCAGCAGGTTCAATGTATTCCTAGGACCTTCCCATTGACGATTAAACACAGAAATCGCATCGGAATTAAATACAAAAGGCACAATGTCGCCTTAAGTACAAGAATAGAGACTCTTCTTACAGTCGGTGCTATGAGCAATCCCTGTGAGACCACTATTAGTTTCCGACACACCACTGCAGGTTCAATGTATTCCTTGGACCTTCACATTGAGGATGAAACACAGAAATCGCATCGGAATTAAATACAAAAAGCACAATGTCGCCTTAAGTACAAGAATAGAGACTCTTCTTACTGTCGGTGCTTTGAGCATTCCCTGTGAGACCAGAATTAGTTTCCGATACACCACTCCAGGTTCAATGTATTCCTTGGCCCTTCACATTGACGATGATACACAGAAATCGCATCGAAATGAAATACAAAAGGCAAACTGCCGCGTATGTACAAGAATAGAGACTCTTCTTACAGTTGGTGCTTTCAGCATTCCCTGTGAGACCAGTATTAGTTTCCGATACAACTCAGCAGGTTCATTGTATTCCTAGGACCTTCACATTGACGATGAAACACAGAAATCGCATCGGAATTAAATACAAAAGGCACAATGTCGCCTTAAGTACAAGAATAGAGACACTTCTTACAGTCGGTGCTTTGAGCATTCCCTGTGAGACCAGTATTAGTTTCCGATACACCACTGCAGGTTCAATGTATCCCTTGGACCTTCACATTGACGATGAAACACAGATATCGCATTGGAATTAAATTCAAAAGGCACAATGCCGCCTTAAGTACAAGAATAGAGACTATTCTTACAGTCGATGCTTTGTGCATTCCCTGTGAGACCAGTATTAGTTTCCAATACACCACTGCAGGTTCAATGTATACCTTAGACCTTCACATTGACGATGAAACACAGAAATCGCATCGGAATTAAATACAAAAAGCACAATGTCGCCTTAAGTACAAGAGTAGAGACTCTTCAAACTGTCGGTGCTTTGAGCATTCCCTGTGAGACCAGAATTAGTTTCCGATACACCACTCCAGGTTCAATGTATTCCTTGGCCCTTCACATTGACGATGATACACAGAAATCGCATCGAAATGAAATACAAAAGGCAAACTGCCGCGTAAGTACAAGAATAGAGACTCTTCTTACAGTTGGTGCTTTCAGCATTCCCTGTGAGACCAGTATTAGTTTCCGATACAACTCAGCAGGTTCAATGTATTCCTAGGACCTTCCCATTGACGATGAAACACAGAAATCGCATCGGAATTAAATACAAAAGGCACAATGTCGCCTTAAGTACAAGAATAGAGACCATTCTTACAGTCAATGCTTTGTGCATTCCCTGTGAGACCAGTATTAGTTTCCGATACACCTCAGCAGGTTCAATGTATTCCTAGGACCTTCACATTGATGATGAAACACAGAAATCGCATCGGAATTAAATACAAAGGGCACAATGTCGCATTAAGTACAAGAATAGAGACTCTTCTTACAGTCGGTGCTTTGAGCATTCCCTATGAGACAAGTATTAGTTTCCGATACACCACTCCAGGTTCAATGTATTCCTTGGACATTCACATTGACGATGAAACACAGAAATCACATCGGAATGAACTACAAAAGGCAAACTGCCGCGTAATTACAAGAATAGAGACTCTTCTTACAGTCGGTGCTTTCAGCTTTCCCTGTGAGACCAGTATTAGTTTCCGATACACCTCAACAGGTTCAATGTATTCCTAGGACCTTCACATTGACGATAAAACACAGAAATCGCATCGGAATTAAATACAAAAAGCACAATGTCGCCTTAAGTACAAGAATAGAGACTCTTCTTACTGTCGGTGCTTTGAGCATTCCCTGTGAGACGAGATTTAGTTTCCGATACACCACTTCAGGTTCAATGTATGCCTTGGCCCTTCACATTGACGATGATACACAGAAATCGCATCGAAATGAAATACAAAAGGCAAACTGCCGCGTAAGTACAAGAATAAAGACTCTTCTCACAGTCGGTGCTTTCAGCATTCCCTGTGAGACCAGTATTAGTTTCCGATAAAACTCATCAGGTTCAATGTCTTCCTAGGACCTTCACATTGACGATGAAACACAGAAATCGCATCGGAATTAAATACAAAAGGCACAATGTCGCCTTAAGTACAAGAATAGAGACTGTTCTTACAGTCGGTGCTTTGAGCATTCCCTGTGAGACCAGTATTAGTTTCCGATACACCACTGTAGGTTCAATGTATTCCTTGGACCTTCACATTGACGATGAAACACAGAAATCGCATCGGAATTAAATACAAAATGCGCAATGCCGCATTAAGTACAAGAATAGTGACTCTTCTTACAGTCGGTGCTTTGAGCATTCCCTGTGAGACCAGAATTAGTTTCCGATACACCACTCCAGGTTCAATGTATTCCTTGGACATTCACATTGACGATGAAACACAGATATCGCATCGGAATGAAATACAAAAGGCAAACTGCCGCGTAAGTACAAGAATAGAGACTCTTCTTACAGTCGGTGCTTTCAGCATTACCTGTGAGACCAGTATTAGCATCCGATACACCTCTGCAGGTTCAATGTATTCCTAGGACCTTCACATTGACGATGAAACACAGAAATCGCATCGGAATTTAATACAAATGGCACAATGTCGCCTTAAGTACAAGAACAGAGACTCTTCTTACAGTCGGTGCTTTGAGCATTCCCTGTGAGACCAGTGTTTGTTTCCGATACACCACTGCAGGTTCAATGTATTCCTTGGACCTTCACAGTGACGATGAAACACAGAAATCGCATCGAAATTAAATACAAAAGCACAATGCCGTCTTAAGTACAAGAATAGAGACTCTTCTTACAGTCGGTGCTTTCAGTATTCCCTGTGAGACCAGTATTAGTTTCCGATACACCTCAGCAGATTCAATGTATTCCTATGACCTTCACATTGACGATGAAACACAGAAATCGCATCGGAAATAAATACAAAAGGCACAATGCCGCCTTAAGTACAAGAATAGAGACTCTTCTTACCGTAGGTGCTTTGAGCATATCCTGTGAGACCAGTATTAGTTTCCGATACACCACTGCAGGCACAATGTATTCCTCGGACCTTCACACTGATGATGAAACACAGAAATCGCATCGGAATTAAATTCAAAAGGAACAATGGCGCCTTAAGTACAAGAATAGAGACCCTTCTTATAGTCGGTGCTATGAGCATTCCCTGTGAGACCAGTATTAGTTTCCGATACACCACTGCAGGTTAAATGTATCCCTTGGACCTTCACATTGACGATGAAACACAGATATCGCATTGGAATTAAATTCAAAAGGCAAAATGCCGCCTTAAGTACAAGAATAGAGACCATTCTTACAGTCGATGCTTTGTGCATTCCCTGTGACCCCAGTATTAGTTTCCGATACACCACTGCAGGTTCAATGTATTCCTTGGACCTTCACATTGACGATGAAACACAGTTATCGCATCGGAATTAAATACAAAAAGCACAATGTCGCCTTAAGTACAAGAATAGAGACTCTTCAAACTGTCGGTGCTTTGAGCATTCCCTGTGAGACCAGAATTAGTTTCCGATACACCACTCCAGGTTCAATGTATTCCTTGGCCCTTCACATTGACGATGATACACAGAAATCGCATCGAAATGAAATACAAAAGGCAAACTGCCGCGTAAGTACAAGAATAGAGACTCTTCTTACAGTTTTTGCTTTCAGCATTCCCTGTGAGACCAGTATTAGTTTCCGATACAACTCAGCAGGTTCAATGTATTCCTAGGACCTTCCCATTGACGATGAAACACAGAAATCGCATCGGAATTAAATACAAAAGGCAAAATGTCGCCTTAAGTACAAGAATAGAGACTCTTCTTACAGTCGGTGCTTTGAGCATTCCCTGTGAGACCACTATTAGTTTCCGATACACCACTGCAGGTTCAATGTATTCCTTGGACCTTCACATTGAGGATGAAACACAGAAATCGCATCGGAATTAAATACAAAAAGCACAATGTCGTCTTAAGTACAAGAATAGAGACTCTTCAAACTGTCGGTGCTTTGAGCATTCCCTGTGAGACCAGAATTAGTTTCCGATACACCACTCCAGGTTCAATGTATTCCTTGGCCCTTCACATTGACGATGATACACAGAAATCGCATCGAAATGAAATACAAAAGGCAAACTGCCGCGTAAGTACAAGAATAGAGACTCTTCTTACAGTTGGTGCTTTCAGCATTCCCTGTGAGACCAGTATTAGTTTCCGATACAACTCAGCAGGTTCATTGTATTCCTAGGACCTTCACATTGACGATGAAACACAGAAATCGCATCGGAATTAAATACAAAAGGCACAATGTCGCCTTAAGTACAAGAATAGAGACTCTTCTTACAGTCGGTGCTTTGAGCATTCCCTGTGAGACCAGTATTAGTTTCCGATACACCACTGCAGGTTCAATGTATTCCTTGGACCTTCACATTGAGGATGAAACACAGAAATCGCATCGGAATTAAATACAAAAAGCACAATGTCGCCTTAAGTACAAGAATAGAGACTCTTCTTACTGTCGGTGCTTTAAGCATTCCCTGTGAGACCAGAATTAGTTTCCGATACACCACTCCAGGTTCAATGTATTCCTTGGCCCTTGACATTGACGATGATACACAGAAATCGCATCGAAATGAAATACAAAAGGCAAACTGCCGCGTAAGTACAAGAATAGAGACTCTTCTTACAGTTGGTGCTTTCAGCATTCCCTGTGAGACCAGTATTAGTTTCCGATACAACTCAGCAGGTTCATTGTATTCCTAGGACCTTCACATTGACGATGAAACACAGAAATCGCATCGGAATTAAATAAAAAAGGCACAATGTCGCCTTTAGTACAAGAATAGAGACTCTTCTTACAGTCGGTGCTTTGAGCATTCCCTGTTAGACCAGTATTAGTTTCCGATACACCACTGCAGGTTCAATGTATTCCTTTGACCTTCACATTGACGATGAAACACAGAAATCGCATCGGAATGAAATACAAAATTCAGACTGCCGCGTAAGTACAAGAATAGAGACTCTTCTTACAGTCGGTGCGTTCAGCATTCCCTGTGAGACCAGTATTAGTTTCCGATACACCGCAGCAGGTTCAATGTATTCCTAGGACCTTCACATTGACGATGAAACACAGAAATCGCATTGGAATTAAATACAAAAGGCGCAATGCCGCATTAAGTACAAGAATAGAGACTCTTCTTACAGTCGGTGTTTTGAGCATTCCCTGTGAGACCAGAATTAGTTTCCGATTCACCACTCCAGGTTCAAAGTATTCCTTGGACATTCACATTGACGATGAAACACAGATATCGCATCGGAATAAAATACAAAAGCAAACTGCCGCGTAAGTACAAGAATAGACACTCTTCTTACAGTAGGTGCTTTCAGTATTCCCTGTGAGACCAGTATTAGCTTCCGATACACCCCTGCAGGTTCAATGTATTCCTAGGACCTTCACATTGACGATGAAACACAGAAATCGCATCTGAATTAAATACAAAAGGCACCATGCCGTCTTAAGTACAAGAATAGAGACTCTTCTTACAGTCGGTGCTTTCAGCATTCCCTGTGAGACTAGTGTTAGTTTCCGATACACCACTGCAGGCACAATGTATTCCTTGGACCTTCACATTGACGATGAAACACAGAAATCGCATCGGAATTAAATTCAAAAGGCACAATGGCGCCTTAAGTACAAGAATAGAGACCCTTCTTATAGTCGGTGCTATGAGCATTCCCTGTGAGACCAGTAGTAGTTTCTGATACACCACTGCAGGTTCAATGTATTCCTTGGACCTTCACATTGACGATGAAACACAGAAATCGCATCGGAATTAAATACAAAAGGCTCAATGCCGTCTGAAGTACAAGTATAGAGACTCTTCTTACAGTCGGTGCTATGAGCATTCCCTGTGAGACCAGTATTAGTTTCCGATTCACCACTGCAGGTTCAATGTTTTCCTTGGACCTTCACATTGACGATGAAACACAGAAATCGCATGGGAATTAAATACAAAAGGCGCAATGCCACCTTAAGTACAAGAATAGAGACTCTTCTTAGGGTCGGTGGTTTGAGCATTCCCTGTGAGACCAGTATTAGTGTCCGATACACCACTGCAGGTTCAATGTATTCCTTGGACCTTCACATTGACGATGAAACACAGAAATCGCATCGGAATTAAATACAATAGGCACAAAGCCGTCTTAAGTACAAGAATAGAGACTCTTCCTACGGTCGGTGCTTTCAGCATGCCCTGTGAGACCAGTATTAGTTTCCGATACACCTCAGCAGGTACAATGTATTCCTAGGACCTTCACATTGACGATGAAACACAGAAATCGCATCGGAATTAAATACAAAAGGCACAATGTCGCCTTATGTACAAGGATAGAGACTCTTCTTACAGTCGGTGCTTTGAGCATTCCCTGTGAGACCAGTATTATTTTCCGATACACCACTGCAGGTTCAATGTATTCTTTGGACCTTCACATTGACGATGTAGCACAGAAATCGCATCGCAATTAAATACAAAAGGCAAACTGCCGCGTAAGTACAAGAGTAGAGACTCTTCTTACAGTCGGTGCTTTCAGCATTCCCTGTGAGACCAGTATTAGTTTCCGATACACCTCAGCATGTTCAATGTATTCCTAGGACATTCACATTGACGATAAAACACAGAAATCGCATCGGAATTAAATACAAAAGGCGCAATTCCGCCTTAAGTACGAGAATAGAGACTCTTCTTACAGTCGGTGCTTTGAGCATTCCCTGTCAGACCAAAATTAGTTTCCGATACAACACCCCAGGTTCAATGTATTCCTTAGACATTCACATTGACGATGAAACACAGAAATCGCATCGGAATGAAATACAAAAGGCAAACTGCCGCGTAAGTACAAGAATAGAGACTCTTCTTACAGTCGGTGCTTTCAGCAGTCCCTGTGAGACCAGTATTAAATTCCGATACTCCTCAGCAGGTTCAATGTATTTCTAGGACCTTCATATTGACGATGAAGCACAGAAATCGCATCGGAATTAAATAGAAAAGGCACAATGTCGCCTTAAGTACAAGAATAGAGACTCTTCTTACTGTCGGTGATTTGAGTATTCCCTGTGAGACCAGTATTAGTTTCCGATACAACACTGCAGGTTCAATGTATTCCTAGGACCTTCACATTGATGATGAAACACAGAAATCGCATCGGAATTAAATACAAAAGGCACAATGTCGCCTAAAGTACAAGAATAGAGACTCTTCTTACAGTCGGTGCTTTGAGCATTCCCTGTGAGACCAGTATTAGTTTCCGATACACCACTCCAGGTTCAATGTATTCCTTGGACATTCACATTGACGATGAAACACAGAAATCGCATCGGAATGAAATACAAAAGCCAATCTGCCGCGTAAGTACAAGAGTAGAGACTCTTCTTACAGTCGGTGTTTTCAGCATTCCCTGTGATACCAGTATTAATTTCCGATACACCTCAGCAGGTTCAATGTATTCCTAGGACCTTCACATTGACGATGAAACACAGATATCGCATCGCAATTAAATACATAGGGCACAATGTCACCTTAAGTACAAGAATAGAGACTCTTCTTACAGTCTGTGTTTTGAACATTCCCTGTGAGACCAGTATTAGATTCCGATACACCACTCCAGGTTCAATGTATTCCTTGGACATTCACATTGACGATGAAGCACAGAAATCGCATCGGAATGAAATACAAAAGGCAAACTGCCGCGTAAGTACAAGAATAGAGACTCTTCTTACAGTCGGTGCTTTCAGCTTTCCCTGTGAGACCAGTATTACTTTCCGATACACCTCAGCAGGTTCAATGTATTCGTACGACCTTCACATTGACGATGAAACACAGAAATCGCATCGGAATAAAGTACAAAAGGCACAATGTCGCCTTAAGTACAAGAATAGTGACTCTTCTTACAGTCGGTGCTTTGCGCATTCCTTGTGAGACCAGTAATAGTTTCCGATACACCACTGCAGTTTCAATGAAATCCTTGGACCTTGACAATGACGATGAAACACAGAAATCGCATCGGAATGAAATACAAAAGGCAAACTGCCGCATAAGTACAAGAATAGAGTCTCTTCTTACAGTCGGTGCTTTCAGCATTCCCTGTGAGACCAGTTTTAGTTTCCGATACACCTCAGCAGGTTCAATGTATTCCTAGGACATTCACATTGACGATGAAAGACAGAAATCGCATCGGAATTAAATACAAAAGGCGCAATGCCACCTTAACTACAAGAATAGAGACTCTTCTTACAGTCGGTGCTTTGAGCATTCCCTGTGAGACCAGAATTAGTTTCCGATACACCACTCCAGGTTCAATGTATTCCTTGGACATTCACATTGAAGATGAAACACAGATATCACATCGGAATGAAATACAAAAGGCAAACTGACGCGTAAGTACAAGAATAGAGACTCTTCTTACAGTCGGTGCTTTCAGCATTCCCAGTGAGACCAGTATTAGTTTCCGATACACCTCAGCAGGTTCAATGTATTCCTAGGACCTTCACATTGACGATGAAACACAGAAATCGCATCGGAATGAAATACAAAAGACACAATGTCACCATAAGTACAAGAATATAGACTCTTCTTACAGTCGGTGCTTTGAGCATTCCCTGTGAGACCAGAATTAGTTACCGATACGCCACTCCAGGTTCAATGTATTCCTTGGACATTCACATTGACAATGAAACACAGATATCGCATCGGAATGAAATATAAAAGGCAAACTGCCGCGTAAGTACAAGAATAGAGACTCTTCTTACAGTCGGTGCTTTCAGCATTCCCTGTGAGACCAGTATTAGCTTCCGATACACCTCTGCAGGTTAAATGAATTCCTAGCACCTTCACATTGACGATGAAACACAGAAATCGCATCGGAATTAAATACAAATGGCACAATGTCGCCTTAAGTACAAGAACAGAGACTCTTCTTTCAGTCGGTGCTTTGAGCATTCCCTGTGAGACCAGTATTAGTTTCCGATACACCACTGCAGGTTCAATGTATTCCTTGGACCTTCACATTGACGATGAAACACAGAAATCGCATCTGAATTAAATACAAAAGGCACAATGCCGTCTTAAGTACAAGAATAGGGACTCTTCTTACAGTCGGTGCTTTAAGCATTCCCTGTGAGACTAGTATTAGTTTCCGATACACCACTGCAGGCACAATGTATTCCTTGGACCTTCACATTGACGATGAAACACAGAAATCGCATCGGAATTAAATTCAAAAGGCACAATGGCGCCTTAAGTACAAGAATAGAGACCCTTCTTATAGTCGGTGCTATGAGCATTCCCTGTGAGACCAGTAGTAGTTTCTGATACACCACTGCAGGTTCAATGTATTCCTTGGACCTTCACATTGACGATGAAACACAGAAATCGCATCGGAATTAAATACAAAAGGCTCAATGCCGTCTGAAGTACAAGAATAGAGACTCTTCTTACAGTCGGTGCTATGAGCATTCCCTGTGAGACCAGTAATAGTTTCCGATTCACCACTGCAGGTTCAATGTTTTCCTTGGACCTTCACATTGACGATGAATCACAGAAATCGCATGGGAATTAAATACAAAAGGCGCAATGCCACCTTAAGTACAAGAATAGAGACTCTTCTTAGAGTCGGTGCTTTGAGCATTCCCTGTGAGACCAGTATTAGTGTCCGATACACCACTGCAGGTTCAATGTATTCCTTGGACCTTCACATTGACGATGAAACACAGAAATCGCATCGGAATTAAATACAATAGGCACAAAGCCGTCTTAAGTACAAGAATAGAGACTCTTCCCACAGTCGGTGCTTTCAGCATGCCCTGTGAGACCAGTATTAGTTTCCGATACACCTCAGCAGGTTCAATGTATTCCTAGGACCTTCACATTGACGATGAAACACAGAAATCGCATCGGAATTAAATACAAAAGGCACAATGTCGCCTTATGTACAAGGATAGAGACTCTTCTTACAGTCGGTGCTTTGAACATTCCCTGTGAGACCAGTATTATTTTCCGATACACCACTGCAGGTTCAATGTATTCTTTGGACCTTCACATTGACGATGTAGCACAGATATCGCATCGGAATTAAATACAAAAGGCAAACTGCCGCGTAAGTACAAGAGTAGAGACTCTTCTTACAGTCGGTGCTTTCAGCATTCCCTGTGAGACCAGTATTAGTTTCCGATACACCTCAGCATGTTCAATGTATTCCTAGGACATTCACATTGACGATGAAACACAGAAATCGCATCGGAATTAAATACAAAAGGCGCAATTCCGCCTTAAGTACAAGAATAGAGACTCTTCTTACAGTCGGTGCTTTGAGCATTCCCTGTCAGACCAAAATTAGTTTCCGATACAACACTCCAGGTTCAATGTATTCCTTAGACATTCACATTGACGATGAAACACAGAAATCGCATCGGAATGAAATACAAAAGGCAAACTGCCGTGTAAGTACAAGAATAGAGACTCTTCTTACAGTCGGTGCTTTCAGCAGTCCCTGTGAGACCAGTATTAAATTCCGATACTCCTCAGCAGGTTCAATGTATTTCTAGGACCTTCATATTGACGATGAAGCACAGAAATCGCATCGGAATTAAATACAAAAGGCACAATGTCGCCTTAAGTACAAGAATAGAGACTCTTCTTACTGTCGGTGATTTGAGTATTCCCTGTGAGACCAGTATTAGTTTCCGCTACAACACTGCAGGTTCAATGTATTCCTAGGACCTTCACATTGATGATGAAAAACAGAAATCGCATCGGAATTAAATACAAAAGGCACAATGTCGCCTAAGGTACAAGAATAGAGACTCTTCTTACAGTCGGTGCTTTGAGCATTCCCTGTGAGACCAGTATTAGATTCAGATACACCACTCCAGGTTAAATGTATTCCTTGGACATTCACATTGACGATGAAACACAGAAATCGCATCGGAATTAAATAGAAAAGGCTCAATGCCGTCTGAAGTACAAGAATAGAGACTCTTCTTACAGTCGGTGCTATGAGCATTCCCTGTGAGACCAGTATTAGTTTCCGATTCACCACTGTAGGTTCAATGTTTTCCTTGGACCTTCACATTGACGATGAATCACAGAAATCGCATGGGAATTAAATACAAAAGGCGCAATGCCACCTTAAGTACAAGAATAGAGACTCTTCTTAGAGTCGGTGCTTTGAGCATTCCCTGTGAGACCAGTATTAGTGTCCGATACACCACTGCAGGTTCAATGTATTCCTTGGACCTTCACATTGACGATGAAACACAGAAATCGCATCGGAATTAAATGCAATAGGCACAAAGCCCTCTTAAGTACAAGAATAGAGACTCTTCCCACAGTCGGTGCTTTCAGCATGCCCTGTGAGACCAGTATTAGTTTCCGATACACCTCAGCAGGTTCAATGTATTCCTAGGACCTTCACATTGACGATGAAACACAGAAATCGCATCGGAATTAAATACAAAAGGCACAATGTCGCCTTATGTACAAGGATAGAGACTCTTCTTACAGTCGGTGCTTTGAACATTCCCTGTGAGACCAGTATTATTTTCCGATACACCACTGCAGGTTGAATGTATTCTTTGAACCTTCACATTGACGATGTAGCACAGATATCGCATCGGAATTAAATACAAAAGGCAAACTGCCGCGTAAGTACAAGAGTAGAGACTCTTCTTACAGTCGGTGCTTTCAGCATTCCCTGTGAGACCAGTATTAGTTTCCGATACACCTCAGCATGTTCAATGTATTCCTAGGACATTCACATTGACGATGAAACACAGAAATCGCATCGGAATTAAATACAAAAGGCGCAATTCCGCCTTAAGTACAAGAATAGAGACTCTTCTTACAGTCGGTGCTTTGAGCATTCCCTGTCAGACCAAAATTAGTTTCCGATACAACACTCCAGGTTCAATGTATTCCTTAGACATTCACATTGACGATGAAACACAGAAATCGCATCGGAATGAAATACAAAAGGCAAACTGCCGTGTAAGTACAAGAATAGAGACTCTTCTTACAGTCGGTGCTTTCAGCAGTCCCTGTGAGACCAGTATTAAATTCCGATACTCCTCAGCAGGTTCAATGTATTTCTAGGACCTTCATATTGACGATGAAGCACAGAAATCGCATCGGAATTAAATACAAAAGGCACAATGTCGCCTTAAGTACAAGAATAGAGACTCTTATTACTGTCGGTGATTTGAGTATTCCCTGTGAGACCAGTATTAGTTTCCGCTACAACACTGCAGGTTCAATGTATTCCTAGGACCTTCACATTGATGATGAAAAACAGAAATCGCATCGGAATTAAATACAAAAGGCACAATGTCGCCTAAAGTACAAGAATAGAGACTCTTCTTACAGTCGGTGCTTTGAGCATTCCCTGTGAGACCAGTATTAGTTTCCGATAAACCACTCCAGGTTCAATGTATTCCTTGGACATTCACATTGACGATGAAACACAGAAATCGCATCGGAATGAAATACAAAAGCCAATCTGCCACGTAAGTACAAGAGTAGAGACTCTTCCTACAGTCGGTGCTTTCAGCATTCCCTGTGATACCAGTATTAATTTCCGTTACACCTCAGCAGGTTCAATGTATTCCTAGGACCTTCACATTGACGATGAAACACAGATATCGCATCGGAATTAAATACAAAGGGCACAATGTCGCCTTAAGTACAAGAATAGAGACTCTTCGAACAGTCTGTGTTTTGAGCATTCCCTGTGAGACCAGTATTAGATTCAGATACACCACTCCAGGTTAAATGTATTCCTTGGACATTCACATTGACGATGAAACACAGAAATCGCATCGGAATTAAATACAAAAGGCTCAATGCCGTCTGAAGTACAAGAATAGAGACTCTTCTTATAGTCGGTGCTATGAGCATTCCCTGTGAGACCAGTATTAGTTTCCGATTCACCACTGCAGGTTCAATGTTTTCCTTGGACCTTCACATTGACGATGAAACACAGAAATCGCATGGGAATTAAATACAAAAGGCGCAATGCCACCTTAAGTACAAGAATAGAGACTCTTCTTAGAGTCGGTGCTTTGAGCATTCCCTGTGAGACCAGTATTAGTGTCCGATACACCACTGCAGGTTCAATGTATTCCTTGGACCTTCACATTGACGATGAAACACAGAAATCGCATCGGAATTAAATACAATAGGCACAAAGCCGTCTTAAGTACAAGAATAGAGACTCTTCCTACAGTCGGTGCTTTCAGCATGCCCTACGAGACCAGTATTAGTTTCCGATACACCTCAGCAGGTTCAATGTATTCCTAGGACCTTCACATTGACGATGAAACACAGAAATCGCATCGGAATTAAATACAAAAGGCACAATGTCGCCTTATGTACAAGGATAGAGACTCTTCTTACAGTCGGTGCTTTGAACATTCCCTGTGAGACCAGTATTATTTTCCGATACACCACTGCAGGTTCAATGTATTCTTTGGACCTTCACATTGACGATGTAGCACAGAAATCGCATCGGAATTAAATACAAAAGGCAAACTGCCGCGTAAGTACAAGAGTAGAGACTCTTCTTACAGTCGGTGCTTTCAGCATTCCCTGTGAGACCAGTATTAGTTTCCGATACACCTCAGCATGTTCAATGTATTCCTAGGACATTCACATTGACGATGAAACACAGAAATCGCATCGGAATTAAATACAAAAGGCGCAATTCCGCCTTAAGTACAAGAATAGAGACTCTTCTTACTGTCGGTGCTTTGACCATTCCCTGTCAGACCAAAATTAGTTTCCGATACAACACTCCAGGTTCAATGTATTCCCTAGACATTCACATTGACGATGAAACACAGAAATCGCATCGGAATGAAATACAAATGGCAAACTGCCGCGTAAGTACAAGAATAGAGACTCTTCTTACAGTCGGTGCTTTCAGCAGTCCCTGTGAGACCAGTATTAAATTCCGATACTCCTCAGCAGGTTCAATGTATTCCTAGGACCTTCACATTGACGATGAAACACAGATATCGAATCGGAATTAAATACAGAGGGCACAATGTCGCCTTAAGTACAAGAATAGAGACTCTTCTTACAGTCTGTGTTTTGAGCATTCCCTGTGAGACCAGTATTAGATTCCGATACACCACTCCAGGTTAAATGAATTCCTTGGACATTCACATTGACGATGAAACACAGAAATCGCATCGGAATGAAATACAAAAGGCAAACTGCCGCATAAGTACAAGAATAGAGACTCTTCTTACAGTCGGTGCTTTCAGCTTTCCCTGTGAGACCAGTATTACTTTCCGATACACCTCAGCAGGTTCAATGTATTCGTACGACCTTCACATTGACGATGAAACACAGAAATCGCATCGGAATTAAATACAAAAGGCACAATGTCGCCTTAAGTACAAGAATAGTGACCCTTCTTACAGTCGGTGCTTTGCGCATTCCCTGTGAGACCAGTAATAGTTTCCGATACACCACTGCAGTTTCAATGAAATCCTTGGACCTTGACAATGACGATGAAACACAGAAATCGCATCGGAATTAAATACAAAAGGCAAACTGCCGCATAAGTACAAGAATAGAGACTCTTCTTACAGTCGGTGCTTTCAGCATTCCCTGTGAGACCAGTATTAGTTTCCGATACACCTCAGCAGGTTCAATGTATTCCTAGGACCTTCACATTGACGATGAAACACAGAAATCGCATCGGAATTAAATACAAAAGACACAATGTCGCCTTAAGTACAAGAATAGTGACCCTTCTTACAGTCGGTGCTTTGCGCATTCCCTGTGAGACCAGTAATAGTTTCCGATACACCACTGCAGATTCAATGAAATCCTTGGACCTTGACAATGACGATGAAACACAGAAATCGCATCGGAATGAAATACAAAAGGCAAACTGCCGCATAAGTACAAGAATAGAGACTCTTCTTACAGTCGGTGCTTTCAGCATTCCCTGTGAGACCAGTATTAGTTTCCGATACACCTCAGCAGGTTCAATGTATTCCTAGGACATTCACATTGACGATGAAAGACAGAAATCGCATCGGAATTAAATACAAAAGGCGCAATGCCAACTTAACTACAAGAATAGAGACTCTTCTTACAGTCGGTGCTTTGAGCATTCCCTGTGAGACCAGAATTAGTTTCCGATACACCACTCCAGGTTCAATGTATTCCTTGGACATTCACATTGACGATGAAACACAGATATCACATCGGAATGAAATACAAAAGGCAAACTGACACGTAAGTACAAGAATAGAGACTCTTCTTACAGTCGGTGCTTTCAGCATTCCCAGTGAGACCAGTATTAGTTTCCGATACACCTCAGCAGGTTCAATGTATTCCTAGGACCTTCACATTGACGATGAAACACAGAAATCGCATCGGAATGAAATACAAAAGACACAATGTCACCTTAAGTACAAGAATAGAGACTCTTCTTACAGTCGGTGCTTTGAGCATTCCCTGTGAGACCAGTATTAGTTTCCGATACACCACTTCAGGTTCAATGTATTCCTTGGACCTTCACATTGACGATGAAACACAGAAATCGCTTCGGAATGAAATACAATAGGCAAACTGCCGCGTAAGTACAAGAAAAGAGACTCTTCTTACAGTCGGTGCTTTCAGCATTTCCTGTGAGACCAGTATTAGTTTCTGATACACCTCAGCAGGTTCAATGTATTCCTAGGACCTTCACATTGACGATGAAACACAGAAATCGCATCGGAATTAAATACAAAAGGCGCAATGCCACCTTAAGTACAAGAATAGAGATTCCTTACAGTCGGTGCTTTGAGCATTCCCTGTGAGACCAAAATTATTTTCCGATACACCACTCCAGGTTCAATGTATTCCTTAGACATTCACATTGACGATGAAACACAGAAATCGCATCGGAATGAAATACAAAAGGCAAACTGCCGCGTAAGTACAAGAATAGAGACTCTTCTTACAGTCGGTGCTTTCAGCAGTCCCTGTGAGACCAGTATTAGTTTCCGATACTCCCCAGCAGGTTCAATGTATTCCTAGGACCTTCATATTGACGATGAAACACAGAAATCGCATCGGAATTAAATACAAAAGGCACAATGTCGCCTTAAGTACAAGAATAGAGACTGTTCTTACTGTCGGTGATTTGAGCATTTCCTGTGAGACCAGTAATAGTTTCCGATACAACACTGCAGGTTCAATGTATTCCTAGGACCTTCACATTGACGATGAAACACAGAAATCGCACCGGAATTAAATACAAAAGGCACAATGACGCCTTAAGTTCAAGAACAGAGACTCATCTTACAGCTGGTGCTTTGAGCATTCCCTGTGAGACCAGTATTAGTTTCCGATACACCGCCCCAGGTTCAATGTATTCCTTGGAGCTTCACGTTGACGATGAAACACTGAAATTATATCGGAATTAAATACAAAGGGAATAATGCCGCCTTAAGTGCAAGAAGAGTGAGACTTCTTAGAGTCTGTGCTTTGATCCTTCCCTGTGAGACCAGTATTAGTTTCCGATACATCACTGCAGGTTCAATGTGTTCCTTGACCCTTCACATTGACAACGAAACACAGAAATCGCATCGGAATTAAATACAAAGGGCACAATGTCGCCTTAAGTACAAGAATAGAGACTCTTCTTACAGTCTGTGTTTTGAGCATTCCCTATGAGACCAGTATTAGTTTCCGATACACCACTCCAGGTTCAATGTATTCCTTGGACATTCACATTGACGATGAAACAGGGAAATCGCATCGGAATGAAATACAAAAGGCAAACAGCCGCGTAAGTACAAGAATAGAGACTCTTCTACAGTCGGTGCTTTCAGCTATCCCTGTGAGGCCAGTATTAGTTTCCGATACACCTCAGCAGGTTCAATGTATTCCTAGGTCCTTCACATTGACGATGAAACACAAAAATCGCATCGGAATTAAATACAAAAAGCACAATGTCGAATTAAGTACAAGAATAGAGACTCTTCTTACAGTCGGTGCTTTGGGCAGTCCCTGTGAGACCAGTATTAGTTTCCGATACACCACTGCAGGTTCAATGTAATCCTTGGACCTTCACATTGACGATGAAACACAGAAATCGCATCGGAATTAAATACAAAAGGCAAACTGCCGCATAAGTACAAGAATCGAGACTCTTCCTACAGTCGGTGCTTTCAGCATTCCCTGTGAGACCAGTATTAGTTTCCGATTCACCTCAGCAAGTTCAGTGTATTCCTAGGACCTTCACAATGACGATGAAACACAGAAATCGCATCGGAATTAAATACAAAAGGCACAATGTCGCCTTAACTACAAGAATAAAGACTCTTCTTACAGTCGGTGCTTTGAGCATTCCCTGTGAGACCAGAATTAGTTTCCGATACACCACTCCAGGTTCAATGTATTCCTTGGACATTCACATTGACGATGAAACACAGAAATCGCATCCGAATGAAATACAAAAGGCAAACTGCCGCGTAAGTACAAGAACAGAGACTCTTCTTACAGTCGGTGCTTTCAGCATTCCCTGTGAGACCAGTATTAGTTTCTGATACACCTCAGCAGGGTCAATGTATTCCTAGGACCTTCACATTGACGATGAAACACAGAAATCGCATCGGAATTAAATACAAAAGGCGCAATGCCGCCTTAAGTACAAGAATAGAGACTCCTTACAGTCGGTGCTTTGAGAATTCCCTGTGAGACCAAAATTAGTTTCCGATACACCACTCCAGGTTCAATCTATTCCTTAGTCATCCACATTGACGATGAAACACAGAAATCGCATCGGAATGAAATACAAAAGGCAAACTGCCGCATAAGTACAAGAATAGAGACTCTTCATACAGTCGGTGCTTTCAGCAGTCCCTGTGAGACCAGTATTAGTTATCGATACTCCTCAGCAGGTTCAATGTTATCCTAGGACCTTCATATTGACAATGAAACACAGAAATCGCATCGGAATTAAATACAAAAAGCACAATGTCGCCTTAAGTACAAAAATAGAGACTCTTCCTACAGTCGGTGATTTGAGCATTCCCTGTGAGACCAGTATTAGTGTCCGATACAACACTGCAGGTTCAATGTATTCCTAGAACCTTCACATTGACGATGAAACACAGAAATCGCATCGGAATTAAATACAAAAGGCACAATGTCGCTTTAAGTTCAAGAATAGAGACTCTTCTTACAGTCGGTGTTTTGAGCACTCCCTGTGAGACCAGTATTAGTTTCCGATACACCACTCCAGGTTCAATGTATTCCTTGGACCTTCACATTGACGATGAAACACTGAAATTACATCGGAATTAAATACAAAAGGAACAATGCCGCCTTAAGTGCAAGAAGAGTGAGACTTCTTAGAGTCTGTGCTTTGATTCTTTCCTGTGAGACCAGTATTAGTTTCCGATACATCACTGCAGGTTCAATGTGTTCCTTGGACCTTCACATTGACAATGAAACACAGAAATCGCATCGGAATTAAATACAAAGGGCACAATGTCGCCTTAAGTACAAGAATAGAGACTCTTCTTACAGTCTGTGCTTTGAGCATTCCCGGTGAGACCAGTATTAATTTCCGATACACCACTCCAGGTTCAATGTATTCCTTGGACATTCACATTGACGATGAAACACAGAAATCGCATCGGAATGAAATACAAAAGGCAAACAGCCTCGTAAGTACAAGAATAGAGACTCTTCTTACAGTCGGTGCTTTCAGCTTTCCCTGTGAGACCAGTATTAGTTTCCGATACACCTCAGCAGGCTCAATGTATTCCTAGGACCTTCACATTGACGATGAAACACAGAAATCGCATCGGAATTAAATACAAAAAGCACAATGTCGCCTTAAGTACAAGAATAGAAACTCTTCTTACAGTCGGTGCTTTGAGCATTCCCTGTGAGACCAGAATTAGTTTCCGAAACACCACTCCAGGTTCAATGTATTCCTTGTACCTTCACATTGACGATGAAACACAGAAATCGCATCGGAATGAAATACAAAGGGCAAACTGCCGCGTAAGTACAAGAATAGAGACTCTTCTTACAGTCGGTGCTTTCAGCATTCCCTGTGAGACCAGTATTAGTTTCCGATACACCTCAGCAGGTTCAATGTATTCGTAGGACCTTCACGTTGACGATGAAACACAGAAATCGCATCGGAATTAAATACAAAAGGCACAATGTCGCCTTAAGTACAAAAATAGTGACTCTTCTTACAGTCGGTGCTTTGGGCATTCCCTGTGAGACCAGTATTAGTTTCCGATACACCACTGCAGGTTCAATGTAATCCTTGGACCTTCACATTGACGATGATACACAGAAATCGCATCGGAATGAAATACAAAAGGCAAAATGCCGCGTAAGTACAAGAATAGAGACTCTTCTTACAGTCGGTGCTTTCGGCATTCCCTGTGAGACCAGTATTAGCTTCCGATACACCTCAGCAGTTTCAATGTCTTCCTAAGACCTTCACAATGACGATGAAACACAGAAATCGCATCGGAATTAATTACAAAAGGCACAATTTCGCCTTAAGTACAAGAATAAAGACTCTTCTTACAGTCGGTGCTTTCGGCATTCCCTGTGAGACCAGTATTAGCTTCCGATACACCTCAGCAGGTTCAATGTATTCCTAAGACCTTCACAATGACGATGAAACACAGATATCGCATCGGAATGAAATACAAAAGGCAAAATGCCGCGTAAGTACAAGAATAGAGACTCTTCTTACAGTCGGTGCTTTCGGCATTCCCTGTGAGACCAGTATTAGCTTCCGATACACCTCAGCAGGTTCAATGTATTCCTAAGACCTTCACATTGACGATGAAACACAGAAATCGCATCGGAATGAAATACAAAAGGCAAACTGCCGCATAAGTACAAGAATAGAGACTCTTCATACAGTCGGTGCTTTCAGCAGTCCCTGTGAGACCAGTATTAGTTTTCGATACTCCTCAGCAGGTTCAATGTTATCCTAGGACCTTCATATTGACGATGAAACACAGAAATCGCATCGGAATTAAATACAAAAAGCACAATGTCGCCTTAAGTACAAAAATAGAGACTCTTCCTACAGTCGGTGATTTGAGCATTCCCTGTGAGACCAGTATTAGTTTCCGATACAACACTGCACGTTCAATGTATTCCTAGAACCTTCACATTGACGATGAAACACAGAAATCGCATCGGAATTAAATACAAAAGGCACAATGTCGCTTTAAGTTCATGAATAGAGACTCTTCTTACAGTCGGTGTTTTGAGCACTCCCTGTGAGACCAGTATTAGTTTCCGATACACCACTCCAGGTTCAATGTATTCCTTGGACCTTCACATTGACGATGAAACACTGAAATTACATCGGAATTAAATACAAAAGGAACAATGCCGCCTTAAGTGCAAGAAGAGTGAGACTTCTTAGAGTCTGTGCTTTGATTCTTTCCTGTGAGACCAGTATTAGTTTCCGATACATCACTGCAGGTTCAATGTGTTCCTTGGACCTTCACATTGACAATGAAACACAGAAATCGCATCGGAATTAAATACAAAGGGCACAATCTCGCCTTAAGTACAAGAATAGAGACTCTTCTTACAGTCTGTGCTTTGAGCATTCCCGGTGAGACCAGTATTAATTTCCGATACACCACTCCAGGTTCAATGTATTCCTTGGACATTCACATTGACGATGAAACACAGAAATCGCATCGGAATGAAATACAAAAGGCAAACAGCCTCGTAAGTACAAGAATAGAGACTCTTCTTACAGTCGGTGCTTTCAGCTTTCCCTGTGAGACCAGTATTAGTTTCCGATACACCTCAGCAGGCTCAATGTATTCCTAGGACCTTCACATTGACGATGAAACACAGAAATCGCATCGGAATTAAATACAAAAAGCACAATGTCGCCTTAAGTACAAGAATAGAAACTCTTCTTACAGTCGGTGCTTTGAGCATTCCCTGTGAGACCAGAATTAGTTTCCGAAACACCACTCCAGGTTCAATGTATTCCTTGTACCTTCACATTGACGATGAAACACAGAAATCGCATCGGAATGAAATACAAAGGGCAAACTGCCGCGTAAGTGCAAGAATAGAGACTCTTCTTACAGTCGGTGCTTTCAGCATTCCCTGTGAGACCAGTATTAGTTTCCGATACACCTCAGCAGGTTCAATGTATTCGTAGGACCTTCACGTTGACGATGAAACACAGAAATCGCATCGGAATTAAATACAAAAGGCACAATGTCGCCTTAAGTACAAAAATAGTGACTCTTCTTACAGTCGGTGCTTTGGGCATTCCCTGTGAGACCAGTATTAGTTTCCGATACACCACTGCAGGTTCAATGTAATCCTTGGACCTTCACATTGACGATGGAACACAGAAATCGCATCGGAATGAAATACAAAAGGCAAAATGCCGCGTAAGTACAAGAATAGCGACTCTTCTTACAGTCGGTGCTTTCGGCATTCCCTGTGAGACCAGTATTAGCTTCCGATACACCTCAGCAGGTTCAATGTCTTCCTAAGACCTTCACAAAGACGATGAAACACAGAAATCGCATCGGAATTAAATACAAAAGGCACAATTTCGCCTTAAGTAGAAGAATAAAGACTCTTCTTACAGTCGGTGCTTTGAGAATTCCCTGTGAGACCAAAATTAGTTTCCGATACACCACTCCAGGTTCAATCTATTCCTTAGACATTCACATTGACGGTGAAACACAGAAATCGCATCGGAATGAAATACAAAAGGCAAACTGCCGCGTAAGTACAAGAATAGAGACTCTTCTTACAGTCGGTGCTTTCAGCAGTCCCTGTGAGACCAGTATTAATTTCCGATACCCCTCAGCAGGTTCAATGTTATCCTAGGACCTTCATATTGCCGATGAAACACAGAAATCGCATCGGAATTAAATACAAAAAGCACAATGTCGCCTTAAGTACAAAAATAGAGACTCTTCTTACAGTCGGTGATTTGAGCATTCCCTGTGAGACCAGTATTAGTTTCCGATACAACACTGCAGGTTCAATGTCTTCCTAGAACCTTCACATTGACGATGAAACACAGAAATCGCATCGGAATTAAATATAAAAGGCACAATGTCGCTTTAAGTTCAAGAATAGGACTCTTCTTACAGTCGGTGCTTTGAGCACTCCCTGTGAGACCAGTATTAGTTTCCGATACACCACTCCAGGTTCAATGTATTCCTTGGACCTTCACATTGACGATGAAACACTGAAATTACATCGGAATTAAATACAAAAGGAACAATGCCGCCTTAAGTGCAGGAAGGGTGAGACCTCTTAGAGTCTGTGCTTTTATTCTTTCCTGTGAGACCAGTATTAGTTTCCGATACATCACTGCAGGTTCAATGTGTTCCTTGGACCTTAATATTGACAATGAAACACAGAAATCGCATCGGAATTAAATACAAAGGGCACAATGTCGCCTTAAGTACAAGAATAGAGACTCTTCTTACAGTCTGTGCTTTGAGCATTCCCGGTGAGACCAGTATTAATTTCCGATACACCACTCCAGGTTCAATGTATTCCTTGGACATTCACATTGACGATGAAACACAGAAATCACATCGGAATGAAATACAAATTGCAAACAGCCGCGTAAGTACCAGAATAGAGACTCTTCTTACAGTCGGTGCTTTCAGCTTTCCCTGTGAGACCAGTATTAGTTTCCGATACACCTCAGCAAGTTCAATGTATTCCTAGGACCTTCACATTGACGATGAAACACAGAAATCGCATCGGAATTAAATACAAAAAGCACAATGTCGCCTTAAGTACAAGAATAGAAACTCTTCTTACAGTCGGTGCTCTGAGCATTCCCTGTGAGACCAGAATTAGTTTCCGATACACCACTCCAGGTTCAATGTATTCCTTGTACTTTCACATTGACGATGAAACACAGAAATCGCATCGGTATGAAATAAAAAGGGCAAACTGCGGCGTAAGTACAAGAATAGAGACTCTTCTTACAGTCGGTGTTTTCAGCATTCCCTGTGAGACCAGTATTAGTTTCCGATACACCTCAGCAAGTTCAGTGTATTCCTAGGACCTTCACATTGACGATGAAACACAGAAATCGCATCGGAATTAAATACAAAAGGCGCAATGCCGCCTTAACTACAAGAATAGAGACTCTTCTTACAGTCGGTGCTTTGAGCATTCCCTGTGAGACCAGAATTAGTTTCCGATACTCCACTCCAGGTTCAATGTATTCCTTGGACATTCACATTGACGACGAAACACAGATATCGCATCGGAATGAAATACAAAAGGCAAAATGCCGCGTAAGTACAAGAATAGAGACTCTTCTTACAGTCGGTGCTTTCGGCATTCCCTGTGAGACCAGTATTAGCTTCCGATACACCTCAGCAGGTTCAATGTATTCCTAAGACCTTCACAATGACGATGAAACACAGAAATCGCATCGGAATTAAATACAAAAGGCACAATTTCGCCTTAAGTACAAGAATAAAGACTCTTCTTACAGTCGGTGCTTTGAGCATTCCCTGTGAGACCAGTATTAGTTTCCGATACACCACTGCAGGTTCAATATATTCCTTGGACCTTCACATTGACGATGAAACACAGAAATCGCATCCGAATGAAATACAAAAGGCAAACTGCCGCGTAAGTACAAGAACAGAGACTCTTCTTACAGTCGGTGCTTTCAGCATTCCCTGTGAGACCAGTATTAGTTTCTGATACACCTCAGCAGGGTCAATGTATTCCTAGGACCTTCACATTGACGATGAAACACAGAAATCGCATCGTAATTAAATACAAAAGGCGCAATGCCGCCTTAAGTACAAGAATAGAGACTCCTTACAGTCGGTGCTTTGAGAATTCCCTGTGAGACCAAAATTAGTTTCCGATACACCACTCCAGGTTCAATCTATTCCTTAGACATTCACATTGACGATGAAACACAGAAATCGCATCGGAATGAAATACAAAAGGCAAACTGCCGCGTAAGTACAAGAACAGAGACTCTTCATACAGTCGGTGCTTTCAGCAGTCCCTGTGAGACCAGTATTAGTTTCCGATACTCCTCAGCAGGTTCAATGTTATCCTAGGACCTTCATATTGACGATGAAACACTGAAATCGCATCGGAATTAAATATAAAAAGGACAATGTCGCCTTAAGTACAAAAATAGAGACTCTTCCTACAGTCGGTGATTTGAGCATTCCCTGTGAGACCAGTATTAGTTTCCGATACAACACTGCAGGTTCAATGTATTCCTAGAACCTTCACATTGACGATGAAACACAGAAATCGCATCGGAATTAAATACAAAAGGCACAATGTCGCTTTAAGTTCAAGAATAGAGACTCTTCTTACAGTCGGTGTTTTGAGCACTCCCTGTGAGACCAGTATTAGTTTCCGATACACCACTCCAGGTTCAATGTATTGCTTGGACCTTCACATTGACGATGAAACACTGAAATTACATCGGAATTAAATACAAAAGGAACAATGCCGCCTTAAGTGCAAGAAGAGTGAGACTTCTTAGAGTCTGTGCTTTGATTCTTTCCTGTGAGACCAGTATTAGTTTCCGATACATCACTGCAGGTTCAATGTGTTCCTTGGACCTTCACATTGACAATGAAACACAGAAATCTCATTGGAATTAAATACAAAGGGCACAATGTCGCCTTAAGTACAAGAATAGAGACTCTTCTTACAGTCTGTGCTTTGAGCATTCCCGGTGAGACCAGTATAAATTTCCGATACACCACTCCAGGTTCAATGTATTCCTTGGACATTCACATTGACGATGAAACACAGAAATCGCATCGGAATGAAATACAAAAGGCAAACAGCCTCGTAAGTACAAGAGTAGAGACTCTTCATACAGTCGGTGCTTTCAGCTTTCCCTGTGAGACCAGTATTAGTTTCCCATACACCTCAGCAGGCTCAATGTATTCCTAGGACCTTCACATTGACGATGAAACACAGAAATCGCATCGGAATTAAATACAAAAAGCACAATGTCGCCTTAAGTACAAGAATAGAAACTCTTCTTACAGTCGGTGCTTTGAGCATTCCCTGTGAGACCAGAATTAGTTTCCGAAACACCACTCCAGGTTCAATGCATTCCTTGTACCTTCACATTGACGATGAAACACAGAAATCGCATCGGAATGAAATACAAAGGGCAAACTGCCGCATAAGTACAAGAATAGAGACTCTTCTTACAGTCGGTGCTTTCAGCATTCCCTGTGAGACCAGTATTAGTTTCCGATACACCTCTCCAGGTTCAATGTATTCCTAGGACCTTCACATTGACGATGAAACACAGAAATAGCATCGGAATTAAATACAAAAGGCGCAATGCCGCCTTAACTACAAGAATAGAGACTCTTCTTACAGTCGGTGATTTGAGCATTCCCTGTGAGACCAGAATTAGTTTCCGATACACCACTCTAGGTTCAATGTATTCTTTGGACATTCACATTGACGATGAAACACAGATATCGCATCGGCATGAAATACAAAAGGCAAAATGTCGCGTATGTACAAGAATAGAGACTCTTCTTACAGTCGGTGCTTTCAGCATCCCCTGTGAGACCAGCATTAGTTTCCGATACACCTCAGCAGGTTCAATGCATTCGTAGGACCTTCACGTTGACGATGAAACACAGAAATCGCATCGGAATTAAATACAAAAGGCACAATGTCGCCTTAAGTACAAAAATAGTGACTCTTCTTACAGTCGGTGCTTTGGGCATTCCCTGTGAGACCAGTATTAGTTTCCGATACACCACTGCAGGTTCAATGTAATCCTTGGACCTTCACATTGACGATGAAACACAGAAATCGCATCGGAATGAAACACAAAAGTCAAACTGCCGCATAAGTACAAGAATAGAGACTCTTCTTACAGTCGGTACTTTCAGCATTCCCTGTGACACCAGTATTAGCTTTCGATACACCTCAGCAGGTTCCATGTATTCCTAGGACCTTCACATTGACGATGAAACACAGAAATCGCCTCGGAATTAAATACAAAAGGCACAATGTCGCCTTAAGTACAAGAATAGAGACTCTTCTTACAGTCGATGCTTTGAGCATTCCCTGAGAGACCAGTATTAGTTTCCGATACACCACTGCAGGTTCAATGTATTCCTTGGACCTTCACATTGACGATGAAACACAGAAATCGCATCGGAATTAAATACAAAAGCACAATGCCGTCTTAAATACAAGAATAGAGACTCTTCTTACAGTCGGTGCTTTCAGCATTCCATGTGAGACCAGTATTAGTTTCCGATACACCTATGCAGGTTCAATGTATTCCTAGGACCTTCACATTGACGATGAAACACAGAAATCGCTTCGGAATTAAATATAAATGGCACAATGCCGCCTTAAGTACAAGAATAGAGACTCTTCTTACAGTCGGTGCTTTGAGCATTCCCTGTGAGACCAGTATTATTTTCCGATACACCTCTGCAGGCACAATGTATTCCTTGGACCTTCACATTGACGATTAAACACAGAAATCGCATCGGAATTAAATTCAAAAGGCACAATGCCGCCTTAAGTACAAGAATAGAGACCCTTCTTACAGTCGGTGCTATGAGCATTCCCTCTGAGACCAGTATTAGTTTCCGATACACCACTGCAGGTTCAATGTATTCCTTGGACCTTCACATCGACGATGAAACACAGAGATCGCATCGGAATTAAATGCAAAAGCTCAATGCCGTCTTAAATTCAAGAATAGAGACTCTTCTTACAGTCGGTGCTTTCAGCATTCCATGTGAGAGCAGTATTAGTTTCCGATCCACCTCTGCAGGTACAATGTATTCCTTGGACCTTCACATTGACAATGAAACAAAGAAATCGCATCGGAATTAAATACAAATGCACAATGCCGCCTTATGTACAAGAATAGAGACTCTTCTAACGGTCGGTGCTTTGAGCATTCCCTGTGAGGCCAGTATTAGTTTCCGATACACCACTGCAGGTACAATATATTCCTTGGACCTTCACATTGACGATGAAACACAGAAATCGCATCGGAATGAAATACAAAAGGCAAGCTGCCGCGTAATTACAAGAATAGAGACTTGTCTTACAGTCAGTGTTTTGAGCATTCCCTGTGAGACCAGTATTAGCTCCCGATACACCCTTGCAGGTTCAATGTATTCCTTGGACCTTCACATTGACGATGAAACACAGAAATGGAATCGGAATTAAATACATAAGCACAATGCCGCCTTGAGTACAAGAATAGAGACTCTTCTTACGGTCGGTGCTTTGACCATTCCCTGTGAGACCAGTATTAGTTTCCGATACACCACTGCAGGTTCAATGTATTCCTCGGACCTTCACATTGACGATGAAACACAGAAATTACATTGGAATTAAATACAAAAGGCACAATGCCGCCTTAAGTACAAGAATAGAGACTCTTCTTACAGTCGGTGCTTTGAGCATTTCCTGTGAGACCAAAATTAAATTCCGATACACCTCAGCAGGTTCAATGTATTCCTTGGACGTACACATTGACGATGAAACACTGAAATTACATCGGAATTAAATATAAAAGACTCAATGCCGCCTTAAGTACAAGAAGAGTGAGACTTCTTAAAGTCTGTGTTTTTATCCTTTCCTGTGAGACCAGTATTAGTTTCCGATACACCTCTGCAAGTTCAATGTATTCCTTGGTCCTTCACATTGACGATGAAATACAGAAATTGCATCGGAATTAAATACAAAAGGCACAATGCCGCCTTATGTACAAGAATATAGACTCTTCTGACAGTCGGTGCTTTGAGCATTCCCTGTGAGACCAGTATTAGTTCCGATACACCACTGCAGGTTCAATGTATTCCTTGGATCTTCACATTGACGATGAAACACAAAAATTGCATCGGAATTAAATACAAAAGGCACAATGTCGCCTCAAGTACAAGAATAGTGACTCTTCGTACAGTCGGTGCCTTGAGCATTCCCTGTGAGACCAGTATTAGTTTCCGATACACCACTGCTGGTTCAAAGTATTGACTGGACATACACATTGACGATGAAACACTGAATTTACATCGGAATTAAATACAAAAGGCACAATGCCGCCTTATGTACAAGAATATAGACTCTTCTTACAGTCGGTGCTTTGAGCATTCCCTGTGAGACCAGTATTAGTTCCGATACACCACTGCAGGTTCAATGTATTCCTTGGATCTTCACATTGACGATGAAACACAGAAATTGCATCGGAATTAAATACAAAAGGCACAATGCCGCCTTATGTACAGAATATAGACTCTTCTTACAGTCGGTGCTTTGAGCATTCCCTGTGAGACCAGTATTAGTTCCGATACACCACTGCAGGTTCAATGTAGTCCTTGGATCTTCACATTGACGATGAAACACAGAAATTGCATCGGAATTAAATACAAAACGCACAATGTCGCCTCAAGTACAAGAATAGTGACTCTTCGTACAGTCGGTGCCTTGAGCATTCCCTGTGAGACCAGTATTAGTTTCCGATACACCCCTGCAGGTTCAATGTATTGACTGGACATACACATTGACGATGAAACACTGAAATTACATCGGAATTAAATATAAAAGACTCAATGAAGCCTTAAGTACAAGAAGAGTGAGACTTCTTAAAGTCTGTGTTTTTATCCTTTCCTGTGAGACCAGTATTAGTTTCCTATACACCTCTGCAAGTTCAATGTATTCCTTGATCCTTCACATTGACGATGAAATACAGAAATTACAATGGAATTAAATACAAAAGGCACAATGCCGCCTTAAGTACAAGAATAGAGACTCTTCTTACAGTCGGTGCTTTGGGCATTTCCTGTGACACCAGTATTAGTTTCCAATACACCACTGCAGGTTCAATGTATTCCTTGGACCTACACATTGCCGATGAAAAACAGAAATTATATCGGAATTACATACAAAAGTCACAATGCCGCCTTAAGTACAAGAATAGAGACTCTTCTTACAGTCGGTGCTTTGAGCATTCCCTGTGAGACCAAAATTAGTTTCCGATACACCACTGCAGGTTCAATGTATTCCTTGGACCATCACATTGACGATGAAACACAGAAATAGCATCGGAATTAAATACAAAAGGCACAATGTCGCCTTAAGTACAAGAATAGAGACTCTTCTTACGGTCGGTGTTTTGAGCATTCCCTGTGAGACCAGTATTAATTCCAATACACCACTGCAGGTTCAATGTATTCCTCGGACATACACATTGACGATGAAACACTGAAATTGCATCGGATTTAAATACAAAAGACTCAATGCCGCCTTAAGTACAAGAGGAGTGAGACTTCTTAGAGTCTGTGTTTTTATCCTTTCCTATGAGACCAGTATTAGTTTCCGATACACCACCGCAAGTTCAATGTATTCCTTGGTCCTTCAGATTGACGATGAAATACAGAAATCGAATCGGAATTAAATACAAAAGGCACAATGCCGCCTTAGGTACAAGAATATAGACTCTTCTTACAGTCGGTGCATTGAGCAATCCCTGTGGGACCAGTATTAGTTTCTGATACACCACTGCAGGTTAAATGTATACCTTGGATCTTCACATTGACGATGAAAAAGAGAAATCGCATCGGAATTAAATACAAAAGGCACAATGCCGCCTCAAGTACAACAATAGTGACTCTTCGTACAGTCGGTGCTTTGAGCATTCCCTGTGAGACCAGTATTAGTTTCCGATACACCACTGCAGGTTCAATGAATTGACTGGACATACACATTTACTATGAAACACTGAAATTACATCGGAATTAAATACAAAAGGCACAATGCCGCCTTAAGTACAAGAATAGAGACTCTTCTTACAGTTGGTGCTTTGAGCATTGCATGTGAGACCAGTATTAGTTTCCAATACACCACTGCAGGTTCAATGTATTCCTTGGACATACACATTGCCGATGAAAAACAGAAATTTAATGGGAATTAAATACAAAAGGCACAATGCCGCCTTAAGTGCAAGAATAGAGACCCTTCTTACAGTCGGTGCTCTGAGCATTCCCTGTGAGACCAGTATTAGTTTCTGATAGACCACTGCAGGTTCAATGTATTCCTAGGACCTTCACATTGACGAAGAAACACAGAAATCGCATCGGAATTAAATACAAAAGGCAAAATGCCGCCTTAAGTACAAGAATACAGACTCTTCTTACAGTCGGGGTTTTGCGCATTCCCTGTGTGACCAGTATTAGTTTCCGATACACCACTGCAGGTTTCATGTATTCCTTGGACCTTCACATTGACGATGAAACAAAGATATCGCATCGGAATTAAATACAAAAGACACAAAGCCGCCTTAAGTTCAAGATTAGAAACTTTTCTTACAGTCGGTGCTTTGAGCATTCCCTGTGAGACCAGTATTAGTTTCCGATACACCACTGCAGGTTCAGTGTATTCCTTGGACCTTCACATTGACGATGAAACACAGAAACCGCATCGGAATTAAATACAAATGGCACAATGCCACCATAAGTACAAGAATAGATACTCTTCCTTCAGTCGGTGCTTTGAGCATTCCCTGTGAGACCAGTGTTAGTTTCCGATACACCACTGCAGGTTCAATGTATTCCTTGGACATACACATTGACGACGAAACACTGGAATTACATCGGTATTAAATACAAAAGTCTCAATGCCGCCTTAAGTACAAGAAGAGTGAGACTTCTTAGAGTCTGTGTTTTTATCCTTTCCTGTGAGACCAGTATTAGTTTCCGATACACCTCTGCAAGTTCAAGGTATTCCTTGGTCCTTCTCATTGACGATGAAATACAGAAATTGCATCGGAATTAAATACAAAAGGCACAATGTTGACTCAAGTACAAGAATAGTGACTCTTCGTACAGTCGGTGCCTTGAGCATTCCCTGTGAGACCAGTATTAGTTTCCGATACACCACTGCTGGTTCAATGTATTGACTGGACATACACACTGACGATGAAACACTGAATTTACATCGGAATTAAATACAAAAGGCACAATGCCGCCATAAGTACAAGAATAGAGACTCTTCTTACAGTCGGTGATTTGAGCATTCCCTGTGAGACCAGTATTAGTTTCCAATACACCACTGCAGGTTCAATGTATTCCTTGGACATACACATTGCCGATGAAAAACAGAAATTATATCGGAATTAAATACAAGAGGCTCAATGCCGCCTTAAGTGCAAGAATAGAGACTCTTCTTACAGTCGGTGCTTTGAACTTTCCCTGTGAGACCAGTATTAGTTTCCGATAGACCACTGCAGGTTCAATGTGTTCCTATGACCTTCACATTGACGAAGAAACACAGAAATCGCATCGGAATTAAATACAAAAGGCAAAATGCCGCCTTAAAAACAAGAATACAGACTCTTTATACAGTCGGTGCCTTGCGCATTCCCTGTGAGACCAGTATTAGTTTCCGATACACCACTGCAGGTTTAATGTATTCCTTGGACCTTCACATTGACGATGAAACACAGAAATCGCATCGGAATTAAATACAAAAGGCACAAAGCAGCATCAAGTACAAGATTAGAAACTTTTCTTACAGTCGGAGCTTTGAGCATTAACTGTGTGACCAGTATTAGTTTCCGATACACCACTGCAGTTTCAGTGTATTCCTTGGACCTTCACATTGACGATGAAACACAGAAATCGCATCGGAATTAAGTACAAAATGCTCAATGCCGCCTTTAGTACAAGAATAGAGACTCTTCTTACAGTCGGTGCTTTCAGCATTCCGTGTGAGACCAGAATTAGTTTCCGATACACCACTGCAGGTGCAATGTATTCCTTGGACCTTCACATTGACGATGAGACGTAGAAATCGCATCGGAATTAAATACATAATGCTCAAAGCCGCCTTCAGTACAAGAATAGAGACTCTTCTTACAAATGGTGCTTTGAGCATTCCATGTGAGACCAGTATTAGTTTCCGATACACCACTGCAGGTTCAATGTATTCCTTGGATCTTCACAATGACGATGAAACACAGAAATTGCATCGGAAATAAATACAAAAGGCACAATGTCGCCTCAAGTACAAGAATAGTGTCTCTTCGTACAGTCGGTGCCTTGAGCATTCCCTGTGAGACCAGTATTAGTTTCCGATACACCACTGCAGGTTCAATGTATTGACTGGACATACACATTGACGATGAAACACTGAATTTACATCGGAATTTAATACAAAAGGCACAATGCCGCCTTAAGTACAAGATTAGAGACTCTCCTTACAGTCGGTGCTTTGAGCATTCCCTGTGAGACCAGTATTAGTTTGCAATACACCACTGCAGGTTCATTGTATTCCTTGGACATACACATTGCCGATGAAGAACAGAAATTATATCGGAATTAAATACAAGAGGCACAATGCCGCCTTAAGTGCAAGAATAGAGACTCTTCTTACAGTCGGTGCTTTGAGCATTCCCTGTGAGACCAGTATTAGTTTCCGATAGAATACTGCAGGTTCAATGTATTCCTAGGACCTTCACATTGACGAAGAAACATAGAAATCGCATCGGAATTAAATACAAAGGACTCAATGCCACCATAAGTACAAGAAGAATGAGACTTCTTAGAGTCTGTGCTTTTATCCTTTCCTGGGAGACCAGTATTAGTTTCCGATACACCACTGCAGGTTCAATGTATTCCTTGGCCCTTCATATTGACGATGAAATACAGAAATCGAATCGGTATTAAATACAAAAGCACAATGCTGCCTTAAGTACAAGAATAGAGACTCTTCTAACAGTCGGTGCTTTGAGCATTCCTTGTGAGACCAGTATTAGTTTCCGATACACCACTGCAGGTTCAACGTATTCCTTGGACATACACATTGACGATGGAACACTGAAATTACATCGGAATTAAATACAAAAGGCACAATGCCGCCTTGAGTGCAAGAATAGAGACTCTTCTTACAGTCGGTGCTTTGAGCATTCCCTGTGAGACCAGAATTAGTTTCCGATACATCACTCCAGGTTCAATGTATTCCTTGGAAATTCACATTGACGATGAAATACAGAAATTGCAAAGGTATTAAATACAAAAGGCACAATGCCGCCTTAGGTACAAGAATATAGACTCTTCTTACAGACGGTGCTTTGAGCATTCCCTGTGAGACCAGTATTAGTTCCGATACACCACTGCAGGTTCAATGTATTCCTTGGATCTTCACATTGACGATGAAACACAGAAATTGCATCGGAATTAAATACAAAAAGCACAATGTTGACTCAAGTACAAGAATAGTGACTCTTCGTACAGTCGGTGCCTTGAGCATTCCCTGTGAGACCAGTATTAGTCTCCGATACACCACTGCTGGTTCAATGTATTGACTGGACACACACATTGACGATGAAACACTGAATTTACATCGGAATTAAATACAAAAGGCACAATGCCGCCATAAGTACAAGCATAGAGACTCTTCTTACAGTCGGTGCTTTGAGCATTCCCTGTGAGACCAGTATTAGTTTCCAATACACCACTGCAGGTATAATGTATTCCTTGGACATACACATCGCCGATGAAAAACAGATATTATATCGGAATTAAATACAAGAGGCACAATGCCGCCTTAAGTGCAAGAATAGAGACTCTTCTTGATGTCGGTGCTTTGAGCATTCCCTGTGAGACCAGTATTAGTTTCCGATAGACCACTGCAGGTTCAATGTATTCCTATGACCTTCACATTGACGAAGAAGCATAGAAATCGCATCGGAATTAAATACAAAAGGCACAATGCCGCCTTGAAAACAAGAATACAGACTCTTCTTACTGTCGGTGCCTTGCGCATTCCCTGTGAGACCAGTATTAGTTTCCGATACACCACTGCAGGTTTAATGTATCCCTTGGACCTTCACATTGACGATGAAACACAGAAATCGCATCGAAATTAAATACAAAAGGCACAAAGCCGCCTCAAGTACAAGATTAGAAACTTTTCTTACAGTCGGTGCTTTGTGCATTAATTGTGTGACCAGTATTAGTTTCAGATAGACCACTGCAGTTTCAGTGTATTCCTTGGACCTTCACATTGACGATGAAACACAGAAATCGCATCGGAATTAAATACAAAAGGCACAATGCCACCATAAGTACAAGAATAGAGACACTTCTTACAGTCGATGCTTTGACATTCCCTGTGAGGCCAGTATTAGTTTAATATACACCACTGCAGGTGCTATGTATTCCTTGGACCTTCACATTGACGATGAAACACAGAAATCGCATCGGAATTAAATACAAAAGGAACAAAGCCGACTCAAGTACAAGATTAGAAACTTTTCTTACAGTCGGTGCTTTGAGCATTCCCTGTGTGACCAGTATTAGTTTCCGATACACCACTGCAGGTTCAGTGTATTCTTTGGTCCTTCACATTAACGGTGAAACACAGAAATCGCATCGCAATTAAATACAAAAGGCACAATGCCACCATAAGTACAATAACAGAGACACTTCTTACAGTCGGTGCTTTGAGCATTCCCGGTGAGACCAGTATTAGTTTCCGATACACCATTGCATGTGCAATGTATTCCTTGGACCTTCACATTGACGATGAAACACAGAAATCGCATCGGAATTAAATACAAAATGCTCAATGCCGCTTTCAGTACAAGAATAGAGACTCTTCTTACAGTCGGTGCTTTCAGCATTCCGTGTGAGACCAGAATTAGTTTCCGATACACCACTGCAGGTGCTATGTATCCCTTGGACCTTCACATTGACGATGAAACATAGAAATCGCATCCGAATTAAATACATAATGCTAAATGCCGCCTTCAGTACAAGAATAGAGACTCTTCTTACAATCGGTGCTTTGAGCAGTCCTTGTGAAACCAGTATTAGTTTCCGATACACCACTGCAGGTTCAATGTATTCCTTCGACCTTCACATTGACGATGAAACACAGAAATCGCATCTGAATTAAATACAAAATGCACAATGCCGCCTTAAGTAAAAGTATAGAAACTCTTCTTACAGTCGGTGCTTTGAGCATTATCTGTGAGACCAGTATTAGGTTCCGATACAGCACTGCAGGTTCAATGTATTCCTAGGACCTTCACGTTGACAATGAAACACAGAAATCGCATCGAACTTACAAAATGCACAATGCCACCATAAGTACAAGAATAGGGACTGTTCTTACAGTCCGTGCTTTGAGCATTCCCTGTGAGACCAGTATTAGTTTCCGATACACCACTGCAGGTTCAATGTGTTCCTTGGACATACACATTGACGATGAAACACTGAAATTACATCGGAATTAAAGACAAAAGACTCAATGCCGCCTTAAGTACAAGAAGAATGAGACTTCTTAGAGTCTGTGCTTTTATCTTTTCCTGCGAGACCAGTATTAGTTTCCGATACACCACTGCAGGTTCAGTGTATTCCTTGGCCCTTCATATTGACGATGAAATACAGAAATCGAATCGGAATTAAATACAAAAGGCACAATGCCGCCTTAAGTACAAGAATAGATACTCTTCTTACAGTCGGTGCTTTGAGCATTCCCTGTGAGACCAGTATTAGTTTCCGATACGCCACTGCAGGTTCAGTGTATTCCTTGGACATACACATTGACGATGGAACACTGAAATTACATCGGAATTAAATACAAAAGGCACAATGCCGCCTTGAGTGCAAGAATAGAGATTCTTCTTACAGTCGGTGCTTTGAGCTTTCCCTGTGAGACCAGAATTAGTTTCCGATACACCACTTTAGGTTCAATGTATTCCTTGGAAATTCACATTGACGATGAAAAACAGAAATCGCATCGGAATGAAATACAAAAGGCAAACTGCCGCGTAAGTACAGGAATAGAGACTCTTTTTAGAGTAGGTGCTTTGAGCATTCCCTGTGAGACCAGTATTAGTTTCCGATACACAACTGCAGGTTCAATGTATTCCTTGGACCTTCACATTGACGATGAAGCACAGAAATCGCATCGGGATTAAATACAAAAGGCACAATGCCGCCTTAAGTACAAGAATAGAGACTCTTCTTACAGTCGGTGCTTTAAGCATTTTCTGTGAGACCAGTATTAGTTTCCGATAGACCACTGCAGGTTCAATGTATTCCTATGACCTTCACATTGACGAAGAAACACAGAAATCGCATCGGAATTAAATACAAAACGAACAATTCCGCCATAAGTGCAAGAAGAGTGAGACTTCTTAGAGTCTGTGTTTAATCCTTTCCTGTGTGACCAGTATTAGTTTCCGATACACCACTGCAGGTTCAATGTATTCCTTGGACCTTCACATTGACGATGAAACACAGAAATCGCATCGTAATTAAATACATAATGCTCAATGCCACTTTCAGTACAAGAATAGAGACTCTTCTTACAGTCGGAGCTTTCAGCATTCCGTGTGAGACCAGAATTAGTTTCCGATACACCACTGCAGGTGCTATGTATTCCTTGGACCTTCACATTGACGATGAAACATAGAAATCGCATCGGAATTAAATACATAATGCTAAATGCCGCCTTCAGTACAATAATAGAGACTCTTCTTACAATCGGTGCTTTGAGCATTCCCTGTGAGACCAGTATTAGTTTCCTATACACCACTGCAGGTTCAATGTATTCCTTCGACCTTCACATTGACGATGAAACACAGAAATCGCATGTGAATTAAATACAAAAGGCACAATGCCTCCTTAAGTACAAGTATAGAAACTCTTCTTACAGTCGGTGCTTTGAGCATTCCCTGTGGGACCAGTATTAGTTCCCGAAACACCACTATAGGTTCAATGTATTCCTTGTACCTTCACATTGACGAAAAAAACATAGAAATCGCATCGGAATTAAATAGAAAAGGCAAAATGCCGCCTTAAGTACAACAATACAGACTCTTCTTACAGTCGGAGCTTTGCGCATTGACTGTGAGACCAGTATTAGTTTCCGATACACCACTGCAGGTTCAATGTATTTCTTGGACATTCAGATTGACGATGAAAAACAGAAATCGCATTAGAATTAAATACAAAAGGCACAAAGCCGCCCTAAGTACAATATTAGAAACTTTTTATACAGTGGGTGCTTTGAGCATTCCCTGTGAGACCAGTATTAGTTCCGATACACCACTGCAGGTTCAGTGTATTCCTCGGACCTTCACATTGACGATGAAACACAGAAATCGCATCGAAATTAAATATAAAATGCACAATGCCACCATAAGTACAAGAATAGGGACTGTTCTTACAGTCGGTGCTTTGAGCATTCCCTGTGAGACCAGTATTAGTTTCCGATACACCACTGCAGGTTCAATCTGTTCCTTGGACATACACATTGACGATGAAACACTGATATTACATCGGAATTAAATACAAAAGACTCAATGCCGCCTTAAGTACAAGAAGAATGAGACTTCTTAGAGTCTGTGCTTTTATCCTTTCCTGGGAGACGAGTATTAGTTTCCGATACACCACTGCAGGTTCAATGTATTCCTTGGCCCTTCATATTGACGATGAAATACAGAATTCGAATCGGAATTAAATACAAAAGGCATAATGCCGCCTTAAGTACAAGAATAGAGACTCTTCTTACAGTCGGTGCTTTGAGCATACCATGTGAGACCAGTATTAGTTTCCGATACACCATTGCAGGTTCAATGTATTCCTTGGATCTTCACATTGACTATGAAACACAGAAATCGCATCGGAATTAAATACATAAGGCACAATGCCGACTTAAGTACAAGAATAGAGACTCTTCTTACAGTCGGTGCTTTGAGCATTCCCTGTGAGACCAGTATTAGATTCCGATACACCACTGCAGGTTCAATGTATTCCGTGGACATACACATTGACGATGAAACACAGAAATCGCATCGAAATTGAATACAAAATGCACAATGCCACCATAAGTACAAGAATAGGGACTGTTCTTACAATCCTTGCTTTGAGCATTCCCTGTGGGACCAGTATTAGTTTCCGATACACCACTGCAGGTTCAATGTGTTCCTTGGACATACACATTGACGATGGGACACTGAATTTACATCGAAATTAAATACAAAAGGCACAATACCGCCATAAGGGCAAGAAGAGTGTCACTTCTTGGAGTCTGTGAATTGATCCTTTCCTGTGAAACCTGTATTAGTTTCCGATACACCACTGCAGGTTCAATGTGTTCCTAGGACCTTCACATTGACGATGATACACAGAAATCGCATCGGAACTAAATACAATATGCTCAATGCCGCCTTCAGTACAAGAATAGGGTCTCTTCTTACAGTCGGTGCTTTGAGCATTCCGTGTGAGACCAGAATTAGTTTCCGATACAACACTGCAGGTTCAATGTATTCCTTGGACATACACATTGACGATGAAACACAGAAATCGCAACGGAATAAATACAAAAGGCACAATGCCGCCTTAAGTACAGAAATAGAGACTGTTCTTACAGTCGGTGCTTTGAGCATTCCCTGTGAGACCAGTATTAGTTTCCGATACACCACTGCAGGTTCAATGTATTCCTTGGACATACACATTGACGATGAAACACTGAAATTACATCGGAATTAAATACAAAAGACTCAATGCCGCCTTAAGTACAAGAAGAATGAGACTTCTTAGAGTCTGTGATTTTATCCTTTCCTGTGAGACCAGTATTAGTTTCCGATACACCACTGCAAGTTCAATGTATTCCTTGGCCCTTCATATTGACAATGAAATACAGAAATCGAATCGGAATTAAATACAAAAGGCACAATGCTGCCTTAAGTACAAGAATATAGACTCTTCTTACAGTCGGTGTTTTGAGCATTGCCTGTGAGACCAGTATTAGTTTCCCATACACCACAGCAGGTTCAATGTATTCCTTGGACATACACATTGACGATGAAACACCGAAATTACACCGGAATTAAATATAAAAGGCACAATGCCGCCTTAAGTGCAAGAAGAGTGAGACTTCTTAGAGTATGTGCTTTGATCCTTTCCTGTGAGACCAGTATTAGTTTCCGATACAGCACTGCAGGTTCAATGTATTCCTCGGACTTACACATTGACGATGAAACACTGAAATCGCATCGGAATTAAATACAAAATTCACAATGCCGCCTTAAGTGCAAGAAGAGTGACACTTCTTGGAGTCTGTGCCTTGATCCTTTCCTGTGAGACCATAATTAGTTTCCGATACACCACTGCAGGTTCAATGTATTCCTAGGACCATCACATTGACGATGAAACTCAGAAATCGCATCGGAATAAAATACAAAAGGCACTATGCCGCCTTAAGTACAAGAATAGAGGCTCTTCTTACAGTCGGTGCTTTGAGCATTCCCTGTGAGACCAGTATTAGTTTCCGATATACCGCTCCTGGTTCAATGTATTCCTTGGACCTTGACATTGACGAAGAAACACAGATATCGCATCCGAATTAAATACAAAAGGCACAATGACGCCTTAAGAACAAGAATATTGATTCAGCTTACAGTCGGTGCTTTGAGCTTTCCCTTTGAGACCAGTATTAGTTTCCGATACACCACTGCAGGTTCAATGTATTCCTTGGACCTTCACATTGACGATGAAACACAGAAATCGCATCGGAATTAAATACAAAATGCACAAAGCCGCGTTAAGTACAACATTGGAAACTTTTCTTACATTGGGTGCTTTGAGCAATCCCTGTGAGACCAGTATTAGTTTCCGATACACCACTGCAGGTTCAGTGTATTCCGCGGACATTCACATTGACGATTATTCACAGAAATCGCATCGGACTTAAATACAAATGGCACAATGCCACCATAACTACAAGAATAGAGACTGTTCTTACAGTCGGTGCTTTGAGCATTCCCTGTCAGACCAGTATTAGTTTCCGATACACCACTGCAGGTTCAATGTATTCCTTGGACGTACACATTGACGATGAAACACTGAAATTACATCAGAATTAAATACAAAAGACTCAATGCCACCTTAAGTACAAGAAGAATGAGACTTCCTAGAGTCTGTGTTTTTATCCTTTCCTGTGAGACCAGTATTAGTTTCCCATACACCACTGCCGGTTCAATGTATTCCTTGGCCCTTCATATTGACGATGAAATACAGAAATCGAATCGTAATTAAATACATAAGGCACAATGCCGCCTTAAGTACAAGTATATAGACTCTTCTCACTTTCGGTGATTTGAGCATTCCCTGTGAGACCAATATTAGTTTCCGATACACCACAGCAGGTTCAATGTATTTCTTGGACATACACATTGACGATGAAACACCGAAATTACATCGGAATTAAATACAAAAGGCACAGTGCCGACTTAAGTACAAGAATAGAGACTCTTCATACAGTCGGTGATTTGAGAATTCCGTGTGAGACCAGAATTAGTTTCCGATACACCACTGCAGGTTAAATGTATTCCTTGGACATACACATTGACGATGAAACACAGAAATCGCATCGGAATTAAATACAAAAGGCACAATGCCGCCTTAAGTACAGGAATAGAGACTCTTGTTACAGTCGGTGCTTTGCGCATTCCCTGTGAGACCAGTATTAGTATCCGATACACCACTGCAGGTTCAATGTATTCCTTGGACCTTCACATTGGCGACGACACACAGAAATCGCGTCGGAATTAAATAGAAAAGGCATCAAGCCGCCTTAAGTATAAGATTAGAAAATTTTCTCACAGTGGGTGCTTTGAGCATTCCCTGTGAGACCAGTATTAGTTTCCGATACACCATAGTAGGTTCAGTGTATTCTCAGGACCTTCTCATTGACGATGAATCACAGAGATCGAATCGGAATTAAATACAAAAGACTCAATGCCGCCTTAAGTACAAGAAGAATGAGACTTCTCAGAGTCTTTGCTATTATCCTTTCCTGTGAGACCAGTATTAGTTTCCGATACAGCACTGCAGGTTCAATGTATTCCTCGGACTTACACATTGATGATGAAACACTGAAATCGCATCGGAATTAAATACAAAAGTAACAATGCCGCCTTAAGTGCAAGAAGAGTGACACTTCTTGGAGTCTGTGCCTCGATCCTTTCCTGTGAGACCATAATTAGTTTCCGATACACCACTGCAGGTTCAATGTATTCCTAGGACCATCACATTGACGAAGAAACACAGAAATCGCATCGGAATAAAATACAAAAGGCACTATGACGCCTTAAGTACAAGAATAGAGGCTCTTCTTGCAGTCGGTGCTTTGAGCATTCCCTGTGAGACCAGTATTAAATTCCGATACACCACTGCAGGTTCAGTGTATTCTTTGGACATACACATTGGCAATGAAACACTGAAATTACATCGGAATTAAATACAAAACGAACAATTCCGCCATAAGTGCAAGATGAGTGGGACTTCTTAGTGTCCGTGCTTTGATTCTTTCCTGTGAGACCAGTATTAGTTTCCGATACACCACTGCAGGTTCAATGTATTCCTTGGTCCTTCACATTGACGATGAAACACAGAAATCGCATCGGAATTAAATACAAAAGGCACAATGCCGCCTTATGTACAAGAATAGAGACTCTTCTTACAGTCGGTGCTTTGCGCATTCCATGTGAGACCAGTATTAGTTTCTGATACACCACTGCAGGTTCAATGTATTCCTTGGACCTTCACATTGACGATGAAACACAGAAATCGCATCGTAATTAAATACAAAAGGCACAAAACCGCCTTAAGTACATGATTAGAAACTCTTCTTACAGTGGGCGCTTTGAGCATTCCCTGTGAGACCAGTATTAGTTTCCGATACACCACTGCAGGTTCAATGTATTCCTTGGACATACACATTGACGATGAAACTCTGAAATTACATCGGAATTAAATACAAAAGACTCAGTGCCGCCTTAAGTACAAGAAGAATGAGACTTCTTAGAGTCTGTGCTTTATCCTTTCCTGTGAGACCAGTATTAGTTTCCGATACAGCACTGCAGGTTCAATGTATTCCTCGGACTTACACATTGACGATGAAACACTGAAATCGCATCGGAATTAAATACAAAAGGCACAATGCCGCCATAAGTGCAAGAAGAGTGACACTTCTTGGAGTCTGTGCCTTGATCCTTTCCTGTGAGACCATAATGAGTTTCCGAACCACCACTGCTGGTTCAATGTATTCCTAGGACCTTCACATTGACGATGAAACACAGAAATCGCATCGGAATAAAATACAAAAGGCACTATGCCGCCTTAAGTACAAGAATAGAGGCTCTTCTTACAGTCGGTGCTTTGAGCATTCCCTGTGAGACCAGTATTAGTTTCCGATACACCACTCCTGGTTCAATGTATTCCTTGGACCTTGACATTGACGATGAAACACAGAAATCGCATCCGAATTAAATACAAAAGGCACAATGACGCCTTAAGAACAAGAATATTGATTCAGCTTACAGTCGGTGCTTTGAGCTTTCCCTGTGACACCAGTATTAGTTTCCGTTACACAACTGCTGGTTCAATGTATTCCTTGAACCTTCACATTGACGATGAAACACAGAAATCGCATCGGAATTAAATACAAAATGCACAAAGCCGTGTTAAGTACAACATTAGAAACTTTTCTTACATTGGGTGCTTTGAGCAATCCCTGTGAGACCAGTATTAGTTTCCGATACACCACTGCTGGTTCAGTGTATTCCGCAGACCTTCACATTGACGATGAAACACAGAAATCGCATCGGAATTAAATACAAAAGGCACAATGCCGCCATAACTACAAGAATAGAGACTGTTCTACAGTCGGTGCTTTGAGCATTCCCTGTCAGACCAGTGTTAGTTTGCGATACACCACTGCAGGTTCAATGTATTCCTTGGACATACACATTGACGATAAAACACTGAAATTACATCGGAATTAAATACAAAAGACTCAATGCCGCCTTAAGTACAAGAAGAATGAGACTTCTTAGAGTCTGTGTTTTTATCCTTTCCTGTGAGACCAGTAATAGTTTCCGATACACCACTGCAGGTTCAATGTATTCCTTGGACCTTCACATTGACAATGAAGCACAGAAATCGAATCGGAATTAAATACATAAGGCATAATGCCGCCTTAAGTACAAGAATATAGACTCATCTTACTGTCGGTGATTTGAGCATTCCCTGTGAGACCAGTATTAGTTTCTGATACACCACTGCAGGTTCAATGTATTCCTTGGATCTTCACATTGACGATGAAACAGGGAAATCGCATCGGAATTAAATACAAAAGGTACAATGCCGCCACAAGTACAAGAATAGTGACTCTTCGTACAGTCGGTGCTTTGAGCAGTCCCTGTGAGGCCAGTATTATTTTCCGATACACCACTCCAGGTTCAATGTATTAACTGGACATACACATTGACGATGAAACACTGAAATCGCATCGGAATTAAATACAAAATGCACAATGCCCCTTAAGTACAAGAATAGAGGCTCTTCTTACAGTCGGTGCTTTTGAGCATACACTGTGAGACCAGAATTAGTTTCCGATACACCACTGCAGGTTAAATGTATTCCTTGCTCCATCTCATTGATGATGAAACACAGAAATCGCATCGGAATAAAATACAAAAGGCACATTGCCGACTTAAGTACAATAATATAGACTCTTCTAACAGTCGGTGCTTTGAGCATTCCCTGTGAGAGCAGTATTAGTTTCCGATACACCACTGCAGGTTCAATGTATTCCTTGGACGTACACATTGACGATGGAACACTGAAATTACATCGGAATTAAATACAAAAGGCACAATGCCGCCATAAGTGCAAGAAGAGTGGGACTTCTTAGAGTCGGTGCTTTGATCCTTTCCTGTGAGACCAGTATTAGTTTCCGATACAGCATTGCAGGTTCAATGTATTCCTCGGACTTACACCTTGACGATGAAACACTGAAATCGCATCGGAATTAAATACAAAAGGCACAATGACGCCTTAAGAACAAGAATAGAGATTCTGCTTACAGTCGGTGCTTTGAGCATTCCCTGTGAGACCAATATTTGTTTCCGATACACCACAGAAGGTTCAATGTATTCCTTGGACATACACATTGACGATGAAACACCGAAATTATATCGGAATTAAATATAAAAGGCACAATGCCGCCTTAAGTGCCAGAAGAGTGAGACTTCTTAGAGTCTGTGCTTTGATCCTTTCCTGTGAGACCAGTATTAGTTTCCGATTCTCCAGTGCAGGTTCAATGTATTCCTCGGACTTACACATTGACGATGAAACACTGAAATAGCATCGGAATTAAATACAAAAGGCACAGTGCCGCCTTAAGTACAAGAATAGAGACTCTTCTTGCAGTCGGTGATTTGAGAATTCCGTGTGAGACCAGAATTAGTTTCCGATACACCACGGCAGGTTCAATGTATTCCTTGGACATACACATTGACGATGAAACACAGAAATCGCATCGGAATTAAATACAAAAAGGCACAATGCCGCCTTAAGTACAGGAATAGAGACTCTTCTTACAGTCGGTGCATTGAGCATTTCCTGAGAGACCAGTATTAGTTTCCGATACACCACTGCAGGTTCAGTATATTCTTTGGACATACACATTAACAATGAAACACTGAAATTACATCGGAATTAAATACAATACGAACAATTCCGCCGTAAGAGCAAGAAGGGTGAGACTTCTTAGAGTCTGTGCTTTGATCCTTTCCTGTGAGACCATTATTAGTTTCCGATACACCACTGCAGGTTCAATGTATTCCTAGGACCTTCACATTGACGAAGAAACATAGAAATCGCATCGGAATTAAATAGAAAAGGCAAAATGCCGCCTTAAGTACAACAATACAGACTCTTCTTACAGTCGGTGCTTTGCGCATTCCCTGTGAGACCAGTATTAGTATCCGATACACCACTGCAGGTTCAATGTATTCTTTGGACCTTCACATTGGCGGCGAAACACGGAAATCGCATCGGAATTAAATACAAAAGGCATAAAGCCGCCTTAAGTACAAGATTAGAAACTTTTCTCACAATGGGTGCTTTGAGCATTCCCTGTGAGACCAGTATTAGTTTCCGATACACCATTGTAGGTTCAGTGTATTACCCGGACCTTCACATTGACGATGAAACACAGAAATCGCATCGGAATAAAATACAAAAGGCACTATGCCGCCTTAAGTACAAGAATAGAGGCTCTTCTTACAGTCGGTGCTTTGAGCATTCCCTGTGAGACCAGTATTAGTTTCCGATACACCACTCCTGGTTCAATGTATTCCTTGGACCTTGACATTGACGATGAAACACAGAAATCGCATCCGAATTAAATACAAAAGGCACAATGACGCCTTAAGAACAAGAATATTGATTCAGCTTACAGTCGGTGCTTTGAGCTTTCCCTGTGACACCAGTATTAGTTTCCGTTACACAACTGCTGGTTCAATGTATTCCTTGAACCTTCACATTGACGATGAAACACAGAAATCGCATCGGAATTAAATACAAAATGCACAAAGCCGTGTTAAGTACAACATTAGAAACTTTTCTTACATTGGGTGCTTTGAGCAATCCCTGTGAGACCAGTATTAGTTTCCGATACACCACTGCTGGTTCAGTGTATTCCGCAGACCTTCACATTGACGATGAAACACAGAAATCGCATCGGAATTAAATACAAAAGGCACAATGCCGCCATAACTACAAGAATAGAGACTGTTCTACAGTCGGTGCTTTGAGCATTCCCTGTCAGACCAGTGTTAGTTTGCGATACACCACTGCAGGTTCAATGTATTCCTTGGACATACACATTGACGATAAAACACTGAAATTACATCGGAATTAAATACAAAAGACTCAATGCCGCCTTAAGTACAAGAAGAATGAGACTTCTTAGAGTCTGTGTTTTTATCCTTTCCTGTGAGACCAGTAATAGTTTCCGATACACCACTGCAGGTTCAATGTATTCCTTGGACCTTCACATTGACAATGAAGCACAGAAATCGAATCGGAATTAAATACATAAGGCATAATGCCGCCTTAAGTACAAGAATATAGACTCATCTTACTGTCGGTGATTTGAGCATTCCCTGTGAGACCAGTATTAGTTTCTGATACACCACTGCAGGTTCAATGTATTCCTTGGATCTTCACATTGACGATGAAACAGGGAAATCGCATCGGAATTAAATACAAAAGGTACAATGCCGCCACAAGTACAAGAATAGTGACTCTTCGTACAGTCGGTGCTTTGAGCAGTCCCTGTGAGGCCAGTATTATTTTCCGATACACCACTCCAGGTTCAATGTATTAACTGGACATACACATTGACGATGAAACACTGAAATCGCATCGGAATTAAATACAAAATGCACAATGCCCCTTAAGTACAAGAATAGAGGCTCTTCTTACAGTCGGTGCTTTTGAGCATACACTGTGAGACCAGAATTAGTTTCCGATACACCACTGCAGGTTAAATGTATTCCTTGCTCCATCTCATTGATGATGAAACACAGGAATCGCATCGGAATAAAATACAAAAGGCACATTGCCGACTTAAGTACAATAATATAGACTCTTCTAACAGTCGGTGCTTTGAGCATTCCCTGTGAGAGCAGTATTAGTTTCCGATACACCACTGCAGGTTCAATGTATTCCTTGGACGTACACATTGACGATGGAACACTGAAATTACATCGGAATTAAATACAAAAGGCACAATGCCGCCATAAGTGCAAGAAGAGTGGGACTTCTTAGAGTCTGTGCTTTGATCCTTTCCTGTGAGACCAGTATTAGTTTCCGATACAGCATTGCAGGTTCAATGTATTCCTCGGACTTACACCTTGACGATGAAACACTGAAATCGCATCGGAATTAAATACAAAAGGCACAATGACGCCTTAAGAACAAGAATAGAGATTCTGCTTACAGTCGGTGCTTTGAGCATTCCCTGTGAGACCAATATTTGTTTCCGATACACCACAGAAGGTTCAATGTATTCCTTGGACATACACATTGACGATGAAACACCGAAATTATATCGGAATTAAATATAAAAGGCACAATGCCGCCTTAAGTGCCAGAAGAGTGAGACTTCTTAGAGTCTGTGCTTTGATCCTTTCCTGTGAGACCAGTATTAGTTTCCGATTCTCCAGTGCAGGTTCAATGTATTCCTCGGACTTACACATTGACGATGAAACACTGAAATAGCATCGGAATTAAATACAAAAGGCACAGTGCCGCCTTAAGTACAAGAATAGAGACTCTTCTTGCAGTCGGTGATTTGAGAATTCCGTGTGAGACCAGAATTAGTTTCCGATACACCACGGCAGGTTCAATGTATTCCTTGGACATACACATTGACGATGAAACACAGAAATCGCATCGGAATTAAATACAAAAAGGCACAATGCCGCCTTAAGTACAGGAATAGAGACTCTTCTTACAGTCGGTGCATTGAGCATTTCCTGAGAGACCAGTATTAGTTTCCGATACACCACTGCAGGTTCAGTATATTCTTTGGACATACACATTAACAATGAAACACTGAAATTACATCGGAATTAAATACAATACGAACAATTCCGCCGTAAGAGCAAGAAGGGTGAGACTTCTTAGAGTCTGTGCTTTGATCCTTTCCTGTGAGACCATTATTAGTTTCCGATACACCACTGCAGGTTCAATGTATTCCTAGGACCTTCACATTGACGAAGAAACATAGAAATCGCATCGGAATTAAATAGAAAAGGCAAAATGCCGCCTTAAGTACAACAATACAGACTCTTCTTACAGTCGGTGCTTTGCGCATTCCCTGTGAGACCAGTATTAGTATCCGATACACCACTGCAGGTTCAATGTATTCTTTGGACCTTCACATTGGCGGCGAAACACGGAAATCGCATCGGAATTAAATACAAAAGGCATAAAGCCGCCTTAAGTACAAGATTAGAAACTTTTCTCACAATGGGTGCTTTGAGCATTCCCTGTGAGACCAGTATTAGTTTCCGATACACCATTGTAGGTTCAGTGTATTACCCGGACCTTCACATTGACGATGAAACACAGAAATCGAATCGGAATTAAATACAAAAGACTTAATGCCGCCTTAAGTACAAGAAGAATGAGACTTCTTAGAGTCTGTGCTTTTATCCATTCCTATGAGACCAGTATTACTTTCCGATACACCACCGCAGGTTCAATGTATTCCTTGGGCCTTCATATTGACGATGAAATACAGAAATTGAATCGGAATTAAATATAAAAGGCACAATGCCGCCTTAAGTACTAGAATATAGACTCTTCTAACAGTCAGTGATTTGAGCATTCCCTGTGAGACCAGTATTAGTTTCTGATACACCACTGCATGCTCAATGTATTCCTTGGATCTTCACATTGACGATGAAACAGGGAAATCGCATCGGAATTAAATACAAAAGGCACAAAGCCACCATAAGTACAAGAATAGAGACTGTTCTTACAGTCGGTGCTTTGAGCATTCCCTGTGAGACCAGTTTTAGTTTCCGACACCACACTGCAGGTTCAATGTATTCCTTGGACATACACATTGACGATGAAACACTGAAATTACATCGGAATTAAATACAAAAGACTCAATGCCGCCTTAAGTACAAGAAGAATGAGACTTCTTAGAGTCTTTGCTTTTATCCTTTCCTGTGAGACCAGTATTAGTTTCCGATACAGCACTGCAGGTTCAATGTATTCCTCGGACTTACACATTGACGATGAAACACTGCAATCGCATCGGAATTAAATACAAAAGGCACAATGCCGCCTTAAGTGCAAGAAGAGTGACACTTCTTGGAGTCTGTGCCTCGATCCTTTCCTGTGAGACCATAATTAGTTTCCGATACACCACTGCAGGTTCAATGTATTCCTAGGACCATCACATTGACGAAGAAACACAGAAATCGCATCGGAATAAAATACAAAAGGCACTATGCCGCCTTAAGTACAAGAATAGAGGCTCTTCTTACAGTCGGTGCTTTGAGCATTCCTTGTGAGACCAGTATTAGATTCCGATACACCACTGCAGGTTCAGTGTATTCTTTGGACATACACATTGGCAATGAAACACTGAAATTACATCGGAATTAAATACAAAACGAACAATTCCGCCATAAGTGCAAGATGAGTGAGACTCCTTAGAGTTCGTGCTTTGAATCTTTCCTGTGAGACCAGTATTAGTTTCCGATACACCACTGCAGGTTCAATGTATTCTTTGGTCCTTCACATTGACGATGAAACACAGAAATCGCATCGGAATTAAATACAAATGGCACAATGCCGCCTTATGTACAAGAATAGAGACTCTTCTTACAGTCGGTGCTTTGCGCATTCCATGTGAGACCAGTATCAGTTTCTGATACACCACTGCAGGTTCAATGTATTCCTTGGACCTTCACATTGACGATGAAACACAGAAATCGCATCGTAATTAAATACAAAAGGCACAAAACCGCCTTAAGTACATGATTAGAAACTTTCCTTACAGTGGGCGCTTTGAGCATTCCCTGTGAGACCAGTATTAGTTTCCGATACACCATTGCAGGTTCAGTGTATTCCTCGGACCTTCACATTGACGATGAAACACAGAAATCGCATCGGAATTAAATACAAAAGGCACAATGCCACCATAAGTACAAGAATAGAGACTGTTCTTACAATCGGTGCTTTGAGCATTCCCTGTGAGACCAGTATTAGTTTCCGATGCACCACTGCAGGTTCAATGTATTCCTTGGACATACACATTGACGATGAAACTCTGAAATTACATCGGAATTAAATACAAAAGACTCAGTGCCGCCTTAAGTACAAGAAGAATGAGACTTCTTAGAGTCTGTGCTTTTATCCTTTCCTGTGAGACCAGTATTAGTTTCCGATACACCACTGCAGCTTCAATGTATTCCTTGGCCCTTCATATTGACGATGAAATACAGAAATCGAATCGGAATTAAATACGAAAGGCACAATGCCGCCATTAGTACAAGAATATAGACTCCTCTTACAGTCGGTGATTTGAGCATTCCCTGTGAGACCAGTATTAGTTTCTGATACACCACTGCAGGATCAATGTATTCCTTGGATCTTTACATTGACGATGAAACAGGGAGATCGCATCGAAATGAAATACAAAAGGCACAATGCCGCCACAAGTACAAGAATAGTGACTCTTCGTACAGTCGGTGCTTTGAGCATTCCCTGTGAGACCAGTATTAATTTCCGATACACCACTGCAGGTTCAATGTATTCCTTGGACTTACACATTGGCGATGGAACACTGAAATTACATCGGAATTAAATTAAATAGGCACAATGCCGCCTTAAGTGCAAGAAGAGTGAGACTTCTTAGAGTCTGTGCTTTGATCCTTTCCTGTGAGACCAGTATTAGTTTCCGATACAGCACTGCAGGTTCAATGTATTCCTCGGACTTACACATTGACGATGAAACACTGAAATCGCATCGGAATTAAATACAAAAGGCACAAAGCCGCCATAAGTGCAAGAAGAGTGACACTTCTTATAGTCTGTGCCTTTATCCTTTCCTGTGAGACCATAATTAGTTTCCGATACACCACTGCAGGTTCAATGTATTCCTAGGACCTTCACATTGACGATGAACCACAGAAATCGCATCGGAATAAAATACAAAAGGCACTATGCCGCCTTAAGTACAAGAATAGAGGCTCTTCTTACAGTCGGTGCTTTGAGCATTCTGTGAGACCAGTATTAGTTTCCGATACACCACTCCTGGTTCAATGTATTCCTTGGACCTTGACATTGACGATGAAACACAGAAATCGCATCCGAATTAAATACAAAAGGCACAATGACGCCTTAAGAACAAGGATATTGATTCAGCTTACAGTCGGTGCTTTGAGCTTTCCCTGTGAGACCAGTATTAGTTTCCGATACACAACTGCTGGTTCAATGTATTCCTTGACCCTTCACATTGATGATGAAACACAGAAATCGCATCGGAATTAAATACATAATGCACAAAGCCGCGTTAAGTACAACATTAGAAACTTTTCTTACATTGGGTGCTTTGAGCAATCCCTGTGAGACCAGTATTAGTTTCCGATACACCACTGCTAGTTCAGTGTATTCCGCGGACCTTCACATTGACGATGAAACACAGAAATCGCATCGGAATTAAATACAAAAGGCACAATGCCGCCATAACTACAAGAATAAAGACTGTTCTTACAGTCGGTGCTTTGAGCATTCCCTGTCAGACCAGTATTAGTTTCCGATACACCACTGCAGGTTCAATGTATTCCTTGGACATACACATTGACGATGAAACACTGAAATTACATCGGAATTAAATACAAAAGACTCAGTGCCGCCTTAAGTACAAGAAGAATGAGACTTCTTTGAGTCTGTGTTTTTATCCTTTCCTGTGAGACCAGTAATAGTTTCCGATACACCACTGCACGTTCAATGTATTCCTTGGACCTTCACATTGACAATGAAGCACAGAAATCGAATCGGAATTAAATACATAAGGCACAATGCCGCCTTAAGTACAACAATATAGACTCTTCTTACTGTCGGTGATTTGAGCATTCCCTGTGAGACCAGTATTAGTTTCTGATACACCACTGCAGGTTCAATGTATTCCTTGGATCTTCACATTGACGTTGAAACAGGGAAATCGCATCGGAATTAAATACAAAAGGTACAATGCCGCCACAAGTACAAGAATAGTGACTCTTCGTACAGTCGGTGCTTTGAGCATTCCCTGTGAGGCCAGTATTATTTTCCGATACACCACTCCAGGTTCAATGTATTAACTGGACATACACATTGACGATGAAACACTGAAATCGCATCGGAATTAAATACAAAATGCACAATGCCGCCTTAAGTACAAGAATAGAGACTCTTCTTACAGTCGGTGCTTTTGAGCATACACTGTGAGACCAGTATTAGTTTCCGATACACCACTGCATTTTCAATGTATTCCTTGGACCATCTCATTGATGATGAAACACAGAAATCGCATCGGAATAAAATACAAAAGGCACAATGCCGACTTAAGTACAAGAATATAGACTCTTCTAACAGTCGGTGCTTTGAGCATTCCCTGTGAGAGCAGTATTAGTTTCCGATACACCACTGCAGGTTCAATGTATTCCTTGGACGTACACATTGACTATGGAACACTGAAATTACATCGGAATTAAATACAAAAGGCACAATGCCGCCATAAGTGCAAGAAGAGTGGGACTTCTTAGAGTCTGTGCTTTGATCCTTTCCTGTGAGACCAGTATTAGTTTCCGATACAGCATTGCAGGTTCAATGTATTCCTCGGACTTACACACTGACGATAAAACACTGAAATCGCATCGGAATTAAATACAAAAGGCACAATGACGCCTTAAGAACAAGAATGGAGATTCTGCTTACAGTCGGTGCATTGAGCATTCCCTGTGAGACCAATATTAGTTTCCGATACACCACAGAAGGTTCAATGTATTCCTTATACATACACATTGACGATGAAACACCGAAATTACATCGGAATTAAATATAAAAGGCACAATGCCGCCTTAAGTGCCAGAAGAGTGAGACTTCTTAGAGTCTGTGCTTTGATCCTTTCCTGTGAGACCAGTATTAGTTTCCGATTCACCACTGCATGTTCAATGTATTCCTTGGATCTTCACATTGACGATGAAACAGGGAAATCGTATCGGAATTAAATACAAAAGGCACAATGCCGCCACAAGTACAAGAATTGTGACTCTTCGTACAGTCGGTGCTTTGAGCATTCCCTGTGAGACCAGTATTAGTTTCCGATACACCACTGCAGGTTCAATGTATTAACTGGACATACACATTGACGATGAAACACTGAAATCGCATCGGAATTAAATACAAAATGCACAATGAAGCCTTAAGTACAAGAATAGAGACTCTTCTTACAGTCGGTGCTTTGAGCCTACCCTGTGAGACTAGTATTAGTTTCCGATACACCACTGCAGGTTCAATGTATTCCTTGGACCATCACATTGACGATGATACACAGAAATCGCAACGGAATTAAATACATAAGGCACAATGCCGAATTAAGTACAAGAGTAGAGACTCTTCTTACAGTCGGTGCTTTGAGCATTCCCTGTCTGTCCAGTATTAGTCTCCGATACACCACTGCAGGTTCAATGTATTCCTTGGACATACACATTGTCGAAGGAACACTGAAATTACATCGGAATTAAATACAAAAGGCACAATCCCGCCCTAAGTGCAAGAAGAGTGAGACTTCTTAGAGTCTGTGCTTTGATCCATTCCTGTGAGACCAGTATTAGTTTCCGATACAGCACTGCAGGTTTAATGTATTCCTCGGACTTACACATTGACGATGAAACACTGTAATCGCATCGCAATTAAATACAAAAGGCACAATGCCGCCTTAAGTGCAAGAAGAGTGACACTTCTTGGGGTCTGTGCCTTGATCCTTTCCTGTGAGACCATAATTAGTTTCCGATACACCACTGCAGGTTCAATGTATTCCTTGGACCTTCACATGGACGATGAAACACAGAAATCGCATCGGAATAAAATACAAAAGGCACTATGCCGCCTTAAGTACAAGAATAGAGGCTCTCCTTACAGTCGGTGCTTTGAGCATTCCCTGTGAGACCAGTATTAGTTGCTGATACACCACTCCTGGTTCAATGTATTTCTTGGACCTTGACATTAACGATGAAACACAGAAATCGCATACGAATTAAATACAAAACGCACAATGACGCCTTAAGTACAAGAATATTGATTCTGCTTACAGTCGGTGCTTTGGGCTTTCCCTGTGAGACCAGTGTTAGTTTCCGATACACCACTGCAGGTTCAATGTATTCCTTGGACCTTCATATTGACGATGAAACACAGAAATCGCATCGGAATTAAATATAAAATGCACAAAGCCGCCTTAAGTACAACACTAGAAACTTTTCTTACATTGGGTGCTTTGAGCATTCCCTGTGAGACCAGTATTAGTTTCCGATACACCACTGCAGGTTCAGTGTATTCCTCGGACCTTCACATTGACGATGAAACACAGAAATCGCATCGGAATTAAATACAAAAGGCACAATGCCACCATAACTACAAGAATAGAGACTGTTCTTACAGTCGGTGCTTTGAGCATTCCCTGTGAGACCAGTATTAGTTTCCGATACACCACTGCAGGTTCAGTGTATTCTTTGGTCATACACATTGACAATGAAACACTGAAATTACATTGGAATTAAATACAAATGGAACAATTCCGTCTTAAGTGCAAAGAGAGTGAAACTTCTTAATATCTGTGCCATGATCCTTTCCTGTGAGGCCAGTATTAGTTTCCGATACACCACTTCAAAATCAATGTATTCCTTGGACCTTCAAATTGACGATGAAGCACCGAAATCGCATCGGAATAAAATACAAAAGACACAATGCAGCCTTAACTGCAAGAAAACAGGCTCTTCTTACAGTCGGTGCTTCGAGCATTCCCTGTGAGACCAGTATTGGTTTCCGATACACCACTGCAGGTTCAATGTATTCCTTGGACATACACATTGACGATGAAGCACAGAAATCGCATCGGAATTAAATACAAATGGTACAATGCCGCCTTAAGTTCAAGTATAGAGACACTTCTTACAGTCTGTGCTTTGAGCATTCCCTGTGAGACCTGTATTAGTTTCCGACACACCACTCCAGGTTCAATGTATTCCATGGACATACGCATTGACGATGAAACACTGAAATTACATCGGAATTAAATACAAAAGGAACAATGCCGCCTTAAGTGCAAGGTATGTGAGACTTCTTAGAGTCTGTGCTTTGATCCTTTCCTGTGAGACCGGTATTAGTTTCCGATACATCACTGCAGGTTCAGTGTGTTCCTTGGACCTTCACATTGACGATGAAACAAGGAAATAGCATTGGAATTAAATACAAAAGGCACAATGCCGCCCTAAGTACAAGAATTGAGACTCTTCTTACAGTCGGTGTTTTGAGCATTCCCTGTGAGACCAGTATTAGTTTCCGATACACCACTGCAGGTTCAATGTATTCCTTGGACATACACGTTGACGATGAAACACTGAAATTACATCGCAATTAAATATAAAAGACACAATGCCGCTTTAAGTGCAAGAGTAGAGACTCTTCTTACAGTCGGTGCTTTGAGCATTCCCTGTGAGACCAGTATTAGTTTCCGATACACCACAGCAGATTCATTGTATTCCTTGGACATACACATTGATGATGAAACACCTATATTACATCGGAAATAAATACAAAAGGCACAATGCCTCCTTAAATGCAAGAAGAGTGAGACTTCTTAGAGTCTGTGCATTAATCCTTTCCTGTGAGACCAGTATTAGTTTCCGATACACCACAGCAGATTCATTGTATTCCTTGGACATACACATTGACGATCAAACACCGAAATTACATCGGAATTAAAAACAAAAGGTACAATGCCTCCTTAAATGCAAGAAGAGTGAGACTTCTTAGAGTCTGTGCTTTGATCCTTTCCTGTGAGACCAGTATTAGTTTCCTATACACCACTGCAGGTTCAATGTATTCCTTGGACATACACATTGACGATGAAACACTGAAATTGCATCGTAATTAAAGACAAAGGTACAATGCCGCCTTAAGTACAAGAATAGAGACTCTTCTTACAGTCGGTGCTTTGAGCATTCCCTGTCTGTCCAGTATTAGTCTCCGATACACCACTGCAGGTTCAATGTATTCCTTGGACATACACATTGTCGATGGAACACTGAAATTACATCATAATTAAATACAAAAGGCACAATGCCGCCCTAAGTGCAAGAAGAGTGAGACTTCTTAGAGTCTGTGCTTTGATCCATTCCTGTGAGACCAGTATTAGTTTCCGATACAGCACTGCAGGTTCAATGTATTCCTCGGACTTACACATTGACGATGAAACACTGTAATCGCATCGCAATTAAATACAAAAGGCACAATGCCGCCTTAAGTGCAAGAAGAGTGACACTTCTTGGGGTCTGTGCTTTGATCCTTTCCTGTGAGACCATAATTAGTTTCCGATACACCACTGCAGGTTCAATGTATTCCTTGGACCTTCACATGGACGATGAAACACAGAAATCGCATCGGAATAAAATACAAAAGGCACTATGCCGCCTTAAGTACAAGAATAGAGGCTCTCCTTACAGTCGGTGCTTTGAGCATTCCCTGTGAGACCAGTATTAGTTGCTGATACACCACTCCTGGTTCAATGTATTTCTTGGACCTTGACATTAACGATGAAACACAGAAATCGCATACGAATGAAATACAAAACGCACAATGACGCCTTAAGTACAAGAATATTGATTCTGCTTACAGTCGGTGCTTTGGGCTTTCCCTGTGAGACCAGTGTTAGTTTCCGATACCCCACTGCAGGTTCAATGTATTCCTTGGACCTTCATATTGACGATGAAACACAGAAATCGCATCGGAATTAAATATAAAATGCACAAAGCCGCCTTAAGTACAACACTAGAAACTTTTCTTACATTGGGTGCTTTGAGCATTCCCTGTGAGACCAGTATTAGTTTCCGATACACCACTGCAGGTTCAGTGTATTCCTCGGACCTTCACATTGACGATGCAACACAGAAATCGCATCGGAATTAAATACAAAAGGCACAATGCCACCATAACTACAAGAATAGAGACTGTTCTTACAGTCGGTGCTTTGAGCATTCCCTGTGAGACCAGTATTAGTTTCCGATACACCACTGCCGGTTCAGTGTATTCTTTGGTCATACACATTGACAATGAAACACTGAAATTACATTTGAATTAAATACAAATGGAACAATTCCGTCTTAAGTGCAAAAAGAGTGAAACTTCTTAATATCTGTGCCATGATCCTTTCCTGTGAGGCCAGTATTAGTTTCCGATACACCACTTCAAAATCAATGTATTCCTTGGACCTTCAAATTGACGATGAAGCACCGAAATCGCATCGGAATAAAATACAAAAGACACAATGCAGCCTTAACTACAAGAATACAGGCTCTTCTTACAGTCGGTGCTTCGAGCATTCCCTGTGAGACCAGTATTGGTTTCCGATACACCACTGCAGGTTCAATGTATTCCTTGGACATACACATTGACGATGAAACACAGAAATCGCATCGGAATTAAATACAAATGGTACAATGCCGCCTTAAGTTCAAGTATAGAGACACTTCTTACAGTCTGTGCTTTGAGCATTCCCTGTGAGACCTGTATTAGTTTCCGACACACCACTCCAGGTTCAATGTATTCCTTGGACATACGCATTGACGATGAAACACTGAAATTACATCGGAATTAAATACAAAAGGTACAATGCCGCCTTAAGTGCAAGGTATGTGAGACTTCTTAGAGTCTGTGCTTTGATCCTTTCCTGTGAGACCGGTATTAGTTTCCGATACATCACTGCAGGTTCAGTGTGTTCCTTGGACCTTCACATTGACGATGAAACAAGGAAATAGCATTGGAATTAAATACAAAAGGCACAATGCCGCCCTAAGTACAAGAATAGAGACTCTTCTTACAGTCGGTGTTTTGAGCATTCCCTGTGAGACCAGTGTTAGTTTCCGATACACCACTGCAGGTTCAATGTATTCCTTGGACATACACGTTGACGATGAAACACTGAAATTACATCGCAATTAATAATAAAAGACACAATGCCGCTTTAAGTGCAAGAGTAGAGACTCTTCTTACAGTCGGTGCTTTGAGCATTCCCTGTGAGACCAGTATTAGTTTCCGATACACCACAGCAGATTCATTGTATTCCTTGGACATACACATTGATGATGAAACACCTAAATTACATCGGAATTAAATACAAAAGTCACAATGCCTCCTTAAATGCAAGAAGAGTGAGACTTCTTAGAGTCTGTGCTTTAATCCTTTCCTGTGAGACCAGTATTAGTTTCCGATACACCACAGCAGATTCATTGTATTCCTTGGACATACACATTGACGATCAAACACCGAAATTACATCGGAATTAAATACAAAAGGCACAATGCCTCCTTAAATGCAACAAGAGTGAGACTTCTTAGAGTCTGTGCTTTGATCCTTTCCTGTGAGACCAGTATTAGTTTCCTATACACCACTGCAGGTTCAATGTATTCCTTGGACATACACATTGACGATGAAACACTGAAATTGCATCGTAATTAAAGACAAAGGTACAATGCCGCCTTAAGTACAAGAATAGAGACTCTTCTTACAGTCGGTGCTTTGAGCATTCCCTGTGAGACCAGTATTAGTTTCCGACACACCACTCCAGGTTCAATGTATTCCTTGGACATACACATTGACGATGAAACACTGAAATTACATCGAAATTAAATACAAAAGGAACAATGCCACCTTAAGTGCAAGCTATGTGAGACTTCTTAGAGTCTGTGTTTTGATCCTTTCCTGTGAGACCGGTATTAGTTTCCGAAACATCACTGCAGGTTCAATGTGTTCCTTGGACCTTCACATTGACGATGATACACAGAAATCGCATTGGAATTAAATACAAAAGGCACAATGCCGCCCTAAGTACAAGAATAGAGACTCTTCTTACGGTCCGTGTTTTGAGCATTCCCTGTGAGACCAGTATTAATTTCCGATACACCACTGCAGGTTCAATGTATTCCTTGGACCTTCACTTTGACGATGAAACACAGAATTCGCATCGGAATTAAATACAAAAGGCACAATGCCGCCTTAAGTACAAGAATAGAGACTCTTCTTAAAGTCGGTGCTTTGAGCATTCCGTGTGACACCAGTATTAATTTCCGATGTACCACTGCAGGTTCAATGTATTTCTTGGACATACACATTGACGATGAAACACAGAAATCGCATCGGAATTAAATACAAAAGGCACAATGCCGCCTTAAGTACAAGAATAGAGACTCTTCTTACAGTTGGAGCTCTGAGCATTCCCTGTGAGATCAGTATTAGTTTCCGATACCACTGCAGGTTCAATGTATTCCTTGGACATACATATTGACAATGAAACACTGCAATTAAATCCGCCTTAAGTGCAAGAAGAGTGAAATTTCTTAAAATCTGTGCTTTGATACTTTCCTGTGAGAGCAGTATTAGTTTCCGATACACCACTACAGGGTCAATGTATTCCTTGGACATACACATTGACGATGAATCACCGAAATCGCATCGGAATTAAATGCAAAAGGCACAATGCCGCCTTAAGTACAAGAATAGAGACTCTTCTTACAGTCGGTGCTTTGAGCGTTCCCTGTGAGACCAGTATTAGTTTCCGATACACCACTGCAGGTACAGTGTATTCCTTGGACATACACATTAACGATGAAACACTGAAATCGCATCGGAAATAAATACAAAAGGCACAAGCCGCCATAAGTGCAAGAAGAGTGACACTTCTTGGAGTCTGTGCTTTGATCCTTTCCTGTGAGACCAGTATTAGTTTCCGATACACCACTGCAGGTTCAATGTATTTCTTGGACATACACATTGACGATGAAACACAGAAATCGCATCGGAATTAAGTCAAAAGGCACAATGCCTCCTTAAGAACAAGAATAGAGACTCTTCTTAAGGTCGGTGCTTTGAGCATTCCGTGTGAGACCGCTATTAGTTTCCGATACACCACTGCAGGTTCAATGTATTCCTTGGACATACACATTGACGATGAAACACCGAAATCGCATCGGAATAAAATACAAAAGACACAATGCAGCCTTAAGTACAAGAATACAGGCTCTTCTTACAGTCTGTGCTTTGAGCATTCCCTGTGAGACCAGTATTGGTTTCCGACACACCACTGCAGGTTCAATGTATTCCTTGGACATACACAATTCGATGAAACACAGAAATCGCATCGGAATTAAATACAAAAGGTACAATGCCGCCTTAAGTACAAGTATAGAGACTCTTCTTACAGTCGGTGCTTTGAGCATTCCCTGTGAGACCAGTATTAGTTTCCGACACACCACTCCAGGTTCAATGTATTCCTTGGACATACACATTGACGATGAAACACTGAAATTACATCGAAATTAAATACAAAAGGAACAATGCCGCCTTAAGTGCAAGCTATGTGAGACTACTTAGAGTCTGTGTTTTGATCCTTTCCTGTGAGACCGGTATTAGTTTCCGAAACATAACTGCAGGTTCAATGTGTTTCTTGGACCTTCACATAGACGATGAAACACAGAAATCGCATTGGAATTAAATACAAAAGGCACAACGCCGCCCTAAGTTCAAGAATAGAGACTCTTCTTACAGTCGGTGTTTTGAGCATTCCCTGTGAGACCAGTATTAGTTTCCAATACACCACTGCAGGTTCAATTTATTCCTTGGACACACACGTTGACGATGAAACACTGAAATTACATCGGAATTAAATATAAAAGGCACAATGCCGCTTTAAGTGCAAGAGTAGAGACTCTTCTTACAGTCGGTGCTTTGAGCATTCCCTGTGAGACCAGTATTAGTTTCCGATACACCACAGCATATTCATTGTATTCCTTGGACATACACATTGACGATGAAACACAGAAATAGCATCGGAATTAAATACAAATGGCACAATGGCGCCCTAAGTGCAAGAAGAGTGAGTCTTCTAAGAGTCTGTTCTTTGTTCCTTTCCCGCGAGTCCAGTATTAGATTCCGATACACCACTTCAGGTACAATGTATACCTTGGACCTTCACATTGACGATGAAGCACAGATATCGCATCGGAATTAAATACAAAAGTTACAATGCCGCCTTAAGTACAAGAATATAGACTCTTCTTACAGTCGGTGCTTTGAGCATTCCCTGTGAGACCAGTATTAGTACCCGATACACCACTGCAGGTTCAATGTATTCCTTGGAAATTCACATTGACGATGAGACACAGAAATCGGATCGGAATTAAATACATAAGGCACAATGCCGCCTTAAGCACAAGAATAGCGACTCTTCTTACAGTGGGTGCTTTGAGCATTCTCTGTGAGAGCAGTATTAGTTTCCGATACACCACAGCAGGTTCAATGTATTACTTTAACATACACATTGACGATCAAACACCGAAATTACATCGGAATTAAATACAAAAGGCACAAAGCCGCATCAAGTGCAAGAAGCGTGAGACTTCTCAGAGTCTGTGCTTTGGTGCTTTCCTGTAAGAACAGTATTAGTTTCCGATGCTCCACAGCAGGTTCAATGTAATCCTTGGACATACACATTGACGATGAAACACAGAAATCGCATCGGAATTAAATACAAAAGGCACAATGCCGCCATAAGTACAAGAATAGAGACTCTTCTTAAAGTCGGTGTTCTGAGCATTCCGTGTGACACCAGTATTAATTGCCGATATACCACTGCAGGTTCAATGTATTTCTTGGACATACACACTGACGATGAAACACAGAAATCGCATCGGAATTAAATACAAAAGGCACAATGCCGCCTTAAGTACAAGAATAGAGACTCTTCTTACAGTTGGAGCTTTGAGCAATCCTGTGAGATCAGTATTAGTTTCCGATACCAATGCAGGTTCAATGTATTCCTTGGACATACACATTGACAATGAAACACTGAAATTAAATCCGCCTTAAGTGCAAGAAGAGTGAAACTTCTTAAAATCTGTGTTTTGATACTTCCCTGTGAGAGCAGTATTAGTTTCCAATACACCACTACAGGGTCAATGTATTCCTTGGACCTTTACATTGACGATGAATCACCGAAATCGCATCGGAATAAAATACAAAAGACACAATGCAGCCTTAAGTACAAGAATACAGGCTCTTCTTACAGTCTGTGCTTTGAGCATTCCCTGTGAGACCAGTTCTGGTTTCCGATACACCACTGCAGGTTCAATGTATTCCTTTGACATACACATTGACGATGAAACACAGAAATCGCATCGGAATTAGATACAAAAGGTACAATGCCGCCTTAAGTACAAGTATAGAGACTCTTCTTACAGTCGGTGCTTTGAGCTTTTCCCTGTGAGACCAGTATTAGTTTCCGACACACCACTCCAGGTTCAATGTATTCCTTGGACATACACATTGACGATGAAACACTGAAATTACATCGAAATTAAATACAAAAGGAACAATGCTGCCTTAAGTGCAAGCTATGTGAGACTTCTTAGAGTCTGTGCTTTGATCCTTTCCTGTGAGACCATTATTAGTTTCCGATACACCACTGCAGGTTCAATGTATTCCTTGGACATACACATTGACGATCAAACACCGAAATTACATCGGAATTAAATACAAAAGGCACAAAGCCGCATCAAGTGCAAGAAGCGTGAGACTTCTCAGAGTCTGTGCTTTGGTGCTTTCCTGTAAGAACAGTATTAGTTTCCGATGCTCCACAGCAGGTTCAATGTAATCCTTGGACATACACATTGACGATGAAACACAGAAATCGCATCGGAATTAAATACAAAAGGCACAATGCCGCCATAAGTACAAGAATAGAGACTCTTCTTAAAGTCGGTGTTCTGAGCATTCCGTGTGACACCAGTATTAATTGCCGATATACCACTGCAGGTTCAATGTATTCCTTGGAAGTTCACATTGACGATGAGACACAGAAATCGGATCGGAATTAAATACATAAGGCACAATGCCGCCTTAAGCACATGAATAGATACTCTTCTTACAGTCGGTGTTTTGAGCATTCTCTGTGAGAGCAGTATTAGTTTCCGATACACCTCAGCAGGTTCAATGTATTACTTGGACATACACATTGACGATCGAACACCGAAATTACATCGGAATTAAATACAAAAGGCACAATGCCGGCTTAAGTACAAGAATAGAGACTCTTCTTACAGTTGGAGCTTTGAGCATTTTCTGTGAGATCAGTATTAGTTTCCGATACCACTGCAGGTTCAATGTATTCCTTGGACATACACATTGACAATGAAACAATGAAATTAAATCCGCCTTAAGTGCAAGAAGAGTGAAACTTCTTAAAATCTGTGCTTTGATACTTTCCTGTGAGAGCAGTATTAGTTTCCGATACAACACTACAGGGTCAATGTATTCCTTGGACCTTTACATTGACGATGAATCACCGAAATCGCATCGGAATTAAATGCAAAAGGCACAATGCCGCCTTAAGTACAAGAATAGAGACTCTTCTTACAGTCGGTGCTTTGAGCATTCCCTGTGAGACCAGAATTAGTTTCCGATACACCACTGCAGGTACAGTGTATTCCTTGGACATACACATTGACGATGAAACACTGAAATCGCATCGGAATTAAATAAAAAAGGCACAAGCCGCCATAAGTGCAAGAAGAGTGACACTTCTTGGAGTCTGTGCTTTGATCCTTTCCTGTGAGACCAGTATTAGTTTCCGATACACCACTGCAGGTTCAATGTATTTCTTGGACATACACAATGACGATGAAACACAGAAATCGCATCGGAATGAAGTACAAAAGGCACAATGCCTCCTTAAGTACAAGAATAGAGACTCTTCTTAAGGTCGGTGCTTTGAGCATTCCGTGTGAGACCACTATTAGTTTCCGATACACCACTGCAGGTTCAATGTATTCCTTGGACATACACAATGACAATGAAACACTGAAATTACATCAGAATTAAATACAAATGGAACAATTCCGCCTTAAGTGCAAAAAGAGTGAAACTTCTTAATATCTGTGCTTTGATCCTTTCCTGTGAGGCCAGTATTAGTTTCCGATACACCACTACAAAGTCAATGTATTCCTTGGACCATCAAATTGACGATGAAACACCGAAATCGCATCGGAATAAAATACAAAAGACACAATGTAGCCTTAAGTACAAGAATACAGGCTCTTCTTACAGTCTGTGCTTTGAGCATTCCCTGTGAGACCAGTATTGGTTTCCGATACACCACTGCAGGTTCATTGTATTCCTTGGACATACACATTGACGATGAAACACAGAAATCGCATCGGAATTAAATACAAAAGGTACAATGCCGCCTTAAGTACAAGTATAGAGACTCTTCTTACAGTCGGTGTTTTGAGCGTTCCCTGTGAGACCAGTATTAGTTTCCAATACACCACTGCAGGTTCAATGTATTCCTTGGACATACACGTTGACGATGAAACACTGAAATTACATCGGAATTAAATATAAAAGGCACAATGCCGCTTTAAGTGCAAGAGTAGAGACTCTTCTTACAGTCGGTGCTTTGAGCATTCCCTGTGAGATCAGTATTAGTTTCCGATACACCACAGCAGATTCATTGTATTCCTTGGACATACACATTGACGATGAAACACCGAAATTACACCGGAATTAAATACAAAAGCCACAATGCCTCCTTAAATGCAAGAAGAGTGAGACTTCTTAGAGTCTGTGCTTTGATCCTTACCTGTGAGACCAGTATTAGTTTCCGATACACCACTGCAGGTTCAATGTATTCCTTGGACATACACATTGACGATGAAACACAGAAATAGCATCGGAATTAAATACAAAAGGCACAATGGCGCCCTAAGTGCAAGAAGAGTGAGTCTTCTTAGAGTCTGTTCTTTGATCCTTTCCTGCGAAACCAGTATTAGATTCCGATACACCACTTCAGGTACAATGTATACCTTGGACCTTCACATTGACGATGAAGCACAGAAATCGCATCGGAATTAAATACAAAAGTTACAATGCCGCCTTAAGTACAAGAATATAGACTCTTCTTACAGTCGGTGCTTTGAGCATTTCCTGTGAGACCAGTATTAGTTCCCGATACACCACTGCAGGTTCAATGTATTCCTTGGAAATTCACATTGACGATGAGACACAGAAATCGGATCGGAATTAAATACATAAGGCACAATGCCGCCTTAAGCACAAGAATAGAGACTCTTCTTACAGTCGGTGCTTTGAGCATTCTCTGTGAGAGCAGTATTAGTTTCCGATACACCACAGCAGGTTCAATGTATTACTTGGACATACACATTGACGATCAAACACCGAAATTACATCGGAATTAAATACAAAAGGCACAAAGCCGCATCAAGTACAAGAAGCGTGAGACTTCTTAGAGTCTGTGCTTTGGTCCTTTCCTGTAAGAACAGTATTATTTTCCGATACTCCACAGCAGGTTCAATGTATTCCTTGGACATACACATTGACGATGAAACACAGAAATCGCATCGGAATTAAGTACAAAAGGCACAATGCCTCCTTAAGTACAAGAATAGAGACTCTTCTTAAGGTCGGTGCTTTGAGCATTCCGTGTGAGACCACTATTAGTTTCCGATACACCACTGCAGGTTCAATGTATTCCTTGGACATACACAATGACAATGAAACACTGAAATTACATCTGAATTAAATACAAATGGAGAGTGAAACTTCTTAAAATCTGTGCTTTGATCCTTTCCTGTGAGACCAGTATTAAGTTTTCGATACACCACTTCAGGTTCAGTGTATTCCTTGGACCTTCATATTGACGATGAAACACAGAAAGCGCATCGGAATAAAATTCAAAAGGCACTATGCCGCCTTAAGTACAAGAGTAGAGACTCTTCTTAAGGTCGGTGCTTTGAGCATTCCGTGTGAGACCACTATTAGTTTCCGATACTCCACTGCAGGTTCAATGTATTCCTTGGACATACACAATGACAATGAAACACTGAAATTACATCAGAATTAAATATAAATGGAGAGTGAAACTTCTTAAAATCTGTGCTTTGATCCTTTCCTGTGAGACCAGTAATAGTTTCCGTTACACCACTGCAGGTTCAATGTATACCTTGGACATACACATTGACGATGAAACACAGAAATAGCATCGGAATTAATTACAAAAGTCACAATGGCGCCCTAAGTGCAAGAAGAGTGAGACTTCTTAGAGTCTGTTCTTTGATCCTTTCCTGAGAGACCAGTATTAGATTTCGATACACCACTTCAGGTTCAATGTATTCCTTGGACCTTCACATTGACGATGAAGCACAGAAATCGCATCGGAATTAAATACAAAAGTTACAATGCCGCCTTAAGTACAAGAATAGAGGCTCTTCTTACAGTCGGTGCTTTGAGCATTCCCTGTGAGAGCAGTATTAGTTTCCGATACACCACTGCAAGTTCAATGTATTCCTTGGAAATTCACATTGACGATGAGACACAGAAATCGGATCGGAATTAAATACATAAGGCACAATGCCGCCTTAAGCACAAGAGTAGAGACTCTTCTTACAGTCGGTGCTTTGAGCATTCCCTGTGAGACCAGTATTAGTTTCCCATACACCACTGCAGGTTCAATGTATTCATTGGACATACACATTGACGATGAAACACAGAAATCGCATCGGAATTAAATACAAAAGGGACAATGCCGCCATAAGTACAAGAATAGAGACTTTTCTTAAGGTTGGTGCTTTGAGCACTCCGTGTGAGACCAGTATTAGTTTCCGATACACCACTGCAGGTTCAATGTATTCATTGGACATACACATTGACGATGAAACACTGAAATTACATCGTAATTAAATACAAAGTGTACAATGCCGTCTTAAGTGCAAGAACAGTGAGACTTCTTAGAGTCTGTGCTTTTATCCTTTCCTGCGCGACCAGTATCAGTTTCCGATACGCCACTGCAGGTTCAATGTATTCCTTGGACCTTCACAATGACGATGAAACACAGAAATCACATCGGAATTAAATACAAATGGCACAATGCCGCCTTATGTACAACAATAAAGACTCATCTTGAAGTCGGTGCTTTGAGCATTCCCTGTGAGACCAGTATTAGTTTCCGCTACACCACTGCCGCTTCAATGTATTCTTTGGAGCTTCACATTGACGATGTAACACAGAAATCGCATCCGAAATCAATAAAAAAGGCACAATGCCGCCTTAAGTACAAGAATAGAGACTCTTCTTACAGTCGGTATATTGATCATTCCCTTTGAGACCAGTATTAGTTTCCGATACACCATAGCAGGTTCAGTGTATTCCTTGGACCTTCACATAGACGATGAAGCACAGAAATCGCATCGGAATTAAATACAAACGGCACAATGCCGCCTTAAGTACAGGAATAGAGACTCTTCTTACAGTCGGTGCTTTGAGCATTCCCTGTGAGACCAGTGTTAGCTTGCGATACACCACTGGAGGTTCAATGTATTACTTGGACATACACATTGACGATGAAACACTGACATTACATCGGGATTAAATACAAAACGCACAAGGCCGCCTTAAGTGCAAGAAGAGTGAGACTTCTTAGAGTCTGTGCTCTGATCCGTTTCTGTGAGACCAGTACCAGCTTCCGATACGCAATTGCAGGTTCAATGTATTCTTTGGACGTACACATTGACGATGAGACACACAAATCGCATCGGAATGAAATACAAAAGGCACAATGCCGCCTTAAGTACAAGAATAGTGACTCTTCTTAGAGTCGGTGTTTGAGCATTCCCTGCGAGACCAGTATTAGTTTCCGATACACCACAGAAGGGTCAATGTATTTCTTGGACCTTCACATTGACGATGAAACACAGAAACGCATCGGTATTAAATACAAAAGGCAAAATGCCGCCTTAAGTACAAGAATAGAGACTCTTCTTACAGTCGGTGCTTTGAGCATTCCCTGTGAGACCACTATTAGTTTCCGATACACCACTGCAGGTTCAATGTATTCCTTAAACATACACAATGACAATGAAACACTGAAATTACATCAGAATTAAATACAAATGGAACAATTCCGCCTTAAGTGCTAGAAGAGTGAAACTTCTTAAAATCTGTGCTTTGTTCCTTTCCTGTGAGACCAGTATTAGTTTCCGATACACCACTCCAGGTTCAATGTATTCCTTGGACATTCACATTGACGATGAAACACTGAAATTACATCGGAATTAAATACAAAAGGGACAATGCAGCTTTAAGTGCAAGCTATGTGAGACTTCTTAGAGTCTGTTCTTTGATCCTTTCCTGCGAGACCAGTATTAGATTCCGGTACACCACTTCAGGTTCAATGTATTCCTTGGACATTCAGATTGACGATGAAGCACAGAAATCGCATCGGAATTAAATACAAAAGTTACAATGCCGCCTTAAGTACAAGAATAGAGACTCTTCTTACAGTCGGTGCTTTGAGCAGTCCTGTGAGACCAGTATTAGTTTCCGTTACACCACAGCAGGTTCAATGTATTCCTTGGACATACACATTGACGATCAAACACCGAAATTACATCGGAATTAAATACAAAAGGCACAAATCCGCATCAAGTGCAAGAAGCGTGAGACTTCTTAGAGTCTGTGCTTTGATCCTTTCCTGTAAGAACAGTATTAGTTTCCGATACTCCACAGCAGGTTCAATGTATTCCTTGGACATACACATTGACGATGAAACACAGAAATCGCATCGGAATTAAATACAAAAGGCACAATGCCGCCTTAAGTACAAGAATAGAGACTCTTCTTACAGTCGGTTCTTTGAGCATTCCCTTTGAGTCCAGTATTAGTTTCCGATACACCATAGCAGGTTCAATGTATTCCTTGGACCTTCACATTGACGATGAAACACAGAAATCGCATCGGAATGAAATACAAAAGGCACATTGCCGCCTTAAGTACAAGAATAGAGACTCATCTTACAGTCGGTGTTTGGGCATTCCCTGCGAGACCATTATTAGTTTCCGATACGCCACTGCTGGTTCAATGTATTCGTTGGACCTTCACATTGACGATGAAACACAGAAATCGCATCGGAATTAAATACAAACTGCACAATGCCGCCTTAAGTACAGGAATAGGGACTCTTCTTGCAGTCGGTGCTTTGAGCATTCCCCGTGAGACCAGTATTAGCTTGCGATACACCACTGGAGGTTCAATGTATTCCTTGGACATACAAAATGACAATGAAACACTGAAATTACATCAGAATTAAATACAAATGGAAAAATTCCGCCTTGAGTGCTAGAAGAGTGAAACTTCTTAAAATCTGTGCCTTGATCCTTTCCTGTGAGACCAGTATTAGCTTCCGATACACCACTCCAGGTTCAATGTATTCCTTTTACATACACATTGACGATGAAACACTGAAATTACATCGGAATTAAATACAAAACGGACAATGCCGCCTTAAGTGCAAGCTATGTGAGACTTCTTAGAGTCTGTGCTTTGATCCTTTCCTGTGAGACCGGTATTAGTTTCCGATACATCACTGCAGGTTCAATGTGTTCCTTGGACCGTCCCATTGACGATGAAACACAGAAATCGCATTGGAATTAAATACAACATTCAATGTGCCGCCCTAAATACAAGAATTGAGACTCTTCCTACAGTCGGTGTTTTGAGCATTCCCTGTGAGACCAGTATTAGTTTCCGATACACCACTGCAGGTTCAATGTATTCCTTGGACATACACGTTGACGATGAAACACTGAAATTACATCGGAATTAAATATAAAAGGCACAATGCCGCCTTAAGTGCAAGAGTAGAGACTCTTCTAAAAGTCGGTGCTTTGAGCATTCCCTGTGAGACCATTATTAGTTTCCGATACACCACAGCAGGGTCATTGTATTCCTTGGACATACACATTGACGATGAAACACCGAAATTACATCGGAATTAAATACAAAAGGCACAATGACTCCTTAAATGCAAGACGAGTGAGACTTCTTATAGTCTGTGCTTTGATCTATTCCTGTGAGACCAGTATTAGTTTGCGATACACCACTGCAGGTTCAATGTATTCCTTGGACATACACATTGACGATGAAACACAGAATTACCATCGGAATGAAATACAAAAGGAACAATGGCGCCCTAAGTGCAAGAAGAGTGAGTCTTCTTAGAGTCTGTTCTTTGATCCTTTCCTGCGAGACCAGTATTAGATTCCGGTACACCACTTCAGGTTCAATGTATTCCTTCGACCTTCAGATTGACGATGAAGCACAGAAATCGCATCGGAATTAAATACAAAAGTTACAATGCCGCCTTAAGTACAAGAATAGAGCCTCTTCTTACAGTCGGTGCTTTGAGCATTCCCTGTGAGACCAGTATTAGTGTCCGATACACCACTGCAGGTTCAATGTATTCCTTGGAAATTCACATTGTCGATGAGACACAGAAATCGGATCGGAATTAAATACATAAGGCACAATGCCGCCTTAAGCACAAGAATAGAGACTCTTCTTACAGTCGGTGCTTTGAGCATTCCCTGTGAGACCAGTATTAGTTTCCGATACACCACAGCAGGTTCAAAGTATTCCTTGGACATACACATTGACGATCAAACACCGAAATTACATCGGAATTAAATACAAAAGGCACAAAGTCGCATCAAGTGCAAGAAGCGTGAGACTTCTTAGAGTCTGTGCTTTGATCCTTTCCTGTAAGAACAGTATTAGTTTCCGATACTCTACAGCAGTTTCAATGTATTCCTTGGACATACACATTGACGATGAAACACTGAAATCGCATCGGAATTAAATACAAAAGGCACAATGCCGCCTTAAGTACAAGAATAGTTACTCTTCTTGAAGTCGGTGCTTTGAGCATTCCGTGTGAGACCAGTATTAGATTCCGACACACCACTGCACGTTCAATGTATTCCTTGGACATACACATTGACGATGAAACACAGAATTACCATCGGAATTAAATACAAAAGGAACAATGGCGCCCTAAGTGCAAGAAGAGTGAGTCTTCTTAGAGTCTGTTCATTGATCCTTTCCTGCGAGACCAGTATTAGATTCCGGTACACCACTTCAGGTTCAATGTATTCCTTCGACCTTCAGATTGACGATGAAGCACAGAAATCGTATCGGAATTAAATACAAAAGTTACAATGCCGCCTTAAGTACAAGAATAGAGCCTCTTCTTACAGTCGGTGCTTTGAGCATTCCCTGTGAGACCAGTATTAGTGTCCGATACACCACTGCAGGTTCAATGTATTCCTTGGAAATTCACATTGTCGATGAGACACAGAAATCGGATCGGAATTAAATACATAAGGCACAATGCCGCCTTAAGCACAAGAATAGAGACTCTTCTTACAGTCGGTGCTTTGAGCATTCCCTGTGAGACCAGTATTAGTTTCCGATACACCACAGCAGGTTCAAAATATTCCTTGGACATACACATTGACGATCAAACACCGAAATTACATCGGAATTAAATACAAAAGGCACAAAGTCGCATCAAGTGCAAGAAGCGTGAGACTTCTTAGAGTCTGTGCTTTGATCCTTTCCTGTAAGAACAGTATCAGTTTCCGATACTCCACAGCAGTTTCAATGTATTCCTTGGACATACACATTGACGATGAAACACTGAAATCGCATCGGAATTAAATACAAAAGGCACAATGCCGCCTTAAGTACAAGAATAGTTACTCTTCTTGAAGTCGGTGCTTTGAGCATTCCGTGTGAGACCAGTATTAGATTCCGATACACCACTGCACGTTCAATGTATTCCTTGGACATACACATTGACGATGAAACACAGAATTACCATCGGAATTAAATACAAAAGGAACAATGGCGCCCTAAGTGCAAGAAGAGTGAGTCTTCTTAGAGTCTGTTCTTTGATCCTTTCCTGCGAGACCAGTATTAGATTCCGGTACACCACTTCAGGTTCAATGTATTCCTTCGACCTTCAGATTGACGATGAAGCACAGAAATCGCATCGGAATTATATACAAAAGTTACAATGCCGCCTTAAGTACAAGAATAGAGCCTCTTCTTACAGTCGGTGCTTTGAGCATTCCCTGTGAGACCAGTATTAGTGTCCGATACACCACTGCAGGTTCAATGTATTCCTTGGAAATTCACATTGTCGATGAGACACAGAAATCGGATCGGAATTAAATACATAAGGCACAATGCCGCCTTAAGCACAAGAATAGAGACTCTTCTTACAGTCGGTGCTTTGAGCATTCCCTGTGAGACCAGTATTAGTTTCCGATACACCACAGCAGGTTCAAAGTATTCCTTGGACATACACATTGACGATCAAACACCGAAATTACATCGGAATTAAATACAAAAGGCACAAAGTCGCATCAAGTGCAAGAAGCGTGAGACTTCTTAGAGTCTGTGCTTTGATCCTTTCCTGTAAGAACAGTATTAGTTTCCGATACTCCACAGCAGTTTCAATGTATTCCTTGGACATACACATTGACGATGAAACACTGAAATCGCATCGGAATTAAATACAAAAGGCACAATGCCGCCTTAAGTACAAGAATAGTTACTCTACTTGAAGTCGGTGCTTTGAGCATTCCGTGTGAGACCAGTATTAGATTCCGATACACCACTGCACGTTCAATGTATTCCTTGGACATACACATTGACGATGAAACACTGAAATTACATCGTAATTAAATACAAAAGGTATAATGCAGTCTTAAGTGCAAGAAGAGTGAGACTTCTTAGAGTCTGTGCTTTTATCCTTTCCTGCGCGACCAGTATCAGTTTCCGATACGCCACTGCAGGTTCAATGTATTCCTTGGACCTTCACATTGACGATGAAACACAGAAATCGCATCCGAATTCAATACAAAAGGCACAATGCCGCCTTAAGTACAAGAAAAGAGACTCTTCTTACAGTCGGTTCTTTGAGCATTCCCTATGACACCTGTATTAGTTTCCGATACACCATAGCAGGTTCAATGTATGCCTTGGACATTCTCATTGACGATGAAACACAGAAATCGCATCGGAATTAAACACAAAAGGCACAATGCCCCCTTAAGTACAGGAATAGGGACTCTTCTTGCAGTCGGTGCTTTGAGCATTGCCCGTGAGACCAGTATTAGCTTGCGATACACCACTGGATGTTCAATGTAATCCTTGGACATACACATTGACGATGAAACACTGAAATTACATCGGAATTAAATACAAAACGCACAAGGCCGCCTTAAGTGCAAAAAGAGTGAGACTTCTTAGAGTCTGTGCTTTGATCCTTTCCTGTGAGACCAGTACTAGTTTCCGATACACCACTGCAGATTCAATGTATTCCTTGGACCTTCACATTGACGATGAAACACAGAAATCACATCGGAATTAAATACAAAAATCACAATTAAGCATTAAGTACAAGAATAGAGACTCTTCTTGAAGTCGGTGCTTTGCGCATTCCGTGTGAGATCAGTATTAGTTTCCGATATACCACTGCCAGATCAATGTATTCCTTGAACATACACATTGACGATGAAACACTGAAACTACATGGGAATTAAATACAAAAAGAACAATTCCGCCGTAAGTGCAAGAAGAGTGAAACTTCTTAAAATCTGTGCTTTGATCCTTTCCTTTGAGACCAGTATTAGTTTCCGATACACCACTACAGGTTCAATGTGTTCTTTGGACCTTCACATTGACGATGTAACACAGAAATCACATCGGAATTAATTACAAGAGGCAGAATGCTGCCTTAAGTACAAGAATAGAGACTCTTCTTACAGTCGGTTCTTTGAGCATTCCCTATGAGGCCAGTATTAGTTTCCGATACACCATGGCAGATTCAGTGTATTCCTTGGACCTTCACAATGACGATGAAACACAGAAATCGCATCGGAATTAAATACAAACGGCACAATGCCGCCTTAAGTACAAGAATAGAGACTCTTCTTACAGTCGGTGTTTTGAGCATTCCCCGTGAGACCAGTATTAGCTTGCGATACACCACTGCAGGTTCAATGTATTCCTTAGACATACACATTGACGATGAAACACTGAAATTACATCGGATTTAAATACAAAACGCACAATGCCGCCTTAAGTGCAAGAAGAGTGAGACTTCTTAGAATCTTTGCTTTGATCCATTCCTGTGTGACCAGTATTAGCTTCCAATACGCCACTGCAGGTTCAATGTATTCCTTGGACATACACATTGACGATGAAACACATAAATCGCATCGGAATGAAATACAAAAGGCACAATGCCGCCTTAAGTACAAGAATAGAGACTCTTCTTACAGTCGGGGCTTTAAGCATTCCGTTTGAGACCAGTATTAGTATCGATATACCACTGCCAGTTCAATGTATTCCTTGAACATACACATTGACGATGAAACACTGAATTTACATGGGAATTAAATACAATAGGCACAATGCTGCCTTAAGTGCAAGAATAGAGGCTCCTCTTACAGTCGGTGCTTTGAGCATTCTCTGTGAGACCAGTATTTGTTTCCGATACACTACTGCACGTTCAATGTTTTCCTTGGACCTTCACGTTGACGATGATACACAGAAATCGCATCGGAATAAAATACAAAAGGGTGAATGCAGCCTTATGTACAAGAATACAGACTCTTCTTACAGTCGGTGATTTGAGCATTCCCTGTGAGACCAGTATTAGAGTCCGATACACCACTGCAGGTTCAATGTATTCCTTGGACATACACATTGACGATGAAACACTGAAATTACATCGGATTTAAATACAAAAGGCACAATGCCGCCTTAAGTGCAAGAGTAGAGACTCTTCTTACAGTCGGTGCTTTGAGCATACCCTACGGGACCACTATTAGTTTCCGATACACCACTGCAGGTTCAATGTGTTCCTTGGACATACACATTGACGATGAAACACAGAAATTACATCAAAAATAAATACAAAATGTACAATGTTGCCTTAAGTGCAAGAGTAGAGACTCTTCTTACAGTCGGTGCTTTGAGCATTCCCTGTGACACCAGCATTAGTTTCCGATACACTACTGCAGGTTCAATGTATTCCTTGGACCTTCACATTGACGATGAAATACAGAGATCGCATCGGAATTAAACACAAAATTCACAATGCCGCCTTAAGTGTGAGAATAGAGACTCTTCTTACAGTCGGTGCTTAGATCATTCCCTGTGAGACCATTATTAGTTTCCGATACACCACTGCAGGTTCCGTGTATTCCTTGGTTCATCACATTGACGATGAAACACAGAAATGGCATCGGAATTAAATAAAAAATGTACAATGCCGCCTTAACTACAATAATAGAGACTCTTCTTACAGTAGGTGCTTTGAGCATTCCCTGAGAGACCAGTATTAATTTCCGATACACCACTGCAGGTTTAATGTATTCCTTGGACATACACATTGACGATATAACACAGAAATTACATCGTAATTAAATACAAAAGGTACAATGCCGCCTTAAGTGCAAGAAGAGTGAGACTTCTTAGAGTCTGTGCTTTGATCCTTTCCTGTGAGACCAGTATTAGTTTCCGATACAGCACTGCAGGTTCAATGTATTCCACGGACTTTCAAATTGACGATGAAAAACTGAAATCGCATCGGAATTAAATACAAAAGGCACAATGTCGCCTTAAGTGCAAGAAGAGTGACACTTCTTGGAGTCTGTGCTTTGATCCTTTCCTGTGAGACCAGTATTAGTTTCCGATACACCACTGCAGGTTCAATGTATTCCTTGGACCTTCACATTGACGATGAAACACAGAAATCGCATCGAAATAAAATACAAAAGGCACTATGCCGCCTTAAGTACAAGAATAGAGACTCTGCTTACAGTCGGTGCTATGAGCATTCCCTGTGAGACCAGTATTAGTTTCCGATACACCAGAGCAGGTTCATTGTATTATTTGGACATACACATTGACGATGAAACACCGAAATTACAATTGAATTAAATAAAAAGGCACAATGCCTCCTTAAATGCTAGAAGAGTGAGACATCTTAGAGTCTGTGCTCTGATCCTTTCCTGTGAGACCAGTATTAGTTTCCGATACACCACTGCAGGTTCAATGTATTCCTTGGACATACACATTGACGATGAAACACAGTAATAGAATCGGAATTAAATACAAAAGGCAAAATGCCGCCTTAAGTACAAGATTAGAGACTCTTCTTGAAGTCGGTGCTTTGAGCATTCCGTGTGAGACCAGTATAAGTTTCCCATACACCACTGCAGGTTCAATGTATTCCTTGGACATACACATTGACGATGAAACACAGAAATCGCATTGGAATAAAATACAAATGGCACTATGCCGCCTTAAGTACAAGAATAGAGACTCTGCTTACAGTCGGTGCTTTGAGCATTCCCTGTGAGACCAGTATTAGTTTCTGACACACCACTCCAGGTTCAATGTATTCCTTGGACATACACATTGACGATGAAACACTGAAATTACATCGGAATTAAATACAAAAGGAACAATGCCGCCTTAAGTGCAAGAAGAGTGAGACTTCTTAGAGTCTGTGCTTTGATCCTTTCCTGTGAGACCAGTATTAGTTTCCGATACAGCACTGCAGGTTCAATGTATTCCACGGACTTTCAAATTGACGATGAAAAACTGAAATCGCATCGGAATTAGATACAAAAGGCACAATGGCGCCCTAAGTAGAAGAATAGAGACTCTTCTTACAGTCGGAGTTTTCAGCATTCCCTGTGAGACCAGTATTAGTTTCCGATACACCACTGCAGGTTCAATGTATTCTTTGGACATACACGTTGACGATGAAACACTGAAATTACGTCGGAATTAAATACAAAAGGCACAATGCCGCCTTAAGTGCAAGAGTAGAGACTCTTCTTACAGTCGGTGTTTGAGCATTCCCTGCAGGACCAGTATTAGTTTCCGATACACCACTTCACGTTCAATGTATTCCTTGGACACACTCATTGACGATGAAACACTGAAATTACATAGTAATTAAATACAAAAGGTACATAGCCGCCTTAAGTGCAAGAAGAGTGAGACTTCTTAGAGTCTGTGATTTTGTCCTTTCCTGTGAGACCAGTATTAGCTTCCGATACATCACTGCAGGTTCAATGTGTTCCTTGGACCTTCACATTGACAATGAAACACAGAAATCGCATTGGAATTAAATACACAAGCCACAATGCCGCCCTAAGTAGAAGAATAGAGACTCTTCTTACAGTCGGTGTTTTGAGCATTCCCTGTGAGATCAGTATTAGTTTCCGATACACCACTGCAGGTTCAATGTATTCTTTGGACCTTCACATTGACGATGTAAGACAGAAATCTCATCGCAATTAAATACAAAAGGTACAATGCCGCCTTAAGTGCAAGAAGAGTGAGACTTCTTAGAGTCTGTGCTCTGATCCTTTCCTGTGAGACCAGTATTAGTTTCCGATACACCACTGCAGGTTCAATGTATTCCTTGGACATACACATTGACGATGAAACACAGTAATAGAATCGGAATTAAATACAAAAGGCACAATGCCGCCTTAAGTACAAGATTAGAGACTCTTCTTGAAGTCGGTGCTTTGAGCATTCCGTGTGAGACCAGTATAAGTTTCCCATACACCACTGCAGGTTCAATGTATTCTTTGGACATACACATTGACGATGAAGCACAGAAATCGTATCGGAATTAAATACAAAAGGCACAATGCCGCCTTAAGTACAAGAATAGAGACTCTTCTTACAGTCGGTGCTTTTAGCACTCCCTGTGAGATCAGTGTTAGTTTCCGATACCACTGCAGGTTCAATGTATTCCTTGGACATACACGTTGACGATGAAACACTGAAATTACATCGGAATTAAGTACAAAAGGCACAACGCCGCCCTAAGTGCAAGAAGAGTGAGTCTTCTTAGAGTCTGTGCTTTGATCCTATCCTGTGAGACCAGTTTCAGTTTCCGATACACCACTGCAGATTCAATGTATTCCTTGGACATACACATTGACGATGAACAACAGAAATTACATCGTAAATAAATACAATAGGTACAATGCCGCCTTCAGTGCAAGAAGAGTGAGTCTCCTTAGAGTCTGTGCTTTTATCCTTTCCTGTGCGACCAGTATTAGTTGCCGATACGCCACTGCAGGTTCAATGTATTCCTTGGACCTGCACATTGTCGATGAAACACAGAAATCGCATCGGAATTAAATACAAATGGCACAATGCCGCCTTAAGTACAAGAATAGAGACTTTTCTTACAGTCGGTGCTTTGAGCATTCCCTGTGACACCTGTATTAGTTTCCGACACACCACTCCAGGTTCAATGTATTCCTTGGACATACACATTGACGATGAAACACTGAAATTACATCGGAATTAAATACAAAAGGAACAATGCCGCCTTAAGTGCAAGAAGAGTGAGACTTCTTAGAGTCTGTGCATTGATCCTTTCCTGTGAGACCAGTATTAGCTTCCGATACATCACTGCAGGTTCAATGTGTTCCTTGGACCTTCACATTGACAATGAAACACAGAAATCGCATTGGAATTAAATACACAAGCCACAATGCCGCCCTAAGTAGAAGAATAGAGACTCTTCTTACAGTCGGTGTTTTGAGCATTCCCTGTGAGATCAGTATTAGTTTCCGATACACCACTGCAGGTTCAATGTATTCTTTGGACCTTCACATTGACGATGTAAGACAGAAATCTCATCGCAATTAAATACAAAAGGCACAATGCCGCCTTAAGTACAAGAATAGAGACTCTTCTAACAGTCGGTTCTTTGAGCATTCCCCGTGAGACCAGTATTAGCTTGCGATACACCACTGCCGGTTCAATGTATTCCTTGGACATACACATTGACGATGAAACACTGAAATTACATCGGAATTACATACAAAACACACAATGCCGCCTTAAGTGCAAGAAGAGTGAGACTTCTTAGAGTCTGTGCTTTGATCCATTCCTGTGAGACCAGTATTAGCTTCCGATACGCCACTGCAGGTTCAATGCATTTCTTTGACATACACATTGACGATGAAACACTGACATCGCATCGGAATTAAATACAAAGGGCACAATGCCGCCTTAAGTACAAGATTAGAGACTCTTCTTACAGTCGGTGTTTGAGCATTCCCTGTGAGGCAAGTATTAGTTTCCGATACACCACAGCAGGATCAATGTTTTCCTTGGACCTTCACATTGACGATGAAACACAGAAACGCAACGGTATTAAATACAAAAGGCACAATGCCGCCTTAAGTGCAAGAATAAAGTCACTTCTTACAGTCGGTGGTTTGAGCATTCCCTGTGAGACCAGTATTAGTTTCCGATACACCACTGCAGGTTCAATGTACTCCTTCGACATACACATTGACGATGAAACACCGAAATTACACCGGAATTTTATACAAAAGGCACAATGCCGCCTTAAGTGCAAGAAGATTGAGACTTCTTAGAGTCTGTGCTTTGATCCTTTCCTGTCAGACCAGTATTAGCTTCCGATACACCACTGCAGGTTTAATGTATTAGTTGGACCTTCCCATTGACGATGAAACACAGAAATCACATCTGAATTAAATACAAAAGGCACAATGCCGCCTTAAGTACAAGAATAGAGACTCTTCTTACAGTCGGTGCATTGAGCATTCCCTTTGAGACCAGTATTAGTTTCCGATACACCACTGCAGGTTCAATGTATTCCTTGGACATACACATTGACGATGAAACACAGATATCGCATCGGAATTAAATACAAAAATCACAATGACTTCTTACGTACAAGAATAGAGACTCTTCATACGGTCGGTGCTTTGAGCATTCATTGTGAGACCAGTATTAGTTTCCGATACACCTCTGCAGGTTCAATGAATTCCTTGGACCTTCACATTGACGATGAAACACAGAAATCGCATCGGAATTAAATACAAAAGGCACAATGCCCCCTTAAGTACAAGAATAGAGACTCTTCTTAAAGTCGGTGCTTAGGCATTTCGTGTGAGACCAGTATTAATTTCCGATACACCACTGCAGGTTTAATGTATTCCTTGGACATACACATTGACGATGAAGCACAGAAATCGCATCGGAATTAAATACAAAAGGCACAATGCCGCCTTAAGTACAAGAATAGAGACTCTTCTTACAGTCGGTGCTTTGAGCACTCCCTGTGAGATCAGTGTTAGTTTCCGATACCACTGCAGGTTAAATGTATTCCTTGGACATACACATTGACGATGAAACAATGAAATTAATTCCGCCCTAAGTGCAAGAAGAGTGAAACTTCTTAAAATCTGTGCTTTGATCCTTTCCTGTGAGACCAGTATTAGTTTCCGATACACCACTGCAGGTACAATGTATTCCTTGGACATACACGTTGACGATGAAACACTGAAATTACATCGGAATTAAATACAAAAGGCACAATGCCGCCCTAAGTGCAAGAAGAGTGAGTCTTCTTAGATTCTGTGCTTTGATCCTTTCCTGTGAGACCAGTTTTAGTTTCCGATACACCACTGCAGATTCAATGTATTCCTTGGACATACGCATTGACGATGAAACACAGAAATTACATCGTAAATAAATACAAAAGGTACAATGCCGCCTTAAGTGCAAGAAGAGTGAGTCTTCTTAGGATTTGTGCTTTTATCCTTTCCTGTGCGACCAGTATTAGTTGTCGATACGCCACTGCAGGTTCAATGTATTCCCTGGACCTTCACATTGTCGATGAAACACAGAAGTCGCATCGGAATTAAATACAAAAGGCACATTGCCACCTTAAGTACAAGAATAGAGACTCTTCTTACAGTCGGTGCTTTGAGCATTCCCTGTGAGACCACTATTAGCTTGTGATACACCACTGCAGGTTCAATGTGTTACTTGGACCTTCATAATGATGATGAAACACAGAAAACGCATCGGAATTAAATGCAAAAGGCACAATGCCACCATAAGTACAAGAATAGTGACTCATCTTACAGTCGGTGCTTTGAGGATTACCTGCAAGACGAGTATTAGTTTCCGATACACCACTGCAGGTTCAATGTATACCTTAGACACACACATTGACGAAGAAACACTGAAATTAAATCGGAATTAGATACAAAAGGCTAAATGCTGCCTTAAGTGCAAGAAGAGGGAGACGTCTTAAAGTCTGTGATTTGATCATTTGCTGTGAGACCAGTATGTTTCCGATACACCACTGCAGGTTCAATGTATTCTTTGGACCATCACATTGACAATGAAACACAGAAATCGCATCGGAATTAAATACAAAAGGCACAATGCCGCCTTAAGTACAAGAATAGAGACTCTTCTTACAGTCGGTGCTTTGGACATTCTCCGTGAGACCAGTATTCGATTCCGATACACCGCTGCAGGTTCAATGTATTCCTTGGACCATCACATTGACGATGAAACACAGAAATCGCATTGGAATTAAATACAAAAATCACAATGCCGACTTAAGTACAAGAATAGAGACTCTTCTTACAGTCGGTTCTTTCAGCATTCCCTGTGAGACCAGTATTAGTTTCCGATACACCACTGCAGGTTCAATGTATTCCATGGAAATTCACATTGGCGATGAGACACAGATATCGGAACGGAATTAAATACAAAAGGCACAATGCCGCCTTAAGCACAAGAATAGAGACTCTTCTTACAGTCGGTGCTTTGAGCATTCCCTGTGAGACCAGTATTAGTTTCCGATACACCACAGCAGGTTCAAGGTATTCCGCGGACATACACATTGACGATGAATCACTGAAATTACATCGGAATTAAATACAAAAGTCACAAAGCGGCCTTAAGTGCAAGAAGAGTGAGACTTCTTAGAGTCTGTGCTTTGATCCCTTCCTGTGAGAACAGTATTAGTTTCCGATACACCACTGCAGGTTCAACGTATTTCTTGGACATACACATTGACGATGAAACACCGAAATCGCAACGGTTTAAAATACAAAAGACACACTGCAGCCTTAAGTACAAGAATGCAGACTCATCTTACAGGCTGTGCTTTGAGCATTCCCTATGAGACCAGTATTAGTTTCCGATACACCGCTGCAGGTTCAATGTATTCCTTGGGCATATACATTGACGATGAAACACAGAAATCGCATCGGAATTAAATACAAAAAGCACAATGTCGCCTTAAGTACAAGAGTAGAGACTCTTCTTACAGTCGGTGTTTTGAGCATTCCCTGTGAGACCAGTATTAGTTTCCGATACACCACTGCAGGTTCGATGTATTCCTTGGACATACACATTGACGATGAAACACTGAAATTACATCGTAATTAAATACAAAAGATACAATGCCGCTTTAAGTGCAAGAAGAGTGAGACTTCTTAGAGTCTGTCTTTTATCCATTCCTGTGCGACCAGTATCAGTTTCCGATACGCCACTGCACGGTTCAATGTGTTCCTTCGACCTTCACATAGACGATGAAACACAGGAATCGCATCGGAATTAAATACAAATGGCACAATGCCGCCTTAAGTACAAGAATGGAGACTCTTGTTACAGTCGGTGCTTTGAGCATTCCCTGTGAGACCAGTATTAGTTTCCGATACACCATTGCCGGTTCAATGAAATCTTTGGACCTTCACATTGACGATGTAACACAGAATTCGCATCGGAATTAAATACAAAAGGCACAATGTCACCTTAAGTACAAGAATAGAGACTCTTCTTACAGTCGGTTCTTTGAGCATTCCCTTTGAGACCAGTATTACTTACCGATACACCATAGCAGGTTCAGTGTATTCCTTGGACCTTCACATTGACGATGAAACACAGAAATCGCATCGGAATTAAATACAAACGTTACAATGCCGCCTTAAGTACAAGAATAGAGACTCTTCTTACTGTCGGTGCTTTGAGCATTCGCCGTGAGACCAGTATTAGCTTGCGATACACCACTGCAGGTCCAATGTATTCCTTGGACATATACATTGACGATGAAACACTGAAATTACATAGGAATTAAATACAAAAGGCACAATGCCGCCTTAAGTACAAGAAAAGTGAGACTTCTTTGAGTCTGTGCTTTGATCCTTTCCTGTGAGACCAGTATTAGTTTCCGATTCACCACTGCAGGTTCAATGTATTCCTTGGACATACACCTTGACGATGAAACACAGAAATCGAATCGGAATTAAATACAAAAGGCACAATGCCCCCTTAAGTACAAGAATAGAGACTCCTCTTACAGTATTACAGCCGGTGTTTTGAGCATTCCCTGTGAGACCATGAAATTAGTACAAGTATGGAGACTCTTCTTACAGTCGGTGCTTTGAGCATTCCCTGTGAGACCGGTATTAGTTTCCGACACACCACTCCAGGTTCAATGTATTCCTTGGACATACACATTGACGATGAAACACTGAAATTAAATCGGAATGAAATACAAAAGGGACATTGCCGCCTTAAGTGCAAGATGTGTGAGACTTCTTAGAGTCCGTGCTTTGATCCTTTCCTGTGAGACCAGTATTAGTTTCCGATACATCACTGCAGGTTCAATGTGTTCCTTGGACCTTCACATTGACGATGAAACACAGTAACGCATCGGTATTAAATACAAAAGGCACAATGCCGCCTTAAGTGCAAGAAAAAAGTCTCTTCTTACAGTCGGTGCTTTGAGCATTTCCTGTGAGATTAGTATCAGATTCCGTTACCCCACTGCAGCTTCAATGTATTCCTTAGACATACACCTTGACGATGAAACACTGAAATTACATCGGAATGAAATACAAAAGGCACAATGCCGCCATAAGTGCATGAATAAAGACTCTTCTTACAGTCGGTGCTTTGAGCATTCCCTGTGAGGCCAGTATTAGTTTCCGATACACCACAGCAGGGACAATGTATTCCTTGGAACTTCCAATTGACGATGAAACACAGAAATCGCATCGAAATTAAATACAAAAGGCACAATGCCGCCTTAAGTACATGAATTGAGACTCTTCCTTCAGTCGGTACTTTGAGCATTCCCTTTGAGACCAGTATTAGTTTCCGATACACCATAGCAGGTTCAGTGTATTCCTTGGACCTTCACATTGACGATAAAACACAGAAATCGCATCGGAATTAAATACAAAAGGCACAATGCCGCCTCAAGTACAAGAATAGAGACTCTTCTTACAGTCGGTGCTTTGAGCATTCCCTTTGAGACCAGTATTAGTTTCCGATACACCACTGCAGGTTCAATGTATTCCTTGGACATACACATTGACGATGAAACACAGATATCGCATCGGAATTAAATACAAAAATCACAATGCCGCCTTACGTACAAGAATAGAGACTCTTCTTATAGTCGGTGCTTTGAGCATTCCCTGTCAGACCAGTATTAGTTTCCGATACACCACTGCAGGTTCAATGTATTCCTTAGACATACACATTGACCATGAATCACTGAAATTACATCGGAATTAAATACAAAAGGCACAATGCCGCCATAAGTGCAAGAATAGAGACTCTTCTTACAGTCGGTGCTTTGAGCATTCCACTGCAGGTTCAATGTATTCCTTGGACATACACATTGACGATGAAACACAGAAATCGCATCGGAATTAAATCCAAAAGGCACAATGCCGCCTTAAGTGCAAGAATAGAGACTCTTCTTACAGTCGGTGTTTTGAGCATTCCCTGTGACACCAGTATTAGTTTCCGATACACCACTGCAGGTTCAATGTATTCCTTGGACATACACCTTGATGATGAAACACAGAAATCGCATCGGACTTAAATACAAAAGGCACAGTGCCGACTTAAGTACAAGAATAGAGACTTTTCTTACAGTCTTACAGTCGGTGTTTTGAGCATTCTCTGTGAGACCAGTATTAGTTTCCGACAAACAACTCCAGGTTCAATGTATTCCTTGGACATACACATTGACGATGAAACACTGAAATTACATCGGAATTGAATACAAAAGGCACAATGCCGCCGTAAGTACAATAATAGACTCTTCATACGGTCGGTGCTTTGAGCATTCATTGTGAGACCAGTATTAGTTTCCGATACACCACTGCAGGTTCAATGTATTCCTTAGACCTTCACATTGACGATGAAACACAGAAATCGCATCGGAATTAAATACAAAAGGCACAATGCCCCCTTAAGTACAAGAATAGAGACTCTTCTTAAAGTCGGTGCTTTGAGCTCTCCCTGTGAGATCAGTGTTAGTTTCCGATGTCACTGCAGGTTCAATGTATTCCTTGGACATACACATTGACAATGAAACACTGAAATTAATTCCGCCCTAAGTGCAAGAAGTGTGAAACTTCTTAAAATCTGTGCTTTGATCCTTTCCTGTGAGACCAGTATTAGTTTCCGATACACCACTGCAGGTACAATGTATTCCTTGGACATACACGTTGACGATGAAACACTGAAATTACATCGGAATTAAATACAAAAGGCACAATGCCGCCCTAAGTGCAAGAAGAGTGAGTCTTCTTAGAGTCTGTGCTTTCATCCTTTCCTGTGCGACCAGTATTAGTTGCCGATACGCCACTGCAGGTTCAATGTATTCCTTGGACATTCACATTGTCGATGAAACATAGAAATCGCATCGGAATTAAATACAAATGGCACAATACCGCCTTAAGTACAAGAATAGAGACTTTTCTTACAGTCGTTGCTTTGAGCATTCCCTGTGACACCAGTATTAGTTTCCGATATACCACTGCAGGTTCAATGTATTCCTTGGACCTTCACATTGACGATGAAACACAGAAATCGCATCGGAATTAAACACAAAAAGCACAATGCCGCCTTAAGTACATAAATAGAGACTCTTCTTACAGTCGTTGTTAGAGCATTCCCTGTGAGACCATTATTAGTTTCCGATACACCACTGCAGTTTCCGTGTATTCCTTGGACCATCACATTGACGATGAAACACAGAAATGGCAACCGAATTAAATACAAAATGTACAATGCCTCCATAACTACAAGAATAGAGACTCTTCTTACAGTCGGTGGTTTGAGCATTCCCTGAGATACCAGTATTAGTTTCCGATACACCATTGCAGGTTCAATGTATTCCTTGGACCTTCACGTTGACGATGAAACACAGAATCGCATTGGAATTAAATACAAAAGGCACAATGCTGCCGTAAGTACAAGAATAGAGACTCTTCTTACAGTCGGTGCTTTGAGTATTCCCTGTGAGACCAGTATTAGCTTGTGATACACCACTGCAGGTTCAATCTGTTCCTTGGACCTTCATATTGACGATGAAACACAGAAATCGCATCGGAATTAAATACAAAAGGCACAATGCCACCATAAGTACAAGAATAGAGACTCTTAGTACAGTCGGTGCTTTGAGCATTTCCTGCAAGACGAGTATTAGTTTCCGTTACACCACTGCAGGTTCAATGTATACCTTAGACACACACATTGACGGAGAAACACTGAAATTAAATCGGAATTAGATACAAAAGGCACAATGCCGCCTTAAGTGCAAGAAGAGTGACATTTCTTACAGTCGGATCTTTGAGCATTCCCTGTGAGACCAGTATTAGTTTCCGATGCACCACTGCAGGTACAATGTATTCCATGGAAATTCACATTGACGATGAGACGAAGAAATCAGATCGGAATTAAATACAAAAGGCACAATGCCGCCTTAACCACAAGAATAGAGATTCTTCTTACAGTCGGTGCTTTGATCATTCCCTGTGAGACCAGTATTAGTTTCCGATACACCACAGCAGGTTCAAGGTATTCCTTGGACATACACATTGACGATCAAACACTGAATTTACATCGGAATTAATTACAAAAGGCACAAAGCCGCCTTAAGTGCAAGAAGAGTGAGACTTCTTAGAGACTGTGCTTTGATCCGTTCCTGTGAGAACAGTATTAGTTTCCGATACACCACTGCAGGTTCAATGTATTCCTTGGACATACACATTGACGATGAAACACAGAAATCGCATCGGAACTAAATACAAAAGGCACAATGCCACCTTAAGTACAAGAATAGAACCTCTTCCAGAAGTCGGTGCTTTGAGCATTCCGTGTGAAACCAGTATTAGTTTCCCATACACCACTGCAGGTTCAATGTATTACTTGGACATACACATTGACGATGAAACACAGAAATCGCAATGGAATTAAATAGAAAAGGCACAATGCCGCCGTAAGTACAAGAATAGAGACTCCTCTTAATGTCGGTGCTTTGAGCATTCCATGTGAGACCAGTATTAGTTTCCGATACACCACTGCAGGTTCAATGTATTCCTTGGACATACACAATGACAATGAAACACTGAAATTACATCGGAATTAAATACAAAAGGAACAATTCCGCCTTAAGTGCAAGAAGAGTGAAACTTCTTAAAATCTGGGCTTTGATCCTTTCCTGTAAGACCAGTATTAGTTTCCGATACACCACTACAGGTTCAATGTATTCCTTGGACCTTCACATTGACGATGAAACACCGAAATCGCATCGGAATAAAATACAAAAGAAACAATGCAGCCTTAAGGACAAGAATGCAGACTCATCTTACAGGCTGTGCTTTGAGCATTCCCTGTGAGACCAGTATTAGTTTCCGATACACCACTGCAGATTCAGTGTATTCCTTGGACATACACATTGACGATGAAACACAGAAATCGCATCGGAATTAAATACAAAAGGCACAATGCTGCCTTAAGTAGAAGAATAGAGACTCTTCTTACAGTCGGTGTTTTGAGCATTCCCTGTGAGACCAGTATCAGTTTCCGATACACCACTGCAGGTTCGATGTATTCCTTGGACATACACATTGACGATGAAACACTGAAAATACATCGTAATTAAATACAAAAGGTACAATGCTGCCTTAAGTGCAAGAAGAGTGAGACTTCTTAGAGTCTGTGCTTTTATCCATTCCTGTGCGACCAGTATCAGTTTCCGATACGCCACTGCAGGTTCAATGTATTCCATGGACCTTCACATAGACGATGAAACACCCGAATCGCATCGGAATTAAATACAAAAGGCACAATGGCGCCTTAAGTACAAGAATAGAGACTCTTCTTACAGTCGGTGCATTGAGCATTCCCTGTGAGACCAGTATTAGTTTCCGATACACCATTGCCGGTTCAATGAATTCTTTGGACCTTCACATTGACGATGTAACACAGATTTCGCATCGGAATTAAATACAAAATGCACAATGCCACCTTAAGTACAAGAATAGAGACTCTTCTTACAGTCGGTTTTTTGAGCATTCCCTTTGAGACCAGTATTAGTTTCCGATACACCATAGCAGGTTCAGTGAATTCCTTGGACCTTCACATTGACGATGAAACACAGAAATCGCATCGGAATTAAACACAAACGGCACAATGCCGCCTTAAGTACAAGAATAGAGACTCTTCTTACAGTCTTACAGTCGGTGTTTTGAGCATTCCCTGTGAGACCATGAAATTAGTACAAGTATGGAGACTCTTCTTACAGTCGGTGCTTTGAGCATTCCCTGTGAGGCCAGTATTTGTTTCCAACACACCACTCCAGATTCCATGTATTCCTTGCACATACACATTGACGATGAAACATTGAAATTAAACCGTAAATAAATACAAAAGGCACAATGCCGCCTTAAGTACGAGAAAAGTGAGTCATCTTTGAGTCTGTGCTTTGATCCTTTCCTGTGAGACCAGTATTAGTTTCCGATACATCACTGCAGGTTCAATGTGTTCCTTAGACCTTCACATTGACGATGAAACATAGAAGTCACATGGGAATTAAATACAAAAGGCACAATGCCGCCTTAAGTACAAGAATAGAGACTCTTCTTACAGTCGGTGCTTTGAGCATTCCCTGTGAGACCAGTATTAGTTTCCGATATACCACTGCAGGTTCAATGTATTACTTGGACATACGCATTGACGATGAAACACAGAAATCGCATCGGAATTAAATACAAAAGGCACAATGCCGCCTTACGTACAAGAACAGGGACTCTGCTTACAGTAGGTGCTTTGAGCATTCCCTGTGAGACCAGTATTAGTTTCCGATACACCACTGCAAATTCAATGTATTCCTTAGACATACACCTTGACGATGAAACACTGAAATTACATCGGAATGAAATACAAAAGGCACAATGCCGCCATAAGTACATGTATAGAGACTCTTCTTACAGTCGGTGCTTTGAGCATTCCCTGTGAGGCCGCTATAAGTTTCCGATACACCACTGCAGGTACGATGTATTCCTTGGACCTTCAAATTGACGATGAAACACAGAAATCGCATCGGAATTAAATACAAATTGCACAATGCCGCCTTAAGTACATGAATAGAGACTCTTCTTACAGTCGGTGCTTTGAGCATTCCCTCTGAGGCCAGTATTGTTTTCCGATACACCACTGCAGGTTCAATGTATTCCTTGGACATACACATTGACAATGAAACACAGAAATCGCATCGGAATTAATCACAAAAGGCACAGTGCCGCCATAAGTGCCAGAATAGAGACCCTTCTTACAGTCTGTCCTTTGAGCATTTCCTGTGAGACCAGTATTAGTTTCCGATACACCACAGCAGGTACAATGTATTCCTTGGAACTTCCAATTGACGATGAAACACAGAAATCGCATAGGAATTAAATACAAAATTCACAATGCCGCCTTAAGTACATGAATTGAGACTCTTCCTACCGTCGATGCTTTGATCATTCCCTGTGAGACCAGTATTAGTTTCCGATTCACCACTGCAGGTTCAATGGATTCCTTGGACATACACATTTACGATGAAACACAGAAGTCGCCTCGGAATTAATACAAAAGGAACAATGCCGCCTTACATACAAGAATAGAGCCTCTTCTTACACTCGGTGCTTTGAGCATTCGCTGTGAGACCAGTATTAGTTTCCGATACACCACTCCAGGTTCAATGTAATCCTTGGACATACTCATTGACGATGAAACACTGATAATACATCGGTATTAAATACAAAAGGGACAATGCCGCCTTAACTGCAAGATGAGTGAGACTTCTTAGAGTCTGTGCTTTGATCCTTTCGTGTGAGACCTGTATTAGTTTCCGAAATACCACTGCAGGTTCATTGTATTCCTTGGACCTTCGCATTGACGAAGAAACACAGAAATCGCAGTGGAACTAAATTCGAAAGGCACAATGCCACCTTACGTACTAGAATAGAGACCCTTCTTACAGTCGGTGCTTTGAGCATTCCCTGCGAGACCAGTACTAGTTTCCGATACACAACTGCAGGTACAATGTATTCCTTGGACATTCACATTGCCGATGGAACACAGAAATGGCATCGGAATTAAATACAAATAGCACAATGCCGCCTTAAGTACAAGAATAGAGAGTCTTCTTAGTCGGTACTTTGAGCATTCCCTGTGAGAACAGTATTAGTTTCCTTTACACCACTGCAGGGCCTATGTATTCCATGGACCTTCACATTGAAGATGAAACACAGAAATCGCATCGGCATTAAATACAAATGGCACAATGCCGCCTCAAGTACAAGAATAGAGACTGTTCTTACAGTCGGTGCATTGAGCATTCCCTGTGAGACCAGTATTAGTTTCCGATACACCATTGCCGGTTCAATGAATTCTTTGGACCTTCACATTGACGATGTAACACAGAATTCGCATCGGAATTAAATACAAAATGCACAATGCCACCTTAAGTACAAGAATAGAGACTCTTCTTACAGTCGGTTCTTTGAGCATTCCCTTTGAGACCAGTATTAGTTTCCGATTCACCATAGCAGGTTCAGTGAATTCCTTGGACCTTCGCAATGACGATGAAACACAGAAATCGCATCGGAATTAAATACAAACGGCACAATGCCGCCTTAAGTACAAGAATAGAGGCTCTTCTTACAGTCGGTGCTTCGAGCATTCCCCGTGAGACCAGTATTAGCTAGCGATACACCACTGCAGGTCCAATGTATTCCATGGACATACACATTAACGATGAAACACTGAAATTACATCGGAATTAAATACAAAACGCACAATGCCGCCATAAGTGCAAGAAGAGTGGGACTTCTTCGAGTCTGTGCTTTGATGCATTCCTGTGAGACCAGTATTAGCTTCCGATACGCCACTGCAGGTTCAAAGTATTCCTTGGACATACACATTGACGATGAAACACAGAAATCGCATCGAAATTAAATAGAAAAGGCACAATGCCGCCTTAAGTACAAGAATAAAGACTCCTCTTAAAGTCGGTGCTTTGAGCATTCCGTGTGAGACCAGTATTAGTTTCCGATACACCACTGCAGGTTCAATGTATTCCTTGGACATACACAATGACAATGAAACACTGAAATTACATCGGAATTAAATACAAAAGGAACAATTCCGCCTTAAGTGCAAGAAGAGTGAAACTTCTTAAAATCTGTGCTTTGATCCTTTCCTGTGAGACCAGTATTAGTTTCCGATACACCACTACAGGTTCAATGTATTCCTTGGACCTTCACATTGACGATGAAACACCGAAACCGCATCGGAATAAAATACAAAAGAAACAATGCAGCCTTAAGGACAAGAATGCAGACTCATATTACAGGCTGTGCTTTGAGCATTCCCTGTGAGACCAGTATTAGTTTCCGATACACCACTGCAGGTTCAATGTATTCCTTGGACATACACAATGACAATGAAACACTGAAATTACATCGAAATTAAATACAAAAGGAACAATTCCGCCTTAAGTGCAAGAAGAGTGAAACTTCTTAAAATCTGTGCTTTGAGCATTCCCTTTGAGACCAGTATTAGTTTCCGATACACCATAGCAGGTTCAGTGAATTCCTTGGACCTTCACATTGACTATGAAACACAGAAATCGCATCGGAATTAAATACAAACGGCACAATGCCGCCTTAAGTACAAGAATAGAGTCTCTTCTTACAGTCGGTGCTTTGAGCATTCCCCGTGAGACCAGTATTAGCTTGCGATACACCACTGCAGGTCCAATGTATTCCGTGGACATACACATTGACGATGAAACACTGAAATTACATCGGAATGAAATCCAAAACGCACAATGCCGCCTTAAGTGCAAGAAGAGTGGGACTTCTTAGAGTCTGTGCTTTGATCCATTCCTGTGAGACGAGTATTAGCTTCCGGTACGCCACTGCAGGTTCAATGTATTCCTTGGACATACACATTGACGATGAAACACAGAAATCGTATCGGAATTAAATACAAAAGGCACAATGCCGCCTTATGTACAGGAATAGAGACTCTTCTTACAGTCGTTGTTTGAGCATTCCCTGTGAGACCAGTATTAGTTTCCGATACACCACAGCAAGTTCAATGTATTCCTTGGACCTTCACATTGACGATGAAACACCGAAATCGCATCGGAATTAAATACAAAAGGCGCAATGCCGCCTTAAGTACAAGAATAGAGACTCTTCTTACAGTCGGTGTTTGAGCAATCCCTGTGAGACCAGTATTAGTTTCCGATACACCACTGCAGGTCCAATGTATTCCTTAGACATACACATTGGCGATGAAGCCCTGAAATTACAGCGGAATTAAATACAAAAGGCACAATGCCGCCTTAAGTACAAGTAAAGTGAGACTTCTTTGAGTCTGTGCTTTGATCCTTTCCTGTGAGACCAGTATTAGTTTCCGATTCACCACTGCAGGTTCAATGTATTCCTTGGACATACACCTTGACGATGAAACACAGAAATCGCATCGGAATTAAATACAAAAGGCACAATGCCCCCTTAAGTACAAGAATAGAGACTCTTCTTACAGTCTTACAGTCGGTGTTTCGAGCATTCCCTGTGAGACCATGAAATTAGTACAACTATGGAGACTCTTCTTACAGTCGGTGCTTTGAACATTCCCTGTGAGACCAGTATTAGTTCCCGACACACCACTCCAGGTTCAATGTATTCCTTGGACTTACACATTGACGATGAAACACTGAAATTAAATCGGAATGAAATACAAAAGGGACAATGCCGCCTTGAGTGCAAGATGTGTGAGACTTCTTAGAGTCCATGCTATGATCCTTTATTGTGAGACCAGTATTAGTTTCCGATACATCACTGCAGCTTCAATGTGTTCCTTGGACCTTCACATTGACGATGAGACATAGAAGTCACATGGGAATTAAATACAAAAGGCACAATGCCGCTTTAAGTACAAGAATAGAGACTATTCTTACAGTCGGTGATTTGAGCATTCCCTGTGAGACCAGTATTAGTTTCCGATATACCACTGCAGGTTCAATGTATTCCTTGGACATACGCATTGACGATGAAACACAGAAATCGCATCGGAATTAAATACAAAAGGCACAATGCCGCCTTACGTACAAGAATAGAGACTCTTCTTACAGTCGGTGCTTTGAGCATTCCCTGTGAGACCAGTATTAGTTTCCGATACACCACTGCAGGTTCAATGTATTCCTTAGACATACACCTTGACGATGAAACACTGAAATTAGATCGGAATCATATACAAAAGGCACAATGCCGCCATAAGTGCATGAATAGCGACTCTTCTTACAGTCGGTGCTTTGAGCATTACCTGTGAGGCCAGTATTATTTTCCGATACACCACTGCAGGTACAATATATTCCTTGGACCTTCAAATTGACGATGAATCACAGAAATCGCATCGAAATTACATACAAAAGGTACAATGCCGCCTTAAATACATGAATTGAGACTCTTCCTACCGTCGATGCTTTGATCATTTCCTGTGAGACCAGTATTAGTTTCCGATACACCACTGCAGGTTCAATGGATTCCATGGACATACACATTTACGATGAAACACAGAAATCGCCTCGGAATTAATACAAAAGGCACAATGCCGCCTTACATACAAGAATAGAGCCTCTTCTTACACTCGGTGCTTTGAGCATTCGCTGTGAGACCAGTATTAGTTTCCGATACACCACTCCAGGTTCAATGTATTCCTTGGACATACTCATTGACGATGAAACACTGATATTTCATCGGTATTAAATACAAAAGGAACAATGCCGCCTTAACTGCAAGATGAGTGAGACATCTTAGAGTCAGTGCTTTGATCCTTTCCTGTGAGACCTGTATTAGTTTCCGATACACCACTGCAGGTTCATTGTATTCCTTGGACCTTCGCATTGACGAAGAAACACAGAAATAGCAGTGGAACTAAATTCAAAAGGCACAATGTCGCCTTACGTACAAGAATAGAGACTCCTCTTACAGTCGGTGCTTTGAGCATTCCCTGTGAGACCAGTATTAGTTTCTGATGCACCACTGCAGGTTCAATGTATTCCTTAGACATACACATTGACGATGAAACCCTGAAATTACGTCGGAATTAAATACAAAAGGCCCAATGCCGCCTTAAGTACAAGTAAAGTGAGACTTCTTTGAGTCTGTCCTTTGATCCTTTCCTGTGGGACCAGTATTAGTTTCCGATTCACCACTGCAGGTTCAATGTATTCCTTGGACATACACCTTGACGATGAAACACAGAAATCGCATCGGAATTAAATACAAAAGGCACAATGCCCCCTTAAGTACAAGAATAGAGACTCTTCTTACAGTCTTACAGTCGGTGTTTTGAGCATTCCCTGTGAGACCATGAAATTAGTACAAGTATGGAGACTCTACTGACAGTCGGTGCTTTGAGCATTCCCTGTGAGACCAGTATTAGCTTCCGACACACCACCCCAGGTTCAATGTATTCCTTGGACATACACATTGACGATGAAACACTGAAATTAAATCGGAATGAAATACAAAAGGGACAATGCCGCCTTGAGTGCAAGATGTGTGAGACTTCTTAGAGTCCGTGCTTTGATCCTTTTCTGTGAGACCAGTATTAGTTTCCGATACATCACTGCAGGTTCAATGTGTTCCTTGGTCCTTCACATTGACGATGAAACATAGAAGTCACATGGGAATTAAATACAAAAGGCACAATGCCGCCTTAAGTACTACAATAGAGAATCTTCTTACAGTCGGTGCTTTGAGCATTCCCTGTGAGACCAGTATTAGTTTCCGATATACCACTGCAGCTTCAATGTATTCCTTCGACATACGCATTGCCGATAAAACACAGAAATCGCATCGGAATTAAATGCAAAAGAAAAAATGCCGCCTTACGTACAAGAATAGAGACTCTTCTTACAGTCGGTGCTTTGAGCATTCCCTGTGAGGCCAGTATTAGTTTCCGATACACCACTACAGGCACTATGTATTCCTTGGACCTTCAAATTGACGATGAAACACAGAAATCGCATCGGAATTAAATACAAAATGCACAATGCCGCCTTAAGTACAAGAATAGAGACTCTTCTAACAGTCGGTGCTTTGAGCATTCCCTTTGAGACCAGTATTGTTTTCCGATACACCACTGCAGGTTCAATGTATTCCTTGGACATACACACTGACAATGAAACACAGAAATCGCAGCGGAATTAAACACAAAAGGCACAATGCCGCCATAAGTGCCAGAATAGAGACCCTTCTTACAGTCGGTGCTTTGAGCATTCCCTGTGAGACCAGTATGAGTTTGCGATACACCACAGCAGGTACAATGTATCTCTTGGAATCTCCAATTGACGATGAAACACAGAAATCGTATCGGAATTAAATACAATAGGCACAATGCCGCCTTACGTACAAGAATAGAGACTCTTCTAACAGTCGGTGTTTTGAGCATTCCCTGTGAGAAAAGTATTAGTTTCCGATACACCACTCCAGGTTCAATGTATTCCTTGGACATACTCATTGACGATGAAACACTTAAATTACATCGGAATTAAATACAAAAGGAACAATGCCGCCTTAACGGCAAGATGAGTGAGACTTCTTAGAGTCTGTGCTTTGATCCCTTCCTGTGAGACCAGTTTTAGTTTCCGATACACCACTGCAGGTTCAATGTATTACTTGGACCTTCGCATTGACGATGAAACACAGATATCGAATCGGAACTAAATACAAATGGCACAATGCCGCAATAAGTACAAGAATAGAGATTCTTCTTACAGTCGGTGGTTTGAACATTCCCTGTGAGACCAATTTTAGTTTCCGCTATACCACTGCAGGTTCAATATATTCCTTAGACATATACATTGACGATGAAACACTAAAATTACATCGGAATTAAATACAAATGGCACAATGCCGCCATAAGTGCAAGAATGGAGACTCCTCTTACAGTCGGTGCTTTGAGCATTCCCTATGAGACCAGTATTAGTTTCCGATACACCACTGCAGGTTCAATGTATTCCTTTGACCTTCGCATTGACGGTGAAACACAGATATCGCATCGGAATTAAATACAAAAGGCACAATGCCGCCTGAAGTACAAGAATAGAGACTCTTCTTACAGTCGGTGCTTTGAGCATTCCCTGTGAAACCAGTATTAGTTTCCGATACACCACTGCAGGTTCAATGTATTCCTTGGACATACGCATTGACGATGAAACACAGAAATCGCATCGGAATTAAACACAAAAGGCACAAGGCCGCCTTACGTACAGGAATAGAGACTTTTCTTACAGTCGGTTCTTTGAGCATTCCCTGTGAGACCAGTATTAGTTTCCCATACACCACTGCAGCTTCAATGTATTCCTTAGACATACACATTGACGATGAAACACTGAAATCACATCGGTATTAAATACAAAAGGAACAATGCCGCCTTAACTGCTAGATGAGTGAGACTTCTTAGAGTCTGTGCTTTGATCCTTTCCTGTGAGACCAGTATTAGTTTCCGATACACCACAGCGGGTACAATGTATTCCTTGGAACTTCACATTGACGATGAAACACAGAAATCGCATCGGAATTAAATACAAAATGCACAATGCCGCCTTAAGTACAAGAATTGAGACTCTTCCTACAGTCGATGCTTTGAGCATTCCCTGTGAGACCAGTTGTAGCTTCCGATACACCACTGCAGGTTCAATGTATTCCTTGGTCATACGCATTGACGATGAAACACAGAAATCACCTCGGAATTAATACAAAAGGCACAATGCCGCCTTACGTACAAGAATAGAGACTCTTCTTACAGTCGGTGCTTTGAGCATTCCCTGTGAGACCAGTACTAGTTTCCGATACACAACTGCAGGTACAATGTATTCCTTGGACCTTCACATTGACGATGGAACACAGAAATGGAATCGGAATTAAATACAAATGGCACAATGCCGCCTTAAGTACAAGAATAGAGAGTCTTCTTACAGTCGGTACTTTGAGCATTCCCTGTGAGACCAGTATTAGTTTCCCATACACCACAGCAGGGTTTATGTATTCCTTGGACCTGCGCATTGACGATGAAACACAGAAATCGCATCGGAACTAAATACAAAATGCACAATGCTGCAAAAAGTACAAGAATAGAGACTCTGCTTACAGTCGGTGCTTTGAGCATTCCCTGTGAGACCAGTATTAGTTTCCGATACACCACTGCAGGTTCAATGAATTCCTTAGACATACACATTGACGATGAAACACTGAAATTACATCGGAATTAAATACAAAAGGCACAATGCCGCCATAAGTGCAAGAACAGAGACTCCTCTTACAGTCGGTGCTTTGAGCTTTCCCTGTGAGACCAGTATTGGTTTCCGATACACCACTCCAAGTTCAATGTATTCCTTGGACATACTCATTGACGATGAAACACTGAAATTACATCGGAATTAAATACAAAAGGATCAATGCCGCCTTAACGGCAAGATGAGTAAGACTTCTTAGGGTCTGTGCTTTGATCCTTTCCTGTGAGACCAGTATTATTTTCCGATACACCACTGCAGGTACAATGTATTCCTTGGACATACACGTTGACGATGAAACACTGAAATTACATCGGAATTAAATACAAAAGGCACAATGCCGCCCTAAGTGCAAGAAGAGTGAGTCTTCTTAGAGTCTGTGCTTTGATCCTTTCCTGTGAGATCAGTTTTAGTTTCCGATACACCACTGCAGATTCAATGTATTCCTTGGACATACACATTGACGATGAAACACAGAAATTACATCGTAAATAAATACAAAAGGTACAATGCCGCCTTAAGAGCAAGAAGAGTAAGTCTTCTTAGAGTCTGTGCTTTCATCCTTTCCTGTGCGACCAGTATTAGTTGCCGATACGCCACTGCAGGTTCAATGTATTCCTTGGACATTCACATTGTCGATGAAACATAGAAATCGCATCGGAATTAAATACAAATGGCACAATACCGCCTTAAGTACAAGAATAGAGACTTTTCTTACAGTCGTTGCTTTGAGCATTCCCTGTGACACCAGTATTAGTTTCCGATATACCACTGCAGGTTCAATGTATTCCTTGGACCTTCACATTGACGATGAAACACAGAAATCGCATCGGAATTAAACAAAAAAAGCACAATGCCGCCTTAAGTACCAAAATAGAGACTCTTCTTACAGTCGTTGTTAGAGCATTCCCTGTGAGACCATTATTAGTTTCCGATACACCACTGCAGTTTCCGTGTATTCCTTGGACCATCACATTGACGATGAAACACAGAAATGGCAACCGAATTAAATACAAAATGTACAATGCCTCCATAACTACAAGAATAGAGACTCTTCTTCCAGTCGGTGGTTTGAGCATTCCCTGAGATACCAGTATTAGTTTCCGATACACCATTGCAGGTTCAATGTATTCCTTGGACCTTCACGTTGACGATGAAACACAGAATCGCATTGGAATTAAATACAAAAGGCACAATGCCGCCGTAAGTACAAGAATAGAGACTCTTCTTACAGTCGGTGCTTTGAGTATTCCCTGTGAGACCAGTATTAGCTTGTGATACACCACTGCAGGTTCAATCTGTTCCTTGGACCTTCATATTGACGATGAAACACAGAAATCGCATCGGAATTAAATACAAAAGGCACAATGCCACCATAAGTACAAGAATAGAGACTCTTAGTACAGTCGGTGCTTTGAGCATTTCCTGCAAGACGAGTATTAGTTTCCGTTACACCACTGTAGATTCCATGTATACCTTAGACACACACATTGACGGAGAAACACTGAAATTAAATCGGAATTAGATACAAAAGGCACAATGCCGCCTTAAGTGCAAGAAGAGTGACATTTCTTACAGTCGGATCTTTGAGCATTCCCTGTGAGACCAGTATTAGTTTCCGATACACCACTGCAGGTACAATGTATTCCATGGAAATTCACATTGACGATGAGACGAAGAAATCAGATCGGAATTAAATACAAAAGGCACAATGCCGCCTTAACCACAAGAATAGAGATTCTTCTTACAGTCGGTGCTTTGATCATTCCCTGTGAGACCAGTATTAGTTTCCGATACACCACAGCAGGTTCAAGGTATTCCTTGGACATACACATTGACGATCAAACACTGAAATTACATCGGAATTAATTACAAAAGGCACAAAGCCGCCTTAAGTGCAAGAAGAGTGAGACTTCTTAGAGACTGTGCTTTGATCCGTTCCTGTGAGAACAGTATTAGTTTCCGATACACCACTGCAGGTTCAATGTATTCCTTGGACATACACATTGACGATGAAACACAGAAATCGCATCGGAACTAAATACAAAATGCACAATGCTGCAAAAAGTACAAGAATAGAGACTCTGCTTACAGTCGGTGCTTTGAGCATTCCCTGTGAGACCAGTATTAGTTTCCGATACACCACTGCAGGTTCAATGAATTCCTTAGACATACACATTGACGATGAAACACTGAAATTACATCGGAATTAAATACAAAAGGCACAATGCCGCCATAAGTGCAAGAACAGAGACTCCTCTTACAGTCGGTGCTTTGAGCTTTCCCTGTGAAACCAGTATTGGTTTCCGATACACCACTCCAAGTTCAATGTATTCCTTGGACATACTCATTGACGATGAAACACTGAAATTACATCGGAATTAAATACAAAAGGATCAATGCCGCCTTAACGGCAAGATGAGTAAGACTTCTTAGGGTCTGTGCTTTGATCCTTTCCTGTGAGACCAGTATTATTTTCCGATACACCACTGCAGGTACAATGTATTCCTTGGACATACACGTTGACGATGAAACACTGAAATTACATCGGAATTAAATACAAAAGGCACAATGCCGCCCTAAGTGCAAGAAGAGTGAGTCTTCTTAGAGTCTGTGCTTTGATCATTTCCTGTGAGATCAGTTTTAGTTTCCGATACACCACTGCAGATTCAATGTATTCCTTGGACATACACATTGACGATGAAACACAGAAATTACATCGTAAATAAATACAAAAGGTACAATGCCGCCTTAAGAGCAAGAAGAGTAAGTCTTCTTAGAGTCTGTGCTTTCATCCTTTCCTGTGCGACCAGTATTAGTTGCCGATACGCCACTGCAGGTTCAATGTATTCCTTGGACATTCACATTGTCGATGAAACATAGAAATCGCATCGGAATTAAATACAAATGGCACAATACCGCCTTAAGTACAAGAATAGAGACTTTTCTTACAGTCGTTGCTTTGAGCATTCCCTGTGACACCAGTATTAGTTTCCGATATACCACTGCAGGTTCAATGTATTCCTTGGACCTTCACATTGACGATGAAACACAGAAATCGCATCGGAATTAAACACAAAAAGCACAATGCCGCCTTAAGTACAAAAATAGAGACTCTTCTTACAGTCGTTGTTAGAGCATTCCCTGTGAGACCATTATTAGTTTCCGATACACCACTGCAGTTTCCGTGTATTCCTTGGACCATCACATTGACGATGAAACACAGAAATGGCAACCGAATTAAATACAAAATGTACAATGCCTCCATAACTACAAGAATAGAGACTCTTCTTACAGTCGGTGGTTTGAGCATTCCCTGAGATACCAGTATTAGTTTCCGATACACCATTGCAGGTTCAATGTATTCCTTGGACCTTCACGTTGACGATGAAACACAGAATCGCATTGGAATTAAATACAAAAGGCACAATGCCGCCGTAAGTACAAGAATAGAGACTCTTCTTACAGTCGGTGCTTTGAGTATTCCCTGTGAGACCAGTATTAGCTTGTGATACACCACTGCAGGTTCAATCTGTTCCTTGGACCTTCATATTGACGATGAAACACAGAAATCGCATCGGAATTAAATACAAAAGGCACAATGCCACCATAAGTGCAAGAATAGAGACTCTTAGTACAGTCGGTGCTTTGAGCATTTCCTGCAAGACGAGTATTAGTTTCCGTTACACCACTGTAGATTCCATGTATACCTTAGACACACACATTGACGGAGAAACACTGAAATTAAATCGGAATTAGATACAAAAGGCACAATGCCGCCTTAAGTGCAAGAAGAGTGACATTTCTTACAGTCGGATCTTTGAGCATTCCCTGTGAGACCAGTATTAGTTTCCGATACACCACTGCAGGTACAATGTATTCCATGGAAATTCACATTGACGATGAGACGAAGAAATCAGATCGGAATTAAATACAAAAGGCACAATGCCGCCTTAACCACAAGAATAGAGATTCTTCTTACAGTCGGTGCTTTGATCATTCCCTGTGAGACCAGTATTAGTTTCCGATACACCACAGCAGGTTCAAGGTATTCCTTGGACATACACATTGACGATCAAACACTGAAATTACATCGGAATTAATTACAAAAGGCACAAAGCCGCCTTAAGTGCAAGAAGAGTGAGACTTCTTAGAGACTGTGCTTTGATCCGTTCCTGTGAGAACAGTATTAGTTTCCGATACACCACTGCAGGTTCAATGTATTCCTTGGACATACACATTGACGATGAAACACAGAAATCGCATCGGAACTAAATACAAAAGGCACAATGCCACCTTAAGTACAAGAATAGAGACTCTTCCAGAAGTCGGTGCTTTGAGCATTCCGTGTGAAACGAGTATTAGTTTCCCATACACCACTGCAGGTTCAATGTATTACTTGGACGTACACATTGACGATGAAACACAGAAATCGCATCGGAATTAAATAGAAAAGGCACAATGCCGCCGTAAGTACAAGAATAGAGACTCCTCTTAATGTCGGTGCTTTGAGCATTCCGTGTGAGACCAGTATTAGTTTCCGATACACCACTGCAGGTTCAATGTATTCCTTGGACATACACAATGACAATGAAACACTGAAATTACATCGGAATTAAATACAAAAGGAACAATTCCGCCTTAAGTGCAAGAAGAGTGAAACTTCTTAAAATCTGTGCTTTGATCCTTTCCTGTAAGACCAGTATTAGTTTCCGATACACCACTACAGGTTCAATGTATTCCTTGGACCTTCACATTGACGATGAAACACCGAAATCGCATCGGAATAAAATACAAAAGAAACAATGCAGCCTTATGGACAAGAATGCAGACTCATCTTACAGGCTGTGCTTTGAGCATTCCCTGTGAGACCAGTATTAGTTTCCGATACACCACTGCAGATTCAGTGTATTCCTTGGACATACACATTGACGATGAAACACAGAAATCGCATCGGAATTAAATATAAAAGGCACAATGCTGCCTTAAGTAGAAGAATAGAGACTCTTCTTACAGTCGGTGTTTTGAGCATTCCCTGTGAGACCAGTATCAGTTTCCGATACACCACTGCAGGTTCGATGTATTCCTTGGACATACACATTGACGATGAAACACTGAAAATACATCGTAATTAAATACAAAAGGTACAATGCTGCCTTAAGTGCAAGAAGAGTGAGACTTCTTAGAGTCTGTGCTTTTAACCATTCCTGTGCGACCAGTATCAGTTTCCGATACGCCACTGCAGGTTCAATGTATTCCATGGACCTTCACATAGACGATGGAACACCCGAATCGCATCGGAATTAAATACAAAAGGCACAATGGCGCCTTAAGTACAAGAATAGAGACTCTTCTTACAGTCGGTGCATTGAGCATTCCCTGTGAGACCAGTATTAGTTTCCGATACACCATTGCCGGTTCAATGAATTCTTTGGACCTTCACATTGACGATGTAACACAGATTTCGCATCGGAATTAAATACAAAATGCACAATGCCACCTTAAGTACAAGAATAGAGACTCTTCTTACAGTCGGTTTTTTGAGCATTCCCTTTGAGACCAGTATTAGTTTCCGATACACCATAGCAGGTTCAGTGAATTCCTTGGACCTTCACATTGACGATGAAACACAGAAATCGCATCGGAATTAAACACAAACGGCACAATGCCGCCTTAAGTACAAGAATAGAGACTCTTCTTACAGTCTTACAGTCGGTGTTTTGAGCATTCCCTGTGAGACCATGAAATTAGTACAAGTATGGAGACTCTTCTTACAGTCGGTGCTTTGAGCATTCCCTGTGAGACCAGTATTTGTTTCCGACACACCACTCCAGGTTCCATGTATTCCTTGCACATACACATTGACGATGAAACACTGAAATTAAACCGTAAATAAATACAAAAGGCACAATGCCGCCTTAAGTACGAGAAAAGTGAGTCATCTTTGAGTCTGTGCTTTGATCCTTTCCTGTGAGACCAGTATTAGTTTCCGATACATCACTGCAGGTTCAATGTGTTCCTTAGACCTTCACATTGACGATGAAACATAGAAGTCACATGGGAATTAAATACAAAAGGCACAATGACGCCTTAAGTACAAGAATAGAGACTCTTCTTACAGTCGGTGCTTTGAGCATTCCCTGTGAGACCAGTATTAGTTTCCGATATACCACTGCAGGTTCAATGTATTACTTGGACATACGCATTGACGATGAAACACAGAAATCGCATCGGAATTAAATACAAAAGGCACAATGCCGCCTTACGTACAAGAACAGAGACTCTGCTTACAGTAGGTGTTTTGAGCATTCCCTGTGAGACCAGTATTAGTTTCCGATACACCACTGCAAATTCAATGTATTCCTTAGACATACACCTTGACGATGAAACACTGAAATTACATCGGAATGAAATACAAAAGGCACAATGCCGCCATAAGTACATGTATAGAGACTCTTCTTACAGTCGGTGCTTTGAGCATTCCCTGTGACCGCTATAAGTTTCCTATACACCACTGCAGGTACAATGTATTCCTTGGACCTTCAAATTGACGATGAAACACAGAAATCGCATCGGAATTAAATACAAAATGCACAATGCCGCCTTAAGTACAAGAATAGAGACTCTTCGTACAGTCGGTGCTTTGAGCATTCCCTCTGAGGCCAGTATTGTTTTCCGATACACCACTGCAGGTTCAATGTATTCCTTGGACATACACATTGACAATGAAACACAGAAATCGCATCGGAATTAATCACAAAAGGCACAGTGCCGCCATAAGTGCCAGAATAGAGACCCTTCTTACAGTCTGTGCTTTGAGCATTCCCTGTGAGACCAGTATTAGTTTCCGATACACCACAGCAGGTACAATGTATTCCTTGGAACTTCCAATTGACGATGAAACACAGAAATCGCATAGGAATTAAATACAAAATTCACAATGCCGCCTTAAGTACATGAATTGAGACTCTTCCTACCGTCGATGCTTTGATCATTCCCTGTGAGACCAGTATTAGTTTCCGATACACCACTGCAGGTTCAATGGATTCCTTGGACATACACATTTACGATGAAACACAGAAGTCGCCTCGGAATTAATACAAAAGGAACAATGCCGCCTTACATACAAGAATAGAGCCTCTTCTTACACTCGGTGCTTTGAGCATTCGCTGTGAGGCCAGTATTAGTTTCCGATACACCACTCCAGGTTCAATGTATTCCTTGGACATACTCATTGACGATGAAACACTGATAATACATCGGTATTAAATACAAAAGGGACAATGCCGCCTTAACTGCAAGATGAGTGAGACTTCTTAGAGTCTGTGCTTTGATCCTTTCGTGTGAGACCTGTATTAGTTTCCGAAATACCACTGCAGGTTCATTGTATTCCTTGGACCTTCGCATTGACGAAGAAACACAGAAATCGTAGTGGAACTAAATTCGAAAGGCACAATGCCGCCTTACGTACTAGAATAGAGACTCCTCTTACAGTCGGTGCTTTGAGCATTCCCAGTGAGACCAGTATTAGTTTCTGATACACCACTGCTGGTTCAATGTATTCCTTAGACATACACATTGACAATGAAACACTGAAATTACATCGGAATTAAATACAAAAGTCACAATGCTGCCATAAGTGCTAGAACATAGACTCTTCTTACAGTCGGTGCTTTGAGCATTCCCTGCGAGACCAGTACTAGTTTCCGATACACAACTGCAGGTACAATGTATTCCTTGGACATCCACATTGCCGATGGAACACAGAAATGGCATCGGAATTAAATACAAATAGCACAATGCCGCCTTAAGTACAAGAATAGAGAGTCTTCTTAGTCGGTACTTTGAGCATTCCCTGTGAGAACAGTATTAGTTTCCTATACACCACTGCAGGGTCTATGTATTCCATGGACCTTCACATTGAAGATGAAACACAGAAATCGCATCGGCAACAAATACAAATGGCACAATGCCGCCTTAAGTACAAGAATAGAGACTGTTCTTACAGTCGGTGCATTGAGCATTCCCTGTGGGACCAGTATTAGTTTCCGATACACCATTGCCGGTTCAATGAATTCTTTGGACCTTCACATTGACGATGTAACACAGAATTCGCATCGGAATTAAATACAAAATGCACAATGCCACCTTAAGTACAAGAATAGGGACTCTTCTTACAGTCGGTTCTTTGAGCATTCCCTTTGAGACCAGTATTAGTTTCCGATTCACCATAGCAGGTTCAGTGAATTCCTTGGACCTTCGCAATGACGATGAAACACAGAAATCGCATCGGAATTAAATACAAACGGCACAATGCCGCCTTAAGTACAAGAATAGAGACTCTTCTTACAGTCGGTGCTTCGAGCATTCCCCGTGAGACCAGTATTAGCTAGCGATACACCACTGCAGGTTCAATGTATTCCATGGACATACACATTAACGATGAAACACTGAAATTACATCGGAATTAAATACAAAACGCACAATGCCGCCATAAGTGCAAGAAGAGTGGGACTTCTTCGAGTCTGTGCTTTGATGCATTCCTGTGAGACCAGTATTAGCTTCCGATACGCCACTGCAGGTTCAATGTATTCCTTGGACATACACATTGACGATGAAACACAGAAATCGCATCGAAATTAAATAGAAAAGGCACAATGCCGCCTTAAGTACAAGAATAGAGACTCCTCTTAAAGTCGGTGCTTTGAGCATTCCGTGTGAGACCAGTATTAGTTTCCGATACACCACTGCAGGTTCAATGTATTCCTTGGACATACACAATGACAATGAAACACTGAAATTACATCGGAATTAAATACAAAAGGAACAATTCCGCCTTAAGTGCAAGAAGAGTGAAACTTCTTAAAATCTGTGCTTTGATCCTTTCCTGTGAGACCAGTATTAGTTTCCGATACACCACTACAGGTTCAATGTATTCCTTGGACCTTCACATTGACGAAGAAACACCGAAACCGCATCGGAATAAAATACAAAAGAAACAATGCAGCCTTAAGGACAAGAATGCAGACTCATATTACAGGCTGTGCTTTGAGCATTCCCTGTGAGACCAGTATTAGTTTCCGATACACCACTGCAGGTTCAATGTATTCCTTGGACATACACAATGACAATGAAACACTGAAATTACATCGAAATTAAATACAAAAGGAACAATTCCGCCTTAAGTGCAAGAAGAGTGAAACTTCATAAAATCTGTGCTTTGATCCTTTCCTGTGAGACCAGTATTAGTTTCCGATACACCACTGCAGGCTCAATGTATTCCTTGGACCTTCACATAGACGATTAAACACCGGAATCGCATCGGAATTAAATACAAAAGGCACAATGCCGCCTTAAGTACAAGAATAGAGACTCTTCTTATAGTCGGTGCATTGAGCATTCCCTGTGAGACAAGTATTAGTTTCCGATACACCATTGCCGGTTCAATGAATTCTTTGGACCTTCACATTGACGATGTAACACAGAATTCGCATCGGAATTAAATACAAAATGCACAATGCCACTTTAAGTACAAGAATAGAGACTCTTCTTACAGTCGGTTCTTTGAGCATTCCCTTTGAGACCAGTATTAGTTTCCGATACACCATAGCAGGTTCAGTGAATTCCTTGGACCTTCACATTGACTATGAAACACAGATATCGCATCGGAATTAAATACAAACGGCACAATGCCGCCTTAAGTACAAGAATAGAGACTCTTCTTACAGTCGGTGCTTTGAGCATTCCCCGTGAGACCAGTATTAGCTTGCGATACACCACTGCAGGTCCAATGTATTCCGTGGACATACACATTGACGATGAAACACTGAAATTACATCGGAATGAAATCCAAAACGCACAATGCCGCCTTAAGTGCAAGAAGAGTGGGACTTCTTAGAGTCTGTGCTTTGATCCATTCCTGTGAGACGAGTATTAGCTTCCGGTACGCCACTGCAGGTTCAATGTATTCCTTGGACATACACATTGACGATGAAACACAGAAATCGTATCGGAATTAAATACAAAAGGCACAATGCCGCCTTATGTACAGGAATAGAGACTCTTCTTACAGTCGTTGTTTGAGCATTCCCTGTGAGACCAGTATTAGTTTCCGATACACCACAGCAAGTTCAATGTATTCCTTGGACCTTTACATTGACGATGAAACACCGAAATCGCATCGGAATTAAATACAAAAGGCGCAATGCCGCCTTAAGTACAAGAATAGAGACTCTTCTTACAGTCGGTGTTTGAGCAATCCCTGTGAGACCAGTATTAGTTTCCGATACACCACTGCAGGTCCAATGTATTCCTTAGACATACACATTGGCGATGAAGCCCTGAAATTACATCGGAATTAAATACAAAAGGCACAATGCCGCCTTAAGTACAAGTAAAGTGAGACTTCTTTGAGTCTGTGCTTTGATCCTTTCATGTGTGACCAGTATTAGTTTCCGATTCACCACTGCAGGTTCAATGTATTCCTTGGACATACACCTTGACGATGAAACACAGAAATCGCATCGGAATTAAATACAAAAGGCACAATGCCCCCTTAAGTACAAGAATAGAGACTCTTCTTACAGTCTTACAGTCGGTGTTTCGAGCATTCCCTGTGAGACCATGAAATTAGTACAACTATGGAGACTCTTCTTACAGTCGGTGCTTTGAACATTCCCTGTGAGACCAGTATTAGTTCCCGACACACCACTCCAGGTTCAATGTATTCCATGGACTTACACATTGACGATGAAACACTGAAATTAAATCGGAATGAAATACAAAAGGGACAATGCCGCCTTGAGTGCAAGATGTGTGAGACTTCTTAGAGTCCATGCTTTGATCCTTTATTGTGAGACCAGTTTTAGTTTCCGATACATCACTGCAGGTTCAATGTGTTCCTTGGACCTTCACATTGACGATGAGACATAGAAGTCACATGGGAATTAAATACAAAAGGCACAATGCCGCTTTAAGTACAAGAATAGAGACTATTCTTACAGTCGGTGATTTGAGCATTCCCTGTGAGACCAGTATTAGTTTCCGATATACCACTGCAGGTTCAATGTATTCCTTGGACATACGCATTGACGATGAAACACAGAAATCGCATCGGAATTAAATACAAAAGGCACAATGCCGCCTTACGTACAAGAATAGAGACTCTTCTTACAGTCGGTGCTTTGAGCATTCCCTGTGAGACCAGTATTAGTTTCCGATACACCACTGCAGGTTCAATGTATTCCTTAGACATACACCTTGACGATGAAACACTGAAATTAGATCGGAATCATATACAAAAGGCACAATGCCGCCATAAGTGCATGAATAGCGACTCTTCTTACAGTCGGTGCTTTGAGCATTACCTGTGAGGCCAGTATTATTTTCCGATGCACCACTGCAGGTACAATGTATTCCTTGGACCTTCAAATTGACGATGAAACACAGAAATCGCATCGAAATTACATACAAAAGGTACAATGCCGCCTTAAATACATGAATTGAGACTCTTCCTACCGTCGATGCTTTGATCATTTCCTGTGAGACCAGTATTAGTTTCCGATACACCACTGCAGGTTCAATGGATTCCATGGACATACACATTTACGATGAAACACTTATATTAGATCGGTATTAAATACAAAAGGAACAATGCCGCCTTAACTGCAAGATGAGTGAGACATCTTAGAGTCAGTGCTTTGATCCTTTCCTGTGAGACCTGTATTAGTTTCCGATACACCACTGCAGGTTCATTGTATTCCTTGGACCTTCGCATTGACGAAGAAACACAGAAATAGCAGTGGAACTAAATTCAAAAGGCACAATGCCGCCTTACGTACAAGAATAGAGACTCCTCTTACAGTCGGTGCTTTGAGCATTCCCTGTGAGACCAGTATTAGTTTCTGATACACCACTGCAGGTTCAATGTATTCCTTAGACATACTCATTGACAATGAAACACTGAAATTACATCGGAATTAAATACAAAAGTCACAATGCCGCCATAAGTGCAACAACATAGACTCTTCTTACAGTCGGTGCTTTGAGCATTCCCTGCGAGACCAGAACTAGTTTCAGATACACCACTGCAGGTTCAATGTATTCCTTGGACCTTCACATTGACGACGAAGCACCGAAATCGCATCGGAATTAAATACAAAAGGCGCAATGCCGCCATAAGTACAAGAATAGGGTCTCTTCTTACAGTCGGTGTTAGAGCAATCCCTGTGAGACCAGTATTAGTTTCCGATACACCACTGCAGGTCCAATGTATTCCTTAGACATACACATTGACGATGAAACCCTGAAATTACATCGGAATTAAATACAAAAGGCCCAATGCCGCCTTAAGTACAAGTAAAGTGAGACTTCTTTGAGTCTGTCCTTTGATCCTTTCCTGTGGGACCAGTATTAGTTTCCGATTCACCACTGCAGATTCAATGTATTCCTTGGACATACACCTTGACGATGAAACACAGAAATCGCATCGGAATTAAATACAAAAGGCACAATGCCCCCTTAAGTACAAGAATAGAGACTCTTCTTACAGTCTTACAGTCGGTGTTTTGAGCATTCCCTGTGAGACCATGAAATTAGTACAAGTATGGAGACTCTACTGACAGTCGGTGCTTTGAGCATTCCCTGTGAGACCAGTATTAGCTTCCGACACACCACTCCAGGTTCAATGTATTCCTTGGACATACACATTGACGATGAAACACTGAAATTAAATCGGAATGAAATACAAAAGGGACAATGCCGCCTTGAGTGCAAGATGTGTGAGACTTCTTAGAGTCCGTGCTTTGATCCTTCTCTGTGAGACCAGTATTAGTTTCCGATACATCACTGCAGGTTCAATGTGTTCCTTGGTCCTTCACATTGACGATGAAACATAGAAGTCACATGGGAATTAAATACAAAAGGCACAATGCCGCCTTAAGTACTACAATAGAGAATCTTCTTACAGTCGGTGCTTTGAGCATTCCCAGTGAGACCAGTATTAGTTTCCGATATACCACTGCAGCTTCAATGTATTCCTTCGACATACGCATTGCCGATAAAACACAGAAATCGCATCGGAATTAAATACAAAAGAAAAAATGCCGCCTTACGTACAAGAATAGAGACTCTTCTTACAGTCGGTGCTTTGAGCATTCCCTGTGAGGCCAGTATTAGTTTCCGATACACCACTGCAGGCACTATGTATTCCTTGGACCTTCAAATTGACGATGAAACACAGAAATCGCATCGGAATTAAATACAAAATGCACAATGCCGCCTTAAGTACAAGAATAGAGACTCTTCTAACAGTCGGTGCTTTGAGCATTCCCTTTGAGACCAGTATTGTTTTCCGATACACCACTGCAGGTTCAATGTATTCCTTGGACATACACACTGACAATGAAACACAGAAATCGCAGCGGAATTAAACACAAAAGGCACAATGCCGCCATAAGTGCCAGAATAGAGACCCTTCTTACAGTCGGTGCTTTGAGCATTCCCTGTGAGACCAGTATGAGTTTGCGATACACCACAGCAGGTACAATGTATTCCTTGGAACTTCCAATTGACGATGAAACACAGAAATCGTATCGGAATTAAATACAGTAGGCACAATGCCGCCTTACGTACAAGAATAGAGACTCTTCTAACAGTCGGTGTTTTGAGCATTCCCTGTGAGAAAAGTATTAGTTTCCGATACACCACTCCAGGTTCAATGTATTCCTTGGACATACTCATTGACGATGAAACACTTAAATTACATCGGAATTAAATACAAAAGGAACAATGCCGCCTTAACGGCAAGATGAGTGAGACTTCTTAGAGTCTGTGCTTTGATCCCTTCCTGTGAGACCAGTTTTAGTTTCCGATACACCACTGCAGGTTCAATGTATTACTTGGACCTTCGCATTGACGATGAAACACAGATATCGAATCGGAACTAAATACAAATGGCACAATGCCGCAATAAGTACAAGAATAGAGATTCTTCTTACAGTCGGTGGTTTGAACATTCCCTGTGAGACCAATTTTAGTTTCCGCTATACCACTGCGGTTCAATGTATTCCTTAGACATATACATTGACGATGAAACACTAAAATTACATCGGAATTAAATACAAATGGCACAATGCCGCCATAAGTGCAAGAATGGAGACTCCTCTTACAGTCGGTGTTTGAGCATTCCCTATGAGACCAGTATTAGTTTCCGATACACCACTGCAGGTTCAATGTATTCCTTTGACCTTCGCATTGACGATGAAACACAGATATCGCATCGGAATTAAATACAAAAGGCACAATGCCGCCTGAAGTACAAGAATAGAGACTCTTCTTACAGTCGGTGCTTTGAGCATTCCCTGTGAAACCAGTATTAGTTTCCGATATACCACTGCAGGTTCAATGTATTCCTTGGACATACGCATTGACGATGAAACACAGAAATCGCATCGGAATTAAACACAAAAGGCACAAGGCCGCCTTACGTACAGGAATAGAGACTCTTCTTACAGTCGGTTCTTTGATCATTCCCTGTGAGACCAGTATTAGTTTCCCATACACCACTACAGGTTCAATGTATTCCTTAGACATACACATTGACGATGAAAGACTGAAATTACATCGGTATTAAATACAAAAGGAACAATGCCGCCTTAACTGCTAGATGAGTGAGACTTCTTAGAGTCTGTGCTTTGATCCTTTCCTGTGAGACCAGTATTAGTTTCCGATACACCACAGCGGGTACAATGTATTCCTTGGAACTTCACATTGACGATGAAACACAGAAATCGCATCGGAATTGAATACAAAATGCACAATGCCGCCTTAAGTACAAGAATTGAGACTCTTCCTACAGTCGATGCTTTGAGCATTCCCTGTGAGACCAGTTGTAGCTTCCGATACACCACTACAGGTTCAATGTATTCCTTGGTCATACGCATTGACGATGAAACACAGAAATCACCTCGGAATTAATACAAAAGGCACAATGCCGCCTTACGTACAAGAATAGAGACTCTTCTTACAGTCGGTGCTTTGAGCATTCCCTGTGAGACCAGTACTAGTTTCCGATACACAACTGCAGGTACAATGTATTCCTTGGACCTTCACATTGACGATGGAACACAGAAATGGAATCGGAATTAAATACAAATGGCACAATGCCGCCTTAAGTACAAGAATAGAGAGTCTTCTTACAGTCGGTACTTTGAGCATTCCCTGTGAGACCAGTATTAGTTTCCCATACACCACAGCAGGGTCTATGTATTCCTTGGACCTGCGCATTGACGATGAAACACAGAAATCGCATCGGAACTAAATACAAAATGCACAATGCTGCAAAAAGTACAAGAATAGAGACTCTGCTTACAGTCGGTGCTTTGAGCATTCCCTGTGAGACCAGTATTAGTTTCCGATACACCACTGCAGGTTCAATGAATTCCTTAGACATACACATTGACGATGAAACACTGAAATTACATCGGAATTAAATACAAAAGGCACAATGCCGCCATAAGTGCAAGAACAGAGACTCCTCTTACAGTCGGTGCTTTGAGCTTTCCCTGTGAGACCAGTATTGGTTTCCGATACACCACTCCAAGTTCAATGTATTCCTTGGACATACTCATTGACGATGAAACACTGAAATTACATCGGAATTAAATACAAAAGGATCAATGCCGCCTTAACGGCAAGATGAGTAAGACTTCTTAGGGTCTGTGCTTTGATCCTTTCCTGTGAGACCAGTATTATTTTCCGATACACCACTGCAGGTTCAATGTGTTCCTTGGACCTTCGCATTGACGATGAAACACAGAAATCGAATCGGAACTAAATACAAAAGGCACAATGCCGCAATAAGTACAAGAATGGAGACTCTTCTTACAGTCGGTGCTTTAAGCATTCCATGTGAGACCAGTATTATTTTCCGATACACCACTGCAGGTTCAATGTGTTCCTTGGACCTTCGCATTGACGATGAAACACAGAAATCGAATCGAAACTAAATACAAAAGGCACAATGCCGCCTTACGTACAAGAATAGAGACACTTCTTACAGTCGGTGCTTTGAGCATTCGCTGTGAGACCAGTATTAGTTTCCGATACACCACATCAGGTGCAATGTATTCCTTGGACATACTCATTGACGATGAAACACTGAAATTACATCGGAATTAAATACAAAAGTCACAATGCCGCCATAAGTGCAACAACATAGACTCTTCTTACAGTCGGTGCTTTGAGCATTTCCTGCGAGACCAGAACTAGTTTCAGATACACCACTGCAGGTTCAATGTATTCCTTGGACCTTCACATTGACGATGAAGCACCGAAATCGCATCGGAATTAAATACAAAAGGCGCAATGCCGCTATAAGTACAAGAATAGGGTCTCTTCTTACAGTCGGTGTTTGAGCAATCCCTGTGAGACCAGTATTAGTTTCCGATACACCACTGCAGGTCCAATGTATTCCTTAGACATACACATTGACGATGAAACCCTGAAATTACATCGGAATTAAATACAAAAGGCCCAATGCCGCCTTAAGTACAAGTAAAGTGAGACTTCTTTGAGTCTGTCCTTTGATCCTTTCCTGTGGGACCAGTATTAGTTTCCGATTCACCACTGCAGGTTCAATGTATTCCTTGGACATACACCTTGACGATGAAACACAGAAATCGCATCGGAATTAAATACAAAAGGCACAATGCCCCCTTAAGTACAAGAATAGAGACTCTTCTTACAGTCTTACAGTCGGTGTTTTGAGCATTCCCTGTGAGACCATGAAATTAGTACAAGTATGGAGACTCTACTGACAGTCGGTGCTTTGAGCATTCCCTGTGAGACCAGTATTAGCTTCCGACACACCACTCCAGGTTCAATGTATTCCTTGGACATACACATTGACGATGAAACACTGAAATTAAATCGGAATGAAATACAAAAGGGACAATGCCGCCTTGAGTGCAAGATGTGTGAGACTTCTTAGAGTCCGTGCTTTGATCCTTTTCTGTGAGACCAGTATTAGTTTCCGATACATCACTGCAGGTTCAATGTGTTCCTTGGTCCTTCACATTGACGATGAAACATAGAAGTCACATGGGAATTAAATACAAAAGGCACAATGCCGCCTTAAGTACTACAATAGAGAATCTTCTTACAGTCGGTGCTTTGAGCATTCCCTGTGAGACCAGTATTAGTTTCCGATATACCACTGCAGCTTCAATGTATTCCTTCGACATACGCATTGCCGATAAAACACAGAAATCGCATCGGAATTAAATACAAAAGAAAAAATGCCGCCTTACGTACAAGAATAGAGACTCTTCTTACAGTCGGTGCTTTGAGCATTCCCTGTGAGGCCAGTATTAGTTTCCGATACACCACTGCAGGCACTATGTATTCCTTGGACCTTCAAATTGACGATGAAACACAGAAATCGCATCGGAATTAAATACAAAATGCACAATGCCGCCTTAAGTACAAGAATAGAGACTCTTCTAACAGTCGGTGCTTTGAGCATTCCCTTTGAGACCAGTATTGTTTTCCGATACACCACTGCAGGTTCAATGTATTCCTTGGACATACACACTGACAATGAAACACAGAAATCGCAGCGGAATTAAACACAAAAGGCACAATGCCGCCATAAGTGCCAGAATAGAGACCCTTCTTACAGTCGGTGCTTTGAGCATTCCCTGTGAGACCAGTATGAGTTTGCGATACACCACAGCAGGTACAATGTATTCCTTGGAACTTCCAATTGACGATGAAACACAGAAATCGTATCGGAATTAAGTACAGTAGGCACAATGCCGCCTTACGTACAAGAATAGAGACTCTTCTAACAGTCGGTGTTTTGAGCATTCCCTGTGAGAAAAGTATTAGTTTCCGATACACCACTCCAGGTTCAATGTATTCCTTGGACATACTCATTGACGATGAAACACTTAAATTACATCGGAATTAAATACAAAAGGAACAATGCCGCCTTAACGGCAAGATGAGTGAGACTTCTTAGAGTCTGTGCTTTGATCCCTTCCTGTGAGACCAGTTTTAGTTTCCGATACACCACTGCAGGTTCAATGTATTACTTGGACCTTCGCATTGACGATGAAACACAGATGTCGAATCGGAACTAAATTCAAATGGCACAATGCCGCAATAAGTACAAGAATAGAGATTCTTCTTACAGTCGGTGGTTTGAACATTCCCTGTGAGACCAATTTTAGTTTCCGCTATACCACTGCAGGTTCAATGTATTCCTTAGACATATACATTGACGATGAAACACTAAAATTACATCGGAATTAAATACAAATGGCACAATGCCGCCATAAGTGCAAGAATGGAGACTCCTCTTACAGTCGGTGTTTGAGCATTCCCTATGAGACCAGTATTAGTTTCCGATACACCACTGCAGGTTCAATGTATTCCTTTGACCTTCGCATTGACGATGAAACACAGATATCGCATCGGAATTAAATACAAAAGGCACAATGCCGCCTGAAGTACAAGAATAGAGACTCTTCTTACAGTCGGTGCTTTGAGCATTCCCTGTGAAACCAGTATTAGTTTCCGATATACCACTGCAGCTTCAATGTATTCCTTGGACATACGCATTGACGATGAAACACAGAAATCGCATCGGAATTAAACACAAAAGGCACAAGGCCGCCTTACGTACAGGAATAGAGACTCTTCTTACAGTCGGTTCTTTGATCATTCCCTGTGAGACCAGTATTAGTTTCCCATACACCACTACAGGTTCAATGTATTCCTTAGACATACACATTGACGATGAAAGACTGAAATTACATCGGTATTAAATACAAAAGGAACAATGCCGCCTTAACTGCTAGATGAGTGAGACTTCTTAGAGTCTGTGCTTTGATCCTTTCCTGTGAGACCAGTATTAGTTTCCGATACACCACAGCGGGTACAATGTATTCCTTGGAACTTCACATTGACGATGAAACACAGAAATCGCATCGGAATTGAATACAAAATGCACAATGCCGCCTTAAGTACAAGAATTGAGACTCTTCCTACAGTCGATGCTTTGAGCATTCCCTGTGAGACCAGTTGTAGCTTCCGATACACCACTACAGGTTCAATGTATTCCTTGGTCATACGCATTGACGATGAAAAACAGAAATCACCTCGGAATTAATACAAAAGGCACAATGCCGCCTTACGTACAAGAATAGAGACTCTTCTTACAGTCGGTGCTTTGAGCATTCCCTGTGAGACCAGTACTAGTTTCCGATACACAACTGCAGGTACAATGTATTCCTTGGACCTTCACATTGACGATGGAACACAGAAATGGAATCGGAATTAAATACAAATGGCACAATGCCGCCTTAAGTACAAGAATAGAGAGTCTTCTTACAGTCGGTACTTTGAGCATTCCCTGTGAGACCAGTATTAGTTTCCCATACACCACAGCAGGGTCTATGTGTTCCTTGGACCTGCGCATTGACGATGAAACACAGAAATCGCATCGGAACTAAATACAAAATGCACAATGCTGCAAAAAGTACAAGAATAGAGACTCTGCTTACAGTCGGTGCTTTGAGCATTCCCTGTGAGACCAGTATTAGTTTCCGATACACCACTGCAGGTTCAATGAATTCCTTAGACATACACATTGACGATGAAACACTGAAATTACATCGGAATTAAATACAAAAGGCACAATGCCGCCATAAGTGCAGGAACAGAGACTCCTCTTACAGTCGGTGCTTTGAGCTTTCCCTGTGAGACCAGTATTGGTTTCCGATACACCACTCCAAGTTCAATGTATTCCTTGGACATACTCATTGACGATGAAACACTGAAATTACATCGGAATTAAATACAAAAGGATCAATGCCGCCTTAACGGCAAGATGAGTAAGACTTCTTAGGGTCTGTGCTTTGATCCTTTCCTGTGAGACCAGTATTATTTTCCGATACACCACTGCAGGTTCAATGTGTTCCTTGGACCTTCGCATTGACGATGAAACACAGAAATCGAATCGGAACTAAATACAAAAGGCACAATGCCGCAATAAGTACAAGAATGGAGACTCTTCTTACAGTCGGTGCTTTAAGCATTCCATGTGAGACCAGTATTATTTTCCGATACACCACTGCAGGTTCAATGTGTTCCTTGGACCTTCGCATTGACGATGAAACACAGAAATCGAATCGAAACTAAATACAAAAGGCACAATGCCGCCTTACGTACAAGAATAGAGACACTTCTTACAGTCGGTGCTTTGAGCATTCGCTGTGAGACCAGTATTAGTTTCCGATACACCACATCAGGTGCAATGTATTCCTTGGACATACTCATTGACGATGAAACACTGAAATTACATCGGTATTAGATACAAAAGGAACAATGCAGCCTTATCTGCAAGATGAGTGAGACTTCTTAGAGTCTGTGCTTTGATCCTTTCCTGTGAGACCAGTATTAGTTTCCGACACACCACTGCAGGTTAAATGTATTCCTTGCACCTTCGCATTGACGAAGAAACACAGAAATCACATCGGAACTAAATACAAAAGGCACAATGCCGCAATAAGCACAACACTAGAGACTCTTCTTACAGTCGTTGCTTTGAGCATTCCCTGTGAGATCAGTATTAGTTTCCGATACACCACTGCAGGTTCAATGTATTCCTTAGACATACACATTGACAACGAAACACTGATATTACATCGGTGTTAAATACAACAGGAACAATGCCGCCTTAAGTGCAAGAATAGAGACTCTTCTTACAGTCGGTGCTTTGAGCATTCCCTGTGACACCAGAATTAGTTTCCGATACACAACTGCAGGTACAATGTATTCCTTGGACCTTCACATTGACGATGAAACACAGAAATCGCATCGGAATTAAATACAAAAGGCACAATGCCGCCTTTCGTACAAGAATAGAGACTCTTCTTACAGTCGGTGCTTTGAGCATTCCCTGTGAGACCAGTATTAGTTTCCGATACACCACTCCAGGTTCAATGTACTCCTTGGACATACTCATTGACGATGAAACACTGAAATTACATAGGAATTAAATACAAAAGGAACAATGCCGCCTTAACTGCAAGATGAGTGAGACTTCTTAGAGTCTGTGCTTTGATCCTCTCCTGTGAGACCAGTATTAGTTTCCGATACACCACTGAAGGTTCAATGTATTCCTTGGACCTTCGCATTGACGATGAAACACAGAAATCGCATCGGAATTAAATACAAAATGCACAGAGCCGCCTTAAGTACAACAATAGCGACTCTTCTTACAGTCGGTGCTTTGAGCACTAACTGTGAGACCAGTATTAGTTTCCGATATACCACTGCAGGTTCAATGTATTCCTTGGACATACGCATTGACGATGAAACACAGAAATCGCATCGGAATTAAATACAAAATGCACAATGCCGCCTTACGTACAAGAATAGAGACTTTTCTTACAGTCGGTGCTTTGAGCATTCCCTGTGAGGCCAGTATTAGTTTCCGTTACACCACTGCAGGTACAATGTATTCCTTGGACCTTCAAATTGACGATGAAACACAAAAATCGCATCGGAATTAAATACAAAATGCACAATGACGCCTGAAGAACAAGAAAAGAGACTCTTCTTACAGTCGGTGCTTTGAGCATTCCCTGTGAGACCAGTATTAGTTTCCGATACACCACTGCAGGTTCTATGTATTCCTTAGACATACACATTGAGGTTGAAACGCTGAAATTACATCGGAATTAAATACAAATGGCACAATGCCGCCATAAGTGCAAGACCATAGACTCTTATTACAGTCAGTGCTTTGAGCATTCCCTGCGAGACCAGTACTAGTTTCCGATACACCACTGCAGGTACAATGTATTCCTTGGACCTTCACATTGACGATGGAACACAGAAATGGCATCGGAATTAAATACAAATGGCACAATGCCGCCTTAAGTACAAGAATAGAGACTCTTCTAACAGTCGGTGCTTTGAGCATCCCCTGTTAGACCAGTATTAGCTTCCGATACACCACTGCAGATTCCATGTATTCCTAGGAGATACACAATGACGATGAAACACTGAAATTACATCGGTATTAAATACAAAAGGAACAACGAAGTCTTAAGTGCAAGAAGAATGAGACTTCTTAGAGTCTGTGCTTCGATCCTTTCCTGTGAGACCAGTATTAGTTTCCGAAACACCACTGCAGGTGCAATGTATTCCTTGGACCTTCACATTGACGTTGAAACACAGAAATCGCATTGGAATTAAATACAAAAGGCACAATGCCGCCTTAAGTACAAGAATAGAGACTCTTCTTACAGTCGGTGCTTTGAGCTTTCCCTGTGAGACCAGTATTAGTTTCCGATACACCACTGCAGGTTCAATGTATTCCATGGACATACACATTGACGATGAAACACAGATATTGCATCGGAATTTAATAAAAAAGGCACAATGCCGCCATAAGTACAAGAATAGAGACTCTTCTTGCAGTCGGTGCTTTGAGCATTCCCTGTGAGACCAGTATTAGTTTCCGATACACCACTGCAGGTTCAAAGTATTCCTTGGACCTTCACATTGACGATGAAACACAGAATTCGCATCGGAATTAAATACTGAAGGCATAATGCCGCCTTCAGGACAAGAATAGAGACTCTTCTTACAGTCGGTGCTTTGAGTATTTCCTGTGAGACCAGTATTAGTTTCCGATACACCACTGCAGGTTCAATGTATTGCTTGGACATACACATTGACGATGAAACACAGAAATCGCATCGGAATTATATACAAAAGGCACAATGCCGCCTTACGTACAAGAATAGAGACTCATCTGACAGTCGGTGCTTTTAGCATTCCCTGTGAGACCAGTATTAGTTTCCGATACACCACTCCAGGTTCAATGTATTCCTTGGACATACTCATTGATGATGGAACACTGAAATTACATCGGAATTAAATTCAAAAGGAACTATGCCGCCTTAACGGCAAGATAAGAGAGGCTTCTTAGCGACTGTGCTTTGATCCTTTCCTGTGAGACCAGTATTAGTTTCCGATACACCATTGCAGGTTCAATGTATTCCTTGGACCATCGCATTGACGATGATACACAGAGATCGAATCGGAACTAAATACAAAATGCACAATGCCGCAATAAGTACAAGAATAGAGACCCTTCTTACAGTCGGTGCTTTGAGCATTCCCTGTGAGACCAGTATTAGTTTCCGATACACCACTCAATGTTCAATTTATTCCTTAGCCATACACATTGACGATGAAACACTGATATTACATCGGAATTAAATACAAATGGCACAATGCCGCCATAAGTGCAAGAATAGAGACTCCTCTTACAGTCGGTGCTTTGAGCATTCCCTGTGAGACCAATATTAGTTTCCGATACACCACTGCAGGTACAATGTATTCCTTGTACCTTCACATTGACGATGAAACACAGAATTTGCATCGGAATTAAATACTAAAGGCATAATGCCGCCTTCAGTACAAGAATACAGTCTCTTCTTACAGTCGGTGCTTTGAGCATTTCCTGTGAGACCAGTATTAGTTTCCGATACACAACTGCAGGTTCAATGTATTGCCTGGACATACACATTGACGATGAAACACAGAAATCGCATCGGAATTAAATACAAAAGGCACAATGCCGCCTTAAGTACAAGAATAGAGACTCTTCTTACAGTAGGTGCTTTGAGCATTCCCAGTGAGACCAGTATTAGTTTCTGATACACCACTGCTGGTTCAATGTATTCCTTGGACATACGCATTGACGATGACACACATAAATCGCATCTGAATTAAATACAAAAGGCACAATGCCGCCTTACGTACAAGAATAGAGACTCTTCTTACAGTCGGTGCTTTGAGCATTCCCTGTGAGACCAGTATTAGTTTCCGATACACCACTCCAATTTCAATGTATTCCTTGGACATACTCAATGACGATGAAACACTGAAATTACATCGGAATTAAATACAAAAGGAACAGTGCCGCCTTAACTGCAAGATGAGTGAGACTTCTTAGAGTCTGTGCTTTGATCCTTTCCTGTGACACCTGTATTAGTTTCCGATACACCACTGCAAGTTCAATGTATTCCTTGGACCTTCGCATTGACGATGAAACACAGAAATCACATCGGAACTAAATACAAAATGCACAATACCGCAATTAGTACAAGAGTAGAGACTCTTCTTACAGTCGGTGCCTTGAGCATTCCCTGTGAGACCAGTATTAGTTTCCGATACACCACTGCAGGTTCAATGTATTGCTTGGTCATACTCATTGACGATGAAACACTGAAATTACATCGGAGTTAAATACAAAAGGAACAATGCCGCCTTAACTGCAAGATGAGTGAGACTTCTTAGAGTCTGTGCTTTGATCCTTTCCTGTGGGACCAGTATTAGTTTCCGATACACCACTCCAGGTTCAATGTATTCCTTGGACATACTCATTGACGATGAAACACTGAAATTACATCGGAATTAAATACAAAAGGAACAATGCCGCCTTAACGGCAAGATGAGTAAGACTTCTTAAGGTCTGTGCTTTGATCCTTTCCTGTGAGACCAGGATTAGTTTCCGATACACCACTGCAGGTTCAATGTATTCCTTGGACCTTCGCATTGACAATGAAACACAGAAATCGAATCGGAACTAAATACAAAAGGCACAATGCCGCAATAAGTACAAGAATAGAGACTCTTCTTACAGCCGGTGCTTTGAGCATTCCCTGTGAGACCAGTATTAGTTTCCGATACACCACTGCAGGTTCAGTGTATTCCTTAGACATACACATTGGCGGTGAAACATTGAAATTACATCGGAATTAAATACAAATGGCACAATGCCGCCATAAGTGCAAGAATAGGGACTCCTCTTACAGTCGGTGCTTTGAGCATTCCCTGTGAGACCAGTATTAGTTTCCGATACACCACTGCAGGTACAATGTATTCCTTGTACCTTCACATTCACGATGAAACACAGAAATCGCATCGGAATTAAATACAAAAGGCACAATGCCGCCTTTCGTACAAGAATAGGGACTCTTCTTACAGTCGGTGCTTTGAGCATTCCCTGTGAGACCAGTATTAGTTTCCGATACACCACTCCAGGTTCAATGTATTCCTTGGACATACTCATTGACGATGAAACACTGAAATTACATCGGAATTAAATACAAAAGGAACAATGCCGCCTTAACTGCAAGATGAGTGAGACTTCTTGGAGTCTGTGCTTTGATCCTTTCCTGTGAGACCAGTATTAGTTTCCGATACACCACTGCAGGTTCAATGTATTCCTTCGACCTTCGCATTGACGATGAAACACAGAAATCGCATCGGAATTAAATACAAAAGGCACAATGCCGCCTTAAGTACAGGAATAGAGACTCTTCTTACAGTCGGTGCTTTGAGCATTCCCTGTGAGTCCAGTATTAGTTTCCGATATACCACTGCAGGTTCAATGTATTCCTTGGACATACGCATTGACGATGAAACACAGAAATCGCATCGGAATTAAATACAAAAGGCACAATGCCGCCCTACGTACATGAATAGAAACTCTTCTTACATTCGGTGCTTTGAGCATTCCCTGTGAGACCGGTATTAGTTTCCGATACACCACTGCAGGTTCAATGTATTCCTTAGACATACACATTGACAATGAAACACAGATTTCGCATCGGAATTAAACACAAAAGGCACAATGCCGCCATAAGTGCCAGAATAGAGACCCTTCATACAGTCGGTGCTTTGAGCATGCCCTGTGAGACCAGTATCAGTTTCCGATACACCACTGCAGGTTCAATGGATTCCTTGGACATACGCATTGACGATGAAACACAGAAATCGCCTCGGAATTAATACAAAAGGCACAATGCCACCATAAGTGCAAGTGTAGAAACGCCTCTTACATTCGGTGCTATGAGCATTCCCTGTGAGATCAGTATTAGTTTCCGATACACCACTGCAGGTACAATGTATTCCTTGTACCTTCACATTGACGATGAAACACAGAATTCGCATCGGAATTAAATACTAAAGGCATAATGCCGCCTTCAGTACAAGAATAGAGTCTCTTCTTACCGTCGGTGCTTAGAGCATTTCCTGTGAGACCAGTATTAGTTTCCGATACACCACTGCAGGTTCAATGTATTGCTTGGACATACTCATTGACGATGAAGCACTGAAATTACATCGGAATTAAATACAAAAGGAACAATGCCGCCTTAACTGCAAGATGAGTGAGACTTCTAAGAGTCTGTGCTTTGATCCTTCCCTGTGAGACCAGTATTAGTTTCCGATACACCATTGCAGGTTCAATGTATTCCTTGGACCATCGCATTGACGATGAAACACAGAGATCGAATCGGAACTAAATACAAAAGGCACAATGCCGCAATAAGTACAAGAATAGAGACTCTTCTCACAGTCGATGTTTTGAGCATTCCCTGTGAGACCAGTATTAGTTTCCGATACACCACTGCAGGTTCAATGTATTCCTTAGACATACACATTGACGATGAAACACTGATATTACATCGGAATTAAATACAAATGGCACAATGCCGTAATAAGTGCAAGAATAGAGACTCCTCTTACAGTCGGTGCTTTGAGCATTCCCTGGGAGACCAATTTTAGTTTCCGATACACCACTGCAGGTACAATGTATTCCTTGTACCTTCACATTGACGATGAAGCACAGAATTTGCATCGGAATTAAATACTAAAGGCATAATGCCGCCTTCAGTACAAGATTAGAGTCTCTTCTTACGGTCGGTGCTTTGAGCATTTCCTGTGAGAGCAGTATTAGTTTCCGATACACCACTGCAGGTTCAATGTATTGCTTGGACATACTCATTGACGATGAAACACTGAAATTACATCGGAATTAAATACAAAAGGAACAATGCCGCCTTAACTGCAACATGAGTGAGACCTCTTAGAGTCTGTGCTTTGATCCTTTCCTGTGGGACCGGTATTAGTTTCCGATACACCACTCCAGGTTCAATGTATTCTTTGGACATACTCATTGACGATGAAACACTGAAATTACATCGGAATTAAATACAAAAGGAACAATGCCGCCTTAACGGCAAGATGAGTAAGACTTCTTAAGGTCTGTGCTTTGATCCTTTCCTGTGAGACCAGTATTAGTTTCCGATACACCACTGCAGGTTCAATGTATTCCTTGGACCTTCGCATTGACAATGAAAGACAGAAATCGAATCGGAACCAAATACAAAAGGCAAAATGCCGCAATAAGTACAAGAATAGAGACTCTTCTTACAGTCGGTGCTTTGAGCATTCCCTGTGAGACCAGTATTAGATTCCGATACACCTCAGCAGGTACAATGTATTCCTTGGAACTTCACATTGACGATGAAACACAGAAATCGCATCGGAGTTAAATACAAAAGGCACAATGCTGCTTTAAGTACAAGAATAGAGACTCTTCTTACAGTCGGTGCTTTGAGCATTCCCTGTGAGACCAGTATTAGTTTCTGATACACCACTGCAGGTTCAATGTATTCCTTGGACATACTCATTGACGCTGAAACACAGAAATCGCATCGGAATTAAATACAAAAGGCACAATGCCGCCTTTCGTACAAGAAAAGAGACTCTTCTTACAGTCGGTGCTTTGAGCATTCCCTGTGAGACCAGTATTAGTTTCCGATACACCACTGCAGGTTCAATGTATTCCTTAGACATACACATTGACAATGAAACACAGAAATCGCATCGGAATTAAACACAAAAGGCACAATGCCGCCATAAGTGCCAGAATAGAGACCCTTCATACAGTCGGTGCTTTGAGCATGCCCTGTGAGACCAGTATCAGTTTCCGATACACCACTGCAGGTTCAATGGATTCCTTGGACATACGCATTGACGATGAAACACAGAAATCGCCTCGGAATTAATACAAAAGGCACAATGCCACCATAAGTGCAAGTGTAGAAACGCCTCTTACATTCGGTGCTATGAGCATTCCCTGTGAGATCAGTATTAGTTTCCGATACACCACTGCAGGTACAATGTATTCCTTGTACCTTCACATTGACGATGAAACACAGAATTCGCATCGGAATTAAATACTAAAGGCATAATGCCGCCTTCAGTACAAGAATAGAGTCTCTTCTTACCGTCGGTGCTTAGAGCATTTCCTGTGAGACCAGTATTAGTTTCCGATACACCACTGCAGGTTCAATGTATTGCTTGGACATACTCATTGACGATGAAGCACTGAAATTACATCGGAATTAAATACAAAAGGAACAATGCCGCCTTAACTGCAAGATGAGTGAGACTTCTAAGAGTCTGTGCTTTGATCCTTCCCTGTGAGACCAGTATTAGTTTCCGATACACCATTGCAGGTTCAATGTATTCCTTGGACCATCGCATTGACGATGAAACACAGAGATCGAATCGGAACTAAATACAAAAGGCACAATGCCGCAATAAGTACAAGAATAGAGACTCTTCTCACAGTCGATGTTTTGAGCATTCCCTGTGAGACCAGTATTAGTTTCCGATACACCACTGCAGGTTCAATGTATTCCTTAGACATACACATTGACGATGAAACACTGATATTACATCGGAATTAAATACAAATGGCACAATGCCGTAATAAGTGCAAGAATAGAGACTCCTCTTACAGTCGGTGCTTTGAGCATTCCCTGGGAGACCAATTTTAGTTTCCGATACACCACTGCAGGTACAATGTATTCCTTGTACCTTCACATTGACGATGAAGCACAGAATTTGCATCGGAATTAAATACTAAAGGCATAATGCCGCCTTCAGTACAAGATTAGAGTCTCTTCTTACGGTCGGTGCTTTGAGCATTTCCTGTGAGAGCAGTATTAGTTTCCGATACACCACTGCAGGTTCAATGTATTGCTTGGACATACTCATTGACGATGAAACACTGAAATTACATCGGAATTAAATACAAAAGGAACAATGCCGCCTTAACTGCAACATGAGTGAGACCTCTTAGAGTCTGTGCTTTGATCCTTTCCTGTGGGACCGGTATTAGTTTCCGATACACCACTCCAGGTTCAATGTATTCTTTGGACATACTCATTGACGATGAAACACTGAAATTACATCGGAATTAAATACAAAAGGAACAATGCCGCCTTAACGGCAAGATGAGTAAGACTTCTTAAGGTCTGTGCTTTGATCCTTTCCTGTGAGACCAGTATTAGTTTCCGATACACCACTGCAGGTTCAATGTATTCCTTGGACCTTCGCATTGACAATGAAAGACAGAAATCGAATCGGAACCAAATACAAAAGGCAAAATGCCGCAATAAGTACAAGAATAGAGACTCTTCTTACAGTCGGTGCTTTGAGCATTCCCTGTGAGACCAGTATTAGATTCCGATACACCTCAGCAGGTACAATGTATTCCTTGGAACTTCACATTGACGATGAAACACAGAAATCGCATCGGAGTTAAATACAAAAGGCACAATGCTGCTTTAAGTACAAGAATAGAGACTCTTCTTACAGTCGGTGCTTTGAGCATTCCCTGTGAGACCAGTATTAGTTTCTGATACACCACTGCAGGTTCAATGAATTCCTTGGACATACTCATTGACGCTGAAACACAGAAATCGCATCGGAATTAAATACAAAAGGCACAATGCCGCCTTTCGTACAAGAAAAGAGACTCTTCTTACAGTCGGTGCTTTGAGCATTCCCTGTGAGACCAGTATTAGTTTCCGATACACCACTCCAGGTTCAATGTATTCCTTGGACATACTCATTGACGATAGAACACTGAAATTACATCGGAATTAAATACAAAAGGAACAATGCCGCCTTAATTGCAAGATGAGTGAGACTTCTTAGAGTCTGTGCTTTGATCCTTTCCTGTGACACCAGTATTAGTTTCCGATACACTACTGCAGGTTCAATGTATTCCTTGGACCTTCGCATTGACGATGAAACACAGAAATCGCATCAGAATTAAATACAAAAGGCACAATGCCGCCTTAAGTACAGGAATAGAGACTCTTCTTACAGTCCGTGCTTTGAGCATTCCCTGTGAGACCAGTATTAGTTTCCGATATACCACTGCAGGATCAATGTATTCCTTGGACATACGCATTGACGATGAAACACAAAAAATCGCATCGGAATTAAATACAAAAGGCACAATGCCGCCCTACGTACAAGAATAGAGACTCTTCTTACTTTCGGTGCTTTGAGCATTCCCTGTGAGACCGGTATTAGTTTCCGATACACCACTGCAGGTTCAATGTATTCCTTAGACATACACATTGACAATGATACACAGAAATCGCATCGGAATTAAACTCAAAAGGCACAATGCCGCCATAAGTGCCAGAATAGAGACCCTTCTTACAGTCGGTGCTTTGAGCATTCCCTGTGAGATTAGTCTTAGTTTCCGATACACCTTAGCAGGTACAATGTATTCCTTGGAACTTCACATTGACGATGAAACACAGAAATCGCATCGGAATTAAATACAAAAGGCCCAATGCCGCCTTAAGTACAAGAATTGAGACTCTTCCTACAGTCGATGCTTTGAGCATTCCCTGTGAGACCAGTATTAGTTTCCGATACACCACTGCAGGTTCAATGGATTCCTTGGACATACGCATTGACGATGAAACACAGAAATCGCCTCGGAATTAATACAAAATGCACAATGCCGCAATAAGCACAAGAATAGAGACTCTTCTTACAGTCGGTGCTTTGAGCATTGCCTGTGAGACCAGTAATAGTATCCGATACACCACTGCAGGTTCAATGTATTCCTTGGACCTTCACATTGACGATGAAACACAGAAATCGCATAGGAATCAAATACAAAAGGCACAATGCCGCCTTAAGTACAAGAATAGAGACTCATCTTACAGTCGGTGCTTTGAGCATTCCCTGTGAGACCAGTATTAGTTTCCGATACACCACACCAGGTTCAATGTATCCCTTGGACATACTCATTGACGATGGAACACTGAAATTCCATCGGAATTAAATACAAAAGGAACAATGCCGCCTTAACGGCAAGATAAGTGAGGCTTCTTAGAGTCTGTGCTTTGATCCTTTCCTGTGAGACCAGTATTAGTTTCCGATACACCATTGCAGGTTCAATGTATTCCTTGGACCATCGCATTGACGATGAAACACAGAGATCGAATATGAACTAAATACAAAAGGCACAATGCCGCAATAAGGACAAGAATAGAGACTCTTCTTACTGTCGGTGCTTTGAGCATTCCCTGTGAGACCAGTATTAGTTTCCGATACACCACTGCAGGTTTAATGTATTCCTTAGACATACACATTGACGATGATACACTGATATAACATCGGAATTAAATACAAATGGCACAATGCCCCCATAAGTGCAAGAATAGAGACTCCTCTTACAGTCGGTGCTTTGAGCATTCCCTGTGAGACCAATATTAGTTTCCGATACACCACTGCAGGTACAATATATTCCTTGTACCTTCCCATTGAGGATGAAACACAGAATTTGCATCGGAATTAAATACTAAAGGCATTATGCCGCCTTCAGTACAAGAATAGAGACTCTTCTTACAGTCGGTGCTTTGAGCATTCCCTGTGAGACCAGTATTAGTTTCTGATACACCACTGCTGGTTCAATGTATTCCTGGGACATCCGCATTGACGATGACACACATAAATCGCATCTGAATTAAATACAAAAGCACAAGGCCGCCTTACGTACAAGAAAAGAGACTCTTCTTACAGTCGCTGCTTTGAGCATTCCCTGTGAGACCAGTATTAGTTTTCGATTCACCACTCCAGGTTCAATGTATTCCTTGGACATACTCAATGACGATGAAACACTGAAATTACATCGGAATTAAATACAAAAGGAACAATGCCGCCTTAACTGCAAGATGAGTGAGACTTCTTGGAGTCTGTGCTTTGATCCTTTCCTGTGAGACCAGTATTAGTTTCCGATACACCACTGCAGGTTCAATGTATTCCTTCGACCTTCGCATTGACGATGAAACACAGAAATCGCATCGGAATTAAATACAAAAGGCACAATGCCGCCTTAAGTACAGGAATAGAGACTCTTCTTACAGTCGGTGCTTTGAGCATTCCCTGTGAGTCCAGTATTAGTTTCCGATATACCACTGCAGGTTCAATGTATTCCTTGGACATACGCATTGACGATGAAACACAGAAATCGCATCGGAATTAAATACAAAAGGCACAATGCCGCCCTACGTACAAGAATAGAAACTCTTCTTACATTCGGTGCTTTGAGCATTCCCTGTGAGACCGGTATTAGTTTCCGATACACCACTGCAGGTTCAATGTATTCCTTAGACATACACATTGACAATGAAACACAGAAATCGCATCGGAATTAAACACAAAAGGCACAATGCCGCCATAAGTGCCAGAATAGAGACCCTTCATACAGTCGGTGCTTTGAGCATGCCCTGTGAGACCAGTATTAGTTTCCGATACACCACTGCAGGTTCAATGGATTCCTTGGACATACGCATTGACGATGAAACACAGAAATCGCCTCGGAATTAATACAAAAGGCACAATGCCACCATAAGTGCAAGTATAGAAACTCCTCTTACATTCGGTGCTATGAACATTCCCTGTGAGATCAGTATTAGTTTCCGATACACCACTGCAGGTACAATGTATTCCTTGTACCATCGCATTGACGATGAAGCACAGAATTTGCATCGGAATTAAATACTAAAGGCATAATGCCGCCTTCAGTACAAGATTAGAGTCTCTTCTTACGGTCGGTGCTTTGAGCATTTCCTGTGAGAGCAGTATTAGTTTCCGATACACCACTGCAGGTTCAATGTATTGCTTGGACATACTCATTGACGATGAAACACTGAAATTACATCGGAATTAAATACAAAAGGAACAATGCCGCCTTAACTGCAACATGAGTGAGACTTCTTAGAGTCTGTGCTTTGATCCTTTCCTGTGGGACCGGTATTAGTTTCCGATACACCACTCCAGGTTCAATGTATTCTTTGGACATACTCATTGACGATGAAACACTGAAATTACATCGGAATTAAATACAAAAGGAACAATGCCGCCTTAACGGCAAGATGAGTAAGACTTCTTAAGGTCTGTGCTTTGATCCTTTCCTGTGAGACCAGTATTAGTTTCCGATACCCCACTGCAGGTTCAATGTATTCCTTGGACCTTCGCATTGACAATGAAAGACAGAAATCGAATCGGAACCAAATACAAAAGGCAAAATGCCGCAATAAGTACAAGAATAGAGACTCTTCTTACAGTCGGTGCTTTGAGCATTCCCTGTGAGACCAGTATTAGATTCCGATACACCTCAGCAGGTACAATGTATTCCTTGGAACTTCACATTGACGATGAAACACAGAAATCGCATCGGAGTTAAATACAAAAGGCACAATGCTGCTTTAAGTACAAGAATAGATACTCTTCTTACAGTCGGTGCTTTGAGCATTCCCTGTGAGACCAGTATTAGTTTCTGATACACCACTGCAGGTTCAATGTATTCCTTGGACATACACATTGACGCTGAAACACAGAAATCGCATCGGAATTAAATACAAAAGGCACAATGCCGCCTTTCGTACAAGAAAAGAGACTCTTCTTACAGTCGGTGCTTTGAGCATTCCCTGTGAGACCAGTATTAGTTTCCGATACACCACTCCAGGTTCAATGTATCCCTTGGACATACTCATTGACGATAAAACACTGAAATTACATCGGAATTAAATACAAAAGGAACAATGCCGCCTTAATTGCAAGATGAGTGAGACTTCTTAGAGTCTGTGCTTTGATCCTTTCCTGTGAGACCAGTATTAGTTTCCGATACACTACTGCAGGTTCAATGTATTCCTTGGACCTTCGCATTGACGATGAAACACAGAAATCGCATCAGAATTAAATACAAAAGGCACAATGCCGCCTTAAGTACAGGAATAGAGACTCTTCTTACAGTCCGTGCTTTGAGCATTCCCTGTGAGACCAGTATTAGTTTCCGATATACCACTGCAGGATCAATGTATTCCTTGGACATACGCATTGACGATGAAACACAAAAAATCGCATCGGAATTAAATACAAAAGGCACAATGCTGCCCTACGTACAAGAATAGAGACTCTTCTTACATTCGGTGCTTTGAGCATTCCCTGTGAGACCGGTATTAGTTTCCGATACAACACTGCAGGTTCAATGTATTCCTTAGACATACACATTGACAATGATACACAGAAATCGCATCGGAATTAAACTCAAAAGGCACAATGCCGCCATAAGTGCCAGAATAGAGACCCTTCTTACAGTCGGTGCTTTGAGCATTCCCTGTGAGACCAGTATTAGTTTCCGATACACCACTGCAATGACAATGTATTCCTTAGACATACACTTTGACGATGAAACACTGAAATTTCATTGGAATTAAATACAAAAGGCACAATGCCACCATAAATGCAAGTATAGAGACTCCTCTTACAGTCGGTGCTTTGAGCATTCCCTGTGAGATCAGTATTAGTTTCCGATACACCACTGCAGGTACAATGTATTCCTTGTACCTTCACATTGACGATGAAACACAGAAATCGCATCGGAATTAAATGCAAAAGGCACAATGCCGCCTTAAGTACAAGAATAGAGACTCTTCTTACAGTCGGTGCTTTGAGCATTGCCTGTGAGACCAGTAGAAGTATCCGATACACCACTGCAGGTTCAATGTATTCCTTGGACCTTCACATTGACGATGAAACACAGAAATCGCATAGGAATCAAATACAAAAGGCACAATGCCGCCTTAAGTACAAGAATAGAGACTCATCTTACAGTCGGTGCTTTGAGCATTCCCTGTGAGACCAGTATTAGTTTCCGATACACCACACCAGGTTCAATGTATCCCTTGGACATACTCATTGACGATGGAACACTGAAATTCCATCGGAATTAAATACAAAAGGAACAATGCCGCCTTAACGGCAAGATAAGTGAGGCTTCTTAGAGTCTGTGCTTTGATCCTTTCCTGTGAGACCAGTATTAGTTTCCGATACACCATTGCAGGTTCAATGTATTCCTTGGACCATCGCATTGACGATGAAACACAGAGATCGAATATGAACTAAATACAAAAGGCACAATGCCGCAATAAGGACAAGAATAGAGACTCTTCTTACTGTCGGTGCTTTGAGCATTCCCTGTGAGACCAGTATTAGTTTCCGATACACCACTGCAGGTTTAATGTATTCCTTAGACATACACATTGACGATGAAACACTGATATAACATCGGAATTAAATACAAATGGCACAATTCCCCCATAAGTGCAAGAATAGAGACTCCTCTTACAGTCGGTGCTTTGAGCATTCCCTGTGAGACCAATATTAGTTTCCGATACACCACTGCAGGTACAATATATTCCTTGTACCTTCCCATTGAGGATGAAACACAGAATTTGCATCGGAATTAAATACTAAAGGCATTATGCCGCCTTCAGTACAAGAATAGAGACTCTTCTTACAGTCGGTGCTTTGAGCATTCCCTGTGAGACCAGTATTAGTTTCTGATACACCACTGCTGGTTCAATGTATTCCTTGGACATCCGCATTGACGATGACACACATAAATCGCATCTGAATTAAATACAAAAGCACAAGGCCGCCTTACGTACAAGAAAAGAGACTCTTCTTACAGTCGCTGCTTTGAGCATTCCCTGTGAGACCAGTATTAGTTTTCGATTCACCACTCCAGGTTCAATGTATTCCTTGGACATACTCAATGACGATGAAACACTGAAATTACATCGGAATTAAATACAATAGGAACAATGCCGCCTTAACGGCAAGATGAGTAAGACTTCTTAAGGTCTGTGCTTTGATCATTTCCTGTGAGACCAGTATTAGTTTCCGATACACCACTGCAGGTTCAATGTATTCCTTTGACCTTCGCATTGACAATGAAACACAGAAATCGAATCGGAACTAAATACAAAAGGCACAATGCCGCAATAAGTACAAGAATAGACACTCTTCTTACAGTCGGTGCTTTGAGCATTCCCTGTGAGACCAGTATTAGTTTCCGATACACCACTGCAGGTTCAATGTATTCCTGAGACATACACATTGGCGATGAAACATTGAAATTACATCGGAATTAAATACAAATGGCACAATGCCGCCATAAGTGCAAGAATAGAGACCCCTCTTACAGTCGGTGCTTTGAGCATTCCCTGTGAGACCAGTATTAGTTTCTGATACACCACTGCAGGTTCAATGTATTCCTTAGACATACACATTGACGATGAAACACAGAAATCGCATCGGTATTAAATACAAAAGACACAATGCCGCCTTTCGTACAAGAATAGAGACTCTTCTTACAGTCGGTGCTTTGAGCATTCCCTGTGAGACCAGTATTAGTTTCCGATTCACCACTCCAGGTTCAATGTATTCCTTGGACATACTCATTGACGATGAAACACTGAAATTACATCGGAATTAAATACAAAAGGAACAATGCCGCCTTAACTGCAAGATGAGTGAGACTTCCTAGAGTCTGTGCTTTGATCCTTTCCTGTGAGACCAGTATTAGTTTCCGATACACCACTGCAGGTTCAATGTATTCCTTGGACCTTCGCATTGACGATGAAACACAGAAATCGCATCGGAATTAAGTACAAAAGGCACAATGCCGCCTTAAGTACAGGAATAGTGACTCTTGTTACAGTCGGTGCTTTGAGCATTCCCTGTGAGACCAGTATTAGTTTCCGATATACCACTGCAGGTTCAATGTATTCCTTGGACATACGCATTGACGATGAAACACAGAAATCGCATCGGAATTAAATAAAAAAGGCACAATGCCGCCCTACGTACAAGAATAGAGACTCTTCTTACATTCGGTGCTTTGAGCATTCCCTGTGAGACCGGTATTAGTTTCCGGTACACCACTGCAGGTTCAATGTATTCCTTAGACATACACATTGACAATGAAACACAGAAATCGCATCGGAATTAAACTAAAAAGGCACAATGCCGCCATAAGTGCCAGAATAGAGACCCTTCTTACAGTCGGTGCTTTGAGCATTCCCTGTGAGACCAATATTAGTTTCCGATACACCACTGCAGGTACAATGTATTCCTTGTACCTTCACATTGACGATGAAACACAGAAATCGCATCGGAATTAAATACAAAAGGCACAATGCCGCTTTAAGTACAAGAATAGAGACTCTTCTTACAGTCGGTGCTTTGAGCATTCCCTGTGAGACCAGTATTAGTTTCTGATACACCACTGCAGGTTCATTGTATTCCTTGGACATACACATTGACTATGAAACACAGAAATCGCATCGGAATTAAATACAAAAGGCACAATGCCGCCTTTCGTACAAGAATAGAGACTCTTCTTACAGTCGGTGCTTTGAGCATTCCCTGTGAGACCAGTATTAGTTTCCGATACACCACTCCAGGTTCAATGTATTCCTTGGACATACTCATTGACGATGAAACACTGAAATTACATCGGAATTAAATACAAAAGGAACAATGCCGAATTAACTGCAAGATGAGTGAGACTTCTTAGAGTCTGTGCTTTGATCCTTTCCTGTGAGACCTGTATTAGTTACCGATACACCACTGCAGGTTCAATGTATTCCTTGGACCTTCGCATTGACGATGAAACACAGAAATCACATCGGAACTAAATACAAAATGCACAATACCGCAATAAGTACAAGAGTAGAGACTCTTCTAACAGTCGGTGCCTTGAGCATTCCCTGTGAGACCAGTATTAGTTTCCGATACACCACTGCAGGTTCAATGAATTCCTTAGACATACACATTGACGATGAAACACTGAAATTACATCGGAATTAAATACAAAAGGCACAATGCCGCCGTAAGTGCAAGAATAGAGACTCTTCTTACAGTCGGTGCTTTGAGATTTCCCTGTGAGACCAGTATTAGTTTCCGATACACCACTCCAGGTTCAATGTATTCCTTGGACATACTCATTGACGATGAAACACTGAAATTACATCGGAATTAAATACAAAAGGAACAATGCCGCCTTAACGGCAAGATGAGTAAGACTTCTTAAGGTCTGTGCTTTGATCCTTTCCTGTGAGACAGTATTAGTTTCCAATACACCACTGTAGCTTCAATGTATTCCTTGGACCTTCGCATTGACAATGAAACACAGAAATCGAATCGGAACTAAATACAAAAGGCATAATGCCGCAATAAGTACAAGAATAGAGACTCTTCTTACAGTCGGTGCTTTGAGCATTCCCCGTGAGACCAGTATTAGTTTCCGATACACCACTGCAGGTTCAATATATTCCTTAGACATACACATTGGCGATGAAACATTGAAATTACATCGGAATTAAATACAAATGGCACAATGCCGCCATAAGTGCAAGAATATAGACTCCTCTTACAGTCGGTGCTTTGAGCATTCCCTGTGAGACCAGTATTAGTTTCCGATACATTACTGCAGGTACAATGTATTCCTTGTACCTTCACATTGACGAAGAAACACAGAAATCGCATCGGAATTAAATACAAAAGGCACAATGCCGCCTTAAGTACAAGAATAGAGACTCTTCTTACAGTCGGTGCTTTGAGCATTCCCTGTGAGACCAGTATTAGTTTCTGATACACCACTGCAGGTTCAATGTATTCCTTGGACATACACATTGACGATGAAACACAGAAATCGCATCGGAATTAAATACAAAAGGCACAATGCCGCCTTTCGTACAAGAATAGAGACTCTTCTTACAGTCGGTGCTTTGAGCATTCCCTGTGAGACCAGTATTAGTTTCCGATATACCACTGGAGGTTCAATGTATTCCTTGGACATACGCATTGACGATGTAACACAGAAATCCCATCGGAATTAAATACAAATGGCACAATGCCGCCCTACGTACAAGAATAGAGACTCTTCTTACATTCGGTGCTTTGAGCATTCCCTGTGAGACCGGTATTAGTTTCCGATACACCACTGCAGGTTCAATGTATTCCTTAGACATACACATTGACAATGAAACACAGAAATCGCACCGGAATTAAACTCGAAAGGCACAATGCCGCCATAAGTGCCAGAATAGCGACCCTTCTTACTGTCGGTGCTTTGAGCATTCCCTGTGAGACCAGTATTAGTTTCCGATACACCACTGCAGGTACAATGTATTCCTTGTACCTTCACATTGACGATGAAACACAGAAATCGCATCGGAATTAAATACAAAAGGCACACGGTCGCCTTAAGTACAAGAATAGAGACTCTTCTTACAGTCGGTGGTTTGAGCATTCCCTGTGAGACCAGTATTAGTTTCTCATACACCACTGCAGGTTCAATGTATTCCTTGGACATGCACATTGACGATGAAACACAGAAATCGCATCGGAATTAAATACAAAAGGCACAATGCCGCCTTTCGTACAAGAATAGAGACTCTTCTTACAGTCGGTGCTTTGAGCATTCCCTGTGAGACCAGTATTAGTTTCCGATATACCACTGCAGGTCCAATGTATTCCTTGGACATACGCATTGACGATGTAACACAGAAATCGCATCGGAATTAAATACAAAAGGCACAATGCCGCCCTACGTACAAGAATAGAGACTCTTCTTACATTCGGTGCTTTGAGCATTCCCTGTGAGACCGGTATTAGTTTCCGATACACCACTGCAGGTTCAATGTATTCCTTAGACATACACATTGACAATGAAACACAGAAATCGCATCGGAATTAAACTCGAAAGGCACAATGCCGCCATAAGTGCCAGAATAGCGACCCTTCTTACAGTCGGTGCTTTGAGCATTCCCTGTGAGACCAGTATTAGTTTCCGATACACCACTGCAGGTACAATGTATTCCTTGTACCTTCACATTGACGATGAAACACAGAAATCGCATCGGAATTAAATACAAAAGGCACAAGGTCGATTTAAGTACAAGAATAGAGACTCTTCTTACAGTCGGTGCTTTGAGCATTCCCTGTGAGACCAGTATTAGTTTCTGATACACCACTGCAGGTTCAATGTATTCCTTGGACATACACATTGACGATGAAACACAGAAATCGCATCGGAATTAAATACAAAAGGCACAATGCCGCCTTTCGTACAAGAGTAGAGACTCTTCTTACAGTCGGTGCTTTAGTATTCCCTGTGAGACCAGTGTTAGTTTCCGATACACCACTCCAGGTTCAATGTATTCCTTGGACCTTCGCATTGAGGATGAAACACAGAAATCACATCGGAACTAAATACAAAATGCACAATACCGCAATAAGTACAAGAGTAGAGACTCTTCTAACAGTCGGTGCCGTGAGCATTCCCTGTGAGACCAGTATTAGTTTCCGATACACCACTCCAGGTTCAATGTATTCCTTGGACATACTCAATGACGATGAAACACTGAAATTACATCGGAATTAAATACAAAAGGAACAGTGCCGCCTTAACTGCAAGATGAGTGAGACTTCTTAGAGTCTGTGCTTTGATCCTTTCCTGTGACACCTGTATTAGTTTCCGATACACCACTGCAAGTTCAATGTATTCCTTGGACCTTCGCATTGACGATGAAACACAGAAATCACATCGGAACTAAATACAAAATGCACAATACCGCAATTAGTACAAGAGTAGGGACTCTTCTTACAGTCGGTGCCTTGAGCATTCCCTGTGAGACCAGTATTAGTTTCCGATACACCACTGCAGGTTCAATGTATTGCTTGGACATACTCATTGACGATGAAACACTGAAATTACATCGGAGTTAAATACAAAAGGAACAATGCCGCCTTAACTGCAAGATGAGTGAGACTTCTTAGAGTCTGTGCTTTGATCCTTTCCTGTGGGACCAGTATTAGTTTCCGATACACCACTCCAGGTTCAATGTATTCCTTGGACATACTCATTGACGATGAAACACTGAAATTACATCGGAATTAAATACAAAAGGAACAATGCCGCCTTAACGGCAAGATGAGTAAGACTTCTTAAGGTCTGTGCTTTGATCCTTTCCTGTGAGACCAGGATTAGTTTCCGATACACCACTGCAGGTTCAATGTATTCCTTGGACCTTCGCATTGACAATGAAACACAGAAATCGAATCGGAACTAAATACAAAAGGCACAATGCCGCAATAAGTACAAGAATAGAGACTCTTCTTACAGCCGGTGCTTTGAGCATTCCCTGTGAGACCAGTATTAGTTTCCGATACACCACTGCAGGTTCAGTGTATTCCTTAGACATACACATTGGCGGTGAAACATTGAAATTACATCGGAATTAAATACAAATGGCACAATGCCGCCATAAGTGCAAGAATAGGGACTCCTCTTACAGTCGGTGCTTTGAGCATTCCCTGTGAGACCAGTATTAGTTTCCGATACACCACTGCAGGTACAATGTATTCCTTGTACCTTCACATTCACGATGAAACACAGAAATCGCATCGGAATTAAATACAAAAGGCACAATGCCGCCTTTCGTACAAGAATAGGGACTCTTCTTACAGTCGGTGCTTTGAGCATTCCCTGTGAGACCAGTATTAGTTTCCGATACACCACTCCAGGCTCAATGTATTCCTTGGACATACTCATTGACGATGAAACACTGAAATTACATCGGAATTAAATACAAAAGGAACAATGCCGCCTTAACTGCAAGATGAGTGAGACTTCTTGGAGTCTGTGCTTTGATCCTTTCCTGTGAGACCAGTATTAGTTTCCGATACACCACTGCAGGTTCAATGTATTCCTTCGACCTTCGCATTGACGATGAAACACAGAAATCGCATCGGAATTAAATACAAAAGGCACAATGCCGCCTTAAGTACAGGAATAGAGACTCTTCTTACAGTCGGTGCTTTGAGCATTCCCTGTGAGTCCAGTATTAGTTTCCGATATACCACTGCAGGTTCAATGTATTCCTTGGACATACGCATTGACGATGAAACACAGAAATCGCATCGGAATTAAATACAAAAGGCACAATGCCGCCCTACGTACAAGAATAGAAACTCTTCTTACATTCGGTGCTTTGAGCATTCCCTGTGAGACCGGTATTAGTTTCCGATACACCACTGCAGGTTCAATGTATTCCTTAGACATACACATTGACAATGAAACACAGAAATCGCATCGGAATTAAACACTAAAGGCACAATGCCGCCATAAGTGCCAGAATAGAGACCCTTCATACAGTCGGTGCTTTGAGCATGCCCTGTGAGACCAGTATTAGTTTCCGATACACCACTGCAGGTTCAATGGATTCCTTGGACATACGCATTGACGATGAAACACAGAAATCGCCTCGGAATTAATACAAAAGGCACAATGCCACCATAAGTGCAAGTATAGAAACTCCTCTTACATTCGGTGCTATGAGCATTCCCTGTGAGATCAGTATTAGTTTCCGATACACCACTGCAGGTACAATGTATTCCTTGTACCTTCACATTGACGATGAAACACAGAATTCGCATCGGAATTAAATACTAAAGGCATAATGCCGCCTTCAGTACAAGAATAGAGTCTCTTCTTACCGTCGGTGCTTAGAGCATTTCCTGTGAGACCAGTATTAGTTTCCGATACACCACTGCAGGTTCAATGTATTGCTTGGACATACTCATTGACGATGAAGCACTGAAATTACATCGGAATTAAATACAAAAGGAACAATGCCGCCTTAACTGCAAGATGAGTGAGACTTCTTAGAGTCTGTGCTTTGATCCTTCCCTGTGAGACCAGTATTAGTTTCCGATACACCATTGCAGGTTCAATGTATTCCTTGGACCATCGCATTGACGATGAAACACAGAGATCGAATCGGAACTAAATACAAAAGGCACAATGCCGCAATAAGTACAAGAATAGAGACTCTTCTCACAGTCGATGTTTTGAGCATTCCCTGTGAGACCAGTATTAGTTTCCGATACACCACTGCAGGTTCAATGTATTCCTTAGACATACACATTGACGATGAAACACTGATATTACATCGGAATTAAATACAAATGGCACAATGCCGTAATAAGTGCAAGAATAGAGACTCCTCTTACAGTCGGTGCTTTGAGCATTCCCTGGGAGACCAATTTTAGTTTCCGATACACCACTGCAGGTACAATGTATTCCTTGTACCTTCACATTGACGATGAAGCACAGAATTTGCATCGGAATTAAATACTAAAGGCATAATGCCGCCTACAGTACAAGATTAGAGTCTCTTCTTACGGTCGGTGCTTTGAGCATTTCCTGTGAGAGCAGTATTAGTTTCCGATACACCACTGCAGGTTCAATGTATTGCTTGGACATACTCATTGACGATGAAACACTGAAATTACATCGGAATTAAATACAAAAGGAACAATGCCGCATTAACTGCAACATGAGTGAGACTTCTTAGAGTCTGTGCTTTGATCCTTTCCTGTGGGACCGGTATTAGTTTCCGATACACCACTCCAGGTTCAATGTATTCTTTGGACATACTCATTGACGATGAAACACTGAAATTACATCGGAATTAAATACAAAAGGAACAATGCCGCCTTAACGGCAAGATGAGTAAGACTTCTTAAGGTCTGTGCTTTGATCCTTTCCTGTGAGACCAGTATTAGTTTCCGATACACCACTGCAGGTTCAATGTATTCCTTGGACCTTCGCATTGACAATGAAAGACAGAAATCGAATCGGAACCAAATACAAAAGGCAAAATGCCGCAATAAGTACAAGAATAGAGACTCTTCTTACAGTCGGTGCTTTGAGCATTCCCTGTGAGACCAGTATTAGATTCCGATACACCTCAGCAGGTACAATGTATTCCTTGGAACTTCACATTGACGATGAAACACAGAAATCGCATCGGAGTTAAATACAAAAGGCACAATGCTGCTTCAAGTACAAGAATAGAGACTCTTCTTACAGTCGGTGCTTTGAGCATTCCCTGTGAGACCAGTATTAGTTTCTGATACACCACTGCAGGTTCAATGTATTCCTTGGACATACACATTGACGCTGAAACACAGAAATCGCATCGGAATTAAATACAAAAGGCACAATGCCGCCTTTCGTACAAGAAAAGAGACTCTTCTTACAGTCGGTGCTTTGAGCATTCCCTGTGAGACCAGTATTAGTTTCCGATACACCACTCCAGGTTCAATGTATTCCTTGGAGATACTCATTGACGATAAAACACTGAAATTACATCGGAATTAAATACAAAAGGAACAATGCCGCCTTAATTGCAAGATGAGTGAGACTTCTTAGAGTCTGTGCTTTGATCCTTTCCTGTGAGACCAGTATTAGTTTCCGATACACTACTGCAGGTTCAATGTATTCCTTGGACCTTCGCATTGACGATGAAACACAGAAATCGCATCAGAATTAAATACAAAAGGCACAATGCCGCCTTAAGTACAGGAATAGAGACTCTTCTTACAGTCCGTGCTTTGAGCATTCCCTGTGAGACCAGTATTAGTTTCCGATATACCACTGCAGGATCAATGTATTCCTTGGACATACGCATTGACGATGAAACACAAAAAATTGCATCGGAATTAAATACAAAAGGCACAATGCCGCCCTACGTACAAGAATAGAGACTCTTCTTACATTCGGTGCTTTGAGCATTCCCTGTGAGACCGGTATTAGTTTCCGATACACCACTGCAGGTTCAATGTATTCCTTAGACATACACATTGACAATGATACACAGAAATCGCATCGGAATTAAACTCAAAAGGCACAATGCCGCCATAAGTGCCAGAATAGAGACCCTTCTTACAGTCGGTGCTTTGAGCATTCCCTGTGAGATTAGTCTTAGTTTCCGATACACCTTAGCAGGTACAATGTATTCCTTGGAACTTCACATTGACGATGAAACACAGAAATCGCATCGGAATTAAATACAAAAGGCACAATGCCGCCTTAAGTACAAGAATTGAGACTCTTCCTACAGTCGATGCTTTGAGCATTCCCTGTGAGACCAGTATTAGTTTCCGATACACCACTGCAGGTTCAATGGATTCCTTGGACATACGCATTGACGATGAAACACAGAAATCGCCTCGGAATTAATACAAAATGCACAATGCCGCAATAAGCACAAGATTAGAGACTCTTCTTACAGTCGGTGCTTTGAGCATTTCCTGTGAGACCAGTATTAGTTTCCGATACACCACTGCAATGACAATGTATTCCTTAGACATACACTTTGACGATGAAACACTGAAATTTCATTGGAATTAAATACAAAAGGCACAATGCCACCATAAATGCAAGTATAGAGACTCCTCTTACAGTCGGTGCTTTGAGCATTCCCTGTGAGATCAGTATTAGTTTCCGATACACCACTGCAGGTACAATGTATTCCTTGTACCTTCACATTGACGATGAAACACAGAAATCGCATCGGAATTAAATGCAAAAGGCACAATGCCGCCTGAAGTACAAGAATAGAGACTCTTCTTACAGTCGGTGCTTTGAGCATTGCCTGTGAGACCAGTAATAGTATCCGATACACCACTGCAGGTTCAATGTATTCCTTGGACCTTCACATTGACGATGAAACACAGAAATCGCATAGGAATCAAATACAAAAGGCACAATGCCGCCTTAAGTACAAGACTAGAGACTCATCTTACAGTCGGTGCTTTGAGCATTCCCTGTGAGACCAGTATTAGTTTCCGATACACCACACCAGGTTCAATGTATCCCTTGGACATACTCATTGACGATGGAACACTGAAATTCCATCGGAATTAAATACAAAAGGAACAATGCCGCCTTAACGGCAAGATAAGTGAGGCTTCTTAGAGTCTGTGCTTTGATCCTTTCCTGTTAGACCAGTATTAGTTTCCGATACACCATTGCAGGTTCAATGTATTCCTTGGACCATCGCATTGACGATGAAACACAGAGATCGAATATGAACTAAATACAAAAGGCACAATGCCGCAATAAGGACAAGAATAGAGACTCTTCTTACTGTCGGTGCTTTGAGCATTCCCTGTGAGACCAGTATTAGTTTCCGATACACCACTGCAGGTTTAATGTATTCCTTAGACATACACATTGACGATGAAACACTGATATAACATCGGAATTAAATACAAATGGCACAATGCCCCCATAAGTGCAAGAATAGAGACTCCTCTTACAGTCGGTGCTATGAGCATTCCCTGTGAGACCAATATTAGTTTCCGATACACCACTGCAGGTACAATATATTCCTTGTACCTTCCCATTGAGGATGAAACACAGAATTTGCATCGGAATTAAATACTAAAGGCATTATGCCGCCTTCAGTACAAGAATAGAGACTCTTCTTACAGTCGGTGCTTTGAGCATTCCCTGTGAGACCAGTATTAGTTTCTGATACACCACTGCAGGTTCAATGAATTCCTTAGACATACACATTGACGATGAAACACTGAAATTACATCGGAATTAAATACAAAAGGCACAATGCCGCCTTTCGTACAAGAATAGAGACTCTTCTTACAGTCGGTGCTTTGAGATTTCCCTGTGAGACCAGTATTAGTTTCCGATACACCACTCCAGGTTCAATGTATTCCTTGGACATACTCATTGACGATGAAACACTGAAATTACATCGGAATTAAATACAAAAGGAACAATGCCGCCTTAACGGCAAGATGAGTAAGACTTCTTAAGGTCTGTGCTTTGATCCTTTCCTGTGAGACAGTATTAGTTTCCAATACACCACTGCAGCTTCAATGTATTCCTTGGACCTTCGCATTGACAATGAAACACAGAAATCGAATCGGAACTAAATACAATAGGCACAATGCCGCAATAAGTACAAGAATAGAGACTCTTCTTACAGTCGGTGCTTTGAGCATTCCCCGTGAGACCAGTATTAGTTTCCGATACACCACTGCAGGTTCAATGTATTCCTTAGACATACACATTGGCGATGAAACATTGAAATTACATCGGAATTAAATACAAATGGCACAATGCCGCCATAAGTGCAAGAATATAGACTCCTCTTACAGTCGGTGCTTTGAGCATTCCCTGTGAGACCAGTATTAGTTTCCGATACATTACTGCAGGTACAATGTATTCCTTGTACCTTCACATTGACGAAGAAACACAGAAATCGCATCGGAATTAAATACAAAAGGCACAATGCCGCCTTAAGTACAAAAATAGAGACTCTTCTTACAGTCGGTGCTTTGAGCATTCCCTGTGAGACCAGTATTAGTTTCTGATACACCACTGCAGGTTCAATGTATTCCTTGGACATACACATTGACGATGAAACACAGAAATCGCATCGGAATTAAATACAAAAGGCACAATGCCGCCTTTCGTACAAGAATAGAGACTCTTCTTACAGTCGGTGCTTTGAGCATTCCCTGTGAGACCAGTATTAGTTTCCGATATACCACTGCAGGTTCAATGTATTCCTTGGACATACGCATTGACGATGTAACACAGAAATCGCATCGGAATTAAATACAAAAGGCACAATGCCGCCCTACGTACAAGAATAGAGACTCTTCTTACATTCGGTGCTTTGAGCATTCCCTGTGAGACCGGTATTAGTTTCCGATACACCACTGCAGGTTCAATGTATTCCTTAGACATACACATTGACAATGAAACACAGAAATCGCACCGGAATTAAACTCGAAAGGCACAATGCCGCCATAAGTGCCAGAATAGCGACCCTTCTTACAGTCGGTGCTTTGAGCATTCCCTGTGAGACCAGTATTAGTTTCCGATACACCACTGCAGGTACAATGTATTCCTTGTACCTTCACATTGACGATGAAACACAGAAATCGCATCGGAATTAAATACAAAAGGCACAAGGTCGCCTTAAGTACAAGAATAGAGACTCTTCTTACAGTCGGTGGTTTGAGCATTCCCTGTGAGACCAGTATTAGTTTCTCATACACCACTGCAGGTTCAATGTATTCCTTGGACATGCACATTGACGATGAAACACAGAAATCGCATCGGAATTAAATACAAAAGGCACAATGCCGCCTTTCGTACAAGAATAGAGACTCTTCTTACAGTCGGTGCTTTGAGCATTCCCTGTGAGACCAGTATTAGTTTCCGATATACCACTGCAGGTCCAATGTATTCCTTGGACATACGCATTGACGATGTAACACAGAAATCGCATCGGAATTAAATACAAAAGGCACAATGCCGCCCTACGTACAAGAATAGAGACTCTTCTTACATTCGGTGCTTTGAGCATTCCCTGTGAGACCGGTATTAGTTTCCGATACACCACTGCAGGTTCAATGTATTCCTTAGACATACACATTGACAATGAAACACAGAAATCGCATCGGAATTAAACTCGAAAGGCACAATGCCGCCATAAGTGCCAGAATAGCGACCCTTCTTACAGTCGGTGCTTTGAGCATTCCCTGTGAGACCAGTATTAGTTTCCGATACACCACTGCAGGTACAATGTATTCCTTGTACCTTCACATTGACGATGAAACACAGAAATCGCATCGGAATTAAATACAAAAGGCACAAGGTCGCCTTAAGTACAAGAATAGAGACTCTTCTTACAGTCGGTGCTTTGAGCATTCCCTGTGAGACCAGTATTAGTTTCTGATACACCACTGCAGGTTCAATGTATTCCTTGGACATACACATTGACGATGAAACACAGAAATCGCATCGGAATTAAATACAAAAGGCACAATGCCGCCTATCGTACAAGAGTAGAGACTCTTCTTACAGTCGGTGCTTTAGTATTCCCTGTGAGACCAGTATTAGTTTCCGATACACCACTCCAGGTTCAATGTATTCCTTGGACCTTCGCATTGAGGATGAAACACAGAAATCACATCGGAACTAAATACAAAATGCACAATACCGCAATAAGTACAAGAGTAGAGACTCTTCTAACAGTCGGTGCCGTGAGCATTCCCTGTGAGACCAGTATTAGTTTCCGATACACCACTGCAGGTTCAATGAATTCCTTAGACATACACATTGACGATGAAACACTGAAATTACATCGGAATTAAATACAAAAGGCACAATGCCGCCATAAGTGCAAGAATAGAGACACTTCTTACAGTCGGTGCTTTGAGCTTTCCCTGTGAGACCAGTATTAGTTTCCGATACACCACTCCAGGTTCAATGTATTCCATGGACATACTCATTGACGATGAAACACTGAAATTACCTCGGAATTAAATACAAAAGGAACAATGCCGCCTTAACGGCAAGATGAGTAGGACTTCTTAAGGTCTGTGCTTTGATCCTTTCCTGTGAGACCAGTATTAGTTTCCGATACACCAGTGCAGGTTCAATGAATTCCTTAGACATACACATTGACGATGAAACACAGAAATCGCATCGGAATTAAATACAAATGGCACAATGCCGCCTTTCGTACAAGAATAGAGACTCTTCTTACAGTCGGTGCTTTGAGCATTCCCTGTGAGACCAGTATTAGTTTCCGATACACCACTCCAGGTTCAATGTATTCCTTGGACATACTCATTGACGATGAAACACTGAAATTACATCGGAATTAAATACAAAAGGAACAATGCCGCCCTAACGGCAAGATGAGTAGGACTTCTTAAGGTCTGTGCTTTGATCATTTCCTGTGAGACCAGTATTAGTTTCCGATACACCACTGCAGGTTCAATGTATTCCTTGGACCTTCGCATTGACAATGAAACACAGAAATCGAATCGGAACTAAACACAAAAGGCACAATGCCGCAATAAGTACAAGAATAGAGACTCTTCTTACAGTCGGTGCTTTGAGCATTCCCTGTGAGACCAGAATTAGTTTCCGATACACCACTGCAGGTTCAATGTATTCCTTAGACATACACATTGGCGATGAAACATTGAAATTACATCGGAATTAAATACAAATGGCACAATGCCGCCATAAGTGCAAGAATAGAGACTCCTCTTACAGTCGGTGCTTTGAGCATTCCCTGTGAGACCAGTAATTGTTCCCGATACACCACTGCAGGTACAATGTATTCCTTGTACCTTCACATTGACGATGAAACACAGAAATCACATCGGAATTAAATACAAAAGGCACAATGCCGCTTTAAGTACAAGAATAGAGACTCTTCTTACAGTCGGTGCTTTGAGCATTAGCTGTGAGACCAGTATTAGTTTCTGATACACCACTGCAGGTTCAATGTGTTCCTTGGACATACACATTGACGATGAAACACAGAAATCGCATCGGAATTAAACACAAAAGGCACAATGCAGCCTTTCGTACAAGAATAGAGACTCTTCTTACAGTCGGTGCTTTGAGCATTCCCTGTGAGACCGGTATTAGTTTCCGATACACCACTGCAGGTTCAATGTATTCCTTAGACATACACATTGACAATGAAACACAGAAATCGCATCGGATTAAACTCAAAAGGCACAATGCCGCCATAAGTGCCAGAATAGAGACCCTTCCTACGGTCGGTGCTTTGAGCATTCCCTGTGAGACCAGTATTAGTTTCCGATACACCACTGCAGGTACAATGTATTCCTTGGACATACACATTGACGATGAAACACAGAAATCGCATCGGAATTAAATACAAAAGGCACAATGCCGCCTTTCGTACAAGAATAGAGACTCTTCTTACAGTCGGTGCTTTGAGCATTCCCTGTGAGACCAGTATTAGTTTCCGATACACCACTCCAGGTTCAATGTATTCCTTGGACATACTCATTGACCATGAAACACTGAAATTACATCGGAATTAAATACAAAAGGAACAATGCCGCCTTAACTGCAAGATGAGTGAGACTACTTAGAGTCTGTGCTTTGATCCTTTCCTGTGAGACCTGTATTAGTTTCCGATACACCACTGCAGGTTCAATGTATTCCTTGGAACTTCGCAATGACGATGAAACACAGAAATCACATCGGAACTAAATACAAAATGCACAATACCGCAATAAGTACAAGAGTAGAGAATCTTCTTACAGTCGGTGCCTTGAGCATTCCCTGTGAGACCAGTATTAGTTTCCGATACACCACTGCAGGTTCAATGAATTCCTTAGACTTACACATTGACGATGAAACACTGAAATTACATCGGAATTAAATACAAAAGGCACAATGCCGCCATAAGTGCAAGAATAGAGACTCTTCTTACCGTCGGTGCTTTGAGCTTTCCCTGTGAGACCAGTAATAGTTTCCGATACACCACTCCAGGTTCAATGTATTCCTTGGACATACTCATTGACGATGAAACACTGAAATTACATCGTAATTAAATACAAAAGGAACAATGCCGCCTTAACGTCAAGATGAGTAAGACTTCTTAAGGTCTGTGCTTTGATCATTTCCTGTGAGACCAGTATTTGTTTCCGATACACCACTGCAGATTCAGTGTATTCCTTGGACCTTCGCATTGACAATGAAACACAGAAATCGAATCGGAACTAAATACAAAAGGCACAATGCCGCAATAAGTACAAGAATAGAGACTCTTCTTACAGTCGGTGCTTTGAGCATTCCCTGTGAGACCAGTATTAGTTTCCGATACACCACTGCAGGTTCAATGTATTCCTTAGACATACACATTGGCGATGAAACATTGAAATTACATCGGAATTAAATACAAATGGCACAATGCCGCCATAAGTGCAAGAATAGAGACTCCTCTTACAGTCGGCGCTTTGAGCATTCCCTGTGAGACCAGTAATAGTTTCCGATACACCACTGCAGGTACAATGTATTCCTTGTACCTTCACAGTGACGATGAAACACAGAAATCGCATCGGAATTAAATACAAAAGGCACAATGCCGCTTTAAGTACAAGAATAGACCCTCTTCTTACAGTCGGTGCTTTGAGCATTCCCTGTGAGACCAGTATTAGTTTCTGATACACCACTGCACGTTCAATGTATTCCTTGGACATACTCATTGACGATGAAACACAGAAATCGCATCGGAATTAAATACAAAAGGCATAATGCCGCCTTTCGTACAAGAATAGAGACTCTTCTTACAGTCGGTGCTTTGAGCATTCCCTGTAAGACCAGTATTAGTTTCCGATACACCACTCCAGGTTCAATGTATTCCTTGGACATACTCATTGACGATGAAACACTGAAATTACATCGGAATTAAATACAAAAGGAACAATGCCGCCTTAACTGCAAGATGAGTGAGACTTTTTAGAGTCTGTGCTTTGATCCTTTCCTGTGAGACCAGTATTAGTTTCCGATACACCACTGCAGGTTCAATGTATTCCTTGGACCTTCGCATTGACGATGAAACACAGAATTCGCATCGGAATTAAATACAAAAGGCACAATGCCGCCTTAAGTACAGGAATAGAGACTCTTCTTACAGTCGGTGCTTTGAGCATTCAGTGTGAGACCAGTATTAGTTTCCGATATACCACTGCAGGTTCAATGTATTCCTTGGACATACGCATTGACGATGAAACACAGAAATCGCATCGGAATTAAATACAAAAGGCACAATGGCGCCCTACGTACAAGAATAGAGACTCTTCTTACATTCGGTGCTTTGAGCATTCCCTGTGAGACCGGTATTAGTTTCCGATACACCACTGCAGGTTCAATGTATTCCTTAGACATACACATTGACAATGAAACACAGAAATCGCATCGGAATTAAACTCAAAAGGCACAATGCCGCCATAAGTGCCAGAATAGAGACCCTTCTTACAGTCGGTGCTTTGAGCATTCCCTGTGAGACCAGTATTAGTTTCCGATACACCACTGCAGGTACAATGTATTCCTTGGACATACACATTGACGATGAAACACAGAAATCGCATCGGAATTAAATACAAAAGGCACATGCCGCCTTTCGTACAAGAATAGAGACTCTTCTTACAGTCGGTGCTTTGAGCATTCCCTGTGAGACCAGTATTAGTTTCCGATACACCACTCCAGGTTCAATGTATTCCTTGGACATACTCATTGACAATGAAACACCGAAATTACATCGAATTTAAATACAAAAGGAACAATGCCGCCTTAACTGCAAGATGAGTGAGACTTCTTAGAGTCTGTGCTTTGATCCTTTCCTGTGAGACCTGTATTAGTTTCCGATACACCACTGCGGGTTCAATGTGTTCCTTGGACCTTCGCATTGACGATGAAACACAGAAATAACATCGGAACTAAATACAAAATGCACAATACCGCAATAAGTACAAGAGTAGAGACTCTTCTAACAGTCGGTGCCTTGAGCATTCCCTGTGAGACCAGTATTAGTTTCCGATACACCACTGCAGGTTCAATGAATTCCTTAGACATACACATTGACGATGAAACACTGAAATTACATCGGAATTAAATACAAAAGGCACAATGCCGCCATAAGTGCAAGAATAGAGACTCTTCTTACAGTCGGTGCTTTGAGATTTTCAAGTGAGACCAGTATTAGTTTCCGATACACCACTCCAGGTTCAATGTATTCCTTGGACATACTCATTGACGATGAAACACTGAAATTACATCGGAATTAAATACAAAAGGAACAATGCCGCCTTATCGGCAAGATGAGTAAGACTTCTTAAGGTCTGTGCTTTGATCCTTTCCTGTGAGACCAGTATTAGTTTCCGATACACCACTGCAGGTTCAATGTATTCCTTGGACCTTCGCATTGACAATGAAACACAGAAATCGAATCGGAACTAAATACAAAAGGCACAATGCCGCAATAAGTACAAGAATAGAGACTCTTCTTACAGTCGGTGCTTTGAGCATTCCCCGTGAGACCAGTATTAGTTTCCGATACACCACTGCAGGTTCAATGTATTCCTTAGACATACACATTGGCGATGAAACATAGAAATTACATCGGAATTAAATACAAATGGCACAATGCTGCCATAAGTGCAAAAATAGAGTCTCCTCTTACAGTCGGTGCTTTGAGCATTCCCTGTGGGACCAGTATTAGTTTCCGATACATTACTGCAGGTACAATGTATTCCTTGTACCTTCACATTGACGATGAAACACAGAAATCGCATCGGAATTAAATACAAAAGGCACAATGCCGCCTTATGTACAAGAATAGAGACTCTTCTTACAGTCGGTGCTTTGAGCATTCCCTGTGAGACCAGTATTAGTTTCTCATACACCACTGCAGGTTCAATGTATTCCTTGGACATACACATTGACGATGAAACACAGAAATCGCATCGGAATTAAATACAAAATTCACAATGCCGCCTTTCGTACAAGAATAGAGACTCTTCTTACAGTCGGTGCTTTGAGCATTCCCTGTGGGACCAGTATTAGTTTCCGATATACCACTGCAGGTTCAATGTATTCCTTGGACATACGCATTGACGATGAAACACAGAAATCGCATCGGAATTAAATACAAAAGGCACAATGCCGCCCTACGTACAAGAATAGAGACTCTTCTTACATTCGGTGCTTTGAGCATTCCCTGTGAGACCGGTATTAGTTTCCGATACACCACTGCAGGTTCAATGTATTCCTTAGACATACACATTGACAATGAAACACAGAAATCGCATCGGAATTAAACTCGAAAGGTACAATGCCGCCATAAGTGCCAGAATAGTGACCCTTCTTACAGTCGGTGCTTTGAACATTCCCTGTGAGACCAGTATTAGTTTCCGATACACCACTGCAGGTACAATGTATTCCTTGTACCTTCACATTGACGATGAAACACAGAAATCGCATCGGAATTAAATACAAAAGGCACAATGTCGCCTTAAGTACAAGAATAGAGACTCTACTTACAGTCGGTGCTTTGAGCATTCCCTGTGGGACCAGTATTAGTTTCTGATACACCACTGCAGGTTCAATGTGTTCCTTGGACCTTCGCATTGACGATGAAACACAGAAATCACATCGGAACTAAATTCAAAATGCACAATACCGCAATAAGTACAAGAGTAGAGACTCTTCTAGCAGTCGGTGCCGTGAGCATTCCCTGTGAGACCAGTATTAGTTTCCGATACACCACTCCAGGCGTAGGGCGGCATTGTGCCTTTTGTATTTAATTCCGATGCGATTTCTGTGTTTCATCGTCAATGCGTATGTCCAAGGAATACATTGAACCTGCAGTGGTATATCGGAAACTAATACTGGTCTCACACTGAATGCTCAAAGCACCGACTGTAAGAAGAGTCTCTATTCCTGTACTTAAGGCGGCATTGTGCCTTTTGTATTTAATTCCGATGCGAATTCTGTGTTTCATCGTCAATGCGAAGGTCCAAGGAATACATTGAACCAGCAGTGGTGTATCGGAAACTAATACTGGTCTCACAGGAAAGGATCAAAGCACAGACTCTAAGAAGTCTCACACATCTTGCAGTTAAGGCGGCAGTGTTCCTTTTGTATTTAATTCCGATGTAATTTCAGTGTTTCATCGTCAATGAGTATGTCCAAGGAATACATTGAACCTGGAGTGGTGTATCGGAAACAAATACTGGTCTCACAGGGAATGCTCAAAGCACCGACTGTAAGAAGAGTCTCTATTCTTGTACGAAAGGCGGCATTATGCCTTTTGTATTTAATTCCGATGCGATTTCTGTGTTTCATCGTCAATGTGTATGTACAAGGAATACATTGTACCTGCAGTAATGTATCGGAAACAAATACTGGTGTCACAGGGAATGCTCAAAGCACCGACTGTAAGAGGAGTCTCTATTCTTGCACTTATGGCGGCATTGTGCCATTTGTATTTAATTCCGATGTAATTTCAATGTTTCATCGCCAATGTGTATGTCTAAGGAATACATTGAACCTGCAGTGGTGTATCGGAAACTAATACCGGTCTCACAGGGAATGCTCAAAGCACCGAATGTAAGAAGAGTCTCTATTCCTTAGACATACACATTGACAATGAAACACAGAAATCGCATCGGAATTAAACTCAAAAGGCACAATGCCGCCATAAGTGCCAGAATAGAGACCCTTCTTACAGTCGGTGCTTTGAGCATTCCCTGTGAGACCAGTATTAGTTTCCGATACACCACTGCAGGTACAACGTATTCCTTGGACATACACATTGACGATGAAACACAGAAATCGCATCGGAATTAAATACAAAAGGCACATGCCGCCTTTCGTACAAGAATAGAGACTCTTCTTACAGTCGGTGCTTTGAGCATTCCCTGTGAGACCAGTATTAGTTTCCGATACACCACTCCAGGTTCAATGTATTCCTTGGACATACTCATTGACAATGAAACACTGAAATTACATCGAAATTAAATACAAAAGGCATAATGCCGCCTTTCGTACAAGAATAGAGACTCTTCTTACAGTCGGTGCTTTGAGCATTCCCTGTGAGACCAGTATTAGTTTCCGATACACCACTCCAGGTTCAATGTATTCCTTGGACATACTCATTGACGATGAAACACTGAAATTACATCGGAATTAAATACAAAAGGAACAATGCCGCCTTAACTGCAAGATGAGTGAGACTTCTTAGAGTCTGTGCTTTGATCCTTTCCTGTGAGACCAGTATTAGTTTCCGATACACCACTGCAGGTTCAATGTATTCCTTGGACCTTCGCATTGACAATGAAACACAGAAATCGAATCGGAACTAAATACAAAAGGCACAATGCCGCAATAAGTTCAAGAATAGAGACTCTTCTTACAGTCGGTGCTTTGAGCATTCCCCGTGAGACCAGTATTAGTTTCCGATACACCACTGCAGGTTCAATGTATTCCTTAGACATACACATTGGCGATGAAACATTGAAATTACATCGGAATTAAATACAAATGGCACAATGCCGCCATAAGTGCAAGAATAGAGACTCCTCTTACAGTCGGCGCTTTGAGCATTCCCTGTGAGACCAGTAATAGTTTCCGATACACCACTGCAGGTACAATGTATTCCTTGTACCTTCACATTGACGATGAAACACAGAAATCGCATCGGAATTAAATACAAAAGCCACAATGCCGCTTTAAGTACAAGAATAGAGCCTCTTCTTACAGTCGGTGCTTTGAGCATTCCCTGTGAGACCAGTATTAGTTTCTGATACACCACTGCACGTTCAATGTATTCCTTGGACATACTCATTGACGATGAAACACAGAAATCGCATCGGAATTAAATACAAAAGGCATAATGCCGCCTTTCGTACAAGAATAGAGACTCTTCTTACAGTCGGTGCTTTGAGCATTCCCTGTGAGACCAGTATTAGTTTCCGATACACCACTCCAGGTTCAATGTATTCCTTGGACATACTCATTGACGATGAAACACTGAAATTACATCGGAATTAAATACAAAAGGAACAATGCCGCCTTAACTGCAAGATGAGTGAGACTTCTTAGAGTCTGTGCTTTGATCCTTTCCTGTGAGACCAGTATTAGTTTCCGATACACCACTGCAGGTTCAATGTATTCCTTGGACCTTCGCATTGACGATGAAACACAGAATTCGCATCGGAATTAAATACAAAAGGCACAATGCCGCCTTAAGTACAGGAATAGAGACTCTTCTTATAGTCGGTGCTTTGAGCATTCAGTGTGAGACCAGTATTAGTTTCCGATATACCACTGCAGGTTCAATGTATTCCTTGGACATACGCATTGACGATGAAACACAGAAATCGCATCGGAATTAAATACAAAAGGCACAATGGCGCCCTACGTACAAGAATAGAGTTTCTTCTTACATTCGGTGCTTTGAGCATTCCCTGTGAGACCGGTATTAGTTTCCGATACACCACTGCAGGTTCAATGTATTCCTTAGACATACACATTGACAATGAAACACAGAAATCGCATCGGAATTAAACTCAAAAGGCACAATGCCGCCATAAGTGCCAGAATAGAGACCCTTCTTACAGTCGGTGCTTTCAGCATTCCCTGTGAGACCAGTATTAGTTTTCGATACACCACTGCAGGTACAATGTATTCCTTGGACATACACATTGACGATGAAACACAGAAATCGCATCGGAATTAAATACAAAAGGCACAATGCCGCCTTATGTACAAGAATAGAGACTCTTCTTACAGTCGGTGCTTTGAGCATTCCCTGTGAGACCAGTATTAGTTTCTCATACACCACTGCAGGTTCAATGTATTCCTTGGACATACACATTGACGATGAAACACAGAAATCGCATCGGAATTAAATACAAAATTCACAATGCCGCCTTTCGTACAAGAATAGAGACTCTTCTTACAGTCGGTGCTTTGAGCATTCCCTGTGGGACCAGTATTAGTTTCCGATATACCACTGCAGGTTCAATGTATTCCTTGGACATACGCATTGACGATGAAACACAGAAATCGCATCGGAATTAAATACAAAAGGCACAATGCCGCCCTACGTACAAGAATAGAGACTCTTCTTACATTCGGTGCTTTGAGCATTCCCTGTGAGACCGGTATTAGTTTCCGATACACCACTGCAGGTTCAATGTATTCCTTAGACATACACATTGACAATGAAACACAGAAATCGCATCGGAATTAAACTCGAAAGGTACAATGCCGCCATAAGTGCCAGAATAGCGACCCTTCTTACAGTCGGTGCTTTGAACATTCCCTGTGAGACCAGTATTAGTTTCCGATACACCACTGCAGGTACAATGTATTCCTTGTACCTTCACATTGACGATGAAACACAGAAATCGCATCGGAATTAAATACAAAAGGCACAATGCCGCCATAAGTGCAAGAATAGAGACTCTTCTTACAGTCGGTGCTTTGAGCTTTCCCTGTGAGACCAGTATTAGTTTCCGATACACCACTCCAGGTTCAATGTATTCCTTGGACATACTCATTGACGATGAAACACTGAAATTACATCGGAATTAAATACAAAACGAACAATGCCGCCTTAACGGCAAGATGAGTAAGACTTCTTAAGGTCAGTGCTTTGATGCTTTCCTGTGTGACCAGTATTAATTTTCCGATACACCACAGCAGGTTCAATGTATTCCTTGGACCTTCGCATTGACAATGAAACACAGAAATCGAATCGGAACTACATACAAAAGGCACAATGCCGCAATAAGTACAAGAATAGAGACTCTTCTTACAGTCGGTGCTTTGAGCATTCCCCGTGAGACCAGTATTAGTTTCCGATACACCACTGCAGGTTCAATGTATTCCTTAGACATACACATAGGCGATGAAACATTGAAATTACATCGGAATTAAATACAAATGGCACAATGCCGCCATAAGTGCAAGAATAGAGACTTCTCTTACAGTCGGTGCTTTGAGCATTCCCTGTGACACCAGTATTTGTTTCCGATACATTACTGCAGGTACAATGTATTCCTTGTACATTCACATTGACGATGAAACACAGAAATCGCATCGGAAATAAATACAAAAGGCACAATGCCGCCTTAAGTACAAGAATAGAGACTCTTCTAACAGTCGGTGCTTTGAGCATTCCCTGTGAGACCAGTATTAGTTTCTGATACACCACTGCACGTTCAATGTATTCCTTGGACATACACATTGACGATGAAACACAGAAATCGCATCGGAATTAAATACAAAAGGCATAATGCCGCCTTTCGTACAAGAATAGAGACTCTTCTTACAGTCGGTGCTTTGAGCATTCCCTGTGAGACCAGTATTAGTTTCCGATACACCACTCCAGGTTCAATGTATTCCTTGGACATACTCATTGACGATGAAACACTGAAATTACATCGGAATTAAATACAAAAGGAACACTGCCGCCTTAACTGCAAGATGTGTGAGACTTCTTAGAGTCTGTGCTTTGATCCTTTCCTGTGAGACCAGTATTAGTTTCCGATACACCACTGCTGGTTCAATGTATTCCTTGGACCTTCGCATTGACGATGAAACACTGAATTCGCATCGGAATTAAATACAAAAGGCACAATGCCGCCTTAAGTACAGGAATAGAGACTCTTCTTACAGTCGGTGCTTTGAGCATTCAGTGTGAGACCAGTATTAGTTTCCGATATACCACTGCAGGTTCAATGTATTCCTTGGACATACGCATTGACGATGAAACACAGAAATCGCATCGGAATTAAATACAAAAGGCACAATGCCGCCCTACGTACAAGAATAGAGACTCTTCTTACATTCGGTGCTTTGAGCATTCCCTGTGAGACCGGTATTAGTTTCCGATACACCACTGCAGGTTCAATGTATTCCTTAGACATACACATTGACAATGAAACACAGAAATCGCATCGGAATTAAACTCAAAAGGCACAATGCCGCCATAAGTGCCAGAATAGAGACCCTTCTTACAGTCGGTGCTTTGAGCATTCCCTGTGAGACCAGTATTAGTTTCCGATACACCACTGCAGGTACAACGTATTCCTTGGACATACACATTGACGATGAAACACAGAAATCGCATCGGAATTAAATACAAAAGGCACATGCCGCCTTTCGTACAAGAATAGAGACTCTTCTTGCAGTCGGTGCTTTGAGCATTCCCTGTGAGACCAGTATTAGTTTCCGATACACCACTCCAGGTTCAATGTATTCCTTGGACATACTCATTGACAATGAAACACTGAAATTACATCGAAATTAAATACAAAAGGCATAATGCCGCCTTTCGTACAAGAATAGAGACTCTTCTTACAGTCGGTGCTTTGAGCATTCCCTGTGAGACCAGTATTAGTTTCCGATACACCACTCCAGGTTCAATGTATTTATTGGACATACTCATTGACGATGAAACACTGAAATTACATCGGAATTAAATACAAAAGGAACAATGCCGCCTTAACTGCAAGATGAGTGAGACTTCTTAGAGTCTGTGCTTTGATCCTTTCCTGTGAGACCAGTATTAGTTTCCGATACACCACTGTAGGTTCAATGTATTCCTTGGACCTTCGCATTGACAATGAAACACAGAAATCGAATCGGAACTAAATACAAAAGGCACAATGCCGCAATAAGTTCATGAATAGAGACTCTTCTTACAGTCGGTGCTTTGAGCATTCCCCGTGAGACCAGTATTAGTTTCCGATACACCACTGCAGGTTCAATGTATTCCTTAGACATACACATTGGCGATGAAACATTGAAATTACATCGGAATTAAATACAAATGGCACAATGCCGCCATAAGTGCAAGAATAGAGACTCCTCTTACAGTCGGCGCTTTGAGCATTCCCTGTGAGACCAGTAATACTTTCCGATACACCACTGCAGGTACAATGTATTCCTTGTACCTTCACATTGACGATGAAACACAGAAATCGCATCGGAATTAAATACAAAAGCCACAATGCCGCTTTAAGTACAAGAATAGAGCCTCTTCTTACAGTCGGTGCTTTGAGCATTCCCTGTGAGACCAGTATTAGTTTCTGATACACCACTGCACGTTCAATGTATTCCTTGGACATACTCATTGACGATGAAACACAGAAATCGCATCGGAATTAAATACAAAAGGCATAATGCCGCCTTTCGTACAAGAATAGAGACTCTTCTTACAGTCGGTGCTTTGAGCATTCCCTGTGAGACCAGTATTAGTTTCCGATACACCACTCCAGGTTCAATGTATTCCTTGGACATACTCATTGACGATGAAACACTGAAATTACATCGGAATTAAATACAAAAGGAACAATGCCGCCTTAACTGCAAGATGAGTGAGACTTCTTAGAGTCTGTGCTTTGATCCTTTCCTGTGAGACCAGTATTAGTTTCCGATACACCACTGCAGGTTCAATGTATTCCTTGGACCTTCGCATTGACGATGAAACACAGAATTCGCATCGGAATTAAATACAAAAGGCACAATGCCGCCTTAAGTACAGGAATAGAGACTCTTCTTACAGTCGGTGCTTTGAGCATTCAGTGTGAGACCAGTATTAGTTTCCGATATACCACTGCAGGTTCAATGTATTCCTTGGACATACGCATTGACGATGAAACACAGAAATCGCATCGGAATTAAATACAAAAGGCACAATGGCGCCCTACGTACAAGAATAGAGACTCTTCTTACATTCGGTGCTTTGAGCATTCCCTGTGAGACCGGTATTAGTTTCCGATACACCACTGCAGGTTCAATGTATTCCTTAGACATACACATTGACAATGAAACACAGAAATCGCATCGGAATTAAACTCAAAAGGCACAATGCCGCCATAAGTGCCAGAATAGAGACCCTTCTTACAGTCGGTGCTTTCAGCATTCCCTGTGAGACCAGTATTAGTTTTCGATACACCACTGCATGTACAATGTATTCCTTGGACATACACATTGACGATGAAACACAGAAATCGCATCGGAATTAAATACAAAAGGCACATGCCGCCTTTCGTACAAGAATAGAGACTCTTCTTACAGTCGGTGCTTTGAGCATTCCCTGTGAGACCAGTATTAGTTTCCGATACACCACTCCAGGTTCAATGTATTCCTTGGACATACTCATTGACAATGAAACACTGAAATTACATCGAAATTAAATACAAAAGGAACAATGCAGCCTTAACTGCAAGATGAGTGAGACTTCTTAGAGTCTGTGCTTTGGTCCTTTCCTGTGAGACCTGTATTAGTTTCCGATACACCACTGCAGGTTCAATGTATTCCTTGGACCTTCGCATTGACGATGAAACACAGAAATCACATCGGAACTAAATACAAAATGCACAATACCGCAATAAGTACAAGAGTAGAGACTCTTCTAACAGTCGGTGCCTTGAGCATTCCCTGTGAGAACAGTATTAGTTTCCGATACACCACTGCAGGTTCAATGTATTCCTTAGACATACACATTGGCGATGAAACATAGAAATTACATCGGAATTAAATACAAATGGCACAATAATGGGATAAGTGCAAAAATAGAGACTCCTCTTACAGTCGGTGCTTTGAGCATTCCCTGTGGGACCAGTATTAGTTTCCGATACATTACTGCAGGTACAATGTATTCCTTGTACCTTCACATTGACGATGAAACACAGAAATCGCATCGGAATTAAATACAAAAGGCACAATGCCGCCTTATGTACAAGAATAGAGACTCTTCTTACAGTCGGTGCTTTGAGCATTCCCTGTGAGACCAGTATTAGTTTCTGATACACCACTGCACGTTCAATGTATTCCTTGGACATACTCATTGACGATGAAACACAGAAATCGCATCGGAATTAAATACAAAAGGCATAATGCCGCCTTTCGTACAAGAATAGAGACTCTTCTTACAGTCGGTGCTTTGAGCATTCCCTGTGAGACCAGTATTAGTTTCCGATACACCACTCCAGGTTCAATGTATTCCTTGGACATACTCATTGACGATGAAACACTGAAATTACATCGGAATTAAATACAAAAGGAACAATGCCGCCTTAACTGCAAGATGAGTGAGACTTCTTAGAGTCTGTGCTTTGATCCTTTCCTGTGAGACCAGTATTAGTTTCCGATACACCACTGCAGGTTCAATGTATTCCTTGGACCTTCGCATTGACGATGAAACACAGAATTCGCATCGGAATTAAATACAAAAGGCACAATGCCGCCTTAAGTACAGGAATAGAGACTCTTCTTACAGTCGGTGCTTTGAGCATTCAGTGTGAGACCAGTATTAGTTTCCGATATACCACTGCAGGTTCAATGTATTCCTTGGACATACGCATTGACGATGAAACACAGAAATCGCATCGGAATTAAATACAAAAGGCACAATGGCGCCCTACGTACAAGAATAGAGACTCTTCTTACATTCGGTGCTTTGAGCATTCCCTGTGAGACCGGTATTAGTTTCCGATACACCACTGCAGGTTCAATGTATTCCTTAGACATACACATTGACAATGAAACACAGAAATCGCATCGGAATTAAACTCAAAAGGCACAATGCCGCCATAAGTGCCAGAATAGAGACCCTTCTTACAGTCGGTGCTTTCAGCATTCCCTGTGAGACCAGTATTAGTTTTCGATACACCACTGCATGTACAATGTATTCCTTGGACATACACATTGACGATGAAACACAGAAATCGCATCGGAATTAAATACAAAAGGCACATGCCGCCTTTCGTACAAGAATAGAGACTCTTCTTACAGTCGGTGCTTTGAGCATTCCCTGTGAGACCAGTATTAGTTTCCGATACACCACTCCAGGTTCAATGTATTCCTTGGACATACTCATTGACAATGAAACACTGAAATTACATCGAAATTAAATACAAAAGGAACAATGCAGCCTTAACTGCAAGATGAGTGAGACTTCTTAGAGTCTGTGCTTTGGTCCTTTCCTGTGAGACCTGTATTAGTTTCCGATACACCACTGCAGGTTCAATGTATTCCTTGGACCTTCGCATTGACGATGAAACACAGAAATCACATCGGAACTAAATACAAAATGCACAATACCGCAATAAGTACAAGAGTAGAGACTCTTCTAACAGTCGGTGCCTTGAGCATTCCCTGTGAGAACAGTATTAGTTTCCGATACACCACTGCAGGTTCAATGTATTCCTTAGACATACACATTGGCGATGAAACATAGAAATTACATCGGAATTAAATACAAATGGCACAATAATGCCATAAGTGCAAAAATAGAGACTCCTCTTACAGTCGGTGCTTTGAGCATTCCCTGTGGGACCAGTATTAGTTTCCGATACATTACTGCAGGTACAATGTATTCCTTGTACCTTCACATTGACGATGAAACACAGAAATCGCATCGGAATTAAATACAAAAGGCACAATGCCGCCTTATGTACAAGAATAGAGACTCTTCTTACAGTCGGTGCTTTGAGCATTCCCTGTGAGACCAGTATTAGTTTCTCATACACCACTGCAGGTTCAATGTATTCCTTGGACATACACATTGACGATGAAACACAGAAATCGCATCGGAATTAAATACAAAAGGCACAATGCCGCCTTTCGTACAAGAATAGAGACTCTTCTTACAGTCGGTGCTTTGAGCATTCCCTGTGGGACCAGTATTAGTTTCCGATATACCACTGCAGGTTCAATGTATTCCTTGGACATACGCATTGACGATGAAACACAGAAATCGCATCGGAATTAAATACAAAAGGCACAATGCCGCCCTACGTACAAGAATAGAGACTCTTCTTACATTCGGTGCTTTGAGCATTCCCTGTGAGACCGGTATTAGTTTCCGATACACCACTGCAGGTTTAATGTATTCCTTAGACATACACATTGACAATGAAACACAGAAATCGCATCGGAATTAAACTCGAAAGGTACAATGCCGCCATAAGTGCCAGAATAGCGACCCTTCTTACAGTCGGTGCTTTGAGCATTCCTTGTGAGACCAGTATTAGTTTCCGATACACCACTGCAGGTACAATGTATTCCTTGTACCTTCACATTGACGATGAAACACAGAAATCGCATCGGAATTAAATACAAAAGGCACAATTTCGCCTTAAGTACAAGAATAGAGACTCTACTTACAGTCGGTGCCTTGAGCATTCCCTGTGAGACCAGTATTAGTTTCTGATACACCACTGCAGGTTCAATGTATTCCTTGGACATACACATTGACGATGAAACACAGAAATCGCATCGGAATTAAATACAAAAGGCACAATGCCGCCTTTCGTACAAGAATAGAGACTCTTCTTACAGTCGGTGCTTTGAGCATTCCCTGTGAGACCAGTATTAGTTTCCGATACACCACTCCAGGTTCAATGTATTCCTTGGACATACTCATTGACGATGAAACACTGAAATTACATCGGAATTAAATACAAAAGGAACAATGCCGCCTTAACTGCAAGATGAGTGAGACTTCTTAGAGTCTGTGCTTTGATCCTTTCCTGTGAGACCTGTATTAGTTTCCGATACACCACTGCAGGTTCAATGTATTCCTTGGACCTTCGCATTGACGATGAAACACAGAAATCACATCGGAACTAAATTCAAAATGCACAATACCGCAATAAGTACAAGAGTAGAGACTCTTCTAGCAGTCGGTGCCGTGAGCATTCCCTGTGAGACCAGTATTAGTTTCCGATACACCACTGCAGGTTCAATGAATTCCTTAGACATACACATTGACGATGAAACACTGAAATTACATCGGAATTAAATACAAAAGTCACAATGCCGCCATAAGTGCAAGAATAGAGACTCTTCTTACAGTCGGTGCTTTGAGCTTTCCCTGTGAGACCAGTATTAGTTTCCGATACACCACTCCAGGTTCAATGTATTCCTTGGACATACTCATTGACGATGAAACACTGAAATTACATCGGAATTAAATACAAAACGAACAATGCCGCCTTAACGGCAAGGTGAGTAAGACTTCTTAAGGTCAGTGCTTTGATGCTTTCCTGTGTGACCAGTATTAATTTTCCGATACACCACTGCAGGTTCAATGTATTCCTTGGACCTTCGCATTGACAATGAAACACAGAAATCGAATCGGAACTACATACAAAAGGCACAATGCCGCAATAAGTACAAGAATAGAGACTCTTCTTACAGTCGGTGCTTTGAGCATTCCCCGTGAGACCAGTATTAGTTTCCGATACACCACTGCAGGTTCAATGTATTCCTTAGACATACACATAGGCGATGAAACATTGAAATTACATCGGAATTAAATACAAATGGCACAATGCCGCCATAAGTGCAAGAATAGAGACTCCTCTTACAGTCGGTGCTTTGAGCATTCCCTGTGAGACCAGTATTTGTTTCCGATACATTACTGCAGGTACAATGTATTCCTTGTACATTCACATTGACGATGAAACACAGAAATCGCATCGGAAATAAATATAAAAGGCACAATGCCGCCTTAAGTACAAGAATAGAGACTCTTCTAACAGTCGGTGCTTTGAGCATTCCCTGTGAGACCAGTATTAGTTTCTGATACACCACTGCACGTTCAATGTATTCCTTGGACATACACATTGACGATGAAACACAGATATCGCATCGGAATTAAATACAAAAGGCATAATGCCGCCTTTCGTACAAGAATAGAGACTCTTCTTACACTCGGTGCTTTGAGCATTCCCTGTGAGACCAGTATTAGTTTCCGATACACCACTCCAGGTTCAATGTATTCCTTGGACATACTCATTGACGATGGAACACTGAAATTACATCGGAACTAAATACAAAAGGAACACTGCCGCCTTAACTGCAAGATGTGTGAGACTTCTTACAGTCTGTGCTTTGATCCTTTCCTGTGAGACCAGTATTAGTTTCCGATACACCACTGCTGGTTCAATGTATTCCTTGGACCTTCGCATTGACGATGAAACACAGAATTCGCATCGGAATTAAATACAAAAGGCACAATGCCGCCTTAAGTACAGGAATAGAGACTCTTCTTACAGTCGGTGCTTTGAGCATTCAGTGTGAGACCAGTATTAGTTTCCGATATACCACTGCAGGTTCAATGTATTCCTTGGACATACGCATTGACGATGAAACACAGAAATCGCATCGGAATTAAATACAAAAGGCACAATGCCGCCCTACGTACAAGAATAGAGACTCTTCTTACATTCGGTGCTTTGAGCATTCCCTGTGAGACCGGTATTAGTTTCCGATACACCACTGCAGGTTCAATGTATTCCTTAGACATACACATTGACAATGAAACACAGAAATCGCATCGGAATTAAACTCAAAAGGCACAATGCCGCCATAAGTGCCAGAATAGAGACCCTTCTTACAGTCGGTGCTTTGAGCATTCCCTGTGAGACCAGTATTAGTTTCCGATACACCACTGCAGGTACAACGTATTCCTTGGACATACACATTGACGATGAAACACAGAAATCGCATCGGAATTAAATACAAAAGGCACATGCCGCCTTTCGTACAAGAATAGAGACTCTTCTTACAGTCGGTGCTTTGAGCATTCCCTGTGAGACCAGTATTAGTTTCCGATACACCACTCCAGGTTCAATGTATTCCTTGGACATACTCATTGACAATGAAACACTGAAATTACATCGAAATTAAATACAAAAGGAACAATGCCGCCTTAACTGCAAGATGAGTGAGACTTCTTAGAGTCTGTGCTTTGATCCTTTCCTGTGAGACCTGTACTAGTTTCCGATACACCACTGCAGGTTCAATGTATTCCTTGGACCTTCGCATTGACGATGAAACACAGAAATCACATCGGAACTAAATACAAAATGCACAATACCGCAATAAGTACAAGAGTAGAGACTCTTCTAACAGTCGGTGCCTTGAGCATTCCCTGTGAGACCAGTAGTAGTTTCCGATACACCACTGCAGGTTCAATGAATTCCTTAGACATACACATTGACGATGAAACACTGAAATTACATCGGAATTAAATACAAAAGGCACAATGCCGCCATAAGTGCAAGAATAGAGACTCTTCTTACAGTCGGTGCTTTGAGATTTTCCTGTGAGACCAGTATTAGTTTCCGATACACCACTCCAGGTTCAATGTATTCCTTGGACATACTCATTGACGATGAAACACTGAAATTACATCGGCATTAAATACAAAAGGAACAATGCCGCCTTAACGGCAAGATGAGTAAGACTTCTTAAGGTCTGTGCTTTGATCCTTTCCTGTGAGACCAGTATTAGTTTCCGATACACCACTGCAGGTTCAATGTATTCCTTGGACCTTCGCATTGACAATGAAACACAGAAATCGAATCGGAACTAAATACAAAAGGCACAATGCCGCAATAAGTTCAAGAATAGAGACTCTTCTTACAGTCGGTGCTTTGAGCATTCCCCGTGAGACCAGTATTAGTTTCCGATACACCACTGCAGGTTCAATGTATTCCTTAGACATACACATTGGCGATGAAACGTTGAAATTACATCGGAATTAAATACAAATGGCACAATGCTGCCATAAGTGCAAAAATAGAGACTCCTCTTACAGTCGGTGCTTTGAGCATTCCCTGCGAGACCAGTATTAGTTTCCGATACATTACTGCAGGTACAATGTATTCCTTGTACCTTCACATTGACGATGAAACACAGAAATCGCATCGGAATTAAATACAAAAGGCACAATGCCGCCTTAAGTACAAGAATAGAGACTCTTCTTACAGTCGGTGCTTTGAGCATTCCCTGTGAGACCAGTATTAGTTTCTGATACACCACTGCAGGTTCAATGTATTCCTTGGACACACACATTGACGATGAAACACAGAAATCGCATCGGAATTAAATACAAAAGGCACAATGCCGCCTTTCGTACAAGAATAGAGACTCTTCTTACAGTCGGTGCTTTGAGCATTCCCTGTGAGACCAGTATTAGTTTCCGATATACCACTGCAGGTTCAATGTATTCCTTGGACATACGCATTGACGATTAAACACAGAAATCGCATCGGAATTAAATACAAAAGGCACAATGCCGCCCTACGTACAAGAATAGAGACTCTTCTTACATTCCGTGCTTTGAGCATTCCCTGTGAGACCGGTATTAGTTTCCGATACACCACTGCAGGTTCAATGTATTCCTTAGACATACACATTGACAATGAAACACAGAAATCGCATCGGAATTAAACTCGAAAGGTACAATGCCGCCATAAGTGCCAGAATAGTGACCCTTCTTACAGTCGGTGCTTTGAGCATTCCCTGTGAGACCAGTATTAGTTTCCGATACACCACTGCAGGTACAATGTATTCCTTGTACCTTCAAATTGACGATGAAACACAGAAATCGCATCGGAATTAAATACAAAAGGCACAATGTCGCCTAAGGTACAAGAATAGAGACTCTTCTTACAGTCGGTGCTTTGAGCATTCCCTGTGAGACCAGTATTAGTTTCTGATACACCACTGCAGGTTCAATGTATTCCTTGGACATACACATTGACGATGAAACACTGAAATTACATCGGAATTAAATACAAAAGTCACAATGCCCCATAAGTGCAAGAATAGAGACTCTTCTTACAGTCGGTGCTTTGAGCTTTCCCTGTGAGACCAGTATTAGTTTCCGATACACCACTCCAGGTCCAATGTATTCCTTGGACATACTCATTGACGATGAAACACTGAAATTACATCGGAATTAAATACAAAGGGAACAATGCCGCCTTAACGGCAAGATGAGTAAGACTTCTTAAGGTCTGTGTTTGATCCTTTCCTGTGAGACCAGTATTAGTTTCCGATACACCACTGCAGGTTCAATGTATTCCTTGGACCTTCGCATTGACAATGAAACACAGAAATCGAATCGGAACTAAATACAAAAGGCACAATGCCGCAATAAGTACAAGAATAGAGACTCTTCTTACAGTCGGTGCTTTGAGCATTCCCTGTGAGACCTGTATTAGTTTCCGATACACCACTGCAGGTTCAATGTATTCCTTAGACATACACATTGGCGATGAAACATTGAAATTACATCGGAATTATATACAAATGGCACAATGCCGCCATAAGTGCAAGAATAGAGACTCCTCTTACAGTCGGTGCTTTGAGCATTCCCTGTGAGACCAGTATTAGTTTCCGATACACCACTGCAGCTTCAATGTATTCCTTGGACCTTCAGATTGACGATGAAACACAGAAATCGCATCGGAATTAAATACAAAAGGCACAATGCCGCTTTAAGTACAAGAATAGACACTCTTCTTACAGTCGGTGCTTTGAGCATTCCCTGTGAGAGTAGTATTAGTTTCTGATACACCACTGCAGGTTCAATGTATTCCTTGGACATACACATTGACGATGAAACACAGAAATCGCATCGGAATTAAATACAAAAGGCACAATGCCGCCTTTCGTACAAGAATAGAGACTCTTCTTACAGTCGGTGCTTTGAGCATTCCCTGTGAGACCAGTATTAGTTTCCGATACACCACTCCAGGTTCAATGTATTCCTTGGACATACTCATTGACGATGAAACACTGAAATTACATCGGAATTAAATACAAAAGGAACAATGCCCTCTTAACTGCAAGATGAGTGAGACTTCTTAGAGTCTGTGCTTTGATCCTTTCCTGTGAGACCAGTATTAGTTTCTGATACACCACTGCAGGTTCAATGTATTCCTTGGACCTTCGCATTGACGATGAAACACAGTAATCGCATCGGAATTAAATACAAAAGGCACAATGCCGCCTTAAGTACAGGAATAGAGACTCTTCTTACAGTCGGTGCTTTGAGCATTCCCTGTGAGACCAGTATTAGTTTCCGATATACCACTGCAGGTTCAATGTATTGCTTGGACATACGCATTGACGATGAAACACAGAAATCGCATCGGAATTAAATACAAAAGGCACAATGCCGCCCTACGTACAAGAATAGAGACTCTTCTTACATTCGGTGCTTTGAGCATTCCCTGTGAGACCGGTATTAGTTTCCGATACACCACTGCAGGTTCAATGTATTCCTTAGTTATACACATTGACGATGAAACACTGAAATTACATTGGAATTAAATACAAAAGGCACAATGCCACCATAAGTGCAAGTATAGAGGCTCCTCTTACTGTCGGTGCTTTGAGCATTCCCTGTGCGATCAGTATTAGTTTTCGATACACCACTGCAGGTACAATGTATTCCTTGTACCTTCACATTGACGATGAAACACAGAATTCGCATCGGAATTAAATACTAAAGGCATAATGCCGCCTTCAGTACAAGAATAGAGTCTCTTCTTACAGTCGGTGCTTTGAGCATTTCCTGTGAGACCAGTATTAGTTTCCGATACACCACTGCAGGTTCAATGTATTGCTTGGACATACACACTGACGATGAAACATAGAAATCGCATCGGAATTAAATACAAAAGGCACAATGCCGCCTTACGTACAAGAATAGAGACTCATCTTACAGTCGGTGCTTTGAGCATTCCCTGTGAGACCAGTATTAGTTTCCGATACACCACACCAGGTTCAATGTATTCCTTGGACATACTCATTGACGATGGAACACTGAAATTACATCGGAATTAAATTCAAAAGGAACAATGCGCCTTAACGGCAATATAAGTGAGGGTTCTTAGAGGCTGTGCTTTGATCCTTTCCTGTAAGACCAGTATTAGTTTCCAATACACCATTGCAGGTACAATGTATTCCTTGGACCATCGCATTGACGATGAAACACAGAGATCGAATCGGAACTAAATACAAAAGGCACAATGCCGCAATAAGTACAAGAATAGAGACTCTGCTTACAGTCGGTGCTTTGAGCATTCCCTGTGAGACCAGTATTAGTTTCCGATACATCACTGCAGGTTCAATGTATTCCTTAGACATACACATTGACGATGAAACGCTGATATTACATCGGAATTAAATACAAATGGCACAATGCCGCCATAAGTGCAAGAATAGAGACTCCTATTACACTCGGTGCTTTGAGCATTCCCTGTGAGAACAATATTAGTTTCCGATACACCACTGCAGGTTCAATGTATTCCTTGTACCTTCACATTGACGATGAAACACAGAATTTGCATCGGAATTAAATACAAAAGGCACAATGCCGCCTTAAGTACAAGAATAGAGACTCTTCTTACAGTCGGTGCTTTGAGCATTCCCCGTGAGACCAGTATTAGTTTCTGATACACCACTGCAGGTTCAATGTATTCCTTGGACACACACATTGACGATGAAACACAGAAATCGCATCGGAATTAAATACAAAAGGCACAATGCCGCCTTTCGTACAAGAATAGAGACTCTTCTTACAGTCGGTGCTTTGAGCATTCCCTGTGAGACCAGTATTAGTTTCCGATATACCACTGCAGGTTCAATGTATTCCTTGGACATACGCATTGACGATTAAACACAGAAATCGCATCGGAATTAAATACAAAAGGCACAATGCCGCCCTACGTACAAGAATAGAGACTCTTCTTACATTCGGTGCTTTGAGCATTCCCTGTGAGACCGGTATTAGTTTCCGATACACCACTGCAGGTTCAATGTATTCCTTAGACATACACATTGACAATGAAACACCGAAATCGCATCGGAATTAAACTCGAAAGGTACAATGCCGCCATAAGTGCCAGAATAGTGACCCTTCTTACAGTCGGTGCTTTGAGCATTCCCTGTGAGACCAGTATTAGTTTCCGATACACCACTGCAGGTACAATGTATTCCTTGTACCTTCAAATTGACGATGAAACACAGAAATCGCATCGGAATTAAATACAAAAGGCACAATGTCGCCTAAGGTACAAGAATAGAGACTCTTCTTACAGTCGGTGCTTTGAGCATTCCCTGTGAGACCAGTATTAGTTTCTGATACACCACTGCAGGTTCAATGTATTCCTTGGACATACACATTGACGATGAAACACAGAAATCGCATCGGAATTAAATACAAAAGGCACAATGCCGCCTTTCGTACAAGAATAGAGACTCTTCTTACAGTCGGTGCTTTGAGCATTCCCTGTGAGACCAGTATTAGTTTCCGATACACCACTCCAGGTTCAATGTATTCCTTGGACATTCTCATTGACGATGAAACACTGAAATTACATCGGAATTAAATACAAAAGGAACAATGCCGCCTTAACTGCAAGATGAGTGAGACTTCTTAGAGTCTGTGCTTTGATCCTTTCCTGTGAGACCTGTATTAGTTTCCGATACACCACTGCAGGTTCAATGTATTCCTTGGACCTTCGCATTGACGATGAAACACAGAAATCACATCGGAACTAAATTCAAAATGCACAATACCGCAATAAGTACAAGAGTAGAGACTCTTCTAACAGTCGGTGCCGTGAGCATTCCCTGTGAGACCAGTATTAGTTTCCGATACACCACTGCAGGTTCAATGAATTCCTTAGACATACACACTGACGATGAAACACTGAAATTACATCGGAATTAAATACAAAAGTCACAATGCCGCCATAAGTGCAAGAATAGAGACTCTTCTTACAGTCGGTGCTTTGAGCTTTCCCTGTGAGACCAGTATTAGTTTCCGATACACCACTCCAGGTTCAATGTATTCCTTGGACATACTCATTGACGATGAAACACTGAAATTACATCGGAATTAAATACAAAGGGAACAATGCCGCCTTAACGGCAAGATGAGTAAGACTTCTTAAGGTCTGTGCTTTGATCCTTTCCTGTGAGACCAGTATTAGTTTCCGATACACCACTGCAGGTTCAATGTATTCCTTGGACCTTCGCATTGACAATGAAACACAGAAATCGAATCGGAACTAAATACAAAAGGCACAATGCCGCAATAAGTACAAGAATAGAGACTCTTCTTACAGTCGGTGCTTTGAGCATTCCCTGTGAGACCTGTATTAGTTTCCGATACACCACTGCAGGTTCAATGTATTCCTTGGACCTTCAGATTGACGATGAAACACAGAAATCGCATCGGAATTAAATACAAAAGGCACAATGCCGCTTTAAGTACAAGAATAGACACTCTTCTTACAGTCGGTGCTTTGAGCATTCCCTGTGAGAGTAGTATTAGTTTCTGATACACCACTGCAGGTTCAATGTATTCCTTGGACATACACATTGACGATGAAACACAGAAATCGCATCGGAATTAAATACAAAAGGCACAATGCCGCCTTTCGTACAAGTATAGAGACTCTTCTTACAGTCGGTGCTTTGAGCATTCCCTGTGAGACCAGTATTAGTTTCCGATACACCACTCCAGGTTCAATGTATTCCTTGGACATACTCATTGACGATGAAACACTGAAATTACATCGGAATTAAATACAAAAGGAACAATGCCCTCTTAACTGCAAGATGAGTGAGACTTCTTAGAGTCTGTGCTTTGATCCTTTCCTGTGAGACCAGTATTAGTTTCTGATACACCACTGCAGGTTCAATGTATTCCTTGGACCTTCGCATTGACGATGAAACACAGAAATCGCATCGGAATTAAATACAAAAGGCACAATGCCGCCTTAAGTACAGGAATAGAGACTCTTCTTACAGTCGGTGCTTTGAGCATTCCCTGTGAGACCAGTATTAGTTTCCGATATACCACTGCAGGTTCAATGTATTGCTTGGACATACGCATTGACGATGAAACACAGAAATCGCATCGGAATTAAATACAAAAGGCACAATGCCGCCCTACGTACAAGAATAGAGACTCTTCTTACATTCGGTGCTTTGAGCATTCCCTGTGAGACCGGTATTAGTTTCCGATACACCACTGCAGGTTCAATGTATTCCTTAGACATACACATTGACGATGAAACACTGAAATTACATTGGAATTAAATACAAAAGGCACAATGCCACCATAAGTGCAAGTATAGAGACTCCTCTTACTGTCGGTGCTTTGAGCATTCCCTGTGAGATCAGTATTAGTTTTCGATACACCACTGCAGGTACAATGTATTCCTTGTACCTTCACATTGACGATGAAACACAGAAATCGCATCGGAATTAAATGCAAAAGGCACAATGCCGCCTTAAGTACAAGAATAGAGACTCTTCTTACAGTTGGTGCTTTGAGCATTGCCTGTGAGACCAGTAATAGTATCCGATACACCACTGCAGGTTCAAAGTATTCCTTGGACCTTCACATTGACGATGAAACACAGAAATCGCATCGGAGTCAAATACAAAAGGCACAATGCCGCCTAAAGTACAAGAATAGAGACTCTTCTTACAGTCGGTTCTTTGAGCTTTCAGTGTGAGAACAGTATTAGTTTCCGATACACCACTGCAGGTTCAATGTATTCCTTGGACCTTCACATTGGCGATGAAACACAGAATTCGCATCGGAATTAAATACTAAAGGCATAATGCCGCCTTACATACAAGAATAGAGACTCTTCTTACAGTCGGTGCTTTGAGCATTCCCTGTGAGACCAGTATTAGTTTCTGATACACCACTGCTGGTTCAATGTATTCCTTGGACATACGCATTGACGATGACACACATAAATCGCATCTGAATTAAATACAAAAGGCACAATGCCGCCTTACGTACAAGAATAGAGACTCTTCTTACAGTCGGTGCTTTGAGCATTCCCTGTGAGACCAGTATTAGTTTCCGATACACCACTCCAGGTTCAATGTATTCCTTGGACATACTCAATGACGATGAAACACTGAAATTACATCGAAATTATATACAAAAGGAACAGTGCCGCCTTAACCGCAAGATGAGTGGGACTTCTTAGAGTCTGTGCTTTGATCCTTTCCTGTGAGACCAGTATTAGTTTCCGATACACCACTGCAGGTTCAATGTATTCCTTGGACCTTCGCATTGGCAATGAAACACAGAAATCGAATCGGAACTAAATACAAAAGGCACAATGCCGCAATAAGTACAAGAACAGAGACTCTTCTTACAGTCGGTGCTTTGAGCATTCCCTGTGAGACCAGTATTAGTTTCCGATACACCACTGCAGGTTCAATGTATTCCCTAGACATACACATTGGCGATGAAACATTGAAATTACATCGGAATTAAATACAAATGGCACAATGCCGCCATAAGTGCAAGAATAGAGACGCCTCTTACAGTCGGTGATTTGAGCATTCCCTGTGAGACCAGTATTAGTTTCCGATACACCACTGCATGTACAATGTATTCCCTGTACCTTCACATTGACGATGAAACACAGAAATCGCATCGGAATTAAATACAAAAGGCACAATGCCGCCTTAAGTACAAGAATAGAGACTCTTCTTACAGTCGGTGCTTTGAGCATTCCCTGTGAGACCAGTATTAGTTTCTGATACACCACTGCAGGTTGAATGTATTCCTTGGACATACACATTGACGATGATACACAGAAATCGCATCGGAATTAAATACAAAAGGCACAATGCCGCCTTTCGTACAAGAATAGAGACTCTTCTTACAGTCGGTGCTTTGAGCATTCCCTGTGAGAAAAGTATTAGTTTCCGATACACCACTCCAAGTTCAATGTATTCCTTGGACATACTCATTGACGATGAAACACTGAAATTACATCGGAATTAAATACAAAAGGAACAATGCCACCTTAACGGCAAGATGAGTAAGACTTCTTAAGGTCTGTGCTTTCATCCTTTCCTGTGAGACCAGTTTTAGTTTCCGATACACCACTGCAGGTTCAATGTATTCCTTGGACCTTCGCATTGGCAATGAAACACAGAAATCGAATCGGAACTAAATACAAAAGGCACAATGCCGCAATAAGTACAAGAATAGAGACTCATCTTACAGTCGGTGCTTTCACCATTCCCTGTGTGACCAGTATTAGTTTCCGATATACCACTGCAGGTTCAATGTATTCCTTGGACATACGCATTGACGATGAAACACAGAAATCGCATCGGAATTAAATACAAAAGGCACAATGAAGCCCTACGTACAAGAATAGAGACTCTTCTTACATTCGGTGCTTTGAGCATTCCCTGTGAGACCGGTATTAGTTTCCGATACACCACTGCAGGTTCAATGTATTCCTTAGACATACATATTGACAATGAAACACAGAAATCGCATCGGAATTAAACTCAAAAGGCACAATGCCGCCATAAGTGCCAGAATAGAGACCCTTCTTACAGTCGGTGCTTTGAGCATTCCCTGTGAGACCAGTATTAGTTTCTGATACACCTCAGCAGGTACAATGTATTCCTTGGAACTTCACATTGGCGATGAAACACTGAAATTACATCGGAATTAAATACAAAAGGAACAATGCCACCTTAACGGCAAGATGAGTAAGACTTCTTAAGGTCTGTGCTTTCATCCTTTCCTGTGAGACCAGTTTTAGTTTCCGATACACCACTGCAGGTTCAATGTATTCCTTGGACCTTCGCATTGGCAATGAAACACAGAAATCGAATCGGAACTAAATACAAAAGGCACAATGCCGCAATAAGTACAAGAATAGAGACTCATCTTACAGTCGGTGCTTTGAGCATTCCCTGTGAGACCAGAATTAGTTTCCGATACACCACTGCAGGTTCAATGTTTTCCTTAGACATACAAATTGGCGATGAAACATTGAAATTACATCGGAATTAAATACAAATGGCACAATGCCGCCATAAGTGCAAGAATAGAGACGCCTCTTACAGTCGGTGATTTGAGCATTCCCTGTGAGACCAGTATTAGATTCCGATACACCTCAGCAGGTACAATGTATTCCTTGGAACTTCACATTGACGATGAAACACAGAAATCGCATCAGAATTAAATACAAAAGGCACAATGCCGCTTTAAGTACAAGAATAGAGACTCTTCTTACAGTCGGTGATTTGAGCATTCCCTGTGAGACCAGTATTAGTTTCTGATACACCACTGCAGGTTCAATGTATTCCTTGGACATACACATTGACGATGAAACACAGAAATCGCATCGGAATTAAATACAAAAGGCACAATGCCGCCTTTCGTAGAAGAATAGGGACTCTTCTTACAGTCGGTGCTTTGAGCATTCCGTGTGAGACCAGTATTAGTTTCCGATACACCACTCCAAGTTCAATGTATTCCTTGGACATACTCATTGACGATGAAACACTGAAATTACATCGGAATTAAATACAAAAGGAACAATGCCGCCTTAACTGCAAGATGAGTGAGACTTCTTAGAGTCTGTGCTTTGATCCTTTCCTGTGAGACCAATATTAGTTTCCGATACACCACTGCAGGTTCAATGTATTCCTTGGACCTTCTCATTGACGATGAAACACAGAAATCGCATCGGAATTAAATACAAAAGGCACAATGCCTCCTTAAGTACAGGAATAGAGACTCTTCTTACAGTCGGTGCTTTGAGCATTCCCTGTGAGACCAGTATTAGTTTCCGATATACCACTGCAGGTTCAATGTATTCCTTGGACATACGCATTGACGATGAAACACAGAAATCGCGTCGGAATTAAATACAAAATGCACAATGTCGCCCTACGTACAAGAATAGAGACTCTTCTTACATTCGGTGCTTTGAGCATTCCCTGTGAGACCGGTATTAGTTACCGATACACCACTGCAGGTTCAATGTATTCCATACACATACACATTGACAATGAAACACAGAAATCGCATCGGAATTAAATGCAAAAGGCACAATGCCGCCATAAGTGCCAGAATAGAGACCCTTCTTGCAGTCGGTGCTTTGAGCATTGCCTGTGAGACCAGTAATAGTTTCCGATACACCACACCAGGTTCAATGTATTCCTTGGACATACTCACTGACGATGGAACACTGAAATTACATCGGAATTAAATTCAAAAGGAACAATGCCGCCTTAACGGCAAGATAAGTGAGGCTTCTTAGAGTCTGTGCTTTGATCCCTTCCTGTGAGACCAGTATTAGTTTCCGATACACCATTGCAGGTTCAATGTTTTCCTTGGACCATCGCATTGACGATGAAACACAGAGATCGAATCGGAACTAAATACAAAAGGCACAATGCCGCAATAAGTACAAGAATAGAGACTCTTCTTACAGTCGGTGCTTTGAGCATTCCCTGTGGACCAGTATTAGTTTCCGATACACCACTGCAGGTTCAATGTATTCCTTGGACCTTCGCATTGACGATGAAACACAGAAATCGCATCGGAATTAAATACAAAAGGCACAATGCCGCCTTAAGTACAGGAAAAGAGACTCTTCTTACAGTCGGTGCTTTGAGCATTCCCTGTGTGACCAGTATTAGTTTCCGATATACCACTGCAGGTTCAATGTATTCCTTGGACATACGCATTGACGATGAAACACAGAACTCGCATCGGAATTAAATACAAAAGGCACAATGAAGCCCTACGTACAAGAATAGAGACTCTTCTTACATTCGGTGCTTTGAGCATTCCCTGTGAGACCGGTATTAGTTTCCGATACACCACTGCAGGTTCAATGTATTCCTTAGACATACACATTGACAATGAAACACAGAAATCGCATCGGAATTAAACTCAAAAGGCACAATGCCACCATAAGTGCCAGAATAGAGACCCTTCTTACAGTCGGTGCTTTGAGCATTCCCTGTGAGACCAGTATTAGTTTCTGATACACCTCAGCAGGTACAATGTATTCCTTGGAACTTCACATTGACGATGAAACACTGAAATTACATCGGAATTAAATACAAAAGGAACAATGCCACCTTAACGGCAAGATGAGAAAGACTTCTTAAGGTCTGTGCTTTCATCCTTTCCTGTGAGACCAGTATTAGTTTCCGATACACCACTGCAGGTTCAATGTATTCCTTGGACCTTCGCATTGGCAATGAAACACAGAAATCGAATCGGAACTAAATACAAAAGGCACAATACCGCAATAAGTACAAGAATAGAGACTCTTCTTACAGTCGGTGCTTTGAGCATTCCCTGTGAGACCAGTATTAGTTTCCGATACACCACTGCAGGTTAAATTTATTCCTTAGACATACACATTGGCGATGAAACATTGAAATTACATCGGAATTAAATACAAATGGCACAATGCCGCCATAAGTGCAAGAATAGAGACGCCTCTTACAGTCGGTGATTTGAGCATTCCCTGTGAGACCAGTATTAGTTTCCGATACACCACTGCGTGTACAATGTATTCCTTGTACCTTCACATTGACGATGAAACACAGAAATCGCATCGGAATTAAATACAAAAGGCACAATGCCGCCTTAGGTACAAGAATAGAGACTCTTCTTACAGTCGGTGCTTTGAGCATTCCCTGTGAGACCAGTATTAGTTTCTGATACACCACTGCAGGTTTAATGTATTCCTTGGACATACACATTGACGATGAAACACAGAAATCGCATCCGAATTAAATACAAAAGGCACAATGCCGCCTTTCGTACAAGAATAGAGACTCTTCTTACAGTCGGTGCTTTGAGCATTCCCTGTGAGACCAGTATTAGTTTGCGATACACCACTCCAAGTTCAATGTATTCCTTGGACATACTCATTGACGATGAAACACTGAAATTACATCGGAATTAAATACAAAAGGAACAATGCCGCCTTAACTGCAAGATGAGTGAGACTTCTTAGAGTCTGTGCTTTGATCCTTTCCTGTGAGACCAGTATTAGTTTCCGATACACCACTGCAGGTTCAATGTATTCCTTGGACATACACATTGACGATGAAACACAGAAATCGCATCCGAATTAAATACAAAAGGCACAATGCCGCCTTTCGTACAAGAATAGAGACTCTTCTTACAGTCGGTGCTTTGAGCAATTCCTGTGAGACCAGTATTAGTTTCCGATATACCACTGCAGGTTCAATGTATTGCTTGGACATACTCATTGACGATGAAACACTGAAATTACATCGGAATTAAATACAAAAGGAACAATGCCGCTTTAACTGCAAGATGAGTGAGTCTTCTTAGAGTCTTTGCTTTGATCCTTTCCTGTGAGACCAGTATTAGTTTCCGATACACCACTCCAGGTTCAATGTATTCCTTGGACATACTCATTGACGATGAAACACTGAAATTACATCGGAATTAAATACAAAAGGAACAATGCCGCCTTAACGGCAAGATGAGTAAGACTTCTTAAGGTCTGTGCTTTGATCCTTTCCTGTGAGACCAGTATTAGTTTCCGATACACCACTGCAGGTTCAATGTATTCCTTGGACCTTCGCATTGACAATGAAACACAGAAATCGAATCGGAAATAAATACAAAAGGCACAATGCCGCAATAAGTACAAAAATAGAGACTCTTCTTACAGTCAGTGCTTTGAGCATTGCCTGTGAGACCAGTAATAGTTTCCGATACACCACACCAGGTTCAATGTATTCCTTGGACATACTCATTGACGATGGAACACTGAAATTACATCGGAATTAAATTCAAAAGGAACAATGCCGCCTTAACGGCAAGATAAGTGAGGCTTCTTAGAGTCTGTGCTTTGATCCTTTCCTGTGAGACCAGTATTAGTTTCCGATACACCATTGCAGGTTCAATGTTTTCCTTGGACCATCGCATTGACGATGAAACACAGAGATCGAATCGGAACTAAATACAAAAGGCACAATGCCGCAATAAGTACAAGAATAGAGACTCTTCTTACAGTCGGTGCTTTGAGCATCCCCTGTGGGACCAGTATTAGTTTCCGATACACCACTGCAGGTTCAATGTATTGCTTGGACATACTCATTGACGATGAAACACTGAAATTACATCGGAATTAAATACAAAAGGAACAATGCCACCTTACCTGCAAGATGAGTGAGACTTCTTAGAGTCTTTGCTTTGATCCTTTCCTGTGAGACCAGTATTAGTTTCCGATACACCACTCCAGGTTCAATGTATTCTTTGGACATACTCATTGACGATGAAACACTGAAATTACATCGGAATTAAATACAAAAGGAACAATGCCGCCTTAACGGCAAGATGAGTAAGACTTCTTAAGGTCTGTGCTTTGATCCTTTCCTGTGAGACCAGTATTAGTTTCCGATACACCACTGCAGGTTCAATGTATTCCTTGGACCTTCGCATTGACAATGAAACACAGAAATCGAATCGGAAATAAATACAAAAGGCACAATGCCGCAATAAGTACAAGAATAGAGACTCTTTTTACAGTCGGTGCTTTGAGCATTCCCTGTGAGACCAGTATTAGATTCCGATACACCTCAGCAGGTACAATGTATTCCTTGGAACTTCACATTGACGATGAAACACAGAAATCGCATCAGAATTAAATACAAAAGGCACAATGCCGCTTTAAGTACAAGAATAGAGACTCTTCTTACAGTCGGTGCTTTGAGCATTCCCTGTGAGACCAGTATTAGTTTCTGATACACCACTGCAGGTTCAATGTATTCCTTGGACATACACATTGACGATGAAACACAGAAATCGCATCCGAATTAAATACAAAAGGCACAATGCCGCCTTTCGTACAAGAATAGAGACTCTTCTTACAGTCGGTGCTTTGAGCATTCCGTGTGAGACCAGTATTAGTTTCCGATACACCACTCCAAGTTCAATGTATTCCTTGGACATACTCATTGACGATGAAACACTGAAATTACATCGGAATTAAATACAAAAGGAACAATGCCGCCTTAACTGCAAGATGAGTGAGACTTCTTAGAGTCTGTGCTTTGATCCTTTCCTGTGAGACCAATATTAGTTTCCGATACACCACTGCAGGTTCAATGTATTCCTTGGACCTTCTCATTGACGATGAAACACAGAAATCGCATCGGAATTAAATACAAAAGGCACAATGCCTCCTTAAGTACAGGAATAGAGACTCTTCTTACAGTCGGTGCTTTGAGTATTCCCTGTGAGACAAGTATTAGTTTCCGATATACCACTGCAGGTTCAATGTATTCCTTGGACATACGCATTGACGATGAAACACAGAAATCGCGTCGGAATTAAATACAAAATGCACAATGTCGCCCTACGTACAAGAATAGAGACTCTTCTTACATTCAATGCTTTGAGCATTCCCTGTGAGACCGGTATTAGTTACCGATACACCACTGCAGGTTCAATGTATTCCATACACATACACATTGACGATGAAACACAGAAATCGCATCGGAATTAAATACAAAAGGCACAATGCCGCCTTAAGTACAAGAATTGAGACTCTTCCTACAGTCGATGCTTTGAGCATTCCCTGTGAGACAAGTATTTGTTTCCGACACACCACTGCAGGTTCAATGGATTCCTTGGACATACGCATTGACGATGAAACACAGAAATCGCCTCGGAATTAATACAAAAGGCACAATGCCGCAATAAGCACAAGAATAGAGACTCTTCTTACAGTCGGTGCTTTGAGCATTTCCTGTGAGACCAGTATTAGTTTTCGATACACCACTGCAGGTTCAATGTATTACTTACACACACACATTGACGATGAAACACTGAAATTACATTGGAATTAAATACAAAAGGCACAATGCCACCGTAAGTGCAAGTATAGAGACTCCTCTTACAGTCGGTGCTTTGAGCATTCCGTGTGAGATCAGTATTAGTTTCCGATACACCACTGCAGGTACAATGTATTCCTTGTACCTTCACATTGACGATGAAACACAGAAATCGCATCGGAATTAAATGCAAAAGGCACAATGCCGCCTTAAGTACAAGAATAGAGACTCTTCTTACAGTCGGTGCTTTGAGCATTGCCTGTGAGATCAGTAATAGTATCCGATACACCACTGCAGGTTCAATGTATTCCTTGGACTTTCACATTGACGATGAAACACAGAAATCGCATCGGAATCAAATACAAAAGGCACAATGCCGCCTTAAGTACAAGAATAGAGGCTCTTCTTACAGTCGGTTCTTTGAGCTTTCCCTGTGAGACCAGTATTAGTTTCCGATACACCACTGCAGGTTCAATGTATTCCTTGGACCTTCACATTGACGATGAAACACAGAATTCGCATGGGAATTAAATTCTAAAGCATAATGCCGCCTTCAGTACAAGAATAGAGTCTCTTCTTACAGTCGGTGCTTCGAGCAATTCCTGTGAGACCAGTATTAGTTTCCGATACACCACTGCAGGTTCAATGTATTCCTTGGACCTTCACATTGACGATGAAACACAGAATTCGCATCGGAATTAAATACTAAAGGCATAATGCCGCCTTCAGTACAAGAATAGAGTCTCTTCTTACAGTCGGTGCTTTGATCATTTCCTGTGAGACCAGTATTAGTTTCCGATACACCACTGCAGGTTCAATGTATTCCTTGGACCTTCACATTGACGATGAAACACAGAGATCGAATCGGAACTAAATACAAAAGGCACAATGCCGCAATAAGTACAAGAATATAAACTCTTCTTACAGTCGGTGCTTTGAGCATTTCCTGTGAGACCAGTATTAGTTTCCGATACACCACTGCAGGTTCAATGTATTCCTTGGACTTTCACATTGACGTTGAAACACAGAAATCGCATCGGAATCAAATACAAAAGGCACAATGCCGCCTTAAGTACAAGAATAGAGACTCTTCTTACAGTCGGTTCTTTGAGCTTTCCCTGTGAGACCAGTATTAGTTTCCGATACACCACTGCAGGTTCAATGTATTCCTTGGACCTTCACATTGACGATGAAACACAGAATTCGCATGGGAATTAAATTCTAAAGGCATAATGCCGCCTTCAGTACAAGAATAGAGTCTCTTCTTACAGTCGGTGCTTTGAGCAATTCCTGTGAGACCAGTATTAGATTCCGATACACCACTGCAGGTTCAATGTATTCCTTGGACCTTCACATTGACGATGAAACGCAGAATTCGCATCGGAATTAAATACTAAAGGCATAATGCCGCCTTCAGTACAAGAATAGAGTCTCCTCTTACAGTCGGTGCTTTGATCATTTCCTGTGAGACCAGTATTAGTTTCCGATACACCACTGCAGGTTCAATGTATTCCTTGGACCTTCACATTGACGATGAATTACAGAGATCGAATCGGAACTAAATACAAAAGGCACAATGCCGCAATAAGTACAAGAATATAAACTCTTCTTACAGTCGGTGCTTTGAGCATTCCCTGTGTGGCCAGTATTAGTTTCCGATGCACCACTGCAGGTTCAATGTATTCCTTAGACATACACATTGACGATGAAACACTGATATTACATCGGAATTAAATACAAATGGCACAATGCCGCCATAAGTGCAAGAATAGAGACTCATCTTACAGTCGGTGCTTTGAGCATTCCCTGTGAGACCAGTATTAGTTTCCGATACACCACTACAGGTACAATGTATTCCTTGTACCTTCTCATTGACGATGAAACACAGGAATCGCATCGGAATTAAATACAAAAGGCACAATGCCGCCTTAAATACAAGAATAGAGACTCTTCTTACAGTCGGTGCTTTTGAGCATTCCCTGTGAGACCAGTATTAGTTTCCGATACACCACTCCCGGTTCAACGTATTCCTTAGACCTTCACATTGACGATGGAACACAGATATGGCATCGGAATTAGATACAAATGGCACAATGCCGCCTTAAGTACAAGAATGTGGACTCTTCTTACAGTCGGTGCTTTGAGCATTCCCTGTGAGACCAGTATTAGTTTCCGATACACCACTGCAGATTCCATGTATTCCTAGGACATACACATTGACGATGAAACACTGAAATTACATCGGAATTAAATACAAAAGGAACAATGCCGCCTGAAGTGGAAGAAGAATGAGACTTCTTAGAGTCTGTGCTTTGATCCTTTCCAGTGAGACCAGTATTAGTTTCCGATACACCACTGCAGGTGCAATGTATTCCTTGGACCTTCACATTGACGATGAAACACAGAGATCGAATCGGAACTAAATACAAAAGGCACAATGCCGCAATAAGTACAGGAATAGAGACTCTTCTTACAGTCGGTGCTTTGAGCATTCCCTGTGAGGCCAGTAGTAGTTTCCGATGCACCACTGCAGGTTCAATGTATTCCTTAGACATACACATTGACGATGAAACACTGATATTACATCGGAATTAAATACAAATGGCACAATGCTGCCATAACTGCAAGAATAGAGACTCCTCTTACAGTCGGTGCTTCGAGCATTCCCTGTGAGACCAGTATTAGTTTTCGATACACCACTGCAGGTACAATGTATTCCTTGTACCTTCACATTGACGATGAAACACAGGAATCGCATCGGAATTAAATACAAAAGGCACAATGCCGCAATAAGTACAAGAATAGAGACTCTTCTTACAGCCGGTGCTTTGAGCATTCCCTGTGAGACCAGTATTAGTTTCCGATACACCACTGCAGGTTCAATGAATTCCTTAGACATACTCATTGACGATGAAACACTGAAATTACATCGGAATTAAATACAAAACGAACAATACCGCCTTAACTGCAAGATGAGTGAGACTTCTTTGAGTCTGTGCTTTGATCCTTTCCTGTGAGACCAGTATTAGTTTCCGATACACCACTGCAGGTTCAATGTATTCCATGGACCTTCGCATTGACGATGAAACACAGAAATCGCATCGGAACTAAATAAAAAATGCACAATGCCGCAATAAGTACAAGAATAGAGGCTCTTCTTACAGTCGGTGCTTTGAGCATTCCCTGTGAGACCAGTATTAGTTTCTGATACACCACTGCAGGTTCAATGTATTCCTTGGACATACGCATTGACGATGAAACACAGTAATCGCATCGGAATTAAATACAAAAGGCACAATGCCGCCTTACGTACAAGAATAGAGACTCTTCTTACAGTCGGTGCTTTAAGCATTCCCTGTGAGACCAGTATTAGTTTCCGATACACCACTCCAAGTTCAATGTATTTCTTGGACATACTCAATGACGATGAAACACTGAAATTACATCGGAATTAAATACAAAAGGAACTATGCCGCCTTAACTGCAAGATGAGTGAGACTTCTTAGAGTCTGTGCTTTGATCCTTTCCTGTGAGACCGGTATTAGTTTCCGATACACCACTGCAGTTTCAATGTATTCCTTGGACCTTCGCATTGACGATGAAACACTGAAATCACGTTGGAACTAAATTCAAAATGCACAATGCCGCAATAAGTACAAGAATAGAGACTCATCTTACAGTCGGTGCTTTGAGCATTCCCTGTGAGACCAGTATTAGTTTCCGATACACCACTGCAGGTTCAAAGAATTCCTTAGACATACACATTGACGATGAAACATTGAAATTAGATCGGAATTAAATACAAAAGGCACAATGCCGCCATAAGTGCAAGAATAGAGACTCTTCTTACAGTCGGTGCTTTGAGCTTTCCCTGTGAGACCAGTATTAGTTTCCGATACACCACTCCAGGTTCAATGTATTCCTTGGACATACTCATTGACGATGAAACACTGAAATTACATCGGAATTTAATACAAAAGGAACAATGCCGCCTTAACGGCAAGATGAGTAAGACTTCTTAGAGTCTGTGCTTTGATCCTTTCCTGTGAGACCAGTATTAGTTTCCGATACACCACTGCAGGTTCAATGTATTCCTTGGACCTTCGCATTGACGATGAAACACAGAAATCGAATCGGAACTAAATACAAAAGGCACAATGCCGCAATAAGTACAAGAATAGAGCCTCTTCTTACAGTCGGTGATTTGAGCATTCCCTGTGAGACCAGTATTAGTTTCCGATACACCACTGCAGGTTCAATGTATTCCTTAGACATACACATTGACAATGAAACACTGAAATTACATCGGAATTAAATACAAATGGCACAATGCCGCCATAAGTGCAAGAATAGAGACTCCTCTTACAGTCGGTGCTTTGAGCATTCCCTGTGAGACCAGTATTAGTTTCCGATACACCACTGCAGGTACAATGTATTCCTTGTACCTTTACATTGACGATGAAACACAGAAATCGCATCGGAATTAAATACAAAAGGCACAATGCCGCCTTAAGTACAAGAATAGAGACTCTTCTTACAGTCGGTGCTTTGAGCATTCCCTGTGAGACCAGTATTAGTTTCTGATACACCACTGAAGGTTCAATGTATTCCTTGGACATACACATTGACGATGAAACACAGAAATCGCATCGGAATTAAATACAAAAGGCACAATGCCGCCTTACGTACAAGAATAGAGACTCTTCTTACAGTTGGTGCTTTGAGCATTCCCTGTGAGACCAGTATTAGTTTCCGATACACCACTTGTGATGTTACAAAATAGAAGTGATGTTGCTATTCAATGGAAAGTTGGAAATTGAGATTTAACTAACTATTTTATCAATCACAATTGGCGTAAGAATCATGGATTGACCATTGTCATAAAATATTGCATTATGAGATGTGAATAGTTTTTACTTGCGGTTTCGCGTGGCTTGAGGCAGTCACAACTAGCGTGCTATTGATTAAGAAGTTGCGTTATCGTCTTTCTAATTACTTCATGATCGTAGATACGATCATACCCGGTTGTGAAGTTTTTGTTATGACAAAAAATATTTCCTAAGGGACCAGAAAGTTCTTAAGGGCGCAAAAACAACTGTAACATCACACAAAAGAGAAATTCAATATTAAAGCTGATGCAAGAAGACGATAAAACGGTTTTCTTTTTATCAATGTAACACGCACATTGGACTGCTTATCTTGGAGTCTGTAATATTAGCAAAATGCATAATTAAAATGAAAATAATACTGAGGAGATAATAGAAATGAGCACTGCTAAATGATTCAGTATTCCCAGAACAAATATTTATTATAACTAAAACATATATCGTACCTTAAGCTTAATACTACAATGACGGTAGATTTTTATGTCCATATCATGTCCATTGAGCGCTCTTTTATATAGCCATTGTCCTCTTGAGTCGCTCGTGCTTCGTCACGGTAAGTTACAACAGTTCTTCTTCCTACACTTCACTCAAAACTTAGACGGAACACGTTTTTATTTATTTAGTAAAAATAATTAGATCAGACCGCCACAAATCTGCGTCCGTCTTACTCGAGAAAAACAGTAAAAGTCTTTTTAGCGCTCAAGGCTTCATTTGTTCTCCAGCGAACAAAATAGTGAAGGATCGCATATCCATCCGTACTTTTCTGTTTATATTGCCGCCCAAAGACGACGAATTACATTATCTAGAAAATTCCACCGTCGCCATGCGACGCCTTATTATATATTAATCATTCTTTATAAACAAGTATTTGCCTTCTGGCTGAATTTGCTGTTTTAATTAAGCCAAAAATTGCGAATATCACATTGCCTCCCATGAGGAGAGAGGGAATGCCGAAGGATTACCTCGATCCTCATGTCCTCATGAGATATTCGTGATTTTTGGTGTGACATTTACATAACGTTACTGGCGTACAAAGTACATAAATTGAAATCACATTTATAAACATATATCCGATATTTATCATTTTTCAAAATAAAGTTTTTCATTCTTTGTTCATCAGTCACTTCATTCCATAATACCAAGATTAACATTTATGTGCATATTTAAGTTTGGTCCATATTTGCTTATAACAATAAGTGAACGTTCATTTCGCACTTCAGGGGATAGAATTCAGGAATTACTTTCTCTTGAGCTTAACAACTAATACATGAGTACAGTGAGTGCTTATTTTCACTAAACTAGAGTGGACAATGTTCGAGCATCTGTTGACTCATTGTGGTTCAATTACAGTTTAATAACGTAGCACTACACTTCATGATGCTTTCACTTTCTGTGTTAGCTGTCTACGGCGTTCATCATGCGGTACATCTGTCCTTTCCGCTGTGGTGCCAGGAATTCATGCGGCTTCCCGGGTTTTTATTTACAATATGAAACAGAAGAAGTGGAAAATTATTAGTATAACTTATAACCTATTGGATACATTTGTTAAGGATCGGGACTGGTCTGGAGTTTAGGGTCTTCCTATAGTGCACATTCATTTTCTTTGTCCATCAAGAGACAGGTTTATAATTCATTTTAGCAGTGTTCAGGAGTGCCGGTATTAATGGCTTTAAGGTCTCAGTAATCTAACAATTTACTTCTCACTCATCTTAACTTCAACTCAAGAAAATCGCTTAATTTACATATGAAAATGTAGTCACACAAGTGTACAAATGTCTTTCCTCCAGTATGTACGATTGAAGTCATGGCGGTTAGCAGTTTAAAGTTTGGATTGTTTCGTCACCCACACGTCAGCCACTCACAGCGGCTGCACAGTGTTGCGTGAGCTCCAATACTTAGTATCCGTTCGCGCTCAGGCTGTAACAGAGCTGCTCGTCGTCGATTGCTCCCTTTTTTTTTTTTTTTTTGTGAACTTCGTATCACACGAGTGCATCGCTACAAACACCTCGCGCGCGTTTTCCACCGGAGGAGCCGGACACTGAAGCTGCCTCCATACTTCTCTGTCAACTGCCTCCCATGAGGCTCACAGGTAAGTGACGAAGAATGTTTTAGCTGTCGCTGCACTTAGAACAACACTGAACTTTGCGTTGCACCTGTTGTCGTAGCCTTGGCTTCCTTTTTTACACTTGCAGTACAACACTACCACTAGTATACAGTGAACAGTTATTTTTATTATGCACGTCGCACTTTAGTGTGCATCTTCACACAGCATTCGTGCTTAGTTCCTTCGCCGATAGAGTTCATTTACAAAACAATCAATTTTGCACGTTTCCTCCACTGGTATAGAAAGACTTATATTCTACTATTTACAAAATATCACTTACGAGCTAATATTTACAATTAATGGTCACTCCTTTTGTTAAGTCCAGTGAACAACTGCTTTATGAATGGACTCTTTATATCTCAAGATTTGCTTTCACTAGTGAACCTAAAAATATTCTTTCAAACTTTCTTTTAAGGGCTCATCTCCTCATTATGAAAACTACAGGTTTCGCAACACTCGTTGCATTTATTCTTTAGTGCACCCAAGATCATTTTCTACTGCCACGCAGCATATCTACTACTTAACGAGTACACATTTAACGCTGAATCTTTTTTTTTGTGCTTGCCAAATCTTTTTTTTATATTTGAGGGCAGACTGGATAACAATAGGTCTCCCTCTTCGCTTCATGTACTCAGCAATCGTTCTCTGTTAAAAAAAAATAGGGTAACGCGTGTCTACTATTTTTCGCATGAATGGAATTACCGACAGTTCACTGGGTTTACACAACCGGTCCATAACAAACATTACCAAAGCTAGCGAAGTTCATCACGCTACGTGTCTCATTTCTCATAAGCACTGCTTTGCCCCGAAGCACATGTGCCTTTTACAAGTCGACCCTTGGTGTGGGTTAATGAACCAAGATCAAAAGGAACGGGCACAAGGAAAATGGATTTCATAAGAGGAGTGTCTTAGGAGACATTTTTGCAATAAAATCTTCATGTAAATCAAATTATCATAATAAACATAGGCACATATATAAATTTCAACCTCTTTCATTACAGCATGCTTTGCTACTTCTACGTCTTACTCTGGTTATAGTCAGTATTATGTTTAAATATCACTGCATTGCTTGTTCTTTAGATTAGCCTTCAATTAGGGTATTGAATGGTCGCTAGATTACACTACAAATTTCTGAAGATCTTTACTTGGACTTATTTATGATACAGGGGGCTTGCTGTGTGGTTATTTAGTACCTTTATTCTACTGAAATCAATTCGTCAGCTAACATTCCTCATATACTCTTTACATTGGGCACAGATCGCAGGGAAATAGTTTACTTTCATAGCAATTAATGGCCTCGTGGAGTACTTACGCTACATTATTGATGCTTCATGGTTTGCCTCTATTTGTACTGTATTTCACCTAACTTAGTTTACTACAGCTTATTGTCTCCTTGCGTGAACACATGTGGGTTACCACTTGTTTTTCCATTTAACAGCACGCTTTAACTGAACTTTAAGCTATTTCTTCTACTCCTGTCCACTGTCTGGACTGTTTGACCATGTACCTTTTTTTTTTTTTTTAAGCAGGTAATTTGGGCTTTTACAACAGAACTTCAAGTACTTACATTACTAAAAATAAATCTATAAATCTTCTTGTACCGTGAGAGAAGTGCTTATTTACGCATCCTTCTCCATTTCTCACCTTTACATATTTATTTAGCTCCGGGCAATCACCTCGCAAGCACTTTTTTTCTTATTACTAACTTAAAATTAAATTGAAATTATTGGTGCAACCCCTATTTCCTGCTTCAGCTTGTTGAAGAAATATCAGTTCAATGTCCATCACTACAAACAATTTTTCCATACATAGCATTTAATACTTAAAGTTTACATGTAGTAGCCGTTACCATGTAATCAGTGCGCTGTTCAACACAATACTTATTATTAACAGTTCACACAAGGAAATTTCCAGTAAGCAAGAGGCAGGAAACCGAAACAGATTCTATCTGCAGTTGAAGCTGCGTCTGTAAACTAACTCTCTGTTTCAATAGACCAATCGCTCCCGATATGGAGCACCCCTGAATCGGCAATGATAAAACTTTTGAAACAGAAGACACCTGTCTGAAGAGACATGGTGACATGACATTGATGTTTGTTCCTGTATCAACAACGGCTGTGACAGGAATGTTAGTAATAGAAATCTTAATCGAAGCCTGGACCTGTTCATCATAAATGTCGTTAATGTCTTGAGCTTTGTCAGGTGCAAGGTCATCTCGTAAGTCGGTCTCATGGTCGTACCGTATCGCATTAACATACTCAGAATCAGAGGATTCCTTAGTGCCCCCACTCAAAATTCGCAGCGACCTCTTTGAGGCTGAGAGGCGCTGCCTCTAATTTTCCGCAGGATGTTTAACCTGTTTGTTATTCATGGCCTTAAGTGTTTGTTCCGTTTCATATTGGTGCTGGTTATGTGGTACAAATGCCGGTGTAGAGGGGTAAAATCCACTGGGTGCATTCACTTGTGAATAAAATACTTGAGACGGCTGCTGTCGCCCGATCTTTTGGTTGCCGGCAAAACCATTTCCTTGTGAAGGAAAGTTCGCATTTGGTGCCATTTGAAAATTGTTCCGCGGTCCTCTATTCTGTGAAAAGTTGTTCTGATGTGCTGGGTGGCCTCCGCCTGGCCCATGCCACTTACTATATTTCGACCTATAACTTTGATTGTACACTGGCCCATTTGAAAAATTACCAATCGTTTGTGGAGAATTTCCATACTGCTCAGGCGCAGAATTAAAGGGTGGGTTTCCGTACTGATGTTGTACCTGGTGGTTGTAAATTGGGTGGTATCTCTGCTGATTACTGTAATTGGTTTTCTGCTTCCCTTTAAAGTTATTGCCGTTTGCGTTTTGATAACCGCTGGCAGGTTGGTAACAGCGGTCGCAGTAGCTCGCTCTCTCCTTGGGCGCATTGTTGTCCGCGTGCGATGCATTCTGCTGGCTGCCAGGGAAGAATTTGCCGCTGCCAACCTTGGAGCGCACATCCTCGCTAATTAAATCCAAGGAATCCAGCGCAGAAAGGAATGCATTCGTGTCTTCTTCGGACACATTTACTAGTTTCTCTCTAATAGACACAGGGAGTTTGCTTTTGAGAATCATAATTACGTCCTTGGAAGAAATCGGAGAATCCCAGAATTTAATTTTTGCTAGATACTTCTCAAAGTATCGCCGGAGACTTCCATGCTTCTCATTGAAAATTTCCGCACCATACACCTCCTTCCTTAATCTTTGCTGTACCCCATTACTCCAAAATTTTGCCAAGAACATTTTCTCAAACTCTTCATAATTCCTACACGTGTCTACCATTTCCGTTCCCCATAATGCTGCATCACCAGAAATAAAGCCAGTGACGAACTGAATACGCTGTCTGTCTGTCCAGCTCCTGGGAAATATGCCGGAAAAATTCTTTAGGAACACGATGGGGTGTATTTCTCGCTTCTGCGGATGAAAAACAGGAAAAGTGCGATGCTTAATCACACTTTCCTCTTGCATTAAACTCACAATTGTGGGCGGATCATTTATTTTCCCTACTCGGGACTCAACATGACTGTCGTTTTGCATGTAATCAGGCGGTGAACGATAAGGAGTTGACTGACATTCGTCAACGTCTAAAGAGTTGTTCCCTATAGTTTGCGTATGTGTGTGCGGATTTTCTACCCAGTTTCTCAGCATTCTGACTTCGTCCACTACTTGCTGCTTCCACTCGGGAAGATCCCGTGTAAGTGTCCTCCGAATCTGTCCCAATTCAGAAACTACTGTGTCTCCCGACTTACCAGGAGCAGCTAAGATTTCATAAGTTACATCCTTGACAGTCTCCCTAAGCTCCTCCCTGACCTTCTTTTCGATAAAAATATCTTTACCCTTTATCCATTCACTGTAGTGTTCCGACAATGCCTCCGCGTGTGCTTTCACGGTGCTCTTAACCTGTTCCTCGATATTGATTGAGTCTATCTGCCTCGACAGATCCTCTACTACACCTTCAATGTCAGATACTGCATTTCTAACTGAGTTTATTTCTTTGGTAGCTGCCTGAATTTTTGTGTTTAATGTTCCAGATACTTCAGCTATTTCACTTTTCACCTGTTTCTGCATTTTCTGAATTTGATCACTGATCTTAGTTTGCACCTCACCCAAATGGGTATTTAATTCAGCCGTAATTTCTTTATGCAGATCTGTTTTGATTGTGCCTAGCTCTGTTTTTAATGATTCGCTTACAGCATCTAGTCGGGCGTTAACAATCTCATTTTGTGTTTTTATAGTCTCATTTTGTGTTTTTATATTCTCATTTACTGCGTCAAACTGTTGTTTCAGCATTTCCATTAACGCACAGAGGTCATTTGTAGCTGCAGCGGGACGAGTTTGGACTTCAGGGTCACTTTCCCCTGTTACAGACATGGTTAGTTCAGTTTCCACACGGGAACCTACCATTCGCGATCGTAAAGGGTATGGAATACTATTAACGTCTTCACTCCCGTCTCCTGTTGTCACCTGTCTCTGTTTACTATCTGCCATTTTCGTCAGTAAATCAGGTGCTACGCAAGGCTTTCGTCGTTTGTCAGTGACGTGGTGAGTCCGCTAAGAGCACCGCTCTCGCGTGAGCAACAAATGAAACTCTATCTGGCGAGAAGACAAGATGGAACCTAACCGTTTCAGACAAATGAATGAAGATGCTCTTCACTGCAAATTGCGCACACTATCCACCATGTTGAAAATGCAATACAGGTATACTAACAATGGGGAGAAATAATTTCTATTATCAGACTACGAAGAATTTTACCTTGAAAGAAAAAATAAAGCAGATTTTCTATAGCGGGAAGGAGATAGAAAGGATGTGGATCGACTTGGAAAAGCAACGTTGCTACTGAAGCACTACACTGCGTATGCAAAATTCTGACTTACTTTTTGATGGCTTGGTTACCGCTATGTTGTCTCAGCAAATTCGCATCTCTTTTCTTTTCCTTTCTCTCGATAATTAAACTGCGTTATCGACCAGCGTATTTTCTGGCATTCTCACAGAGAGATGATGTGTACATGAAACGACAGAACATATATTAACACAAGCACATAGAAATTTTCCAAGAATTTGAACTAATTTTTGGTCAAGTCCCTGTTCAGGCGCCAAGTGTGATGTTACAAAATAGAAGTGATGTTGCTATTCAATGGAAAGTTGGAAATTGAGATTTAACTAACTGTTTTATCAATTACAATTGGCGTAAGAATCATGGATTGACCATTGTCATAAAATATTGCATTATGAGATGTGAATAGTTTTACTTGCGGTTTCGCGTGGCTTGAGGCAGTCACAACTAGCGTGCTATTGATTAAGAAGTTGCGTTATCGTCTTTCTAATTACTTCATGATCGTAGATACGATCATACCCGGTTGTGAAGTTATTGTTATGACAAAAAAAATTTCCTAAGGGACCAGAAAGTTCTTAAGGGCGCAAAAACAACTGTAACATCACACAAAAGAGAAATTCAATATTAAAGCTGATGCAAGAAGACGATAAAACAGTTTTCTTTTTATCAATGTAACACGCACATTGGACTGCTGATCTTGGAGTCTGTAATATTAGCAAATTGCATAATTAAAATGAAAATAATACTGAGGAGATAATAGAAATGAGCACTGCTAAATGATTCAGTATTCCCAGAACAAATATTTATTATAACTAAAACATATATCGTACCTTAAGCTTAATACTACAATGACGGTAGATTTTTATGTCCATATCATGTCCATTGAGCGCTCTTTTATATAGCCATTGTCCTCTTGAGTCGCTCGTGCTTCGTCACGGTAAGTTACAACAGTTCTTCTTCCTACACTTCACTCAAAACTTAGACGGAACACGTTTTTATTTATTTAGTAAAAATAATTAGATCAGACCGCCACAAATCTGCGTCCGTCTTACTCGAGAAAATCAGTAAAAGTCTTTTTAGCGCTCAAGGCTTCATTTGTTCTCCAGCGAACAAAATAGTGAAGGATCGCATATCCATCCGTACTTTTCTGTTTATATTGCCGCCCAAAGACGACGAACTACATTATCTAGAAAAATTCCACCGTCGCCATGCGACGCCTTATTATATATTAATCATTCTTTATAAACAAGTATTCGCCTTCTGCCTGAATTTGCTGTTTTAATTAAGCCAAAAATAGCGAATATCACACACTCCAGGTTCAATGTATTCCTTGGACATACTCATTGACGATGAAACACTGAAATTACATCGGAATTAAATACAAAAGGAACAATACCGCCTTCACTGCAAGATGAGTGAGACTTCTTTGAGTCTGTGCTTTGATCCTTTCCTGTGAGACCAGTATTAGTTTCCGATAAACCACTGCAGGTTCAATGTATTCCATGGACCTTCGCATTGACGATGAAACACAGATATCGCATCGGAACTAAATACAAAATGCACAATGCCGCAATAAGTACAAGAATAGAGACTCTTCTTACAGTCGGTGCTTTGAGCATTCCCTGTGAGACCAGTATTAGTTTCCGATACACCACTGCAGGTTCAATGAATTCCTTAGACATACATATTGACGATGAAACACTGAAATTACATCGGAATTAAATACAAAAGGCACAATGCCGCCATAAGTGCAAGAATAGGGACTCTTCTTACAGTCGGTGCTTTGAGCTTTCCCAGTGAGACCAGTATTAGGTTCCGATACACCACTGCAGGTTCAATGTATTCCTTAGACATACACATTGCCGAAGAAACACTGAAATTACATCGGAATTAAATACAAATGGCACAATGCCGCCATAAGTGCAAGAATAGAGACTCCTCTTACAGTCGGTGCTTTGAGCATTCCCTGTGAGACCAGTATTAGTTTCCGATACACCACTGCAGGTACAATGTATTCCTTGTACCTTCACATTGACGACGAAACACAGAAATCGCATCGGAATTAAATACAAAAGGCACAATGCCGCCTTAAGTACAAGAATAGAGACTCTTCTAACAGTCGGTGCTTTGAGCATTCCCTGTGAGACAAGTATTAGTTTCTGATACACCACTCCAGGTTCAATGTATTCCTTGGACATACTCATTGACGATGAAACACTGAAATTACATCGGAATTAAATACAAAAGGAACAATACCGCCTTAACTGCAAGATGAGTGAGACTTCTTTGAGTCTGTGCTTTGATCCTTTCCTGTGAGACCAGTATTGGTTTCCGATACACCACTGCATGTTCAATGTATGCCATGGACCTTCGCATTGACGATGAAACACAGAAATCGCATCGGAACTAAATACAAAATGCACAATGCCGCAATAAGTACAAGAATAGAGACTCTTCTTTCAGTCGGTGGTTTGAGCATTCCCTGTGAGACCAGTATTAGTTTCCGATACACCACTGCTGGTTTAATGAATTCCTTAGACATACACATTGACGATGAAACACTGAAATTACATCGGAAGTAAATACAAAAGGCACAATGCCGCCATAAGTGCAAGAATAGAGACTCTCCTTACAGTCGGTGCTTTGAGCTTTCCCAGTGAGACCAGTTTTAGGTTCCGATACACCACTGCAGGTTCAATGTATTCCTTAGACATACACATTGCCGAAGAAACACTGAAATTACATTGGAATTAAATACAAAAGTCACAATGCCGCCATAAGTGCTAGAATAGAGACACTTCTTACAGTCGGTGCTTTGAGCATTCCCTGTGAGACCAGTATTAGTTTCCGATACACCACTGCAGGTACAATGTATTCCTTGGACCTTCACATAGACGATGAAACACAGAAATCGCATCGGAATTAAAAGCAAAAGGCACAATGCCGCCTTAAGTACAAGAATAGAGACTCTTCTTATAGTCGGTGCTTTGAGCATTCCCTGTGAGACCAGTATTAGTTTTCGATACACCACCGCAGGTTCAATGCATTCCTTGGACATACACATTGACGATGAAACACAGAACTCGCATCGGAATTAAATACAAAAATCACAATGCCGCCTTTCGTACAAGAATAGAGCCTCTTCTTACAGTCGGTGCTTTGAGCATTCCCTGTGAGACCAGTATTAGTTTCCGATACACCACTGCAGGTTCAATGTATTCCATGGACCTTCGCATTGACGATGAAACACAGAAATCGCATCGGAACTAAATACAACATGCACAATGCCGCAATAAGTACAAGAATAGAGACTCTTCTTACAGTCGGTGCTTTGAGCATTCCCTGTGAGACCAGTATTAATTTCCGATACACCACTGCAGGTTCAATGAATTCCTTAGACATACACATTGACTATGAAACACTGAAATTACATCAAAATTAAATACAAATGGCACAATGCCGCCATAAGTGCAAGAATAGAGACTCTTCTTACAGTCGGTGCTTTGAGCTATCCCAGTGAGACCAGTATTAGTTTCCGATACACCACTGCAGGTACAATGTATTCCTTAGACATACACATTGCCGAAGAAACACTGAAATTACATTGGAATTAAATACAAAAGTCACAATGCCGCCATAAGTGCAAGAATAGAGAATTTTCTTACAGTCGGTGCTTTGAGCATTCCCTGTGAGACCAGTATTAGTTTCCGATACACCACTGCAGGTACAATGTATTCCTTGGACCTTCACATAGACGATGAAACACAGAAATCGCATTGGAATTAAATGCAAAAGGCACAATGCCGCCTTAAGTACGAGAATAGAGACTCTTCTTACAGTCGGTGCTTTGAGCATTCCCTGTGAGACCAGTATTAGTTTCCGATATACCACCGCAGGTTCAATGCATTCCTTGGACATACACATTGACGATGAAACACAGAACTCGCATCGGAATTAAATACAAAAGGCACAATGCCGCCTTTCGTACAAGAATAGAGACTCTTCTTACAGTCGGTGGTTTGAGCATTTCCTGTGAGACCAGTATTAGTTTCCGATACACCACTGCAGGTACAATGTATTCCTTGGACCTTCACATAGACGATGAAACATAGAAATCGCATTGGAATTAAATACAAAAGGAACAATGCCGATATAACTGCAAGGTGAGTGAGACTTCTTAGAGTCTGTGCTTTGATCTTTTCCTGTGAGACCAGTATTAGTTTCCGATACACCACTGCAGGTTCAATGTATTATTTGGACCTTCGCATTGACGATGAAACACAGAAATCATATCGGAATGAAATACAAAAAGCAAAATGCCGCCTTAAGTACAAGAATAGAGACTCTTCTTACAGTCGGTGTTTGAGCATTCCCTGTGAGACCAGTATTAGTTTCCGATACACCACTGCAGATTCAATGTATTCCTTGGACATACACATTGACGATGAAACACAGAAATCACATCCTAATTAAAAACAAAAGGCACAATGCCGCCTTACGTACAACAATGGAGACTCTTCTTACGGTCGGTGCTTTGAGCATTACCTGTGAGACCAGTATTAGTTCCCGATACACCACTCCAGGTTCAATGTATTCCTTGGACTTACTCATTGACGATGAAACACTGAAATTACATCGGAATTAAATACAAAAGGAACAATGCCGCCTTAACTGCAAGATGAGTGAAACTTCTTAGAGTCTGTGCTTTGATCCTTTCTACTGTGAGACCAGTATTAGTTTCCGATACACCATTGCAGGTTCAATGTATTCCTTGGACCTTCGCATTGACGATGAAACACAGAAATCGAATCGGAACTAAATACAAAATGCACAATGCCGCAATAAGTACAAGAATAGAGACTCTTCTTACAGTCGGTGCTTTGAGCATTCCCTGTGAGACCTGTATTAGCTTCCGATACACCACTGCAGGTTCAAAGTATTCCTTAGACATACACATTGACGATGAAACACTGAAATTACATCGGAATTAAATACAAATGGCACAATGCCGCCATAAGTGCAAGAATAGAGACTCCTCTTACAGTCGGTGCTTTGAGCATTCCCTCTGAGACCAGTATTAGTTTCCGATACACCACTGCAGGTACAATGTATTCCTTAGACATACACATTGTCGATAAAACACAGAACTCGCATCGGAATTAAATACAAAAGGCACAATGCCACCTTTCGTACAAGAATAGAGACACTTCTTACAGTCGGGGCTTTGAGCATTCCCTGTGAGACCAGTATTAGTTTCCGATACACCACTCCAGGTTTAAAAGTTTTCCCTGGATATACTCATTGACGATGGAACACTGAAATTACATCGGAATTAAATACAAAAGGAACAATGCCGATATAACTGCAAGGTGAGTGAGACTTCTTAGAGTCTGTGATTTGATCCTTTCCTGTGAGACCAGTATTAGTTTCCGATACACCACTGCAGGTTCAATGTATTCTTTGGACCTTCGCATTGACGATGAAACACAGAAATCATATCGGAATGAAATACAAAAGGCACAATGCAGCCTTAAGTACAAGAATAGAGACTCTTCTTACAGTCGGTGTTTGAGCATTCCCTGTGAGACCAGTATTAGTTTCCGATACACCACTGCAGATTCAATGTATTTCTTGGACATACACATTGACGATGAAACACAGAAATCACATCGGAATTAAATACAAAAGGCACAATGCCGCCTTACGTACAAGCGGAGAGACTCTTCTTACGGTCGGTGCTTTGAGCATTACCTGTGAGACCAGTATTAGTTTCCGATACACCACTCCAGGTTCAATGTATTCCTTGGACATACTCATTGACGATGAAACACTGAAATTACATCGGAATTAAATACAAATGGCACAATGTCGCCATAGGTGCAAGAATAGAGACTCCTCTTACAGTCGGTGCTTTGAGCATTCCCTGTGAGACCAGTATTAGTTTCCGATACACCACAGCAGGTACAGTGTATTCCTTGTACCTTCACATCGACGATGAAACACAGAAATCGCATCGGAATTAAATACAAAAGGCACAATGCCGCCTTAAGTACAAGAATAGAGACTCTTCTAACAGTCGGTGCTTTGAGCATTCCCTGTGAGACCAGTATTAGTTTCTGATACACCACTGCAGGTTCAATGTATTCCTTGGACATACACATTGACGATGAAACACAGATATCGAATCGGAATTAAATACAGAAAGCACAATGCCGCCTTACGTACAAGAATAGAGACTCTTCTTACAGTTGGTGCTTTGAGCATTACCTGTGAGACCAGTATTAGTTTCCAATACACCACTGCAGGTTCAATGAATTCCTTAGACATACACATTGACGATGAAACACCGAAATTACATCGGAATTAATTACAAAAGGAACAATGCCACCTTAACTGCAAGATGAGTGAGACTTCTTAGAGTCTGTGCTTTGATCCTTTCTACTTTGAGACCAGTATTAGTTTCCGATACACCACTGCAGGTTCAATGTATTCCATGGATCTTCGCATTGACGATGAAACACAGAAATCGCATCGGAACTAAATACAATATGCACAATGCCGCAATAAGTACAAGAATAGAGACTCTTCTTACAGTCGGTGCTTTGAGCATTCCCTGTGAGACCAGTATTAGTTTCCAATACACACCTGCAGGTTCAATGAATTCCTTAGACATACACATTGACGATGAAACACTGAAATTACATCGGAATTAAATACAAAAGGCACAATGCCGCCATAAGTGCAAGAATAGAGACTCTTCTTACAGTCGGTGCTTTGAGCTTTCCCAGTGAGACCAGTATTAGTTTCCGATACACCACTGCAGGTACAATGTAATCCTTAGACATACACATTGCCGAAGAAACACTGAAATTACATTGGAATTAAATACAAAAGTCACAATGCCGCCATAAGTGCAAGAATAGAGAATTTTCTTACAGTCGGTGCATTGAGCATTCCCTGTGAGACCAGTATTAGTTTCCGATACACCACTGCAGGTACAATGTATTCCTTGGACCTTCACATAGACGATGAAACACAGAAATCGCATTGGAATTAAATGCAAAAGGCACAATGCCGCCTTAAGTACAAGAATAGAGACTCTTCTTACAGTCGGTGCTTTGAGCATTCCCTATGAGACCAGTATTAGTTTCCGATATACCACCGCAGGTTCAATGCATTCCTTGGACATACACATTGACGATGAAACACAGAACTCGCATCGGAATTAAATACAAAAGGCACAATGCCGCCTTTCGTACAAGAATAGAGACTCTTCTTACAGTCGGTGCTTTGAGCATTCCCTGTAAGACCAGTATTAGTTCCCGATACACCACTCCAGGTTCAATGTATTCCTTGGACATACTCATTGACGATGAAACACTGAAATTACATCGGAATTAAATACAAAAGGAACAATGCCGCCTTAACTGCAAGATGAGTGAGACTTCTTAGAGTCTGTGCTTTGATCCTTTCTACTGTGAGACCAGTATTAGTTTCCGATACACCATTGCAGGTTCAATGTATTCCTTGGACCTTCGCATTGACGATGAAACACAGAAATCGAATCGGAACTAAATACAAAAGGCACAATGCCGCAATAAGTACAAGAATAGAGACTCTTCTTAGAGTCGGTGCTTTGAGCATTTCCTGCGAGACCAGTATTAGTTTCCGATACACCACTGCAGGTTCAAAGTATTCCTTAGACATACACATTGACGATGAAACACTGAAATTACATCGGAATTAAATGCAAATGGCACAATGCCGCCATAAGTGCAAGAATAGAGACTCCTCTTACAGTCGGTGCTTTGAGCATTCCCTCTGAGACCAGTATTAGTTTCCGATACACCACTGCAGGTACAATGTATTCCTTGGACATACACATTGTCGATGAAACACAGAACTCGCGTCGGAATTAAATACAAAAGGCACAATGCCACCTTTCGTACAAGAATAGAGACTCTTCTTACAGTCGGTGTTTGAGCATTCCCTGTGAGACCAGTATTAGTTTCCGATACACCACTGCAGATTCAATGTATTTCTTGGACATACACATTGACGATGAAACACAGAAATCACATAGGAATTAAATACAAAAGGCACAATGCCGCCATACGTACAAGAGGAGAGACTCTTCTTACGGTCGGTGCTTTGAGCATTACCTGTGAGACCAGTATTAGTTTCCGATACACCACTCCAGGTTCAATGTATTCCTTGGACATACTCATTGACGATGAAACACTGAAATCACATCGGAATTAAATACAAATGGCACAATGTCGCCATAGGTGCAAGAATAGAGACTCCTCTTACAGTCGGTGCTTTGAGCATTCCCTGTGAGACCAGTATTAGTTTCCGATACACCACAGCAGGTACAGTGTATTCCTTGTACCTTCACATCGACGATGAAACAAAGAACTCGCGTCGGAAATAAATACAAAAGGAACAATGCCGCCTTAACTGCAAGATGAGTGAGACTTCTTAGAGTCTGTGCTTTGATCCTTTCCTGTGGGACCAGTATTACTTTCCGATACACCACTCCAGGTTCAATGTATTCCTTGGACATACTCATTGACGATGAAACACTGAAATTACATCGGAATTAAATACAAAAGGAACAATGCCGCCTTAAATGCAAGATGAGTGAGACTTCTTAGAGTCTGTGCTTTGATCCTTCCTACTGTGAGACCAGTATTAGTTTCCGATACACCACTGCAGGTTCAATGTATTCCTTGGCCCTTCGCATTGACGATGAAACACAGAAATCGAATCGGAACTAAATACAAAAGGCACAATGCCGCAATAAGTACAAGAATAGAGACTCTTCTTACAGTCGGTGCTTTGAGCAATCCCTGTGAGACCTGTATTAGTTTCCGATACACCACAGCAGGTTCAATGTATTCCTTAGACATACACATTGACGATGAAACACTGAAATTACATCGGAATTAAATACAAATGGCACAATGAAACCATAAGTGCAAGAATAGAGACTCCTCTTACAGTCGGTGGTTTGAGCATTCCCTCTGAGACCAGTATTAGTTTCCGATACACCACTGCAGGTACAATGTATTCCTTAGACATACACATTGCCGAAGAAACACCGAAATTACATTGGAATTAAATACAAAAGTCACAATGCCGCCATAAGTGCAAGAATAGGGACTCTTCTTACAGTCGGTGCTTTGAGCATTCCCTGTGAGACCAGTATTAGTTTCCGATACACCACTGCAGGTACAATGTATTCCTTGGACCTTCACATAGACGATGAAACACAGTAATGGCATCGGAATTAAATGCAAAAGGCACAATGCCGCCTTAAGTACAAGAATAGAGACTCTTCTTACAGTCGGGGCTTTGAGCATTCCCTGTGAGACCAGTATTAGTTTCCGATACACCACCGCAGGTTCAATGCATTCCTTGGACATACACATTGTCGATGAAACACAGAACTCGCATCGGAATTAAATACACAAGGCACAATGCCACCTTTCGTACAAGAATAGAGACTCTTCTTACAGTCGGTGCTTTGAGCATTCCCTGTGAGACCAGTATTAGTTTCCGATACACCACTCCAGGTTCAATGTTTTCCCTGGACATACTCATTGACGATGAAACACTGAAATTACATCGGAATTAAATACAAAAGGAACAATGCCGATATAAGTGCAAGGTGAGTGAGACTTCTTAGAGTCTGTGCTTTGATCCTTTCCTGTGAGACCAGTATTAGTTTCCGATACACCACTGCAGGTTCAATGTATTCTTTGGACCTTCGCATTGACGATGAAAACAGAAATCATATCGGAATGAAATACAAAAGGCACAATGCAGCCTTAAGTACAAGAATAGAGACTCTTCTTACAGACGGTGTTTGAGCATTCCCTGTGAGACCAGTATTAGTTTCCGATACGCCACTCCAGGTTCAATGTATTCCTTGGACATACTCATTGACGATGAAACACTGAAATTACATTGGAATTAAATACAAAAGAAACAATGCCGCCTTAACTGCTAGATGAGTGAGACTTCTTAGAGTCTGTGCTTTGATCCTTTCTTCTGTGAGACGAGTATTAGTTTCCGATACACCACTGCAGGTTCCATGTATTCCTTGGACCTTCGCATTGACGATGAAGCACGAAATCGAATCGGAGCTAAATACAAAAGGCACAATGCCGCAATAAGTACAAGAATAGAGACTCTTCTTACAGTCGGTGCTTTGAGCATTCCCTGTGAGACCAGTATTAGTTTCCGATACACCACTGCAGGTTCAATGTATTCCTTAGACATACACATTGACGATGATACACTGAAATTACATCGGAATTAAATACAAATGGCACAATGCCGCCATAAGTGCAAGAATAGAGACCCCTCTTACAGTCGGTGCTTTGAGCATTCCCTGTGGGACCAATATTAGTTTCCGATACTCCACTGCAGGTACAATGTATTCCTTGTACCTTCACACAGAAATCGCATCGGAATTAAATACAAAAGGCACAATGCCGCCTTAAGTACAAGAATAGAGACTGTTCTAACAGTCGGTGCTTTGAGCATTCCCTGTGAGACCAGTATTAGTTTCTGATACACCACTGCAGGTTCAATGTATTCCTTGGACATACACATTGACGATGAAACACAGAAATCGCATCGGAATTAAATACAAAAGGCACAATGCCGCCTTACGTACAAGAATAGAGACTCTTCTTACAGTCGGTGCTTTGACCATCCCCTGTGAGACCAGTATAAGTTTCCGATACGCCACTCCAGGTTCAATGTATTCCTTGGACATACTCATTGACGATGAAACACTGAAATTACATCGGAATTAAATACAAAAGGAACAATACCGCCTTAACTGCAAGATGAGTGAGACTTCTTTGAGTCTGTGCTTTGATCCTTTCCTGTGAGACCAGTATTAGTTTCCGATACACCACTGCAGGTTCAATGTATTCCATGGACCTTCGCATTGACGATGAAACACAGAAATCGCATCGGAACTAAATACAAAATGCACAATGCCGCAATAAGTACAGGAATAGAGACTCGTCTTACAGTCGGTGTTTTGAGCATTCCCAGTGAGACCAGTATTAGTTTCCGATACACCACTGTAGGTTCAATGAATTCCTTAGTCATACACATTGACGATGAAACACTGAAATTACATCGGAATTAAATACAAAAGGCATAATGCCGCCATAAGTGCAAGAATAGAGACTCTTCTTACAGTCGGTGATTTGAGCTTTCCCAGTGAGACCAGTATTAGTTTCCGATACACCACTGCAGGTTCAATGTATTCCTTAGACATACACATTGCCAAAGAAACACAGAAATCACATCGGAATTACATACAAAAGGCACAATGCCGCCTTACGTCTTACGTACAGGAATAGAGACTCTCCTTACGGTCCGTGCTTTGAGCATAACCTGTGAGACCAGTATTAGTTTCCGATACACCACTCCAGGTTCAATGTATTCCTTGGACATACTCATTGACGATGAAACACTGAAATTACATCGGAATTAAATACAAATGGCACAATGTCGCCAAGGGTGCAAAAATAGAGACTCCTCTTACAGTCGGTGCTTTGAGCATTCCCTGTGATATCAGTATTAGTTTCCGATACATCACAGCAGGTACAATGTATTCCTTGTACCTTCACATTGACGAAGAAACACAGAAATCGCATCGGAATTAATTACAAAAGGCACAATACCGCCTTAAGTACAAGATTAGAGACTCTTCTAACAGTCGGTGCTTTGAGCATTCCCTGTGAGACCAGTATTAGTTTCTGATACACCACTGCAGGTTCAATGTATTCCTTGGTCATACACATTGACGATGAAACACAGATATCACATCGGAATTAAATACAAAAGGCACAATGCCGCCTTACGTACAAGAATAGAGACTCTTCGTACAGTCGGTGCTTTGAGCATTACCTGTGAGACCAGTATTAGTTTCCGATACACCACTCAAGGTTCAATATATTCCTTGGACATACTCATTGACGATGAAACACTGAAATTACATCGGAATTAAATACAAACGGAACAATACTTCCTTAACAGCAAGATGAGTGAGACTTCTTTGAGTCTGTGCTTTGATCCTTTCCTGTGAGACCAGTATTAGTTTCCGATACACCAATGCAGGTTCAATGTATTCCACGGACCTTCGCATTGACGATGAAACACAGAAATCGCATCGGAACTGAATTCAAAATGCACAATGCCGCAATAAGTACAAGAATAGAGACTCTTCTTACAGTCCGAGCTTTGAGCATTCCCTGTGAGACCAGTATTAGTTTCCGATACACCACTGCAGGTTCAATGAATTCCTTAGACATACACATTGACGATGAAACACTGAAATTACATCGGAATTAAATACAAAAGGAACAATGTGGATATAACTGCAAGGTGAGTGAGACTTCTTAGAGTCTGTGCTTTGATCCTTTCCTGTGAGACCAGTGTTAGTTTCCGATACACCACTGCAGGTTAAATGTATTCCTTGGACCTTCGCATTGACGATGAAACCCAGAAATCATATCGGAATGAAATACAAAAGGCACAATGCCGCCTTAAGTACAAGAATAGAGGCTCTTCTTACAGTCGGTGTTTGAGCATTCCCTGTGAGACCAGTATTAGTTTCCGATACACCACTGCACATTCAATGTATTCCTTGGACATACACATTGACGATGAACCACAGAAATCACATCGGAAATAAATACAAAAGGCACAATGCCGCCTTACGTACATGAATAGAGACTCTTCTTACGGTCGGTGCTTTGAGCATTACCTGTGAGACCAGTATTACACTCCTGGAAATTGAAATAAGAACACCGTGAATTCATTGTCCCAGGAAGGGGAAACTTTATTGACACATTCCTGGGGTCAGATACATCACATGATCACACTGACAGAACCACAGGCACATAGACACAGGCAACAGAGCATGCACAATGTCGGCACTAGTACAGTGTACATCCACCTTTCGCAGCAATGCAGGCTGCTATTCTCCCATGGAGACGATCGTAGAGATGCTGGATGTAGTCCTGTGGAATGGCTTGCCATGCCATTTCCACCTGGCGCCTCAGTTGGACCAGCGTTCGTGCTGGACGTGCAGACCGCGTGAGACGACGCTTCATCCAGTCCCAAACATGCTCAATGGCGGACAGATCCGGAGATCTTGCTGGCCAGGGTAGTTGACTTACACCTTCTAGAGCACGTTGGGTGGCACGGGATACATGCGGACGTGCATTGTCCTGTTGGAACAGCAAGTTCCCTTGCCGGTCTAGGAATGGTAGAACGATGGGTTCGATGACGGTTTGGATGTACCGTGCACTATTCAGTGTCCCCTCGACGATCACCAGTGGTGTACGGCCAGTGTACGCTCCCCACACCATGATGCCGGGTGTTGGCCCTGTGTGCCTCGGTCGTATGCAGTCCTGATTGTGGCGCTCACCTGCACGGCGCCAAACACGCATACGACCATCATTGGCACCAAGGCAGAAGCGACTCTCATCGCTGAAGACGACACGTCTCCATTCGTCCCTCCATTCACGCCTGTCGCGACACCACTGGAGGCGGGCTGCACGATGTTGGGGCGTGAGCGGAAGACGGCCTAACGGTGTGCGGGACCGTAGCCCAGCTTCATGGAGACGGTTGCGAATGGTCCTCGCCGATACCATAGGAGCAACAGTGTCCCTAATTTGCTGGGAAGTGGCGGTGCGGTCCCCTACGGCACTGCGTAGGATCCTACGGTCTTGGCGTGCATCCGTGCGTCGCTGCGGTCCGGTCCCAGGTCGACGGGCACGTGCACCTTCCGCCGACCACTGGCGACAACATCGATGTACTGTAGAGACCTCACGCCCCACGTGTTGAGCAATTCGGCGGTACGTCCACCCGGCCTCCCGCATGCCCACTATACGCCCTCGCTCAAAGTCCGTCAACTGCACATACGGTTCACGTCCACGCTGTCGCGGCATGCTACCAGTGTTAAAGACTGCGATGGAGCTCCGTATGCCACGGCAAACTGGCTGACACTGACGGCGGCGGTGCACAAATGCTGCGCAGCTAGCGCCATTCGACGGCCAACACCGCGGTTCCTGGTGTGTCCGCTGTGCCGTGCGTGTGATCATTGCTTGTACAGCCCTCTCGCAGTGTCCGGAGCAAGTATGGTGGGTCTGACACACCGGTGTCAATGTGTTCTTTTTTCCATTTCCAGGAGTGTAGTTTCCGATACACCACACCAGGTTCAATGTATTCCTTGGACATACTCATTGACGATGAAACACTGAAATTACATCGGAATTAAATACAAAAGGAACAATGCCGCCTTAACTGCAAGATGAGTGAGACTTCATAGAGTCTGTGCTTTGATCCTTTCCTGTGAGACCATTATTTGTTTCCGATACACCACTGCAGGTTCAATGTATTCCTTGGACCTTCGCATTGACGATGAAACACAGAAATCGCATCGGAACTAAATACAAAAGCACAATGCCGCAATAAGTACAAGAATAGGGACTCTTCTTACAGTTGGTGATTTGAGCATTCCCTTTGGGACCAGTATTAGTTTCCGATATTCCACTGCAGGTTCAATGTATTCCGTAGACATACACATTGACGATGAAACACTGATATTACATCGGAATTAAATACAAAAGGCAAAATGCCGCCATACGTGCGAGAATAGAGAATCTTCTTCCAGTCGGTGCTTTGACCATTCCCTGTGAGACCAGTATCAGTTTCCGATACACCACTCCAGGTTCAATGTATTCCTTGGACATACTCATTGACGATGAAACACTGAAATTACATTGGAATTAAATACAAATGGCACAATGTCGCCAAGGGTACAAAAATAGAGACTCCTCTTACAGTCGGTGCTTTGAGCATTCCCTGTGAGATCAGTATTAGTTTCCGATACACCACAGCAGGTACAATGTATTCCTTGTACCTTCACATTGACGATGAAACACAGAAATCGCTTCGGAATTAAATACAAAAGGCACAATACCGCCTTAAGTACAAGATTAGAGACTCTTCTAACAGCCGGTGCTTTGAGCATTCCCTGTGAGACCAGTATTAGTTTCTGATACACCACTGCAGGTTCAATGTATTCCTTGGACATACACGTTGACGATGAAAAACAGATATCGCATCGGAATTAAATACAAAAGGCAAAATGCCGCCTTACGTACAAGAATAGAGACTCTTCTAACAGTCGGTGTTTGAGCATTCCCTGTGAGACCAGTATTAGTTTCTGATACACCACTGCAGGTTCAATGTATTCCTTGGACATACACATTGACGATGAAAAACAGATATCGCATCGGAATTAAATACAAAAGGCAAAATGCCGCCATACGTGCGAGAATAGAGAATCTTCTTCCAGTCGGTGCTTTGACCATTCCCTGTGAGACCAGTATTAGTTTCCGATACACTACAGCAAATACAATGTATTCCTTGGACCTTCACATTGACGATGAAACACACACATCGCATCGGAATTAAATACAAAAGGCACAATGCCGCTTTAAGTACAAGAATAGAGACCCTTCCTACAGTCGGTGCTTTGAGCATTCCCTGTGAGACCAGTATTAGTTTCCGATACACCACTCCAAGTTCAATGTATTCCTTGGACATACTCATTGACGATGAAACACTGAAATTACATCGCTATTAAATACAAAAGGAACAATGCCGCCTTAACAGAAAGATGAGTGAGACATCTTAGAGTCTGTGATTTGATCCTCTCCTGTGAGACCAGTATTAGTTTCCGATACACCACTGCAGGTTCAATGTATTTCTTAGACATACACATTGACGATGCAACACTGAAATTACTTCGGATTTAAATACAAAAGGCACAATGCCGCCATAAGTGCAAGAATACAGACTCTTCTTCCAGTCGGTGCTTTGAGCATTCCCTGCGAGGCCAGTATTAGTTTCCGATACACCACTGCAGGTACAATGTATTCCTTGGACCTTCACATTGTCGATGAAACACAGAAATGGCATCGGAATTAAACACAAATGGCACAATGTCGCCTTAAGTACAAGAATAGAGAGTCTTCTTACAGTCGGTGTTTTGGGCATTCCCTGTGAGACCAGTTTTAGTTTCCCATACACCACTGCAGGTTCAATGTATTCCTTGGACCTTCACATTGACGATGAGGTACAGAAATGGCATCGGAATTAAATACAAATGGCACAATGCCGCCTTAAGTACAAGAATAGAGACACTTCTTACAGTCGGTGCTTTGAGCATTCCTGTGAGACCAGTATTAGCTTCCAATCCACCATTGCAGATAGCATGTATTCCTTGGACATACACATTGACGTTGAAATACTGAAATTACATCGGAATTCAATACAAAAGGCACAATGCCGACTTAAGTACAAGTATAGAGACTCTTCTTACAGTCGGTGCTTTCAGCATTCCCTGTGAGACCAGTATTAGTTTCCGATACACCACTGCAGGTCCAATGTATTCCTTGGACATACGCATTGACGATGAAACACAGAAATTACATCAGCATTAAATACAAAAGGCACAATGCCGCCTTAAGTGCAAGAAGCGTGAGACTTCTTAGTCTCTGTGATTTGATCCTTTCCTGTGAGACCAGTATTAGTTTCCGATTAACCACTGCAGGTTAAATGTGTTCCTTGCACCTTCACATTGACGAAGAAACACAGAAATCGCATCGGAATTAAATACAAACGGCACAATGCCGCCTTAAGTACATGAATAGATACTGTTCTTACAGTCGGTGCTTTGAGCATTCCCTGTGAGACCAGTATTAGTTTCCGATACACCACTGCAGGTTCAATGTATTCCTTGGACCTGCACATTGAAAATGAAACGCAGAAATCGCATTGGAATTAAATACAAAAGTCACAATGCCGCCTTAAGTACAAGAATAGAGACTCTTCTTACAGTCGGTGCTTTGAGCATTCCCTGTGAGACCAGTATTAGTTTCCGATACACCACTGGAGGTTGAATGTATTCCTTTGACATTCACATTGACGATAAAACACTGAAATTTATTCGGAATTAAACACAAAAGGCACAATGCCGCCTTAAGTACAAGAATAGAGACTCTTCATATAGTCGGTGCTTTGAGGAATCCCTGTGAGACCAGTATTAGTTTCCGATACACCAGTGCAGGTTCAATGCTTTCCTTGGACCTTCACATTGACGATGAAACACAGAAATTGCATCGGAATTAAATGCAAAAGACACAATGCCGCCATAAGTACAAGAATAGAGACTCTTCTTACAGTCGATGCTTTGAGCATTCCCTGTGAGACCAGTATTAGTTTCCGATACACGACTGCAGGTTCAATGTATTCCTTGGACCTTCACATTGACGATTAAACAAAGAAATCGCATCGGAATTAAATACAAAAGCCGCAAAGCCGCCTTAAGTACAAATATAGAGACTCTTCTTACAATCGGTGCTTTGAGCATTCCCTGTGAGACCAGTATTAGTTTCCAATACATTAGTGCAGGTTCAGTGTATTCCATGGACCTTCGCATTGACGATGAAACACAGAAATCGCATCGGAATTAAATACAAGAAGCACAATGCCTCCATAAGTACAAGAATAGAGACCCTTCTTACAGTCGGGGCTTTGAGCATTCCTTGTGAGACCAGTATTAGTTTCCGATACACCACTGCAATTTCAGTGTATTCCTTGGACCTTCACATTGAGGATGAAGCACATAAATCGCATCGGAATGAAATACAATAGGAACAATGCCGCCTTAAGTACAAGAATAGAGACTTTTCTTCCAGTCGGTGCTTGGAGCATTCCCTGTGAGACCAGTATTAGATTCCGATACACCACTGCAGGTTCAATGTATTCCTTGGATATCACATTGACGATGAGACACTGAAATTACATCGGAATTAAATACAAAAGTCACAATGCCGTCTTAAGTACAAGAATAGAGACTCTTCTTACAGTCGGTGCTTTGAGCATTCCCTGTGAGACCAGTATCAGTTTCCGATACACCACTGCAGGTTCAATGTATTCCTCGGACATACACATGGACGATGAAATACTGATATCACGTCGGAATTAAATACAAAAGGCACAATGCCGCCATAAGTGCAAGAAGAGTGAGACTTCTTAGAGTCTGTGTTTTGATCCATTCCTGTGCGACCTGTATTAGTTTTCGATACGCCACTGTAGGTTCAATGTATTCCTTGGACCTTCACATTGACGATGAAACACAGAAATCGCATCGGAATCAAATACAAAAGGCACAATGCAGCCTTAAGTACAAGAATAGAGACTCTTCTTACAGTCGGTGCTTTGAGCATTCCCTGTGGGACCAGTATTAGTTTCCGCTACACCTCTGCAGGTTCAGTTTATTCTTTGGACCTTCACATTGACGTTGAAACACAGAAATGGCATCGGAATTAAATACAAAAGGAACAATGCCGCCTTAAGTACAAGAATAGAGACTCTTCTTACAGTCGGTGCTTTGAGCATTCCCTGTGAGACCAGTATTAGTTTCCGATACACCACTGCAGGTTCAATGTATTCCTTGGACCTTCACATTGACGATGAAACACAGAAATGGCATCGGAATTAAATACAAAAGACACAATGCCGCCTTAAGTACAAGAATAGAGACTCTTCTTACAGTCGGTGCTTTGTGCATTCCCTGTGAGACCAGTATTAGTTTCCGCTACACCTCCGCAGGTTCAGATTATCCCTTGGACCTTCACATTGACGATGAAACACAGAAATGGCATTGGAATTAAATACAAAAGGCAAAATGCCGCCTTAAGTACAAGAATAGAGACTCTTCTCACAATCGGTGCTTTCAGCATTCCCTGTGAGACCAGTATTAGTTTCCGATACACCACTGCAGGTTCAATGTATTCCTTGATCCTTCAAATTTGACGATGATACACAGAAATCGCATCGGAATTAAATACAAAAGGCACAATGCCGCCTTAAGTACAAGAATAGACACTCTTCTTACAGTCGGTGCTTTGAGCATTCCCTGTGAGACCAGTATTAGTTTCAGATACACCACTGCAGGTTCAATGTATTCCTTGGACCTTCACATTGACGATGAAACACAGAAATGGCATCGGAATTAAATACAAAAGACACAATGCCGCCTTAAGTACAAGAATAGAGACTCTTCTTACAGTCGGTGCTTTGAGCATTCCCTGTGAGACCAGTATTAGTTTCCGCTACACCTCCGCAGGTTCAGATTATTCCTTGGACCTTCACATTGACGATGAAACACAGAAATGGCATCGGAATTAAATACAAAAGGCAAAATGCCGCCTTAAGTACAAGAATAGAGACTCTTCTCACAATCGGTGCTTTGAGCATTCCCTGTGAGACCAGTATTAGTTTCCGATACACCACTGCAGGTTCAATGTATTCCTTGGACCTTCACATTACGATGAAACACAGAAATCGCATCGGAATTAAATACAAAAGGACAATGCCGTGTTAAGTACAAGAATAGAGACTCTTCTTACCGTCGGTGCTTTGAGCATTCCCTGTGAGACCAGTATTAGCTTCCGATACACCACTGCAGGTTCAATGAATACCTTGGACATTCACATTGACGATGAAACACTGAAATTACATCGGAATTAAATACAAAATTCACAATGCCGCCTTAAGTACAAGAATAGAGACTGTTCTTACCGTCGGTGGTTTGAGCATTCCCTGTGAGACCAGTATTAATTTCCGCTACCCCTCTGCAGGTTCAGTTTATTCCTTGGACCTTCACATTGACGATGAAACACAGAAATGGCATCGGAATTAAATACAAAAGGCACAATGCTGAATTAAGTACAAGAATAGAGACTCTTCTTACAGTCGGTGCTTTGAGCATTCCCTGTGAGTCCAGTATTAGTTTCCGATACACCACTGCGGGTACAATGTGTTCCTTGGAACTTCACATTGACGATGAAACATAGAAATCGCATCGGAATTAAATACAAAAGGCGCAATGCCGCCTTAAGTACAAGAATAGAGACTCTTCTTACAGTCGGTGCTTTGAGCATTCCCTGTGAGACCAGTATTAGATTCCGCTACACCACTGCAGGTTCAGTTTATACCTTGGACCTGCACATTGAGGATGAAACACAGAAATGGCATCGGAATTAAATACAAAAGGCACAATGCCGCCTTAAGTACAAGAATAGAGACTCCTCTTACAGTCGGTGCTTTGAGCATTCCCTGTGAGACCAGTATTAGTTTCCGCTACACCTCTGCAGGTTCAGTTTATTCCTTGGACCTTCACATAGACGATGAAACACAGAAATGGCATCGGAATTAAATACAAAATGCACAATGCCGCCTTAAGTACAAGAATAGAGACTCTTCTTACAGTCGGAGCTTTGAGCATTCCCTGTGAGACCAGTATTAGTTTCCGATACACCACTGCAGGTTCAATGTATTCCTTGGAACTTCACATTGACGATGAAACACAGAAATCGCATCGGAATTAAATACAAAAGGCACAATGCCGCCTTAAGTAGAAGAATAGAGACTCTTCTTACAGTCGGTGCTTTGAGCATTCCCTGTGAGACCAGTATTAGTTTCCGCTACACCTCTGCAGGTTCAGTTTATTTATTGGACCTTCACATTGACGATGAAACACAGAAATGGCATCGGAATGAAATACAAAAGGCACAATGCCGCCATAAGTGCAAGAAGAGTGAGACTTCTTAGAGTCTGTGTTTTGATCCATTCCTGTGCGACCTGTATTAGTTTTCGATACGCCACTGCAGGTTCAATGTATTCCTTGGACCTTCACATTGACGATGAAACACAGAAATCGCATCGGAATCAAATACAAAAGGCACAATGCAGCCTTAAGTACAAGAATAGAGACTCTTCTTACAGTCGGTGCTTTGAGCATTCCCTGTGGGACCAGTATTAGTTTCCGCTACACGTCTGCAGGTTCAGTTTATTCTTTGGACCTTCACATTGACGTTGAAACACAGAAATGGCATCGGAATTAAATACAAAAGGAACAATGCCGCCTTAAGTACAAGAATAGAGACTCTTCTTACAGTCGGTGCTTTGAGCATTCCCTGTGAGACCAGTATTAGTTTCCGATACACCACTGCAGGTTCAGTGTATTCCTTGGACCTTCACATTGACGATGAAACACAGAAATGGCATCGGAATTAAATACAAAAGACACAATGCCGCCTTAAGTACAAGAATAGAGACTCTTCTTACAGTCGGTGCTTTGTGCATTCCCTGTGAGACCAGTATTAGTTTCCGCTACACCTCCGCAGGTTCAGATTATTCCTTGGACCTTCACATTGACGATGAAACACAGAAATGGCATTGGAATTAAATACAAAAGGCAAAATGCCGCCTTAAGTACAAGAATAGAGACTCTTCTCACAATCGGTGCTTTGAGCATTCCCTGTGAGACCAGTATTAGTTTCCGATACACCACTGCAGGTTCAATGTATTCCTTGATCCTTCAAATTTGACGATGATACACAGAAATCGCATCGGAATTAAATACAAAAGGCACAATGCCGCCTTAAGTACAAGAATAGACACTCTTCTTACAGTCGGTGCTTTGAGCATTCCCTGTGAGACCAGTATTAGTTTCAGATACACCACTGCAGGTTCAATGTATTCCTTGGACCTTCACATTGACGATGAAACACAGAAATGGCATCGGAATTAAATACAAAAGACACAATGCCGCCTTAAGTACAAGAATAGAGACTCTTCTTACAGTCGGTGCTTTGAGCATTCCCTGTGAGACATGTATTAGTTTCCGCTACACCTCCGCAGGTTCAGATTATTCCTTGGACCTTCACATTGACGATGAAACACAGAAATGGCATCGGAATTAAATACAAAAGGCAAAATGCCGCCTTAAGTACAAGAATAGAGACTCTTCTCACAATCGGTGCTTTGAGCATTCCCTCTGAGACCAGTATTAGTTTCCGATACACCACTGCAGGTTCAATGTATTCCTTGGACCTTCACATTACGATGAAACACAGAAAACGCATCGGAATTAAATACAAAAGGACAATGCCGCCTTAAGTACAAGAATAGAGACTCTTCTTACCGTCGGTGCTTTGAGCATTCCCTGTGAGACCAGTATTAGCTTCCGATACACCACTGGAGGTTCAATGAATTCCTTGGACATTCACATTGACGATGAAACACTGAAATTACATCGGAATTAAATACAAAATTCACAATGCCGCCTTAAGTACAAGAATAGAGACTGTTCTTACCGTCGGTGGTTTGAGCATTCCCTGTGAGACCAGTATTAATTTCCGCTACCCCTCTGCAGGTTCAGTTTATTCCTTGGACCTTCACATTGACGATGAAACACAGAAATGGCATCGGAATTAAATACAAAAGGCACAATGCCGCCTTAAGTACAAGAATAGAGACTCTTCTTACAGTCGGTGTTTTGAGCATTCCCTGTGAGACCAGTATTAGTTTCCGCTACACCTCTGCAGGTTCAGTTTATTCCTTGGACCTTCACATTGACGATGAAACACAGAAATGGCATCGGAATTAAATACAAAAGGCACAATGCTGAATTAAGTACAAGAATAGAGACTCTTCTTACAGTCGGTGCTTTGAGCATTCCCTGTGAGTCCAGTATTAGTTTCCGATACACCACTGCGGGTACAATGTGTTCCTTGGAACTTCACATTGACGATGAAACATAGAAATCGCATCGGAATTAAATACAAAAGGCGCAATGCCGCCTTAAGTACAAGAATTGAGACTCTTCTTACAGTCGGTGCTTTGAGCATTCCCTGTGAGACCAGTATTAGATTCCGCTACACCACTGCAGGTTCAGTTTATACCTTGGACCTGCACATTGCGGATGAAACACAGAAATGGCATCGGAATTAAATACAAAAGGCACAATGCCGCCTTAAGTACAAGAATAGAGACTCCTCTTACAGTCGGTGCTTTGAGCATTCCCTGTGAGACCAGTATTAGTTTCCGCTACACCTCAGCGGGTTCAGTTTATTCCTTGGACCTTCACATAGACGATGAAACACAGAAATGGCATCGGAATTAAATACAAAATGCACAATGCCGCCTTAAGTACAAGAATAGAGACTCTTCTTACAGTCGGAGCTTTGAGCATTCCCTGTGAGACCAGTATTAGTTTCCGATACACCACTGCAGGTTCAATGTATTCCTTGGAACTTCACATTGACGATGAAACACAGAAATCGCATCGGAATTAAATACAAAAGGCACAATGCCGCCTTAAGTACAAGAATAGAGACTCTTCTTACAGTCGGTGCTTTGAGCATTCCCTGTGAGACCAGTATTAGTTTCCGCTACACCTCTGCAGGTTCAGTTTATTCCTTGGACCTTCACATTGACGATGAAACACAGAAATGGCATCGGAATTAAATACAAAAGGCACAATGCGCCTTAAGTACAAGAATAGAGACTCTTCTGAAAGTCGGTGCTATGATCAATCCCTGTGAGACCAGTATTAGTTTCCGCTACACCTCTGCAGGTTCAGTTTACTCGTTGGACCTTCACATTGACGATGAAACACAGAAATGGCATCGGAATTAAATACAAAAGGCACAATGCCGCCTTAAGTACAAGAATAGAGACTCTTCTTACAGTCGGTGCTTTGAGCATTCCCTGTGAGACCAGTATTACTTTCCGATACACCACTGCAGATTCAGTTTATTCCTTGGACCTTCACATTGACGATGAAACACAGTAATGGCATCGGAATTAAATATAAAGGCACAATGCCGCCTTAAGTACAAGAATAGAGACTCTTCTTACAGTCGGTGCTTTGAGCATTCCCTGTGAGACCAGTAATAGTATCCGATACACCACTGCAGGTTCAATCTATTCCTTGGACATACACATTGACGATGAAACACTAAAATTACATCGGAATTAAATACAAAAGGGACAATGCCGCCTTAAGTACAAGAATAGAGACTCTTCTTACCGTCGGTGCTTTGAGCATTCCCTGTGAGACCAGTATTAGCTTCCGATACACCACTGGAAGTTCAATGAATTCCTTGGACATTCACATTGACGATGCGACACTGAAATTACATCGGAATTAAATACAAAAGGCACAATGCCGCCTTAAGTACAAGAATAGAGACTCTTCTTACAGTCGGTGCTTTGAGCATTCCCTGTGAGACCAGTATTAGTTTCCGATACACCAATGCAGGTTCAATGTATTCCTCGGACATACACATTGACGATGAAATACTGATATCACATCGGAATTAAATACAAAAGGCACAATACCGCCATAAGTGCAAGAAGAGTGAGACTTCTTAGAGTCTGTGTTTTGATCCTTTCCTGTGCGACGTGTATTAGTTTTTGATACGCCACTGCAGGTTCAATGTATTCCTTGGACCTTCACATTGACGATGAAACACAGAAATGGCATCGGAATTAAATACAAAAGACACAATTCCGCCTTAAGTACAAGAATAGAGACTCTTCTTACAGTCGGTGCTTTGAGCATTCCCTGTGAGACCAATATTAGTTTCCGCTACACCCCCGCAGGTTCAGTTTATTCCTTGGACCTTCACATTGACGATGAAACACAGAAATGGCATCGGAATTAAATACAAAAGGCAAAATGCCGCCTTAAGTACAAGAATAGAGACTCTTTTCACAGTCGGTGCTTTGAGCATTCCCTGTGAGAGCAGTATTAGTTTCCGATACACCACTGCAGGTTCAATGTATTCCTTGGACCTCCACATTGACGATGAAACACAGAAATCGCATCAGAATTAAATCCAAAACGCTCAATGCCGCCTTATGTACAAGAATACAGACTCTACTTACAGTCGGTGCTTTGAGCATTCCCTGTGAGACCAGTATTAGTTTCCGATACACTACTGCAGGTTCAATGTATTCCTTGGACCTTCACATTGACGATGAAACACAGAAATCGCATCGGAAGCAAATACAAAAGGCACAATGCCGCCTTAAGTACAAGAATAGAGACTCTTCTTACAGTCGGTGCTTTGAGCATTCCCTCTGAAATCCAGTAATAGTATCCGATACTCCACTGCAGGTTCAATCTATTCCTTGGACATACACATTGACGATGAAACACTGAAATTACATCGGAATTAAATACAAAAGGGACAATGCCGCCTTAAGTACAAGAATAGACACTCTTCTTACAGTCTATGCTTTGAGCATTCCCTGTGAGACCAGTATTAGTTTCCGATACACCACTGCAGGTTCAATGTATTCCTTGGACCTTCACATTGACGATGAAACACAGAAATGGCATGGGAATTAAATACAAAAGACACAATGCCGCCTTAAGTACAAGAATAGAGACTCTTCTTACAGTCGGTGCTTTGAGCATTCCCTGTGAGACCAGTATTAGTTTCCGCTACACCTCCGCAGGTTCAGTTTACTCCTTGGACCTTCACATTGACGATGAAACACAGAAATGGCATCAGAATTAAATACAAAAGGCAAAATGCCGCCTTAAGTACAAGAATAGAGACTCTTTTCACAGTCGGTTCTTTGAGCATTCCCTGTGAGACCAGTATTAGTTGCCGATACACCACTGCTGGTTCAATGTATTCCTTGGACCTTCACATTGACGATGAAACACAGAAATCGCTTCGGAATTAAATCCAAAACGCTCAATGCCGCCTTATGTACAAGAATACAGACTCTACTTACAGTCGGTGCTTTGAGCATTCCCTGTGAGACCAGTATTAGTTTCCGATACACCACTGCAGGTTCAATGTATTCCTTGGACCTTCACATTGACGATGAAACACAGAAATGGCATCGGAATCAAATACAAAAGGCACAATGCCGCCTTATGTACAAGAATAGAGACTCTTCTTACAGTCGGTGCTTTGAGCATTCCCTGTGAGACCAGTAATAGTATCCGATACACCACTGCAGGTTCAATCTATTCCTTGGACATACACATTGACGATGAAACACTGAAATTACATCGGAATTAAATACAAAAGGCGCAATGCCGCCTTAAGTACAAGAATAGATACTCTTCTTACAGTCGGTGCTTTGAGCATTCCCTGTGAGACCAGTATTAGATTCCGCTACACCACTGCAGGTTCAGTTTATTCCTTGGACCTGCACATTGACGATGAAACACAGAAATGGCATCGGAATTAAATACAAAAGGCACAATGCCGCCTTAAGTACAAGAATAGAGACTCCTCTTACAGTCGGTGCTTTGAGCATTCCCTGTGAGACCAGTATTAGTTTCCGCTACACCTCTGCATGTTCAGTTTATTCCTTGGACCTTCACAATGACAATGAAACACAGAAATGGCATCGGAATTAAATACAAAATGCACAATGCCGCCTTAAGTACAAGAATAGAGACTCTTCTTACAGTCGGAGCTTTGAGCATTCCCTCTGAGACCAGTATTAGTTTCCGATACACCACTGCAGGTTCAATGTATTCCTTGGAACTTCACATTGACGATGAAACACAAAAATCGCATCGGAATTAAATACAAAAAGCAAATTGCCGCCTTAAGTACAAGAATAGAGACTCTTCTTACAATCGGTGCTTTGAGCTTTCCCTGTGAGACCAGTATTAGTTTCCGATACACCACTGCAGGTTCAATGTATTCCATGGACATACACATTGACGATGAAACACAGATATTGCATCGGAATTTAATAAAAAAGGCACAATGCCGCCATAAGTACAAGAATAGAGACTCTTCATGCAGTCGGTGCTTTGAGCATTCCCTGTGAGACCAGTATTAGTTTCCGATACACCACTGCAGGTTCAAAGTATTCCTTGGACCTTCACTTTGACGATGAAACACAGAATTCGCATCGAAAATAAATACTGAAGGCATAATGCCGCCTTCAGGACAAGAATTGAGACTCTTCTTACAGTCGGTGCTTTGAGTATTTCCTGTGAGACCATTATTAGTTTCCGATACACCACTGCTGGTTCAATGTATTGCTTGGACATACACATTGACGATGAAACACAGAAATCGCATCGGAATTAAATACAAAAGGCACAATGCCGCCTTAAGTACAAGAATAGAGACTCATCTTACAGTCGGTGCTTTTAGCATTCCCTGTCAGACCAGTATTAGTTTCCGATACACCACTCCAGGTTCAATGTATTCCTTGGACATACACATTGACGATGAAACACTGAAATTACATCGGAATTAAATACAAATGGCACAATGCCGCCATAAGTGCAAGAATAGAGACTCCTCTTACAGTCGGTGCTTTGAGCATTCCCTGTGAGACCAGTATTAGTTTCCGATACACCACTGCTGGTACAATGTATTCCATGTACCTTCACATTGACGATGAAACACAAAAATCGCATCGCAATTAAATACAAAAGGCACAATGCCGCCATAAGAGCAAGAATAGAGACTCTTCTTACAGTCAGTGCTTTGAGCTTTCCCTGTGAGACCAGTATTAGTTTCCGATACACCACTCCAGGTTCAATGTATTCCTTGGACATACTCATTGACGATGAAACACTGAAATTACTTCGGAATTAAATACAAAAGGAACTATGCCGCCTTAACGGCAAGATGAGTAAGACTTCCTAGAGTCTGTGCTTTGATCCTTTCTTGTGAGACCAGTATTAGTTTCCGATACACCACTGCAGGTTCAATGTATTCCTTGGACCTTCGCATTGACGATGAAACACAGAAATCGAGTCGGAACTAAATACAAAAGGCACAATGCCGCAATAAGTACAAGAATAGAGACTCTTCTTACAGTCGGTGCTTTGAGCATTCCCTGTCAGACCAGTATTATTTTCCGATACACCACTGCCGGTTCAATGTAGTGCTTAGACATACACATTGACGATGAAACACTGAAATTACATCGGAATTAAATACAAATGGCACAATGCCGCCATAAGTGCAAGAATAGAGACTCCTTGTACAGTCGGTGCTTTGAGCTTTCCCTGTGAGACCAGTATTAGTTTCCGATACACCACTCCAGGTTCAATGTATTCCTTGGACATACTCATTGACGGTGAAACACTGAAATTACTTCTGAATTAGATACAAAAGGAACTATGCCGCCTTAACGGCAAGATGAGTAAGACTTCTTAGAGTCTGTGCTTTGATCCATTCCTGTGAGACCAGTATTAGTTTCCGATACACCACTGCAGGTTCAATGTATTCCTTGGACATAATCATTGACAATGAAACACAGAAATCGCATCGGAATTAAATACAAAAGGCACAATGCCGCCTTTCGTACAAGAATAGAGACTCTTCTTACAGTCGGTGTTTTGAGCATTCCCTGTGAGACCAGTATTAGTTTCCGATACACCACTCCAGGTTCAATGTACTCCTTGGACATACTCATTGACGATGAAACACTGAAATTACATAGGAATTAAATACAAAAGGAACAATGCCGCCTTAACTGCAAGATGAGTGAGACTTCTTAGAGTCTGTGCTTTGATCCTCTCCTGTGAGACCAGTATTAGTTTCCGATACACCACTGCAGGTTCAATGTATTCCTTGGACCTTCGCATTGACGATGAAACACAGAAATCGCATCGGAATTAAATACAAAAGGCACAATGCCCCCTTAAGTACAAGAATAGAGACTCTTCTTACAGTCGGTGCTTTGAGCATTCCCTGTGAGACCAGAATTAGTTTCCGATACACCACTCCAGGTTCAATGCATTCCTTGGACATACTCATTGACAATGAAACACAGAAATCGCATCGGAATTAAATACAAAATGCACAATGCCGCCTTTCGTACAAGAATAGAGACTCTTCTTACAGTCGGTGCTTTGAGCATTCCCTGCGAGACCAGTACTAGTTTCCGATACACCACTGCAGGTACAATGTATTCCTTGGACCTTCACATTGACGATGGAACACAGAAATGGCATCGGAATTAAATACAAATGGCACAATGCCGCCTTAAGGACAAGAATAGAGACTCTTCTAACAGTCGGTGCTTTGAGCATTCCCTGTTAGACCAGTATTAGCTTCCGATACACCACTGCAGATTCCATGTATTCCTAGGAGATACACATTGACGATGAAACACTGAAATTACATCGGTATTAAATACAAAAGGAACAACGCCGTCTTAAGTGCAAGAAGAATGAGACTTCTTAGAGTCTGTGCTTTGATCCTTTCCTGTGAGACCAGTATTAGTTTCCCATACACCACTGCAGGTGCAATGTATTCCTTGGACCTTCACATTGACGATGAAACACAGAAATCGCATTGGAATTAAATACGAAAGGCACAATGCCGCCTTAAGTACAAGAATAGAGACTCTTCTTACAGTCGGTGCTTTGAGCTTTCCCTGTGAGACCAGTATTAGTTTCCGATACACCACTGCAGGTTCAATGTATTCCATGGACATACACATTGACGTTGAAACACAGATATTGCATCGGAATTTAATAAAAAAGGCACAATGCCGCCATAAGTACAAGAATAGAGACTCTTCATGCAGTCGGTGCTTTGAGCATTCCCTGTGAGACCAGTATTAGTTTCCGATACACCACTGCAGGTTCAAAGTATTCCTTGGACCTTCACTTTGACGATGAAACACAGAATTCGCATCGAAATTAAATACTGAAGGCATAATGCCGCCTTCAGGACAAGAATAGAGACTCTTCTTACAGTCGGTGCTTTGAGTATTTCCTGTGAGACCATTATTAGTTTCCGATACACCACTGCTGGTTCAATGTATTGCTTGGACATACACATTGACGATGAAACACAGAAATCGCATCGGAATTAAATACAAAAGGCACAATGCCGCCTTACGTACAAGAATAGAGACTCGTCTTACAGTCGGTGCTTTTAGCATTCCCTGTCAGACCAGTATTAGTTTCCGATACACCACTCCAGGTTCAATGTATTCCTTGGACATACACATTGACGATGAAACACTGAAATTACATCGGAATTAAATACAAATGGCACAATGCCGCCATAACTGCAAGAATAGAGACTCCTCTTACAGTCGGTGGTTTGAGCATTCCCTGTGCGACCAGTATTAGTTTCCGATACACCACTGCTGGTACAATGTATTCCTTGTACCTTCACATTGACGATGAAACACAGAAATCGCATCGCAATTAAATACAAAAGGCACAATGCCGCCCTTTGTACAAGAATAGAGACTCTTCTTACAGTCGGTGCTTTGAGCATTCATTGTGAGACCAGTATTAGTTTCCGATACACCACTGCAGGTTCAATGTATTCCTTAGACATACACATTGACGATGAAACACAGAAATCGCATCGGAATTAAATACAAAAGGCACAATGCCGCCTTAAGTACAAGTATAGAGACTCCTCTTACAGTCGGTGCTTTGAGCACTCCCTGTGAGACCAGTATTAGTTTCCGATATACCACTGCAGGTTCAATGTATTCCTTCGACATACGCATTGACGATGAAACACAGAAATCGTATCGGAATTAAATACAAAAGGCACAATGCCGCCTTACGTACAAAAATAGAGACTCTTCTTACAGTCGGTGCTTTGAGCATTCCCTGTGAGACCAGTATCAGTTTATGGTACACCACTGCAGGTTCAATGTATTCCTTAGACATACACATTGATGATGAAACACTGAAATTACATCGGAATTAAATACAAAAGGCACAATGCCGCCATACGTGCATGAATCGAGACTCTTCTTACAGTCGGTGCTTTGAGCATTCCCTGTGAGGCCAGTATTAGTTTCCGATACACCACTGCAGGTACACTGTATTCCTTGGACCTTCAAATTGACGAGGAAACACAAAAATCGCATCGGAATTAAATACAAAATGCACAATGCCGCCTTAAGTACAAGAATAGAGACTCTTCTTACAGCCGGTGCTTTGAGCATTCCTTGTGAGACCTATATTAGTTTCCGATACACCACTGCAGGTTCTATGTATTCTTTAGACATACACATTGACGATGAAACACTGAAATTACATCGGAATTAAATACAAAAGGAACAATGCCGCCATTAGTGCAATAATAAAGACTCCCCTTACAGTCGGTGCTTTGAGCATTCCCTGTGAGACCAGTATTAGTTTCCGATACACCAATCCAAGTTCAATGTATTCCTTGGACATACTCATTAACGATGAAACACTGAAATTACATCGGAATTAAATACAAAAGGAGCAATGCCGCCTTAACTGCAAGATGAGTGAGACTTCTTAGAGTCTGTGCTTTGATCCTTTCCTGTGAGACCAGTATTAGTTTCCGATACACCACTGCAGGTTCAATGTATTCCTTGGACCTTCACATTGACGATGAAACACAGAAATCGCATCGGAATTAAATACAAAAGGCACAATGCCGCCTTAAGTACAAGAACAGAGACTCTTCTTACAGTCGGTGCTTTGAGCATTCCCTGTGAGACCAGTATTAGTTTCCGATATACCATTGCAGGTTCAATGTATTTCTTGGACATACGCATTGACGATGAAACACAGAAATCGCATCGGAATTAAATACAAAAGGCACAATGCCGCCTTACGTACATGAATAGAGACTCTTCTTACAGACGGTGCTTTGAGCATTCCCTGTGAGACCAGTACTAGTTTCCGATACACCACTGCAGGATCAATGTATTCCTTAGACATACACACTGACGAAGAAACACTGAAATTACATTGAAATTAAATACAAAAGGCACAATGCCACCATAAGTGCAAGAATAGAGACTCCTCTTACAGTCGGTGCTTTGAGCACTCCCTGTGAGACCAGTATTAGTTTCCGATACACCACTGCTGGTACAATGTATTCCTTGTACCTTAACATTGACGATGAAACACAGAAATCGCATCGGAATTAAATGCAAAAGGCACAATGCCGCCTTAAGTACAAGAATAGAGACTCTTCTTACAGTCGGTGCTTTGAGCATTGCCTAAGAGACCAGTATTAGTTTCCGATACACCACTGCATGTTCAGTGTATTCCTTGGACATACACATTGACGATGAAACACAGAAATCGCATCGGAATGAAATACAAAATGCACAATGCCGCCTTACGTACAAGAATAGAGACTTTTCTTACAGTCGGTGCTTTGAGCATTCCCTGTGAGACCAGTATTAGTTTCTGATGCACCACTGCAGGTTCAATGTATTCCTTAGACATACACATTGAAAATGAAACACTTAAATTACATCGGAATTAAATACAAAAGTCACAATGCCGCCATAAGTGCAAGAACATAGACTCTTCTTACAGTCGGTGCTTTGAGCATTCCCTGTGAAACCAGTATTAGCTTCCGATACACCACTGCAGATTCCATGTATTCCTAAGACATACACATTGACGATGAAACACTGAAATTACATCGGAATTTAATACAAAAGGAACAATGCCGCCGTAAGTGCAAGAAGAAAGAGACTTCTTAGAGTCTGTGCTTTGATCCTTTCCTGTGAGACCAGTATTAGTTTCCGATACACCACTGCAGGTGCAATGTATTCCTTGGACCTTCACATTGATGATGAAACACAGAAATCGCATTGGAATTAAATACAAAAGGCATAATGCCGCCTTAAGTACAAGAATAGTGACTCTTCTTACAGTCGGTGCTTTGAGCTTTCCCTGTGAGACCAGTATTAGTTTCCGATATACCACTGCAGGTTCGATGTATTCCTTGGAACTTCACATTGACGATGAAACACAGAAATCGCATCGGAATTAAATACAAAAGGCACAATGCCGCTTTAAGTACAAGAATAGAGACTCTTCTTACAGTCGGTGCTTTGAGCAATCCCTGTGAGACCGGTATTAGTTTCCGATACACCACTGCAGGTGCAATGTATTCCTTAGACATACACATTGACAATGAAACACAGAAATCGCATCGGAATTAAACACAAAAGGCACAATGCCGCCATAAGTGCCAGAATAGAGACCCTTCTTACAGTCGGTGATTTGAGCATTCCCTGTGAGACCAGTATTAGATTCCGATACACCTCAGCAGGTACAATGTATTCCTTGGAACTTCACATTGACGATGAAACACAGAAATCGCATCAGAATTAAATACAAAAGGCACAATGCCCATTTCGTACAAGAATAGAGACTCTTCTTACAGTCGGTGCTTTGAGCATTCCCTGTGAGACCAGTATTAGTTTCCGATACACCACTGCAGGTTCAATGTATTCCTTGGACATACTCATTGACGATGAAACACTGAAAATACATCGGAATTAAATACAAAAGGAACAATGCCGCCTTAACTGCAAGATGAGTGAGACTTCTTAGAGTCTGTGCTTTGATCCTTTCCTGTGAGCCCAGTATTAGTTTCCGATACACCACTGCAGGTTCAATGTATTCCTTGGACCTTCGCATTGACGATGAAACACAGAAATCGCATCGGAATTAAATACAAAAGGCACAATGCCGCCTTAAGTACAGGAATAGAGACTCTTCTTACAGTCGGTGCTTTGAGCATTCCCTGTGAGACCAGTATTAGTTTCCGATACACCACACCAATTTCAAAGTATTCCTTGGACATACTCATTGACGATGGAACACTGAAATTACATCGGAATTAAATTCAAAAGGAACAATGCCGCCTTAACGGCAAGATAATTGAGGCTTCTTAGAGACTGTGCTTTGATCCTTTCCTGTGAGACCAGTATTAGTTTCCGATACACCATTGCAGGTTCAATGTATTCCTTGGACCATCGAATTGACGATGAAACACAGAGAACGAATCGGAACTAAATACAAAAGGCACAATGCCGCAATAAGTACAAGAATAGAGACTCTTCTTACAGTCGGTGCTTGGAGCATTCCCTGTGAGACCAGTATTAGTTTCCGATACACCACTCAAGGTTCAATGTATTCCTTAGACATACATTTTGACGATGAAACACTGATATTACATCGGAATTAAATACAAATGGCACAATGCCGCCATAAGTGCAAGAATAGAGACTCCTCTTACAGTCGGTGCTTTGAGCATTCCCTGTGAGACCGATATTAGTTTCCGATACACCACTGCAGGTACAATGTATTCCTTGTACCTTCACATTGACGATGAAACACAGAATTTGCATCGGAATTAAATACTAAAGGCATAATGCAGCCTTCAGTACAAGAATAGTGTCTCTTCTTACAGTCGGTGATTTGAGCATTTCCTGTGAGACCAGTTTTAGTTTCCGATACACAACTGCAGGTTCAATGTATTGCTTGGACATACACATTGACGATGAAACACAGAAATCGCATGGGAATTAAATACAAAAGGCACAATGCCGCCTTAAGTACAAGAATAGAGACTCTTCTTACAGTCGGTGCTTTGAGCATTCCCTGTGTGACCAGTATTAGTTTCTGATACACCACTGCTGGTTCAATGTATTCCTTGGACATACGCATTGCCGATGACACACATAAATCGCATCTGAATTAAATACAAAAGGCACAATGCCGCCTTACGTACAAGAATAGAGACTCTTCTTACAGTCGGTGCTTTGAGCATTCCCTGTGAGACCAGTATTAGTTTCCGATACACCACTCCAGGTTCAATGTATTCCTTGGACATACTCAATGACGATGAAACACTTAAATTACATCGGAATTAAAAACAAAAGGAACAGTGCCGCCTTAACTGCAAGATGTGTGAGACTTCTTAGAGTCTGTGCCTTGATCGTTTCCTGTGAGACCTGTATTAGTTTCCGATACACCACTGCAGGTTCAATGTATTCCTTGGACCTTCGCATTGACGATGAAACACAGAAATCACATCGGAACTAAATACAAAATGCACAATACCGCAATAAGTACAAGAGTAGAGACTCTTCTTACAGTCGGTGTCTTGAGCGTTCCCTGTGAGACCAGTATTAGTTTCCGATACACCACTGCAGGTTCAATGTATTGCTTGGACATACTCATTGACGATGAAACACTGAAATTACATCGGAATTAAATACAAAAGGAACAATGCCGCCTTAACTGCAAGATGAGTGAGACTTCTTAGAGTCAGTGTTTCGATCCTTTCCTGTGGGACCAGTATTAGTTTCCGATACACCACTCCAGGTTCAATGTATTCCTTGGACATACTCATTGACGATGAAACACTGAAATTACATCGGAATTAAATCCAAAAGGAGCAATGCCGCCTTAACGGCAAGATGAGTAAGACTTCTTAAGGTCTGTGCTTTGATCCTTTCCTGTGAGACCAGGATTAGTTTCCGATACCCCACTGCAGGTTCAATGTATTCCTTGGACCTTCGCATTGACAATGAAACACAGAAATCGAATCGGAACTAAATACAAAAGGCACAATGCCGCAATAAGTACAAGAATAGAGACTCTTCTTACAGCCGGTGCTTTGAGCATTCCCTGTGAGACCAGTATTAGTTTCCGATACACCACTGCAGGTTCAATGTATTCCTTAGACATACACATTGGCGATGAAACATTGAAATTACATCGGAATTAAATACAAATATCACAATGCCGCCATAAGTGCAAGAATAGAGACTCCTCTTACAGTCGGTGCTTTGAGCATTTCCTGTGAGACCAGTATTAGTTTCCGATACTCCACTGCAGGTACAATGTATTCCTTGTACCTTCACATTCACGATGAAACACAGAAATCGCATCGGAATTAAATACAAAAGGCACACTGCCGCCTTTCGTACAAGAATAGAGACTCTTCTTACAGTCGGTGCTTTGAGCATTCCCTGTGAGACCAGTATTAGTTTCCGATACACCACTCCAGGTTCAATGTATTCCTTGGACATACTCATTGACGATGAAACACTGAAATTACATCGGAATTAAATACAAAAGGAACAATGCCGCCTTAACTGCAAGATGAGTGAGACTTCTTAGAGTCTGTGCTTTGATCCTTTCCTGTGAGACCAGTATTAGTTTCCAATACACCACTGCAGGTTCAATGTATTCCTTGGACCTTCGCATTGACGATGAAACACAGAAATTGCATCGGAATTAAATACAAAAGGCACAATGCCGCCTTAAAAACAGGAATAGAGACTCTTCTTACAGTCGGTGCTTTGAGCATTCCCTGTGAGACCAGTATTAGTTTCCGATATACCACTGCAGGTTCAATGTATTCCTTGGAGATACGCATTGACGATGAAACACAGGAATCGCATCGGAATTACATACAAAAGGCACAATGCCGCCTTAAGTACAAGAATTGAGACTCTTCCTACAGTCGATGCTTTGAGCATTCCCTGTGAGACCAGTATTAGTTTCCGATACACCACTGCAGGTACAATGGATTCCTTGGACATACGCATTGACGATGAAACACAGAAATCGCCTCGGAATTAATACAAAAGGCACAATGCCGCAATAAGCACAAGAATAGAGACTCTTCTTACAGTCGGTGCTTTGAGCATTTCCTGTGAGACCAGTATTAGTTTCCGATACACCACTGCAGGTTCAATGTATTCCTTAGACATACACATTGACGATGAAACACTGAAATTACATTGGAATTAAATACAAAAGGCACAATGCCACCATAAGTGCAAGTATAGAGACTCCTCTTACAGTCGGTGCTTTGAGCATTCCCTGTGAGATCAGTATTAGTTTCCGATACACCACTGCAGGTACAATGTATTCCTTGTACCTTCACATTGACGATGAAACACAGAAATCGCATCGGAATTAAATGCAAAAGGCACAATGCCGCCTTAAGTACAAGAAGGTCAGTATCAAAACATGTGGAAATAAGGTCAACGCTGTTGGCAAAAGTCCACCAAGTATATCATAACTTCATAAAAAAAAATTTTGCATTGAGCTAAAGATGTCATATTATGTAAGGTCAGTATTAAAACATGTGGAAATAAGCAGGACGTCACTATGACGTCATAGTTACGTCATTATGACGTCATAGATAGGTTGAGAATGTGATGTCATAATTACATCATTATGACATCATCATTACGTCATTGTGACGTCATCATTACGTTGTTGTGACGTCAGAGATAGGCTGTGACATCGCTGGTGCTTGAAGCCCCATTGCTCCACTACTTACAGTCGGTGCTTTGAGCATTGCCTGTGAGACCAGTAATAGTATCCGATACACCACTGCAGGTTCAATGTATTCCTTGGACCTTCACATTGACGATGAAACACAGAAATCGCATCGGAATCAAATACAAAAGGCACATTGCCGCCTTAAGTACAAGAATAGAGACTCTTCTTACAGTCGGTTCTTTGAGCTTTCCCTGTGAGACCAGTATTAGTTTCCATTACACCACTGCAGAATCAATGTATTCCTTGGACCTTCACATTGACGATGAAACACAGAATTCGCATCGGAATTAAATACTAAAGGCATAATGCCGCCTTCAGTACAAGAATAGTGTCTCTTCTTACAGTCGGTGCTTTGAGCATTTCCTGTGAGACCAGTATTAGTTTCCGATACACCACTGCAGGTTCAATGTATTGCTTGGACATACACACTGACGATGAAACATAGAAATCGCATCGGAATTAAATACAAAAGGCACAATGCCGCCTTACGTACAAGAATAGAGACTCATCTTACAGTCGGTGCTTTGAGCATTCCCTGTGAGACCAGTATTAGTTTCCGATACACCACTGGAGGTTCAATGTATTCCTTGGACATACTCATTGACGATGAAACACTGAAATTACATCGGAATTAAATACAAAAGGAACAATGCCGCCTTAACTGCAAGATGAGTGAGACATCTTAGAGTCTGTGCTTTGATCCTTTCCTGTGAGACCAGAATTAGTTTCCGATACACCACTGCAGGTTCAATGTATTCCTTGGACCTTCGCATTGACGGTGAAACACAGAAATCGCATCGGAATTAAATACAAAAGGCACAATGCCGCTTTAAGTACAAGAATAGAGAGTCTTCTTACAGTCGGTGCTTTGAGCAATCCCTGTGAGACCGGTATTAGTTTCCGATACACCACTGCAGGTGCAATGTATTCCTTAGACATACACATTGACAATGAAACACAGAAATCGCATCGGAATTAAACACAAAAGGCACAATGCCGCCATAAGTGCCAGAATAGAGACCCTTCTTACAGTCGGTGCTTTGAGCTTTCCCTGTGAGACCAGTATTAGATTCCGATACACCTCAGCAGGTACAATGTATTCCTTGGAACTTCACATTGACGATGAAACACAGAAATCGCATCGGAATTAATTACAAAAGGCACAATGCCGCCTTTCGTACAAGAATAGAGACTCTTCTTACAGTCGGTGCTTTGAGCATTCCCTGTGAGACCAGTATTAGTTTCCGATACACCACTCCAGGTTCAATGTATTCCTTGGACATACTCATTGACGATGAAACACTGATATTACATCGGAATTAAATACAAAAGGAACAATGCCGCCTTAACTGCAAGATGAGTGAGACTTCTTAGAGTCTGTGCTTTGATCCTTTCCTGTGAGCAGAGTATTAGCTGCTTGCTTTGAGCATTCCCTGTGAGACCAGTATTAGTTTCCGATACACCACTCCAGGTTCAATGTATTCCTTGGACATACTCAATGACGATGAAACACTTAAATTACATCGGAATTAAAAACAAAAGGAACAGTGCCGCCTTAACTGCAAGATCAGTGAGACTTCTTAGAGTCTGTGCCTTGATCGTTTCCTGTGAGACCTGTATTAGTTTCCGATACACCACTGCAGGTTCAATGTATTCCTTGGACCTTCGCATTGACGATGAAACACAGAAATCACATCGGAACTAAATACAAAATGCACAATACCGCAATAAGTACAAGAGTAGAGACTCTTCTTACAGTCGGTGTCTTGAGCGTTCCCTGTGAGACCAGTATTAGTTTCCGATACACCACTGCAGGTTCAATGTATTGCTTGGACATACTCATTGACGATGAAACACTGAAATTACATCGGAATTAAATACAAAAGGAACAATGCCGCCTTAACTGCAAGATGAGTGAGACTTCTTAGAGTCAGTGTTTCGATCCTTTCCTGTGGGACCAGTATTAGTTTCCGATACACCACTCCATGTTCAATGTATTCCTTGGACATACTCATTGACGATGAAACACTGAAATTACATCGGAATTAAATCCAAAAGGAGCAATGCCGCCTTAACGGCAAGATGAGTAAGACTTATTAAGGTCTGTGCTTTGATCCTTTCCTGTGAGACCAGGATTAGTTTCCGATACCCCACTGCAGGTTCAATGTATTCCTTGGACCTTCGCATTGACAATGAAACACAGAAATCGAATCGGAACTAAATACAAAAGGCACAATGCCGCAATAAGTACAAGAATAGAGACTCTTCTTACAGCCGGTGCTTTGAGCATTCCCTGTGAGACCAGTATTAGTTTCCGATACACCACTGCAGGTTCAATGTATTCCTTAGACATACACATTGGCGATGAAACATTGAAATTACATCGGAATTAAATACAAATATCACAATGCCGCCATAAGTGCAAGAATAGAGACTCCTCTTACAGTCGGTGCTTTGAGCATTTCCTGTGAGACCAGTATTAGTTTCCGATACTCCACTGCAGGTACAATGTATTCCTTGTACCTTCACATTCACGATGAAACACAGAAATCGCATCGGAATTAAATACAAAAGGCACAATGCCGCCTTTCGTACAAGAATAGAGACTCTTCTTACAGTCGGTGCTTTGAGCATTCCCTGTGAGACCAGTATTAGTTTCCGATACACCACTCCAGGTTCAATGTATTCCTTGGACATACTCATTGACGATGAAACACTGAAATTACATCGGAATTAAATACAAAAGGAACAATGCCGCCTTAACTGCAAGATGAGTGAGACTTCTTCGAGTCTGTGCTTTGATCCTTTCCTGTGAGACCAGTATTAGTTTCCAATACACCACTGCAGGTTCAATGTATTCCTTGGACCTTCGCATTGACGATGAAACACAGAAATTGCATCGGAATTGAATACAAAAGGCACAATGCCGCCTTAAAAACAGGAATAGAGACTCTTCTTACAGTCGGTGCTTTGAGCTTTCCCTGTGAGACCAGTATTAGTTTCCGATATACCACTGCAGGTTCAATGTATTCCTTGGACATACGCATTGACGATGAAACACAGGAATCGCATCGGAATTACATACAAAAGGCACAATGCCGCCTTAAGTACAAGAATTGAGACTCTTCCTACAGTCGATGCTTTGAGCATTCCCTGTGAGACCAGTATTAGTTTCCGATACACCACTGCAGGTACAATGGATTCCTTGGACATACGCATTGACGATGAAACACAGAAATCGCCTCGGAATTAATACAAAAGGCACAATGCCGCAATAAGCACAAGAATAGAGACTCTTCTTACAGTCGGTGCTTTGAGCATTTCCTGTGAGACCAGTATTAGTTTCCGATACACCACTGCAGGTTCAATGTATTCCTTAGACATACACATTGACGATGAAACACTGAAATTACATTGGAATTAAATACAAAAGGCACAATGCCACCATAAGTGCAAGTATAGAGACTCCTCTTACAGTCGGTGCTTTGAGCATTCCCTGTGAGATCAGTATTAGTTTCCGATACACCACTGCAGGTACAATGTATTCCTTGTACCTTCACATTGACGATGAAACACAGAAATCGCATCGGAATTAAATGCAAAAGGCACAATGCCGCCTTAAGTACAAGAAGGTCAGTATCAAAACATGTGGAAATAAGGTCAACGCTGTTGGCAAAAGTCCACCAAGTATATCATAACTTCATAAAAAAAAATTTTGCATTGAGCTAAAGATGTCATATTATGTAAGGTCAGTATTAAAACATGTGGAAATAAGCAGGACGTCACTATGACGTCATAGTTACGTCATTATGACGTCATAGATAGGTTGAGAATGTGATGTCATAATTACATCATTATGACATCATCATTACGTCATTGTGACGTCATCATTACGTTGTTGTGACGTCAGAGATAGGCTGTGACATCGCTGGTGCTTGAAGCCCCATTGCTCCACTACTTACAGTCGGTGCTTTGAGCATTGCCTGTGAGACCAGTAATAGTATCCGATACACCACTGCAGGTTCAATTTATTCCTTGGACCTTCACATTGACGATGAAACACAGAAATCGCATCGGAATCAAATACAAAAGGCACAATGCCGCCTTAAGTACAAGAATAGAGACTCTTCTTACAGTCGGTTCTTTGAGCTTTCCCTGTGAGACCAGTATTAGTTTCCATTACACCACTGCAGAATCAATGTATTCCTTGGACCTTCACATTGACGATGAAACACAGAATTCGCATCGGAATTAAATACTAAAGGCATAATGCCGCCTTCAGTACAAGAATAGTGTCTCTTCTTACAGTCGGTGCTTTGAGCATTTCCTGTGAGACCAGTATTAGTTTCCGATACACCACTGCAGGTTCAATGTATTGCTTGGACATACACACTGACGATGAAACATAGAAATCGCATCGGAATTAAATACAAAAGGCACAATGCCGCCTTACGTACAAGAATAGAGACTCATCTTACAGTCGGTGCTTTGAGCATTCCCTGTGAGACCAGTATTAGTTTCCGATACACCACACCAGGTTCAATTTATTCCTTGGACATACTCATTGACGATGGAACACTGAAATTACATCGGAATTAAATTCAAAAGGAGCAATGCCGCCTTAACGGCAAGATAAGTGAGGCTTCTTAGAGTCTGTGCTTTGATCCTTTCCTGTGAGACCAGTATTAGTTTCCGATACACCATTGCAGGTTCAATGTATTCCTTGGACCATCGCATTGACGATGAAACACAGAGATCGAATCGGAACTAAATACAAAAGGCACAATGCCGCAGTAAGCACAAGAATAGAGACTCTTCTTACAGTCGGTGCTTTGAGCATTCCCTGTGACACCAGTATTAGTTTCCGATACACAACTGCACGTTCAATGTATTCCTTAGACATACACATTGACGATGAAACACTGATATTACATCGGAATTAAATACAAATGGCACAATGCCGCCATAAGTGCAAGAATAGAGACTCCTCTTACAGTCGGTGCTTTGAGCATTCCTTGTGAGACCAATATTAGTTTCCGATACACCACTGCAGGTACAATGTATTCCTTGTACCTTTACATTGAGGATGAAACACAGAATTTGCATCGGAATTAAATACTAAAGGCATAATGCCGCCTTCAGTACAAGAATAGAGACTCTTCTTACAGTCGGTGCTTTGAGCATTCCCTGTGAAACCAGTATTAGCTTCCGATACACCACTGCAGGTTCAATGTATTGCTTAGACATACACATTGACGATGAATCACTTAAATTACATCGGAATTAAATACAAAAGGCACAATGCCGCCATACGTGCATGAATAGAGACTCTTCTTACAGCCGGTGCTTTGAGCTTTCCCTGTGAGACCAGTATTAGTTTCCGATACACCACTCCAGGTTCAATGTATTCCTTGGACATACTCATTGACGATGAAACACTGAAATTACATCGGAATTAAATACAAAAGGAACAATGCCGCCTTAACTGCAAGATGAGTGAGACATCTTAGAGTCTGTGCTTTGATCCTTTCCTGTGAGACCAGAATTAGTTTCCGATACACCACTGCAGGTTCAATGTATTCCTTGGACCTTCGCATTGACGGTGAAACACAGAAATCGCATCGGAATTAAATACAAAAGGCACAATGCCGCTTTAAGTACAAGAATAGAGAGTCTTCTTACAGTCGGTGCTTTGAGCAATCCCTGTGAGACCGGTATTAGTTTCCGATACACCACTGCAGGTGCAATGTATTCCTTAGACATACACATTGACAATGAAACACAGAAATCGCATCGGAATTAAACACAAAAGGCACAATGCCGCCATAAGTGCCAGAATAGAGACCCTTCTTACAGTCGGTGCTTTGAGCTTTCCCTGTGAGACCAGTATTAGATTCCGATACACCTCAGCAGGTACAATGTATTCCTTGGAACTTCACATTGACGATGAAACACAGAAATCGCATCGGAATTAATTACAAAAGGCACAATGCCGCGTTTCGTACAAGAATAGAGACTCTTCTTACAGTCGGTGCTTTGAGCATTCCCTGTGAGACCAGTATTAGTTTCCGATACACCTCTCCAGGTTCAATGTATTCCTTGGACATACTCATTGACGATGAAACACTGATATTACATCGGAATTAAATACAAAAGGAACAATGCCGCCTTAACTGCAAGATGAGTGAGACTTCTTAGAGTCTGTGCTTTGATCCTTTCCTGTGAGCCCAGTATTAGCTGCTTGCTTTGAGCATTCCCTGTGAGACCAGTATTAGTTTCCGATACACCACTCCAGGTTCAATGTATTCCTTGGACATACTCAATGACGATGAAACACTTAAATTACATCGGAATTAAAAACAAAAGGAACAGTGCCGCCTTAACTGCAAGATCAGTGAGACTTCTTAGAGTCTGTGCCTTGATCGTTTCCTGTGAGACCTGTATTAGTTTCCGATACACCACTGCAGGTTCAATGTATTCCTTGGACCTTCGCATTGACGATGAAACACAGAAATCACATCGGAACTAAATACAAAATGCACAATACCGCAATAAGTACAAGAGTAGAGACTATTCTTACAGTCGGTGTCTTGAGCGTTCCCTGTGAGACCAGTATTAGTTTCCGATACACCACTGCAGGTTCAATGTATTGCTTGGACATACTCATTGACGATGAAACACTGAAATTACATCGGAATTAAATACAAAAGGAACAATGCCGCCTTAACTGCAAGATGAGTGAGACTTCTTAGAGTCAGTGTTTCGATCCTTTCCTGTGGGACCAGTATTAGTTTCCGATACACCACTCCAGGTTCAATGTATTCCTTGGACATACTCATTGACGATGAAACACTGAAATTACATCGGAATTAAATCCAAAAGGAGCAATGCCGCCTTAACGGCAAGATGAGTAAGACTTCTTAAGGTCTGTGCTTTGATCCTTTCCTGTGAGACCAGGATTAGTTTCCGATACCCCACTGCAGGTTCAATGTTTTCCTTGGACCTTCGCATTGACAATGAAACACAGAAATCGAATCGGAACTAAATACAAAAGGCACAATGCCGCAATAAGTACAAGAATAGAGACTCTTCTTACAGCCGGTGCTTTGAGCATTCCCTGTGAGACCAGTATTAGTTTCCGATACACCACTGCAGGTTCAATGTATTCCTTAGACATACACATTGGCGATGAAACATTGAAATTACATCGGAATTAAATACAAATATCACAATGCCGCCATAAGTGCAAGAATAGAGACTCCTCTTACAGTCGGTGCTTTGAGCATTTCCTGTGAGACCAGTATTAGTTTCCGATACTCCACTGCAGGCACAATGTATTCCTTGTACCTTCACATTCACGATGAAACACAGAAATCGCATCGGAATTAAATACAAAAGGCACAATGCCGCCTTTCGTACAAGAATAGAGACTCTTCTTACAGTCGGTGCTTTGAGCATTCCCTGTGAGACCAGTATTAGTTTCCGATACACCACTCCAGGTTCAATGTATTCCTTGGACATACTCATTGACGATGAAACACTGAAATTACATCGGAATTAAATACAAAAGGAACAATGCCGCCTTAACTGCAAGATGAGTGAGACTTCTTAGAGTCTGTGCTTTGATCCTTTCCTGTGAGACCAGTATTAGTTTCCAATACACCACTGCAGGTTCAATGTATTCCTTGGACCTTCGCATTGACGATGAAACACAGAAATTGCATCGGAATTGAATACAAAAGGCACAATGCCGCCTTAAAAACAGGAATAGAGACTCTTCTTACAGTCGGTGCTTTGAGCATTCCCTGTGAGACCAGTATTAGTTTCCGATATACCACTGCAGGTTCAATGTATTCCTTGGACATACGCATTGACGATGAAACACAGGAATCGCATCGGAATTACATACAAAAGGCACAATGCCGCCTTAAGTACAAGAATTGAGACTCTTCCTACAGTCGATGCTTTGAGCATTCCCTGTGAGACCAGTATTAGTTTCCGATACACCACTGCAGGTACAATGGATTCCTTGGACATACGCATTGACGATGAAACACAGAAATCGCCTCGGAATTAATACAAAAGGCACAATGCCGCAATAAGCACAAGAATAGAGACTCTTCTTACAGTCGGTGCTTTGAGCATTTCCTGTGAGACCAGTATTAGTTTCCGATACACCACTGCAGGTTCAATGTATTCCTTAGACATACACATTGACGATGAAACACTGAAATTACATTGGAATTAAATACAAAAGGCACAATGCCACCATAAGTGCAAGTATAGAGACTCCTCTTACAGTCGGTGCTTTGAGCATTCCCTGTGAGATCAGTATTAGTTTCCGATACACCACTGCAGGTACAATGTATTCCTTGTACCTTCACATTGACGATGAAACACAGAAATCGCATCGGAATTAAATGCAAAAGGCACAATGCCGCCTTAAGTACAAGAAGGTCAGTATCAAAACATGTGGAAATAAGGTCAACGCTGTTGGCAAAAGTCCACCAAGTATATCATAACTTCATAAAAAAAAATTTTGCATTGAGCTAAAGATGTCATATTATGTAAGGTCAGTATCAAAACATGTGGAAATAAGCAGGACGTCACTATGACGTCATAGTTACGTCATTATGACGTCATAGATAGGTTGTGAATGTGATGTCATAATTACATCATTATGACATCATCATTACGTCATTGTGACGTCATCATTACGTTGTTGTGACGTCAGAGATAGGCTGTGACATCGCTGGTGCTTGAAGCCCCATTGCTCCACTACTTACAGTCGGTGCTTTGAGCATTGCCTGTGAGACCAGTAATAGTATCCGATACACCACTGCAGGTTCAATGTATTCCTTGGACCTTCACATTGACGATGAAACACAGAAATCGCATCGGAATCAAATACAAAAGGCACAATGCCGCCTTAAGTACAAGAATAGAGACTCTTCTTACAGTCGGTTCTTTGAGCTTTCCCTGTGAGACCAGTATTAGTTTCCATTACACCACTGCAGAATCAATGTATTCCTTGGACCTTCACATTGACGATGAAACACAGAATTCGCATCGGAATTAAATACTAAAGGCATAATGCCGCCTTCAGTACAAGAATAGTGTCTCTTCTTACAGTCGGTGCTTTGAGCATTTCCTGTGAGACCAGTATTAGTTTCCGATACACCACTGCAGGTTCAATGTATTGCTTGGACATACACACTGACGATGAAACATAGAAATCGCATCGGAATTAAATACAAAAGGCACAATGCCGCCTTACGTACAAGAATAGAGACTCATCTTACAGTCGGTGCTTTGAGCATTCCCTGTGAGACCAGTATTAGTTTCCGATACACCACACCAGGTTCAATTTATTCCTTGGACATACTCATTGACGATGGAACACTGAAATTACATCGGAATTAAATTCAAAAGGAGCAATGCCGCCTTAACGGCAAGATAAGTGAGGCTTCTTAGAGTCTGTGCTTTGATCCTTTCCTGTGAGACCAGTATTAGTTTCCGATACACCATTGCAGGTTCAATGTATTCCTTGGACCATCGCATTGACGATGAAACACAGAGATCGAATCGGAACTAAATACAAAAGGCACAATGCCGCAGTAAGCACAAGAATAGAGACTCTTCTTACAGTCGGTGATTTGAGCATTCCCTGTGAGACCAGTATTAGTTTCCGATACACCACTGCACGTTCAATGTATTCCTTAGACATACACATTGACGATGAAACACTGATATTACATCGGAATTAAATACAAATGGCACAATGCCGCCATAAGTGCAAGAATAGAGACTCCTCTAACAGTCGGTGCTTTGAGCATTCCTTGTGAGACCAATATTAGTTTCCGATACACCACTGCAGGTACAATGTATTCCTTGTACCTTCACATTGAGGATGAAACACAGAATTTGCATCGGAATTAAATACTAAAGGCATAATGCCGCCTTCAGTACAAGAATAGAGACTCTTCTTACAGTCGGTGCTTTGAGCATTCCCTGTGAAACCAGTATTAGCTTCCGATACACCACTGCAGGTTCAATGTATTGCTTAGACATACACATTGACGATGAACCACTTAAATTACATCGGAATTAAATACAAAAGGCACAATGCCGCCATACGTGCATGAATAGAGACTCTTCTTACAGCCGGTGCTTTGAGCTTTCCCTGTGAGACCAGTATTAGTTTCCGATACACCACTCCAGGTTCAATGTATTCCTTGGACATACTCATTGACGATGAAACACTGAAATTACATCGGAATTAAATACAAAAGGAACAATGCCGCCTTAACTGCAAGATGAGTGAGACATCTTAGAGTCTGTGCTTTGATCCTTTCCTGTGAGACCAGAATTAGTTTCCGATACACCACTGCAGGTTCAATGTATTCCTTGGACCTTCGCATTGACGGTGAAACACAGAAATCGCATCGGAATTAAATACAAAAGGCACAATGCCGCTTTAAGTACAAGAATAGAGAGTCTTCTTACAGTCGGTGCTTTGAGCAATCCCTGTGAGACCGGTATTAGTTTCCGATACACCACTGCAGGTGCAATGTATTCCTTAGACATACACATTGACAATGAAACACAGAAATCGCATCGGAATTAAACACAAAAGGCACAATGCCGCCATAAGTGCCAGAATAGAGACCCTTCTTACAGTCGGTGCTTTGAGCTTTCCCTGTGAGACCAGTATTAGATTCCGATACACCTCAGCAGGTACAATGTATTCCTTGGAACTTCACATTGACGATGAAACACAGAAATCGCATCGGAATTAATTACAAAAGGCACAATGCCGCCTTTCGTACAAGAATAGAGACTCTTCTTACAGTCGGTGCTTTGAGCATTCCCTGTGAGACCAGTATTAGTTTCCGATACACCACTCCAGGTTCAATGTATTCCTTGGACATACTCATTGACGATGAAACACTGATATTACATCGGAATTAAATACAAAAGGAACAATGCCGCCTTAACTGCAAGATGAGTGAGACTTCTTAGAGTCTGTGCTTTGATCCTTTCCTGTGAGCCCAGTATTAGCTTCCGATACACCACTGCAGGTTCAATGTATTCCTTGGACCTTCGCAGTGACGATGAAACACAGAAATCGCATCGGAATTAAATACAAAAGGCACAATGCCGCCTTAAGTACAGGAATAGAGACTCTTCTTACAGTCGGTGCTTTGAGCATTCCCTGTGAGACCAGTATTAGTTTCCGATATACCACTGCAGGTTCAATGTATTCCTTGGACATACGCATTGACGATGAAACACAGAAATCGAATCGGAATTAAACTCAAAAGGCACAATGCCGCCATAAGTGCCAGAATAGTGACCCTTCTTGCAGTCGGTGCTTTGAGCATTCCCTGTGATACCAGTATTCGTTTCCGATACACCTCAGCAGGTACAATGTATTCCTTGGAACTTCACATTGACGATGAAACACAGAAATCGCATCGGAATTAAATACAAAAGGCACAATGCCGCAATAAGCACAAGAATTGAGACTCTTCCTACAGTCGATGCTTTGAGCATTCCCTGTGAGACCAGTATTAGTTTCCGATACACCACTGCAGGTTCAATGGATTCCTTGGACATACGCATTGACGATGAAACACAGAAATCGCCTCGGAATTAATACAAAAGGCACAATGCCGCAATAAGCACAAGAATAGAGACTCTTCTCACAGTCGGTGCTTTGAGCATTTCCTGTGAGACCAGTATTAGTTTCCGATACACCACTGCAGGTTCAATGTAGTCCTTAGCCATACACATTAACGATGAAACACAGAAATCGTATCGGAATGAAATACATAAGGCACAATGCCGCCTTAAGTACAAGAATAGAGACTCTTCTTACAGTCGGTTCTTTGAGCTTTCCCTGTGAGACCAGTATTAGTTTCCGATACACCACTGCTGGTTCAATGTATTCCTTGGACCTTCACATTGAGGATGAAACACAGAATTCGCATCGGAATTAAATACTAAAGGCCTAATGCCGCCTTCAGTACAAGAATAGAGACTCTTCTTACAGTCGGTGCTTTGAGCATTTCCTGTGAGACCAGTATTTGTTTCCGATACACCACTGCAGGTTCAATGTATTGCTTGGACATACACACTGACGATGAAACATAGATACCGCATCGGAATTAAATACAAAAGGCACAATGCCGCCTTACGTACAAGAATAGAGACTCATTTTACAGTCGGTGCTTTGAGCATTCCCTGTGAGACCAGTATTAGTTTCCGATACACCACACCAGGTTCAATGTATTCCTTGGACATACTCATTGACGATGGAACACGTAAATTACATCGGAATTAAATTCAAAAGGAACAATGCCGCCTTAACGGCAAGATAAGTGAGGCTTCTTAGAGACTGTGCTTTGATCTTTTCCTGTGAGACCAGTATTAGTTTCCGATACACCATTGCAGGTTCAATGTATTCCTTGGACCATCGCATTGACGATGAAACACAGAGATCGAATCGGAACTAAATACAAAAGGCACAATGCCGCAATAAGTACAAGAATAGAGACTCTTCTTACAGTCGGTGCTTTGAGCATTCCCTGTGAGACCAGTATTAGTTTCTGATACACCACTCAAGGTTCAATGTATTCCTTAGACATACACATTGACGATGAAACACTGATATTACATCGGAATTAAATACAAATGGCACAATGCCGCCATAAGTGCAAGAATAGAGACTCCTCTTACAGTCGGTGCTTTGAGCATTCCGTGTGAGACCAATATTAGTTTCCGATACACCACTGCAGGTACAATGTATTCCTTGTACCTTCACATTGACGATGAAACACAGAATTTGCATCGGAATTAAATACTAAAGGCATAATGCAGCCTTCAGTACAAGAATAGAGTCTCTTCTTACAGTCGGTGCTTTGAGCATTTCCTGTGAGACCAGTATTAGTATCCGATACACAACTGCAGGTTCAATGTATTGCTTGGACATACACATTGACGATGAAACACAGAAATCGCATCGGAATTAAATACAAAAGGCACAATGCCGCCTTAAGTACAAGAATAGAGACTCTTCTTACAGTCGGTGCTTTGAGCATTCCCTGTGAGACCAGTATTAGTTTCTGATACACCACTGCTGGTTCAATGTATTCCTTGGACATACGCATTGACGATGACACACATAAATCGCATCTGAATTAAATACAAGAGGCACAATGCCGCCTTACGTACAAGAATAGAGACTCTTCTTACAGTCGGTGCTTTGAGCATTCCCTGTGAGACCAGTATTAGTTTCCGATACACCACTCCAGGTTCAATGTATTCCTTGGACATACTCAATGACGATGAAACACTGAAATTACATCGGAATTAAATACAAAAGGAACAGTGCCGCCTCAACTGCAAGATGAGTGAGACTTCTTAGAGTCTGTGCTTTGATCCTTTCCTGTGAGACCTGTATTAGTTTCGGATACACCACTGCAGGTTCAATGTATTCCTTGGACCTTCGCATTGACGATGAAACACAGAAATCACATCGGAACTAAATACAAAATGCACAATACCGCAATAAGTACAAGAGTAGAGATTCTTCTTACAGTCGGTGCCTTGAGCGTTCCCTGTGAGACCAGTATTAGTTTCCGATACACCATTGCAGGTTCAATGTATTGCTTGGACATACTCATTGACGATGAATTACTGAAATTACATCGGAATTAAATACAAAAGGAACAATGCCGCCTTAACTGCAAGATGAGTGAGACTTCTTAGAGTCTGTGCTTTGATCCTTTCCTGTGGGACCAGTATTAGTTTCCGATACACCACTCCAGGTTCAATGTATTCCTTGGACATACTCATTGACGATGAAACACTGAAATTACTTCGGAATTAAATACAAAAGGAACAATGCCGCCTTAACGGCAAGATGAGTAAGACTTCTTAAGGTCTGTGCTTTGATCCTTTCCTGTGAGACCAGGATTAGTTTCCGATACACCACTGCAGGTTCAATGTATTCCTTGGACCTTCGCATTGACAATAAAACACAGAAATCGAATCGGAACTAAATACAAAAGGCACAATGCCGCAATAAGTACAAGAATAGAGACTCTTCTTACAGCCGGTGCTTTGAGCATTCCCTGTGAGACCAGTATTAGTTTCCGATACACCACTGCAGGTTCAATGTATTCCTTAGACATACACATTGGCGATGAAACATTGAAATTACATCGGAATTAAATACAAATGGCACAATGCCGCCATAAGTGCAAGAATAGAGACTCCTCTTACAGTCGGTTCTTTGAGCATTCCCTGTGAGACCAGTATTAGTTTCCGATACACCACTGCAGGTACAATGTATTCCTTGTACCTTCACATTCACGATGAAACACAGAAATCGCATCGGAATTAAATACAAAAGGCACAATGCCGCCTTTCGTACAAGAATAGAGACTCTTCTTACAGTCGGTGCTTTGAGCATTCCCTGTGAGACCAGTATTAGTTTCCGATACACCACTCCAGGTTCAATGTATTCCTTGGACATACTCATTGACGATGAAACACTGAAATTACATCGGATATAAATACAAAAGGAACAATGCCGCCTTAACTGCAAGATGAGTGAGACTTCTTAGAGTCTGTGCTTTGATCCTTTCCTATGAGACCAGTATTAGTTTCCGATACACCACTGCAGGTTCAATGTATTCCTTGGACCTTCGCATTGACGATGAAACACAGAAATTGCATCGGAATTAAATACAAAAGGCACAATGCCGCCTTAAGTACAGGAATAGAGACTCTTCTTACAGTCGGTGCTTTGAGCATTCCCTGTGAGACCAGTATTAGTTTCCGATACACCTCAGCAGCTACAATGTATTCCTTGGAACTTCACATTGACGATGAGACACAGAAATCGCATCGGAATTAAATACAAAAGGCACAATGCCGCCTTAAGTACAAGAATTGAGACTCTTCCTACAGTCGATGCTTTGAGCATTCCCTGTGAGACCAGTATTAGTTTCCGATACACCACTGCAGGTTCAATAGATTCCTTGGACATACGCGTTGTCGATAAAACACAGAAATCGCCTCGGAATTAATACAAAAGGCACAATGCCGCAATAAGCACAAGAATAGAGACTCTTCTTACAGTCGGTGCTTTGAGCATTTCCTGTGAGACCAGTATTAGTTTCCGATACACCACTGCAGGTTCAATGTATTCCTTAGACATACACATTGACGATGAAACACTGAAATTACATTGGAATTAAATACAAAAGGCACAATGCCACCATAAGTGCAAGTATAGAGACTCCTCTTACAGTCGGTGCTTTGAGCATTCCCTGTGAGATCAGTATTAGTTACCGATACACCACTGCATGTTCAATGTATTCCTTGTACCTTCACATTGACGATGAAACACAGAAATCGCATCGGAATTAAATGCAAAAGGCACAATGCCGCCTTAAGTACAAGAATAGAGACTCTTCTTACAGTCGGTGCTTTGAGCATTGCCTGTGAGACCAGTAATAGTATCCGATACACCACTGCAGGTTCAATGTATTCCTTGGACCTTCAGATTGACGATGAAACACAGAAATCGCATCGGAATCAAATACAAAAGGCACAATGCCGCCTTACGTACAAGAATAGAGATTCTTCTTACAGTCGGTTCTTTGAGCTTTCCCTGTGAGACCAGTATTAGTTTCCGATACACCACTGCAGGATCAATGTATTCCTTGGACCTTCACATTGACGATGAAACACAGAATTCGCATCGGAATTAAATACTAAAGGCATAATGCCGCCTTCAGTACAAGATTAGAGTCTCTTCTTACAGTCGGTGCTTTGAGCATTTCCTGTGAGAAAAGTATTAGTTTCCGATACACCACTGCAGGTTCAATGCATTGCTTGGACATACACACTGACGATGAAACATAGAAATCGCACCGGAATAAAATACAAAAGGCACAATGCCGCCTTATGTACAAGAATAGTGACTCATTTTACAGTCGGTGCTTTGAGCATTCCCTGTGAGACCAGTATTAGTTTCCGATTCACCACACCAGGTTCAATGTATTCCTTGGACATACTCATTGACGATGGAACACTGAAATTACATCGGAATTAAATTCAAAAGGAACAATGCCGCCTTAACGGCAAGATAAGTGAGGCTTCTTAGAGTCTGTGCTTTGATCCTTTCCTGTGGGACCAGTATTAGTTTCCGATACACCACTCCAGGTTCAATGTATTCCTTGGACATACTCATTGACGATGAAACACTGAAATTACATCGGAATTAAATACAAAAGGAACAATGCCGCCTTAACGGCAAGATGAGTAAGACTTCTTAAGGTCTGTGCTTTGATCCTTTCCTGTGAGACCAGGATTAGTTTCCGATACACCACTGCAGGTTCAATGTATTCCTTGGACCTTCGCATTGACAATAAAACACAGAAATCGATTCGGAACTAAATACAAAAGGCACAATGCCGCAATAAGTACAAGAATAGAGACTCTTCTTACAGCCGGTGCTTTGAGCATTCCCTGTGAGACCAGTATTAGTTTCCGATACACCACTGCAGGTTCAATGTATTCCTTAGACATACACATTGGCGATGAAACAATGAAATTACATCGGAATTAAATACAAATGGCACAATGCCGCCATAAGTGCAAGAATAGAGACTCCTCTTACAGTCGGTTCTTTGAGCATTCCCTGTGAGACCAGTATTAGTTTCCGATACACCACTGCAGGTACAATGTATTCCTTGTACCTTCACATTCACGATGAAACACAGAAATCGCATCGGAATTAAATACAAAAGGCACAATGCCGCCTTTCGTACAAGAATAGAGACTCTTCTTACAGTCGGTGCTTTGAGCATTCCCTGTGAGACCAGTATTAGTTTCCGATACACCACTCCAGGTTCAATGTATTCCTTGGACATACTCATTGACGATGAAACACTGAAATTACATCGGAATTAAATACAAAAGGAACAATGCCGCCTTAACTGCAAGATGAGTGAGACTTCTTAGAGTCTGTGCTTTGATCCTTTCCTATGAGACCAGTATTAGTTTCCGATACACCACTGCAGGTTCAATGTATTCCTTGGACCTTCGCATTGACGATGAAACACAGAAATTGCATCGGAATTAAATACAAAAGGCACAATGCCGCCTTAAGTACAGGAATAGAGACTCTTCTTACAGTCGGTGCTTTGAGCATTCCCTGTGAGACCAGTATTAGTTTCCGATACACCTCAGCAGCTACAATGTATTCCTTGGAACTTCACATTGACGATGAAACACAGAAATCGCATCGGAATTAAATACAAAAGGCACAATGCCGCCTTAAGTACAAGAATTGAGACTCTTCCTACAGTCGATGCTTTGAGCATTCCCTGTGAGACCAGTATTAGTTTCCGATACACCACTGCAGGTTCAATAGATTCCTTGGACATACGCGTTGTCGATAAAACACAGAAATCGCCTCGGAATTAATACAAAAGGCACAATGCCGCAATAAGCACAAGAATAGAGACTCTTCTTACAGTCGGTGCTTTGAGCATTTCCTGTGAGACCAGTATTAGTTTCCGATACACCACTGCAGGTTCAATGTATTCCTTAGACATACACATTGACGATGAAACACTGAAATTACATTGGAATTAAATACAAAAGGCACAATGCCACCATAAGTGCAAGTATAGAGACTCCTCTTACAGTCGGTGCTTTGAGCATTCCCTGTGAGATCAGTATTAGTTACCGATACACCACTGCATGTTCAATGTATTCCTTGTACCTTCACATTGACGATGAAACACAGAAAAAGCATCGGAATTAAATGCAAAAGGCACAATGCCGCCTTAAGTACAAGAATAGAGACTCTTCTTACAGTCGGTGATTTGAGCATTGCCTGTGAGACCAGTAATAGTATCCAATACACCACTGCAGGTTCAATGTATTCCTTGGACCTTCAGATTGACGATGAAACACAGAAAGCGCATCGGAATCAAATACAAAAGGCACAATGCCGCCTTAAGTACAAGAATAGAGACTCTTCTTACAGTCGGTTCTTTGAGCTTTCCCTGTGAGACCAGTATTAGTTTCCGATACACCACTGCAGGATCAATGTATTCCTTGGACCTTCACATTGACGATGAAACACAGAATTCGCATCGGAATTAAATACTAAAGGCATAATGCCGCCTTCAGTACAAGAATAGAGTCTCTTCTTACAGTCGGTGCTTTGAGCATTTCCTGTGAGAAAAGTATTAGTTTCCGATACACCACTGCAGGTTCAATGTATTGCTTGGACATACACACTGACGATGAAACATAGAAATCGCACCGGAATTAAATACAAAAGGCACAATGCCGCCTTATGTACAAGAATAGTGACTCATTTTACAGTCGGTGCTTTGAGCATTCCCTGTGAGACCAGTATTAGTTTCCGATACACCACACCAGGTTCAATGTATTCCTTGGACATACTCATTGACGATGGAACACTGAAATTACATCGGAATTAAATTCAAAAGGAACAATGCCGCCTTAACGGCAAGATAAGTGAGGCTTCTTAGAGTCTGTGCTTTGATCCTTTCCTGTGAGACCAGTATTAGTTTCCGATACACCATTGCAGGTTCAATGTATTCCTTGGACCATCGCATTGACGATGAAACACAGAGATCGAATCGGAATTAAATATAAAAGGCACAATGCCGCAGTAAGTACAAGAATAGAGACTCTTCTTACAGTCGGTGCTTTGAGCATTCCCTGTGAGACCAGTATTAGTTTCCGATACACCACTGCAGGTTCAATGTATTCCTTAGACATACACATTGACGATGAAACACTGATATTACATCGGAATTAAATACAAATGGCACAATGCCGCCATAAGTGCAAGAATAGAGACTCCTCTTACAGTCGGTGCTTTGAGCATTCCGTGTGAGACCAATATTAGTTTCCGATACACCACTGCAGGTACAATGTATTCCTTGTACCCTCACATTGAGGATGAAACACAGAATTTGCATCGGAATTAAATACTAAAGGCATAATGCCGCCTTCAGTACAAGAATAGAGTCTCCTCTTACAGTCGGTGTTTTGAGCATTTCCTGTGAGACCAGTATTAGTTTCCGATACACCACTGCATGTTCAATGTATTGCTTGGACATACTCATTGACGATGAAACAATGAAATTACATCGGAATTAAATACAAAAGGAACAATGCCGCCATAACTGCAAGATGAGTGAGACTTCTTAGAGTCTGTGCTTTGATCCTTTCCTGTGGGACCAGTATTAGTTTCCGATACACCACTCCAGGTTCAATGTATTCCTTGGACATACTCATTGACGATGAAACACTGAAATTACATCGGAATTAAATACAAAAGGAACAATGCCGCCTTAACGGCAAGATGAGTAAGACTTCTTAAGGTCTGTGCTTTAATCCCTTCCTGTGAGACCAGTATTAGTTTCCGATACACCACTACAGGTTCAATGTATTCCTTGGACCTTCGCATTGACAATGAAGCACAGAAATCGAATCGGAACTAAATACAAAAGGCACAATGCCGCAATAAGTACAAGAATAGAGACTCTTCTTACAGTCGGTGCTTTGAGCATTAACTGTGAGACCAGTATTAGATTCCGATACTCCTCAGCAGGTACAATGTATTCCTTGGAACTTCACATTGACGATGAAACACAGAAATCGCCTCGAAATTAATACAAAAGGCACAATGCCGCAATAAGCACAAGAATAGAGACTCTTCTTACAGTCGGTGCTTTGAGCATTTCCTGTGAGACCAGTATTAGTTTCCGATACACCACTGCAGGTTCAATGTATTCCTTAGATATACACATTGACGATGAAACACTGAAATTACATTGGAATTAAATACAAAAGGCACAATGCCACCATAAGTGCAAGTATAGTGACTCCTCTTACAGTCGGTGCTTTGAGCATTCCCTGTGAGATCACTATTAGTTTCCGATACACCACTGCAGGTACAATGTATTCCTTGTACCTTCACATTGACGATGAAACACAGAAATCGCATCGGAATTAAATGCAAAAGGCACAATGCCGCCTTAAGTACAAGAATAGAAACTCTTCTTACAGTCGGTGCTTTGAGCATTGCCTGTGAGACCAGTAATAGTATCCGATACACCACTGCAGGTTCCATGTATTCCTTGGACCTTCACATTGACGATGAAACACGGAAATCGCATCGGAATCAAATACAAAAGGCACAATGCCGTCATAAGTACAAGAAAAGAGACTCTTCTTACAGTCGGTTCTTTGAGCTTTCCCTGTGAGACCAGTATTAGTTTCCGATACACCACTGCAGGATCAATGTATTCCTTGGACCTTCACATTGACGATGAAACACAGAATTCGCATCGGAATTAAATACTAAAGGCATAATGCCGCCTTCAGTACAAGAATAGAGTCTCTTCCTACAGTTGCTGCTTTGAGCATTTCCTGTTAGACCAGTATTAGTTTCCGATACACCACTGCAGGTTCAATGTATTGCTTGGACATACACACTGACGATGAAACATAGAAATCGCATCGGAATTAAATACAAAAGGCACAATGCCGCCTTACGTACAAGAATAGAGACTCATCTTACAGTCGGTGCTTTGAGCATTCCCTGTGAGACCAGTATTAGTTTCCGATACACCACACCAGGTTCAATGTATTCCTTGGACATACTCATTGACGATGGAACACTGAAATTACATCGGAATTAAATTCAAAACGAACAATGCCGCCTTATCGGCAAGATAAGTGAGGCTTCTTAGAGTCTGTGCTTTGATCCTTTCCTGTGAGACCAGTATTAGTTTCCGATACACCATTGCAGGTTCAATGTATTCCTTGGACCATCGCATTGACGATGAAACACAGAGATCGAATCGGAACTAACTACAAAAGGCACAATGCAGCAGTAAGTACAAGAATAGAGACTCTTCTTACAGTCGGTGCTTTGAGCATTCCCTGTGAGACCAGTATTAGTTTCCGATACACCACTGCAGGTTCAATGTATTCCTTAGACATACACATTGACGATGAAACACTGATATTACATCGGAATTAAATACAAATGGCACAATGCCGCCATAAGTGCAAGAATAGAGACTCCTCTTACAGTCGGTGCTTTGAGCATTCCGTGTGAGACCAATATTAGTTTCCGATACACCACTGCAGGTACAATGTATTCCTTGTACCTTCACATTGACGATGAAACACAGAATTTGCATCGGAATTAAATACTAAAGGCATAATGCCGCCTTCAGTACAAGAATAGAGTCTCTTCTTACAGTCGGTGCTTTGAGCATTTCCTGTGAGACCAGTATTAGTTTCCGATACACCACTGCAGGTTCAATGTATTGCTTGGACATACTCATTGACGATGAAACACTGAAATTACATCAGAATTAAATACAAAAGGAACAATGCCGCCTTAACTGCAAGATGAGTGAGACTTCTTAGAGTCTGTGCTTTGATCCTTTCCTGTGGGAACAGTATTAGTTTCCGATACACCACTCCAGGTTCAATGTATTCCTTGGACATACTCATTGACGATGAAACACTGAAATTACATCGGAATTAAATACAAAAGGAACAATGCCGCCTTAACGGCAAGATGAGTAAGACTTCTTAAGGTCTGTGCTTTGATCCTTTCCTGTGAGACCAGTATTAGTTTCCGATACACCACTGCAGGTTCAATGTATTCCTTGGACCTTCACATTGACGATGAAACAAAGAAATCGCGTCGGAATTAAATACATAAGGCACAATGCCGCTTTAAGTACAAGAATAGAGACTCTTCTTACAGTCTTAGCTTTGAGCATTCCCTGTGAGACCAGTATTAGTTTCTGATACACCACTGCAGGTTCAATGTATTCCTTGGACATACACATTGACGATGAAACAAAGAAATCGCATCGGAATTAAATACAAAAGGCACAATGCCGCCTTTCGTACAAGAATAGAGACTCTTCTTACAGTCGGTGCTTTGAGCATTCCCTGTGAGACCAGTATTAGTTTCCGATACACTACTCCAGGTTCAATGTATTCCTTGGACATACTCATTGACGATGAAACACTGAAATTACATCGGAATTAAATACAAAAGGAACAATGCCGCCTTAACTGCAAGATGAGTGAGACTTCTTAGAGTCTGTGCTTTGATCCTTTCCTGTGAGACCAATATTAGTTTCCGATACACTACTGCAGGTTCAATGTATTCCTTGGACCTTCGCATTGACGATGAAACACAGAAATCGCATCGAAAGTAAATACAAAAGGCACAATCCCGCCTTAAGTACAGGAATAGGGACTCTTCTTACAGTCGGTGCTTTGAGCATTCCCTGTGAGACCAGTATTAGTTTCCGATATACCACTGCAGGTTAAATGTATTCCTTGGACATACGCATTGACGATGAGACACAGAAATCGCATCGGAATTAAATACAAATGGCACAATGCCGCCCTACGTACAAGAATAGAGACTCTTCTTACATTCGGTGCTTTGAGCATTCCCTGTGAGACCGGTATTAGTTTCCGATACACCACTGCAGGTTCAATGTATTCCTTAGACATACACATTGACAATGAAACACAGAAATCGCATCGAAATTAAACTCAAAAGGCACAATGCCGCCATAAGTGCCAGAATAGAGACCCTTCTTACAGTCGGTGCTTTGAGCATTGCCTGTGAGACCATTAATAGTATCCGATACACCACTGCAGGTTCAATGTATACCTTGGACCCTCACATTGACGATGAAACACAGAAATCGCATCGGAATCAAATACAAAAGGCACAATACCGCCTTAAGTACAAGAATTGAGACTCTTCTTACAGTCGGTTCTTTGAGCTTTCCCTGTGAGACCAGTATTAGTTTCCGATACACCACTGCAGGTTCCATGTATTCCTTGAACCTTCGCATTGACAATGAAACACAGAAATCGAATCGGAACTAAATACAAAAGGCTCAATGCCGCAATAAGTACAAGAATAGAGATTCTTCTTACAGTCGGTGCTTTGAGCATTCCCTGTGAGACCAGTATTAGATTCCGATACACCTCAGCAGGTACAATGTATTCCTTGGAACTTCAAATTGACGATGAAACGCAGAAATCGCATCGGAATTAAATACAAAAGGCACAATGCCGCTTTAAGTACAAGAATAGAGACTCTTCTTACAGTCGGTGCTTTGAGCATTCCCTGTGAGACCAGTATTAGTTTCTGATACACCACTGCAGGTTCAATGTATTGTTTGGACATACACATTGACGGTGAAACACAGAAATCGCATCGGAATTAAATACAAAAGGCACAATGCCGCGTTTCGTACAAGAATAGAGACTCTTCTTACAGTCAGTGCTTTGAGCATTCCCTGTGAGACCAGTATTAGTTTCCGATACACCACTCCAGGTTCAATGTACTCCTCGGACATACTCATTGACGATGAAACACTGAAATTACATCGGAATTAAATACAAAAAGAACAATGCCGCCTTAACTGCAAGATGAGTGAGACTTCTTAGAGTCTGTGCTTTGATCCTTTCCTGTGAGACCAATATTAGTTTCCGATACACTACTGCAGGTTCAATGTATTCCTTGGACCTTCGCATTGACGATGAAACACAGAAATCGCATCGGAATTAAATACAAAAGGCACAATGCCGCCTTATGTACAGGAATAGAGACTCTTCTTACAGTCGGTGCTTTGAGCATTCCCTGTGAGACCAGTATTAGTTTCCGATACACCACTGCAGCTTCAATGTATTGCTTGGACATACACACTGACGATGAAACAAAAAAATCGCATCGGAATGAAATACAAAAGGCACAATGCCGCCTTCCGTACAAGAATAGAGACTCATCTTACAGTCGGTGCTTTGAGCATTCCCTGTGAGACCAGTATTAGTTTCCGATACACCACACCAGGTTCAATGTATTCCTTGGACATACTCATTGACGATGGAATACTGAAATTACATCGGAATTAAATTCAAAAGGAACAATGTCGCCTTAACGGCAAGATAAGTGAGGCTTCTTAGAGTCTGTGCGTTGATCCTTTCCTGTGAGACCAGTATTAGTTTCCGATACACCATTGCAGGTTCAATGTATTCCTTGGACCATCGCATTGACGATGAAACACAGAGATCGAATCGGAACTAACTACAAAAGGCACAATGCCGCAGTAAGTACAAGAACAGAGACTCTTCTTACAGTCGGTGCTTTGAGCATTCCATGTGAGACCAGTATTAGTTTCCGATACACCACTGCAGGTTCAATGTATTCCATAGACATACACATTGACGATGAAACACTGATATTACATCGGAATTAAATACAAATGGCACAATGCCGCCATAAGTGCAAGAATAGAGACTCCTCTTACAGTCGGTGCTTTGAGCATTCCGTGTGAGACCAATATTAGTTTCCGATACACCACTGCAGGTACAATGTATTCCTTGTACCTTCACATTGAGGATGAAACACAGAATTTGCATCGGAATTAAATACTAAAGGCATAATGCCGCCTTCAGTACAAGAATAGAGTCTCTTCTTACAGTCGGTGCTTTGAGCATTTCCTGTGAGACCAGTATTAGTTTCCGATACACCACTGCAGGTTCAATGTATTGCTTGGACATACTCATTGACGATGAAACACTGAAATTACATCGGAAATAAATACAAAAGGAACAATGCCGCCTTAACTGCAAGATGAGTGAGACTTCTTAGAGTCTGTGCTTTGATCCTTTCCTGTGGGACCAGTATTACTTTCCGATACACCACTCCAGGTTCAATGTATTCCTTGGACATACTCATTGACGATGAAACACTGAAATTACATCGGAATTAAATACAAAAGGAACAATGCCGCCTTAACGGCAAGATGAGTAAGACTTCTTAAGGTCTGTGCTTTGATCCTTTCCTGTGAGACAAGTATTAGTTTCCGATACACCACTGCAGGTTCAACGTATTCCTTGGACCTTCGCATTGACAATGAAACACAGAAATCGAATCGAAACTAAATACAAAAGGCTCAATGCCGCAATAAGTACAAGAATAGAGATTCTTCTTACAGTCGGTGATTTGAGAATTCCCAGTGAGACCAGTAATAGATTCCGATACACCTCAGCAGGTACAATGTATTCCTTGGAACTTCACATTGACGATGAAACACAGAAATCGCATCGGAATTAAATACAAAAGGCACAATGCCGCTTTAAGTACAAGAATAGAGACTCTTCTTACAGTCGGTGCTTTGAGCATTCCCTGTGAGACCAGTATTAGTTTCTGATACACCACTGCAGGTTCAATGTATTCCTTGGACATACACATTGACGATGAAACACAGAAATCGCATCGGAATTAAATACAAAAGTCACAATGCCGCCTTTCGTACAAGAATAGAGACTCTTCTTACAGTCGGTGCTTTGAGCATTCCCTGTGAGACCAGTATTAGTTTCCGATACACCACTCCTGGTTCAATGTATTCCTTGGACATACTCATTGACGATGAAACACTGAAATTACATCGGAATTAAATACAAAAGGAACAATGCCGCCTTAACTGCAAGATGAGTGAGACTTCTTAGAGTCTGTGCTTTGATCCTTTCCTGTGAGACCAATATTAGTTTCCGATACACTACTGCAGGTTCAATGTATTCCTTGGACCTTCGCATTGACGATGAAACACAGAAATCGCATCGGAATTAAATACAAAAGGCACAATGCCGCCTTAAGTACAGGAATAGAGACTCTTCTTACAGTCGGTGCTTTGAGCATTCCTTGTGAGACCAGTATTAGTTTCCGATATACCACTGCAGGTTCAATGTATTCCTTGGACATACGCATTGACGATGAAACACAGAAATCGCATCGGAATTAAATACAAATGGCACAATGCCGCCCTACGTACAAGAATAGAGACTCTTCTTACATTCGGTGCTTTGAGCATTGCCTGTGAGACCGGTATTAGTTTCCGATACACCACTGCAGGTTCAATGTATTCCTTAGACATACAAATTGACAATGAAACACAGAAATCGCATCGGAATTAAACTCAAAAGGCACAATGCCACCATAAGTGCCAGAATAGAGACCCTTCTTACAGTCGCTGATTTGAGCATTGCCTGTGAGACCAGTAATAGTATCCGATACACCACTGCAGGTTCAATGTATTCCTTGGACCTTCACATTGACGATGAAACATAGAAATCGCATCGGAATCAAATACAAAAGGCACAATGCCGCCTTAAGTACTAGAATAGAGACTCTTCTTACAGTCGGTTCTTTGAGCTTTCCCTGTGAGACCAGTATTAGTTTCCGATACACCACTACAGGTTCAATGTTTTCCTTGGACCTTCGCATTGACAATGAAACACAGAAATCGAATCGGAACTAAATACAAAAGGCTCAATGCCGCAATAAGTACAAGAATAGCGATTCTTCTTACAGTCGGTGCTTTGAGCATTCCCTGTGAGACCAGTATTAGATTCCGATACACCTCAGCAGGTACAATGTATTCCTTGGAACTTCACATTGACGATGAAACACAGAAATCGCATCGGAATTAAATACAAAAGGCACAATGCCGCTTTAAGTACAAGAATAGAGACTCTTCTTACAGTCGGTGCTTTGAGCATTCCCTGTGAGACCAGTATTAGTTTCTGATACACCACTGCAGGTTCAATGTATTCCTTGGACATACACATTGACGATGAAACACAGAAATCGCATCGGAATTAAATACAAAAGGCACAATGCCGCCTTTCGTACAAGAATAGAGACTCTTCTTACAGTCGGTGCTTTGAGCATTCCCTGTGAGACCAGTATTAGTTTCCAATACACCACTCCAGGTTCAATGTATTCCTTGGACATACTCATTGACGATGAAACACTGAAATTACATCGGAATTAAATACAAAAGGAACAATGCCGCCTTAACTGCAAGATGAGTGAGACTTCTTAGAGTCTGTGCTTTGATCCTTTCCTGTGAGACAATATTGGTTTCCGATACACTACTGCAGGTTCAATGTATTCCTTGGACCTTCGCATTGACGATGAAACACAGAAATCGCATCGGAATTAAATACAAAAGGCACAATGCCGCCTTAAGTACAGGAATAGAGACTCTTCTTACAGTCGGTGCTTTGAGCATTCCCTGTGAGACCAGTATTAGTTTCCGATATACCACTGCAGGTTCAATGTATTCCTTGGACATACGCATTGACGATGAAACACAGAAATCGCATCGGAATTAAATACAAATGGCACAATGCCGCCCTACGTACAAGAATAGAGACTCTTCTTACATTCGGTGCTTTGAGCATTCCCTGTGAGACCGGTATTAGTTTCCGATACACCACTGCGGGTTCAATGTATTCCTTAGACATACACATTGACAATGAAACACAGAAATCGCATCGGAATTAAACTCAAAAGGCACAATGCCGCCATAAGTGCCAGAATAGAGACCCTTCTTACAGTCGGTGCTTTGAGCATTGCCTGTGAGACCAGTAATAGTATCCGATACACCACTGCTGGTTCAATGTATTCCTTGGACCTTCACATTGACGATGAAACACAGAAATCGCATCGGAATCAAATACAAAAGGCACAATGCCGCCTTAAGTACAAGAATAGAGACTCTTCTTACAGTCGGTTCTTTGAGCTTTCCCTGTGAGACCAGTATTAGTTTCCGATACACCACTGCAGGTTCAATGTATTCCTTGGACCTTCACATTGACGATGAAACACAAAATTCGCATCGGAATTAAATACTAAAGGCATAATGCCGCCTTCAGTACAAGAATAGAGTCTCTTCTTACAGTCGGTGCTTTGAGCATTTCCTGTGAGACCAGTATTAGTTTCCGATACACCACTGCAGGTTCAATGTATTGCTTGGACATACACACTGACGATGAAACATAGTAATCGAATCGGAATTAAATACAAAAGGCGCAATGCCGCCTTACGTACAAGACTAGAGGCTCATCTTACAGTCGGTGCTTTGAGCATTCCCTGTGAGACCAGTATTAGTTTCTGATACACCACTGCTGGTTCAATGTATTCCTTGGACATACGCATTGACGATGACACACATAAATCGCATCTGAATTAAATACAAAAGGCACAAGGCCTCCTTACGTACAAGAAAAGAGACTCTTCTTACAGTCGGTGCTTTGAGCATTCCCTGTGAGACCAGTATTAGTTTCCGATACACCACTGCAGGTTCCATGTATTCCTTAGACATACACATTGGCGATGAAACATTGAAATTACATCGGAATTAAATACAAATGGCACAATGCCGCCATAAGTGCAAGAATGGAGGCTCCTCTTACAGTCGGTGCTTTGAGCATTCCCTGTGAGACCAGTATTAGTTTCCGATACACCACTGCAGGTACAATGTATTCCATGTACCTTCACATTGACGATGAAACACAGAAATCGCATCGGAATTAAATACAAAAGGCACAATGCCGCCTTAAGTACAAGAATAGAGACTCTTCTTACAGTCGGTGCTTTGAGCATTCCCTGTGAGACCAGTATTAGTTTCTGATACACCACTGCAGGTTCAATGTATTCCTTGGACATACACATTGACGATGAAACACAGAAATCGCATCGGAATTAAATACAAAAGGCACAATGCCGCCTTTCGTACAAGAATAGAGACTCTTCTTACAGTCGGTGCTTTGAGCATTCCCTGTGAGACCAGTATTAGTTTCCGATACACCACTCCAGGTTCAATGTATTCCTTGGACATACTCATTGACGATGAAACACTGAAATTACATCGGAATTAAATACAAAAGGAACAATGCCGCCTTAACTGCAAGATAAGTGAGACTTCTTAGAGTCTGTCCTTTGATCCTTTCCTGTGAGACCTGTATTAGTTTCCGATACACCACTGCAGGTCAATGTATTCCTTGGACCTTCGCATTGACGATGAAACACAGAAATCACATCGGAACTAAATACAAAATGCACAATACCGCAATAAGTACAAGAGTAGAAACTCTTCTTACAGTCGGTGCCTTGAGCATTCCCTGTGAGACCAGTATTAGTTTCCGATACACCACTGCAGGTTCAATGAATTCCTTAGACATACACATTGACGATGAAACACTGAAATTACATCGGAATTAAATACAAAAGGCACAATGCCGCCATAAGTGCAAGAATAGAGACTTTTCTTACAGTCGGTGCTTTGAGCTTTCCCTGTGAGACCAGTAATAGTTTCCGATACACCACTCCAGGTTCAATGTATTCCTTGGACATACTCATTGACGATGAAACACTGAAATTACATCGGAATTAAATACAAAAGGAACAATGCCGCCTTAACGGCAAGATGAGTAAGACTTCTTAAGGTCTGTGCTTTGATCATCTCCTGTGAGACCAGTATTAGTTTCCGATACACCACTGCAGGTTCCATGTATTCCTTGGACCTTCGCATTGACAATGAAACACAGAAATCGAATCGGAACTAAATACAAAAGGCACAATGCCGCAATAAGTACAAGAATAGAGACTCTTCTTACAGTCGGTGCTTTGAGCATTCCCTGTGAGACCAGTATTAGTTTCTGATACACCACTGCAGGTTCAATGTATTCCTTGGACATACACATTGACGATGAAACACAGAAATCGCATCGGAATTAAATACAAAAGGCACAATGCCGCCTTTCGTACAAGAATAGAGACTCTTCTTACAGTCGGTGCTTTGAGCATTCCCTGTGAGACCAGTATTAGTTTCCGATACACCACTCCAGGTTCAATGTATTCCTTGGACATACTCATTGACGATGAAACACTGAAATTACATCGGAATTAAATACAAAAGGAACAATGCCGCCTTAACTGCAAGATGAGTGAGACTTCTTAGAGTCTGTGCTTTGATCCTTTCCTGTGAGACCAGTATTAGTTTCCGATACACCACTGCAGGTTCAATGTATTCCTTGGACCTTCGCATTGACGATGAAACACAGAAATCGCATCGGAATTAAATACAAAAGGCACAATGCCGCCTTAAGTACAGGAATAGAGACTCTTCTTACAGTCGGTGCTTTGAGCATTCCCTGTGAGACCAGTATTAGTTTCCGATATACCACTGCAGGATCAATGTATTCCTTGGACATACGCATTGACGATGAAACACAGAAATCGCATCGGAATTAAATACAAAAGGCACAATGCCGCCCTACGTACAAGAATAGAGACTCTTCTTACATTCGGTGCTTTGAGCATTCCCTGTGAGACCGGTATTAGTTTCCGATACACCACTGCAGGCTCAATGTATTCCTTAGACATACACATTGACAATGAAACACAGAAATCGCATCGGAATTAAACTCAAAAGGCACAATGCCGCCATAAGTGCCAGAATAGAGACCCTTCTTACAGTCGGTGCTTTGAGCATTCCCTGTGAGACCAGTATTAGTTTCCGATACACCACTGCAGGTACAATGTATTCCTTGTACCTTCACATTGACGATGAAACACAGAAATCGCATCGGAATTAAATACAAAAGGCACAATGCCGCCTTAAGTACAAGAATAGAGACTCTTCTTACAGTCGGTGCTTTGAGCATTCCATGTGAGACCAGTATTAGTTTCTGATACACCACTGCAGGTTCATTGTATTCCTTGGACATACACATTGACAATGAAACACAGAAATCGCATCGGAATTAAATACAAAAGGCACAATGCCGCCTTTCGTACAAGAATAGAGACTCTTCTTACAGTCGGTGCTTTGAGCATTCCCTGTGAGACCAGTATTAGTTTCCGATACACCACTCCACGTTCAATGTATTCCTTGGACATACTCATTGACGATGAAACACTGAAATTACATCGGAATTAAATACAAAAGGAACAATACCGCCTTAACTGCAAGATGAGTGAGACTTCTTAGAGTCTGTGCTTTGATCCTTTCCTGTGAGACCAGTATTAGTTTCCGATACACCACTGCAGGTTCAATGTATTCCTTGGACCTTCGCATTGACAGTGAAACACAGAAATCGAATCGGAACTAAATACAAAAGGCACAATGCCGCAATAAGTACAAGAATAGAGACTCTTCTTACAGTCGGTGCTTTGAGCATTCCCTGTGAGACATGTATTAGTTTCCGATACACCACTGCAGGTTCAATGTATTCCTTAGACATACACATTGGCGATGAAACATTGAAATTACATCGGAATTAAATACAAATGGCACAATGCCGTCATAAGTGCAAGAATAGAGACTCCTCTTACAGTCGGTGCTTTGAGCATTCCCTGTGAGACCAGCATTAGTTTCCGATACACCACTGCAGGTACAATGTATTCCTTGTACCTTCACATTGACGATGAAACACAGAAATCGCATCGGAATTAAATACAAAAGGCACAATGCCGCTTTAAGTACAAGAATAGAGACTCTTCTTACAATCGGTGCTTTGAGCATTCCCTGTGAGACCAGTATTAGTTTCTGATACACCACTGCAGGTTCAATGGATTCCTTGGACATACACATTGACGATGAAACAAAGAAATCGCATCGGAATTAAATACAAAAGGCACAATGCCGCCTTTCGTACAAGAATAGAGACTCTTCTTACAGTCGGTGCTTTGAGCATTCCCTGTGAGACCAGTATTAGTTTCCGATACACCACTAGAGGTTCAATGTATTCCTTGGACATACTCATTGACGATGAAACTCTGAAATTACATCGGAATTAAATACAAAAGGAACAATGCCCCCTTAACTGCAAGATGAGTGAGACTTCTTCGAGTCTATGCTTTTGATCCTTTCCTGTGAGACCAGTATTAGTTTCCGATACACCACTGCAGGTTCAATGTATTCCTTGGACCTTCGCATTGACGATGAAACACAGAAATCACATCGGAATTAAATACAAAAGGCACAATGCCGCCTTAAGTACAGGAATAGAGACTCTTCTTACAGTCGGTGCTTTGAGCATTCCCTGTGAGACCAGTATTAGTTTCCGATATACCACTGCAGGTTCAATGTATTCCTTGGACATACGCATTGACGATGAAACACAGAAATCGCATCGGAATTAAATACAAAAAGCACAATGCCGCCCTACGTACAAGAATAGAAACTCTTCTTACATTCGGTGCTTTGAGCAATCCCTGTGAGACCGGTATTAGTTTCCGATACACCACTGCAGGTTCAATGTATTCCTTAGACATACACATTGACAATGAAACACAGAAATCGCATCGGAATTAAACTCAAAAGGGACAATGCCGCCATAAGTGCCAGAATAGAGACCCTTCCTACAGTCGGTGCTTTGAGCATTCCCTGTGAGACCAGTATTAGTTTCCGATACACCTCAGCATGTACAATGTATTCCTTGGAACTTCACATTGACGGTGAAACACAGAAATCGCATCGGAATTAAATACAAAAGGCACAATGCCGCCTTAAGTACAAGAATTGAGACTCTTCCTACAGTCGATGCTTTGAGCATTCCCTGTGAGACCAGTATTAGTTTCCGATACACCACTGCAGGTTCAATGGATTCCTTGGACATACGCATTGACGATGAAACACAGAAATCGCCTCGGAATTAATACAAAAGGCACAATGCCGCAATAAGCACAAGAATAGAGACACTTCTTACAGTCGGTGCTTTGAGCATTTCCTGTGAGACCAGTATTAGTTTCCGATACACCACTGCAGGTTCAATGTATTCCTTAGACATACACATTGACGATGAAACACTGAAATTACATTGGAATTAAATACAAAAGGCACAATGCCACCATAAGTGCAAGTATAGAGACTCCTCTTACAGTAGGTGCTTTGAGCATTCCCTGTGAGATCAGTATTAGATTCCGATACACCTCAGCAGGTACAGTGTATTCCTTGGAACTTCACATTGACGGTGAAACACAGAAATCGCATCGGAATTAAATACAAAAGGCACAATGCCGCCTTAAGTACAAGAATTGAGACTCTTCCTACAGTCGATGCTTTGGGCATTCCCTGTGAGACCTGTATTAGTTTCCGATACACCACTGCAGGTTCAATGGATTCCTTGGACATACGCATTGACGATGAAACACAGAAATCGCCTCGGAATTAATACAAAAGGCACAATGCCGCAATAAGCACAAGAATAGAGACACTTCTTACAGTCGGTTCTTTGAGCTTTCCCTGTGAGACCAGTATTAGTTTCCGATACACCACTACAGGTTCAATGTTTTCCTTGGACCTTCGCATTGACAATGAAACACAGAAATCGAATCGGAACTAAATACAAAAGGCTCAATGCCGCAATAAGTACAAGAATAGCGATTCTTCTTACAGTCGGTGCTTTGAGCATTCCCTGTGAGACCAGTATTAGATTCCGATACACCTCAGCAGGTACAATGTATTCCTTGGAACTTCACATTGACGATGAAACACAGAAATCGCATCGGAATTAAATACAAAAGGCACAATGCCGCTTTAAGTACAAGAATAGAGACTCTTCTTACAGTCGGTGCTTTGAGCATTCCCTGTGAGACCAGTATTAGTTTCTGATACACCACTGCAGGTTCAATGTATTCCTTGGACATACACATTGACGATGAAACACAGAAATCGCATCGGAATTAAATACAAAAGGCACAATGCCGCCTTTCGTACAAGAATAGAGACTCTTCTTACAGTCGGTGCTTTGAGCATTCCCTGTGAGACCAGTATTAGTTTCCGATACACCACTCCAGGTTCAATGTATTCCTTGGACATACTCATTGACGATGAAACACTGAAATTACATCGGAATTAAATACAAAAGGAACAATGCCGCCTTAACTGCAAGATGAGTGAGACTTCCTTGAGTCTGTGCTTTGATCCTTTCCTGTGAGACAATATTGGTTTCCGATACACTACTGCAGGTTCAATGTATTCCTTGGACCTTCGCATTGACGATGAAACACAGAAATCGCATCGGAATTAAATACAAAAGGCACAATGCCGCCCTACGTACAAGAATAGAGACTCTTCTTACATTCGGTGCTTTCAGCATTCCCTGTGAGACCGGTATTAGTTTCCGATACACCACTGCAGGTTCAATGTATTCCTTAGACATACACATTGACAATGAAACACAGAAATCGCGTCGGAATTAAATACAAAAGGCACAATGCCGCCCTACGTACAAGAATAGAAACTCTTCTTACATTCGGTGCTTTGAGCAATCCCTGTGAGACCGGTATTAGTTTCCGATACACCACTGCAGGTTCAATGTATTCCTTAGACATACACATTGACAATGAAACACAGAAATCGCATCGGAATTAAACTCAAAAGGCACAATGCCGCCATAAGTGCCAGAATAGAGACCCTTCTTACAGTCGGTGCTTTGAGCATTCCCTGTGAGACCAGTATTAGTTTCCGATACACCTCAGCATGTACAATGTATTCCTTGGAACTTCACATTGACGGTGAAACACAGAAATCGCATCGGAATTAAATACAAAAGGCACAATGCCGCCTTAAGTACAAGAATTGAGACTCTTCCTACAGTCGATGCTTTGAGCATTCCCTGTGAGACCAGTATTAGTTTCCGATACACCACTGCAGGTTCAATGGATTCCTTGGACATACGCATTGACGATGAAACACAGAAATCGCCTCGGAATTAATACAAAAGGCACAATGCCGCAATAAGCACAAGAATAGAGACACTTCTTACAGTCGGTTCTTTGAGCTTTCCCTGTGAGACCAGTATTAGTTTCCGATACACCACTACAGGTTCAATGTTTTCCTTGGACCTTCGCATTGACAATGAAACACAGAAATCGAATCGGAACTAAATACAAAAGGCTCAATGCCGCAATAAGTACAAGAATAGCGATTCTTCTTACAGTCGGTGCTTTGAGCATTCCCTGTGAGACCAGTATTAGATTCCGATACACCTCAGCAGGTACAATGTATTCCTTGGAACTTCACATTGACGATGAAACACAGAAATCGCATCGGAATTAAATACAAAAGGCACAATGCCGCTTTAAGTACAAGAATAGAGACTCTTCTTACAGTCGGTGCTTTGAGCATTCCCTGTGAGACCAGTATTAGTTTCTGATACACCACTGCAGGTTCAATGTATTCCTTGGACATACACATTGACGATGAAACACAGAAATCGCATCGGAATTAAATACAAATGGCACAATGCCGCCTTTCGTACAAGAATAGAGACTCTTCTTACAGTCGGTGCTTTGAGCATTCCCTGTGAGACCAGTATTAGTTTCCGATACACCACTCCAGGTTCAATGTATTCCTTGGACATACTCATTGACGATGAAACACTGAAATTACATCGGAATTAAATACAAAAGGAACAATGCCGCCTTAACTGCAAGATGAGTGAGACTTCTTAGAGTCTGTGCTTTGATCCTTTCCTGTGAGACAATATTGGTTTCCGATACACTACTGCAGGTTCAATGTATTCCTTGGACCTTCGCATTGACGATGAAACACAGAAATCGCATCGGAATTAAATACAAAAGGCACAATGCCGCCTTAAGTACAGGAATAGAGACTCTTCTTACAGTCGGTGCTTTGAGCATTCCCTGTGAGACCAGTATTAGTTTCCGATATACCACTGCAGGTTCAATGTATTCCTTGGACATACGCATTGACGATGAAACACAGAAATCGCATCGGAATTAAATACAAATGGCACAATGCCGCCCTACGTACAAGAATAGAGACTCTTCTTACATTCGGTGCTTTGAGCATTCCCTGTGAGACCGGTATTAGTTTCCGATACACCACTGCAGGTTCAATGTATTCCTTAGACATACACATTGACAATGAAACACAGAAATCGCATCGGAATTAAACTCAAAAGGCACAATGCCGCCATAAGTGCCAGAATAGAGACCCTTCTTACAGTCGGTGCTTTGAGCATTGCCTGTGAGACCAGTAATAGTATCCGATACACCACTGCAGGTTCAATGTATTCCTTGGACCTTCACATTGACGATGAAACACAGAAATCGCATCGGAATCAAATACAAAAGGCACAATGCCGCCTTAAGTACAAGAATAGAGACTCTTCTTACAGTCGGTGCTTTGAGCATTTCCTGTGAGACCAGTATTAGTTTCCGATACACCACTGCAGGTTCAATGTATTGCTTGGACATACACACAGACGATGAAACATAGTAATCGAATCGGAATTAAATACAAAAGGCACAATGCCGCCTTACGTACAAGACTAGAGGCTCATCTTACAGTCGGTGCTTTGAGCATTCCCTGTGAGACCAGTATTAGTTTCCGATACACCACACCAGGTTCAATGTATTCCTTGGACATACTCATTGACGATGGAACAATGAAATTACATCGGAATTAAATTCAAAAGGAACAATGCCGCTTTAACGGCAAGATAAGTGAGGCTTCTTAGAGTCTGTGCTTTGATCCTTTCCTGTGAGACCAGTATTAGTTTCCGATACACCATTGCAGGTTCAATGTATTCCTTGGACCATCGCATTGACGATGAAACACAGAGATCGAATCGGAACTTAATACAAAGGCACAATGCCGCAATAAGTACAAAAATAGAGACTCTTCTTACAGTCGGTGCTTTGAGCATTCCCTGTGAGACCAGTATTAGTTTCCGATACACCACTGCTGGTTTAATGTATTCCTTAGACACACACATTGACGATGAAACACTGATATAACATCGGAATTAAATACAAATGGCACAATGCCCACATAAGTGCAAGAATAGAGACTCCTCTTACAGCCGGTGCTTTGAGCATTCCCTGTGAGACCAATATTAGTTTCCGATACACCACTGCAGGTACAATATATTCCTTGTACCTTCACATTGACGATGAAACACAGAATTTGCATCGGAATTAAATACTAAAGGCATAATGCCGCCTTCAGTACAAGAATAGAGTCTCTTCTTACAGTCGGTGCTTTGAGCATTTCCTGTGAGACCAGTATTAGTTTCCGATACACCACTGCAGTTTCAATGTATTGCTTGGACATACACATTGACGATGAAACACAGAAATCGCATCGGAATTAAGTACAAAAGGCACAATGCCGCCTTAAGTACAAGAATAGAGACTCTTCTTACAGTCGGTGCTTTGAGCATTCCCTGTGTGACCAGTATTAGTTTCTGATACACCACTGCTGGTTCAATGTATTCCTTGGACATACGCATTGACGATGACACACATAAATCGCATCTGAATTAAATACAAAAGGCACAAGGCCTCCTTACGTACAAGAAAAGAGACTCTTCTTACAGTCGGTGCTTTGAGCATTCCCTGTGAGACCAGTATTAGTTTCCGATACACCACTGCAGGTTCCATGTATTCCTTAGACATACACATTGGCGATGAAACATTGAAATTACATCGGAATTAAATACAAATGGCACAATGCCGCCATAAGTGCAAGAATGGAGGCTCCTCTTACAGTCGGTGCTTTGAGCATTCCCTGTGAGATCAGTATTAGTTTCCGATACACCACTGCAGGTACAATGTATTCCTTGTACCTTCACATTGACGATGAAACACAGAAATCGCATCGGAATTAAATACAGAAGGCACAATGCCGCCTTAAGTACAAGAATAGAGACTCTTCTTACAGTCGGTGTTTTGAGCATTCCCTGTGAGACCAGTATTAGTTTCTGATACACCACTGCAGGTCCAATGTATTCCTTGGACATACACATTGACGATGAAACACAGAAATCGCATCGGAATTAAATACAAAAGGCACAATGCCGCCTTTCGTACAAGAATAGAGACTCTTCTTACAGTCGGTGCTTTGAGCATTCCCTGTGAGACCAGTATTAGTTTCCGATACACCACTCCAGGTTCAATGTATTCCTTGGACATACTCATTGACGATGAAACACTGAAATTACATCGGAATTAAATACAAAAGGAACAATGCCGCCTTAACTGCAAGATAAGTGAGACTTCTTAGAGTCTGTCCTTTGATCCTTTCCTGTGAGACCTGTATTAGTTTCCGATACACCACTGCAGGTCAATGTATTCCTTGGACCTTCGCATTGACGATGAAACACAGAAATCACATCGGAACTAAATACAAAATGCACAATACCGCAATAAGTACAAGAGTAGAAACTCTTCTTACAGTCGGTGCCTTGAGCATTCCCTGTGAGACCAGTATTAGTTTCCGATACACCACTGCAGGTTCAATGAATTCCTTAGACATACACATTGACGATGAAACACTGAAATTACATCGGAATTAAATACAACAGGCACAATGCCGCCATAAGTGCAAGAATAGAGACTTTTCTTACAGTCGGTGCTTTGAGCTTTCCCTGTGAGACCAGTAATAGTTTCCGATACACCACTCCAGGTTCAATGTATTCCTTGGACATACTCATTGACGATGAAACACTGAAATTACATCGGAATTAAATACAAAAGGAACAATGCCGCCTTAACGGCAAGATGAGTAAGACTTCTTAAGGTCTGTGCTTTGATCATCTCCTGTGAGACCAGTATTAGTTTCCGATACACCACTGCAGGTTCCATATATTCCTTGGACCTTCGCATTGACAATGAAACACAGAAATCGAATCGGATCTAAATACAAAAGGCACAATGCCGCAATAAGTACAAGAATAGAGACTCTTCTTACAGTCGGTGCTTTGAGCATTCCCTGTGAGACCAGTATTAGTTTCCGATACACCACTGCAGGTTCAATATATTCCTTAGACATACACATTGGCGATGAAACATTGAAATTACATCGGAATTAAATACAAATGGCACAATGCCGCCATAAGTGCAAGAATAGAGACTCCTCTTACAGTCGGTGCTTTGAGCATTCCCTGTGAGACCAGTAATAGTTTCCGATACACCACTGCAGGTACAATGTATTCCTTGTACCTTCACATTGACGATGAAACACAGAAATCGCATCGGAATTAAATACAAGAGGCACAATGCCGCTTTAAGTACAAGAATAGAGACTCTTCTTACAGTCGGTGCTTTGAGCATTCCCTGTGAGACGAGTATTAGTTTCTGATACACCACTGCAGGTTCAATGTATTCCTTGGACATACACATTGACGATGAAACACAGAAATCGCATCGGAATTAAATACAAAAGGCACAATGCCGCCTTTCGTACAAGAATAGAGACTCTTCTTACAGTCGGTGCTTTGAGCATTCCCTGTGAGACCAGTATTAGTTTCCGATACACCACTCCAGGTTCAATGTATTCCTTGGACATACTCATTGACGATGAAACACTGAAATTACATCGGAATTAAATACAAAAGGAACAATGCCGCCTTAACTGCAAGATGAGTGAGACTTCTTAGAGTCTGTGCTTTGATCCTTTCCTGTGAGACCAGTATTAGTTTCCGATACAGCACTGCAGGTTCAATGTATTCCTTGGACCTTCGCATTGACGATGAAACACAGAAATCGCATCGGAATCAAATACAAAAGGCACAATGCCGCCTTAAGTACAGGAATAGAGACTCTTCTTACAGTCGGTGCTTTGAGCATTCCCTGTGAGACCAGTATTAGTTTCCGATATACCACTGCAGGTTCAATGTATTCCTTGGACATACGCATTGACGATGAAACACAGAAATCGCATCGGAATTAAATACAAAAGGCACAATGCCGCCCTACGTACAAGAATAGAGACTCTTCTTACATTCGGTGCTTTGAGCATTCCCTGTGAGACCGGTATTAGTTTCCGATACACCACTGCAGGTTCAATGTATTCCTTAGACATACACATTGACAATGAAACACAGAAATCGCATCGGAATTAAACTTAAAAGGCACAATGCCGCCATAAGTGCCAGAATAGAGACCCTTCTTACAGTCGGTGCTTTGAGCATTCCCTGTGAGACCAGTATTAGTTTCCGATACACCACTGCAGGTACAATGTATTCCTTGTACCTTCACATTGACGATGAAACACAGAAATCGCATCGGAATTAAATACAAAAGGCACAATGCCGCTTTAAGTACAAGAATAGAGACTCTTCTTACAATCGGTGCTTTGAGCATTCCCTGTGAGACCTGTATTAGTTTCCGATACACCACTGCAGGTTCAATGTATTCCTTAGACATACACATTGGCGATGAAACATTGAAATTACATCGGATTTAAATACAAATGGCACAATGCCGCCATAAGTGCAAGAATAGAGACTCCTCTTACAGTCGGTGCTTTGAGCATTCCCTGTGAGACCAGTATTAGTTTCCGATACACCACTGCAGGTACAATGTATTCCTTGTACCTTCACATTGACGATGAAACACAGAAATCGCATCGGAATTAAATACAAAAGGCACAATGCCGCTTTAAGTACAAGAATAGAGACTCTTCTTACAATCGGTGCTTTGAGCATTCCCTGTGAGACCAGTATTAGTTTCTGATACACCACTGCAGGTTCAATGGATTCCTTGGACATACACATTGACGATGAAACACAGAAATCGCATCGGAATTAAATACAAAAGGCACAATGCCGCCCTACGTACAAGAATAGAAACTCTTCTTACATTCGGTGCTTTGAGCAATCCCTGTGAGACCAGTATTAGTTTCCGATACACCACTGCAGGTTCAATGTATTCCTTGGACCTTCGCATTGACGATGAAACACAGAAATCACATCGGAATTAAATACAAAAGGCACAATGCCGCCTTAAGTACAGGAATAGAGACTCTTCTTACAGTCGGTGCTTTGAGCATTCCCTGTGAGACCAGTTTTAGTTTCCGATATACCACTGCAGGTTCAATGTATTCCTTGGACATACGCATTGACGATGAAACACAGAAATCGCATCGGAATTAAATACAAAAGGCACAATGCCGCCCTACGTACAAGAATAGAAACTCTTCTTACATTCGGTGCTTTGAGCAATCCCTGTGAGACCGGTATTAGTTTCCGATACTCCACTGCAGGTTCAATGTATTCCTTAGACATACACATTGACAATGAAACACAGAAATCGCATCGGAATTAAACTCAAAAGGCACAATGCCGCCATAAGTGCCAGAATAGAGACCCTTCTTACAGTCGGTGCTTTGAGCATTCCCTGTGAGACCAGTATTAGTTTCCGATACACCTCAGCATGTACAATGTATTCCTTGGAACTTCACATTGACGGTGAAACACAGAAATCGCATCGGAATTAAATACAAAAGGCACAATGCCGCCTTAAGTACAAGAATTGAGACTCTTCCTACAGTCGATGCTTTGAGCATTCCCTGTGAGACCAGTATTAGTTTCCGATACACCACTGCAGGTTCAATGGATTCCTTGGACATACGCATTGACGATGAAACACAGAAATCGCCTCGGAATTAATACAAAAGGCACAATGCCGCAACAAGCACAAGAATAGAGACACTTCTTACAGTCGGTGCTTTGAGCATTTCCTGTGAGACCAGTATTAGTTTCCGATACACCACTGCAGGGTCAATGTATTCCTTAGACATACACATTGACGATGAAACACTGAAATTACATTGGAATTAAATACAAAAGGCACAATGCCACCATAAGTGCAAGTATAGTGACTCCTCTTACAGTAGGTGCTTTGAGCATTCCCTGTGAGATCAGTATTAGATTCCGATTCACCACTGCAGGTACAATGTATTCCTTGTACCTTCACATTGACGATGAAACACAGAAATCGCATCGGAATTAAATGCAAAAGGCACAATGCCGCCTTAAGTACAAGAATAGAGACTCTTCCTACAGTCGGTGCTTGAGCATTGCCTGTGAGACCAGTAATAGTATCCGATACACCACTGCAGGTTCAATGTATTCCTTGGACCTTCACATTGACGATGAAACACAGAAATCGCATCGGAGTCAAATACAAAAGGCACAATGCCGCCTAAAGTACAAGAATAGAGTCTCTTCTTACAGTCGGTGCTTTGAGCATTTCCTGTGAGACCAGTATTAGTTTCCGATACATCACTGCAGGTTCAATGTATTCCTTAGACATACACATTGACGATGAAACGCTGATATTACATCGGAATTAAATACAAATGGCACAATGCCGCCATAAGTGCAAGAATAGAGACTCCTATTACAGTCGGTGCTTTGAGCATTCCCTGTGAGACCAATATTAGTTTCCGATACACCACTGCAGGTACAATGTATTACTTGTACCTTCACATTGACGATGAAACACAGAATTTACATCGGAATTAAATACTAAAGGCATAATGCCGCCTTCAGTACAAGAATAGAGTCTCTTCTTACAGTCGGTGCTTTGAGCATATCCTGTGAGACCAGTATTAGTTTCCGATACACCACTGCAGGTTCAATGTATTCCTTAGACATACACATTGGCGATGAAACATTGAAATTACATCGGAATTAAATACAAATGGCTCAATGCCGCCATAAGTGCAAGAATAGAGACGCCTCTTACAGTCGGTGATTAGAGCATTCCCTGTGAGACCGGTATTAGTTTCTGATACACCACTGCAGGTTCAATGTATTCCTTGGACATACACATTGACGATGATACACAGAAATCGCATCGGAATTAAATACAAAAGGCACAATGCCGCCTTTCGTACAAGAATAGAGACTCTTCTTACAGTCGGTGCTTTGAGCATTCCCTGTGAGACCAGTATTAGTTTCCGATACACCACTCCAAGTTCAATGTATTCCTTGGACATACTCATTGACGATGAAACACTGAAATTTCATCGGAATTAAATACAAAAGGAACAATGAAGCCTTAACTGCAAGATGAGTGAGACTTCTTAGAGTCTGTGCTTTGATCCTTTCCTGTGAGACCAGTATTAGTTTCCGATACACCACTGCAGGTTCAATGTATTCCTTGGACCTTCGCATTGACGATGAAACACAGAAATCGCATCGGAATTAAATACAAAAGGCACAATGCTGCCTTAAGTACAGGAATAGAGACCCTTCTTACAGTCGGTGCTTTGAGCATTCCCTGTGAGACCAGTATTAGTTTCCGATATACCACTGCAGGTTCAATGTATTCCTTGGACATACGCATTGACGATGAAACACAGAAATCGCATCGGAATTAAATACAAAAGGCACAATGAAGCCCTACGTACAAGAATAGAGACTCTTCTAACATTCGGTGCTTTGAGCATTCCCTGTGAGACCGGTATTAGTTTCCGATACACCACTGCAGGTTCAATGTATTCCTTAGACATACACATTGACAATGAAACACAGAATTCGCATCGGAATTAAACTCAAAAGGCACAATGCCCCCATAAGTGCCAGAATAGAGACCCTTCTTACAGTCGGTGCTTTGAGCATTCCCTGTGAGACCAGTATTAGTTTCTGATACACCTCAGCAGGTACAATGTATTCCTTGTAACTTCACATTGACGATGAAACACAGAAATCGCATCGGAATTAAATACAAAAGGCACAATGCCGCCTTAGGTACAAGAATTGAGACTCTTCCTACAGTCGATGCTTTGAGCATTCCCTGTGGGACCAGTATTAGTTTCCGATACACCACTGCAGGTTCAATGGATTCCTTGGACATACGCATTGACGATGAAACACAGAAATCGCCTCGGAATTAATACAAAAGGCACAATGCCGCAATAAGCACAAGAATAGAGACTCTTCTTACAGTCGGTGCTTTGAGCATTTCCTGTGAGACCAGTATTAGTTTCCGATACACCACTGAAGGTTCAATGTATTCCTTAGACATACACATTGACGATGAAACACTGAAATTACATTGGAATTAAATACAAAAGGCACAATGCCACCATAAGTGCAAGTATAGAAACTCGTCTTACAGTCGGTGCTTTGAGCATTCCCTGTGAGATCAGTATTAGTTTCCGATACACCAAAGCAGGTACAATGTATTCCTTGTACCTTCACATTGACGATGAAACACAGAAATCGCATCGGAATTAAATGCAAATGGCACAATGCCGCCTTAAGTACAAGAATAGAGACTCTTCTTACAGTCGGTGCTTTGAGCATTTCTTGTGAGACCAGTATTAGTTTCCGATATACCACTGCAGGTTCAATGTATTGCTTGGACATACTCATTGACGATGAAACACTGAAATTACATCGGAATTAAATACAAAAGGAACAATGCCGCCTTAACTGCAAGAAGAGTGAGACTTCTTAGAGTCTTTGCTTTGATCCTTTCCTGTGAGACCAGTATTAGTTTCCGATACACCACTCCAGGTTCAATGTATTCCTTGGACATACTCATTGACCATGAAACACTGAAATTACATCGGAATTAAATACAAAAGGAACAATGCCGCCTTAACGGCAAGATGAGTAAGACTTCATAAGGTCTGTGCTTTGATCCTTTCCTGTGAGACCAGTATTAGTTTCCGATACACCACTGCAGATTCAATGTATTCCTTGGACCTTCGCATTGACAATGAAACACAGAAATCGAATCGGAAATAAATACAAAAGGCACAAAGCCGCAATAAGTACAAGAATAGAGACTCTTCTTACAGTCGGTGCTTTGAGCATTGCCTGTGAGACCAGTAATAGTTTCCGATACACCACACCAGGTTCAATGTATTCCTTGGACATACCCATTGACGATGGAACACTGAAATTACATCGGAATTAAATTCAAACGGAACAATGCCGCCTTAACGGCAAGATAAGTGAGGCTTCTTAGAGTCTGTGCTTTGATATTTTCCTGTGAGACCAGTATTAGTTTCCGATACACCATTGCAGGTTCAATGTATTCCTTGGACCATCGCATTGATGATGAAACACAGAAATCGAATCGGAACTAAATACAAAAGGCACAATGCCGCAATAAGTACAAGAATAGAGACTCTTCTTACAGTCGGTGCTTTGAGCATTCCCTGTGAGACCAGTATTAGATTCCGATACACCTCAGCAGGTATAATGTATTTCTTGGAACTTCACATTGACGATGAAACACAGAAATCGCATCGGAATTAAATACAAATGGCACAATGCCGCTTTAAGTACAAGAATAGAGACTCTTCTTACAGTCGGTGCTATGAGCATTCCCTGTGAGACCAGTATTAGTTTCCGATACACCACTGCAGGTTCAATGTATTCCTTAGACATACACATTGGCGGTGAAACATTGAAATTACATCGGAATTAAATACAAATGGCACAATGCCGCCATAAGTGCAAGAATAGAGACTCCTCTTACAGTCGGTGCTTTGAGCATTCCCTGTGAGACCAGTATTAGTTTCCGATACACCACTGCAGGTACAATGTATTCCTTGTACCTTCACATTGACGATGAAACACAAAAATCGCATCGGAATTAAATACAAAAGGCACAATGCCGCCTTACGTACAAGAATAGAGGCTCTTCTTACAGTCGGTGCTTTGAACATTCCCTGTGAGACCAGTATTAGTTTCCGATACACCACTCCCGGTTCAATGTATTCCTTAGACCTTCACGTTGACGATGGAACACAGATATGGCATCGGAATTAGATACAAATGGCACAATGCCGCCTTAAGTACAAGAATGTGGACTCTTCTTACAGTCGGTGCTTTGAGCATTCCCTGTGAGACCAGTATTACTTTCCGATACACCACTGCAGATTCCATGTATTCCTAGGACATACTCATTGACGATGAAACACTGAAATTACGTCGGAATTAAATACAAAAGGAACAATGCCGCCTGAAGTGCAAGAAGAATGAGACTTCTTAGAGTCTGTGCTTTGATCCTTTCCTGTGAGACCAGTATTAGTTTCCGATACACCACTGCAGGTGCAATGTATTCCTTGGACCATCACATTGACGATGAAACACAGAGATCGAATCGGAACTAAATACAAAAGGCACAATGCCGCAATAAGTACAAGAATAGAGACTCTTCTTACAGTCGGTGTTTTGAGCATTCCCTGTGAGGCCAGTAGTAGTTTCCGATGCACCACTGCAGGTTCAATGTATTCCTTAGACATACACATTGACGATGAAACACTGATATTACATCGGAATTAGATACAAATGGCACAATGCCGCCATAACTGCAAGAATAGAGACTCCTCTTACAGTCGGTGATTCGAGCATTCCCTGTGAGACCAGTATTAGTTTCCGATACACCACTGCAGGTACAATGTATTCCTTGTACCTTCACATTGACGATGAAACACAGGAATCGCATCGGAATTAAATACAAAAGGCACAATGCCGCCTTACGTACAAGATTAGGGATTCTTCTTACAGTCGGTGCTTTGAGCATTCCCTGTGAGACTAGTATTAGTTTCCGATACACCACTCCAGGTTCAATGTATTCCTTGGACACACTCAATGTCGATGAAACCCTGAAATTACATCGGAATTAAATACAAAAGGAACAATGCCGCCTTAAATGCAAGATGAGTGAGACTTCTTAGAGTCTGTGCTTTGATCCTTTCCTGTGAGACCGGTATTAGTTTCCGATACACCACTGCAGGTTCAATGTATTCCTTGGACCTTCGCATTCACGATGAAACACAGAAATCACATCGGAACTAAATATAAAATGCACAATGCCGCAATAAGTACAAGAATTGAGACTCTTCTTACAGTCGGTGCTTTGAGCATTCCCTGTGAGACCAGTATTAGTTTCCGATACACCACTGCAGGTTCAATGAATTCCTCAGACATACACATTGACGATGAAACACTGAAATTACATCGGAATTAAATACAAAAGGCACAATGGCGCCATAAGTGCAAGAATAGAGACTCTTCTTACAGTCGGTGCTTTGAGCTTTCCCTGTGAGACCAGTATTAGTTTCCGATACACCACATCAGGTTCAATGTATTCCTTGGACATACTAATTGACGATGAAACACTGAAATTACATCGGAATTTAATACAAAAGGAACAATGCCGCCTTAACGGCAAGATGAGTAAGACTTCTTAGAGTCTGTGCTTTGATCCTTTCCTGTGAGACCAGTATTAGTTTCCGATACACCACTGCAGGTTCAATGTATTCCTTGGACCTTCGCATTGACGATGAAACACAGAAATCGAATCGGAACTAAATACAAAAGGCACAATGCCGCAATAAGTACAAGAATAGAGCCTCTTCTTACAGTCGGTGATTTGAGCATTCCCTGTGAGACCAGCATTAGCTTCCGATACACCACTGCAGGTTCAATGTATTCCTTAGACATACACATTGACGATGGAACACTGAAATTACATCGGAATTAAATACAAATGGCACAATGCCGCCTTAAGTGCAAGAATAGAGACTCCTCTTACAGTCGGTTCTTTGAGCATTCCCTGTGAGACAAGTATTAGTTTCCGATACACCACTCCAGGTTCAATGTATTCCTTGGACATACTCATTGACGATGAAACACTGAAATTACATCGGAATTAAATACAAAACGAACAATACCGCCTTAACTGCAAGATGAGTGAGACTTCTTTGAGTCTGTGCTTTGATCCTTTCCTGTGAGACCAGTATTAGTTTCCGATACACCACTGCAGGTTCAATGTATTCCATGGACCTTCGCATTGACGAGGAAACACAGAAATCGCATCGGAACTAAATACAAAATGCACAATTCCGCAATAAGTAGAAGAATAGAGGCTCTTCTTACAGTCGGTGCTTTGAGCATTCCCTGTGAGACCAGTATTAGTTTCGGATACACCACTGCAGGTTCAATGAATTCCTTAGACATACACATTGACGATGAAACACTGAAATGACATCGGAATTAAATACAAAAGGCACAATGCCGCCATAAGTGCAAGAATAGACACTCTTCTTACAGTCGGTGCTTTGACCTTTCCCAGTGAGACCAGTATTAGTTTCCGATACACCACTGCAGGTTCAATGTATTCCTTAGACATACACATTGCCGAAGAAACACTGAAATTACATTGGAATTAAATACAAACGTCACAATGCCGCCATAAGTGCAAGAATAGAGACACTTCTTACAGGCGGTGCTTTGAGCATTCCCTGTGAGACCAGTATTAGTTTCCGATACTCCACTGCAGGTACAATGTATTCCTTGTACCTTCACATTGACGATGAAACACATGAATCGCATCGGAATTAAATACAAAAGGCACAATGCCGCCTTAAGTACAAGAATAGAGACTCTTGTTACAGTCGGTGCTTTGAGCATTCCCTGTGAGACCAGTATTAGTTTCTGATACACCACTGCAGGTTCAATGTATTCCTTGGACATACGCATTGACGATGAAACACAGAAATCGCATCGGAATTAAATACAAAAGGCACAATGCCACCTTACGTACAAGAATAGAGACTCTTCTTACAGTCGGTGCTTTGAGCATTCCCTGTGAGACCAGTATTAGTTTCCGATACACCACTCCAGGTTCAATGTATTTCTTGGACATACTCAATGACGATGAAACACTGAAATTACATCGGAATTAAATACAAAAGGAACAATGCCGCCTTAACTGCAAGATGAGTGAAACTTCTTAGAGTCTGTGCTTTGATCCTTTCCTGTGAGACCGGTATTAGTTTCCAATACACCACTGCAGGTTCAATGTATTCCTTGGACCTTCGCATTGACGATGAAACACTTAAATCACGTCGGAACTAAATACAAAATGCACAATGCCGCAATAAGTACAAGAATAGAGACTCTTTTTACAGTCGGTGCTTTGATCATTCCCTGTGAGACCAGTATTAGTTTCCCATACACCACTGCAGGTTCAATGAATTCGTTAGACATACATATTGACGATGAAACATTGAAATTACATCGGAATTAAATACAAAAGGCACAATGCCGCCATAAGTGCAAGAATAGAGACTCTTCTTACAGTCGGTGCCTTGAGCTTTCCCTGTGAGACCAGTATTAGTTTCCGATACACCACTCCAGGTTCAATGTATTCCTTGGACATACTCATTGACGATGAAACACTGAAATTACATGGGAATTTAATACAAAAGGAACAATGCCGCCTTAACGGCAAGATGAGTAAGACTTCTTAGAGTCTGTGCTTTGATCCTTTCCTGTGAGACCAGTATTAGTTTCCGATACACCACTGCAGGTTCAATGTATTCCTTGGACCTTCGCATTGACGATGAAACACAGAAATCGAATCGGAACTAAATACAAAAGGCACAATGCCGCAATAAGTACAAGAATAGAGCCTCTTCTTACAGTCGGTGATTTGAGCATTCCCTGTGAGACCAGTATTTTCCGATACACCACTGCAGGTTCAATTTATTCCTTAGACATACACATTGACGATGAAACACAGAAATTACATCGGAATTAAATACAAATGGCACAATGCCGCCATAAGTTTAAGAATAGAGACTCCTCTTACAGTCGGTGCTTTGAGCATTCCCTCTGAGACCAGTATTATTTTCCGATACACCACTGCAGGTACAATGTATTCCTTGTACCTTCACATTGACGATGAAACACAGAAATCGCATCGGAATTAAATACAAAAGGCACAATGCCGCCTTAAGTACAAGAATAGAGACTCTTCTTACAGTCGGTGCTTTGAGCATTCCCTGTGAGACCAGTATTAGTTTCTGATACACCACTGAAGGTTCAATGTATTCCTTGGACATACACATTGACGATGAAACACAGAAATCGCATCGGAATTAAATACAAAAGGCACAATGCCGCCTTACGTACAAGAATAGAGACTCTTCTTACAGTCGGTGCTTTGAGCATTCCCTGTGAGACAAGTATTAGTTTCTGATACACCACTGCAGGTTCAATGTATTCCTTGGACATACACATTGACGATGAAACACAGAAATCGCATCGGAATTAAATACAAAAGGCACAATGCCGCCTTACGTACAAGAATAGAGACTCTTCTTACAGTCGGTGCTTTGAGCATTCCCTGTGAGACCAGTATTAGTTTCCGATACACCACTTGTGATGTTACAAAATAGAAGTGATGTTGCTATTCAATGGAAAGTTGGAAATTGAGATTTAACTATCTATTTTATCAATCACAATTGGCGTAAGAATCATGGATTGACCATTGTCATAAAATATTGCATTATGAGATGTGAATAGTTTTTACTTGCGGTTTCGCGTGGCTTGAGGCAGTCACAACTAGCGTGCTATTGATTAAGAAGTTGCGTTATCGTCTTTCTAATTACTTCATGATCGTAGATACGGTCATACCCGGTTGTGAAGTTATTGTTATGACAAAAAATATTTCCTAAGGGACCAGAAAGTTCTTAAGGGCGCAAAAACAACCGTAACATCACACAAAAGAGAAATTCAATATTAAAGCTGATGCAAGAAGACGATAAAACAGTTTTCTTTTTATCAATGTAACACGCACATTGGACTGCTTATCTTGGAGTCTGTAATATTAGCAAAATGCATAATTAAAATGAAAATAATACTGAGGAGATAATAGAAATGAGCACTGCTAAATGATTCAGTATTCCCAGAACAAATATTTATTATAACTAAAACATATATCGTACCTTAAGCTTAATACTACAATGACGGTAGATTTTTATGTCCATATCATGTCCATTGAGCGCTCTTTTATATAGCCATTGTCCTCTTGAGTCGCTCGTGCTTCGTCACGGTAAGTTACAACAGTCCTTCTTCCTACACTTCACTCAAAACTTAGACGGAACACGTTTTTATTTATTTAGTAAAAGTAATTAGATCAGACCGCCACAAATCTGCGTCCGTCTTACTCGAGAAAAATAGTAAAAGTCTTTTTAGCGCTCAAGGCTTCATTTGTTCTCCAGCGAACAAAATAGTGAAGGATCGCATATCCATCCGTACTTTTCTGTTTATATTGCCGCCCAAAGACGACGAATTACATTATCTAGAAAATTTCACCGTCGCCATGCGACGCCTTATTATATATTAATCATTCTTTATAAACAAGTATTTGCCTTCTGGCTGAATTTGCTGTTTTAATTAAGCCAAAAATAGCGAATATCACATTGCCTCCTATGAGGAGAGAGGGAATGCCGAAGGATTACCTCGATCCTCATGTCCTCATGAGATATTCGTGATTTTTGGTGTGACATTTACATAACGTTACTGGCGTACAAAGTACATAAATTGAAATCACATTTATAAACATATATCCGATATTTATCATATTTCAAAATAAAGTTTTTCATTCTTTGTTCATCAGTCACTTCATTCCATAATACCAAGATTAACATTTATGTGCATATTTAAGTTTGGTCCATATTTGCTTATAACAATAAGTGAACGTTCATTTCGCACTTCAGGGGATAGAATTCAGGAATTACTTTCTCTTGAGCTTAACAACTAATACATGAGTACAGTGAGTGCTTATTTTCAGTAAACTAGAGTGGACAATGTTCGAGCATCTGTTGACTCATTGTGGTTCAATTACAGTTTAATAACGTAGCACTACACTTCATGATGCTTTCACTTTCTGTGTTAGCTGTCTACGGCGTTCATCTTGCAGTACATCTGTCCTTTCCGCTGTGGTGCCAGGAATTCATGCGGCTTCCCCAGTTTTTATTTACAATATGAAACAGAAGAAGTGGAAAATTATTAGTATAACTTATAACCTATTGGATACATTTGTTAAGGATCGGGACTGGTCTGGAGTTTAGGGTCTTCCTATAGTGCACATTCATTTTCTTTGTCCATCAAGAGACAGGTTTATAATTCATTTTAGCAGTGTTCAGGAGTGCCGGTATTAATGGCTTTAAGGTCTCAGTAATCTAACAATTTACTTCTCACTCATCTTAACTTCAACTCATGAAAATCGCTTAATTTACATATGAAAATGTAGTCACACAAGTGTACAAATGTCTTTCCTCCAGTATGTACGATTGAAGTCATGGCGGTTAGCAGTTTAAAGTTTGGATTGTTTCGTCACCCACACGTCAGCCACTCACAGCGGCTGCACAGTGTTGCGTGAGCTCCAATACTTAGTATCCGTTCGCGCTCAGGCTGTAACAGAGCTGCTCGTCGTCGATTGCTCCCTTTTTTTTTTTTTTGTGAACTTCGTATCACACGAGTGCATCGCTACAAACACCTCGCGCGCGTTTTCCACCGGAGGAGCCGGACACTGAAGCTGCCTCCATACTTCTCTGTCAACTGCCTCCCATGAGGCTCACAGGTAAGTGACGAAGAATGTTTTAGCTGTCGCTGCACTTAGAACAACACTGAACTTTGCGTTGCACCTGTTGTCGTAGCCTTGGCTTCCTTTTTTACACTTGCAGTACAACACTACCACTAGTATACAGTGAACAGTTATTTTTATTATGCACGTCGCACTTTAGTGTGCATCTTCACACAGCATTCGTGCTTAGTTCCTTCGCCGATAGAGTTCATTTACAAAACAATCAATTTTGCACGTTTCCTCCACTGGTATAGAAAGACTTATATTCTACTATTTACAAAATATCACTTACGAGCTAATATTTACAATTAATGGTCACTCCTTTTGTTAAGTCCAGTGAACAACTGCTTTATGAATGGACTCTTTATATCTCAAGATTTGCTTTCACTAGTGAACCTAAAAATATTCTTTCAAACTTTCTTTTAAGGGCTCATCTCCTCATTATGAAAACTACAGGTTTCGCAACACTCGTTGCATTTATTCTTTAGTGCACCCAAGATCATTTTCTACTGCCACGCAGCATATCTACTACTTAACGAGTACACATTTAACGCTGAATCTTTTTTTTTTGTGCTTGCCAAATCTTTTTTTTATATTTGAGGGCAGACTGGATAACAATAGGTCTCCCTCTTCGCTTCATGTACTCAGCAATCGTTCTCTGTTAAAAAAAAAATAGGGTAACGTGTGTCTACTATTTTTCGCATGAATGGAATTACCGACAGTTCACTGGGTTTACACAACCGGTCCATAACAAACATTACCAAAGCTAGCGAAGTTCATCACGCTACGTGTCTCATTTCTCATAAGCACTGCTTTGCCCCGAAGCACATGTGCCTTTTACAAGTCGACCCTTGGTGTGGGTTAATGAACCAAGATCAAAAGGAACGGGCACAAGGAAAATGGATTTCATAAGAGGAGTGTCTTAGGAGACATTTTTGCAATAAAATCTTCATGTAAATCAAATTATCATAATAAACATAGGCACATATATAAATTTCAACCTCTTTCATTACAGCATGCTTTGCTACTTCTACGTCTTACTCTGGTTATAGTCAGTATTATGTTTAAATATCACTGCATTGCTTGTTCTTTAGAGTAGCCTTCAATTAGGGTATTGAATGGTCGCTAGATTACACTACAAATTTCTGAAGATCTTTACTTGGACTTATTTATGATACAGGGGGCTTGCTGTGTGGTTATTTAGTACCTTTATTCTACTGAAATCAATTCGTCAGCTAACATTCCTCATATACTCTTTACATTGGGCACAGATCGCAGGGAAATAGTTTACTTTCATAGCAATTAATGGCCTCGTGGAGTACTTACGCTACATTATTGATGCTTCATGGTTTGCCTCTATTTGTACTGTATTTCACCTAACTTAGTTTACTACAGCTTATTGTCTCCTTGCGTGAACACATGTGGGTTACCACTTGTTTTTCCATTTAACAGCACGCTTTAACTGAACTTTAAGCTATTTCTTCTACTCCTGTCCACTGTCTGGACTGTTTGACCATGTACCTTTTTTTTTTTTTTTTTTAAGCAGGTAATTTGGGCTTTTACAACAGAACTTCAAGTACTTACATTACTAAAAATAAATCTATAAATCTTCTTGTACCGTGAGAGAAGTGCTTATTTACGCATCCTTCTCCATTTCTCACCTTTACATATTATTTAGCTCCGGGCAATCACCTCGAAAGCACTTTTTTTCTTATTACTAACTTAAAATTAAATTGAAATTATTGGTGCAACCCCTATTTCCTGCTTCAGCTTGTTGAAGAAATATCAGTTCAATGTCCATCACTACAAACAATTTTTCCATACATAGCATTTAATACTTAAAGTTTACATGTAGTAGCCGTTACCATGTAATCAGTGCGCTGTTCAACACAATACTTATTATTAACAGTTCACACAAGGAAATTTCCAGTAAGCAAGAGGCAGGAAACCGAAATAGATTTTATCTGCAGTTGAAGCTGCGTCTGTAAACTAACTCTCTGTTTCAATGGACCAATCGCTCCCGATATGGAGCACCCCTGAATCGGCAATGATAAAACTTTTGAAACAGAAGACACCTGTCTGAAGAGACATGGTGACATGACATTGATGTTTGTTCCTGTATCAACAACGGCTGTGACAGGAATGTTAGTAATAGAAATCTTAATCGAAGCCTGGACCTGTTCATCATAAATGTCGTTAATGTCTTGAGCTTTGTCAGGTGCAAGGTCATCTCGTAAGTCGGTCTCATGGTCGTACCGTATCGCATTAACATACTCAGAATCAGAGGATTCCTTAGTGCCCCCACTCAAAATTCGCAGCGGCCTCTTTGAGGCTGAGAGGCGCTGTCTCTAATTTTCCGCAGGATGTTTAACCTGTTTGTTATTCATGGCCTTAAGTGTTTGTTCCGTTTCATATTGGTGCTGGTTATGTGGTACAAATGCCGGTGTAGAGGGGTAAAATCCACTGGGTGCATTCACTTGTGAATAAAATACTTGAGACGGCTGCTGTCGCCCGATCTTTTGGTTGCCGGCAAAACCATTTCCTTGTGAAGGAAAGTTCGCATATGGTGCCATTTGAAAATTGTTCCGCGGTCCTCTATTCTGTGAAAAGTTGTTCTGATGTGCTGGGTGGCCTCCGCCTGGCCCATGCCACTTACTATATTTCGACCTATAACTTTGATTGTACACTGGCCCATTTGAAAAATTACCAATCGTTTGTGGAGAATTTCCATACTGCTCAGGCGCAGAATTAAAGGGTGGGTTTCCGTACTGATGTTGTACCTGGTGGTTGTAAATTGGGTGGTATCTCTGTGATTACTGTAATTGGTTTTCTGCTTCCCTTTAAAGTTATTGCCGTTTGCGTTTTGATAACCGCTGGCAGGTTGGTAACAGCGGTCGCAGTAGCTCGCTCTCTCCTTGGGCGCATTGTTGTCCGCGTGCGATGCATTCTGCTGGCTGCCAGGGAAGAATTTGCCGCTGCCAACCTTGGAGCGCACATCCTCGCTAATTAAATCCAAGGAATCCAGCGCAGAAAGGAATGCATTCGTGTCTTCTTCGGACACATTTACTAGTTTCTCTCTAATAGACACAGGGAGTTTGCTTTTGAGAATCATAATTACGTCCTTGGAAGAAATCGGAGAATCCCAGAATTTAATTTTTGCTAGATACTTCTCAAAGTATCGCCGGAGACTTCCATGCTTCTCATTGAAAATTTCCGCACCATACACCTCCTTCCTTAATCTTTGCTGTACCCCATTACTCCAAAATTTTGCCAAGAACATTTTCTCAAACTCTTCATAATTCCTACACGTGTCTACCATTTCCGTTCCCCATAATGCTGCATCACCAGAAATAAAGCCAGTGACGAACTGAATACGCTGTCTGTCTGTCCAGCTCCTGGGAAATATGCCGGAAAAATTCTTTAGGAACACGATGGGGTGTATTTCTCGCTTCTGCGGATGAAAAACAGGAAAAGTGCGATGCTTAATCACACTTTCCTCTTGCATTAAACTCACAATTGTGGGCGGATCATTTATTTTCCCTACTCGGGACTCAACATGACTGTCGTTTTGCATGTAATCAGGCGGTGAACGATAAGGAGTTGACTGACATTCGTCAACGTCTAAAGAGTTGTTCCCTATAGTTTGCGTATGTGTGTGCGGATTTTCTACCCAGTTTCTCAGCATTCTGACTTCGTCCACTACTTGCTGCTTCCACTCGGGAAGATCCCGTGTAAGTGTCCTCCGAATCTGTCCCAATTCAGAAACTACTGTGTCTCCCGACTTACCAGGAGCAGCTAAGATTTCATAAGTTACATCCTTGACAGTCTCCCTAAGCTCCTCCCTGACCTTCTTTTCGATAAAAATATCTTTACCCTTTATCCATTCACTGTAGTGTTCCGACAATGCCTCCGCGTGTGCTTTCACGGTGCTCTTAACCTGTTCCTCGATATTGATTGAGTCTATCTGCCTCGACAGATCCTCTACTACACCTTCAATGTCAGATACTGCATTTCTAACTGAGTTTATTTCTTTGGTAGCTGCCTGAATTTTTGTGTTTAATGTTCCAGATACTTCAGCTATTTCACTTTTCACCTGTTTCTGCATTTTCTGAATTTGATCACTGATCTTAGTTTGCACCTCACCCAAATGGGTATTTAATTCAGCCGTAATTTCTTTATGCAGATCTGTTTTGATTGTGCCTAGCTCTGTTTTTAATGATTCGCTTACAGCATCTAGTCGGGCGTTAACAATCTCATTTTGTGTTTTTATAGTCTCATTTTGTGTTTTTATATTCTCATTTACTGCGTCAAACTGTTGTTTCAGCATTTCCATTAACGCACCGAGGTCATTTGTAGCTGCAGCGGGACGAGTTTGGACTTCAGGGTCACTTTCCCCTGATACAGACATGGTTAGTTCAGTTTCCACACGGGAACCTACCATTCGCGATCGTAAAGGGTATGGAATACTATTAACGTCTTCACTCCCGTCTCCTGTTGTCACCTGTCTCTGTTTACTATCTGCCATTTTCGTCAGTAAATCAGGTGCTACGCAAGGCTTTCGTCGTTTGTCAGTGACGTGGTGAGTCCGCTAAGAGCACCGCTCTCGCGTGAGCAACAAATGAAACTCTATCTGGCGAGAAGACAAGATGGAACCTAACCGTTTCAGACAAATGAATGAAGATGCTCTTCACTGCAAATTGCGCACACTATCCACCATGTTGAAAATGCAATACAGGTATACTAACAATGGGGAGAAATAATTTCTATTATCAGACTACGAAGAATTTTACTTTGAAAGATAAAATAAAGCAGATTTTCTATAGCGGGAAGGAGATAGAAAGGATGTGGATCGACTTGGAAAAGCAACGTTGCTACTGAAGCACTACACTGCGTATGCAAAATTCTGACTTACTTTTTGATGGCTTGGTTACCGCTATGTTGTCTCAGCAAATTCGCATCTCTTTTCTTTTCCTTTCTCTCGATAATTAAACTGCGTTATCGACCAGCGTATTTTCTGGCATTCTCACAGAGAGATGATGTGTACATGAAACGACAGAACATATATTAACACAAGCACATAGAAATTTTCCAAGAATTTGAACTAATTTTTGGTCAAGTCCCTGTTCGGGCGCCAAGTGTGATGGTACAAAATAGAAGTGATGTTGCTATTCAATGGAAAGTTGGAAATTGAGATTTAACTAACTGTTTTATCAATCACAATTGGCGTAAGAATCATGGATTGACCATTGTCATAAAATATTGCATTATGAGATGTGAATAGTTTTACTTGCGGTTTCGTGTGGCTTGAGGCAGTCACAACTAGCGTGCTATTGATTAAGAAGTTGCGTTATCGTCTTTCTAATTACTTCATGATCGTAGATACGATCATACCCGGTTGTGAAGTTATTGTTATGACAAAAAAAATTTCCTAAGGGACCGGAAAGATCTTAAGGGCGCAAAAACAACCGTAACATCACACAAAAGAGAAATTCAATATTAAAGCTGATGCAAGAAGACGATAAAACAGTTTTCTTTTTATCAATGTAACACGCACATTGGACTGCTGATCTTGGAGTCTGTAATATTAGCAAATTGCATAATTAAAATGAAAATAATACTGAGGAGATAATAGAAATGAGCACTGCTAAATGATTCAGTATTCCCAGAACAAATATTTATTATAACTAAAACATATATCGTACCTTAAGCTTAATACTACAATGACGGTAGATTTTTATGTCCATATCATGTCCATTGAGCGCTCTTTTATGTAGCCATTGTCCTCTTGAGTCGCTCGTGCTTCGTCACGGTAAGTTACAACAGTCCTTCTTCCTACACTTCACTCAAGACTTAGACGGAACATGTTTTTATTTATTTAGTAAAAATAATTAGATCAGACCGCCACAAATCTGCGTCCGTCTTACTCGAGAAAATCAGAAAAAGTCTTTTTAGCGCTCAAGGCTTCATTTGTTCTCCAGCGAACAAAATAGTGAAGGATCGCATATCCATCCGTACTTTTCTGTTTATATTGCCGCCCAAAGACAACGAATTACATTATCTAGAAAATTCCACCGTCGCCATGCGACGCCTTATTATATATTAATCATTCTTTATAAACAAGTATTTGCCTTCTGCCTGAATTTGCTGTTTTAATTAAGCCAAAAATAGCGAATATCACACACTCCAGGTTCAATGTATTCCTTGGACATACTCATTGACGATGAAACACTGAAATTACATCGGAATTAAATACAAAAGGAACAATACCGCCTTCACTGCAAGATGAGTGAGACTTCTTTGAGTCTGTGCTTTGATCCTTTCCTGTGAGACCAGTATTAGTTTCCGATAAACCACTGCAGGTTCAATGTATTCCATGGACCTTCGCATTGACGATGAAACACAGATATCGCATCGGAATTAAATACAAAAGGCACAATGCCGCCTTAAGTACAAGAATAGAGACTCTTCTAACAGTCGGTGCTTTGAGCATTCCCTGTGAGACCAGTATTAGTTTCTGATACAGCACTGCAGGTTCTATGTATTCCTTGGACATACACATTGAGGTTGAAACACAGAGATCGCATCGGAAATAAATACAAATGGCACAATGCCGCCTTACGTACAAGAATAGAGAGTCTTCTTACAGTCGGTGCTTTGAGCATTCCCTGTGAGACCTGTATTAGTTTCCGATACACCACTCCAGGTTCAATGTTTTCCCTGGACATACTCATTAACGATGAAACACTGAAATTACATCGGAATTAAATACAAAAGGAACAATGCCGATATAACTGCAAGGTGAGTGAGACTTCTTTGAGTCTGTGCTTTGATCCTTTCCTGTGAGACCAGTATTAGTTTCCGATACACAACTGCAGGTTCAATGAATTCCATAGACATACACATTGACGATGAAACACTGAAATTACATCGGAATTAATTACAAAAGTCACAATGCCGCCATAAGTGCAAGAATAGAGACTCTTCTTACAGTCGGTGCTTTGAGCATTCCCTGTGAGACCAGTATTAGTTTCCGATATACCACCGCAGGTTCAATGCATTCCTTGGACATACACATTGACGATGAAACACAGAACTCGCATCGGAATTAAATACAAAAGGCACAGTGCCGCATTTCGTACAAGAACAGAGACTCTACTTACAGTCGGTGCTTTGAGCATTCCCTGTGAGACCAGTATTAGTTTCCGATACACCACTCCAGGTTCAATGTTTTCCCTGGACATACTCATTGACGGTGAAACACTGAAATTACATCGGAATTAATTACAAAAGTCACAATGCCGCCATAAGTGCAAGAATAGAGAATTTTCTTACAGTCGGTGCTTTGAGCATTCCCTGTGAGACCAGTATTAGTTTCCGATACACCACTGCAGGTACAATGTATTGCTTGGACCTTTACATAGACGATGAAACACAGAAATCGCATTGGAATTAAATGCAAAAGGCACAATGCCGCCTTAAGTACAAGAGTAGAGACTCTTCTTACAGTAGGTGCTTTGAGCATTCCCTGTGAGACCAGTATTAGTTTCCGATATACCACCGCAGGTTCAATGCATTCCTTGGACATACACATTGACGATGAAACACAGAACTCGCATAGGAATTAAATACAAAAGGCACAGTGCCGCATTTCGTACAAGAACAGAGACTCTTCTTACAGTCGGTGCTTTGAGCATTCCCTGTGAGACCAGTATTAGTTTCCGATACACCACTCCAGGTTCAATGTTTTCCCTGGACATACTCATTGACGGTGAAACACTGAAATTACATCGGAATTAAATACAAAAGGAACAATGCCGATATAACTGCAAGGTGAGTGAGACTTCTTAGAGTTTGTGCTTTGATCCTTTCCTGTGAGACCAGTATTAGATTCCGATACACCACTGCAGGTTCAATGTATTCCTTGGACCTTCGCATTGACGATGAAACACAGAAATCATATCGGAATGAAATACAAAAGGCACAATGCCGCCTTAAGTACAAGAATAGAGACTCTTCTCACAGTCGGTGTTTGAGCATTCCCTGTGAGACCAGTATTAGTTTCCGATACACCACTGCAGATTCAATGTATTCCTTGGACATACACATTGACGATGAAACACAGATATCACATCCTAATTAAAAACAAAAGGCACAATGCCGCCTTACGTACAACAATAGAGACTCTTCTTACGGTCGGTGCTTTGAGCATTACCTGTGAGACCAGTATTAGTTCCCGACACACCACTCCAGGTTCAATGTATTCCTTGGACATACTCATTGACGATGAAACACTGAAATTACATCGGAATTAAATACAAAAGGAACAATGCCGCCTTAACTGCAAGAATGAGACTTCTTAGAGTCTGTGCTTTGATCCTTTCTACTGTGAGACCAGTATTAGTTTCCGATACACCATTGCAGGTTCAATGTATTCCTTGGACCTTCGCATTGACGATGAAACACAGAAATCGAATCGGAACTAAATACAAAAGGCACAATGGCGCAATAAGTATAAGAATAGAGACTCCTCTTACAGTCGGTGCTTTGAGCATTCCCTCTGAGACCAGTATTAGTTTCCGATACACCACTGCAGGTACAATGTATTCCTTAGACATACACATTGTCGATGAAACACAGAAATCGCATCGGAATTAAATACAAAAGGCACAATGCCACCTTTCGTACAAGAATACAGACTCTTCTTACAGTCGGAGCTTTGAGCATTCCCTGTGAGACCAGTATTAGTTTCCGATACACCACTCCAGGTTTAAAAGTTTTCCCTGGACATACTCATTGACGATGAAACACTGAAATTACATCGGAATTAAATACAAAAGGAACAATGCCGATATAACTGCAAGGTGAGTGAGACTTCTTAGAGTCTGTGCTTTGATCCTTTCCTGTGAGACAAGTATTAGTTTCCGATACACCACTGCAGGTTCAATGTATTCTTTGGACCTTCGCATTGACGATGAAACACAGAAATCATATCGGAATGAAATACAAAAGGCACAATGCAGCCTTAAGTACAAGAATAGAGACTCTCCTTACAGTCGGTGTTTGAGCATTCCCTGTGAGACCAGTATTGGTTTCCGATACACCACTGCAGATTCAATGTATTTCTTGGACATACACATTGACGATGAAACACAGAAATCACATCGGAATTAAATACAAAAGGCACAATGCCGCCTTACGTACAAGAGGAGAGACTCTTCTTACGGTCGGTGCTTTGAGCATTACCTGTGAGACCAGTATTAATTTCCAATACACCACTCCAGGTTCAATGTATTCCTTGGACATACTCATTGACGATGAAACACTGAAATTACATCGGAATTAAATACAAATGGCACAATGTCGCCATAGGTGCAAGAATAGAGACTCCTCTTACAGTCGGTGCTTTGAGCATTCCCGGTGAGACCAGTATTAGTTTCCGATACACCACAGCAGGTACAGTGTATTCCTTGTACCTTCACATCGACGATGAAACACAGAAAACGCATCGGAATTAAATACAAAAGGCACAATGCCGCCTTAAGTACAAGAATAGAGACTCTTCTAACAGTCGGTGCTTTGAGCATTCCCTGTGAGACCAGTATTAGTTTCTGATACACCACTGCAGGTTCAATGTATTCCTTGGACATACACATTGACGATGAAACACAGATATCGCATCGGAATAAATACAAAAGGCACAATGCCGCCTTACGTACAAGAATAGAGACTCTTCTTACAGTCAGGCTTTGAGCATTACTTGTGAGACCAGTATTAGTTTCCGATACACCACTCAAGGTTCAATGTATTCCTTGGACATACTCATTGACGATGAAACACTGAAATTACATCGGAATTAAATACAAAAGGAACAATGCCGCCGTAACTGCAAGATGAGTGAGACTTCTTAGAGTCTGTGCTTTGATCCTTTCTACTGTGAGACCAGTATTAGTTTCCGATACACCACTGCAGGTTCAATGTATTGATTGCACCTTCGCATTGACGATGAAACACAGAAATCGAATCGGAACTAAATACAAAAGGCACAATGCCGCAATAAGTACAAGAATAGAGACTCTTCTTACAGTCGATGTTTTGAGCATTCCCTGTGAGACCAGTATTAGTTTCCGATACACCACTCCAGGTTCAATGTTTTCCCCGGACATACTCATTGACGATGAAACACTGAAATTACATCGGAATTAAATACAAAATGAACAATGCCGATATAACTGCAAGGTGAGTGAGACTTCTTAGAGTCTGTGCTTTGATCCTTTCCTGTGAGACCAGTATTAGTTTCCGATACACCACTGCAGGTTCAATGTATTCTTTGGACCTTCGCATTGACGATGAAAACAGAAATCATATCGGAATGAAATACAAAAGGCACAATGCAGACTTTAGTACAAGAATAGAGACTCTTCTTACAGTCGGTGTTTGAGCATTCCCTGTGAGACCAGTATTAGTTTCCGATACACCACTGCAGATTCAATGTATTCCTTGGACATATACATTGACGATGAAACACAGAAATCACATCGGAATTAAATATAAAAGGCACAATGCCGCCTTACGTACAAGAGGAGAGACTCTTCTTACGGTCGGTGCTTTGAGCAGTTCCTGTGAGACCAGTATTAGTTTCCGATACGCCACTCCAGGTTCAATGTATTCCTTGGACATACGCATTGACGATGAAACACTGAAATTACATTAGAATTAAATACAAAAGAAACAATGCCGCCTTAACTGCAAGATGAGTGAGACTTCTTAGAGTCTGTGCTTTGATCCTTTCTACTGTGAGACCAGTATTAGTTTCCGATACACCACTGCAGGTTCCATGTATTCGTTGGACCTTCGCATTGACGATGAAACACGAAATCGAATCGGAGCTAAATACAAAAGGCACAATGCCGAAATAAGTACAAGAATAGAGACTCTTCTTACAGTCGGTGCTTTGAGCATTCCCCGTGAGACCAGTATTAGTTTCCGAAACACCACTGCAGGTTCAATGTATTCCTTAGACATACACATTGACGATGATACACTGAAATTACATCGGAATTAATTACAAATGGCACAATGCCGCCATAAGTGCAAGAATAGAGACCCCTCTTACAGTCGGTGCTTTGAGCATTCCCTGTGAGACCAGTATTAGTTTCCGATACACCACTGCAGGTTCAATGTATTCCTTAGACATACACATTGCCGAAGAAACACAGAAATCACATCGGAATTACATACAAAAGGCACAATGCCGCCTTAAGTCTTACGTACAAGAATAGAGACTCTTCTTATGGTCCGTGCTTTGAGCATAACCTGTGAGACCAGAATTAGTTTCCGATACACCACTCCAGGTTCAATGTATTCCTTGGACGTACTCATTGACGATGAAACACTGAAATTACATCGGAATTAAATACAAATGGCACAATGTCGCCAAGCGTGCAAAAATAGAGACTCCTCTTACAGTCGGTGCTTTGAGCATTCCCTGTGAGATCAGTATTAGTTTCCGATACATCACAGCAGGTACAATGTATTCCTTGTACCTTCACATTGACGATGAAACACAGAAATCGCATCGGAATTAAATACAAAAGGCACAATACCGCCTTAAGTACAAGATTAGAGACTCTTCTAACAGTCGGTGCTTTGAGCATTCCCTGTGAGACCAGTATTAGTTTCTGATACACCACTGCAGGTTCAATGTATTCCTTGGACATACACATTGACGATGAAACACAGATATCGCATCGGAATTAAATACAAAAGGCACAACGCCGCCTTACGTACAAGAATAGAGACTCTTCTTACAGTCGGTGCTTTGAGCATTACCTGTGAGGCCAGTATTAGTTTCCTATACACCACTCAAGGTTCAATGTATTCCTTGGACATACTCATTGACGATGAAACACTGAAATTACATCGGAATTAAATACAAAAGGAACAATGCCGCCTTAACTGCAAGATGAGTGAGACTTCTTAGAGTCTGTGCTTTGATCCTTTCTACTGTTAGACCAGTATTAGTTTCCGATACACCATTGCAGGTTCAATGTATTCCTTGGACCTTCGCATTGACGATGAAACACAGAAATCGAATCGGAACTAAATACAAAAGGCACAATGGCGCAATAAGTATAAGAATAGAGACTCCTCTTACAGTCGGTGCTTTGAGCATTCCCTCTGAGACCAGTATTAGTTTCCGATACACCACTGCAGGTACAATGTATTCCTTAGACATACACATTGTCGATGAAACACAGAACTCGCATCGGAATTAAATACAAAAGGCACAATGCCACCTTTCGTACAAGAATACAGACTCTTCTTACAGTCGGTGCTTTGAGCATTCCCTGTGAGACCAGTATTAGTTTCCGATACACCACTCCAGGTTTAAAAGTTTTCCCTGGACATACTCATTGACGATGAAACACTGAAATTACATCGGAATTAAATACAAAAGGAACAATGCCGATATAACTGCAAGGTGAGTGAGACTTCTTAGAGTCTGTGCTTTGATCCTTTCCTGTGAGACAAGTATTAGTTTCCGATACACCACTGCAGGTTCAATGTATTCTTTGGACCTTCGCATTGACGATGAAACACAGAAATCATATCGGAATGAAATACAAAAGGCACAATGCAGCCTTAAGTACAAGAATAGAGACTCTCCTTACAGTCGGTGTTTGAGCATTCCCTGTGAGACCAGTATTGGTTTCCGATACACCACTGCAGATTCAATGTATTTCTTGGACATACACATTGACGATGAAACACAGAAATCACATCGGAATTAAATACAAAAGGCACAATGCCGCCTTACGTACAAGAGGAGAGACTCTTCTTACGGTCGGTGCTTTGAGCATTACCTGTGAGACCAGTATTAATTTCCCATACACCACTCCAGGTTCAATGTATTCCTTGGACATACTCATTGACGATGAAACACTGAAATTACATCGGAATTAAATACAAATGGCACAATGTCGCCATAGGTGCAAGAATAGAGACTCCTCTTACAGTCGGTGCTTTGAGCATTCCCGGTGAGACCAGTATTAGTTTCCGATACACCACAGCAGGTACAGTGTATTCCTTGTACCTTCACATCGACGATGAAACACAGAAAACGCATCGGAATTAAATACAAAAGGCACAATGCCGCCTTAAGTACAAGAATAGAGACTCTTCTAACAGTCGGTGCTTTGAGCATTCCCTGTGAGACCAGTATTAGTTTCTGATACACCACTGCAGGTTCAATGTATTCCTTGGACATACACATTGACGATGAAACACAGATATCGCATCGGAATAAATACAAAAGGCACAATGCCGCCTTACGTACAAGAATAGAGACTCTTCTTACAGTCAGGCTTTGAGCATTACTTGTGAGACCAGTATTAGTTTCCGATACACCACTCAAGGTTCAATGTATTCCTTGGACATACTCATTGACGATGAAACACTGAAATTACATCGGAATTAAATACAAAAGGAACAATGTCGATATAACTGCAAGGTGAGTGAGACTTCTTAGAGTCTGTGCTTTGATCCATTCCTGTGAGACAAGTATTAGTTTCCGATACACCACTGCAGGTTCAATGTATTCTTTGGACCTTCGCATTGACGATGAAACACAGAAATCATATCGGAATTAAATACAAAAGGCACAATGCAGCCTTAAGTACAAGAATAGAGACTCTCCTTACAGTCGGTGTTTGAGCATTCCCTGTGAGACCAGTATTGGTTTCCGATACACCACTGCAGATTCAATGTATTTCTTGGACATACACATTGACGATGAAACACAGAAATCACATCGGAATTAAATACAAAAGGCACAATGCCGCCTTACGTACAAGAGGAGAGACTCTTCTTACGGTCGGTGCTTTGAGCATTACCTGTGAGACCAGTATTAATTTCCCATACACCACTCCAGGTTCAATGTATTCCTTGGACATACTCATTGACGATGAAACACTGAAATTACATCGGAATTAAATACAAATGGCACAATGTCGCCATAGGTGCAAGAATAGAGACTCCTCTTACAGTCGGTGCTTTGAGCATTCCCGGTGAGACCAGTATTAGTTTCCGATACACCACAGCAGGTACAGTGTATTCCTTGTACCTTCACATCGACGATGAAACACAGAAAACGCAACGGAATTAAATACAAAAGGCACAATGCCGCCTTAAGTACAAGAATAGAGACTCTTCTAACAGTCGGTGCTTTGAGCATTCCCTGTGAGACCAGTATTAGTTTCTGATACACCACTGCAGGTTCAATGTATTCCTTGGACATACACATTGACGATGAAACACAGATATAGCATCGGAATAAATACAAAAGGCACAATGCCGCCTTACGTACAAGAATAGAGACTCTTCTTACAGTCAGGCTTTGAGCATTACTTGTGAGACCAGTATTAGTTTCCGATACACCACTCAAGGTTCAATGTATTCCTTGGACATACTCATTGTCGATGAAACACTGAAATTACATCGGAATTAAATACAAAAGGAACAATGCCGCCGTAACTGCAAGATGAGTGAGACTTCTTAGAGTCTGTGCTTTGATCCTTTCTACTGTGAGACCAGTATTAGTTTCCGATACACCACTGCAGGTTCAATGTATTCCTTGGACCTTCGCATTGACGATGAAACACAGAAATCGAATCGGAACTAAATACAAAAGGCACAATGCCGCAATAAGTACAAGAATAGAGACTCTTCTTACAGTTGGTGTTTTGAGCATTCCCTGTGAGACCAGTATTAGTTTCCGATACACCACTCCAGGTTCAATGTTTTCCCCGGACATACTCATTGACGATGAAACACTGAAATTACATCGGAATTAAATACAAAATGAACAATGCCGATATAACTGCAAGGTGAGTGAGACTTCTTAGAGTCTGTGCTTTGATCCTTTCCTGTGAGACCAGTATTAGTTTCCGATACACCACTGCAGGTTCAATGTATTCTTTGGACCTTCGCATTGACGATGAAAACAGAAATCATATCGGAATGAAATACAAAAGGCACAATGCAGACTTTAGTACAAGAATAGAGACTCTTCTTACAGTCGGTGTTTGAGCATTCCCTGTGAGACCAGTATTAGTTTCCGATACACCACTGCAGATTCAATGTATTCCTTGGACATATACATTGACGATGAAACACAGAAATCACATCGGAATTAAATATAAAAGGCACAATGCCGCCTTACGTACAAGAGGAGAGACTCTTCTTACGGTCGGTGCTTTGAGCAGTACCTGTGAGACCAGTATTAGTTTCCGATACGCCACTCCAGGTTCAATGTATTCCTTGGACATACGCATTGACGATGAAACACTGAAATTACATTAGAATTAAATACAAAAGAAACAATGCCGCCTTAACTGCAAGATGAGTGAGACTTCTTAGAGTCTGTGCTTTGATCCTTTCTACTGTGAGACCAGTATTAGTTTCCGATAAACCACTGCAGGTTCCATGTATTCGTTGGACCTTCGCATTGACGATGAAACACGAAATCGAATCGGAGCTAAATACAAAAGGCACAATGCCGAAATAAGTACAAGAATAGAGACTCTTCTTACAGTCGGTGCTTTGAGCATTCCCCGTGAGACCAGTATTAGTTTCCAATACACCACTGCAGGTTCAATGTATTCCTTAGACATACACATTGACGATGATACACTGAAATTACATCGGAATTAATTACAAATGGCACAATGCCGCAATAAGTGCAAGAATAGAGACCCCTCTTACAGTCGGTGCTTTGAGCATTCCCTGTGAGACCAGTATTAGTTTCCGATACACCACTGCAGGTTCAATGTATTCCTTAGACATACACATTGCCGAAGAAACACAGAAATCACATCGGAATTACATACAAAAGGCACAATGCCGCCTTAAGTCTTACGTACAAGAATAGAGACTCTTCTTATGGTCCGTGCTTTGAGCATAACCTGTGAGACCAGAATTAGTTTCCGATACACCACTCCAGGTTCAATGTGTTCCTTGGACATACTCATTGACGATGAAACACTGAAATTACATCGGAATTAAATACAAATGGCACAATGTCGCCAAGGGTGCAAAAATAGAGACTCCTCTTACAGTCGGTGCTTTGAGCATTCCCTGTGAGATCAGTATTAGTTTCCGATACATCACAGCAGGTACAATGTATTCCTTGTACCTTCACATTGACGATGAAACACAGAAATCGCATCGGAATTAAATACAAAAGGCACAATACCGCCTTAAGTACAAGATTAGAGACTCTTCTAACAGTCGGTGCTTTGAGCATTCCCTGTGAGACCAGTATTAGTTTCTGATACACCACTGCAGGTTCAATGTATTCCTTGGACATACACATTGACGATGAAACACAGATATCGCATCGGAATTAAATACAAAAGGCACAATGCCGCCTTACGTACAAGAATAGAGACTCTTCTTACAGTCGGTGCTTTGAGCATTACCTGTGAGGCCAGTATTAGTTTCCGATACACCACTCAAGGTTCAATGTATTCCTTGGACATACTCATTGGCGATGAAACACTGAAATTACATCGGAATTAAATACAAACGGAACAATACTGCCTTAACAGCAAGATGAGTGAGACTTCTTTGAGTCTGTGCTTTGATCCTTTCCTGTGAGACCAGTATTAGTTTCCGATACACCAATGCAGGTTCAATGTATTCCACGGACCTTCGCATTGACGAAGAAACACAGAAATCGCATCGGAACTGAATACAAAATGCACAATGCCGCAATAAGTACAAGAATAGAGACTCTTCTTGCAGTCGGTGCTTTGAGCATTCCCTGTGAGACCAGTATTAGTATCCGATACACTACTGCAGGTTCAATGAATTCCTTAGACATACACATTGACAATGAAACACTGAAATTACATCGTTATTAAATACAAAAGGCACAATGCCGCCCTAAGTACAAGAATAGAGACTCTTCTTACAGTCGGTACTTTGAACATTCCCAGTGAGACCAGTATTAGTTTCCGATACACCACCGCAGGTTCAATGCATTCCTTGGACATACACATTGACGATGAAACACAGAACTCGCATCGGAATTAAATACAAAATGCACAATGCCGCCTTTCGTACAAGAATAGAGACTCTTCTTATAGTCGGTGCTTTGAGCATTCCCTGTGAGACCAGTATTAGTTTCCGATACCCCACTTCAGGTTCAATGTTTTCCCTGGACATACTCATTGACGATGAAACACTGAAATTACATCGGAATAAAATACAAAAGGAACAATGCCGATATAACTGCAAGGTGAGTGAGACTTCTTAGAGTCTGTGCTTTGATCCTTTCCTGTGAGACCAGTGTTAGTTTCCGATACACCACTGCAGGTTCAATGTATTCCTTGGACCTTCGCATTGACGATGAAACCCAGAAATCATATCGGAATGAAATACAAAAGGCACAATGCCGCCTTAAGTACAAGAATAGAGACTCTTCTTACAGTCGGTGTTTGAGCATTCCCTGTGAGACCAGTATTAGTTTCCGATACACCACTTCACATTCAATGTATTCCTTGGACATACACATTGACGATGAAACACAGAAATCACATCGGAATTAAATACAAAAGGCACAATGCCGCCTTACGTACAAGAATAGAGACTCTTCTTACGGTCGGTGCTTTGAGCATTACCTGTGAGACCAGTATTAGTTTCCGATACACCACACCAGGTTCAATGTATTCCTTGGACATACTCATTGACGATGAAACTCTGAAATTACATCGGAATTAAATACAAAAGGAACAATGCCGCCTTAACTGCAAGATGAGTGAGACTTCATAGAGTCTGTGCTTTGATCCTTTCCTGTAAGACCAGTATTAGTTTCCGATACACCACTGCAGGTTCAATGTATTCCTTGGACCTTCGCATTGACGATGAAACACAGAAATCGCATCGGAACTAAATACAAAAGCACAATGCCGCAATAAGTACAAGAACGGGGACTCTTCTTACAGTTGGTGCTTTGAGCATTCCCTTTGGGACCAGTATTAGTTTCCGATATTCCACTGCAGGTTCAATGTATTCCTTAGACATACACATTGACGATGAAACACTGATATTACATCGGAATTAAATACAAAAGGCAAAGTGCCGCCATACGTGCGAGAATAGAGAATCTTCTTCCAGTCGGTGCTTTCACCATTGCCTGTGAGACCAGTATTAGTTTCCGATACACCACTCCAGGTTCAATGTATTCCTTGGACATACTCATTGACGATGAAACACTGAAATTACATCGGAATTAAATACAAATGGCACAATGTCGCCAAGGGTGCAAAAATAGAGACTCCTCTTACAGTCGGTGCTTTGAGCATTCCCTGTGAGATCAGTATTAGTTTCCGATACACCACAGCAGGTACAATGTATTCCCTGTACCTTCACATTGACGATGAAACACAGAAATCGCATCGGAATTAAATACAAAAGGCACAATGCCGCCTTAAGTACAAGAATAGAGACTCTTCTTACAGTCGGTGCTTTGAGCATTACCTGTGAGACCAGTATTAGTTTCCGATACACCACTCAAGGTTCAATGTATTCCTTGGACATACTCATTGACGATGAAACACCGAAATTACATCGGAATTAAATACAAACGGAACAATACTGCCTTAACAGCAAGATGAGTGAGACTTCTTTGAGTCTGTGCTTTGATCCTTTCCTGTGAGACCAGTATTAGTTTCCGATACACCAATGCAGGTTCAATGTATTCCACGGAACTTCGCATTGACGATGAAACACAGAAATCGCATCGGAACTGAATACAAAATGCACAATGCCGCAATAAGTACAAGAATAGAGACTCTTCTTACAGTCGGTGCTTTGAGCATTCCCTGTGAGACCAGTATTAGTTTCCGATACACCACTGCAGGTTCAATGAATTCCTTAGACATACACATTGACGATGAAACACTGAAATTACATCGGAATTAAATACAAAAGGCACAATGCCGCCTTAAGAACAAGAATAGAGACTATTCTTACAGTCGGTGCTTTGGGCATTCCCTGTGAGACCAGTATTAGTTTCCGATACACCACCGCAGGTTCAATGCATTCCTTGGACATACACATTGACGATGAAACACAGAACTCGCATCGGAATTAAATACAAAAGGCACATTGCCGCCTTTCGTACAAGAAAAGAGACTCTTCTTACTGTCGGTGCTTTGAGCATTCCCTGTGAGACCAGTATTAGTTTCCGATACACCACTCCAGGTTCAATGTTTTCCCTGGACATACTCATTGGCGATGAAACACTGAAATTACATCGGAATTAAATACAAAAGGAACAATGCCGATATAACTGCAAGGTGAGTGAGACTTCTTAGAGTCTGTGCTTTGATCCTTTCCTGTGAGACCAGTGTTAGTTTCCGATACACCACTGCAGGTTCAATGTATTCCTTGGACCTTCGCATTGACGATGAAACCCAGAAATCATATCGGAATGAAATACAAAAGGCACAATGCCACCTTAAGTACAAGAATAGAGACTCTTCTTACAGTCGGTGTTTGAGCATTCCCTGTGAGACCAGTATTAGTTTCCGATACACCACTGCACATTCAATGCATTCCTTGGACATACACAATGAAGATGAAACACAGAAATCACATCGGAATTAAATACAAAAGGCACAATGCCGCCTTACGTACAAGAATAGAGACTCTTCTTACGGTTGGTGCTTTGAGCATTACCTGTGAGACCAGTATTAGTTTCCGATACACCACACCAGGTTCAATGTATTCCTTGGACATACTCATTGACGATGAAACACTGAAATTACATCGGAATTAAATACAAAAGGAACAATGCCGCCTTAACTGCAAGATGAGTGAGACTTCATAGAGTCTGTGCTTTGATCCTTTCCTGTGAGACCAGTATTAGTTTCCGATACACCACTGCAGGTTCAATGTATTCCTTGGACCTTCGCATTGACGATGAAACACAGAAATCGCATCGGAACTAAATACAAAATGCACAATGCCGCAATAAGTACAAGAATAGAGACTCTTCTTGCAGTCGGTGTTTTGAGCATTCCCTGTGAGACCAGTATTAGTATCCGATACACTACTGCAGGTTCAATGAATTCCTTAGACATACACATTGACAATGAAACACTGAAATTACATCGTTATTAAATACAAAAGGCACAATGCCGCCCTAAGTACAAGAATAGAGACTCTTCTTACAGTCGGTACTTTGAACATTCCCAGTGAGACCAGTATTAGTTTCCGATACACCACCGCAGGTTCAATGCATTCCTTGGACATACACATTGACGATGAAACACAGAACTCGCATCGGAAATAAATACAAAAGGCACAATGCCGCCTTTCGTACAAGAATAGAGACTCTTCTTATAGTCGGTGCTTTGAGCATTCCCTGTGAGACCAGTATTAGTTTCCGATACCCCACTCCAGGTTCAATGTTTTCCCTGGACATACTCATTGACGATGAAACACTGAAATTACATCGGAATAAAATACAAAAGGAACAATGCCGATATAACTGCAAGGTGAGTGAGACTTCTTAGAGTCTGTGCTTTGATCCTTTCCTGTGAGACCAGTGTTAGTTTCCGATACACCACTGCAGGTTCAATGTATTCCTTGGACCTTCGCATTGACGATGAAACCCAGAAATCATATCGGAATGAAATACAAAAGGCACAATGCCGCCTTAAGTACAAGAATAGAGACTCTTCTTACAGTCGGTGTTTGAGCATTCCCTGTGAGACCAGTATTAGTTTCCGATACACCACTTCACATTCAATGTATTCCTTGGACATACACATTGACGATGAAACACAGAAATCACATCGGAATTAAATACAAAAGGCACAATGCCGCCTTACGTACAAGAATAGAGACTCTTCTTACGGTCGGTGCTTTGAGCATTACCTGTGAGACCAGTATTAGTTTCCGATACACCACACCAGGTTCAATGTATTCCTTGGACATACTCATTGACGATGAAACTCTGAAATTACATCGGAATTAAATACAAAAGGAACAATGCCGCCTTAACTGCAAGATGAGTGAGACTTCATAGAGTCTGTGCTTTGATCCTTTCCTGTAAGACCAGTATTAGTTTCCGATACACCACTGCAGGTTCAATCTATTCCTTGGACCTTCGCATTGACGATGAAACACAGAAATCGCATCGGAACTAAATACAAAAGCACAATGCCGCAATAAGTACAAGAATGGGGACTCTTCTTACAGTTGGTGCTTTGAGCATTCCCTTTGGGACCAGTATTAGTTTCCGATATTCCACTGCAGGTTCAATGTATTCCTTAGACATACACATTGACGATGAAACACTGATATTACATCGGAATTAAATACAAAAGGCAAAGTGCCGCCATACGTGCGAGAATAGAGAATCTTCTTCCAGTCGGTGCTTTCACCATTGCCTGTGAGACCAGTATTAGTTTCCGATACACCACTCCAGGTTCAATGTATTCCTTGGACATACTCATTGACGATGAAACACTGAAATTACATCGGAATTAAATACAAATGGCACAATGTCGCCAAGGGTGCAAAAATAGAGACTCCTCTTACAGTCGGTGCTTTGAGCATTCCCTGTGAGATCAGTATTAGTTTCCGATACACCACAGCAGGTACAATGTATTCCCTGTACCTTCACATTGACGATGAAACACAGAAATCGCATCGGAATTAAATACAAAAGGCACAATGCCGCCTTAAGTACAAGAATAGAGACTCTTCTTACAGTCGGTGCTTTGAGCATTACCTGTGAGACCAGTATTAGTTTCCGATACACCACTCAAGGTTCAATGTATTCCTTGGACATACTCATTGACGATGAAACACCGAAATTACATCGGAATTAAATACAAACGGAACAATACTGCCTTAACAGCAAGATGAGTGAGACTTCTTTGAGTCTGTGCTTTGATCCTTTCCTGTGAGACCAGTATTAGTTTCCGATACACCAATGCAGGTTCAATGTATTCCACGGAACTTCGCATTGACGATGAAACACAGAAATCGCATCGGAACTGAATACAAAATGCACAATGCCGCAATAAGTACAAGAATAGAGACTCTTCTTACAGTCGGTGCTTTGAGCATTCCCTGTGAGACCAGTATTAGTTTCCGATACACCACTGCAGGTTCAATGAATTCCTTAGACATACACATTGACGATGAAACACTGAAATTACATCGGAATTAAATACAAAAGGCACAATGCCGCCTTAAGTACAAGAATAGAGACTCTTCTTACAGTCGGTGCTTTGGGCATTCCCTGTGAGACCAGTATTAGTTTCCGATACACCACCGCAGGTTCAATGCATTCCTTGGACATACACATTGACGATGAAACACAGAACTCGCATCGGAATTAAATACAAAAGGCACATTGCCGCCTTTCGTACAAGAATAGAGACTCTTCTTACTGTCGGTGCTTTGAGCATTCCCTGTGAGACCAGTATTAGTTTCCGATACACCACTCCAGGTTCAATGTTTTCCCTGGACATACTCATTGACGATGAAACACTGAAATTACATCGGAATTAAATACAAAAGGAACAATGCCGATATAACTGCAAGGTGAGTGAGACTTCTTAGAGTCTGTGCTTTGATCCTTTCCTGTGAGACCAGTGTTAGTTTCCGATACACCACTGCAGGTTCAATGTATTCCTTGGACCTTCGCATTGACGATGAAACCCAGAAATCATATCGGAATGAAATACAAAAGGCACAATGCCACCTTAAGTACAAGAATAGAGACTCTTCTTACAGTCGGTGTTTGAGCATTCCCTGTGAGACCAGTATTAGTTTCCGATACACCACTGCACATTCAATGCATTCCTTGGACATACACAATGACGATGAAACACAGAAATCACATCGGAATTAAATACAAAAGGCACAATGCCGCCTTACGTACAAGAATAGAGACTCTTCTTACGGTTGGTGCTTTGAGCATTACCTGTGAGACCAGTATTAGTTTCCGATACACCACACCAGGTTCAATGTATTCCTTGGACATACTCATTGACGATGAAACACTGAAATTACATCGGAATTAAATACAAAAGGAAAAATGCCGCCTTAACTGCAAGATGAGTGAGACTTCATAGAGTCTGTGCTTTGATCCTTTCCTGTGAGACCAGTATTAGTTTCCGATACACCACTGCAGGTTCAATGTATTCCTTGGACCTTCGCATTGACGATGAAACACAGAAATCGCATCGGAACTAAATACAAAAGCACAATGCCGCAATAAGTACAAGAATAGGGACTCTTCTTACAGTTGGTGCTTTGAGCTTTCCCTTTGGGACCAGTATTAGTTTCCGATATTCCACTGCAGGTTCAATGTATTCCTTAGACATACACATTGACGATGAAACACTGATATTACATCGGAATTAAATACAAAAGGCAAAATGCCGCCATACGTGCGAGAATAGAGAATCTTCTTCCAGTCGGCGCTTTGACCATTCCCTGTGAGACCAGTATTAGTTTCCGATACACCACAGCAGGTACAATGTATTCCTTGGACCTTCACATTGACGATGAAACACACACATCGCATCGGAATTAAATACAAAAGGCACAATGCCGCTTTAAGTACAAGAATAGAGACCCTTCCTACAGTAGGTGCTTTGAGCATTCCCTGTGAGACCAGTATTAGTTTCCGATACACCACTGCAGGTTCAATGTATTCCTTGGACATACACATTGACGATGAAACACAGAAATCGCATCGGAATTAAATACAAAACGCACAATGCCGCATTACGTACAAGCATAGAGACTCTTCTTACAGTCGGTGCTTTGAGCATTCCCTGTCAGACCAGTATTAGTTTCCGATACACCACTCCAAGTTCAATGTATTCCTTGGACATACTCATTGACGATGAAACACTGAAATTACATCGCTATTAAATACAAAAGGAACAATGCCGCCTTAACTGAAAGATGAGTGAGACATCTTAGCGTCTGTGATTTGATATTCTCCTGTGAGACCAGTATTAGTTTCCGATACACCACTGCAGGTTCAATGTATTCCTTGGACCTTCGCATTGACGATGAAACACAGAAATCGCATCGGAACTAAATACAAAAGGCACAATGCCGCAATAAGTACAAGAATAGAGACTCTTCTTACAGTCGGTGCTTTGAGCATTCCCTGCGAGACCAGTATTAGATTCCGATACACCACTGCAGGTACAATGTATTCCTTGGACCTTCACATTGACGATGAAACACAGAAATCGCATCGGAATTAAATACAAAAGGCACAATGCCGCTTCAGTACATGAATAGAGACTCTTCTTACAGTCGGTGCTTTGAGCATTTCCTGTGAGACCAGTATTAGTTTCCGATGCACCACTGCAGGTTCAATGTATTCCTTGGACCTTTGCATTGACGATGAAACACAGAAATCGCATCGGAACTAAATACAAAAGACACAATGCCGCAATAAGTACAAGAATAGAGACTCTTCTTACTGTCGGTGCTTTGAGCATTCCCTGTGAGACCAGTATTAGTTTCCGATACACCACTGCAGGTTCAATGAATTCCTTAGACATACACATTGACGATGAAACACTGAAATTACATCGGAATTAAATACAAAAGGCACAATGCTGCCATAAGTGCAAGAATAGAGACTCTTCTTACAGTCGGGGCTTTCAGCTTTCCCAGTGAGACCAGTATTAATATCCGATACACCACTGCAGGTTCAATGTATTCCTTAGACATACACATGTTCGAAGAAACACTGAAATTACATCGGAATTAAATACAAAAATCACAATGCCGCCATAAGTGCAAGAATAGGGACTCTTCTTACAGTCGGTGCTTTGAGCATTCCCTGTCAGATCAGCATTAGTTTCCGCTACACCACTGCAGGTACAATGTATTCCTTGGACCTTCACATTGACGATGACACACAGAAATCGCATCGGAATTAAATACAAAAGGCACAATGCCGCCTTAAGTACAAGAATAGAGACTCTTCTTACAGTCGGTGCTTTGAGCATTCCCTGTGAGACCAGTATTAGTTTCCGATACACCACCGCAGGTTCAATGCATTCCTTGGACCTTCACATTGACGATGACACACAGAAATCGCATCGGAATTAAATACAAAAGGAACAATGCCACCTTAACTGCAAGATGAGTGAGACTTCATAGAGTCTGTGCTTTGATCCTTTCCTGTGAGACCAGTATTAGTTTCCGATACACCACTGCAGGTTCAATGTATTCCTTGGACCTTCGCATTGACGATGAAACACAGAAATCGCATCGGAACTAAATACAAAAGCACAATGCCGCAATAAGTACAAGAATAGGGACTCTTCTTACAGTTGGTACTTTGAGCATTTCCTTTGGGACCAGTATTAGTTTCCGATACACCACTGCAGGTTCAATGTATTCCTTAGACATACACATTGACGATGAAACACTGATATTACATCGGAATTAAATACAAAAGGCAAAATGCCGCCATACGTGCAAGAATAGAGAATCTTCTTCAGTCGGTGCTTTGAGCATTCCCTGTGAGACCAGTATTAGTTTCCGATAGACCACAGCAGGTACAATGTATTCCTTGGACCTTCACATTGACGATGAAACACACACATCGCATCGGAATTAAATACAAAAGTCACAATGCCGCCTTAAGTACAAGAATAGAGACCCTTCCTACAGTCGGTGCTTTGAGCATTCCCTGTGAGACCAGTATTAGATTCCGATACACCACTGCAGGTTCAATGTATTCCTTGGACATACACATTGACGATGAAACAAAGAAATCGCATCGGAATTAAATACAAAACGCACAATGCCGCTTCAGTACATGAATAGAGACTTTTCTTACAGTCGGTGCTTTGAGCATTTCCTGTGAGACCAGTATTAGTTTCCGATACACCACTGCAGGTTCAATGTATTCCTTGGACCTTCGCATTGACGATGAAACACAGAAATCGCATCGGAACTAAATGCAAAAGGCACAATGCCGCAATAAGTACAAGAATAGAGACTCCTTTTACAGTCGGTGATCTGAGCATTCCCTGCGAGATTAGTATTAGTTTCCGATACACCACTGCAGGTTCAATGTATTCCTTAGACATACACATTGACGATGAAACACAGAAATTGCTCCGGAATTTAATACAAATGGCACAATGCCGCCTTAAGTACAAGAATAGAGACTCTTCTTACAGTCGGTGCTTTGAGCATTCCCTGTGAGACCGGTATTACTTTCCGATACACCACTCCAGGTTCAATGTATTCCTTGGACATACTCATTGACGATGTAACGCCGAAATTACATCGGAATTAAATACAAAAGGAACAATGCCGCATTCACTGCAAGATGAGTGAGACTTCTTAGAGTCTGTGCTTTGATCCTTTCCTGTGAGACCAGTATTAGTTTCCGATACACCACTGCAGGTTAAATGTATTTCTTAGACATACACATTGACGATGCAACACTGAAATTACTTCGGAATTAAATACAAAAGGCAAAATGCCGCCATAAGTGCACGAATAGAGACCCTTCTTCCAGTCGGTGCTTTGAGCATTCCCTGCGAGACCAGTATTAGTTTCCGATACACCACTGCAGGTACAATGTATTCCTTGGACCTTCGCATTGACGATGAAACACAGAAATCGCATCGGAATTAAATACAAGAAGCACAATGCCGCCATAAGTACAAGAATAGAGACCCTTCTTACAGTCGGGGCTTTGAGCATTCCTTGTGAGACCAGTATTAGTTTCCGATACACCACTGCAGTTTCAGTGTATTCCTTGGACCTTCACATTGAGGATGAAGCACATAAATCGCATCGGAATGAAATACAATAGGAACAATGCCGCCTTAAGTACAAGAATAGAGACTTTTCTTACAGTCGGTGCTTGGAGCATTCCCTGTGAGACCAGTATTAGATTCCGATACACCATTGCCGGTTCAATGTATTCCTTGGATGTCACATTGACGATGAGACACTGAAATTACACCGGAATTAAATACAAAAGGCACAAAGCCGTCTTAAGTACAAGAATAGAGACTCTTCTTACAGTCGGTGCTTTGAGCATTCCCTGTGAGACCAGTATCAGTTTCCGATACACCACTGCAGGTTCAATGTATTCCTCGGACATACACATGGACGATGAAATACTGATATCACATCGGAATTAAATACAAAAGGCACAATGCCGCCATAAATGCAAGAAGAGTGAGACTTCTTAGAGTCTGTGTTTTGATCCATTCCTGTGCGACCTGTATTAGATTTCGATACGCCACTGCAGGTTCAATGTATTCCTTGGACCTTCACATTGACGATGAAACACAGAAATCGCATCGGAATCAAATACAAAAGGCACAATGCAGCCTTAAGTACAAGAATAGAGACTCTTCTTACAGTCGGTGCTTTGAGCATTCCCTGTGAGACCAGTATTAGTTTCCGCTACACCTCTGCAGGTTCAGTTTATTCCTTGGACCTTCACATTGACGTTGAAACACAGAAATGGCATCGGAATTAAATACAAAAGGAACAATGCCGCCTAAAGTACAAGAAGAGAGACTCTTCTTACAATCGGTGCATTGAGCATTCCCTGTGAGACCAGTATTAGTTTCCGATACACCACTGCAGGTTCAATGTATTCCTAGGACCTTCACATTGACGATGAAACACAGATATCGCATCGGAATTAAATACAAAACGCACAATGCCGCCATAAGTACAGGAATAGAGACTCTTCTAACAGTCGGTGCTTTGAGCATTCCCTGTGAGACCAGTATTAGTTTCCGACACACCACTGCCGGTTCAATGTATTCCTTGGACCTTGAAATTGACGATGATACACAGAAATCGCATCGGAAGCAAATACAAAAGGCACAATGCCGCCTTAAGTACAAGAATAGAGACTCTTCTTACAGTCGGTGATTTGAGCAATCCCTGTGAGACCAGTATTAGTTTCCGCTACACCTCTGCAGGTTCAATGTATTCCTTGGACCTTTACATTGACGATGAAACGCAGAAATCGCATCGGAATTAAATACAAAATGTACAATGCCGCCTTAAGTACAAGAATAGAGACTCTTCTTACAGTCGGTGCTTTGAGCATTCCCTGTGAGAGAAGTATTAGTTTCCGATACGCCACTGCAGGTTCAATGTATTCCTTGAACCTTCAAATTTGACGATAATACACAGATATCGCATCGGAATTAAATACAAAAGGCACAATGCCGCCTTAAGTACAAGAATAGACACTCTTCTTACAGTCGGTGCTTTGAGCATTCCCTGTGAGACCAGTATTAGTTTCAGATACACCACTGCAGGTTCAATGTATTCCTTGGACCTTCACATTGACGATGAAACACAGAAATGGCATCGGAATTAAATACAAAAGACACAATGCCGCCTTAAGTACAAGAATAGAGACTCTTCTTACAGTCGGTGCTTTGAGCATTCCCTGTGAGACCAGTATTAGTTTCCGCTACACCTCCGCAGGTTCAGTTTATTCCTTGGACCTTCACATTGACGATGAAACACAGAAATGGCATCGGAATTAAATACAAAAGGCAAAATGCCGCCTTACGTACAAGAATAGAGACTCTTCTCACAGTCGGTGCTTTGAGCATTCCCTGTGAGACCAGTATTAGTTTCCGATACACCACTGCAGGTTCAATGTATTCCTTGGACCTTCACATTGACGATGAAACACAGAAATCGCATCGGAATTAAATCCAAAACGCTCAATGCCGCCTTATGTACAAGAATACAGACTCTACTTACAGTCGGTGCTTTGAGCATTCCCTGTGAGACCAGTATTAGTTTCCGATACACCACTGCAGGTTCAATGTATTCCTTGGAGCTTCACATTGACGATGAAACACAGAAATCGCATCGGAATGAAATACAAAAGGCACAATGCCGCCTTAAGTACAAAAATAGAGACTCTTCTTACAGTCGGTTCTTTGAGCATTCCCTGTGAGACCAGTAATAGTATCCGATACACCACTGCAGGTTCAATCTATTCCTTGGACATACACATTGACGATGAAACACTGAAATTACATCGGAATTAAATACAAGAGGGACAATGCCGCCTTAAGTACAAGAACAGAGACTCTTCCTACCGTCGGTGCTTTGAGCATTCCCAGTGAGACCAGTATTAGCTTCCGATACACCACTGGAGGTTCAATGAATTCCTTGGACATTCACATTGACGATGAAACACTGAAATTACATCGGAATTAAATACAAAATTCACAATGCCGCCATAAGTACAAGAATAGAGACTGTTCTTACCGTCGGTGCTTTGAGCATTCCCTGTGAGACCAGTATTAGTTTCCGCTACACCTCTGCAGGTTCACTTTATTCCTTGGACCTTCACATTGACGATGAAACACAGAAATGGCATCGGGATTATATACAAAAGGCACAATGCCGCCTTAAGTACAAGATTAGAGACTCTTCTTACAGTCGGAGCTTTGAGCATTCCCTGTGAGACCAGTATTAGTTTCCGATACACCACTGCAGGTTCAATGTATTCCTTGGAACCTCACATTGACGATGAAACACAGAAATCGCATCGGAATTAAATACAAAAGGCACAATGCGCCTTATGTACAAGAATAGAGACTCTTCTTACAGTCGGTGCTTTGAGCATTCCCTGTGAGACCAGTATTAGTTTCCGCTACACCTCTGCAGGTTCAGTTTATTCCTTGGACCTTCACATCGACGATGAAACACAGAAATGGCATCGGAATTAAATACAAAAGGCACAAATCGCCTTAAGTACAAGAATAGAGACTCTTCTTACAGTCGGTGCTATGAGCATTCCCTGTGAGACCAGTATTAGGTACCGCTACACCTCTGCAGGTTCAGTTTATTCGTTGGACCTTCACATTGACGATGAAACATAGAAATGGCGTCGGAATTAAATACAAAAGGCACAATGCAACCTTAAGTACAAGAATAGAGACTCTTCTAACAGTCGGTGCTTTGAGCATTCCCTGTAAGACCAGTATTAGTTTCCGATACACCACTGCAGATTCAGTTTATTCCTTGGACCTTCACATTGACGATGAAACACAGTAATGGCATCGGAATTAAATACAAAAGGCACAATGCCGCCTTAAGTACAAGAATAGAGACACTTCTTACAGTCGGTGCTTTGAGCATTCCCTGTGAGACCAGTATTAGCTTCCGATACACCACTGGAGGTTCAATGAATTCCTTGGACATTCACATTGACGATGAGACACTGAAATTACATCGGAATTAAATACAAAAGGCACAATGCCGCCTTAAGTACAAGAATAGAGACTCTTCTCACAGTCGGTGCTTTGAGCATTCAATGTGAGACCAGTATTAGTTTCCGATACACAACTGCAGGTTCAATGTATTCCTCGGACATACACATTGACGATGAAATACTGATATCACATCGGAATTAAATACAAAAGGCACAATGCCGCCATAAGTGCAAGAAGAGTGAGACTTCTTAGAGTCTGTGTTTTGATCCTTTCCTGTGCGACCTGTATTAGTTTTCGATACGCCACTGCAGGTTCAATGTATTCCTTGGACCTTCACATTGACGATGAAACACTGAAATGGCATCGGAATTAAATACAAAAGACACAATACCGCCTTAAGTACAAGAATAGAGACTCTTCTTACAGTCGGTGCTTTGAGCATTCCCTGTGAGACCAGTATTAGTTTCCGCTACACCTCCGCAGGTTCAGTTTATTCCTTGGACCTTCACATTGACGATGAAACACAGAAATGGCATCGGAATTAAATACAATAGGCAAAATGCCGCCTTAAGAACAAGAATAGAGACTCTTCTCACAGTCGGTGCTTTGAGCACTCCCTGTGAGAGCAGTATTAGTTTCCGATACACCACTGCAGGTTCAATGTATTCCTTGGACCTTCACATTGACGATGAAACACAGAAATCGCATCGGAAGCAAATACAAAAGGCACAATGCCGAGTTAAGTACAAGAATAGCGACTCTTCTTACAGTCGGTGCTTCGAGCATTCCCTGTGAGACCAGTAATAGTATTCGATACACCACTGCAGGTTCAATCTATTCCTTGGACATACACATTGACGATGAAACACTGAAATTACATCGGAATGAAATACAAAAGGGACAATGCCGCCTTAAGTACAAGAATAGACACTCTTCTTACAGTCGGTGCTTTGAGCATTCCCTGTGAGACCAGTATTAGTTTCCGATACACCACTGCAGGTTCAATGTATTCCTTGGACCTTCACATTGAAGATGAAACACAGAAATGGCATCGGAATTAAATACAAAAGACACAATGCCGCCTTAAGTACAAGAATAGAGACTCTTCTTACAGTCGGTGCTTTGAGCATTCCCTGTGCGACCAGTATTAGTTTCCGCTACACCTCCGCAGGTTCAGTTTATTCCTTGGACCTTCACATTGACGATGAAACACAGAAATGGCATCGGAATTAAATACAAAAGGCAAAATGCGGCCTTAAGTACAAGAATAGAGACTCTTCTCACAGTCGGTGCTTTGAGCATTCCCTGTGAGACCAGTATTAGTTTCCGCTACACCTCTGCAGGTTCCGTTTATTCCTTGGACCTTCACATTGACGATGAAACACAGAAATGGCATCGGAAATAAATACAAAAGGCATAATGCGCCTTGAGTACAAGAATAGAGACTCTTCTTACAGTCGGTGCTATGAGCATTCCCTGTGAGACCAGTTTTAGTTTCCGCTACACCCCTGCAGGTTCAGTTTATTCGTTGGACCTTCACATTGACGATGAAACACAGAAATGACATCGGAATTAATTACAAAAGGCACAATGCCGCCTTAAGTACAAGAATAGAGACTCTTCTTACAGTCGGAGCTTTGAGCATTCCCTGTGAGACCAGTATTAGTTTCCGATACACCACTGGAGGTTCAATGAATTCCTTGGACATTCACATTGACGATGAGACACTGAAATTACATCGGAATTAAATACAAAAGGCACAATGCCGCCTTAAGTACAAGAATAGAGACTCTTCTTACAGTCGGTGCTTTGAGCATTCCCTGTGAGACCAGTATTAGTTTCCGACACACCACTGCCGGTTCAATGTATTCCTTGGACCTTGAAATTGACGATGATACACAGAAATCGCATCGGAATTTAATACAAAAGGCACAATGCCGCCTTAAGTACAAGAATAGAGACTCTTCTCACAGTCGGTGCTTTGAGCATTCCCTGTGAGACCAGTATTAGTTTCCGATACACCACTGCAGGTTCAATGTATTCCTTGGACCTTCACATTGACGATGAAACACAGAAATCGCATCGGAATTAAATCCAAAACGCTCAATGCCGCCTTATGTACAAGAATACAGACTCTACTTACAGTCGGTGCTTTGAGCATTCCCTGTGAGACCAGTATTAGTTTCCGATACACCACTGCAGGTTCAATGTATTCCTTGGAGCTTCACATTGACGATGAAACACAGAAATCGCATCGGAATGAAATACAAAAGGCACAATGCCGCCTTAAGTACAAAAATAGAGACTCTTCTTACAGTCGGTTCTTTGAGCATTCCCTGTGAGACCAGTAATAGTATCCGATACACCACTGCAGGTTCAATCTATTCCTTGGACATACACATTGACGATGAAACACTGAAATTACATCGGAATTAAATACAAAAGGGACAATGCCGCCTTAAGTACAAGAACAGAGACTCTTCTTACCGTCGGTGCTTTGAGCATTCCCTGTGAGACCAGTATTAGTTTCAGCTACACCTCTGCAGGTTCAGTTTATTCCTTGGACCTTCACATTGACGATGAAACACAGAAATAGCATCGGAATTAAATACAACAGGCGCAATGCCGCCTTAAGTACAAGAATAGAGACTCTTCTTACAGTCGGTGCTTTGAGCTTTCCCTGTGAGACCAGTATTAGATTCCGCTACACCACTGCAGGTTCAGTTTATTCCTTGGACCTGCACATTGACGATGAAACACAGAAATGGCATCGGAATTAAATACAAAAGGCACAATGCCGCCTTAAGTACAAGAATAGAGACTCCTCTTACAGTCGGTGCTTTGAGCATTCCCTGTGAGACCAGTATTAGTTTCCGCTACACCTCTGCAGGTTCAGTTTATTCCTTGGACCTTCACATTGACGATGAAACACAGAAATGCATCGGAATTAAATACAAAATGCACAATGCCGCCTTAAGTACAAGATTAGAGACTCTTCTTACAGTCGGAGCTTTGAGCATTCCCTGTGAGACCAGTATTAGTTTCCGATACACCACTGCAGGTTCAATGTATTCCTTGGAACTTCACATTGACGATGAAACACAGAAATCGCATCGGAATTAAATACAAAAGGCACAATGCCGCCTTAAGTACAAGAATAGAGACTTTTCTTACAGTCGGTGCTTTGAGCATTCCCTGTGAGACCAGTATTAGTTTCCGATACACCTCTGCAGGTTCAGTTTATTCCTTGGACCTTCACATCGACGATGAAAGACAGAAATGGCATCGGAATTAAATACAAAAGGCACAAATCGCCTTAAGTACAAGAATAGCGACTCTTCTTACAGTCGGTGCTTTGAGCATTCCCTGTGAGACCAGTAATAGTATTCGATACACCACTGCAGGTTCAATCTATTCCTTGGACATACACATTGACGATGAAACACTGAAATTACATCGGAATTAAATACAAAAGGGACAATGCCGCCTTAAGTACAAGAATAGACACTCTTCTTACAGTCGGTGCTTTGAGCATTCCCTGTGAGACCAGTATTAGTTTCCGATACACCACTGCAGGTTAAATGTATTCCTTGGACCTTCACATTGAAGATGAAACACAGAAATGGCATCGGAATTAAATACAAAAGACACAATGCCACCTTAAGTACAAGAATAGAGACTCTTCTTACAGTCGGTGCTTTGAGCATTCCCTGTGAGACCAGTATTAGTTTCCGCTACACCTCCGCAGGTTCAGTTTATTCCTTGGACCTTCACATTGACGATGAAACACAGAAATGGCATCGGAATTAAATACAAAAGGCAAAATGCCGCCTTAAGTACAAGAATAGAGACTCTTCTCACAGTCGGTGCTTTGAGCATTCCCTGTGAGACCAGTATTAGTTTCCGCTACACCTCTGCAGGTTCCGTTTATTCCTTGGACCTTCACATTAACGATGAAACACAGAAATGGCATCGGAAATAAATACAAAAGGCATAATGCGCCTTAAGTACAAGAATAGAGACTCTTCTTACAGTCGGTGCTATGAGCATTCCCTGTGAGACCAGTTTTAGTTTCCGCTACACCCCTGCAGGTTCAGTTTATTCGTTGGACCTTCACATTGACGATGAAACACAGAAATGGCATCGGAATTAAATACAAAAGGCACAATGCCGCCTTAAGTACAAGAATAGAGACTCTTCTTACAGTCGGTGCTTTGAGCTTTCCCTGTGAGACCAGTATTAGTTTCCGATACACCACTGCAGGTTCAATGTATTCCTTGGACCTTCACATTGACGATGAAACACAGAAATCGCATCGGAATTAAATACAAAAGGCACAATGCCGCCTTAAGTACAAGAATAGAGACTCTTCTTACAGTCGGTGCTTTGAGCATTCCCTGTGAGACCAGTATTAGCTTCCGATACACCACTGGAGGTTCAATGAATTCCTTGGACATTCACATTGACGATGAGACACTGAAATTACATCGGAATTAAATACAAAAGGCACAATGCCGCCATAAGTGCAAGAAGAGTGAGACTTCTTAGAGTCTGTGTTTTGATCCTTTCCTGTGCGACCTGTATTAGTTTTCGATACGCCACTGCAAGTTCAATGTATTCCTTGGATCTTCACATTGACGATGAAACACAGAAATGGCATCGGAATTAAATACAAAAGACACAATGCCGCCTTAAGTACAAGAATAGAGACTCTTCTTACAGTCGGTGCTTTGAGCATTGCCTGTGAGACCAGAAATAGTATCCGATACACCACTGCAGGTTCAATCTATTCCCTGGACATACACATTGACGATGAAACACTGAAATTACATCGGAATTAAATACAAAAGGGACAATGCCGCCTTAAGTATAAGAATAGAGACTCTTCTTACCGTCGGTGATTTGAGCATTCCCTGTGAGACTAGTATTAGTTTCCGATACACCACTGGAGGTTCAATGAATTCCTTGGACATTCACATTGACGATGAAACACTGAAATTACATCGGAATTAAATACAAGATTCACAATGCCGCCATAAGTACAAGAATAGAGACTGTTCTTACCGTCGGTGCTTTGAGCATTCCCTGTGACCCCAGTATTAGTTTCCGCTACACCTCTGCAGGTTCAGTTTATTCCTTGGACCTTCACATTGACGATGAAACACAGAAATGGCATCGGAATTAAATACAAAAGGCACAATGCCGCCTTAAGTACAAGAATAGAGACTCTTCTTACAGTCGGTGCTTTGAGCATTCCCTGTGAGACCAGTATTAGTTTCCGCTACACCTCTGCAGGTTCAGTTTATTCCTTGGACCTTCACATTGACGATGAAACACAGAAATGGCATCGGAATTAAATACAAAAGGCACAATACCGCCTTAAGTACAAGAATAGAGACTCTTCTTACAGTCGGTGCTTTGAGCATTCCCTGTGAGACCCGTATTAGTTTACGATACACCACTGCGGGTTCAATGTGTTCCTTGGAACTTCACATTGACGATGAAACATAGAAATCGCATCGGAATAAAATACAAAAGGCGCAATGCCGCCTTAAGTACAAGAATAGAGACTCTTCTTACAGTCGGTGCTTTGAGCATTCCCTGTGAGACCAGTATTAGATTCCGCTACACCACTGCAGGTTCCGTTTATTCCTTGGACCTGCACATTGACGATGAAACACAGAAATCGCATCGGAATTAAATACAAAAGGCACAATGCCGCCTTAAGTACAAGAATAGAGACTCCTCTTACAGTCGGTGCTTTGAGCATTCCCTGTGAGACCAGTATTAATTTCCGCTACAGCTCTGCAGGTTCAGTTTATTCCTTGGACCTTCACATTGACCATGAAACACAGAAATGGCAACGGAATTAAATACAAAATGCACAATGCCGCCTTAAGTACAAGAATAGAGACTCTTCTTACAGTCGGAGCTTTGAGCATTCCCTGTGAGACCAGTATTAGTTTCCGATACACCACTGCAGGTTCAATGTATTCCTTGGAACTTCACATTGACAATGAAACACAAAAATCGCATCGGAATTAAATACAAAAGGCACAATGCCGCCTTAAGTACAAGAATAGAGACTCTTCTTACAGTCGGTGCTTTGAGCATTCCCTGTGAGACCAGTATTAGTTTACGCTACACCTCTGCAGGTTCAGTTTATTCCTTGGACCTTCACATTGACGATGAAACACAGAAATGGCATCGGAATTAAATACAAAAGGCACAATGCGCCTTAAATACAAGAATAGAGACATTTCTTACAGTCGGTGCTATGAGCATTCCCTGTGAGACCAGTATTAGTTTCCGCTACACCTCTGCAGGTTCAGTTTATTCCTTGGACCTTCACATTGACGATGAAACACAGAAATGGCATCGGAATTAAATACAAAAGGCAAAATGCCGCCTTAAGTACAAGAATAGAGACTCTTCTTACAGACGGTGCTATGAGCATTCTCTGTGAGACCAGTATTAGTTTCCGCTACACCTCTGCAGGTCCAGTTTATTCCTTGGACCTTCACATTGACGATGAATCACAGAAATGGCATTGGAATTAAACACAAAAGGCACAACGCCGCCTTAAGTACAAGAATAGAGACTCTTCTTACAGCCGGTGCTTTGAGCATTCCCTGTGAGACCAGTATTAGTTTATGCTACACCTCTGCAGGTTCAGTTTATTCCTTGGACCTTCACATTGACGATGAAACACAGAAATGGCATCGGAATTAAATACAAAAAGCACAATGCCGCCTTAAGTACAAGAATAGAGACTCTTCTTACAGTCGGTGCTTTGAGCATTCCCTGTGAGACCAGTATTAGTTTCCGATACACCACTGGACGTTCAGTTTATTCCTTGGACCTTCACATTGACGATGAAACACAGTAATGGCATCGGAATTAAATACAAAAGGCACAATGCCGCCTTAAGTACAAGAATAGAGACTCTTCTTACAGTCGGTTCTTTGAGCATTCCCTGTGAGACCAGTATTAGTTTCCGATACACCACTGCAGGTTCAATGTATTCCTTGGACCTTCACATTGACGATGAAACACAGAAATCGCATCGGAATTAAATACAAAAGGCACAATGCCGCCTTAAGTACAAGAATAGAGACTATTCTTACAGTCGGTGCTTTGAGCATTCCCTGTGAGACCAGTATTAGCTTCCGATACACCACTGGAGGTTCAATGAATTCCTTGGACATTCACATTGACGATGAGACACTGAAATTACATCGGAATTAAATACAAAAGGCACAATTACGCCTTAAGTACAAGAATAGAGACTCTTCTTACAGTCGGTGCTTTGAGCATTCCCTGTGAGACCAGTATTAGTTTCTGATACACCACTGCAGGTTCAATGTATTCCTCGGACATACACATTGACGATGAAATACTGATATCACATCGGAATTAAATACAAAAGGCACAATGCCGCTATAAGTGCTATAAGAGTGAAACTTCTTAGAGTCTGTGTTTTGATCCTTTCCTGTGCGACCTGTATTGGTTTTCGATACGCCACTGCAGGTTCAATGTATTCCTTGGACCTTCACATTGACGAAGAAACACAGAAATCGCATCGGAATCAAATACAAAAGGCACAATGCAGCCTTAAGTACAAGAATAGAGACTCTTCTTACAGTCGGTGCTTTGAGCATTGCCTGTGAGACCAGAAATAGTATCCGACACACCACTGCAGGTTCAATCTATTCCTTGGACATACACATTGACGATGAAACACTGAAATTACATCGGAATTAAATTCAAAAGGGACAATGCCGCCTTAAGTACAAGAATAGTGACTCTTCTTACCGTCGGTGCTTTGAGCATTCCCTGTGGGACCAGTATTAGTTTCTGATACACCACTGCAGGTTCAATGTATTCCTTGGACATACACATTGACGATGAAACACAGAAATGGCATCGGAATTAAATACAAAAGACACAATGCCGCCTTAAGTACAAGAATAGAGACTCTTCTTACAGTCGGTGCTTTGAGCATTCCCTGTGAGACCCGTATTAGTTTACGATACACCACTGCGGGTTCAATGTGTTCCTTGGAACTTCACATTGACGATGAAACATAGAAATCGCATCGGAATAAAATACAAAAGGCGCAATGCCGCCTTAAGTACAAGGAAAGAGACTCTTCTTACAGTCGGTGCTTTGAGCATTCCCTGTGAGACCAGTATTAGATTCCGCTACACCACTGCAGGTTCCGTTTATTCCTTGGACCTGCACATTGACGATGAAACACAGAAATCGCATCGGAATTAAATACAAAAGGCACAATGCCGCCTTAAGTACAAGAATAGAGACTCCTCTTACAGTCGGTGCTTTGAGCAATCCCTGTGAGACCAGTATTAGTTTCCGCTACACCTCTGCAGGTTCAGTTTATTCCTTGGACCTTCACATTGACCATGAAACACAGAAATGGCAACGGAATTAAATACAAAATGCACAATGCCGCCTTAAGTACAAGAATAGAGACTCTTCTTACAGTCGGAGCTTTGAGCATTCCCTGTGAGACCAGTATTAGTTTCCGATACACCACTGCAGGTTCAATGTATTCCTTGGAACTTCACATTGACGATGAAACACAAAAATCGCATCGGAATTAAATACAAAAGGCACAATGCCGCCTTAAGTACAAGAATAGAGACTCTTCTTACAGTCGGTGCTTTGAGCATTCCCTGTGAGACCAGTATTAGTTTACGCTACACCTCTGCAGGTTCAGTTTATTCCTTGGACCTTCACATTGACGATGAAACACAGAAATGGCATCGGAATTAAATACAAAAGGCACAATGCGCCTTAAATACAAGAATAGAGACATTTCTTACAGTCGGTTCTATGAGCATTCCCTGTGAGACCAGTATTAGTTTCCGCTACACCTCTGCAGGTTCGGTTTATTCCTTGGACCTTCACATTGACGATGAAACACAGAAATGGCATCGGAATTAAATACAAAAGGCAAAATGCCGCCTTAAGTACAAGAATAGAGACTCTTCTTACAGTCGGTGCTATGAGCATTCCCTGTGAGACCAGTATTAGTTTCCGCTACACCTCTGCAGGTTCAGTTTATTCCTTGGACCTTCACATTGACGATGAATCACAGAAATGGCATTGGAATTAAACACAAAAGGCACAACGCAGCCTTAAGTACAAGAATAGAGACTCTTCTTACAGCCGGTGCTTTGAGCATTCCCTGTGAGACCAGTATTAGTTTACGCTACACCTCTGCAGGTTCAGTTTATTCCTTGGACCTTCACATTGACGATGAAACACAGAAATGGCATCGGAATTAAATACAAAAGGCACAATGCCGCCTTAAGTACAAGAATAGAGACTCTTCTTACAGTCGGTGCTTTGAGCATTCCCTGTGAGACCAGTATTAGTTTCCGATACACCACTGGAGGTTCAGTTTATTCCTTGGACCTTCACATTGACGATGAAACACAGTAATGGCATCGGAATTAAATACAAAAGGCACAATGCCGCCTTAAGTACAAGAATAGAGACTGTTCTTACAGTCGGTGCTTTGAGCATTCCCTGTGAGACCAGTATTAGTTTCCGATACACCACTGCAGGTTCAATGTATTCCTTGGACCTTCACATTGACGATGAAACACAGAAATCGCATCGGAATTAAATACAAAAGGCACAATGCCGCCTTAAGTACAAGAATAGAGACTCTTCTTACAGTCGGTGCTTTGAGCATTCCCTGTGAGACCAGTATTAGCTTCCGATACACCACTGGAGGTTCAATGAATTCCTTGGACATTCACATTGACGATGAGACACTGAAATTACATCGGAATTAAATACAAAAGGCACAATGCCGCTATAAGTGATATAAGAGTGAGACTTCTTAGAGTCTGTGTTTTGATCCTTTCCTGTGCGACCTGTATTGGTTTTCGATACGCCACTGCAGGTTCAATGTATTCCTTGGACCTTCACATTGACGAAGAAACACAGAAATCGCATCGGAATCAATACAAAAGGCACAATGCAGCCTTAAGTACAAGAATAGAGACTCTTCTTACAGTCGGTGCTTTGAGCATTCCCTGTGAGACCAGTGTTGGTTTCCGCTACACCTCTGCAGGTTCAGTTTATTCCTTGGACCCTCACATTGACGATGAAACACAGAAATGGCATCGGAATTAAATACAAAAGGAACAATGCCGCCTTAAGTACAAGAATAGAGACTCTTCTTACAGTCGGTGCTTTGAGCATTCCCTGTGAGACCAGTATTAGTTTCCGATACACCACTGCAGGTTCAATGTATTCCTTGGCCCTTCACATTGAAGATGAAACACAGAAATCGCATCGGAATTAAATACAAAACGCACAATGCAGCCATAAGTACAGGAATAGAGACTCTTCTTACAGTCGGTGCTTTGAGCATTCCCTGTGAGACCAGTATTAGTTTCCGACACACCACTGCCGGTTCAATGTATTCCTTGGACCTTGAATTTGACGATGATACACAGAAATCGCATCGGAAGCAAATACAAAAGGCACAATGCCGCCTTAAGTACAAGAATAGAGACTCTTCTTACAGTCGGTGCTTTGAGCATTCCCTGTGAGACCAGGATTACTTTCCGCTACACCTCTGCAGGTTCAATGTATTCCTTGGACCTTCACATTGACGATGAAACATAGAAATCGCATCGGAATTAAATACAAAAGGCACAATGCCGCCTTAACTACAAGAATAGAGACTCTTCTTACAGTCGGTGCTTTGAGCATTCGATGTGAGACCAGTATTAGTTTCCGCTACACCACTGCAGGTTCAGTTTATTCCTTGGACCTGCACATTGACGATGAAACACAGAAATGGCATCGGAGGAAAATACAAAAGGCACAATGCCGCCTTAAGTACAAGAATAGAGACTCATCTTACAGTCGGTGCTTTGAGCATTCCCTGTGAGACCAGTATTAGTTTCCGCTACACCTCTGCAGGTTCAGTTTATTCCTTGGACCTTCACATTGACGATGAAACACAGAAATGGCATCGGAATTAAATACAAAAGGCACAATGCCGCCTTAAGTACAAGAATAGAGACTCTTCTTACAGTCGGTGCTTTGAGCATTCCCTGTGAGACCAGTATTAGTTTCTGATACACTACAGCAGGTTCAATGTATTCCTTGGAACTTCACATTGACGATGAAACACAGAAATAGCATCGGAATTAAATACAAAAGGCACAATGCCACCTTAAGTACAAGAATAGAGACTCTTCTTAGAGGCGGTGCTTTGAGCGTTCCCTGTGAGACCAGTATTAGTTTCCGCTACACCTCTGCAGGTTCAGTTTATTCCTTGGACATTCACATTGACGATGAATCACAGAAATGGCATCGGAATTAAACACAAAAGGCACATCGCCGCCTTAAGTACAAGAATAGAGACTCTTCTTACAGCCGGTGCTTTGAGCATTCCCTGTGAGACCAGTATTAGTTTCCGCTACACCTCTGAAGGTTCAGTTTATTCCTTTGACCTTCACATTGACGATGAAACACAGAAATGGCATCGGAATTTAATACAAAAGGCACAATGCCGCCTTAAGTACAAGAATAGAGACTCTTCTTACAGTCTGTGCTTTGAGCATTCCCTGTGAGACCAGTATTAGTTTCCGATACACCACTGCTGGTTGAGTTTATTCCTTGGACCTTCACGTTGACGATGAAACACAGTAATGGCATCGGAATTAAATACAAAAGGCACAATGCCGCCTTACGTACAAGAATAGAGATTCTTCTCACAGTCGGTGCTTTGAGCATTCCCTGTGACACCAGTATTAGTTTCCGCTACACCTCTGCAGGTTCAGTTTATTCTTTGGACAATCACATTGACGATGAAACACAGAAATGGCATCGGAATTAAATACAAAAGGCACAATGCCGCCTTAAGTACAAGAATAGAGACTCTTCTTACAGTCGGTGCTTTGAGCATTCCCTGTGAGACCAGTATTTGTTTCCGTTACACCTCTGCGGGTTCAGTTTATTCCTTGGACTTTCACATTGACGATGAGACACAGAAATGGAATCGGAATTAAATACAAAAGGCAAATGCCGCCTTAAGTACAAGAATAGAGACTCTTCTTACAGTCGGTGCTTTGAGCATTCCCTGTGAGACCAGTATTAGTTTCCGATACACCACTGCGGGTTCAATGGATTCCTTGGAACTTCACATTGACGACGAAACACAGAAATCGCATCGGAAGCAAATACAAAAGGCACAATGCCGCCTTAAGTACAAGAATAGAGACTCTTCTTACAGTCGGTGCTTTGAGCATTCCCTGTGAGACCAGGATTACTTTCCGCTACACCTCTGCAGGTTCAATGTATTCCTTGGACCTTCACATTGACGATGAAACGCAGAAATCGCATCGGAATTAAATACAAAAGGTACAATGCCACCTTAAGTACAAGAATAGAGACTCTTCTTACAGTCGGTGCTTTGAGCATTCTATGTGAGACCAGTATTAGTTTCCAATACGCCACTGCAGGTTCAATGTGTTCCTTGGACCTTCACATTGAATGATGAAACACAGAAATCGCATCGGAATTAAATCCAAAACGCTCAATGCCGCCTTATGTACAAGAATACAGACTCTACTTACAGTCGGTGCTTTGAGCATTTCCTGTGAGACCAGTATTAGTTTCCGATACACCACTGCAGGTTCAATGTATTCCTTGGACCTTCACATTGACGATGAAACACAGAAATCGCATCGGAATCAAATACAAAAGGCACAATGCCCTCTTAAGTACAAGAATAGAGACTCCTCTTACAGTCGGTGCTTTGAGCATTCCCTGTGAGACGAGTATTAGTTTCCGATACACCACTGCAGGTTCAATGTATTCCTTGGACCTTCACATTGACGATGAAACACAGAAATCGCATCGGAAGCAAATACAAAAGGCACAATGCCGCCTTAAGTACACGAATAGAGACTCTTCTTACAGTCGGTGCTTTGAGCATTGCCTGTGAGACCAGAAATAGTATCCGACACACCACTGCAGGTTCAATCTATTCCTTGGACATATACATTGACGATGAAACACTGAAATTACATCGGAAATAAATACAAAAGGGACAATGCCGCCTTAAGTACAAGAATAGAGACTCATCTTACCGTCGGTGCTTTGAGCATTCCCTGTGAGACTAGTATTAGTTTCCGAAACACCACTGGAGGTTCAATGAATTCCTTGGACATTCACATTGACGATGAAACACTGAAATTACATCGGAATTAAATACAAAATTCACAATGCCGCCTTAAGTACAAGAATAGAGACTGTTCTTACCGTCGGTGCTTTGAGCATTCCCTGTGAGACCAGTATTAGTTTCCGCTACACCTCTGCAGGTTCAGTTTATTCCTTGGACCTTCACATTAACGATGAAACACAGAAATGGCATCGGAATTAAATACAAAAGGCGCAATGCCGCCTTAAGTACAAGAATAGAGACTCTTCTTACAGTCGGTGCTTTGAGCATTCCCTGTGAGACCAGTATTAGTTTACGCTACACCTCTGCAGGTTCAGTTTATTCCTTGGACCTTCACATTGACGATGAAACACAGAAATGGCATCGGAATTAAATACAAAAGGCACAATGCGCCTTAAATACAAGAATAGAGACTCTTCTTACAGTCGGTGCTATGAGCATTCCCTGTGAGACCAGTATTAGTTTCTGCTACACCTCTGCAGGTTCAGTTTATTCCTTGGACCTTCACATTGACGATGAATCACAGAAATATCATTGGAATTAAACACAAAAGGCACAACGCCGCCATAAGTACAAGAATAGAGACTCTTCTTACAGCCGGTGCTTTGAGCATTCCCTGTGAGACCAGTATTAGTTTCCGCTACACCTCTGCAGGTTCAGTTTATTCCTTGGACCTTCACATTGACGATGAAACACAGAAATGGCATCGGAATTAAATACAAAAGGCACAATGCCGCCTTAAGTACAAGAATAGAGACTCTTCTTACAGTCGGTGCTTTGAGCATTCCCTGTGAGACCAGTATTAGTTTCCGATACACCACTGCAGGTTCAGTTTATTCCATGGACCTGCACATTGACGATGAAACACAGAAATGGCATCGGAATTAAATACAAAAGGCACAATGCGCCTTAAATACAAGAATAAAGACTCTTCTTACAGTCGGTGCTATGAGCATTCCCTGTGAGACCAGTATTAGTTTCTGCTACACCTCTGCAGGTTCAGTTTATTCCTTGGACCTTCACATTGACGATGAAACACAGAAATGGCATCGGAATTAAATACAAAAGGCACAATGCCGCCTTAAGTACAAGAATAGAGACTCTTCTTACAGTCGGTGCTATGAGCATTCCCTGTGAGACCAGTATTAGTTTCCGCTACACCTCTGCAGGTTCAGTTTATTCCTTGGACCTTCACATTGACGATGAATCACAGAAATGGCATTGGAATTAAACACAAAAGGCACAACGCCGCCATAAGTACAAGAATAGAGACTCTTCTTACAGCCGGTGCTTTGAGCATTCCCTGTGAGACCAGTATTAGTTTCCGCTACACCTCTGCAGGTTCAGTTTATTCCTTGGACCTTCACATTGACGATGAAACACAGAAATGGCATCGGAATTAAATACAAAAGGCACAATGCCGCCTTAAGTACAAGAATAGAGACTCTTCTTACAGTCGGTGCTTTGAGCATTCCCTGTGAGACCAGTATTAGTTTCCGATACACCACTGGAGGTTCAGTTTATTCCTTGGACCTTCACATTGACGATGAAACACAGTAATGGCATCGGAATTAAATACAAAAGGCACAATGCCGCCTTAAGTACAAGAATAGAGACTCTTCTTACAGTCGGTGCTTTGAGCATTCCCTGTGAGACCAGTATTAGTTTCCGATACACCACTGCAGGTTCAATGTATTCCTTGGACCTTCACATTGACGATGAAACACAGAAATCGCATCGGAATTAAATACAAAAGGCACAATGCCGCCTTAAGTACAAGAATAGAGACTCTTCTTACAGTCGGTGCTTTGAGCATTCCCTGTGAGACCAGTATTAGCTTCCGATACACCACTGGAGGTTCAATGAATTAGTTGGACATTCACTTTGACGATGAGACACTGAAATTACATCGGAATTAAATACAAAAGGCACAATGCCGCCTTAAGTACAAGAATAGAGACACTTCTTACAGTCGGTGCTTTGAGCATTCCCTGTGAGACCAGTATTAGTTTCTGATACACCACTGCAGGTTCAATGTATTCCTCGGACATATACATTGACGATGAAATACTGATATCACATCGGAATTAAATACAAAAGGCACAATGCCGCTATAAGTGCTATAAGAGTGAGACTTCTTAGAGTCTGTGTTTTGATCCTTTCCTGTGCAACCTGTATTGGTTTTCGATACGCCACTGCAGGTTCAATGTATTCCTTGGACCTTCACATTGACGAAGAAACACAGAAATCGCATCGGAATCAAATACAAAAGCACAATGCAGCCTTAAGTACAAGAATAGAGACTCTTCTTACAGTCGGTGCTTTGAGAATTCCCTGTGAGACCAGTGTTGGTTTCCGCTACACCTCTGCAGGTTCAGTTTATTCCTTGGACCCTCACATTGACGATGAAACACAGAAATGGCATTGGAATTAAATACAAAAGGAACAATGCCGCCTTAAGTACAAGAATAGAGACTCTTCTTACAGTCGGTGCTTTGAGCATTCCCTGTGAGACCAGTATTAGTTTCCGATACACCACTGCAGGTTCAATGTATTCCTTGGACCTTCACATTGAAGATGAAACACAGAAATCGCATCGGAATTAAATACAAAACGCACAATGCAGCCATAAGTACAGGTATAGAGACTCTTCTAACAGTCGGTGCTTTGAGCATTCCCTGTGAGACCAGTATTAGTTTCCGACACACCACTGCCGGTTCAATGTATTCCTTGGACCTTGAATTTGACGATGATACACAGAAATCGCATCGGAAGCAAATACAAAAGGCACAATGCCGCCTTAAGTACAAGAATAGAGACTCTTCTTACAGTCGGTGCTTTGAGCATTCCCTGTGAGACCAGGATTACTTTCCGCTACACCTCTGCAGGTTCAATGTATTCCTTCGACCTTCACATTGAATGATGAAACACAGAAATTGCATCGGAATTAAATCCAAAACGCTCAATGCCGCCTTATGTACAAGAATACAGACTCTACTTACAGTCGGTGCTTTGAGCATTTCCTGTGAGACCAGTATTAGTTTCCGATACACCACTGCAGGTTCAATGTATTCCTTGGACCTTCACATTGACGATGAAACACAGAAATCGCATCGGAATCAAATACAAAAGGCACAATGCCGCCTTAAGTACAGGAATAGAGACTCTTCTTACAGTCGGTGCTTTGAGAATTCCCTGTGAGACCAGTATTAGTTTCCGCTACACCTATGCAGGTTCAGTTCATTCCTTGGACCTTCACATTGACGATGAAACACAGAAATGGCATCGGAATTAAATACAAAAGGCACAATGCCGCCTTAAGTACAAGAATAGAGACTCTTCTTACAGTCGGTGCTTTGAGCATTCCCTGTGAGACCAGTATTAGTTTCCGATACACCACTGCGGGTTCAATGTATTCCTTGGAACTTCACATTGACGATGAAACATAGAAATCGCATCGGAATTAAATACAAAAGGCGCAATGCCGCCTTAAGTACAAGAATAGAGACTCTTCTTACAGTCGGTGCTTTGAGCATTCGATGTGAGACCAGTATTAGTTTCCGCTACACCACTGCAGGTTCAGTTTATTCCTTGGACCTTCACATTGACGATGAAATACAGAAATGGCATCGGAATTAAATACAAAAGGCACAATGCCGCCTTAAGTACAAGAATAGAGACTCTTCTTACAGTCGGTGCTTTGAGCATTCCCTGTGAGACCAGTATTAGTTTCTGATACACCACAGCAGGTTCAATGTATTCCTTGGAACTTCACATTGACGATGAAACACGGAAATCGCATCGGAATTAAATACAAAAGGCACAATGCCGCCTTAAGTACAACAATAGAGACTCTTCTTAGAGGCGGTGCTTTGAGCATTCCCTGTGAGACCAGTATTAGTTTCCGCTACACCTCTGCAGGTTCAGTTTATTCCTTGGACCTTCACATTGACGATGAATCACAGAAATGGCATCGGAATTAAACACAAAAGGCACAACGCCGCCTTAAGTACAAGAATAGAGACTCTTCTTACAGCCGGTGCTTTGAGCATTCCCTGTGAGACCAGTATTAGTTTCCGCTACACCTCTGAAAGTTCAGTTTATTCCTTTGACCTTCACATTGACGATGAAACACAGAAATGGCATCGGAATTAAATACAAAAAGCACAATGCCGCCTTAAGTACAAGAATAGAGACTCTTCTTACAGTCTGTGCTTTGAGCATTCCCTGTGAGACCAGTATTAGTTTCCGATACACCACTGCAGGTTGAGTTTATTCCTTGGACCTTCACATTGACGATGAAACACAGTAATGGCATCGGAATTAAATACAAAAGGCACAATGCCGCCTTAAGTACAAGAATGGAGACTCTTCTTACAGTCGGTGCTCTGAGCATTCCCTGTGAGACCAGTATTAGTTTCCGATACACCACTGCAGGTTCAATGTATTCCTTGGACCTTCACATTGACGATGAAACACAGAGATCGCATCGGAATGAAATACAAAAGGCACAATGCCGCCTTACGTACAGGAATAGAGATTCTTCTTACAGTCGGTGCTTTGACCATTCCCTGTGACACCAGTATTAGTTTCCGCTACACCTCTGCAGGTTCAGTTTATTCTTTGGACAATCACATTGACGATGAAACACAGAAATGGCATCGGAATTAAATACAAAAGGCACAATGCCGCCTTAAGTACAAGAATAGAGACTCTTCTTACAGTCGGTGCTTTGAGCATTCCCTGTGAGACCAGTATTTGTTTCCGTTACACCTCTGCAGGTTCAGTTTATTCCTTGGACTTTCACATTGACGATGAGACACAGAATTGGAATCGGAATTAAATACAAAAGGCAAATGCCGCCTTAAGTACAAGAATAGAGACTCTTCTTGCAGTCGGTGCTTTGAGCATTCCCTGTGAGACCAGTATTAGTTTCCGATACACCACTGCGGGTTCAATGGATTCCTTGGAACTTCACATTGACGACGAAACACAGAAATCGCATCGGAAGCAAATACAAAAGGCACAATGCCGCCTTAAGTACAAGAATAGAGACTCTTCTTACAGTCGGTGCTTTGAGCATTCCCTGTGAGACCAGGATTACTTTCCGCTACACCTCTGCAGGTTCAATGTATTCCTTGGACCTTCACATTGACGATGAAACGCAGAAATCGCATCGGAATTAAATACAAAAGGTACAATGCCACCTTAAGTACAAGAATAGAGACTCTTCTTACAGTCGGTGCTTTGAGCATTCTATGTGAGACCAGTATTAGTTTCCGATACGCCACTGCAGGTTCAATGTATTCCTTGGACCTTCACATTGAATGATGAAACACAGAAATCGCATCGCAATTAAATCCAAAACGCTCAATGCCGCCTTATGTACAAGAATACAGACTCCACTTACAGTCGGTGCTTTGAGCATTTCCTGTGAGACCAGTATTAGTTTCCGATACACCACTGCAGGTTCAATGTATTCCTTGGACCTTCACATTGACGATGAAACACAGAAATCGCATCGGAATTAAATACAAAAGGCACAATGCCGCCTTAAGTACAACAATAGAGACTCTTCTTAGAGGCGGTGCTTTGAGCATTCCCTGTGAGACCAGTATTAGTTTCCGCTACACCTCTGCAGGTTCAGTTTATTCCTTGGACCTTCACATTGACGATGAATCACAGAAATGGCATCGGAATTAAACACAAAAGGCACAACGCCGCCTCAAGTACAAGAATAGAGACTCTTCTTACAGCCGGTGCTTTGAGCATTCCCTGTGAGACCAGTATTAGTTTCCGCTACACCTCTGAAGGTTCAGTTTATTCCTTTGACCTTCACATTGACGATGAAACACAGAAATGGCATCGGAATTAAATACAAAAGGCACAATGCCGCCTTAAGTACAAGAATAGAGACTCTTCTTACAGTCTGTGCTTTGAGCATTCCCTGTGAGACCAGTATTAGTTTCCGATACACCACTGCAGGTTGAGTTTATTCCTTGGACCTTCACATTGACGATGAAACACAGTAATGGCATCGGAATTAAATACAAAAGGCACAATGCCGCCTTAAGTACAAGAATGGAGACTCTTCTTACAGTCGGTGCTTTGAGCAATCCCTGTGAGACCAGTATTAGTTTCCGATACACCACTGCAGGTTCAATGTATTCCTTGGACCTTCACATTGACGATGAAACACAGAGATCGCATCGGAATGAAATACAAAAGGCACAATGCCGCCTTACGTACAAGAATTGAGATTCTTCTTACAGTCGGTGCTTTGACCATTCCCTGTGACACCAGTATTAGTTTCCGCTACACCTCTGCAGGTTCAGTTTATTCTTTGGACAATCACATTGACGATGAAACACAGAAATGGCATCGGAATTAAATACAAAAGGCACAATGCCGCCTTAAGTACAAGGATAGAGACTCTTCTTACAGTCGGTGCTTTGAGCATTCCCTGTGAGACCAGTATTTGTTTCCATTACACCTCTGCAGGTTCAGTTTATTCCTTGGACTTTCACATTGACGATGAGACACAGAATTGGAATCGGAATTAAATACAAAAGGCAAATGCCGCCTTAAGTACAAGAATAGAGACTCTTCTTACAGTCGGTGCTTTGAGCATTCCCTGTGAGACCAGTATTAGTTTCCGATACACCACTGCGGGTTCAATGGATTCCTTGGAACTTCACATTGACGACGAAACACAGAAATCGCATCGGAAGCAAATACAAAAGGCACAATGCCGCCTTAAGTACAAGAATAGAGACTCTTCTTACAGTCGGTGCTTTGAGCATTCCCTGTGAGACCAGGATTACTTTCCGCTACACCTCTGCAGGTTCAATGTATTCCTTGGACCTTCACATTGACGATGAAACGCAGAAATCGCATCGGAATTAAATACAAATGGTACAATGCCACCTTAAGTACAAGAATAGAGACTCTTCTTACAGACGGTGCTTTGAGCATTCTATGTGAGACCAGTATTAGTTTCCGATACGCCACTGCAGGTTCAATGTATTCCTTGGACCTTCACATTGAATGATGAAACACAGAAATCGCATCGCAATTAAATCCAAAACGCTCAATGCCGCCTTATGTACAAGAATACAGACTCCACTTACAGTCGGTGCTTTGAGCATTTCCTGTGAGACCAGTATTAGTTTCCGATACACCACTGCAGGTTCAATGTATTCCTTGGACCTTCACATTGACGATGAAACACAGAAATCGCATCGGAATCAAATACAAAAGGCACAATGCCGCCTTAAGTACAAGAATAGAGACTCTTCTTACAGTCTGTTCTTTGAGCATTCCCTGTGAGACCAGTATTAGTTTCCGATACACCACTGCAGGTTGAGTTTATTCCTTGGACCTTCACATTGACGATGAAACACAGTAATGGCATCGGAATTAAATACAAAAGGCACAATGCCGCCTTAAGTACAAGAATGGAGACTCTTCTTACAGTCGGTGCTTTGAGCATTCCCTGTGAGACCAGTATTAGTTTCCGATACACCACTGCAGGTTCAATGTATTCCTTGGACCTTCACATTGACGATGAAACACAGAGATCGCATCGGAATTAAATACAAAAGGCACAATGCCGCCTTACGTACAAGAATAGAGATTCTTCTTACAGTCGGTGCTTTGAGCATTCCCTGTGACACCAGTATTAGTTTCCGCTACACCTCTGCAGGTTCAGTTTATTCTTTGGACAATCACATTGACGATGAAACACAGAAATGGCATCGGAATTAAATACAAAAGGCACAATGCCGCCTTAAGTACAAGAATAGAGACTCTTCTTACAGTCGGTGCTTTGAGCATTCCCTGTAAGACCAGTATTTGTTTCCGTTACACCTCTGCAGGTTCAGTTTATTCCTTGGACTTTCACATTGACGATGAGACACAGAAATGGAATCGGAATTAAATACAAAAGGCAAATGCCGCCTTAAGTACAAGAATAGAGACTCTTCTTACAGTCGGTGCTTTGAGCATTCCCTGTGAGACCAGTATTAGTTTCCGATACACCACTGCGGGTTCAATGGATTCCTTGGAACTTCACATTGACGACCAAACACAGAAATAGCATCGGAAGCAAATACAAAAGGCACAATGCCGCCTTAAGTACAAGAATAGAGACTCTTCTTACAGTCGGTGCTTTGAGCATTCCCTGTGAGACCAGTATTAGTTTCCGATACACCACTGCGGGTTCAATGGATTCCTTGGAACTTCACATTGACGACCAAACACAGAAATAGCATCGGAAGCAAATACAAAAGGCACAATGCCGCCTTAAGTACAAGAATAGAGACTCTTCTTACAGTCGGTGCTTTGAGCATTCCCTGTGAGACCAGGATTACTTTCCGCTACACCTCTGCAGGTTCAATGTATTCCTTGGACCTTCACATTGACGATGAAACGCAGAAATCGCATCGGAATTAAATACAAAAGGTACAATGCCACCTTAAGTACAAGAATAGAGACTCTTCTTACAGTCGGTGCTTTGAGCATTCTATGTGAGACCAGTATTAGTTTCCGATACGCCACTGCAGGTTCAATGTATTCCTTGGACCTTCACATTGAATGATGAAACACAGAAATCGCATCGGAATTAAATCCAAAACGCTCAATGCCGCCTTATGTACAAGAATACAGACTCTACTTACAGTCGGTGCTTTGAGCATTTCCTGTGAGACCAGTATTAGTTTCCGATACACCACTGCAGGTTCAATGTAATCCTTGGACCTTCACATTGACGATGAATCACAGAAATGGCATCGGAATTAAACACAAAAGGCACAACGCCGCCTTAAGTACAAGAATAGAGACTCTTCTTACAGTCGGTGCTTTGAGCATTCCCTGTGATACCAGTATTAGTTTCCCATACACCACTGCGGGTTCAATGGATTCCTTGGAACTTCACATTGACGACGAAACATAGAAATCACATCGGAATTAAATACAAAAAGCACAATGCCGCCTTAAGTACAAGAATAGAGACCCTTCGTACAGTCGGTGCTTTGAGCTTTCCCTGTGAGACCAGTATTAGTTTCCGCTACACCTCTGCAGGTTCAGTTTATTCCTTGGACCTTCACATTGACAATGAAACACAGAAATGGCATCCGAATTAAATAGAAAAGGCACAATGCCGCCTTACGTACAAGAATAGAGACTCTTCTTACAGTCGGTGCTTTGAGCATTCCCTGTGAGGCCACTATTAGTTTCCGCTACACCTCTGCATTTTCAGTTTATTCCTTGGACCTTCACATTGACGATGAAACACAGAAATGGCATCGGAATTAAATACAAGACGAACAATGCCGCCTTAAGTACAACAATAGAGACTCTTCTTACAGTCGGTGCTTTGAGCATTCCCTGTGAGGCCAGTATCAGTTTCCGATACACCACTGCAGGTTCAATGTATTCCTTGGACCTTCACATTGACGATGGAACACAGAAATCGCATCGGAATTAAATTCAAAAGGCACAATGCTGCCTTAAGTACAAGAATAGTGACTCTTCTTACAGTCGGTGCTTTGAGCATTCCCTGTGAGACCAGTATTAGTTTCCGCTACACCTCTGCAGGTTCAGTTTATTCCTTGGACCATCACATTGACGATGAAACACAGAAATGGCATCGGAATTAAATACAAAAGGCACAATGCTGCCTTAAGTACAAGATTAGAGACTCTTCTTACAGTCGGTGCTTTGAGCATTCCCTGTGAGACCAGTATTAGTTTCTGATACACCACTGCAGGTTCAATGTATTCCTTGGAACTTCACATTGACGATGAGACACAGAAATGGCATCGGAATTAAATACAAAAGGCACAATGCCGCCTTAAGTACAAGAATAGAGACTCTTCTTCCAGTCGGTGCTTTGAGCATTCCCTGTGAGACCAGTATTAGTTTCCGCTACACCTCTGCAGGTTCAGTTTATTCCTTGGACCTTCACATTGACGATGAAACATAGAAATGTCAACGGAATTAAATAGAAAAGGCACAATGCCGCCGTAAGTACAAGAATAGAGACTCTTCTTACAGTCGGAGCTTTGAGCATTCCCTGTGAGGCCAGTATTAGATTCCGATACACCACTGCAGGTTCAATGTATTCCTTGGAACTTCACATTGACGATGAAACACAGAAATCGCATCGAAATTAAATACAAAGGGCACAATGTTGCCTTAAGTACAAGAATAGAGACTCTTCTTACAGTCGGTGCTTTGGGCTTCCCTGTGAGACCAATATTAGTTTTCGCTACACCTCTGCAGGTTCTTTTTATTCCGTGGACCTTCACATTGACGATGAAACACAGAAATGGCATCGGAATTAAACACAAAAGGCGCAACGCCGCCTTAAGTACAAGAATAGAGACTCTTCTTACAGTCGGTGCTTTGAGCATTCCCTGTGAGACCAGTATTACTTTCCGCTACACCTCTGCAGGTTCAGTTTATTCCTTGGACCTTCACATTGACGATGAAACACAGAAATAGCATCGCAATTAAATACATAATTCACAATGCCGCCTTAAGTACAAGAATAGAGACTCTTCTTACAGTCGGTGCTTTGAGCATTCCCTGTGAGACCAGTATTAGTTTCCGATACACCACTGCAGGATCAATGTATTCCTTGGAACTTCACATTGACGGTGAAACACAGAATTCGCATCGGAATTAAATACAAAAGGCACAATGCCGCCTTACATACAAGAATAGAGACTCTTCTTACAGTCGGTGCTTTGAGCATTCCCTGTGAGGCCAGTATTAGTTTCCGCTACACCTCTGCAGGTTCAGTTTATTCCTTGGACCTTCACATTGACGATGAAACACAGAAATGGCATCGGAATTAAATACAAAACGAACAATGCCGCCTTAAGTACAACAATAGAGACTCTTCTTACAGTCGGTGCTTTGAGCATTCCCTGTGAGGCCAGTATCAGTTTCGGATACACCACTGCAGGTTCAATGTATTCCTTGGACCTTCACATTGACGATGGAACACAGAAATCGCATCGGAACTAAATACAAAGGGCACAATGTTGCCTTAAGTACAAGAATAGAGACTCTTCTTACAGTCGGTGCTTTGGGCTTCCCTGTGAGACCAATATTAGTTTCCGCTACACCTCTGCAGGCTCTTTTTATTCCTTGGACCTTCACATTGACGATGAAATACAGAAATGGCATCGGAATTAAACACAAAAGGCACAACGCCGCCTTAAGTACAAGAATAGAGACTCTTCTTACAGTCGGTGCTTTGAGCATTCCCTGTGAGACCAGTATTACTTTCCGCTACACCTCTGCAGGTTCAGTTTATTCCTTGGACCTTCACATTGACGATGAAACACCGAAATGGCATCGGAATGAAATACAAAAGGCACAATGCCGCCTTAGGTACAAGAATAGAGACTCTTCTTACAGTCGGTGCTTTGAGCATTCCCTGTGAGACCAGTATTAGTTTCCGATACACCACTGCAGGTTCAATGTATTCCTTGGACCTTCACATTGACGATGAAACACAGAAATGGCATCGGAATTAAACACAAAAGGCACAACGCCGCCTTAAGTACAAGAATAGAGACTCTTGTTACAGTCGGTGCTTTGAGCATTCCCTGTGAGACCAGTATTACTTTCCGCTACACCTCTGCAGGTTCAGTTTATTCCTTGGACCTTCACATTGACGATGAAACACAGAAATGGCATCGCAATTAAATACATAATTCACAATGCCGCGTTAAGTACAAGAACAGAGACTCTTCTTACAGTCGGTGCTTTGAGCATTCCCTGTGAGACCAGTATTAGTTTCCGATACACCACTGCAGGTTCAATGTATTCCTTGGAACTTCACATTGACGATGAAACACAGAAATCGCATCGGAATTAAATACAAAAGGCACAATGCCGCCTTAAGTACAAGAATAGAGACTCTTCTTACAGTCGGTGCTTTGAGCATTCCCTGTGAGACCAGTATTAGTTTCTGATACACCACTGCAGGTTCAATGTATTCCTTGGACCTTCACATTGACGATGAAACACAGAAATGGCATCGGAATTAAATACAAAACGAACAATGTCGCCTTAAGTACAACAATAGAGACTCTTCTTACAGTCGGTGCTTTGAGCATTCCCTGTGAGGCCAGTATCAGTTTCCGATACACCACTGCAGGTTCAATGTATTCCTTGGACCTTCACATTGACGATGGAACACAGAAATCGCATCGGAATTAAATTCAAAAGGCACAATGCCGCCTTAAGTACAAGAATAGAGACTCTTCTTACAGTCGGTGCTTTGAGCATTCCCTGTGAGACCAGTATTAGTTTCCGCTACACCTCTGCAGGTTCAGTTTATTCCTTGGACCAACACATTGACGATGAAACACAGAAATGGCATCGGAATTAAATACAAAAGGCACAATGCCGCCTTAAGTACAAGAATAGAGACTCTTCTTACAGTCGGTGCTTTGAGCATTCCCTGTGAGACCAGTATTAGTTTCTGATACACCACTGCAGGTTCAATGTATTCCTTGGAACTTCACATTGACGATGAAACACAGAAATGGCATCGGAATTATATACAAAAGGCACAATGCCGCCTTAAGTACAAGAATAGAGACTCTTCTTACAGTCGGTGCTTTGAGCATTCCCTGTGAGACCAGTATTAGTTTCCGCTACACCTCTGCAGGTTCAGTTTATTCCTTGGACCTTCACATTGACGATGAAACACAGAAATGGCATCGGAATTAAATAGAAAAGGCACAATGCCGTCGTAAGTACAAGAATAGAGACTCTTCTTACAGTCGGTGCTTTGAGCATTCCCTGTGAGACCAGTATTAGATTCCGATACACCACTGCAGGTTCAATGTATTCCTTGGAACTTCACATTGACGATGAAACACAGAAATCGCATCGGAATTAAATACAAAAGGCACAACGCCGCCTTAAGTACAAGAATAGAGACTCTTCTTACAGTCGGTGCTTTGAGCATTCCCTGTGAGACCAGTATTACTTTCCGCTACACCTCTGCAGGTTCAGTTTATTCCTTGGACCTTCACATTGACGATGAACCACAGAAATGGCATCGGAATGAAATACAAAAGGCACAATGCCGCCTTAGGTACAAGAATAGAGACTCTTCTTACAGTCGGTGCTTTGAGCATTCCCTGTGAGACCAGTATTAGTTTCCGATACACCACTGCAGGTTCAATGTATTCCTTGGTACTTCACATTGACGATGAAACACAGAAATGGCATCGGAATTAAATACAAAAGGAACAATGCCGCCTTAAGTACAAGAATAGACTTTTCTTACAGTCGGTGCTTTGAGCATTCCCTGTGAGCCCAGTATTAGTTTCCGCTACACCTCTGCAGGTTCAGTTTATTCCTTGGACCTTCACATTGACGATGAAACACAGAAATGGCATCGGAATTAAATACAAAAGGCACAATGCCGCCTTAAGTACAAGAAAAAGACTCTTCCTACTGTCGGTGCTTTGGGCATTCCCTGTGAGACCAGTATTAGTGTCCGCTACACCTCTGCAGGTTCAGTTTATTCCTTGGACCTTCACATTGACGATGAAACACAGAAATTGCATCGCAATTAAATACATAAGGCACAATGCCGCCTTAAGTACAAGAACAGAGACTCTTCTTACAGTCCGTGCTTTGAGCATTCCCTGTGATTCCAGTATTAGTTTCCGATACACCACTGCAGGTTCAATGTATTCCTTGGAACTTCACATTGACGATGAAACACAGAAATCGCATCGGAATTAAATACAAAAGGCACAATGCCGCCTTACGTACAAGAATAGAGACTCTTCTTACAGTCGGTGTTTTGAGCATTCCCTGTGAGGCCAGTATTAGTTTCCGCTACACCTCTGCAGGTTCTGTTTATTCCTTGGACCTTCACATTGACGATGAAACACAGAAAAGGCATCGGAATTAAATACAAAACGAACAATGCCGCCTTAAGTTCAACAATAGAGACTTTTCTTACAGTCGGTGCTTTGAGCATTCCCTGTGAGGCCAGTATCAGTTTCCGATACACCACTGCAGGTTCAGTGTATTCCTTGGACCTTCACATTGACGATGGAACACAGAAATCGCATCGGAATTAAATTCAAAAGGCACAATGCCGCCTTAAGTACAAGAATAGAGACTCTTCTTACAGTCGGTGCTTTGAGCATTCCCTGTGAGACCAGTATTAGTTTCCGCTACACCTCTGCAGGTTCAGTTTATTCCTTGGACCATCACATTGACGATGAAACACAGAAATGTCATCGGAATTAAATACAAAAGGCACAATGCCGCCTTAAGTACAAGAATAGAGACTCTTCTTACAGTCGGTGCTTTGAGCATTCCCTGTGAGACCAGTATTAGTTTCCGATACACAACTGCAGGTTCAATGTATTCCTTGGAACTTCACATTGACGATGAAACACAGAAATCGCATCGGAATTAAATACAAAAGGCACAATGCCGCCTTAAGTACAAGAATAGAGATTCTTCCTACAGTTGGTGCTTTGGGCATTCCCTGTGAGACCAGTATTAGTTTCCGCTACACCTCTGCAGGTTCAGTTTATTCCTTGGACCTTCACATTGACGATGAAACACAGAAATGGCACCGGAATTAAATACATAAGGCACAATGCCGCTTTAAGTACAAGAATAGAGACTCTTCGTACAGTCGGTGCTTTGAGCATTCCCTGTGAGACCAGTATTAGTTTCCGATACACCACTGCAGGTTCAATGTATTCCTTGGAACTTCACATTGACGATGAAACACAGAAATGGCATCGGAATTAAATACAAAAGGCACAATGCCGCCTTAAGTACAAGAATAGAGACTCTTCTTACAGTCTCTGCTTTGAGCATTCCCTGTGAGACCAGTATTAGTTTCCGCTACACCTCTGCAGGTTCAGTTTATTCCTTGGACCTTCACATAGATGATGAAACGCAGAAATGGCATCGGAATTAAATACAAAATGCACAATGCCGCCTTAAGTACAAGAATAGAGACTCTTCTTACAGTCGGTACTTTGAGCATTGCCTGTGAGACCAGTATTACTTTCCGCTACACCTCTGCAGGTTCAGTTTATTCCTTGGACCTTCACATTGACGATGAACCACAGAAATGGCATCGGAATGAAATACAAAAGGCACAATGCCGCCTTAGGTACAAGAATAGAGACTCTTCTTACAGTCGGTGCTTTGAGCATTCCCTGTGAGACCAGTATTAGTTTCTGATACACCACTGCAGGTTCAATGTATTCCTTGGAACTTCACATTGACGATGAAACACAGAAATGGCATCGGAATTATATACAAAAGGCACAATGCCGCCTTAAGTACAAGAATAGAGACTCTTCTTACAGTCGGTGCTTTGAGCATTCCCTGTGAGACCAGTATTAGTTTCCGATACACCACTGCAGGTTCAATGTATTCCTTGGAACTTCACATTGACCATGAAACACAGAAATGGCATCGGAATTAAATACAAAAGGCACAATGCCGCCTTAAGTACAAGAAAAAGACTCTTCCTACAGTCGGTGCTTTGGGCATTCCCTGTGAGACCAGTATTAGTGTCCGCTACACCTCTGCAGGTTCAGTTTATTCCTTGGACCTTCCTATTGACGATGAAACACAGAAATTGCATCGCAATTAAGTACATAAGGCACAATGCCGCCTTAAGTACAAGAACAGAGACTCTTCTTACAGTCGGTGCTTTGAGCATTCCCTGTGAGGCCAGTATTAGTTTCCGATACACCACTGCAGGTTCAATGTATTCCTTGGAACTTCACATTGACGATGAAACACAGAAATCGCATCGGAATTAAATACAAAAGGCACAATGCCGCCTTACGTACAAGAATAGAGACTCTTCTTACAGTCGGTGTTTTGAGCATTCCCTGTGAGGCCAGTATTAGTTTCCGCTACACCTCTGCAGGTTCTGTTTATTCCTTGGACCTTCACATTGACGATGAAACACAGAAAAGCATCGGAATTAAATACAAAACGAACAATGCCGCCTTAAGTTCAACAATAGAGACTTTTCTTACAGTCGGTGCTTTGAGCATTCCCTGTGAGGCCAGTATCAGTTTCCGATACACCACTGCAGGTTCAGTGTATTCCTTGGACCTTCACATTGACGATGGAACACAGAAATCGCATCGGAATTAAATTCAAAAGGCACAATGCCGCCTTAAGTACAAGAATAGAGACTCTTCTTACAGTCGGTGCTTTGAGCATTCCCTGTGAGACCAGTATTAGTTTCCGCTACACCTCTGCAGGTTCAGTTTATTCCTTGGACCATCACATTGACGATGAAACACAGAAATGTCATCGGAATTAAATACAAAAGGCACAATGCCGCCTTCAGTACAAGAATAGAGACTCTTCTTACAGTCGGTGCTTTGAGCATTCCCTGTGAGACCAGTATTAGTTTCCGATACACAACTGCAGGTTCAATGTACTCCTTGGAACTTCACATTGACGATGAAACACAGAAATCGCATCGGAATTAAATACAAAAGGCACAATGCCGCCTTAAGTACAAGAATAGAGATTCTTCCTACAGTTGGTGCTTTGGGCATTCCCTGTGAGACCAGTATTAGTTTCCGCTACACCTCTGCAGGTTCAGTTTATTCCTTGGACCTTCACATTGACGATGAAACACAGAAATGGCACCGGAATTAAATACATAAGGCACAATGCCGCCTTAAGTACAAGAATAGAGACTCTTCGTACAGTCGGTGCTTTGAGCATTCCCTGTGAGACCAGTATTAGTTTCCGATACACCACTGCAGGTTCAATGTATTCCTTGGAACTTCACATTGACGATGAAACACAGAAATGGCATCGGAATTAAATAGAAAAGGCACAATGCCGCCGTAAGTACAAGAATAGAGACTCTTCTTACAGTCGGTGCTTTGAGCATTGCCTGTGAGACCAGTATTAGATTCCGATACACCACTGCAGGTTCAATGTATTCCTTGGAACTTCACATTGACGATGAAACACAGAAATCGCATCGGAATTAAATACAAAAGGCACAACGCCGCCTTAAGTACAAGAATAGAGACTCTTCTTACAGTCGGTGCTTTGAGCATTCCCTGTGAGACCAGTATTACTTTCCGCTACACCTCTGCAGGTTCAGTTTATTCCTTGGACCTTCACATTGACGATGAACCACAGAAATGGCATCGGAATGAAATACAAAAGGCACAATGCCGCCTTAGGTACAAGAATAGAGACTCTTCTTACAGTCGGTGCTTTGAGCATTCCCTGTGAGACCAGTATTAGTTTCCGATACACCACTGCAGGTTCAATGTATTCCTTGGTACTTCACATTGACGATGAAACACAGAAATGGCATCGGAATTAAATACAAAAGGCACAATGCCGCCTTAAGTACAAGAATAGACTTTTCTTACAGTCGGTGCTTTGAGCATTCCCTGTGAGCCCAGTATTAGTTTCCGCTACACCTCTGCAGGTTCAGTTTATTCCTTGGACCTTCACATTGACGATGAAACACAGAAATGGCATCGGAATTAAATACAAAAGGCACAATGCCGCCTTAAGTACAAGAATAGAGACTCTTCTTACAGTCGGTGCTTGGAGCATTCCCTGAGAGACCAGTATTAGTTTCCAACACACCACTGCAGGTTCAATGTATTCCTTGGAACTTCACATTGACGATGAAACACAGAACTGGCATCGGAATTAAATACAAAAGGCACAATGCCGCCTTAAGTACAAGAATAGAGACTCTTCTTACAGTCGGTGCTTTGAGCATTCCCTGTGAGACCAGTATTAGTTTCCGATACACCACTGCAGGTTCAATGTATTCCTTGGAACTTCACATTGACCATGAAACACAGAAATGGCATCGGAATTAAATACAAAAGGCACAATGCCGCCTTAAGTACAAGAAAAAGACTCTTCCTACAGTCGGTGCTTTGGGCATTCCCTGTGAGACCAGTATTAGTGTCCGCTACACCTCTGCAGGTTCAGTTTATTCCTTGGACCTTCACATTGACGAAGAAACACAGAAATTGCATCGCAATTAAATACATAAGGCACAATGCCGCCTTAAGTACAAGAACAGAGACTCTTCTTACAGTCGGTGCTTTGAGCATTCCCTGTGAGGCCAGTATTAGTTTCCGATACACCACTGCAGGTTCAATGTATTCCTTGGAACTTCACATTGACGATGAAACACAGAAATCGCATCGGAATTAAATACAAAAGGCACAATGCCGCCTTACGTACAAGAATAGAGACTCTTCTTACAGTCGGTGATTTGAGCATTCCCTGTGAGGCCAGTATTAGTTTCCGCTACACCTCTGCAGGTTCTGTTTATTCCTTGGACCTTCACATTGACGATGAAACACAGAAATGGCATCGGAATTAAATACAAAACGAACAATGCCGCCTTAAGTTCAACAATAGAGACTTTTCTTACAGTCGGTGCTTTGAGCATTCCCTGTGAGGCCAGTATCAGTTTCCGATACACCACTGCAGGTTCAGTGTATTCCTTGGACCTTCACATTGACGATGGAACACAGAAATCGCATCGGAATTAAATTCAAAAGGCACAATGCCGCCTTAAGTACAAGAATAGAGACTCTTCTTACAGTCGGTGCTTTGAGCATTCCCTGTGAGACCAGTATTAGTTTCCGCTACACCTCTGCAGGTTCAGTTTATTCCTTGGACCATCACATTGACGATGAAAGACAGAAATGTCATCGGAATTAAATACAAAATGCACAATGCCGCCTTAAGTACAAGAATAGAGACTCTTCTTACAGTCGGTGCTTTGAACATTCCCTGTGAGACCAGTATTAGTTTCCGATACACAACTGCAGGTTCAATGTATTCCTTGGAACTTCACATTGACGATGAAACACAGAAATCGCATCGGAATTAAATTCAAAAGGCACAATGCCGCCTTAAGTACAAGAATAGAGATTCTTCCTACAGTTGGTGCTTTGGGCATTCCCTGTGAGACCAGTATTAGTTTCCGCTACACCTCTGCAGGTTCAGTTTATTCCTTGGACCTTCACATTGACGATGAAACACAGAAATGGCACCGGAATTAAATACATTAGGCACAATGCCGCCTTAAGTACAAGAATAGAGACTCTTCTTACAGTCGGTACTTTGAGCATTGCCTGTGAGACCAGTATTGGTTTCCGCTACACCTAAGGAGGTTCAGTTTATTCCTTGGATTTTCACATTGACGATGAGACACAGATATGGCATCGGAATTAAATACAAAAGGCACAATGCCGCCTTACGTACAAGAATAGAGACTCTTCTTACAGTCGGTGTTTTGAGCATTCCCTGTGAGGCCAGTATTAGTTTCCGCTACACCTCTGCAGGTTCAGTTTATTCCTTGGACCTTCACATTGACGATGAAACACAGAAATCGCATCGGAATTAAATTCAAAAGGCACAATGCCGCCTTAAGTACAAGAATAGAGACTCTTCTTACAGTCGGTGCTTTGAGCATTCCCTGTGAGACCAGTATTAGTTTCCGCTACACCTCTGCAGGTTCAGTTTATTCCTTGGACCTTCCCATTGAAGATGAAACACAGAAATGGCATCGGAATTAAATACAAAAGGCACAATGTCGCCTTAAGTACAAGAATAGAGACTCTTCTTACAGTCGGTGCTTTGAGCATTCCCTGTGAGACCAGTATTAGTTTCTGATACACCACTGCACGTTCAATGTATTCCTTGGAACTTCACATTGACGATGAAAAACAGAAATGGCATCGGAATTAAATACAAAAGGCAAAATGCCGCCTTAAGCACAAGAATAGAGACTCTTCTTACAGTCGGTGCTTTGAGCATTCCCTGTGAGACCAGTATTAGTTTCCGATACACCACTGCAGGTTCAATGTATTCCTTGGAACTTCACTTTGACGATGAAACACAGAAATCGCATCGGAATTAAATACAAAAGGCACAATGCCGCCTTAAGTACAAGAATAGAGACTCTTCTTACAGTCGGTGCTTTGAGCATTCCCTGTGAGACCAGTATTAGTTTCCGCTACACCTAAGGAGGTTCAGTTTATTCCTTGGACCTTCACATTGACGATGAAACACAGAAATGGCATCGGATTTAAATACAAAAGGCACAAAGCCGCCTTACGTACAAGAATAGAGACTCTTCTTACAGTCGGTGTTTTGAGCATTCTCTGTGAGGCCAGTATTAGTTTCCGTTACACCTCTGCAGGTTCAGTTTATTCCTTGGACCTTCACATTGACGATGAAAAACAGAAATGGCATAGGAATTAAATACAAAACGAACAATGCCGCCTTAAGTACAACAATAGAGACTCCTCTTGCAGTCGGTGCTTTGATCATTCCCTGTGAGACCAGTATCAGTTTCCGATACACCACTGCAGGTTCAATGTATTCCTTGGACCTTCACATTGACGATGAAGCACAGAAATCGCATCGGAATTAACTACAAAAGGCACAATGCCGCCTTAAGTACAAGAATAGAGACTCTTCTTACAGTCGGTCCTTTGAGCATTCCCTGTGAGACCAGTATTAGTTTCCGCTACACCTCTGCAGGTTCAGTTTATTCCTTGGACCTTCACATTGACGATGAAACACAGAAATGGCATCGGAATTAAATACGAAAGGCACAATGCCGCTTTAAGTACAAGAATAGAGACTCTTCTTACAGTCGGTGCTTTGAGCATTCCCTGTGAGACCAGTATTAGTTTCTGATACACCACTGCAGGTTCAATGTATTCCTTGGAACTTCACATTGACGATGAAACACAGAAATCGCATCGGAATCAAATACAAAAGGCACAATGCCGCCTTAAGTACAAGAATAGAGACTCTTCTTACAGTCGGTGCTTTGAGCATTCCCTGTGAGACCAGTATTAGCTTCCGATACACCTCTGCAGGTACAGTTTAATCCTTGGACCTTCACATTGATGATGAAACACAGAAATGGCATCGGAATGAAATACAAAAGGCACAATGCCGCCTTAAGTACAAGAATAGAGACTCTTCTTACAGTCGGTGGTTTGAGCATTCCCTGTGAGACGAGTATTAGTTTCCGATACACCACTGCAGGTTCAATGTTTTCCTTGGAACTTCACATTGACGATGAAACACAGAAATCGCATCGGAATCAAATACAAAAGCCACAATGCTGCTTTAAGTACAAGAATAGAGACTCTTCTTACAGTCGGTGCTTTGAGCATTCCCTGTGAGACCAGTATTAGTTTCCGATACACCTCTGCAGGTTCAGTTTATTCCTTGGACCTTCACATTGACGATGAAACACAGAAATGGCATCGGAATTAAATGCAAAAGGCACAATGCCGCCTTAAGTACAAGAAAAGAGACACTTCTTACAGTCGGTGCTTTGAGCATTCCCTGTGAGACCAGTATTAGTTTCCGATACACCACTGCAGGTTCAATGTATTCCTTGGAACATCACATTGACGATGAAACACACAAATGGCATCGGAATTTAATACAAAAGGCACAATGCTGCCTTAAGTACAAGAATAGAGACTCTTCTTACAGTCTCTGCTTTGAGCATTCCCTGTGAGACCAGTATTAGTTTCCGCTACACCTCTGCAGGTTCAGTTTATTCCTTGGACCTTCACATTGACGATGAAACACAGAAATGGCATCGGAATTAAATACAAAAGGCACAATGCCGCCTTAAGTACAAGAATAGAGACTCTTCTTACAGTCGGTACTTTGGGCATTGCCTGTGAGACCAGTATTGGTTTCCGCTACACCTAAGGAGGTTCAGTTTATTCCTTGGACCTTCACATTGACGATGAAACACAGATATGGCATCGGAATTAAATACAAAAGGCACAATGCCGCCTTACGTACAAGAATAGAGACTCTTCTTACAGTCGGTGTTTTGAGCATTCCCTGTGAGGCCAGTATTAGTTTCCGCTACACCTCTGCAAGTTCAGTTTATTCCTTGGACCTTCACATTGACGATGAAACACAGAAATGGCATCGGATATAAATACAAAACGAACAATTCCGCCTTAAGTACAAGAATAGGGACTCTTCTTAAAGTCGGTGCTTTGCGCATTCCCTGTGAGACCAGTATTAGTTTCCTATACACCACTGCAGGTTCAATGTATTCCTTGGACCTTCACATTGACGATGAAACAAAGAAATCGCATCGGAAATAAATACAAAACGCACAATGCCGCCTTAAGTACAAGAATAGAGACTCTTCTTACAGTCGGTGCTTTGAGCATTTCCTGTGAGACCAGTATTAGTTTCCGCTACACCCCGTCAGGTTCAGTTAATTCCTTGGACCTTCACATTGACGATGAAACACGGAAATGGGATCGGAATTAAATACAAAACGAACAATTCCGCCTTAAGTACAACAATAGAGACTCTTCTTACAGTCGGTGCTTTGAGCATTCCCTGTGAGACCAGTATTAGTTTCCGCTACACCTCTGCAGGTTCAGTTTATTCCTTGGACCTTCACATTGACGATGAAACACAGAAATGGCATCGGAATTAAATACAAAAGGCACAATGCCGCCTTAAGTACAAGAATAGAGTCTCTTCTTACAGTCGGTGCTTTGAGCATTCCCTCTGAGACGAGTATTAGTTTCCGATACACCACTGCAGGTTCAATGTATTCCTTGGAACTTCACATTGACGATGAAACACAGAAATCGCATCGGAATTAAATACAAAAGGCACAATGCCGCCTTAAGTACAAGAATAGGGACTCTTCCTACAGTCGGTGCTTTGGGCATTCCCCGTGAGACCAGTATTAGTTTCCGCTACACCTCTGCAGGTTCAGTTTATTCCTTGGACCTTCACATTGACGATGGAACACAGAAATGGCATCGGAATTAAATACATAAGGCACAATGCCGCCTTAAGTACAAGAATAGAGACTCTTCTTACAGTCGGTGCTTTGAGCATTCCCTGTGAGACCAGTATTAGTTTCCGATACACCACTGCAGGTTCAATGTATTCCTTGGAACTTCACATTGACGATGAAACACAGAAATTGCATCGGAATTAAATACAAAAGGCACAATGCCGCCTTAAGTACAAGAATAGAGACTCTACTTACAGTCGGTGCTTTGAGCATTCCCTGTGAGACCAGTATTAGTTTCCGCTACACCTCTGCAGGTTCAGTTTATTCCTTGGACCTTCACATTGACGATGAAACACAGAAATGGCATCGGAATTAAATACAAAAGGCACAATGCAGCCTTAAGTACAAGAATAGAGACTCTTCTTACAGTCAGTGCTTTTAGCACTCCCTGTGAGACCAGTATTGGTTTCCGCTACACCTAAGGAGGTTCAGTTTATTCCTTGGACCTGCACATTGACGATGAAACACAGAAATTGCATCGGATTTAAATACAAAAGGCACAATGCCGCCTTACGTACAAGAATACAGACTCTTCTTACAGTCGGTGCTTTGAGCATTCCCTGTGAGACCAGTATTGGTTTCCGCTACACCTAAGGAGGTTCAGTTTATTCCTTGGACCTTCACATTGACGATGAAACACAGAAATGGCATCCGATTTAAATACAAAAGGCACAATGCCGCCTTACGTACAAGAATAGAGACTCTTCTTACAGTCGGTGTTTTGAGCATTCTCTGTGAGGCCAGTATTAGTTTCCGTTACACCTCTGCAGGTTCAGTTTATTCCTTGGACCTTCACATTGACGATGAAGCACAGAAATTGCATAGGAATTAAATACAAAACGAACAATGCCGCCTTAAGTACAACAATAGAGACTCCTCTTACAGTCGGTGCTTTGATCATTCACTGTGAGACCAGTATCTGTTTCCGATACACCACTGCAGGTTCAATGTATTCCTTGGACCTTCACATTGACGATGAAACACAGAAATCGCATCGGAATTAACTACAAAAGGCACAATGCCGCCTTAAGTACAAGAATAGAGACTCTTCTTACAGTCGGTGCTTTGAGCATTCCCTGTGAGACCAGTATTAGTTTCCGATACACCTCTGCAGGTTCAGTTTAATCCTTGGACCTTCACATTGATGATGAAACACAGAAATGGCATCGGAATGAAATACAAAAGGCACAATGCCGCCTTAAGTACAAGAATAGAGACTCTTCTTACAGTCGGTGCTTTGCGCATTGCCTGTGAGACCAGTATTAGTTTCCTATACACCACTGCAGGTTCAATGTATTCCTTAGACCTTCACATTGACGATGAAACAAAGAAGTCGCATCGGAAATAAATACAAAACGCACAATGCCGCCTTAAGTACAAGAATAGAGACTCTTCTTACAGTCGGTGCTTTGAGCATTCCCTGTGAGACCAGTATTAGTTTCCGCTACACCTCGTCAGGTTCAATGTATTCCTTGGACCTTCACATTGACGATGATACACAGAAATCGCATCGGAATTAAATACAAAAGGCACAATGCCACCTTAAGTACAAGAATAGAGACTCTTCTTACAGTCGGTGGTTTGAGCATTCCCTGTGAGACGAGTATTAGTTTCCGATACACCACTGCAGGTTCAATGTATTCCTTGGAACTTCACATTGACGATGAAACACAGAAATCGCATCGGAATCAAATACAAAAGCCACAATGCTGCTTTAAGTACAAGAATAGAGACTCTTCTTACAGTCGGTGCTTTGAGCATTCCCTGTGAGACCAGTACTAGTTTCCGATACACCTCTGCAGGTTCAGTTTATTCCTTGGACCTTCACATTGACGATGAAACACAGAAATGGCATCGGAATTAAATACAAAAGGCACAATGTCGCCTTAAGTACAAGAAAAGAGACACTTCTTACAGTCGGTGCTTTGAGCATTCCCTGTGAGACCAGTATTAGTTTCCGATACACCACTGCATTTCAATGTATTCCTTGGAACATCACATTGACGATGAAACACAGAAATCGCATCGGAATTAATTACAAAAGGCACAATGCCCCCTTAAGTACAAGAATAGAGACTCTTCTTACAGTCTCTGCTTTGAGCATTCCCTGTGAGACCAGTATTAGTTTCCGCTACACCTCTGCAGGTTCAGTTTATTCCTTGGACCTTCACATTGACGATGAAACACAGAAATGGCATCGGAATTAAATACAAAAGGCACAATGCCGCCTTAAGTACAAGAATAGAGACTCTTCTTACAGTCGGTACTTTGGTCATTGCCTGTGAGACCAGTATTGGTTTCCGCTACACCTAATGAGGTTCAGTTTATTCCTTGGACCTTCACATTGACGATGAAACACAGATATGGCATCGGAATTAAATACAAAAGGCACAATGCCGCCTTACGTACAAGAATAGAGACTCTTCTGACAGTCGGTGTTTTGAGAATTTCTGTGAGGCCAGTATTAGTTTCCGCTACACCTCTGCAGGTTCAGTTTATTCCTTGGACCTTCACATTGACGATGAAACACAGAAATGGCATCGGAATTAAATACAAAACGAACAATTCCGCTTTAAGTACAAGAATAGAGACTCTTCTTACAGTCGGTGCTTTGCGCATCCCCTGTGAGACCAGTATTAGTTTCCTATACACCACTGCAGGTTCAATGTATTCCTTGGACCTTCACATTGACGATGAAACAAAGAAATCGCATCGGAAATAAATACAAAACGCACAATGCCGCCTTAAGTACAAGAATAGAGACTCTTCTTACAGTCGGTGCTTTGAGCATTCCCTGTGAGACCAGTATTAGTTTCCGCTACACCTCGTCAGGTTCAATGTATTCCTTGGACCTTCACATTGACGATGATACACAGAAATCGCATCGGAATTAAATGCAAAAGGCACAATGCCGCCTTAAGTACAAGAATAGAGACTCTTCTTACAGTCGGTGGTTTGAGCAGTCCCTGTGAGACCAGTATTAGTTTCCGATACACCACTGCAGGTTCAATGTATTCCTTGGAACTTCACATTGACGATGAAACACAGAAATCGCATCGGAATCAAATACAAAAGCCACAATGCTGCTTTAAGTACAAGAATAGAGACTCTTCTTACAGTCGGTGCTTTGAGCATTCCCTGTGAGACCAGTATTAGTTTCCGATACACCTCTGCAGGTTCAGTTTATTCCTTGGACCTTCACATTGACGATGAAACACAGAAATGGCATCGGAATTAAATACAAAAGGCACAATGCCGCCTTAAGTACAAGAAAAGAGACACTTCTTACAGTCGGTGCTTTGAGCATTCCCTGTGAGACCAGTATTAGTTTCCGATACACCACTGCAGGTTCAATGTATTCCTTGGAACTTCACATTGACGATGAAACACAGAAATCGTATCGGAATTAAATACAAAAGGCACAATGCCGCCTTAGGTACAAGAATAGAGACTCTTCTTACAGTCTCTGCTTTGAGCATTCCCTGTGAGAGCAGTATTAGTTTCCGCTACACCTCTGCAGATTCAGTTTATTCCTTGGACCTTCACATTGACGATGAAACACAGAAATGGCATCGGAATTAAATACAAAAGGCACAATGCCGCCTTAAGTACAAGAATAGAGACTCTTCTTACAGTCGGTACTTTCGGCATTGCCTGTGAGACCAGTATTGGTTTCCGCTACACCTAAGGAGGTTCAGTTTCTTCCTTGGACCTTCACATTGACGATGAAACACAGATATGGCATCGGAATTAAATACAAAAGGCACAATGCCGCCTTAAGTACAAGAATAGAGACTCTTCTTACAGTCGGTGCTTTGAGCATTCCCTGTGAGACCAGTATTAGTTTCCGCTACACCTCGTCAGGTTCAATGTATTCCTTGGACCTTCACATTGACGATGATACACAGAAATCGCATCGGAATTAAATGCAAAAGGCACAATGCCGCCTTAAGTACAAGAATAGAGACTCTTCTTACAGTCGGTGCTTTGAGCATTCGCTGTGAGACCAGTATTAGTTTCCGATACAACACTGCAGGTTCAATGTATTCCTTGGAACTTCACATTGACGATGAAACACAGAAATCGCATCGGAATTAAACACAAATGGCACAATGCCGCCTTAAGTACAAGAATAGAGACTCTACTTACAGTCGGTGCTTTGAGCATTCCCTGTGAGACCAGTATTAGTTTCCGCTACACCTCTAGAGGTTCAGTTTATTCCTTGGACCTTCACATTGACGATGAAACACAGAAATGGCATCGGAATTAAATACAAAAGGCACAATGCCGCCTTAAGTACAAGAATAGAGACTCTTCTTACAGTCGGTGCTTTTAGCATTCCCTGTGAGACCAGTATTGGTTTCCGCTACACCTAAGGAGATTCAGTTTATTCCTTGGACCTGCACATTGACGATGAAACACAGAAATTGCATCGGATTTAAATACAAAAGGCACAATGCCGCCTTACGTACAAGAATAGAGACTCTTCTTACAGTCGGTGCTTTGAGCATTCCCTGTGAGACCAGTATTAGTTTCCGCTACACCTCTGCAGGTTCAGTTTATTCCTTGGACCTTCACATTGACGATGAAACACAGAAATGGCATCGGAATTAAATACAAAAGGCACAATGCCGCCTTAAGTACAAGAATAGAGACTCTTCTTACAGTCGGTGATTTGAGCATTCCCTGTGAGACCAGTATTAGTTTCTGATACACCACTGCAGGTTCAATGTATTCCTTGGAACTTCACATTGACGATGAAACACAGAAATCGCATCGGAATCAAATACAAAAGGCACAATGCCGCCTTAAGTACAAGAATAGAGACTGTTCTTACAGTCGGTGCTTTGAGCATTCCCTGTGAGACCAGTATTAGTTTCCGATCCACCTCTGCAGGTTCAGTTTATTCCTTGGACCTTCACATTGACGATGAAATACAGAAATGGCATCGGAATGAAATACAAAATGCACAATGCCGCCTTAAATACAAGAATAGAGACTCTTCTTACAGTCGGTGCTTTGCGCATTCCCTGTGAGACCAGTATTAGTTTCCTATACACCATTGCAGGTTCAATGTATTCCTTGGACCTTCACATTGACGATGAAACAAAGAAATCGCATCGGAATTAAATACAAAACGCACAATGCCGCCTTAAGTACAAGAATAGAGACTCTTCTTACAGTCGGTGCTTTGAGCATTCCCTGTGAGACCAGTATTAGTTTCCGCTACACCTCGTCAGGTTTAATGTATTCCTTGGACCTTCACATTGACGATGATACACAGAAATCGCATCGGAATTAAATACAAAAGGCACAATGCCGCCTTAAGTACAAGAATAGAGACTCTTCTTACATTCGGTGCTTTGAGCATTCCCTCTGAGACGAGTATTAGTTTCCGATACACCACTGCAGGTTCAATGTATTCCTTGGAACTTTACATTGACGATGAAACACAGAAATCGCATCGGAATCAAATACAAAAGCCACAATGAAGCTTTAAGTACAAGAATAGAGACTCTTCTTACAGTCGGTGCTTTGAGCATTCCCTGTGAGACCAGTATTAGTTTCCGATACACCTCTGCAGGTTCAGTTTATTCCTTGGACCTTCACATTGACGATGAAACACAGATATGGCATCGGAATTAAATACAAAAGGCACAATGCCGCCTTAAGTACAAGAATAGAGACTCTTCTTACAGTCGGTGCTTTGAGCATTCCCTGTGAGACCAGTATTAGTTTCTGATACACCACTGCAGGTTCAATGTATTCCTTGGAACTTCACATTGACGATGAAACACAGAAATCGCATCGGAATTAAATACAAAAGGCACAATGCCGCCTTAAGTACAAGAATAGAGACTCTTCTTACAGTCGGTGCTTTGAGCATTCCCTGTGAGACCAGTATTAGTTTCCGCTACACCTCTGCAGGTTCAGTTTATTCCTTGGACCTTCACATTGACGATGAAACACAGAAATGGCATCGGAATTAAATACAAAAGGCACAATGCCGCCTTAAGTACAAGAATAGAGACTCTTCTTACAGTCGGTGATTTGAGCATTCCCTGTGAGACCGGTATTAGTTTCTGATACACCACTGCAGGTTCAATGTATTCCTTGGAACTTCACATTGACGATGAAACACAGAAATCGCATCGGAATCAAATACAAAAGGCACAATGCCGCCTTAAGTACAAGAATAGAGACTATTCTTACAGTCGGTGCTTTGAGCATTCCCTGTGAGACCAGTATTAGTTTCCGATACACCTCTGCAGGTTCAGTTTATTCCTTGGACCTTCACATTGACGATGAAACACAGATATGGCATCGGAATGAAATACAAAAGGCACAATGCCGCCTTAAGTACAAGAATAAAGACTCTTCTTACAGTCGGTGCTTTGCGCATTCCCTGTGAGACCAGTATTAGTTTCCTATACACCACTGCAGGTTCAATGTATTCCTTGGACCTTCACATTGACGATGAAACAAAGAAATCGCATCGGAATTAAATACAAAACGCACAATGCCGCCTTAAGTACAAGAATAGAGACTCTTCTTACAGTCGGTGCTTTGAGCATTCCCTGTGAGACCAGTATTAGTTTCCGCTACACCTCGTCAGGTTCAATGTATTCCTTGGACCTTCACATTGACGATGATACACAGAAATCGCATCGGAATTAAATACAAAAGGCGCAATGCCGCCTTAAGTACAAGAATAGAGACTCTTCTTACAGTCGGTGCTTTGAGCAATCCCTGTGAGACGAGTATTAGTTTCCGCTACACCTCTGCAGGTTCAGTTTATTCCTTGGACCTTCACATTGTCGATGAAACACAGAAATCGCATCGGAATTAAATACAAAAGGCACAATGCCGCCTTAAGTACCAGAATTGAGACTATTCTTACAGTCGGTGCTTTGAGCATTCCCTGTGAGACCAGTATTAGTTTTCGATACACCACTGCAGGTTCAACGTATTCCTTGGAACTTCACATTGACGATGAAACACAGAAATCGCATCGGAATTATATACAAAAGGCACAATGCCGCCTTAAGTACAAGAATAGAGACTCTTCTTACAGTCGGTGCTTTGAGCATTCCCTGTGAGACCAGTATTAGTTTCCGCTACACCTCTGCAGGTTCAGTTTATTCCTTGGACCTTCACATTGACGATGAAACACAGAAATGGCATCAGAATTAAATACAAAAGGCACAATGCCGCCTTAAGTACAAGAATAGAGACTCATCTTACAGTCGGTGCTTTGAGCATTCCCTGTGAGACCAGTATTAGTTTCCGCTACACCTCTGCAGCTTCAGTTTATTCCTTGGACCTTCACATTGACGATGAAACACAGATATGGCATCGGAATTAAATACAAAAAGCACAATGCCGCCTTAAGTACAAGAATAGAGACTCTTCTTACAGTCGGTGCTTTGAGCATTCCCTGTGAGACCAGTATTAGTTTCCGATACACCACTGCAGGTTCAATGTATTCCTTGGAACTTCACATTGACGATGAAACACAGAAATCACATCGGAATTAAATACAAAAGGCACAATGCCGCCTTAAGTACAAGAATAGAGAGTCTTCTTACAGTCGGTGCTTTGAGCATTCCCTGTGAGACCAGTATTAGTTTCCGCTACACCTCTGCAGGTTCAGTTTATTCCTAGGACCTTCACATTGATGCTGAAACACAGAAATGGCATCGGAATTAAATACAAAAGGCACAATGCCGCCTTAAGTACATGAAAAGAGACTCTTCTTACAATCGGTGCTATGAGCATTCCCTGTGAGACCAGTATTAGTTTCCGCTACACCTCTGCAGGTTCAGTTTATTCCTTGGACCTTCACATTGACGATGAAACACAGAAATGGCATCGGAATTAAATACAAAAGGCACAAAGCCGCCTAAAGTACAAGAATAGAGACTCTTCTTACAGTCGGTGCTTTGAGCATTCCCTGTGAGACCAGTATTAGTTTCCAATACACCACTGCAGGTTCAATGTATTCCTTGGAACTTCACATTGACGATGAAACACAGAAATCGCGTCGGAATTAAATACAAAAGGCACAATGCCGCCTTAAGAACAAGAATAGAGACTCTTCTTACAGTCGGTACTTTGATCATTCCCTGTGAGACCAGTATTAGTTTCCGCTACACCTCTGCAGGTTCAGTTTATTCCTTGGACCTTCACATTGACGATGAAACACAGAAATGGCATCGGAATTAAATACAAAAGGCACAATGCCGCCTTAAGTACAAGAATAGAGACTCTTCTTACAGTCGCTGCTTTGAGCATTCCCTGTGAGACCAGTATTAGTTTCCGCTACACCTCTGCAGGTTCAGATTATTCTTTGGACCTTCACATTGACGATGAAACACAGAAATGGCATCGTCAATAAATACAAAAGGCACAATGCCGCCTTAAGTACAGGAATAGAGATTCTTCTTACATTCGGTGCTTTGATCATTCCCTGTGAGACCAGTATTAGTTTCCGATACACCACTGCAGGTTGAATGTATTCCTTGGAACTTCTCATTGACGATGAAACACAGAAATCGCATCGGAATTAAATACAAAAGGCACAATGCCGCCTTAAGTACAAGAATAGAGACTCTTCTTACAGTCGGTGCTTTGAGCATTCCCTGTGAGACCAGTATTAGTTTCCGCTACACCTCGGCAGGTTCAGTTTATTCCTTGGACCTTCACATTGACGATGAAACGCAGAAATCGCATCGGAATTAAATACAAAAGACACAATGCCGCCTTAAGTACAAGAATAGAGACTCTTCTTACAGTCGGTGCTTCGAGCATTCCCTGTGAGACCAGTATTAGTTTCCGATACACCACTGCAGGTTCAATGTTTTCCTTGGAACTTCACATTGACGATGAAACACAGAAATGCCATCGGAATCAAATACAAAAGGCACAATGAAGTCTTAAGTACAAGAATAGAGACTCTTCTTACAGTCGGTGCTTTGAGCATTCCCTGTGAGACCAGTATTAGTTTCCGATACACCTCTGCAGGTTCAGTTTATTCCTTGGACCTTCACATTCACGATGAAACACAGAAATGGCATCGGAATTAAATACAAAAGGCACAATGCCGCCTTAAGTACAAGAATAGAGACTCTTCTTACAGTCGGTGCTTTGGGCATTCCCTGTGAGACCAGTATTAGTTTCCGATACACCACTGCAGGATGAATGTATTCCTTGGATCTTCACATTGACAATGAAACACAGAAATCGCATCGGAATTAAATACAAAACGCACAATGCCGCCATAAGTACAGGAATAGAGACTCTTTTTACAGTCGGTGCTTTGAGCAATCCCTGTGAGACCAGTATTAGTTTCCGCTACACCTCTGCAGGTTCAGTTTATTCCTTGGACATTCACATTGACGATGAAACACAGAAATGGCATCGGAATTAAATACAAAAGGCACAATGCCGCCTTAAGTACAAGAATAGAGACTCTTCTTACAGTCGGTGTTTTGAGCATTCCCTGTGAGACCAGTATTAGTTTCCGATACACCACTGCAGATTCAATGTATTCCTTGGACCTTCGCATTGATGATGAAACACAGAAATCGCATCGGAATTAAATACAAAAGGCACAATGCCGCCTTATGTACAAGAATAGAGACTCTTCTTACAGTCGGTGCTTTGAGCATTCCCTGTGGGACCAGTATTAGTTTCCGCTACACCTCTGCAGGTTCAGATTATTCTTTATACCTTCACATTGACGATGAAACACAGAAATGGCATCGTCATTAAATACAAAAAGCACAATGCCGCCTTAAGTACAAGAATAGAGATTCTTCTTACATTCGGTGCTTTGAGCATTCCCTGTGAGACCAGTATTAGTTTCCGCTACACCTCAGCAGGTTTAGTTTATTCCTTGGACCTTCACATTGACGATGAAACACAGAAATGGCATCGGAATTAAATACAAAAGGCACAATGCCGCCTTAAGTACAAGAATAGAGACTCTTCTTACAGTCGCTGCTTTGAGCATTCCCTGTGAGACCAGTATTAGTTTCCGCTACACCTCTGCAGGTTCAGATTATTCTTTGGACCTTCACATTGACGATAAAACACAGAAATGGCATCGTCATTAAATACAAAAGGCACAATGCCGCCTTAAGTACAGGAATAGAGATTCTTCTTACATTCGGTGCTTTGAGCATTCCCTGTGAGACCAGTATTAGTTTCCGCTACACCTCAGCAGGTTACGTTTATTCCTTGGACCTTCACATTGACGATGAAACACAGTAATGGCATCGGAATTAAATACAAAAGGCACAATGCCGCCTTAAGTACAAGAATAGAGACTCTTCTTACAGTCGGTGCTTTAAGCATTCCCTGTGAGACCAGTATTAGTTTCCGATACACCACTGCAGGTTGAATGTATTCCTTGGAACTTCACATTGACGATGAAACACAGAAATCGCATCGGAATTAAATACAAAAGGCACAATGCCGCCTTAAGTACAAGAATGGAGACTCTTCTTACAGTCGCTGCTTTGAGCATTCCCTGTGAGACCAGTATTAGTTTCCGATACACCACTGCAGATTCAATGTATTCCTTGGACCTTCGCATTGATGATGAAACACAGAAATCGCATCGGAATTAAATACAAAAGGCACAATGCCGCCTTAAGTACAAGAATAGAGACCCTTCTTACAGTCGGTGCTTTGAGCATTCCCTGTCAGACCAGTAATAGTTTCCGATACACCACTGCAGGTTGAATGTATTCCTTGGAACTTCTCATTGACGATGAAACACAGAAATCGCATCGGAATTAAATACAAAAGGCACAATGCCGCCTTAAGTACAAGAATAGAGACTCTTCTTACAGTCGGTGCTTTGAGCATTCCCTGTGAGACCAGTATTAGTTTGCGCTACACCTCTGCAGGTTCAGTTTATTCCTTGGACCTTCACATTGACGATGAAACACAGAAATCGCATCGGAATTAAATACAAAAGACACAATGCCGCCTTAAGTACAAGAATAGAGACTCTTCTTACAGTCGGTGCTTCGAGCATTCCCTGTGAGACCAGTATTAGTTTCCGATACACCACTGCAGGTTCAATGTTTTCCTTGGAACTTCACATTGACGATGAAACACAGAAATGGCATCGGAATCAAATACAAAAGGCACAATGAAGCCTTAAGTACAAGAATAGAGACTCTTCTTACAGTCGGTGCTTTGAGCATTCCCTGTGAGACCAGTATTAGTTTCCGCTACACCTCTGCAGGTTCAGTTTATTCCTTGGACCTTCACATTGACGATGAAACACAGAAATGGCATCGGAATTAAGTACAAAAGGCACAATGCCGCCTTAAGTACAAGAATAGAGACTCTTCTTACAGTCGGTGCTTTGGGCATTCCCTGTGAGACCAGTATTAGTTTCCGATACACCACTGCAGGATGAATGTATTCCTTGGATCTTCACATTGACAATGAAACACAGAAATCGCATCGGAATTAAATACAAAACGCACAATGCCGCCATAAGTACAGGAATAGAGACTCTTTTTACAGTCGGTGCTTTGAGCAATCCCTGTGAGACCAGTATTAGTTTCCGCTACACCTCTGCAGGTTCAGTTTATTCCTTGGACCTTCACATTGACGATGAAACACAGAAATGGCATCGGAATTAAATACAAAAGGCACAATGCCGCCTTAAGTACAAGAATAGAGACTCGTCTTACAGTCGGTGTTTTGAGCATTCCCTGTGAGACCAGTATTAGTTTCCGATACACCACTGCAGATTCAATGTATTCCTTGGACCTTCGCATTGATGATGAAACACAGAAATCGCATCGGAATTAAATACAAAAGCACAATGCCGCCTTAAGTACAAGAATAGAGACTCTTCTTACAGTCGGTGCTTTGAGCATTCCCTGTGGGACCAGTATTAGTTTCCGCTACACCTCTGCAGGTTCAGATTATTCTTTATACCTTCACATTGACGATGAAACACAGAAATGGCATCGTCATTAAATACAAAAAGCACAATGCCGCCTTAAGTACAAGAATAGAGATTCTTCTTACATTCGGTGCTTTGAGCACTCCCTGTGAGACCAGTATTAGTTTCCGCTACACCTCAGCAGGTTTAGTTTATTCCTTGGACCTTCACATTGACGATGAAACACAGAAATGGCATCGGAATTAAATACAAAAGGCACAATGCCGCCTTAAGTACAAGAACAGAGACTCTTCTAACAGTCAGTGCTTTGAGCATTCCCTGTGAGACCAGTATTAGTTTCCGATACACCACTGCAGGTTGAATGTATTCCTTGGAACTTCACATTGACGATGAAACACAGAAATCGCATCGGAATTAAATACAAAAGGCACAATGCCGCCTTAAGTACAAGAATAGAGACTCTACTTACAGTCGGTGCTTTGAGCATTCCCTGTGAGACCAGTATTAGTTTCTGATACACCACTGCAGATTCAATGTATTCCTTGGACCTTCGCATTGATGATGAAACACAGAAATCGCATCGGAATTAAATACAAAAGGCACAATGCCGCCTTAAATACAAGAATAGAGACTCTTCTTACAGTCGGTGCTTTGAGCATTCCCTGTCAGACCAGTATTAGTTTCCGATACACCACTGCAGGTTGAATGTATTCCTCGGAACTTCACATTGACGATGAAACACAGAAATCGCATCGGAATTAAATTCAAAAGGCACAATGCCGCCTTAAGTACAAGAATAGAGACTCTTCTTACAGTCGGTGCTTTGAGCATTCCCTGTGAGACCAGTATTAGTTTCCGCTACACCACTGCAGGTTGAATGTATTCCTTGGATCTTCACATTGACAATGAAACACAGAAATCGCATCGGAATTAAATACAAAACGCACAATGCCGCCATAAGTACAGGAATAGAGACTCTTCTTACAGTCGGTGCTTTGAGCAATCCCTGTGAGACAAGTATTAGTTTCCGCTACACCTCTGCAGGTTCAATGTATTCCTTGGACCTTCACATTGACGATGATACACAGAAATAGCATCGGAATTAAATACAAAAGGCACAATGCCGCCTTAAGTACAAGAATAGAGACTCTTCTTACAGTCGGTGCTTTGAGCATTCCCTTTGAGGCCAGTATTAGTTTCCCATACACCACTGCAGGTTCAATGTATTCCTTGGAACTTCACATTGACGATGAAACACAGAAATCGCATCGGAATCAAATACAAAAGGCACAATGCCGCCTTAAGTACAAGAATAGAGACTCTTCTTACAGTCGGTGCTTTGAGCATTAACTGTGAGACAATTATTAGTTTCCGATACACCTCTGCAGCTTCAGTTTATTCCTTGGACCTTCACATTGACGATGAAACACAGAAATGGCATCGGAATTAAATACAAAAGGCACAATGCTGCCTTAAGTACAAGAATAGAGCCTCTTCTTACAGTCGGTGTTTTGAGCATTCCCTGTGAGACCAGTATTAGTTTCCGCTAAACCTCTGCCGGTTCTTTTTATTCCTTGGACCTTCACATTGACGATGAAACACAGAAATGGCATCGAAATTAAATACAGAAAGCACTATGGCGCCATAAGTACAAGAATAGAGACTCTTCTTACAGTCGGTGCTTTGAGCATTCCCTGTGAGACCGGTAATAGTATCCGATACACCACTGCAGGTTCAATCTATTCCTTGGACATACACATTGACGATGAAACACAGAAATTACATCGGAATTAAATACAGAAGGAACAATGCCGCCTTAAGTACAAGAATAGAGATTCTTCTTACAGTCGGTGCTTTGAGCATTCCCTGTGAGACCAGTATTAGTTTCCGCTACACCTCAGCAGGTTCAGTTTTTTTCCTTGGACCTTCACTTTGACGATGAAACACAGAAATGGCATCGGAATTAAATACAAAAGGCACAATGGCGCCATAAGTACAAGAATAGAGACTCTTCTTACAGTCGGTGCTTTGAGCATCCCCTGTGAGACCAGTATTAGTTTCCGCTACACCTCTGCAGGTTCTTGTTATTCCTTGGACCTTCACATTGACGATGAGACACAGAAATGGCATCAGAATTAAATACAAAAGGCACAATGGCGCCATAAGTACATGAATAGAGACTCTTCTAACAGTCGGTGCTTTGGGCATTCCCTGTGAGACCAGTATTAGTTTCCGATACACCACTGCAGGTTGAATGTATTCCTTGGATCTTCACATTGACAATGAAACACAGAAATCGCATCGGAATTAAATACAAAACGCACAATGCCGCCATAAGTACAGGAATAGAGACTCTTCTTACAGTCGGTGCTTTGAGCATTCCCTGTGAGACCAGTATTAGTTTCCGCTACACTTCTGCAGGTTCAATGTATTCCTTGGACCTTCACATTGACGATGATACACAGAAATCGCATCGGAATTAAATACAAAAGGCACAATGCCGCCTTAAGTACAAGAATAGAGACTCTTCTTACAGTCGGTGCTTTGAGCATTCCCTTTGAGACCAGTATTAGTTTCCCATACACCGCTGAAGGTTCAATGCATTCCTAGGAACTTCACATTGACGATGAAACACAGAAATCGCATCGGAATCAAATACAAAAGGCACAATGCCGCCTTAAGTACAAGAATAGAGACTCTTCTTACAGTCGGTGCTTTGAGCATTCCCTGTGAGACCATTATTAGTTTCCGATGCACCTCTGCAGGTTCAGTTTATTCCTTGGACCTTCACATTGACGATGAAACACAGAAATGGCATCGGAATTAAATACAAAAGGCACAATGCTGCCTTACGTACAAGAATAGAGCCTCTTCTTACAGTCGGTGCTTTGAGCATTCCCTGTGAGACCAGTATTAGTTTCCGCTACACCTCTGCAGGTTCTTTTTATTCCTTGGACCTTCACATTGACGATGAAACACAGAAATGGCATCGTCATTAAATACAAAAGGCACAATGCCGACTTAGGTAAGAGAATAGAGACTCTTCTTACAGTCGGTGCTTTGGGCATTCCCTGTGAGACCAGTATTAGTTTCCAATACACCACTGCAGGTTGAATGTATTCCTTGGATCTTCACATTGACGATGAAACACAGAAATGGCATCGGAATTAAATACAAAAGGCACAATGCTGCCTTAAGTACAAGAATAGAGACTCTTCTTACAGTCGGTGCTTTGAGCATTCCCTGTGAGACCAGTATTTGTTTCCGATACACCACTGCAGATTCAATGTATTCCTTGGACCTTCGCATTGATGATGAAACACAGAAATCGCATCGGAATTAAATACAAAAGGCACAATGCCGCCTTAAATACAAGAATAGAGACTCTTCTTACAGTCGGTGCTTTGAGCATTCCCTGTCAGACCAGTATTAGTTTCCGATACACCACTGCAGGTTGAATGTATTCCTCGGAACTTCACATTGACGATGAAAAACAGAAATCGCATCGGAATTAAATTCAAAAGGCACAATGCCGCCTTAAGTACAAGAATAGAGACTCTTCTTACAGTCGGTGCTTTGAGCATTCCCTGTGAGACCAGTATTAGTTTCCGCTACACCACTGCAGGTTGAATGTATTCCTTGGATCTTCACATTGACAATGAAACACAGAAATCGCATCGGAATTAAATACAAAACGCACAATGCCGCCATAAGTACAGGAATAGAGACTCTTCTTACAGTCGGTGCTTTGAGCAATCCCTGTGAGACCTGTATTAGTTTCCGCTACACCTCTGCGGTTCAATGTATTCCTTGGACCTTCACATTGACGATGATACACAGAAATCGCATCGGAATTAAATACAAAAGGCACAATGCCGCCTTAAGTACAAGAATAGAGACTCTTCTTACAGTCGGTGCTTTGAGCATTCCCTGTGAGACCAGTATTAGTTTCCGCTACACCTCGTCAGGTTCAATGTATTCCTTGGACCTTCACATTGACGATGATACACAGAAATCGCATCGGAATTAAATACAAAAGGCGCAATGCCGCCTTAAGTACAAGAATAGAGACTCTTCTTACAGTCGGTGCTTTGAGCATTCCCTGTGAGACAATTATTAGTTTCCGATACACCTCTGCAGCTTCAGTTTATTCCTTGGACCTTCACATTGACGATGAAACACAGAAATGGCATCGGAATTAAATACAAAAGGCACAATGCTGCCTTAAGTACAAGAATAGAGCCTCTTCTTACAGTCGGTGCTTTGAGCATTCCCTGTGAGACCAGTATTAGTTTCCGCTAAACCTCTGCAGGTTCTTTTTATTCCTTGGACCTTCACATTGACGATGAAACACAGAAATGGCATCGGAATTAAATACAGAAAGCACTATGGCGCCATAAGTACAAGAATAGAGACTCTTCTTACAGTCGGTGCTTTGAGCATTCCCTGTGAGACCGGTAATAGTATCCGATACACCACTGCAGGTTCAATCTATTCCTTGGACATACACATTGACGATGAAACACAGAAATTACATCGGAATTAAATACAAAAGGAACAATGCCGCCTTAAGTACAAGAATAGAGATTCTTCTTACAGTCGGTGCTTTGAGCATTCCCTGTGAGACCAGTATTAGTTTCCGCTACACCTCAGCAGGTTCAGTTTTTTTCCTTGGACCTTCACTTTGACGATGAAACACAGAAATGGCATCGGAATTAAATACAAAAGGCACAATGGCGCCATAAGTACAAGAATAGAGACTCTTCTTACAGTCGGTGCTTTGAGCATCCCCTGTGAGACCAGTATTAGTTTCCGCTACACCTCTGCAGGTTCTTTTTATTCCTTGGACCTTCACATTGACGATGAAACACAGAAATGGCATCAGAATTATATACAAAAGGCACAATGGCGTCATAAGTACATGAATAGAGACTCTTCTAACAGTCGGTGCTTTGGGCATTCCCTGTGAGACCAGTATTAGTTTCCGATACACCACTGCAGGTTGAATGTATTCCTTGGATCTTCACATTGACAATGAAACACAGAAATCGCATCGGAATTAAATACAATACGCACAATGCCGCCATAAGTACAGGAATAGAGACTCTTCTTACAGTCGGTGCTTTGAGCATTCCCTGTGAGACCAGTATTAGTTTCCGCTACACTTCTGCAGGTTCAATGTATTCCTTGGACCTTCACATTGACGATGATACACAGAAATCGCATCGGAATTAAATACAAAAGGCACAATGCCGCCTTAAGTACAAGAATAGAGACTCTTCTTACAGTCGGTGCTTTGAGCATTCCCTTTGAGACCAGTATTAGTTTCCCATTCACCACTGCAGGTTCAATGCATTCCTTGGAACTTCACATTGACGATGAAACACAGAAATCGCATCGGAATCAAATACAAAAGGCACAATGCCGCCTTAAGTACAAGAATAGAGACTCTTCTTACAGTCGGTGCTTTGAGCATTCCCTGTGAGACCATTATTAGTTTCCGATACACCTCTGCAGGTTCAGTTTATTCCTTGGACCTTCACATTGACGATGAAACACAGAAATGGCATCGGAATTAAATACAAAAGGCACAATGCTGCCTTAAGTACAAGAATAGAGCCTCTTCTTACAGTCGGTGCTTTGAGCATTCCCTGTGAGACCAGTATTAGTTTCCGCTACACCTCTGCAGGTTCAGTTTATTCCTTGGACCTTCACATTGACGATGAAACACAGAAATGGCATCAGAATTAAATACAAAAGGCACAATGCCGCCTTAAGTACAAGAATAGAGACTCTTCTTACAGTCGGTGCTTTGAGCATTCCCTGTGGGACCAGTATTAGTTTCCGCTACACCTCTGCAGGTTCAGATTATTCTTTATACCTTCACATTGACGATGAAACACAGAAATGGCATCGTCATTAAATACAAAAAGCACAATGCCGCCTTAAGTACAAGAATAGAGATTCTTCTTACATTCGGTGCTTTGAGCATTCCCTGTGAGACCAGTATTAGTTTCCGCTACACCTCAGCAGGTTTAGTTTATTCCTTGGACCTTCACATTGACGATGAAACACAGAAATGGCATCGGAATTAAATACAAAAGGCACAATGCCGCCTTAAGTACAAGAACAGAGACTCTTCTAACAGTCAGTGCTTTGAGCATTCCCTGTGAGACCAGTATTAGTTTCCGATACACCACTGCAGGTTGAATGTATTCCTTGGAACTTCACATTGACGATGAAACACAGAAATCGCATCGGAATTAAATACAAAAGGCACAATGCCGCCTTAAGTACAAGAATAGAGACTCTACTTACAGTCGGTGCTTTGAGCATTCCCTGTGAGACCAGTATTAGTTTCTGATACACCACTGCAGATTCAATGTATTCCTTGGACCTTCGCATTGATGATGAAACACAGAAATCGCATCGGAATTAAATACAAAAGGCACAATGCCGCCTTAAATACAAGAATAGAGACTCTTCTTACAGTCGGTGCTTTGAGCATTCCCTGTCAGACCAGTATTAGTTTCCGATACACCACTGCAGGTTGAATGTATTCCTCGGAACTTCACATTGACGATGAAACACAGAAATCGCATCGGAATTAAATTCAAAAGGCACAATGCCGCCTTAAGTACAAGAATAGAGACTCTTCTTACAGTCGGTGCTTTGAGCATTCCCTGTGAGACCAGGATTAGTTTCCGCTACACCACTGCAGGTTGAATGTATTCCTTGGATCTTCACATTGACAATGAAACACAGAAATCGCATCGGAATTAAATACAAAACGCACAATGCCGCCATAAGTACAGGAATAGAGACTCTTCTTACAGTCGGTGCTTTGAGCAATCCCTGTGAGACCAGTATTAGTTTCCGCTACACCTCTGCAGGTTCAATGTATTCCTTGGACCTTCACATTGACGATGATACACAGAAATAGCATCGGAATTAAATACAAAAGGCACAATGCCGCCTTAAGTACAAGAATAGAGACTCTTCTTACAGTCGGTGCTTTGAGCATTCCCTTTGAGGCCAGTATTAGTTTCCCATACACCACTGCAGGTTCAATGTATTCCTTGGAACTTCACATTGACGATGAAACACAGAAATCGCATCGGAATCAAATACAAAAGGCACAATGCCGCCTTAAGTACAAGAATAGAGACTCTTCTTACAGTCGGTGCTTTGAGCATTAACTGTGAGACAATTATTAGTTTCCGATACACCTCTGAAGCTTCAGTTTATTCCTTGGACCTTCACATTGACGATGAAACACAGAAATGGCATCGGAATTAAATACAAAAGGCACAATGCTGCCTTAAGTACAAGAATAGAGCCTCTTCTTACAGTCGGTGTTTTGAGCATTCCCTGTGAGACCAGTATTAGTTTCCGCTAAACCTCTGCCGGTTCTTTTTATTCCTTGGACCTTCACATTGACGATGAAACACAGAAATGGCATCGAAATTAAATACAGAAAGCACTATGGCGCCATAAGTACAAGAATAGAGACTCTTCTTACAGTCGGTGCTTTGAGCATTCCCTGTGAGACCGGTAATAGTATCCGATACACCACTGCAGGTTCAATCTATTCCTTGGACATACACATTGACGATGAAACACAGAAATTACATCGGAATTAAATACAGAAGGAACAATGCCGCCTTAAGTACAAGAATAGAGATTCTTCTTACAGTCGGTGCTTTGAGCATTCCCTGTGAGACCAGTATTAGTTTCCGCTACACCTCAGCAGGTTCAGTTTTTTTCCTTGGACCTTCACTTTGACGATGAAACACAGAAATGGCATCGGAATTAAATACAAAAGGCACAATGGCGCCATAAGTACAAGAATAGAGACTCTTCTTACAGTCGGTGCTTTGAGCATCCCCTGTGAGACCAGTATTAGTTTCCGCTACACCTCTGCAGGTTCTTGTTATTCCTTGGACCTTCACATTGACGATGAGACACAGAAATGGCATCAGAATTAAATACAAAAGGCACAATGGCGCCATAAGTACATGAATAGAGACTCTTCTAACAGTCGGTGCTTTGGGCATTCCCTGTGAGACCAGTATTAGTTTCCGATACACCACTGCAGGTTGAATGTATTCCTTGGATCTTCACATTGACAATGAAACACAGAAATCGCATCGGAATTAAATACAATACGCACAATGCCGCCATAAGTACAGGAATAGAGACTCTTCTTACAGTCGGTGCTTTGAGCATTCCCTGTGAGACCAGTATTAGTTTCCGCTACACTTCTGCAGGTTCAATGTATTCCTTGGACCTTCACATTGACGATGATACACAGAAATCGCATCGGAATTAAATACAAAAGGCACAATGCCGCCTTAAGTACAAGAATAGAGACTCTTCTTACAGTCGGTGCTTTGAGCATTCCCTTTGAGACCAGTATTAGTTTCCCATACACCACTGCAGGTTCAATGCATTCCTTGGAACTTCACATTGACGATGAAACACAGAAATCGCATCGGAATCAAATACAAAAGGCACAATGCCGCCTTAAGTACAAGAATAGAGACTCTTCTTACAGTCGGTGCTTTGAGCATTCCCTGTGAGACCATTATTAGTTTCCGATACACCTCTGCAGGTTCAGTTTATTCCTTGGACCTTCACATTGACGATGAAACACAGAAATGGCATCGGAATTAAATACAAAAGGCACAATGCTGCCTTAAGTACAAGAATAGAGCCTCTTCTTACAGTCGGTGCTTTGAGCATTCCCTGTGAGACCAGTATTAGTTTCCGCTACACCTCTGCAGGTTCAGTTTATTCCTTGGACCTTCACATTGACGATGAAACACAGAAATGGCATCAGAATTAAATACAAAAGGCACAATGCCGCCTTAAGTACAAGAATAGAGACTCTTCTTACAGTCGTCGCTTTGAGCATTCCCTGTGGGACCAGTATTAGTTTCCGCTACACCTCTGCAGGTTCAGATTATTCTTTATACCTTCACATTGACGATGAAACACAGAAATGGCATCGTCATTAAATACAAAAAGCACAATGCCGCCTTAAGTACAAGAATAGAGATTCTTCTTACATTCGGTGCTTTGAGCATTCCCTGTGAGACCAGTATTAGTTTCCGCTACACCTCAGCAGGTTTAGTTTATTCCTTGGACCTTCACATTGACGATGAAACACAGAAATGGCATCGGAATTAAATACAAAAGGCACAATGCCGCCTTAAGTACAAGAACAGAGACTCTTCTAACAGTCAGTGCTTTGAGCATTCCCTGTGAGACCAGTATTAGTTTCCGATACACCACTGCAGGTTGAATGTATTCCTTGGAACTTCACATTGACGATGAAACACAGAAATCGCATCGGAATTAAATACAAAAGGCACAATGCCGCCTTAAGTACAAGAATAGAGACTCTACTTACAGTCGGTGCTTTGAGCATTCCCTGTGAGACCAGTATTAGTTTCTGATACACCACTGCAGATTCAATGTATTCCTTGGACCTTCGCATTGATGATGAAACACAGAAATCGCATCGGAATTAAATACAAAAGGCACAATGCCGCCTTAAATACAAGAATAGAGACTCTTCTTACAGTCGGTGCTTTGAGCATTCCCTGTCAGACCAGTATTAGTTTCCGATACACCACTGCAGGTTGAATGTATTCCTCGGAACTTCACATTGACGATGAAACACAGAAATCGCATCGGAATTAAATTCAAAAGGCACAATGCCGCCTTAAGTACAAGAATAGAGACTCTTCTTACAGTCGGTGCTTTGAGCATTCCCTGTGAGACCAGTATTAGTTTCCGCTACACCACTGCAGGTTGAATGTATTCCTTGGATCTTCACATTGACAATGAAACACAGAAATCGCATCGGAATTAAATACAAAACGCACAATGCCGCCATAAGTACAGGAATAGAGACTCTTCTTACAGTCGGTGCTTTGAGCAATCCCTGTGAGACCAGTATTAGTTTCCGCTACACCTCTGCAGGTTCAATGTATTCCTTGGACCTTCACATTGACGATGATACACAGAAATAGCATCGGAATTAAATACAAAAGGCACAATGCCGCCTTAAGTACAAGAATAGAGACTCTTCTTACAGTCGGTGCTTTGAGCATTCCCTTTGAGGCCAGTATTAGTTTCCCATACACCACTGCAGGTTCAATGTATTCCTTGGACCTTCGCATTGATGATGAAACACAGAAATCGCATCGGAATTAAATACAAAAGGCACAATGCCGCCTTAAATACAAGAATAGAGACTCTTCTTACAGTCGGTGCTTTGAGCATTCCCTGTCAGACCAGTATTAGTTTCCGATACACCACTGCAGGTTGAATGTATTCCTCGGAACTTCACATTGACGATGAAAAACAGAAATCGCATCGGAATTAAATTCAAAAGGCACAATGCCGCCTTAAGTACAAGAATAGAGACTCTTCTTACAGTCGGTGCTTTGAGCATTCCCTGTGAGACCAGTATTAGTTTCCGCTACACCACTGCAGGTTGAATGTATTCCTTGGATCTTCACATTGACAATGAAACACAGAAATCGCATCGGAATTAAATACAAAACGCACAATGCCGCCATAAGTACAGGAATAGAGACTCTTCTTACAGTCGGTGCTTTGAGCAATCCCTGTGAGACCTGTATTAGTTTCCGCTACACCTCTGCGGTTCAATGTATTCCTTGGACCTTCACATTGACGATGATACACAGAAATCGCATCGGAATTAAATACAAAAGGCACAATGCCGCCTTAAGTACAAGAATAGAGACTCTTCTTACAGTCGGTGCTTTGAGCATTCCCTGTGAGACCAGTATTAGTTTCCGCTACACCTCGTCAGGTTCAATGTATTCCTTGGACCTTCACATTGACGATGATACACAGAAATCGCATCGGAATTAAATACAAAAGGCGCAATGCCGCCTTAAGTACAAGAATAGAGACTCTTCTTACAGTCGGTGCTTTGAGCATTCCCTGTGAGACAATTATTAGTTTCCGATACACCTCTGCAGCTTCAGTTTATTCCTTGGACCTTCACATTGACGATGAAACACAGAAATGGCATCGGAATTAAATACAAAAGGCACAATGCTGCCTTAAGTACAAGAATAGAGCCTCTTCTTACAGTCGGTGCTTTGAGCATTCCCTGTGAGACCAGTATTAGTTTCCGCTAAACCTCTGCAGGTTCTTTTTATTCCTTGGACCTTCACATTGACGATGAAACACAGAAATGGCATCGGAATTAAATACAGAAAGCACTATGGCGCCATAAGTACAAGAATAGAGACTCTTCTTACAGTCGGTGCTTTGAGCATTCCCTGTGAGACCGGTAATAGTATCCGATACACCACTGCAGGTTCAATCTATTCCTTGGACATACACATTGACGATGAAACACAGAAATTACATCGGAATTAAATACAAAAGGAACAATGCCGCCTTAAGTACAAGAATAGAGATTCTTCTTACAGTCGGTGCTTTGAGCATTCCCTGTGAGACCAGTATTAGTTTCCGCTACACCTCAGCAGGTTCAGTTTTTTTCCTTGGACCTTCACTTTGACGATGAAACACAGAAATGGCATCGGAATTAAATACAAAAGGCACAATGGCGCCATAAGTACAAGAATAGAGACTCTTCTTACAGTCGGTGCTTTGAGCATCCCCTGTGAGACCAGTATTAGTTTCCGCTACACCTCTGCAGGTTCTTTTTATTCCTTGGACCTTCACATTGACGATGAAACACAGAAATGGCATCAGAATTATATACAAAAGGCACAATGGCGTCATAAGTACATGAATAGAGACTCTTCTAACAGTCGGTGCTTTGGGCATTCCCTGTGAGACCAGTATTAGTTTCCGATACACCACTGCAGGTTGAATGTATTCCTTGGATCTTCACATTGACAATGAAACACAGAAATCGCATCGGAATTAAATACAATACGCACAATGCCGCCATAAGTACAGGAATAGAGACTCTTCTTACAGTCGGTGCTTTGAGCATTCCCTGTGAGACCAGTATTAGTTTCCGCTACACTTCTGCAGGTTCAATGTATTCCTTGGACCTTCACATTGACGATGATACACAGAAATCGCATCGGAATTAAATACAAAAGGCACAATGCCGCCTTAAGTACAAGAATAGAGACTCTTCTTACAGTCGGTGCTTTGAGCATTCCCTTTGAGACCAGTATTAGTTTCCCATACACCACTGCAGGTTCAATGCATTCCTTGGAACTTCACATTGACGATGAAACACAGAAATCGCATCGGAATCAAATACAAAAGGCACAATGCCGCCTTAAGTACAAGAATAGAGACTCTTCTTACAGTCGGTGCTTTGAGCATTCCCTGTGAGACCATTATTAGTTTCCGATACACCTCTGCAGGTTCAGTTTATTCCTTGGACCTTCACATTGACGATGAAACACAGAAATGGCATCGGAATTAAATACAAAAGGCACAATGCTGCCTTAAGTACAAGAATAGAGCCTCCTCTTACAGTCGGTGCTTTGAGCATTCCCTGTGAGACCAGTATTAGTTTCCGCTACACCTCTGCAGGTTCAGTTTATTCCTTGGACCTTCACATTGACGATGAAACACAGAAATGGCATCAGAATTAAATACAAAAGGCACAATGCCGCCTTAAGTACAAGAATAGAGACTCTTCTTACAGTCGGTGCTTTGAGCATTCCCTGTGGGACCAGTATTAGTTTCCGCTACACCTCTGCAGGTTCAGATTATTCTTTATACCTTCACATTGACGATGAAACACAGAAATGGCATCGTCATTAAATACAAAAAGCACAATGCCGCCTTAAGTACAAGAATAGAGATTCTTCTTACATTCGGTGCTTTGAGCATTCCCTGTGAGACCAGTATTAGTTTCCGCTACACCTCAGCAGGTTTAGTTTATTCCTTGGACCTTCACATTGACGATGAAACACAGAAATGGCATCGGAATTAAATACAAAAGGCACAATGCCGCCTTAAGTACAAGAACAGAGACTCTTCTAACAGTCAGTGCTTTGAGCATTCCCTGTGAGACCAGTATTAGTTTCCGATACACCACTGCAGGTTGAATGTATTCCTTGGAACTTCACATTGACGATGAAACACAGAAATCGCATCGGAATTAAATACAAAAGGCACAATGCCGCCTTAAGTACAAGAATAGAGACTCTACTTACAGTCGGTGCTTTGAGCATTCCCTGTGAGACCAGTATTAGTTTCTGATACACCACTGCAGATTCAATGTATTCCTTGGACCTTCGCATTGATGATGAAACACAGAAATCGCATCGGAATGAAATACAAAAGGCACAATGCCGCCTTAAATACAAGAATAGAGACTCTTCTTACAGTCGGTGCTTTGAGCATTCCCTGTCAGACCAGTATTAGTTTCCGATACACCACTGCAGGTTGAATGTATTCCTCGGAACTTCACATTGACGATGAAACACAGAAATCGCATCGGAATTAAATTCAAAAGGCACAATGCCGCCTTAAGTACAAGAATAGAGACTCTTCTTACAGTCGGTGCTTTGAGCATTCCCTGTGAGACCAGTATTAGTTTCCGCTACACCACTGCAGGTTGAATGTATTCCTTGGATCTTCACATTGACAATGAAACACAGAAATCGCATCGGAATTAAATACAAAACGCACAATGCCGCCATAAGTACAGGAATAGAGACTCTTCTTACAGTCGGTGCTTTGAGCAATCCCTGTGAGACCAGTATTAGTTTCCGCTACACCTCTGCAGGTTCAATGTATTCCTTGGACCTTCACATTGACGATGATACACAGAAATAGCATCGGAATTAAATACAAAAGGCACAATGCCGCCTTAAGTACAAGAATAGAGACTCTTCTTACAGTCGGTGCTTTGAGCATTCCCTTTGAGGCCAGTATTAGTTTCCCATACACCACTGCAGGTTCAATGTATTCCTTGGAACTTCACATTGACGATGAAACACAGAAATCGCATCGGAATCAAATACAAAAGGCACAATGCCGCCTTAAGTACAAGAATAGAGACTCTTCTTACAGTCGGTGCTTTGAGCATTAACTGTGAGACAATTATTAGTTTCCGATACACCTCTGCAGCTTCAGTTTATTCCTTGGACCTTCACATTGACGATGAAACACAGAAATGGCATCGGAATTAAATACAAAAGGCACAATGCTGCCTTAAGTACAAGAATAGAGCCTCTTCTTACAGTCGGTGTTTTGAGCATTCCCTGTGAGACCAGTATTAGTTTCCGCTAAACCTCTGCCGGTTCTTTTTATTCCTTGGACCTTCACATTGACGATGAAACACAGAAATGGCATCGAAATTAAATACAGAAAGCACTATGGCGCCATAAGTACAAGAATAGAGACTCTTCTTACAGTCGGTGCTTTGAGCATTCCCTGTGAGACCGGTAATAGTATCCCATACACCACTGCAGGTTCAATCTATTCCTTGGACATACACATTGACGATGAAACACAGAAATTACATCGGAATTAAATACAGAAGGAACAATGCCGCCTTAAGTACAAGAATAGAGATTCTTCTTACAGTCGGTGCTTTGAGCATTCCCTGTGAGACCAGTATTAGTTTCCGCTACACCTCAGCAGGTTCAGTTTTTTTCCTTGGACCTTCACTTTGACGATGAAACACAGAAATGGCATCGGAATTAAATACAAAAGGCACAATGGCGCCATAAGTACAAGAATAGAGACTCTTCTTACAGTCGGTGCTTTGAGCATCCCCTGTGAGACCAGTATTAGTTTCCGCTACACCTCTGCAGGTTCTTGTTATTCCTTGGACCTTCACATTGACGATGAGACACAGAAATGGCATCAGAATTAAATACAAAAGGCACAATGGCGCCATAAGTACATGAATAGAGACTCTTCTAACAGTCGGTGCTTTGGGCATTCCCTGTGAGACCAGTATTAGTTTCCGATACACCACTGCAGGTTGAATGTATTCCTTGGATCTTCACATTGACAATGAAACACAGAAATCGCATCGGAATTAAATACAAAACGCACAATGCCGCCATAAGTACAGGAATAGAGACTCTTCTTACAGTCGGTGCTTTGAGCATTCCCTGTGAGACCAGTATTAGTTTCCGCTACACTTCTGCAGGTTCAATGTATTCCTTGGACCTTCACATTGACGATGATACACAGAAATCGCATCGGAATTAAATACAAAAGGCACAATGCCGCCTTAAGTACAAGAATAGAGACTCTTCTTACAGTCGGTGCTTTGAGCATTCCCTTTGAGACCAGTATTAGTTTCCCATACACCGCTGCAGATTCAATGCATTCCTAGGAACTTCACATTGACGATGAAACACAGAAATCGCATCGGAATCAAATACAAAAGGCACAATGCCGCCTTAAGTACAAGAATAGAGACTCTTCTTACAGTCGGTGCTTTGAGCATTCCCTGTGAGACCATTATTAGTTTCCGATACACCTCTGCAGCTTCAGTTTATTCCTTGGACCTTCACATTGACGATGAAACACAGAAATGGCATCGGAATTAAATACAAAAGGCACAATGCTGCCTTAAGTACAAGAATAGAGCCTCTTCTTACAGTCGGTGCTTTGAGCATTCCCTGTGAGACCAGTATTAGTTTCCGCTAAACCTCTGCAGGTTCTTTTTATTCCTTGGACCTTCACATTGACGATGAAACACAGAAATGGCATCGGAATTAAATACAGAAAGCACTATGGCGCCATAAGTACAAGAATAGAGACTCTTCTTACAGTCGGTGCTTTGAGCATTCCCTGTGAGACCGGTAATAGTATCCGATACACCACTGCAGGTTCAATCTATTCCTTGGACATACACATTGACGATGAAACACAGAAATTACATCGGAATTAAATACAAAAGGAACAATGCCGCCTTAAGTACAAGAATAGAGATTCTTCTTACAGTCGGTGCTTTGAGCATTCCCTGTGAGACCAGTATTAGTTTCCGCTACACCTCAGCAGGTTCAGTTTTTTTCCTTGGACCTTCACTTTGACGATGAAACACAGAAATGGCATCGGAATTAAATACAAAAGGCACAATGGCGCCATAAGTACAAGAATAGAGACTCTTCTTACAGTCGGTGCTTTGAGCATCCCCTGTGAGACCAGTATTAGTTTCCGCTACACCTCTGCAGGTTCTTTTTATTCCTTGGACCTTCACATTGACGATGAAACACAGAAATGGCATCAGAATTATATACAAAAGGCACAATGGCGCCATAAGTACATGAATAGAGACTCTTCTAACAGTCGGTGCTTTGGGCATTCCCTGTGAGACCAGTATTAGTTTCCGATACACCACTGCAGGTTGAATGTATTCCTTGGATCTTCACATTGACAATGAAACACAGAAATCGCATCGGAATTAAATACAATACGCACAATGCCGCCATAAGTACAGGAATACAGACTCTTCTTACAGTCGGTGCTTTGAGCATTCCCTGTGAGACCAGTATTAGTTTTCGCTACACTTCTGCAGGTTCAATGTATTCCTTGGACCTTCACATTGACGATGATACACAGAAATCGCATCGGAATTAAATACAAAAGGCACAATGCCGCCTTAAGTACAAGAATAGAGACTCTTCTTACAGTCGGTGCTTTGAGCATTCCCTTTGAGACCAGTATTAGTTTCCCATACACCACTGCAGGTTCAATGCATTCCTTGGAACTTCACATTGACGATGAAACACAGAAATCGCATCGGAATCAAATACAAAAGGCACAATGCCGCCTTAAGTACAAGAATAGAGACTCTTCTTACAGTCGGTGCTTTGAGCATTCCCTGTGAGACCATTATTAGTTTCCGATACACCTCTGCAGGTTCAGTTTATTCCTTGGACCTTCACATTGACGATGAAACACAGAAATGGCATCGGAATTAAATACAAAAGGCACAATGCTGCCTTAAGTACAAGAATAGAGCCTCTTCTTACAGTCGGTGCTTTGAGCATTCCCTGTGAGACCAGTATTAGTTTCCGCTACACCTCTGCAGGTTCTTTTTATTCCTTGGACCTTCAAATTGACGATGAAACACAGAAATGGCATCGTCATTAAATACAAAAGGCACAATGCCGACTTAGGTAAGAGAATAGAGACTCTTCTTACAGTCGGTGCTTTGGGCATTCCCTGTGAGACCAGTATTAGTTTCCGATACACCACTGCAGGTTGAATGTATTCCTTGGAACTTCTCATTGACGATGAAACACAGAAATCGCATCGGAATTAAATACAAAAGGCACAATGCCGCCTTAAGTACAAGAATAGAGACTCTTCTTACAGTCGGTGCTTTGAGCATTCCCTGTGAGACCAGTATTAGTTTCCGATACACCACTGCAGATTCAATGTATTCCTTGGACCTTCGCATTGATGATGAAACACAGAAATCGCATCGGAATTAAATACAAAAGGCACAATGCCGCCATAAGTACAAGAATAGAGACCCTTCTTACAGTCGGTGCTTTGAGCATTCCCTGTCAGACCAGTATTAGTTTCCGATACACCACTGCAGGTTGAATGTAATCCTTGGAACTTCCCATTGACGATGAAACACAGAAATCGCATCGGAATTAAATACAAAAGGCACAATGCCGCCTTAAGTACAAGAATAGAGACTCTTCTTACAGTCGGTGCTTTGAGCATTCCCTGTGAGACCAGTATTAGTTTCCGCTACACCTCTGCAGGTTCAGTTTATTCCTTGGACCTTCACATTGACGATGAAACACAGAAATCGCATCGGAATTAAATACAAAAGACACAATGCCGCCTTAAGTACAAGAATAGAGACTCTTCTTACAGTCGGTGCTTCGAGCATTCCCTGTGAGACCAGTATTAGTTTCCGATACACCACTGCAGGTTCAATGTTTTCCTAAAAAACTTCACATTGACGATGAAACACAGAAATGGCATCGGAATCAAATACAAAAGGCACAATGAAGCCTTAAGTACAAGAATAGAGACTCTTCTTACAGTCGGTGCTTTGAGCATTCCCTGTGAGACCAGTATTACTTTCCGATACACCTCTGCAGGTTCAGTTTATTCCTTGGACCTTCACATTCACGATGAAACACAGAAATGGCATCGGAATTAAATACAAAAGGCACAATGCCGCCTTAAGTACAAGAATAGAGACTCTTCTTACAGTCTGTGCTTTGGGCATTCCCTGTGAGACCAGTATTAGTTTCCGATACACCACTGCAGGTTGAATGTATTCCTTGGATCTTCACATTGACAATGAAACACAGAAATCGCATCGGAATTAAATACGAAACGCACAATGCCGCCATAAGTACAGGAATAGAGACTCTTTTTACAGTCGGTGCTTTGAGCAATCCCTGTGAGACCAGTATTAGTTTCCGCTACACCTCTGCAGGTTCAGTTTATTCCTTGGACCTTCACATTGACGATGAAACACAGAAATGGCATCGGAATTAAATACAAAAGGCACAATGCCGCCTTAAGTACAAGAATAGAGACTCTTCTTACAGTCGGTGTTTTGAGCATTCCCTGTGAGACCAGTATTAGTTTCCGATACACCACTGCAGATTCAATGTATTCCTTGGACCTTCGCATTGATGATGAAACACAGATATCGCATCGGAATTAAATACAAAAGGCACAATGCCGCCTTAAGTACAAGAATAGAGACTCTTCTTACAGTCGGTGCTTTGAGCATTCCCTGTGAGACCAGTATTAGTTTCCGCTACACCTCTGCAGGTTCAGATTATTCTTTATACCTTCACATTGACGATGAAACACAGAAATGGCATCGTCATTAAATACAAAATGCACAATGCCGCCTTAAGTACAAGAGTAGAGATTCTTCTTACATTCGGTGCTTTGAGCATTCCCTGTGAGACCAGTATTAGTTTCCGCTACACCTCAGCAGGTTAAGTTTATTCCTTGGACCTTCACATTGACGATGAAACACAGAAATGGCATCGGAATTAAATACAAAAGGCACAATACCGCCTTAAGTACAAGAACAGAGACTCTTCTAACAGTCAGTGCTTTAAGCATTCCCTGTGAGACCAGTATTAGTTTCCGATACACCACTGCAGGTTTAATGTATTCCTTGGAACTTCACATTGACAATGAAACACAGAAATCGCATCGGAATTAAATACAAAAGGCACAATGCCGCCTTAAGTACAAGAATAGAGACTCTACTTACAGTCGGTGCTTTGAGCATTCCCTGTGAGACCAGTATCAGTTTCTGATACACCACTGCAGATTCAATGTATTCCTTGGACCTTCGCATTGATGATGAAACACAGAAATCGCATCGGAATTAAATACAAAAGGCACAATGCCGCCTTAAATACAAGAATAGAGACTCTTCTTACAGTCGGTGCTTTGAGCATTCCCTGTCAGACCAGTATTAGTTTCCGATACACCACTGCAGGTTGAATGTATTCCTCGGAACTTCACATTGACGATGAAACACAGAAATCGCATCGGAATTAAATTCAAAAGGCACAATGCCGCCTTAAGTACAAGAATAGAGACTCTTCTTACAGTTGGTGCTTTGAGCATTCCCTGTGAGACCAGTATTAGTTTCCGCTACACCACTGCAGGTTGAATGTATTCCTTGGATCTTCACATTGACAATGAAACACAGAAATCGCATCGGAATTAAATACAAAAGGCACAATGCCGCCATAAGTACAGGAATAGAGACTCTTCTTACAGTCGGTGCTTTGAGCAATCCCTGTGAGACCAGTATTAGTTTCCGCTACACCTCTGCAGGTTCAATGTATTCCTTGGACCTTCACATTGACGATGATACACAGAAATCGCATCGGAATTAAATACAAAAGGCACAATGCCGCCTTAAGTACCAGAATAGAGACTCTTCTTACAGTCGGTGCTTTGAGCATTCCCTTTGAGGCCAGTATTAGTTTCCCATACACCACTGCAGGTTCAATGTATTCCTTGGAACTTCACATTGACGATGAAACACAGAAATCGCATCGGAATCAAATACAAAAGGCACAATGCCGCCTTAAGTACAAGAATAGAGACTCTTCTTACAGTCGGTGCTTTGAGCATTCCCTGTGAGACAATTATTAGTTTCCGATACACCTCTGCAGCTTCAGTTTATTCCTTGGACCTTCACATTGACGATGAAACACAGAAATGGCATCGGAATTAAATACAAAAGGCACAATGCTGCCTTAAGTACAAGAATAGAGCCTCTTCTTACAGTCGGTGCTTTGAGCATTCCCTGTGAGACCAGTATTAGTTTCCGCTAAACCTCTGCAGGTTCTTTTTATTCCTTGGACCTTCACATTGACGATGAAACACAGAAATGGCATCGGAATTAAATACAGAAAGCACTATGGCGCCATAAGTACAAGAATAGAGACTCTTCTTACAGTCGGTGCTTTGAGCATTCCCTGTGAGACCGGTAATAGTATCCGATACACCACTGCAGGTTCAATCTATTCCTTGGACATACACATTGACGATGAAACACAGAAATTACATCGGAATTAAATACAAAAGGAACAATGCCGCCTTAAGTACAAGAATAGAGATTCTTCTTACAGTCGGTGCTTTGAGCATTCCCTGTGAGACCAGTATTAGTTTCCGCTACACCTCAGCAGGTTCAGTTTTTTTCCTTGGACCTTCACTTTGACGATGAAACACAGAAATGGCATCGGAATTAAATACAAAAGGCACAATGGCGCCATAAGTACAAGAATAGAGACTCTTCTTACAGTCGGTGCTTTGAGCATCCCCTGTGAGACCAGTATTAGTTTCCGCTACACCTCTGCAGGTTCTTTTTATTCCTTGGACCTTCACATTGACGATGAAACACAGAAATGGCATCAGAATTAAATACAAAAGGCACAATGGCGCCATAAGTACATGAATAGAGACTCTTCTAACAGTCGGTGCTTTGGGCATTCCCTGTGAGACCAGTATTAGTTTCCGATACACCACTGCAGGTTGAATGTATTCCTTGGATCTTCACATTGATAATGAAACACAGAAATCGCATCGGAATTAAACACAAAACGCACAATGCCGCCATAAGTACAGGAATAGAGACTCTTCTTACAGTCGGTGCTTTGAGCATTCCCTGTGAGACCAGTATTAGTTTCCGCTACACTTCTGCAGGTTCAATGTATTCCTTGGACCTTCACATTGACGATGATACACAGAAATCGCATCGGAATTAAATACAAAAGGCACAATGCCGCCTTAAGTACAAGAATAGAGACTCTTGTTACAGTCGGTGCTTTGAGCATTCCCTTTGAGACCAGTATTAGTTTCCCATACACCACTGCAGGTTCAATGCATTCCTTGGAACTTCACATTGACGATGAAACACAGAAATCGCATCGGAATCAAATACAAAAGGCACAATGCCGCCTTAAGTACAAGAATAGAGACTCTTCTTACAGTCGGTGCTTTGAGCATTCCCTGTGAGACCATTATTAGTTTCCGATACACCTCTGCAGGTTCAGTTTATTCCTTGGACCTTCACATTGACGATGAAACACAGAAATGGCATCGGAATTAAATACAAAAGGCACAATGCTGCCTTATGTACAAGAATAGAGCCTCTTCTTACAGTCGGTGCTTTGAGCATTCCCTGTGAGACCAGTATTAGTTTCCGCTACACCTCTGCAGGTTCTTTTTATTCCTTGGACCTTCACATTGACGATGAAACACAGAAATGGCATCGTCATTAAATACAAAAGGCACAATGCCGACTTAGGTAAGAGAATAGAGACTCTTCTTACAGTCGGTGCTTTGGGCATTCCCTGTGAGACCAGTATTAGTTTCCGATACACCACTGCAGGTTGAATGTATTCCTTGGATCTTCACATTGACGATGAAACACAGAAATGGCATCGGAATTAAATACAAAAGGCACAATGCCGCCTTAAGTACAAGAATAGAGACTCTTCTTACAATCGGTGCTTTGAGCATTCCCTGTGAGGCCAGTATTAGTTTCCGATGCACCACTGCAGGTTCAATGTATTCCTTGGACTTTCACATTGACGATGAAACACAGAAATGGCCTCGGAATTGAATACAAAAGGCACAATGCCGCCTTAAGTACAAGAATAGAGCCTCTTCTTACAGTCGGTGCTTTGAGCATTCCCTGTGAGACCAGTATTAGTTTCCGATACACCACTGCAGGTTTAATGTATTCCTTGGAACTTCACATTGACGATGAAACACAGAAATCGCATCGGAATTAAATACAAAAGGCACAATGCCGCCTTAAGTACAAGAATAGAGACTCTTCTTACAGTCGGTGCTTTGAGCATTCCCTGTGAGACCAGTATTAGTTTCCGCTACACCTCAGCAGGTTCAGTTTATTCCTTGGACCTTCACATTGACAATGAAACACAGAAATGGCATTGGAATGAAATACAAAAGGCACAATGCGCCTTAAGTACAAGAATAGAGACTCTTCTTACAGTCGGTGCTTTGAGCATTCCCTGTGAGACCAGTATTTGTTTCCGCTACACCTCTGCAGGTTCTTTTTACTCCTTGGACCTACACATTGACAATGAAACAGAGAAATCGCATCGGAATTAAATACAAAACGCACAATGCCGCCATAAGTACAGGAATAGAGACTCTTCTTACAGTCGGTGCTTTGAGCATTCCCTGTGAGACCAGTATTAGTTTCCGCTACACCTCTGCAGGTTCAATGTATTCCTTGGACCTTCACATTGACGATGATACACAGAAATGGCATCGGAATTAAATAGGAAAGGCACAATGCCGCCTTAAGTACAAGAATAGAGCCTCTTCTTACAGTCGGTGCTTTGAGCATTCCCTGTGAGACCAGTATTAGTTTCCGCTACACTTCTGCAGGTTCTTTTTATTCCTTGGACCTTCACATTGACGATGAAACACAGAAATGGCATCGGAATTAAATACAATAGGCACAATGGCGCCATAAGTACAAGAATAGAGACTCTTCTTACAGTCGGTGCTTTGAGCATTCCCTGTGAGACCAGTAATAGTATCCGAAACACCACTGCAGGTTAAATCTATTCCTTGGACATACACATTGACGATGAAACACAGAAATTACATCGGAATTAAATACAAAAGGAACAATGCCGCCTTAAGTACAAGAATAGAGATTCTTCTTACAGTCGGTGCTTTGAGCATTCACTGTGAGGCCAGTATTAGTTTCCGCTACACCTCAGCAGGTTCAGTTTTTTTCGTTGGACCTTCACTTTGACGATGAAACACAGAAATGGCATAGGAATTAAATACAAAATGCACAATGGCGCCATAAGTACAAGTATAGAGACTCTTCTTACAGTCGGTGCTTTGAGCATTCCCTGTGAGACCAGTATTAGTTTCCGCTACACCTCTGCAGGTTCTTTTTATTTCTTGGACCTTCACATTGACGATGAAACACAGAAATGGCATCGGAATTAAATACAAAAGGCACAATGGCGCCATAAGTACAAGAATAGAGACTCTTCTTACAGTCGGTGCTTTGGGCATTCCCTGTGAGACCAGTATTAGTTTCCGATACACCACTGCAGGTTGAATGTATTCCTTGGATCTTCACATTCACAATGAAACACAGAAATCGCATCGGAATTAAATACAAAACGCACAATGCCGCCATAAGTACAGGAATAGAGACTCTTCTTACAGTCGGTGCCTTGAGCATTCCCTGTGAGACCAGTATTAGTTTCCGCTACACCTCTGCGGTTTCAATGTATTCCTTGGACCTTCACATTGACGATGATACACAGAAATTGCATCGGAATTAAATACAAGAGGCACAATGCCGCCTTAAGTACAAGAATAGAGACTCTTCTTACAGTCGGTGCTTTGAGCATTCCCTTTGAGACCAGTATTAGTTTACCATACACCACTGCAGGTTCAATGTATTCTTTGGAACTTCACATTGACGATGAAACACAGAAATCGCATCGGAATCAAATAAAAAGGCACAATGCCGCCTTAAGTACAAGAACAGAGACTCTTCTTACAGTCGGTGCTTTGAGCATTCCCTGTGAGACCATTATTAGTTTCCGATACACCTCTGCAGGTTCAGTTTATTCCTTGGACCTTCACATTGACGATGAAACACAGAAATGGCATCGGAATTAAATACAAAAGGCACAATGCTGCCTTAAGTACAAGAATAGAGCCTCTTCTTACAGTCGGTGCTTTGAGCATTCCCTGTGAGACCAGTATTAGTTTCCGCTACACCTCTGCAGGTTCTTTTTATTCCTTGGACCTTCACATTGACGATGAAACACAGAAAGGGCATCGGAATTAAATACAAAAGGCACAATGGCGCCATAAGTACAAGAATAGAGACTCTTCTTACAGTCAGTGCTTTGAGCATTCCCTGTGAGACCAGTAATAGTATCCGATACACCACTGCAGGTTCAATCTATTCCTTGGACATACACATTGACGATGAAACACAGAAATTACATCGGAATTAAATACAAAAGGAACAATGCCGCCTTAAGTACAAGAATAGAGATTCTTCTTACAGTCGGTGCTTTGAGCATTCCCTTTGAGACCAGTATTAGTTTCCCATACACCTCTGCAGGTTCAGTTTATTCCTTGGACCTTCCCATTGACGATGAAACACAGAAATGGCATCGGAATTAAATACAAAAGGCACAATGCTGCCTTAAGTACAAGAATAGAGCCTCTTCTTACAGTCGGTGCTTTGAGCATTCCCTGTGAGACCAGTATTAGTTTCCGCTAAACCTCTGCAGGTTCTTTTTATTCCTTGGACCTTCACATTGACGATGAAACACAGAAATGGCATCGGAATTAAATACAGAAAGCACTATGGCGCCATAAGTACAAGAATAGAGACTCTTCTTACAGTCGGTGCTTTGAGCATTCCCTGTGAGACCGGTAATAGTATCCGATACACCACTGCAGGTTCAATCTATTCCTTGGACATACACATTGACGATGAAACACAGAAATTACATCGGAATTAAATACAAAAGGAACAATGCCGCCTTAAGTACAAGAATAGAGATTCTTCTTACAGTCGGTGCTTTGAGCATTCCCTGTGAGACCATTATTAGTTTCCGCTACACCTCAGCAGGTTCAGTTTTTTTCCTTGGACCTTCACTTTGACGATGAAACACAGAAATGGCATCGGAATTAAATACAAAAGGCACAATGGCGCCATAAGTACAAGAATAGAGACTCTTCTTACAGTCGGTGCTTTGAGCATCCCCTGTGAGACCAGTATTAGTTTCCGCTACACCTCTGCAGGTTCTTTTTATTCCTTGGACCTTCACATTGACGATGAAACACAGAAATGGCATCAGAATTAAATACAAAAGGCACAATGGCGCCATAAGTACATGAATAGAGACTCTTCTAACAGTCGGTGCTTTGGGCATTCCCTGTGAGACCAGTATTAGTTTCCGATACACCACTGCAGGTTGAATGTATTCCTTGGATCTTCACATTGATAATGAAACACAGAAATCGCATCGGAATTAAACACAAAACGCACAATGCCGCCATAAGTACAGGAATAGAGACTCTTCTTACAGTCGGTGCTTTGAGCATTCCCTGTGAGACCAGTATTAGTTTCCGCTACACTTCTGCAGGTTCTTTTTATTCCTTGGACCTTCACATTACGATGATACACAGAAATCGCATCGGAATTAAATACAAAAGGCACAATGCCGCCTTAAGTACAAGAATAGAGACTCTTGTTACAGTCGGTGCTTTGAGCATTCCCTTTGAGACCAGTATTAGTTTCCCATACACCACTGCAGGTTCAATGCATTCCTTGGAACTTCACATTGACGATGAAACACAGAAATCGCATCGGAATCAAATACAAAAGGCACAATGCCGCCTTAAGTACAAGAATAGAGACTCTTCTTACAGTCGGTGCTTCGAGCATTCCCTGTGAGACCATTATTAGTTTCCGATACACCTCTGCAGGTTCAGTTTATTCCTTGGACCTTCACATTGACGATGAAACACAGAAATGGCATCGGAATTAAATACAAAAGGCACAATGCTGCCTTATGTACAAGAATAGAGCCTCTTCTTACAGTCGGTGCTTTGAGCATTCCCTGTGAGACCAGTATTAGTTTCCGCTACACCTCTGCAGGTTCTTTTTATTCCTTGGACCTTCACATTGACGATGAAACACAGAAATGGCATCGTCATTAAATACAAAAGGCACAATGCCGACTTAGGTAAGAGAATAGAGACTCTTCTTACAGTCGGTGCTTTGGGCATTCCCTGTGAGACCAGTATTAGTTTCCGATACACCACTGCAGGTTGAATGTATTCCTTGGATCTTCACATTGACGATGAAACACAGAAATGGCATCGGAATTAAATACAAAAGGCACAATGCCGCCTTAAGTACAAGAATAGAGACTCTTCTTACAATCGGTGCTTTGAGCATTCCCTGTGAGGCCAGTATTAGTTTCCGATGCACCACTGCAGGTTCAATGTATTCCTTGGACTTTCACATTGACGATGAAACACAGAAATGGCCTCGGAATTGAATACAAAAGGCACAATGCCGCCTTAAGTACAAGAATAGAGCCTCTTCTTACAGTCGGTGCTTTGAGCATTCCCTGTGAGACCAGTATTAGTTTCCGATACACCACTGCAGGTTTAATGTATTCCTTGGAACTTCACATTGACGATGAAACACAGAAATCGCATCGGAATTAAATACAAAAGGCACAATGCCGCTTTAAGTACAAGAATAGAGACTCTTCTTACAGTCGGTGCTTTGAGCATTCCCTGTGAGACCAGTATTAGTTTCCGCTACACCTCAGCAGGTTCAGTTTATTCCTTGGACCTTCACATTGACAATGAAACACAGAAATGGCATCGGAATGAAATACAAAAGGCACAATGCGCCTTGAGTACAAGAATAGAGACTCTTCTTACAGTCGGTGCTTTGAGCATTCCCTGTGAGACCAGTATTTGTTTCCGCTACACCTCTGCAGGTTCTTTTTACTCCTTGGACCTACACATTGACAATGAAACAGAGAAATCGCATCGGAATTAAATACAAAACGCACAATGCCGCCATAAGTACAGGAATAGAGACTCTTCTTACAGTCGGTGCTTTGAGCATTCCCTGTGAGACCAGTATTAGTTTCCGCTACACCTCTGCAGGTTCAATGTATTCCTTGGACCTTCACATTGACGATGATACACAGAAATGGCATCGGAATCAAATAGGAAAGGCACAATGCCGCCTTAAGTACAAGAATAGAGCCTCTTCTTACAGTCGGTGCTTTGAGCATTCCCTGTGAGACCAGTATTAGTTTCCGCTACACTTCTGCAGGTTCTTTTTATTCCTTGGACCTTCACATTGACGATGAAACACAGAAATGGCATCGGAATTAAATACAATAGGCACAATGGCGCCATAAGTACAAGAATAGAGACTCTTCTTACAGTCGGTGCTTTGAGCATTCCCTGTGAGACCAGTAATAGTATCCGAAACACCACTGCAGGTTAAATCTATTCCTTGGACATACACATTGACGATGAAACACAGAAATTACATCGGAATTAAATACAAAAGGAACAATGCCGCCTTAAGTACAAGAATAGAGATTCTTCTTACAGTCGGTGCTTTGAGCATTCACTGTGAGGCCAGTATTAGTTTCCGCTACACCTCAGCAGGTTCAGTTTTTTTCGTTGGACCTTCACTTTGACGATGAAACACAGAAATGGCATCGGAATTAAATACAAAATGCACAATGGCGCCATAAGTACAAGTATAGAGACTCTTCTTACAGTCGGTGCTTTGAGCATTCCCTGTGAGACCAGTATTAGTTTCCGCTACACCTCTGCAGGTTCTTTTTATTTCTTGGACCTTCACATTGACGATGAAACACAGAAATGGCATCGGAATTAAATACAAAAGGCACAATGGCGCCATAAGTACAAGAATAGAGACTCTTCTTACAGTCGGTGCTTTGGGCATTCCCTGTGAGACCAGTATTAGTTTCCGATACACCACTGCAGGTTGAATGTATTCCTTGGATCTTCACATTCACAATGAAACACAGAAATCGCATCGGAATTAAATACAAAACGCACAATGCCGCCATAAGTACAGGAATAGAGACTCTTCTTACAGTCGGTGCTTTGAGCATTCCCTGTGAGACCAGTATTAGTTTCCGCTACACCTCTGCGGTTTCAATGTATTCCTTGGACCTTCACATTGACGATGATACACAGAAATCGCATCGGAATTAAATACAAGAGGCACAATGCCGCCTTAAGTACAAGAATAGAGACTCTTCTTACAGTCGGTGCTTTGAGCATTCCCTTTGAGACCAGTATTAGTTTACCATACACCACTGCAGGTTCAATGTATTCTTTGGAACTTCACATTGACGATGAAACACAGAAATCGCATCGGAATCAAATAAAAAGGCACAATGCCGCCTTAAGTACAAGAACAGAGACTCTTCTTACAGTCGGTGCTTTGAGCATTCCCTGTGAGACCATTATTAGTTTCCGATACACCTCTGCAGGTTCAGTTTATTCCTTGGACCTTCACATTGACGATGAAACACAGAAATGGCATCGGAATTAAATACAAAAGGCACAATGCTGCCTTAAGTACAAGAATAGAGCCTCTTCTTACAGTCGGTGCTTTGAGCATTCCCTGTGAGACCAGTATTAGTTTCCGCTACACCTCTGCAGGTTCTTTTTATTCCTTGGACCTTCACATTGACGATGAAACACAGAAAGGGCATCGGAATTAAATACAAAAGTCACAATGGCGCCATAACTACAAGAATAGAGACTCTTCTTACAGTCAGTGCTTTGAGCATTCCCTGTGAGACCAGTAATAGTATCCGATACACCACTGCAGGTTCAATCTATTCCTTGGACATACACATTGACGATGAAACACAGAAATTACATCGGAATTAAATACAAAAGGAACAATGCCGCCTTAAGTACAAGAATAGAGATTCTTCTTACAGTCGGTGCTTTGAGCATTCCCTTTGAGACCAGTATTAGTTTCCCATACACCTCTGCAGGTTCAGTTTATTCCTTGGACCTTCACATTGACGATGAAACACAGAAATGGCATCGGAATTAAATACAAAAGGCACAATGCCGCCTTAAGTACAAGAATAGAGACTCTTCTCACAATCGGTGCTTTGAGCATTCCCTGTGAGGCCAGTATTAGTTTCCGATGCACCACTGCAGGTTCAATGTATTCCTTCGACTTTCACATTGACGATGAAACACAGAAATGGCATCGGAATTAAATACAAAAGGCACAATGCCGCCTTAAGTACAAGAATAGAGCCTCTTCTTACAGTCGGTGCTTTGAGCATTCTCTGTGAGACCAGTATTAGTTTCCGATACACCACTGCAGGTTCAATGTATTCCTTGGAACTTCACATTGACGATGAAACACTGAAATCGCATCGGAATTAAATACAAAAGGCACAATGCCGCCTTAAGTACAAGAATAGAGACTCTTCTTACAGTCGGTGTTTTGAGCATTCCCTGTGAGACCAGTATTAGTTTCCGCTGCACCTCAGCTGGTTCAGTTTATTCCTTGGACCTTCACATTGACGATGGAACACAGAAATGGCATCGGAATGAAATTCAAAAGGTACAATGCGCCTTAAGTACAAGAATAGAGACTCTTCTTACAGTCGGTGCTTTGAGCATTCCCTGTGAGACCAGTATTTGTTTCCGCTACACCTCTGCAGGTTCTTTTTATTCCTTGGACCTTCACATTGACGATGAAACACAGAAATCCCATCGGAATTAAATACAAAAGGCACAATGCCGCCTTAAGTACAAGAATAGAGACTCTTCTTACAGTCGGTGCTTTGAGCATTCCCTGTGAGACCAGTATTAGTTTCCGCTACACCTCTGCAGGTTCAGATTATTCCTTGGACCTTCACATTGACGATGAAACACAGAAATGGCATCGGAATTAAATACAAAAGGCACAATGGTGCCATAAGTACAAGAATAGAGACTCTTCTTACAGTCGGTGCTTTCAGCATTCCCTGTGAGACCAGTATTAGTTTCCGATACACCACTGCAGGTTCAATGTATTCCTTGGAACTTCACATTGACGATGAAACACAGAAATCGCATCGGAATTAAATACAAAAGGCACAATGCCGCCTTATGTACAAGAATAGAGACTCTTCTTACAGTCGGTGCTTTGAGCATTCCCTGTGAGACCAGTATTAGATTCCGCTACACCTCTGCAGGTTCAGTTTATTGCTTGGACCTTCACATTGACGATGAAACAAAGAAATGGCATCGGAATTAAATACAAAAGGCACAATGCCGCCTTAAGTACAAGAATGGAGATTCTTCTTACAGTCGGTGCTTTGAGCATTCCCTGTGAGACCAGTATTAGTTTCCGCTACACCTCAGCAGGTTCAGTTTTTTTCCTTGGACCTTCACATTGACGATGAAACACAGAAATGGCATCGGAATTAAATACAAAAGGCACAATGCCGCCTTAATTACAAGAATAGAGGCTCTTCTTACAGTCGGTGCTTTGAGCATTCCCCGTGAGACCAGTATTAGTTTCCGATACACCACTGCAGGTTGAATGTATTCCTTGGAACTTCACATTGACGATGAAACACAGAAATCGCATCGGAATTAAACACAAATGGCACAATGCCGCCTTAAGTACAAGAATAGAGACTCTTCTTACAGTCGGTGCTTTGAGCATTCCCTGTAAGACCAGTATTAGTTTCCGCTACACCTCTGCAGGTTAAGTTAATTCCTTGGACCATCACATTGACGATGAAACACAGAAATGGCATCGGAATTAAATACAAATGGCACAATGCCGCCTTAAGTACAAGAATAGAGACTCTTCTTACAGTCGGTGCTTTGAGCATTCCCTGTGAGACCAGTATTAGTTTCCGATACACCTCTGCAGGTTCAGTTTATTCCTTGGACCTTCACATTGACGATGAAACACAGAAATGGCATCGGAATTAAATACATAAGGCACAATGCCGCCTTAAGTACAAGAATAGAGACTCTTCTTACAGTCGGTGCTTTGAGCATTCCCTGTGAGGCCAGTATTAGTTTCCAATGCACCACTGCAGGTTCAATGTATTCCTTCGACTTTCACATTGACGATGAAACACAGAAATGACATCGGAATTAAATACAAAAGGCACAATGCCGCCTTAAGTACAAGAATAGAGCCTCTTCTTACAGTCGGTGCTTTGAGCATTCTCTGTGAGACCAGTATTAGTTTCCGATACACCACTGCAGGTTCAATGTATTCCTTGGAACTTCACATTGACGATGAAACACAGAAATCGCATCGGAATTAAATACAAAAGGCACAATGCCGCCTTAGGTACAAGAATAGAGACTCTTCTTACAGTCGGTGCTTTGAGCATTCCCTGTGAGACCAGTATTAGTTTCCGCTACACCTCAGCAGGTTCAGTTTATTCCTTGGACCTTCACATTGACGATGAAACACAGAAATGGCATCGGAATGAAATAAAAAAGGTACAATGCGCCTTAAGTACAAGAATAGAGACTCTTCTTACAGTCGGTGCTTTGAGCATTCCCTGTGAGACCAGTATTTGTTTCCGCTACACCTCTGCAGGTTCTTTTTATTCCTTGGACCTTCACATTGACGATGAAACACAGAAATCCCATCGGAATTAAATACAAAAGGCACAATGCCGCCTTAAGTACAAGAATAGAGACTCTTCTTACAGTCGGTGCTTTGAGCATTCCCTGTGAGACCAGTATTAGTTTCCGCTACACCTCTGCGGTTTCAATGTATTCCTTGGACCTTCACATTGACGATGATACACAGAAATCGCATCGGAATTAAATACAAGAGGCACAATGCCGCCTTAAGTACAAGAATAGAGACTCTTCTTACAGTCGGTGCTTTGAGCATTCCCTTTGAGACCAGTATTAGTTTCCCATACACCACTGCAGGTTCAATGTATTCTTTGGAACTTCACATTGACGATGAAACACAGAAATCGCATCGGAATCAAATAAAAAGGCACAATGCCGCCTTAAGTACAAGAACAGAGACTCTTCTTACAGTCGGTGCTTTGAGCATTCCCTGTGAGACCATTATTAGTTTCCGATACACCTCTGCAGGTTCAGTTTATTCCTTGGACCTTCACATTGACGATGAAACACAGAAATGGCATCGGAATTAAATACAAAAGGCACAATGCTGCCTTAAGTACAAGAATAGAGCCTCTTCTTACAGTCGGTGCTTTGAGCATTCCCTGTGAGACCAGTATTAGTTTCCGCTACACCTCTGCAGGTTCTTTTTATTCCTTGGACCTTCACATTGACGATGAACACAGAAATGGCATCGGAATTAAATACAAAAGGCACAATGGCGCCATAAGTACAAGAATAGAGACTCTTCTTACAGTCAGTGCTTTGAGCATTCCCTGTGAGACCAGTAATAGTATCCGATACACCACTGCAGGTTCAATCTATTCCTTGGACATACACATTGACGATGAAACACAGAGATTACATCGGAATTAAATACAAAAGGAACAATGCCGCCTTAAGTACAAGAATAGAGATTCTTCTTACAGTCGGTGCTTTGAGCATTCCCTTTGAGACCAGTATTAGTTTCCCATACACCTCTGCAGGTTCAGTTTATTCCTTGGACCTTCACATTGACGATGAAACACAGAAATGGCATCGGAATTAAATACAAAAGGCACAATGCCGCCTTAAGTACAAGAATAGAGACTCTTCTTACAATCGGTGCTTTGAGCATTCCCTGTGAGGCCAGTATTAGTTTCCGATGCACCACTGCAGGTTCAATGTATTCCTTCGACTTTCACATTGACGATGAAACACAGAAATGGCATCGGAACTAAATACAAAAGGCGCAATGCCGCCTTAAGTACAAGAATAGAGCCTCTTCTTACAGTCGGTGCTTTGAGCATTCTCTGTGAGACCAGTATTAGTTTCCGATACACCACTGCAGGTACAATGTATTCCTTGGAACTTCACATTGACGATGAAACACAGAAATCGCATCGGAATTAAATACAAAAGGCACAATGCCGCCTTAAGTACAAGAATAGAGACTCTTCTTACAGTCGGTGTTTTGAGCATTCCCTGTGAGACCAGTATTAGTTTCCGCTGCACCTCAGCTGGTTCAGTTTATTCCTTGGACCTTCACATTGACGATGGAACACAGAAATGGCATCGGAATGAAATACAAAAGGTACAATGCGCCTTAAGTACAAGAATAGAGACTCTTCTTACAGTCGGTGCTTTGAGCATTCCCTGTGAGACCAGTATTTGTTTCCGCTACACCTCTGCAGGTTCTTTTTATTCCTTGGACCTTCTCATTGACGATGAAACACAGAAATCCCATCGGAATTAAATACAAAAGGCACAATGCCGCCTTAAGTACAAGAATAGAGACTCTTCTTACAGTCGGTGCTTTGAGCATTCCCTGTGAGACCAGTATTAGTTTCCGCTACACCTCTGCAGGTTCAGATTATTCCTTGGACCTTCACATTGACGATGAAACACAGAAATGGCATCGGAATTAAATACAAAAGGCACAATGGTGCCATAAGTACAAGAATAGAGACTCTTCTTACAGTCGGTGCTTTCAGCATTCCCTGTGAGACCAGTATTATTTTCCGATACACCACTGCAGGTTCAATGTATTCCTTGGAACTTCACATTGACGATGAAACACAGAAATCGCATCGGAATTAAATACAAAAGGCACAATGCCGCCTTAAGTACAAGAATAGAGACTCTTCTTACAGTCGGTGCTTTGAGCATTCCCTGTGAGACCAGTATTAGATTCCGCTACACCTCTGCAGGTTCAGTTTATTCCTTGGACCTTCACATTGGCGATGAAACAAAGAAATGGCATCGGAATTAAATACAAAAGGCACAATGCCGCCTTAAGTACAAGAATAGAGATTCTTCTTACAGTCGGTGCTTTGAGCATTCCCTGTGAGACCAGTATTAGTTTCCGCTACACCTCAGCAGGTTCAGTTTTTTTCCTTGGACCTTCACATTGACGATGAAACACAGAAATGGCATCGGAATTAAATACAAAAGGCACAATGCCGCCTTAAGTACAAGAATAGAGGCTCTTCTTACAGTCGGTGCTTTGAGCATTCCCTGTGAGACCAGTATTAGTTTCCGATACACCACTGCAGGTTGAATGTATTCCTTGGAACTTCACATTGACGATGAAACACAGAAATCGCATCGGAATTAAACACAAATGGCACAATGCCGCCTTAAGTACAAGTATAGAGACTCTTCTTACAGTCGGTGCTTTGAGCATTCCCTGTAAGACCAGTATTAGTTTCCGCTACACCTCTGCAGGTTAAGTTAATTCCTTGGACCTTCACATTGACGATGAAACACAGAAATGGCATCGGAATTAAATACAAATGGCACAATGCCGCCTTAAGTACAAGAATAGAGACTCTTCTTACAGTCGGTGCTTTGAGCATTCCCTGTGAGACCAGTATTAGTTTCCGATACACCTCAGCAGGTTCAGTTTTTTTCCTTGGACCTTCACATTGACGATGAAACACAGAAATGGCATCGGAATTAAATACAAAAGGCACAATGCCGCCTTAAGTACAAGAATAGAGACTCTTCTTACAGTCGGTGCTTTGAGCATTCCCTGTGAGGCCAGTATTAGTTTCCGATGCACCACTGCAGGTTCAATGTATTCCTTCGACTTTCACATTGACGATGAAACACAGAAATGACATCGGAATTAAATACAAAAGGCACAATGCCGCCTTAAGTACAAGAATAGAGCCTCTTCTTACAGTCGGTGCTTTGAGCATTCTCTGTGAGACCAGTATTAGTTTCCGATACACCACTGCATGTTCAATGTATTCCTTGGAACTTCACATTGACGATGAAACACAGAAATCGCATCGGAATTAAATACAAAAGGCACAATGCCGCCTTAGGTACAAGAATAGAGACTCTTCTTACAGTCGGTGCTTTGAGCATTCCCTGTGAGACCAGTATTAGTTTCCGCTACACCTCAGCAGGTTCAGTTTATTCCTTGGACCTTCACATTGACGATGAAACACAGAAATGGCATCGGAATGAAATACAAAAGGTACAATGCGCCTTAAGTACAAGAATAGAGACTCTTCTTACAGTCGGTGCTTTGAGCATTCCCTGTGAGACCAGTATTTGTTTCCGCTACACCTCTGCAGGTTCTTTTTATTCCTTGGACCTTCACATTGACGATGAAACACAGAAATCCCATCGGAATTAAATACAAAAGGCACAATGCCGCCTTAAGTACAAGAATAGAGACTCTTCTTACAGTCGGTGCTTTGAGCATTCCCTGTGAGACCAGTATTAATTTCCGCTACACCTCTGCAGGTTCAGATTATTCCTTGGACCTTCACATTGACGATGAAACACAGAAATGGCATCGGAATTAAATACAAAAGGCACAATGGTGCCATAAGTACAAGAATAGAGACTCTTCTTACTGTCGGTGCTTTCAGCTTTTCCTGTGAGACCAGTATTAGTTTCCGATACACCACTGCAGGTTCAATGTATTCCTTGGAACTTCACATTGACGATGAAACACAGAAATCGCATCGGAATTAAATACAAAAGGCACAATGCCGCCTTAAGTACAAGAATAGAGACTCTTCTTACAGTCGGTGCTTTGAGCATTCCCTGTGAGACCAGTATTAGATTCCGCTACACCTCTGCAGGTTCAGTTTATTCCTTGGACCTTCACATTGACGATGAAACAAAGAAATGGCATCGGAATTAAATACAAAAGGCACAATGCCGCCTTAAGTACAAGAATAGAGATTCTTCTTACAGTCGGTGCTTTGAGCATTCCCTGTGAGACCAGTATTAGTTTCCGCTACACCTCAGCAGGTTCAGTTTTTTTCCTTGGACCTTCACATTGACGATGAAACACAGAAATGGCATCGGAATTAAATACAAAAGGCACAATGCCGCCTTAAGTACAAGAATAGAGGCTCTTCTTACAGTCGGTGCTTTGAGCATTCCCTGTGAGACCAGTATTAGTTTCCGATACACCACTGCAGGTTGAATGTATTCCTTGAAACTTCACATTGACGATGAAACACAGAAATCGCATCGGAATTAAACACAAATGGCACAATGCCGCCTTAAGTACAAGAATAGAGACTCTTCTTACAGTCGGTGCTTTGAGCATTCCCTGTAAGACCAGTATTAGTTTCCGCTACACCTCTGCAGGTTAAGTTAATTCCTTGGACCTTCACATTGACGATGAAACACAGAAATGGCATCGGAATTAAATACAAATGGCACAATGCCGCCTTAAGTACAAGAATAGAGACTCTTCTTACAGTCGGTGCTTTGAGCATTCCCTGTGAGACCAGTATTAGTTTCCGATACACCTCAGCAGGTTCAGTTTTTTTCCTTGGACCTTCATATTGACGATGAAACACAGAAATGGCATCGGAATTATATACAAAAGGCACAATGCCGCCTTAAGTACAAGAATAGAGACTCTTCTTACAGTCGGTGCTTTGAGCATTCCCTGTGAGGCCAGTATTAGTTTCCGATGCACCACTGCAGGTTCAATGTATTCCTTCGACTTTCACATTGACGATGAAACACAGAAATGACATCGGAATTAAATACAAAAGGCACAATGCCGCCTTAAGTACAAGAATAGAGCCTCTTCTTACAGTCGGTGCTTTGAGCATTCTCTGTGAGACCAGTATTAGTTTCCGATACACCACTGCAGGTTCAATGTATTCCTTGGAACTTCACATTGACGATGAAACACAGAAATCGCATCGGAATTAAATACAAAAGGCACAATGCCGCCTTAGGTACAAGAATAGAGACTCTTCTTACAGTCGGTGCTTTGAGCATTCCCTGTGAGACCAGTATTAGTTTCCGCTACACCTCAGCAGGTTCAGTTTATTCCTTGGACCTTCACATTGACGATGAAACACAGAAATGGCATCGGAATGAAATACAAAAGGTACAATGCGCCTTAAGTACAAGAATAGAGACTCTTCTTACAGTCGGTGCTTTGAGCATTCCCTGTGAGACCAGTATTTGTTTCCGCTACACCTCTGCAGGTTCTTTTTATTCCTTGGACCTTCACATTGACGATGAAACACAGAAATCCCATCGGAATTAAATACAAAACTCACAATGCCGCCTTAAGTACAAGAATAGAGACTCTTCTTACAGTCGGTGCTTTGAGCATTCCCTGTGAGACCAGTATTAATTTCCGCTACACCTCTGCAGGTTCAGATTATTCCTTGGACCTTTACATTGACGATGAAACACAGAAATTGCATCGGAATTAAATACAAAAGGCACAATGGTGCCATAAGTACAAGAATAGAGACTCTTCTTACTGTCGGTGCTTTCAGCTTTTCCTGTGAGACCAGTATTAGTTTCCGATACACCACTGCAGGTTCAATGTATTCCTTGGAACTTCACATTGACGATGAAACACAGAAATCGCATCGGAATTAAATACAAAAGGCACAATGCCGCCTTAAGTACAAGAATAGAGACTCTTCTTACAGTCGGTGCTTTGAGCATTCCCTGTGAGACCAGTATTAGATTCCGCTACACCTCTGCAGGTTCAGTTTATTCCTTGGACCTTCACATTGACGATGAAACAAAGAAATGGCATCGGAATTAAATACAAAAGGCACAATGCCGCCTTAAGTACAAGAATAGAGATTCTTCTTACAGTCGGTGCTTTGAGCATTCCCTGTGAGACCAGTATTAGTTTCCGCTACACCTCAGCAGGTTCAGTTTTTTTCCTTGGACCTTCACATTGACGATGAAACACAGAAATGGCATCGGAATTAAATACAAAAGGCACAATGCCGCCTTAAGTACAAGAATAGAGGCTCTTCTTACAGTCGGTGCTTTGAGCATTCCCTGTGAGACCAGTATTAGTTTCCGATACACCACTGCAGGTTGAATGTATTCCTTGGAACTTCACATTGACGATGAAACACAGAAATCGCATCGGAATTAAACACAAATGGCACAATGCCGCCTTAAGTACAAGAATAGAGACTCTTCTTACAGTCGGTGCTTTGAGCAGTCCCTGTAAGACCAGTATTAGTTTCCGCTACACCTCTGCAGGTTAAGTTAATTCCTTGGACCTTCACATTGACGATGAAACACAGAAATGGCATCGGAATTAAATACAAATGGCACAATGCCGCCTTAAGTACAAGAATAGAGACTCTTCTTACAGTCGGTGCTTTGAGCATTCCCTGTGAGACCAGTATTAGTTTCCGATACACCTCTGCAGGTTCAGTTTATTCCTTGGACCTTCACATTGACGATGAAACACAGAAATGGCATCGGACTTAAATACAAAAGGCACAATGCCACCTTAAGTACAAGAATAGAGACTCTTCTTACAGTCGGTGCTTTGAGCATTCCCTGTGAGACCAGTATTAGTTTCCGATACACCACTGCAGGTTCATTGTATTCCTTGGACCTTCACATTGACGATGAAACACAGAAATCGCATCGGAATTAAATACAAAACGCACAATGCCGCCTTAAGTACTGGAATAGAAACTCTTCTTACAGTCGGTGCTATGAGCATTCTCTGTCAGACCAGTATTAGTTTCCCCTACACCTCTGCAGGTTCAATGTATTCCTTGGACCTTCACATTGACGATGATACACAGAAATCGCATCGGAATTAAATACAAAAGGCACAATGCCGCCTTAAGTACAAGAATAGAGACTCTTCTTACAGTCGGTGCTTTGAGCATTCCCTTTGAGACCAGTATTAGTTTCCGATACACCACTGCAGGTTCAATGTATTACTTGGAACTTCACATTGACGATGAAACACAGAAATCGCATGGGAATCAAATACAAAAGGCACAATGCCGCCTTAAGTAAAAGAGTAGAGACTCTTCTTACAGTCGGTGTTTTGAGCATTCCCTGTGAAACCAGTATTAGTTTCCGCTACACCTCTGCAGGTTCAGTTTATTCCTTGGACCTTCACATTGACGATGAAACACAGAAATGGCATCGGAATTAAATACAAAAGGCACAATGCGCCTTAAGTACAAGAATAGAGACTCTTCTTATAGTCGGTGCTTTGAGCTTTCCCTGTGAGACCAGTATTAGTTTCCGCTACACCTCTGCAGGTCCTTTTTATTCCTTGGACCTTCACATTGTCGATGAAACACAGAAATCCCATCGGAATTAAATACAAAAGGCACAATGCCGCCTTAAGTACAAGAATAGAGGCTCTTCTTACAGTCGTTGCTTTGAGCATTCAATGTGAGACCAGTATTAGTTTCTGCTACACCTCTGCAGGTTCAGTTTATTCCTTGGACCTTCACATTGACGATGAAACGAAGAAATGGCATCGGAATTAAATACAAAAGGCACAATGCCGCCTTAAGTACAAGAATAGAGACTCTTCTTACAGTCGGTGCTTTGAGCATTCCCTGTGAGACCAGTATTACTTTCCGATACACCACTGCAGGTTCAATGTATTCCTGGGAACTTCACATTGACGATGAAACACAGAAATCGCATCGGAATTAAATACACAAGGCACAATGCCGCCTTACGTACAAGAATAGAGACTCTTCTTGCAGTCGGTGCTTTGAGCATTCCCTGTGAGACCAGTATTAGTTTCCGCTACACCTCTGCAGGTTCAGTTTATTCCTTGGACCTTCACATTGACGATGAAACACAGAAATGGCATCGGAATTAAATACAAAGTGCACAATGCCGCCTTAAGTACAAGAATAGACACTCTTCTTACAGTCGGTGCTTTGAGCATTCCCTGTGGGACCAGTATTAGTTTCCGATACACCACTGCTGGTTCAATGTATTCCTTGGACCTTCGCATTGACGATGAAACACAGAAATCGCATCGGAATTAAATACAAAAGGCACAATGCCGCCTTAAGTACAAGAATAGAGACTCTTCTACAGTCGGTGCTTTGAGCATTCCCTGTGAGACCAGTATTAGTTTCCGCTACACCTCTGCAGGTTCAGTTTATTCCTTGGACCTTCACATTGACGATAAAACACAGAAATGGCATCGGAATTAAATACAAATGGCACAATGCCGCCTTAAGTACAGAAATAGAGACTCATTTAACAGTCGGTGCTTTGAGCATTCCCTGTGAGACCAGTATTAGTTTCCGATACACCACAGCAGGTTCAATGTATTCCTTGGAACTTCACATTGACGATGAAACACAGAAATCGCATCGGAATTAAATACAAAAGGCACAATGCCGCCTTAAGTACAAGAATGGAGACTCTTCTTACAGTCGGTGCTTTGAGCATTCCCTGTGAGACCAGTATTAGTTTCCGCTACACCACTGCAGGTTCAATGTATTCCTTGGACCTTCACATTGACGATGAAACACAGAAATCGCATCGGAATTAAATACAAAAGGCACAATGCCGCCTTAAGTACAAGAATAGAGACTCTTCTTACAGTCGGTGCTTTGAGCATTCCCTGTGAGACCAGTATTAGTTTCCGCTACACCTCTGCAGGTTCAGATTATTCCTTGGACCTTCACATTGACGATGAAACACAGAAATGGCATCGGAAGTAAATACAAAAGGCACAATGCCGCCTTAAGTACAAGAATAGAGACCCTTCTTACTGTCGGTGCTTTGAGCATTCCCTGTGAGACCAGTATTAGTTTCCGCTACACCACTGCAGGTTCAGTTTATTCCTTAGACCTTCACATTGTCGATGAAACACCGAAATGGCATCGTAATTAAATACAAAAGGCACAATGCCGCCTTAAGTACAAGAATGGAGACTCTTCTTACAGTCGGTGCTTTGAGCAATCCCTGTGAGACCCGTATTAGTTTCCGCTACACCTCTGCAGGTGCAGTTTATTCCTTGGACCTTCACATTGACGATGAAACACAGAAATGGCGTCGGAATTAAATACAAAAGGCACAATGCCGCCTTAAGTACAAGAATAGAGACTCTTCTTACAGTCGGTGCTTTGAGCATTCCCTGTGAGACCAGTATTAATTTCCGATACACCACTGCAGGTTCAATGTATTCCTTGGAACTTCACACTGACGTTGAAACACAGAAATCGCATCGGAATCAAATACAAAAGGCACAATGCCGCCTTAAGTACAAGAATAGAGACTCTTCTTACAGTCGGTGCTTTGAGCATTCCCTGTGAGACCAGTATTAGTTTTCGATACACCACTGCAGGTTCAATGTATTCCTTGGAACTTCACACTGACGATGAAACACAGAAATCGCATCGGAATCAAATACAAAAGGCACAATGCCGTCTTAAGTACAAGAGTAGAGACTCTTCTTACAGTCGGTGCTTTGAGCATTCCCTGTGAGACCAGTATTAGTTTCCGATACACCTCTGTAGGTTCAGTTTATTCCTTGGAACTTCACATTGACGATGAAACACAGAAATCGCATCGAAATTAAATACAAAAGGCACAATACCGCCTTAAGTACAAGAATCGAGACTCTTCTTACTGTCGGTGCTTTGAGCATTCCCTGTGAGACCAGTATTAGTTTCCGATACACCACTGCAGGTTCAATGTATTCCTTGGACCTTCACATTGACGATGAAACACAGAAATCGCATCGGAATTAAATACAAAACGCACAATGCAGCCTTAAGTACAAGAATAGAGACTCTTCTTACAGTCGGTGCTTTGAGCATTCCCTGTGAGACCAGTATTAGTTTCCGCTACACCTCTGCAGGTTCAGTATATTCCTTGGACCTTCACATTGACGATGAAACACAGAAATCGCATCGGAATTAAATACAAAAGGCACAATGCCACCTTAAGTACAAGAATAGAGACTCATCTTACAGTTGGTGCTTTGAGCATTCCCTGTGAGACCAGTATTAGATTCCGCTACACCTCTGCAGGTTCAATGTATTCCTTGGAACTTCACATTGACGATGTAACACAGAAATGGCATCGGAATTAAATACAAAAAGCACAATGAAGCCTTAAGTACAAGAATAGAGACTCTTCTTACAGTCGGTGCTTTGAGCATTCCCTGTGAGACCAGTATTAGTTTCCGATACACCACTGCAGGTTCAATGTATTCCTTGGACCTTCACATTGACGATGAAACACAGAAATGGCATCGGAATTAAATACAAAAGGCACAATGCCGCCTTAAGTACAAGAGTAGAGACTCTTCTTACAGTCGGTGCTTTGGGCATTCCTTGTAAGACCAGTATTAGTTTCCGATACACCACTGCAGGTTCAATGTATTCCTTGGACTTTCACATTGACGATGAATCACAGAAATGGCATCGGAATTAAATACAAAAGACACAATACCGCCTTAAGTACAAGAATAGAGACTCTTCTTGCAGTCGGTGCTTTGAGCATTCCATGTGAGACCAGTATTAGTTTCCAATACACCACTGCAGGTTCAATGTATTCCTTGGACCTTCGCATTGACGATGAAACACAGAAATCGCATCGGAATTAGATACAAAAGGCACAATGCCGCCTTAAGTACAAGAATAGAGACTCATCTTACAGTCGGTGCTTTGAGCATTCCCTGTCAGACCAGTATTAGTTTCCGATACTCCTCTGCAGGTTCAGTTTATTCCTTCGACCTTCACATTGACGATGAAACACAGAAATGGCATCGGAATTAAATACAAATGGCACAATGCCGCCTTAAGTACAAGAATAGAGACTCTTCTTACAGTCGGTGCTTTGAGCATTCCCTGTAAGACCAGTATTAGTTTCCGCTACACCTCTGCAGGTTCAGTTTATTCCTTGGACCTTCACATTGACGATGAAACACAGAAATGGCATCGGAATTAAATACAAAAGGCACAATGGCGCCATAAGTACAAGAATAGGGACTCTTCTTACAGTCGGTGCTTTGAGCATTCCCTGTGAGACCAGTAATAGTATCCGATACACCACTGCAGGTTCAATCTATTCCTTGGACATACACATTGACGATGAAACACAGAAATTACATCGGAATTAAATACAAAAGGAACAATGCCGCCTTAAGTACAAGAATAGAGATTCTTCTTACAGTCGGTGCTTTGAGCATTCCCTGTGAGACCAGTATTAGTCTCCGCTACACCTCAGCAGGTTCAGTTTTTTTCCTTGGACCTTCACATTGACGATGAAACACAGAAATGGCATCGAAATTAAATACAAAAGGCACAATGCCGCCTTAAGTACAAGAATAGAGACTCTTCTTACAGTCGGTTCTTTGAGCATTCCCTGTGCGACCGGTATTAGTTTCCGATACACCACTGCAGGTTGAATGTATTCCTTGGAACTTCACATTGACGATGTAACACAGAAATGGCATCGGAATTAAATACAAAAAGCACAATGAAGCCTTAAGTACAAGAATAGAGACTCTTCTTACAGTCGGTGCTTTGAGCATTCCCTGTGAGACCAGTATTAGTTTCCGCTACACCTCTGCAGGTTCAGTATATTCCTTGGACCTTCACATTGACGATGAAACACAGAAATCGCATCGGAATTAAATACAAAAGGCACAATGCCACCTTAAGTACAAGAATAGAGACTCATCTTACAGTTGGTGCTTTGAGTATTCCCTGTGAGACCAGTATTAGATTCCGCTACACCTCTGCAGGTTCAATGTATTCCTTGGAACTTCACATTGACGATGTAACACAGAAATGGCATCGGAATTAAATACAAAAAGCACAATGAAGCCTTAAGTACAAGAATAGAGACTCTTCTTACAGTCGGTGCTTTGAGCATTCCCTGTGAGACCAGTATTAGTTTCCGATACACCACTGCAGGTTCAATGTATTCCTTGGACCTTCACATTGACGATGAAACACAGAAATGGCATCGGAATTAAATACAAAAGGCACAATGCCGCCTTAAGTACAAGAGTAGAGACTCTTCTTACAGTCGGTGCTTTGGGCATTCCTTGTAAGACCAGTATTAGTTTCCGATACACCACTGCAGGTTCAATGTATTCCTTGGACTTTCACATTGACGATGAATCACAGAAATGGCATCGGAATTAAATACAAAAGACACAATACCGCCTTAAGTACAAGAATAGAGACTCTTCTTGCAGTCGGTGCTTTGAGCATTCCATGTGAGACCAGTATTAGTTTCCAATACACCACTGCAGGTTCAATGTATTCCTTGGACCTTCGCATTGACGATGAAACACAGAAATCGCATCGGAATTAGATACAAAAGGCACAATGCCGCCTTAAGTACAAGAATAGAGACTCATCTTACAGTCGGTGCTTTGAGCATTCCCTGTCAGACCAGTATTAGTTTCCGATACTCCTCTGCAGGTTCAGTTTATTCCTTCGACCTTCACATTGACGATGAAACACAGAAATGGCATCGGAATTAAATACAAATGGCACAATGCCGCCTTAAGTACAAGAATAGAGACTCTTCTTACAGTCGGTGCTTTGAGCATTCCCTGTAAGACCAGTATTAGTTTCCGCTACACCTCTGCAGGTTCAGTTTATTCCTTGGACCTTCACATTGACGATGAAACACAGAAATGGCATCGGAATTAAATACAAAAGGCACAATGGCGCCATAAGTACAAGAATAGGGACTCTTCTTACAGTCGGTGCTTTGAGCATTCCCTGTGAGACCAGTAATAGTATCCGATACACCACTGCAGGTTCAATCTATTCCTTGGACATACACATTGACGATGAAACACAGAAATTACATCGGAATTAAATACAAAAGGAACAATGCCGCCTTAAGTACAAGAATAGAGATTCTTCTTACAGTCGGTGCTTTGAGCATTCCCTGTGAGACCAGTATTAGTCTCCGCTACACCTCAGCAGGTTCAGTTTTTTTCCTTGGACCTTCACATTGACGATGAAACACAGAAATGGCATCGAAATTAAATACAAAAGGCACAATGCCGCCTTAAGTACAAGAATAGAGACTCTTCTTACAGTCGGTTCTTTGAGCATTCCCTGTGCGACCGGTATTAGTTTCCGATACACCACTGCAGGTTGAATGTATTCCTTGGAACTTCCCATTGACGGTGAAACACAGAAATCGCATCGGAATTAAATACAAATGGCACAATGCCGCCTTAAGTACAAGAATAGAGACTCTTCTTACAGTCGGTGCTTTGAGCATTCCCTGTAAGACCAGTATTAGTTTCCGCTACACCTCTGCAAGTTCAGTTTATTCCTTGGACCTTCACATTGACGATGAAACACAGAAATGTCATCGGAATTAAATACAAATGGCACAATGCCGCCTTAAGTACAAGAATTGAGACTCTTCTTACAGTCGGTGCTTTACGCATTCCCTGTGAGACCAGTATTAGTTTCCGATACACCACTGCAATTTCAATGTATTCCTTGGACCTTCGCATTGATGATGAAACACAGAAATCGCATCGGAATTAAATACAAAAGGCACAATCCCGCCTTAAGTACAAGAACAGAGACTCTTCTTACAGTCGGTGCTTTGAGCACTCCCTGTGAGACCAGTATTAGTTTCCGCTACACCTCTGCAGGTTCAGTTTATTCCTTGGACCTTCACATTGACGATGAAACACAGAAATGGCATCGTCATTAAATACAAAAGGCACAATGCCGCCTTAGGTACAAGAATAGAGACTCTTCTTACAGTCGGTGCTTTGGGCATTCCCTGTGAGACCAGTATTAGTTTCCGATACACCACTGCAGGTTGAATGTATTCCTTGGATCTTCACATTGACAATGAAACACAGAAATCGCATCGGAATTAAATACAAAACGCACAATGCCGCCATAAGTACAGGAATAGAGACTCTTCCTATAGTCGGTGCTTTGAGCATTCCCTGTGCGACCTGTATTAGTTTCCGCTACACCTCGGCAGGTTCAATGTATTCCTTGGACCTTCACATTGACGATGATACACAGAAATCGCATCGGAATTAAATACAAAAGGCACAATGCCGCCTTAAGTACAAGAATAGAGACTCTTCTTACAGTCGGTGCTTTGAGCATTCCCTTTGAGACCAGTATTAGTTTCCGATACACCACTGCAGGTTCAATGTATTCCTTGGAACTTCACATTGACGATGAAACACAGAAATCGCATCGGAATCAAATACAAAAGGCACAATGCCGCCATAAGTACAAGAATAGAGACTCTTCTTACAGTCGGTGCTTTGAGCATTCCCAGTGAGACCAGTATTAGTTTCCGATACACCTCTGCAGGTTCAGTTTATTCCTTGGACCTTCACATTGACGGTGAAACACAGAAATGGCATCGGAATTAAATACAAAAGGCACAATGCCTCCTTAAGTACAAGAATAGAGACTCTTCTTACAATCGGTGCTTTGAGCATTCCCTGTGAGGCCAGTATTAGTTTCCGATGCACCACTGCAGGTTCAATGTATTCCTTGGACTTTCACATTGACGATGAAACACAGAAATGGCATCGGAATTAAATACAAAAGGCACAATGCCGCCTTAAGTACAAGAATAGAGCCTCTTCTTACAGTCGGTGCTTTGAGCATTCTCTGTGAGACCAGTATTAGTTTCCGATACACCACTGCAGGTTCAATGTACTCCTTGGAACTTCACATTGACGATGAAACACAGAAATCGCATCGGAATTAAATACAAAAGGCACAATGCCGCCTTAAGTACAAGAATAGAGACTCTTCTTATAGTCGGTGCTTTGAGCATTCCCTGTGAGACCAGTATTAGTTTCCGCTACACCTCTGCAGGTTCAGTTTATTCCTTGGACCTTCACATTGACGATGAAACACAGAAATGGCATCGGAATTAAATACAAAGTGCACAATGCCGCCTTAAGTACAAGAATAGAGACTCTTCTTACAGTCGGTGCTTTGAGCATTCCCTGTGGGACCAGTATTAGTTTCCGATACACCACTGCTGGTTCAATGTATTCCTTGGACCTTCGCATTGACGATGAAACACAGAAATCGCATCGGAATTAAATACAAAAGGCACAATGCCGCCTTAAGTACAAGAATAGAGACTCTTCTACAGTCGGTGCTTTGAGCATTCCCTGTGAGACCAGTATTAGTTTCCGCTACACCTCTGCAGGTTCAGTTTATTCCTTGGACCTTCACATTGACGATAAAACACAGAAATGGCATCGGAATTAAATACAAAAGGCACAATGCCGCCTTAAGTACAAGAATAAAGACTCTTCTTACAGTCGGTGCTTTGAGCATTCCCTGTGAGACCAGTATTAGTTTCCGCTACACCTCTGCAGGTTCAGTTCATCCTTTGGACCTTCACATTGACGATGAAACACAGAAATGGCATCGGAATTAAATACAAATGGCACAATGCCGCCTTAAGTACAGGAATAGAGACTCATTTAACAGTCGGTGCTTTGAGCATTCCCTGTGAGACCAGTATTAGTTTCCGATACACCACAGCAGGTTCAATGTATTCCTTGGAACTTCACATTGACGATGAAACACAGAAATCGCATCGGAATTAAATACAAAAGGCACAATGCCGCCTTAAGTACAAGAATGGAGACTCTTCTTACAGTCGGTGCTTTGAGCATTCCCTGTGAGACCAGTATTAGTTTCCGCTACACCACTGCAGGTTCAATGTATTCCTTGGACCTTCACATTGACGATGAAACACAGAAATCGCATCGGAATTAAATACAAAAGGCACAATGCCGCCTTAAGTACAAGAATAGAGACTCTTCTTACAGTCGGTGCTTTGAGCATTCCCTGTGAGACCAGTATTAGTTTCCGCTACACCTCTGCAGGTTCAGATTATTCCTTGGACCTTCACATTGACGATGAAACACAGAAATGGCATCGGAAGTAAATACAAAAGGCACAATGCCGCCTTAAGTACAAGAATAGAGACCCTTCTTACTGTCGGTGCTTTGAGCATTCCCTGTGAGACCAGTATTAGTTTCCGCTACACCACTGCAGGTTCAGTGTATTCCTTAGACCTTCACATTGTCGATGAAACACCGAAATGGCATCGTAATTAAATACAAAAGGCACAATGCCGCCTTAAGTACAAGAATGGAGACTCTTCTTACAGTCGGTGCTTTGAGCATTCCCTGTGAGACCCGTATTAGTTTCCGCTACACCTCTGCAGGTGCAGTTTATTCCTTGGACCTTCACATTGACGATGAAACACAGAAATGGCGTCGGAATTAAATACAAAAGGCACAATGCCGCCTTAAGTACAAGAATAGAGACTCTTCTTACAGTCGGTGCTTTGAACATTCCCTGTGAGACCAGTATTAGTTTCCGATACACCACTGCAGGTTCAATGTATTCCTTGGAACTTCACACTGACGTTGAAACACAGAAATCGCATCGGAATCAAATACAAAAGGCACAATGCCGCCTTAAGTACAAGAATAGAGACTCTTCTTACAGTCGGTGCTTTGAGCATTCCCTGTGAGACCAGTATTAGTTTTCGATACACCACTGCAGGTTCAATGTATTCCTTGGAACTTCACACTGACGATGAAACACAGAAATCGCATCGGAATCAAATACAAAAGGCACAATGCCGTCTTAAGTACAAGAGTAGAGACTCTTCTTACAGTCGGTGCTTTGAGCATTCCCTGTGAGACCAGTATTAGTTTCCGATACACCTCTGTAGGTTCAGTTTATTCCTTGGACCTTCACATTGACGATGAAACACAGAAATCGCATCGAAATTAAATACAAAAGGCACAATACCGCCTTAAGTACAAGAATCGAGACACTTCTTACTGTCGGTGCTTTGAGCATTCCCTGTGAGACCAGTATTAGTTTCCGATACACCACTGCAGGTTCAATGTATTCCTTGGACCTTCACATTGACGATGAAACACAGAAATCGCATCGGAATTAAATACAAAACGCACAATGCCGCCTTAAGTACAAGAATAGAGACTCTTCTTACAGTCGGTGCTTTGAGCATTCCCTGTGAGACCAGTATTAGTTTCCGCTACACCTCTGCAGGTTCAGTATATTCCTTGGACCTTCACATTGACGATGAAACACAGAAATCGCATCGGAATTAAATACAAAAGGCACAATGCCACCTTAAGTACAAGAATAGAGACTCTTCTTACAGTTGGTGCTTTGAGCATTCCCTGTGAGACCAGTATTAGATTCCGCTACACCTCTGCAGGTTCAATGTATTCCTTGGAACTTCACATTGACGATGTAACACAGAAATGGCATCGGAATTAAATACAAAAAGCACAATGAAGCCTTAAGTACAAGAATAGAGACTCTTCTTACAGTCGGTGCTTTGAGCATTCCCTGTGAGACCAGTATTAGTTTCCGATACACCTCTGCAGGTTCAGTTCATCCTTTGGACCTTCACATTGACGATGGAACACAGAAATGGCATCGGAATTAAATACAAATGGCACAATGCCGCCTTAAGTACAGGAATAGAGACTCATTTAACAGTCGGTGCTTTGAGCATTCCCTGTGAGACCAGTATTAGTTTCCGATACACCACAGCAGGTTCAATGTATTCCTTGGAACTTCACATTGACGATGAAACACAGAAATCGCATCGGAATTAAATACAAAAGGCACAATGCCGCCTTAAGTACAAGAATGGAGACTCTTCTTACAGTCGGTGCTTTGAGCATTCCCTGTGAGACCAGTATTAGTTTCCGCTACACCACTGCAGGTTCAATGTATTCCTTGGACCTTCACATTGACGATGAAACACAGAAATCGCATCGGAATTAAATACAAAAGGCACAATGCCGCCTTAAGTACAAGAATAGAGACTCTTCTTACAGTCGGTGCTTTGAGCATTCCCTGTGAGACCAGTATTAGTTTCCGCTACACCTCTGCAGGTTCAGATTATTCCTTGGACCTTCACATTGACGATGAAACACAGAAATGGCATCGGAAGTAAATACAAAAGGCACAATGCCGCCTTAAGTACAAGAATAGAGACCCTTCTTACTGTCGGTGCTTTGAGCATTCCCTGTGAGACCAGTATTAGTTTCCGCTACACCACTGCAGGTTCAGTGTATTCCTTAGACCTTCACATTGTCGATGAAACACCGAAATGGCATCGTAATTAAATACAAAAGGCACAATGCCGCCTTAAGTACAAGAATGGAGACTCTTCTTACAGTCGGTGCTTTGAGCATTCCCTGTGAGACCCGTATTAGTTTCCGCTACACCTCTGCAGGTGCAGTTTATTCCTTGGACCTTCACATTGACGATGAAACACAGAAATGGCGTCGGAATTAAATACAAAAGGCACAATGCCGCCTTAAGTACAAGAATAGAGACTCTTCTTACAGTCGGTGCTTTGAACATTCCCTGTGAGACCAGTATTAGTTTCCGATACACCACTGCAGGTTCAATGTATTCCTTGGAACTTCACACTGACGTTGAAACACAGAAATCGCATCGGAATCAAATACAAAAGGCACAATGCCGCCTTAAGTACAAGAATAGAGACTCTTCTTACAGTCGGTGCTTTGAGCATTCCCTGTGAGACCAGTATTAGTTTTCGATACACCACTGCAGGTTCAATGTATTCCTTGGAACTTCACACTGACGATGAAACACAGAAATCGCATCGGAATCAAATACAAAAGGCACAATGCCGTCTTAAGTACAAGAGTAGAGACTCTTCTTACAGTCGGTGCTTTGAGCATTCCCTGTGAGACCAGTATTAGTTTCCGATACACCTCTGTAGGTTCAGTTTATTCCTTGGACCTTCACATTGACGATGAAACACAGAAATCGCATCGAAATTAAATACAAAAGGCACAATACCGCCTTAAGTACAAGAATCGAGACACTTCTTACTGTCGGTGCTTTGAGCATTCCCTGTGAGACCAGTATGAGTTTCCGATACACCACTGCAGGTTCAATGTATTCCTTGGACCTTCACATTGACGATGAAACACAGAAATCGCATCGGAATTAAATACAAAACGCACAATGATGCCTTAAGTACAAGAATAGAGACTCTTCTTACAGTCGGTGCTTTGAGCATTCCCTGTGAGACCAGTATTAGTTTCCGCTACACCTCTGCAGGTTCAGTATATTCCTTGGACCTTCACATTGACGATGAAACACAGAAATCGCATCGGAATTAAATACAAAAGGCACAATGCCACCTTAAGTACAAGAATAGAGACTCTTCTTACAGTTGGTGCTTTGAGCATTCCCTGTGAGACCAGTATTAGATTCCGCTACACCTCTGCAGGTTCAATGTATTCCTTGGAACTTCACATTGACGATGTAACACAGAAATGGCATCGGAATTAAATACAAAAAGCACAATGAAGCCTTAAGTACAAGAATAGAGACTCTTCTTACAGTCGGTGCTTTGAGCATTCCCTGTGAGACCAGTATTAGTTTCCGATACACCACTGCAGGTTCAATGTATTCCTTGGACCTTCACATTGACGATGAAACACAGAAATGGCATCGGAATTAAATACAAAAGGCACAATGCCGCCTTAAGTACAAGAATAGAGACTCTTCTTACAGTCGGTGCTTTGGGCATTCCTTGTAAGACCAGTATTAGTTTCCGATACACCACTGCAGGTTCAATGTATTCCTTGGACTTTCACATTGACGATGAAACACAGAAATGGCATCGGAATTAAATACAAAAGACACAAAACCGCCTTAAGTACAAGAATAGAGACTCTTCTTGCAGTCGGTGCTTTGAGCATTCCATGTGAGACCAGTATTAGTTTCCAATACACCACTGCAGGTTCAATGTATTCCTTGGACGTTCGCATTGACGATGATACACAGAAATCGCATCGGAATTAAATACAAAAGGCACAATGCCGCCTTAAGCACAAGAATAGAGACTCATCTTACAGTCGGTGCTTTGAGCATTCCCTGTCAGACCAGTATTAGTTTCCGCTACACCTCTGCAGGTTCAGTTTATTCCTTGGACCTTCACATTGACGATGAAACACAGAAATGGCATCGGAATTAAATACAAAAGGCACAATGGCGCCATAAGTACAAGAATAGAGACTCTTCTTACAGTCGGTGCTTTGAGCATTCCCTGTGAGACCAGTAATAGTATCCGATACACCACTGCAGGTTCAATCTATTCCTTGGACATACACATTGACGATGAAACACAGAAATTACATCGGAATTAAATACAAAAGGAACAATGCCGCCTTAAGTACAAGAATAGAGATTCTTCTTACAGTCGGTGCTTTAAGCATTCCCTGTGAGACCAGTATTAGTCTCCGCTACACCTCAGCAGGTTCAGTTTTTTTCCTTGGACCTTCACATTGACGATGAAACACAGAAATGGCATCGAAATTAAATACAAAAGGCACAATGCCGCCTTAAGTACAAGAATAGAGACTCTTCTTACAGTCGGTTCTTTGAGCATTCCCTGTGAGACCGGTATTAGTTTCCGATACACCACTGCAGGTTGAATGTATTCCTTGGAACTTCCCATTGACGGTGAAACACAGAAATCGCATCGGAATTAAATACAAATGGCACTGTGCCGCCTTAAGTACAAGAATAGAGACTCTTCTTACAGTCGGTGCTTTGAGCATTCCCTGTAAGACCAGTATTAGTTTCCGCTACACCTCTGCAAGTTCAGTTTATTCCTTGGACCTTCACATTGACGATGAAACACAGAAATGTCATCGGAATTAAATACAAATGGCACAATGCCGCCTTAAGTACAAGAATTGAGACTCTTCTTACAGTCGGTGCTTTACGCATTCCCTGTGAGACCAGTATTAGTTTCCGATACACCACTGCAATTTCAATGTATTCCTTGGACCTTCGCATTGATGATGAAACACAGAAATCGCATCGGAATTAAATACAAAAGGCACAACCCCGCCTTAAGTACAAGAACAGAGACTCTTCTTACAGTCGGTGCTTTGAGCATTCCCTGTGAGACCAGTATTAGTTTCCGCTACACCTCTGCAGGTTCAGTTTATTCCTTGGACCTTCACATTGACGATGAAACACAGAAATGGCATCGTCATTAAATACAAAAGGCACAATGCCGCCTTAGGTACAAGAATAGAGACTCTTCTTACAGTCGGTGCTTTGGGCATTCCCTGTGAGACCAGTATTAGTTTCCGATACACCACTGCAGGTTCAATGTATTCCTTGGATCATCACATTGACAATGAAACACAGAAATCGCATCGGATTTAAATACAAAACGCACAATGCCGCCATAAGTACAGGAATAGAGACTCTTCTTAAAGTCGGTGCTTTGAGCATTCCCTGTGCGACCTGTATTAGTTTCCGCTACACCTCGGCAGGTTCAATGTATTCCTTGGACCTTCACATTGACGATGATACACAGAAATCGCATCGGAATTAAATACAAAAGGCACAATGCCGCCTTAAGTACAATAATAGAGACTCTTCTTACAGTCGGTGCTTTGAGCATTCCCTTTGAGACCAGTATTAGTTTTCGATACACCACTGCAGGTTCAATGTATTCCTTGGAACTTCACATTGACGATGAAACACAGAAATCGCATCGGAATCAAATACAAAAGGCACAATGCCGCCATAAGTACAAGAATAGAGACTCTTCTTACAGTCGGTGCTTTGAGCATTCCCAGTGAGACCAGTATTAGTTTCCGATACACCTCTGCAGGTTCAGTTTATTCCTTGGACCTTCACATTGACGGTGAAACACAGAAATGGCATCGGAATTAAATACAAAAGGCACAATGCCTCCTTAAGTACAAGAATAGAGACTCTTCTTACAATCGGTGCTTTGAGCATTCCCTGTGAGGCCAGTATTAGTTTCCGATGCACCACTGCAGGTTCAATGTATTCCTTGGACTTTCACATTGACGATGAAACACAGAAATGGCATCGGAATTAAATACAAAAGGCACAATGCCGCCTTAAGTACAAGAATAGAGCCTGTTCTTACAGTCGGTGCTTTGAGCATTCTCTGTGAGACCAGTATTAGTTTCCGATACACCACTGCAGGTTCAATGTACTCCTTGGAACTTCACATTGACGATGAAACACAGAAATCGCATCGGAATTAAATACAAAAGGCACAATGCCGCCTTAAGTACAAGAATAGAGACTCTTCTTACAGTCGGTGCTTTGAGCATTCCCTGTGAGACCAGTATTAGTTTCCGCTACACCTCAGCAGGTTCAGTTTATTCCTTGGACCTTCACATTGACGATGAAACACAGAAATGGCATCGGAATGAAGTACAAAAGGCACAATGGGCCTTAAGTACAAGAATAGAGACTCTTCTTACAGTCGGTGCTTTGAGCATTCCCTGTGAGACCAGTATTTGTTTCCGCTACACCTCTGCAGGTTCTTTTTATTCCTTGGACCTTCACATTGACGATGAAACACAGAAATCCCATCGGAATTAAATACAAAGGCACAATGCCGCCTTAAATACAAGAATAGAGACTCTTCTTACAGTCGGTGCTTTGAGCATTCCCTGTGAGACCAGTATTAGTTTCCGCTACACCTCTGCAGGTTCAGATTATTCCTTGGACCTTCACATTGACGATGAAACACAGAAATGGCATCGGAATTAAATACAAAAGGCACAATGCCGCCTTAAGTACAAGAATAGAGACTCTTCTTACAGTCGGTGCTTTCAGCATTCCCTGTGAGACCAGTATTAGTTTCCGATACACCACTGCAGGTTCAATGTATTCCTTGGAACTTCACATTTACGATGAAACACAGAAATCGCATCGGAATTAAATACAAAAAGCACAATGCCGCCTTAAGTACAAGAATAGAGACTCTTCTTACAGTCGGTGCTTTGAGCATTCCCTGTAAGACCAGTATTAGTTTCCGCTACACCTCTGCAGGTTCAGTTTATTCCTTGGACCTTCACATTGACGATGAAACACAGAAATGGCATCGGAATTAAATACAAAAGGCACAATGGCGCCATAAGTACAAGAATAGAGACTCTTCTTACAGTCGGTGCTTTGAGCATTCCCTGTGAGGCCAGTAATAGTATCCGATACACCACTGCAGGTTCAATCTACTCCTTGGACATACACATTGACGATGAAACACAGAAATTACATCGGAATTAAATACAAAAGGATCAATGCCGCCTTAAGTACAAGAATTGAGATTCTTCTTACAGTCGGTGCTTTGAGCATTCCCTGTGAGACCAGTATTAGTCTCCGCTACACCTCAGCAGGTTCAGTTTTTTTCCTTGGACCTTCACATTGACGATGAAACACAGAAATGGCATCGAAAATAAATACAAAAGGCACAATGCCGCCTTAATTACAAGAATAGAGACTCTTCTTACAGTCGGTTCTTTGAGCATTCCCTGTGAGACCGGTATTAGTTTCCGATACACCACTGCAGGTTGAATGTATTCCTTGGAACTTCCCATTGACGGTGAAACACAGAAATCGCATCGGAATTAAATACAAATGGCACAATGCCGCCTTGAGTACAAGAATAGAGACTCTTCTTACAGTCGGTGCTTTGAGCATTCCCTGTAAGACCAGTATTAGTTTCCGCTACACCTCTGCAAGTTCAGTTTATTCCTTGGACCTTCACATTGACGATGAAACACAGAAATGTCATCGGAATTAAATACAAATGGCACAATGCCGCCTTAAGTACAAGAATTGAGACTCTTCTTACAGTCGGTGCTGTACGCATGCCCTGTGAGACCAGTATTAGTTTCCGATACACCACTGCAATTTCAATGTATTCCTTGGACCTTCGCATTGATGATGAAACACAGAAATCGCATCGGAATTAAATACAAAAGGCACAATCCCGCCTTAAGTACAAGAACAGAGACTCTTCTTACAGTCGGTGCTTTGAGCATTCCCTGTGAGACCAGTATTAGTTTCCGCTACACCTCTGCAGGTTCAGTTTATTCCTTGGACCTTCACATTGACGATGAAACACAGAAATGGCATCGTCATTAAATACAAAAGGCACAATGCCGCCTTAGGTACAAGAATAGAGACTCTTCTTACAGTAGGTGCTTTGGGCATTCCCTGTGAGACCAGTATTAGTTTCCGATACACCACTGCAGGTTGAATGTATTCCTTGGATCTTCACATTGACAATGAAACACAGAAATCGCATCGGAATTAAATACAAAACGCACAATGCCGCCATAAGTACAGGAATAGAGACTCTTCTTATGGTCGGTGCTTTGAGCATTCCCTGTGCGACCAGTATTAGTTTCCGCTACACCTCTGCAGGTTCAATGTATTCCTTGGACCTTCGCATTGACGATGATACACAGAAATCGCATCGGAATTAAATACAAAAGGCACAATGCCGCCTTAAGTACAAGAATAGAGACCCTTCTTACAGTCGGTGCTTTGAGCATTCCCTTTGAGACCAGTATTAGTTTCCGATACACCACTGCAGGTTCAATGTATTCCTTGGAACTTCACATTGACGATGAAACACAGAAATCGCATCGGAATCAAATACAAAAGGCACAATGCCGCCATAAGTACAAGAATAGAGACTCTTCTTACAGTCGGTGCTTTGAGCATTCCCTGTGAGACCAGTATTAGTTTCCGATACTCCTCTGCAGGTTCAGTTTATTCCTTGGACCTTCACATTGACGTTGAAACACAGAAATGGCATCGGAATTAAATACAAAAGGCACAATGCCTCCTTAAGTACAAGAATAGAGACTCTTCTTACAGTCGGTGCTTTGAGCATTCCCTGTGAGGCCAGTATTAGTTTCCGATGCACCACTGCAGGTTCAATGTATTCCTTGGACTTTCACATTGACGATGAAACACAGAAATGGCATCGGAATTAAATACAAAAGGCACAATGCCGCCTTAAGTACAAGAATAGAGCCTCTTCTTACAGTCGGTGCTTTGAGCATTCTCTGTGAGACCAGTATTAGTTTCCGATACACCACTGCAGGTTCAATGTACTCCTTGGAACTTCACATTGACGATGAAACACAGAAATCGCATCGGAATTAAATACAAAAGGCACAATGCCGCCTTAAGTACAAGAATAGAGACTCTTCTTACAGTCGGTGCTTTGAGCATTCCCTGTGAGACCAGTATTAGTTTCCGCTACACCTCAGCAGGTTCAGTTTATTCCTTGGACCTTCACATTGACGATGAAACACAGAAATGGCATCGGAATGAAGTACAAAAGGCACAATGGGCCTTAAGTACAAGAATAGAGACTCTTCTTACAGTCGGTGCTTTGAGCATTCCCTGTGAGACCAGTATTTGTTTCCGCTACACCTCTGCAGGTTCTTTTTATTCCTTGGACCTTCACATTGACGATGAAACACAGAAATCCCATCGGAATTAAATACAAAGGCACAATGCCGCCTTAAATACAAGAATAGAGACTCTTCTTACAGTCGGTGCTTTGAGCATTCCCTGTGAGACCAGTACTAGTTTCCGCTACACCTCTGCAGGTTCAGATTATTCCTTGGACCTTCACATTGACGATGAAACACAGAAATGGCATCGGAATTAAATACAAAAGGCACAATGGTGCCATAAGTACAAGAATAGAGACTCTTCTTACAGTCGGTGCTTTCAGCATTCCCTGTGAGACCAGTATTAGTTTCCGATACACCACTGCAGGTTCAATGTATTCCTTGGAACTTCACATTGACGATGAAACACAGAAATCGCATCGGAATTAAATACAAAAGGCACAATGACGCCTTAAGTACAAGAATAGAGACTCTTCTTACAGTCGGTGTTTTGAGCATTCCCTGTGAGACCAGTATTAGATTCCGCTACACCTCTGCAGGTTCAGTTTATTCCTTGGACCTTCACATTGACGATGAAACAAAGAAATGGCATCGGAATTAAATACAAATGGCACAATGCCGCCTTAAGTACAAGAATAGAGATTCTTCTTACAGTCGGTGCTTTGAGCATTCCCTGTGAGACCAGTATTAGTTTCCGCTACACCTTAGCAGATTCAGTTTTTTTCCTTGGACCTTCACATTGACGATGAAACACAGAAATGGCATCGGAATTAAATACAAAAGGCACAATGCCGCCTTAAGTACAAGAATAGAGGCTCTTCTTACAGTCGGTGCTTTGAGCATTCCCTGTGAGACCAGTATTAGTTTCCGATACACCACTGCGGGTTGAATGTATTCCTTGGAACTTCACATTGACGATGAAACACAGAAATCGCATCGGAATTAAACACAAATGGCACAATGCCGCCTTAAGTACAAGAATAGAAACTCTTCTTACAGTCGGTGCTGTGATCATTCCCTGTAAGACCAGTATTAGCTTCCGCTACACATCTGCAGGTTAAGTTAATTCCTTGGACCTTCACATTGACGATGAAACACAGAAATGGCATCGGAATTAAATACAAATGGCACAATGCCGCCTTAAGTACAAGAATAGAGACTCTTCTTACGGTCGGTGCTTTGAGCATTCCCTGTGAGACCAGTATTAGTTTCCGATACACCTCTGCAGGTTCAGTTTATTCCTTGGACCTTCACATTGACGATGAAACACAGAAATGGCATCGGAATTAAATACAAAAGGCACAATGCCGCCATAAGTACAAGAATAGAGACTCTTCTTACAGTCGGTGCTTTGAGCATTCCCTGTGAGACCAGTATTAGTTTCCGATACACCACTGCAGGTTCATTGTATTCCTTGGACCTTCACATTGACGATGAAACACAGAAATCGCATCGGAATTAAATACAAAACGCACAATGCCGCCTTAAGTACTGGAATAGAGATTCTTCTTACAGTCGGTGCTTTGAGCATTCTCTGTCAGACGAGTATTAGTTTCCCCTACACCTCTGCAGGTTCAATGTATTCCTTGGACCTTCACATTGACGATGATACACAGAAATCGCATCGGAATTAAATACAAAAGGCACAATGCCGCCTTAAGTACAAGAATAGAGACTCTTCTTACAGTCGGTGCTTTGAGCATTCCCTTTGAGACCAGTATTAGTTTCCGCTACACCTCTGCAGGTTCTTTTTATTCCATGGACCTTCACATTGTCGATGAAACACAGAAATCCCATCGGAATTAAATACAAAAGGCACAATGCCGCCTTAAGTACAAGAATAGAGACTCTTCTTACAGTCGGTGCTTTGAGCATTCCCTGTGAGACCAGTATTAGTTTCCGCTACACCTCTGCAGGTTCAGTTTATTCCTTGGACCTTCACATTGACGATGAAACGAGGAAATGGCATCGGAATTAAATACAAAAGGCACAATGCCGCCTTAAGTACAAGAATAGAGACTCTTCTTACATTCGGTGCTTTGAGCATTCCCTGTGAGACGAGTATTAATTTCCGATACACCACTGCAGGTTCAATGTATTCCTTGGAACTTCACATTGACGATGAGAACACAAATCGCATCGGAATTAAATACAAAAGGACAATGCCGCCTTATGTACAAGAATAGAGACTCTTCTTGCAGTCGGTGCTTTGAGCATTCCCTGTGAGACCAGTATTAGTTTCCGCTACACCTCTGCAGGTTCAGTTCATTCCTTGGACCTTCACATTGTCGATGATACACAGAAATCGCATCGGAATTAAATACAAAAGGCACAATGCCACCTTAAGTACAAGAATAGAGACTCTTCTTACAGTCGGTGCTTTGAGCATTCCCTTTGAGACCAGTATTAGTTTCCGATACACCACTGCAGATTCAATGTTCTACTTGGAACTTCGCATTGACGATGAAACACAGAAATCGCATGGGAATCAAATACAAAAGGCACAATGCCGCCTTAAGTAAAAGAATAGAGACTCTTCTTACAGTCGGTGTTTTGAGCATTCCCTGTGAGACCAGTATTAGTTTCCGCTACACCTCTGCAGGTTCAGTTTATTCCTTGGACCTTCACATTGACGATGAAACACAGAAATGGCATCGGAATTAAATACAAAAGGCACAATGCGCCTTAAGTACAAGAATAGACACTCTTCTTATAGTCGGTGCATTGAGCTTTCCCTGTGAGACCAGTATTAGTTTCCGCTACACCTCTGCAGGTTCTTTTTATTCCTTGGACCTTCACATTGTCGATGAAACACAGAAATCCCATCGGAATTAAATACAAAAGGCACAATGCCGCCTTAAGTACAAGAATAGAGACTCTTCTTACTGTCGGTGCTTTGAGCATTCCCTGTGAGACCAGTATTAGTTTCCGCTACACCTCTGCAGGTTCAGTTTATTCCTTGGACCTTCACATTGACGATAAAACACAGAAATGGCATCGGAATTAAATACAAAAGGCACAATGCCGCCTTAAGTACAAGAATAAAGACTCTTCTTACAGTCGGTGCTTTGAGCATTCCCTGTGAGACCAGTATTAGTTTCCGCTACACCTCTGCAGGTTCAGTTTATTCTTTGGACCTTCAAATTGACGATGAAACACAGAAATCTCTCGGAATTAAATACAAAAGCACAATGCCGATTTATGTACAAGAATAGAGAATCTTCTTACAGTCGGTGCTTTGAGCATTCCCTGTGAGACCAGTATTAGTTTCCGATACTCCTCTGCAGGTTCACTTTACTCCTTGGACCTTCACATTGACGATGAAACACAGAAATGGCATCGGAATTAAATACAAATGGCACAATGCCGCCTTAAGTACAAGAATAGAGACTCATTTAACAGTCGGTGCTTTGAGCATTCCCTGTGAGACCAGTATTAGTTTCCGATACACCACAGCAGGTTCAATGTATTCCTTGGAACTTCACATTGACGATGAAACACAGAAATCGCATCGGAATTAAATACAAAAGGCACAATGCCGCCTTAAGTACAAAAATAGAGACTCTTCTTACAGTCGGTGCTTTGAGCATTCCCTGTGAGACCAGTATTAGTTTCCGCTACACCACTGCAGGTTCAATGTATTCCTTGGACCTTCACATTGACGATGAAACACAGAAATCGCATCGGAATTAAATACAAAATGCACAATGCCGCCTTAAGTACAAGAATAGAGACTCTTCTTACAGTCGGTGCTTTGAGCATTCCCTGTGAGACCAGTATTAGTTTCCGCTACACCACTGCAGGTTCAGATTATTCCTTGGACCTTCACATTGACGATGAAACACAGAAATGGCATCGGAAGTAAATACAAAAGGCACAATGCCGCCTTAAATACAAGAATAGAGACTCTTCTTACCGTCGGTGCTTTGAGCATTCCCTGTGAGACCAGTATTAGTTTCCGCTACACCACTGCAGGTTCAGTTTATTCCTTAGACCTTCACATTGACGATGAAACACCGAAATGGCATCGTAATTAAATACAAAAGGCACAATGCCGCCATAAGTACAAGAATGGAGACTCTTCTTACAGTCGGTGCTTTCAGCATTCCCTGTGACACCCGTATTAGTTTCCGCTACACCTCTGCAGGTGCAGTTTATTCCTTGGACCTTCACATTGACGATGAAACACAGAAATGGCGGCGGAATTAAATACAAAAGGCACAATGCCGCCTTAAGTACAAGAATAGAGACTCTTCTTACAGTCGGTGCTTTGAGCATTCCCTGTGAGACCAGTATTAGTTTCCGATACACCACTGCAGGTTCAATGTATTCCTTGGAACTTCACACTGACGATGAAACACAGAAATCGCATCGGAATCAAATACAAAAGGCACAATGCCGCCTTAAGTACAAGAATAGAGACTCTTCTTACAGTCGGTGCTTTGAGTATTCCCTGTGAGACCAGTATTAGTTTCCGATACACCACTGCAGGTTCAATGTATTCCTTGGACCTTCACATTGACAATGAAACACAGAAATCGCATCGGAATTAAATACAAACCACACAATGCCGCCTTATGTACAAGAATAGAGACTCTTCTTACAGTCGGTGCTTTGAGCATTCCCTGTGAGACCAGTATTAGATTCCGCTACACCTCTGCAGGTTCAATGTATTCCTTGGACCTTCACATTGACGATGATACACAGAAATCGCATCGGAAATAAGTACAAAAGGCACAATGCCGCCTTAAGTACAAGAATAGAGACTCTTCTTACAGCCGGTGCTTTGAGCATTCCCTGTGAGACCAGTATTAGTTTCCGATACACCACTGCAGGTTCAATGTATTCCTTGGGCCTTCACATTGACGATGAAACACAGAAATCGCATCGGAATTAAATACAAAAGGCACAATGCCGCCTTAAGTACAAGAATAGAGACTCTTCTTACAGTCGGTGCTTTGAGCATTCCCTGTGAGACCAGTATTAGTTTCCGCTACACCTCTGCAGGTTCAGTATATTCCTTGGACCTTCACATTGACGATGAAACACAGAAATCGCATCGGAATTAAATACAAAAGGCACAATGCCACCTTAAGTACAAGAATAGAGACTCTTCTTACAGTTGGTGCTTTGAGCATTCCCTGTGAGACCAGTATTAGTTTCCGCTACACCTCTGCAGGTTCAATGTATTCCTTGGAACTTCACATTGACGATGAAACACAGAAATCGCATCGAAATTAAATACAAAAGGCACAATGCCGCCTTAAGTACAAGAATAGAGACTCTTCTTACAGTCGGTGCTTTGGGCATTCCTTGTAAGACCAGTATTAGTTTCCGATACACCACTGCAGGTTCAATGTATTCCTTGGACTTTCACATTGACGATGAAACACAGAAATGGCATCGGAATTAAATACAAAAGACACAATACCGCCTTAAGTATAAGACTAGAGACTCTTCTTGCAGTCGGTGCTTTGAGCATTCCATGTGAGACCAGTATTAGTTTCCAATACACCACTGCAGGTTCAATGTATTCCTTGGACCTTCGCATTGACGATGAAACACAGATATCGCATCGGAATTAAATACAAAAGGCACAATGCCGCCTTAAGTACAAGAATAGAGACTCATCTTACAGTCGGTGCTTTGAGCATTCCCTGTCAGACCAGTATTAGTTTCCGATACTCCTCTGCAGGTTCAGTTTATTCCTTGGACCCTCACATTGACGATGAAACACAGAAATGGCATCGGAAATAAATACTAAACGCACAATGCCGCCTTAAGTACAAGAATAGAGCCTCTTCTTACAGTCGGTGCTTTGAGCATTCCCTGTGAGACCAGTATTAGTTTCCGCTACACCACTGCAGGTTCACTTTATTTCTTAGACCTTCACATTGACGATGAAACACAGACATCGCATCGGAATTAAATACAAAACGCACAATGCCGCTTTAAGTACAAGAATAGAGACTCTTCTTACAGTCGATGCTTTGAGCATTCCCTGTGAGACCAGTATTAGTTTCCGCTACACCTCTGCAGGTTCAATGTATACCTTGGACCTTCACATTGACGATGATACACAGAAATCGCATCGGAATTAAGTACAAAAGGCACAATGCCGCCTTAAGTACAAGAATAGAGACACTTCTTACCGTCGGTGCTTTGAACATTCCCTGTGAGCCCAGTATTAGTTTCCGCTACACCACTGCAGGTTCAGTTTATTCCTTAGACCTTCACATTGACGATGAAACACCGAAATGGCATCGGAATTAAATACAACAGGCACAGTGCCGCCTTAAGTACAAGAATGGAGACTCTTCTTACAGTCGGTGCTTTGAGCATTCCCTGTGAGACCCGTATTAGTTTCCGCTACACCTCTGCAGGTGCAGTTTATTCCTTGGACCTTCACACTGACGATGAAACACAGAAGTAGCATCGGAATCAAATACAAACGGCGCAATGCCGCCTTAAGTACTAGGATAGAGACTCTTCATACAGTCGGTGCTTTGAGCATTCCCTGTGAGCCCAGTATTAGTTTCTGATACACCACTGCAGGTTCAATGTATTCCTTGGACCTTCACATTGACGATGAAACACAGAAATCGCATCGGAATTAAGTACAAAAGGCACAATGCCGCCTTAAGTACAAGAATAGAGACTCTCCTTACAGTCGGTGCTTTGAGCATTCCCTGTGAGACCAGTATTAGTTTCCGCTACACCTCTGCAGGTTCAGTATATTCCTTGGACCTTCACATTGACGATGAAACACAGAAATCGCATCGGAATTAAATACAAAAGGCACAATGCCACCTTAAGTACAAGAATAGAGACTCTTCTTACAGTTGGTGCTTTGAGCATTCCCTGTGAGACCAGTATTAGTTTCCGCTACACCTCTGCAGGTTCAATGTATTCCTTGGAACTTCACATTGACGATGAAACACAGAAATGGCATCGGAATTAAATACAAAAGGCACAATGAAGCCTTAAGTACAAGAATAGAGACTCTTCTTACAGTCGGTGCTTTGAGCATTCCCTGTGAGACCAGTATTAGTTTCCGATACACCACTGCAGGTTCAATGTATTCCTTGGACCTTCACATTGACGATGAAACAAAGAAATGGCATCGGAATTAAATACAAAAGACACAATGCCGCCTTAAGTACAAGAATAGAGACTCTTCTTACAGTCGGTGCTTTGGGCATTCCTTGTAAGACCAGTATTAGTTTCCGATACACCACTGCAGGTTCAATGTATTCCTTGGGTTTCACATTGACGATGAAACACAGAAATGGCATCGGAATTAAATACAAAAGACACAATACCGCCTTAAGTATAAGAATAGAGACTCTTCTTGCAGTCGGTGCTTTGAGCATTCCATGTGAGACCAGTATTAGTTTCTAATACACCACTGCAGGTTCAATGTATTCCTTGGACCTTCGCATTGACGATGAAACACAGATATCGCATCGAAATTAAATACAAAAGGCACAATGCCGCCTTAAGTACAAGAATAGAGACTCATCTTACAGTCGGTGCTTTGAGCATTCCCTGTCAGACCAGTATTAGTTTCCGATACTCCTCTGCAGGTTCAGTTTATTCCTTGGACCCTCACATTGACGATGAAACACAGAAATGGCATCGGAATTAAATACAAAACGCACAATGCCGCCTTAAGTACAAGAATAGAGCCTCTTCTTACAGTCGGTGCTTTGAGCATTCCCTGTGAGACCAGTATTAGTTTCCGATACACCACTGCAGGTTCAATGTGTTCCTTGGACCTTCACATTTACGACGAAACACAGAAATCGCATCGGAATTAAATACAAAAGGCACAATGCCGCCTTAAGTACAAGAATAGAGACTCTTCTTACAGTCGGTGCTTTGAGCATACCCTGTGAGACAAGTATTAGTTTCCGATACACCTCTGCAGGTTCAGATTATTCCTTGGACCTTCACATTGACGATGAAACACAGAAATGGCATCGGAAGTAAATACAAAAGGCACAACGCCGCCTTAAGTACAAGAATAGAGACTCTTCTTACCGTCGGTGCTTTGAACATTCCCTGTCAGACCAGTATTAGTTTCTGCTACACCACTGCAGGTTCAGTTTATTCCTTAGACCTTCACATTGACGATGAAACACCGAAATGGCATCGGAATTAAATACAACAGGCACAGTGCCGCCTTAAGTACAAGAATGGAGACTCTTCTTACAGTCGGTGCTTTGAGCATTCCCTGTGAGACCCGTATTAGTTTCCGCTACACCTCTGCAGGTGCAGTTTATTCCTTGGACCTTCACACTGACGATGAAACACAGAAGTCGCATCGGAATCAAATACAAAAGGCGCAATGCCGCCTTAAGTACTAGGATAGAGACTCTTCTTACAGTCGGTGCTTTGAGCATTCCCTGTGAGACCAGTATCAGTTTCTGATACACCACTGCAGGTTCAATGTATTCCTTGGAACTACACACTGACGATGAAACACAAAAATCGCATCGGAATGAAATACAAAAGGCACAATGCCGCCTTAAGTACAAGAATAGAGACTCTTCTTGCAGTCGGTGCTTTGAGCATTCCCTGTGAGACCAGTATTAGTTTCCGATACACCACTGCAGGTTCAATGTATTCCTTGGACCTTCACATTGACGATGAAACACAGAAATCGCATCGGAATTAAATACAAAACGCACAATGCCGCCTTATGTACAAGAATAGAGACTCTTCTTTCAGTCGGTGCTTTGAGCATTCCCTGTGTGACCAGTATTAGTTACCGCTACACCTCTGCAGGTTCAATGTATTCCTTGGACCTTCACATTGACGATGATACACAGAAATCGCATCAGAAATAAGTACAAAAGGCACAATGCCGCCTTAAGTACAAGAATAGAGACTCTTCTTACAGTCGGTGCTTTGAGCATTCCCTGTGAGACCAGTATTAGTTTCCGCTACACCTCTGCAGGTTCAGTATATTCCTTGGACCTTCACATTGACGATGAAACACAGAAATGGCATCGGAATTAAATACAAAAGGCACAATGCCGCCTTAAGTACAAGAATAGAGACTCTTCTTACAGTCGATGCTTTGAGCATTCCCTGTGAGACCAGTATTAGTTTCCGCTACACCTCTGCAGGTTCAGTTTATTCCTTGGACCTTCACATTGACGATGAAACACAGAAATGGCATCGGAATTAAATACAAAAGGCACAATGCCGCCTTAAGTACAAGAATAGAGACTCTTCTTACAGTCGGTTCTTTGAGCATTCCCTGTGAGACCAGTATTAGTTTCCGATACACCACTGCAGGTTCCATGTATTCCTTGGACCTTCGCAATGACGATGAAACACAGAAATCGCATTGGAATTAAATACAAAATGCACAATGCCGCCTTAAGTACAAGAATAGAGACTCTTCTTGCAGTCGGTGCTTTGAGCATTCCCTGTGAGACCAGTATTAGTTTCCGCTACACCTCTGCAGGTTCAGTTTATTTCTTGGACCTTCACATTGACGATGAAACACAGAAATGGCATCGGAATTAAATACAAATTGCACAATGCCGCCTTAAGTACAAGAATAGAGAGTCTTCTTACAGTCGGTGCTTTGAGCATACCCTGTGAGACAAGTATTAGTTTCCGATACACCTCCTCAGGTTCAGATTATTCCTTGGACCTTCACATTGACGATGAAACACAGAAATGGCATCGGAAGTAAATACAAAAGGCACAACGCCGCCTTAAGTACAAGAATAGAGACTCTTCTTACCGTCGGTGCTTTGAACATTCCCTGTCAGACCAGTATTAGTTTCTGCTACACCACTGCAGGTTCAGTTTATTCCTTAGACCTTCACATTGACGATGAAACACCGAAATGGCATCGGAATTAAATACAACAGGCACAGTGCCGCCTTAAGTACAAGAATGGAGACTCTTCTTACAGTCGGTGCTTTGAGCATTCCCTGTGAGACCCGTATTAGTTTCCGCTACACCTCTGCAGGTGCAGTTTATTCCTTGGACCTTCACACTGACGATGAAACACAGAAGTCGCATCGGAATCAAATACAAAAGGCGCAATGCCGCCTTAAGTACTAGGATAGAGACTCTTCTTACAGTCGGTGCTTTGAGCATTCCCTGTGAGACCAGTATCAGTTTCTGATACACCACTGCAGGTTCAATGTATTCCTTGGAACTTCACACTGACGATGAAACACAAAAATCGCATCGGAATGAAATACAAAAGGCACAATGCCGCCTTAAGTACAAGAATAGAGACTCTTCTTGCAGTCGGTGCTTTGAGCATTCCCTGTGAGACCAGTATTAGTTTCCGATACACCACTGCAGGTTCAATGTATTCCTTGGACCTTCACATTGACGATGAAACACAGAAATCGCATCGGAATTAAATACAAAACGCACAATGCCGCCTTATGTACAAGAATAGAGACTCTTCTTTCAGTCGGTGCTTTGAGCATTCCCTGTGTGACCAGTATTAGTTACCGCTACACCTCTGCAGGTTCAATGTATTCCTTGGACCTTCACATTGACGATGATACACAGAAATCGCATCAGAAATAAGTACAAAAGGCACAATGCCGCCTTAAGTACAAGAATAGAGACTCTTCTTACAGTCGGTGCTTTGAGCATTCCCTGTGAGACCAGTATTAGTTTCCGCTACACCTCTGCAGGTTCAGTATATTCCTTGGACCTTCACATTGACGATGAAACACAGAAATGGCATCGGAATTAAATACAAAAGGCACAATGCCGCCTTAAGTACAAGAATAGAGACTCTTCTTACAGTCGATGCTTTGAGCATTCCCTGTGAGACCTGTATTAGTTTCCGCTACACCTCTGCAGGTTCAGTTTATTCCTTGGACCTTCACATTGACGATGAAACACAGAAATGGCATCGGAATTAAATACAAAAGGCACAATGCCGCCTTAAGTACAAGAATAGAGACTCTTCTTACAGTCGGTTCTTTGAGCATTCCCTGTGAGACCAGTATTAGTTTCCGATACACCACTGCAGGTTCCATGTATTCCTTGGACCTTCGCAATGACGATGAAACACAGAAATCGCATTGGAATTAAATACAAAATGCACAATGCCGCCTTAAGTACAAGAATAGAGACTCTTCTTGCAGTCGGTGCTTTGAGCATTCCCTGTGAGACCAGTATTAGTTTCCGCTACACCTCTGCAGGTTCAGTTTATTTCTTGGACCTTCACATTGACGATGAAACACAGAAATGGCATCGGAATTAAATACAAATTGCACAATGCCGCCTTAAGTACAAGAATAGAGACTCTTCTTACAGTCGGTGCTTTGAGCATTCCCTGTGAGACCAGTATTAGTTTCCGATAAACCACTGCTGGTTCAATGTATTCCTTGGACCTTCGCATTGACGATGAAACACAGAAATCGCATCGGAATTAAATACAAAAGGCACAATGCCGCCTTAAGTACAAGAATAGAGACTCTTCTTACAGTCGGTGCTTTGAGCATTCCCTGTGAGACCAGTATTAGTTTCCGCTACACCTCTGCAGGTTCAGTTTATTCCTTGGACCTTCACATTGACGATACAACACAGAAATCGCATCGGAATTAAATACAAAAGGCACAATGCCGCCTTAAGTACAAGAATAAAGACTCTTCTTACAGTCGGTGCTTTGAGCATTCCCTGTGAGACCAGTATTAGTTTCCGCTACACCTCTGCAGGTTCAGTTTATTCTTTGGACCTTCACATTGACGATGAAACACAGAAATGGCATCGGAATTAAATACAAAAGGCACAATGCCGCCTTAAGTACATGAATAGAGACTCTTCTTACAGTCGGTGCTTTGAGCATTCCCTGTGAGACCAGTATTAGTTTCCGATACACCACTGCCGGTTCAATGTATTCCTTGGAACTTCAAATTGACGATGAAACACAGAAATCGATCGGAATTAAATACAAAAGCACAATGCCGATTTATGTACAAGAATAGAGAATCTTCTTACAGTCGGTGCTTTGAGCATTCCCTGTGAGACCAGTATTAGTTTCCGATACTCCTCTGCAGGTTCACTTTACTCCTTGGACCTTCACATTGACGATGAAACACAGAAATGGCATCGGAATTAAATACAAATGGCACAATGCCGCCTTAAGTACAAGAATAGAGACTCTTCTTACAGTCGGTGCTTTGAGCATTCCCTGTGAGACCAGTATTAGTTTCTGCTACACCACTGCAGGTTCAATGTATTCCTTGGACCTTCACATTGACGATGAAACACAGAAATTGCATCGGAATTAAATACAAAAGGCACAATGCCGCCTTAAGTACAAGAATAGAGACTCTTCTTACAGTCGGTGCTTTGAGCATTCCCTGTGAGACCAGTATCAGTTTCCGCTACACCTCTGCAGGTTCAGATTATTCCTCGGACCTTCACATTGACGATGAAACACAGAAATGGCATCGGAAGTAAATACAAAAGGCACAATGCCGCCATAAGTACAAGAATAGAGACTCTTCTTACCGTCGGTGCTTTGATCATTCCCTGTGAGACCAGTATTAGTTTCCGCTACACCACTGCAGGTTCAGTTTATTCCTTAGACCTTCACATTGACGATGAAACACCGAAATGGCATCGTAATTAAATACAAAAGGCACAATGCCGCCTTAAGTAAAAGAATGGAGACTCTTCTTACAGTCGGTGCTTTGAGCATTCCCTGTGAGACCCGTATTAGTTTCCGCTAGACCTCTGCAGGTGCAGTTTATTCCTTGGACCTTCACATTGACGATGAAACACAGAAATGGCGTCGGAATTAAATACAAAAGGCACAATGCCGCCTTAAGTACAAGAATAGAGACTCTTCTTACAGTCGGTGCTTTGAGCATTCTCTGTGAGACCAGTCTTAGTTTCCGATACACCACTGCAGGTTCAATGTATTCCTTGGAACTTCACACTGACGATGAAACACAGAAATCGCATCGGAATCAAATACAAAAGGCACAATGCCGCCTTAAGTACAAGAATAGAGACTCTTCTTACAGTCGGTGCTTTGAGCATTCCCTGTGAGACCAGTATTAGTTTCCGATACACCACTGCAGGTTCAATGTATTCCTTGGACCTTCACATTGACGATGAAACACAGAAATCGCATCGGAATTAAATACAAACCGCACAATGCCGCCTTATGTACAAGAATAGAGACTCTTCTTACAGTCGGTGCTTTGAGCATTCCCTGTGAGACCAGTATTAGATTCCGCTACACCTCTGCAGGTTCAATGTATTCCTTGGACCTTCACATTGACGATGATACACAGAAATCGCGTAGGAAATAAGTACAAAAGGCACAATGCCGCCTTAAGTACAAGAATAGATACTCTTCTTACAGCCGGTGCTTTGAGCATTCCCTGTGAGACCAGTATTAGTTTCCGATACACCACTGCAGGTTCAATGTATTCCTTGGGCCTTCACATTGACGATGAAACACAGAAATGGCATCGGAATTAAATACAAAAGGCACAATGCCGCCTTAAGTACAAGAATAGCGACTCTTCTTACAGTCGGTGCTTTGAGCATTCCCTGTGAGACCAGTATTAGTTTCCGACACACCACTGCAGGTTCAATGTATTCCTTGGAACTTCACACTGACGATGAAACACAGAAATCGCATCGGAATCAAATACAAAAGGCACAATGCCGTCTTAAGTACAAGAGTAGAGACTCTTCTTACAGTCGGTGCTTTGAGCATTCCCTGTGAGACCAGTATTAGTTTCCGATACACCTCTGCAGGTTCAGTTTATTCCTTGGACCTTCACATTGACGATGAAACACAGAAATCGCATCGAAATTAAATACAAAAGGCACAATGCTGCCTTAAGTACAAGAATAGAGACTCTTCTTACAGTCGGTGCTTTGAGCATTCTCTGTGAGACCAGTATTAGTTTCCGATACACCACTGCAGGTTCAATGTATTCCTTGGACCTTCACATTGACGATGAAACACAGAAATCGCATCGGAATTAAATACAAAACGCACAAGGCCGCCTTAAGTATAAGAATAGAGACTCTTCTTACAGTCGATACTTTGAGCATTCCCTGTGAGACCAGTATTAGTTTCCGCTACACCTCTGCAGGTTCAATGTATTCCTTGGACCTTCACATTGACGATGATACACAGAAATCGCATCGGAATTAAGTACAAAAGGCACAATGCCGCCTTAAGTACAAGAATAGAGACTCTCCTTACAGTCGGTGCTTTGAGCATTCCCTGTGAGAACAGTATTAGTTTCCGCTACACCTCTGCAGGTTCAGTATATTCCTTGGACCTTCACATTGACGATGAAACACAGAAATCGCATCGGAATTAAATACAAAAGGCACAATGCCGCCTTAAGTACAAGAATAGAGACTCTTCTTACAGTCGATGCTTTGAGCATTCTCTGTGAGACCAGTATTAGTTTCCGCTACACCTCTGCAGGTTCAGTTTATTCCTTGGACCGTCACATTGACGATGAAACACAGAAATGGCATCGGAATTAAATACAAAATGCACAACGCCGCCTTAAGTACAAGAATAGAGACTCTTCTTACAGTCGGTTCTTTGAGCATTCCCTGTGAGACCAGTATTAGTTTCCGATACACCACTGCAGGTTCAATGTATTCCTTGGACCTTCACATTGACGATGATACACAGAAATCGCATCAGAAATAAGTACAAAAGGCACAATGCCGCCTTAAGTACAAGAATAGAGACTCTTCATACAGTCGGTGCTTTGAGCATTCCCTGTGAGACCAGTATTAGTTTCCGCTACACCTCTGCAGGTTAAGTTTATTCCTTTTACCTTCACATTGACGATGAAACACAGAAATGGCATCGGAATTAAATACAAAGGGCACAATGCCGCCTTAAGTACAAGAATAGAGACTCTTCTTACAGTCGATGCTTTGAGCATTCCCTGTGAGACCAGTATTAGTTTCCGCTACACCTCTGCAGGTTCAGTTTATTCCTTGGACCTTCACATTGACGATGAAACACAGAAATGGCATCGGAATTAAATACAAAAGGCACAATGCCGCCTTAAGTACAAGAATAGAGACTCTTCTAACAGTCGGTGCTTTGAGCATTCCCTGTGAGACCAGTATTAGTTTCCGATACACCACTGCAGGTTCAATGTATTCCTTGGAACTTCACACTGACGATGAAACACAGAAATCGCATCGGAATCAAATACAAAAGGCGCAATGTCGCCTTAAGTACAAGAATAGAGACTCTTCTTGCAGTCGGTGCCTTGAGCATTCCCTGCGAGACCAGTATTAGTTTCCGATACACCACTGCAGGTTCAAAGTATTCCTTGGACCTTCACATTTACGATGTAGCACAGAAATCGCATCGGAATTAAATACAAAACGCACAATGCCACCTTATGTACAAGAATAAAGACTCTTCTTACAGTCGGTGCTTTGAGCATTCCCTGTGAGACCAGTATTAGTTACCGCTACACCTCTGCAGGTTCAATGTATTCCTTGGATCTTCACATTGACGATGAAACTCAGAAATCGCATCGGAATTAAATACAAAAGGCACAATGCTGCCTTAAGTACAAGAATAGAGACTCTTCTTACAGTCGGTGCTTTGAGCATTCCCTGTGAGACCAGTATTAGTTTCCGCTACACCTCTGCAGGTTCAGATTATTCCTTGGACCTTCACATTGACGATGAAACACAGAAATGGCATCGGAAGTAAATACAAAAGGCACAATGCCGCCTTAAGTACAAGAATGGACACTCTTCTTACCGTCGGTGCTTTGAGCATTCCCTGTGAGACCAGTATTAGTTTCCGCTACACCACTGCAGGTTCAGTTTATTCCTTAGACGTTCACATTGACGATGAAACACCGAAATGGCATCGGAATTAAATACAAAAGGCACAATGCCGCCTTAAGTACAAGAATGGAGACTCTTCTTACAGTCGGTGTTTTGAGCATTCCCTGTGAGACCCGTATTAGTTTCCGCTACACCTCTGCAGGTGCAGTTTATTCCTTGGACCTTCACATTGACGATGAAACACAGAAATGGCATCGGAATTAAATACAAAAGGCACAATGCCGCCTTAAGTACAAGAATAGAGACTCTTCTTACAGTCGTTGCTTTGAGCATTCCCTGTGAGACCAGTATTAGTTTCCGCTACACCTCTGCAGGTTCAGTATATTCCTTGGATCTTCACGTTGACGATGAAACACAGAAATCGCATCGGAATTAAATACAAAAGGCACAATGCCACCTTAAGTACAAGAATAGAGACTCTTCTTACAGTCGGTGCTTTGAGCATTCCCTGTGAGACCAGTGTTAGTTTCCGCTAGACCTCTGCAGGTTCAATGTATTCCTTGGACCTTCACATTGACGATGAAACACAGAAATCACATCGGAATTAAATACAAAAGGCACAATGCCGCCTTAAGTACAAGAATGGAGACTGTTCTTACAGTCGGTGCTTTGAGCATTCCCTGTGAGACCAGTATTAGTTTCCGATACACCACTGCAGGTTCAATGTATTCCTTGGACCTTCACATTCACGATGAAACTCAGAAATCGCATCGGAATTAAATACTAAAGGCACAATGCCGTCTTAAGTACAAGAATAGAGACTCTTCTTACAGTCGGTGCTTTGAGCATTCCCTGTGAGACCAGTATTAGTTTCCGCTACACCTCTGCAGGTTCAGATTATTCCTTGGACCTTCACATTGACGATGAAACACAGAAATGGCATCGGAAGTAAATACAAAAGGCACAATGCCGCCTTAAGTACAAGAATGGAGAATCTTCTTACCGTCGGTGCTTTGAGCATTCCCTGTGAGACCGGTATTAGTTTCCGCTACACCTCTGCAGGTTCAGTTTATTCCTTGGACCTTCACATTGACGATGAAACACAAAAATGGCATCGGAATTAAATACAAAAGGCACAATGCCGCCTTAAGTACAAGAATAGAGACTCTTCTTACAGTCGGTTCTTTGAGCATTCCCTGTGAGACCAGTATTAGTTTCCGATACACCACTGCGGGTTCCATGTATTCCTTGGACCTTCGCATTGACGATGAAACACAGAAATCGCATCGGAATTAAATACAAAATGCACAATGCCGCCATAAGCACAAGAATAGAGACTCTTCTTACAGTCGGTGCTTTGAGCATTCCCTGTGAGACCAGTATTAGTTTCCGGTACACCTCTGCAGGTTCAGTTTATTCCTAGGACCTTCACATTGACGATAAACCACAGTAATGGCATCGTAATTAAATACAAAACGCCCAATGGCGCCTTAAGTACAAGAATAGGGACTCGTCTTACAGTCGGTGCTTTGAGCATTCCCTGTGAGACCAGTATTAGTTTCCGCTACACCACTGCAGGTTCAGTTTATTCCTTAGTCGTTCACATTGACGATGAAACACCGAAATGGCATCGGAATTAAATACAAAAGGCACAATGCCGCCTTAAGTACAAGAATGGAGACTCTTCTTACAGTCGGTGCTTTGAGCATTCCCTGTGAGACCCGTATTAGTTTCCGCTACTTCTCTGCAGGTGCAGTTTATTCCTTGGACCTTCACATTGACGATGAAACACAGAAATGGCATCGGAATTAAATACAAAAGGCACAATGCCGCCTTAAGCACAAGAATGGAGACTCTTCTTACAGTCAGTGCTTTGAGCATTCCCTGTGAGACCAGTATTAGTTTCCAATACACCACTGCAGGTTCAATGTATTTCTTGGACCTTCACATTGACGATGAAACACAGAAATGGCATCGGAATTAAATACGAAAGGCACAATGCCGCCTTAATTACAAGAATAGAGACTCTTCTTACAGTCGGTGCTTTGAGCATTCCCTGTGAGACCAGTATTAGTTTCCGATACACCACTGCAGGTTCAGTTTATTCCTTGGACCTTCACATTGACGATGAAACACAGAAATGGCATCGGAATTAAATACAAAAGGCACAACGCCGCCTTAAGTACAAGAATAGAGACCCTTCTTACAGTCGGTGCTTTGAGCATTCCCTATGAGACCAGTAATAGTTTCCGATACACCACTGCAGGTTCAATGTGTTAATTGGAACTTCACACTGACGATGAAACACAGAAATCGCATCGGAATTAAATACAAAATGCACAATGCCGCCATAAGCACAAGAATAGAGACTCTTCTTACAGTCGGTGCTTTGAGCATTCCCTGTGAGACCAGTATTAGTTACCGCTACACCTCTGCAGGTTCAATGTATTCCTTGGATCTTCACGTTGACGATGATACACAGAAATCGCATCGGAATTAAGTACAAAAGGCACAATGCCGGCTTAAGTACCAGAATAGAGACTCTTCTTACAGTCGTTGCTTTGAGCATTCCCTGTGAGACCAGTATTAGTTTTCGCTACACCTCTGCAGGTTCAGTATATTCCTTGGATCTTCACGTTGACGATGAAACACAGAAATCGCATCGGAATTAAATACAAAAGGCACAATGCCACCTTAAGTACAAGAATAGAGACTCTTCTTACAGTCGGTGCTTTGAGCATTCCCTGTGAGACCAGTATTAGTTTCCGCTACACCTCTGCAGGTTCAATGTATTCCTTGGACCTTCACATTGACGATGAAACACAGAAATGGCATCGGAATTAAATACAAAAGGCACAATGCCGCCTTAAGCACAAGAATGGAGACTCTTCTTACAGTCAGTGCTTTGAGCATTCCCTGTGAGACCAGTATTAGTTTCCAATACACCACTGCAGGTTCAATGTATTTCTTGGACCTTCACATTGACGATGAAACACAGAAATGGCATCGGAATTAAATACGAAAGGCACAATGCCGCCTTAAGTACATGAATAGAGACTCTTCTTACAGTCGGTGCTTTGAGCATTCCCTGTGAGACCAGTATTACTTTCCGGTACACCTCTGCAGGTTCAGTTTATTCCTAGGACCTTCACATTGACGATAAAACACAGAAATGGCATCGGAATTAAATACAAAACGCACAATGCCGCCTTAAGTACAAGAATAGAGACTCGTCTTACAGTCGGTGCTTTGAGCATTCCCTGTGAGACCAGTATTAGTTTCCGATACACCACTGCAGGTTCAATGTATTCCTTGGACCTTCACATTGACGATGAAACTCAGAAATCTCATCGGAATTAAATACAAAAGGCACAATGCCGCCTTATGTACAAGAATAGAGACTCTTCTTACAGTCGGTGCTTTGAGCATTCCCTGTGAGACCAGTATTAGTTTCCGCTACACCTCTGCAGGTTCAGATTATTCCTTGGACCTTCACATTGACGATGAAACACAGAAATGGCATCGGAAGTAAATACAAAAGGCACAATGCCGCCTGAAGTACAAGAATGGAGAATCTTCTTACCGTCGGTGCTTTGAGCATTCCCTGTGAGACCAGTATTAGTTTCCGCTACACCACTGAAGGTTCAATGTATTCCTTGGATCTTCACATTGACGATGATACACAGAAATCGCATCAGAAATAAGTACAAAAGGCACAATGCCGCCTTAAGTACAAGAATAGAGACTCTTCATACAGTCGGTGCTTTGAGCATTCCCTGTGAGACCAGTATTAGTTTCCGCTACACCTCTGCAGGTTAAGTTTATTCCTTTTACCTTCACATTGACGATGAAACACAGAAATGGCATCGGAATTAAATACAAAGGGCACAATGCCGCCTTAAGTACAAGAATAGAGACTCTTCTTACAGTCGATGCTTTGAGCATTCCCTGTGAGACCAGTATTAGTTTCCGCTACACCTCTGCAGGTTCAGTTTATTCCTTGGACCTTCACATTGACGATGAAACACAGAAATGGCATCGGAATTAAATACAAAAGGCACAATGCCGCCTTAAGTACAAGAATAGAGACTCTTCTAACAGTCGGTGCTTTGAGCATTCCCTGTGAGACCAGTATTAGTTTCCGATACACCACTGCAGGTTCAATGTATTCCTTGGAACTTCACACTGACGATGAAACACAGAAATCGCATCGGAATCAAATACAAAAGGCGCAATGTCGCCTTAAGTACAAGAATAGAGACTCTTCTTGCAGTCGGTGCCTTGAGCATTCCCTGTGAGACCAGTATTAGTTTCCGATACACCACTGCAGGTTCAAAGTATTCCTTGGACCTTCACATTTACGATGTAGCACAGAAATCGCATCGGAATTAAATACAAAACGCACAATGCCACCTTATGTACAAGAATAAAGACTCTTCTTACAGTCGGTGCTTTGAGCATTCCCTGTGAGACCAGTATTAGTTACCGCTACACCTCTGCAGGTTCAATGTATTCCTTGGATCTTCACATTGACGATGAAACTCAGAAATCGCATCGGAATTAAATACAAAAGGCACAATGCCGCCTTAAGTACAAGAATAGAGACTCTTCTTACAGTCGGTGCTTTGAGCATTCCCTGTGAGACCAGTATTAGTTTCCGCTACACCTCTGCAGGTTCAGATTATTCCTTGGACCTTCACATTGACGATGAAACACAGAAATGGCATCGGAAGTAAATACAAAAATCACAATGCCGCCTTAAGTACAAGAATGGACACTCTTCTTACCGTCGGTGCTTTGAGCATTCCCTGTGAGACCAGTATTAGTTTCCGCTACACCACTGCAGGTTCAGTTTATTCCTTAGACGTTCACATTGACGATGAAACACCGAAATGGCATCGGAATTAAATACAAAAGGCACAATGCCGCCTTAAGTACAAGAATGGAGACTCTTCTTACAGTCGGTGTTTTGAGCATTCCCTGTGAGACCCGTATTAGTTTCCGCTACACCTCTGCAGGTGCAGTTTATTCCTTGGACCTTCACATTGACGATGAAACACAGAAATGGCATCGGAATTAAATACAAAAGGCACAATGCCGCCTTAAGTACAAGAATAGAGACTCTTCTTACAGTCGTTGCTTTGAGCATTCCCTGTGAGACCAGTATTAGTTTCCGCTACACCTCTGCAGGTTCAGTATATTCCTTGGATCTTCACGTTGACGATGAAACACAGAAATCGCATCGGAATTAAATACAAAAGGCACAATGCCACCTTAAGTACAAGAATAGAGACTCTTCTTACAGTCGGTGCTTTGAGCATTCCCTGTGAGACCAGTATTAGTTTCCGCTAGACCTCTGCAGGTTCAATGTATTCCTTGGACCTTCACATTGACGATGAAACACAGAAATCACATCGGAATTAAATACAAAAGGCACAATGCCGCCTTAAGTACAAGAATGGAGACTGTTCTTACAGTCGGTGCTTTGAGCATTCCCTGTGAGACCAGTATTAGTTTCCGATACACCACTGCAGGTTCAATGTATTCCTTGGACCTTCACATTCACGATGAAACTCAGAAATCGCATCGGAATTAAATACTAAAGGCACAATGCCGTCTTAAGTACAAGAATAGAGACTCTTCTTACAGTCGGTGCTTTGAGCATTCCCTGTGAGACCAGTATTAGTTTCCGCTACACCTCTGCAGGTTCAGATTATTCCTTGGACCTTCACATTGACGATGAAACACAGAAATGGCATCGGAAGTAAATACAAAAGGCACAATGCCGCCTTAAGTACAAGAATGGAGAATCTTCTTACCGTCGGTGCTTTGAGCATTCCCTGTGAGACCGGTATTAGTTTCCGCTACACCTCTGCAGGTTCAGTTTATTCCTTGGACCTTCACATTGACGATGAAACACAAAAATGGCATCGGAATTAAATACAAAAGGCACAATGCCGCCTTAAGTACAAGAATAGAGACTCTTCTTACAGTCGGTTCTTTGAGCATTCCCTGTGAGACCAGTATTAGTTTCCGATACACCACTGCGGGTTCCATGTATTCCTTGGACCTTCGCATTGACGATGAAACACAGAAATCGCATCGGAATTAAATACAAAATGCACAATGCCGCCATAAGCACAAGAATAGAGACTCTTCTTACAGTCGGTGCTTTGAGCATTCCCTGTGAGACCAGTATTAGTTTCCGGTACACCTCTGCAGGTTCAGTTTATTCCTAGGACCTTCACATTGACGATAAACCACAGTAATGGCATCGTAATTAAATACAAAACGCCCAATGGCGCCTTAAGTACAAGAATAGGGACTCGTCTTACAGTCGGTGCTTTGAGCATTCCCTGTGAGACCAGTATTAGTTTCCGCTACACCACTGCAGGTTCAGTTTATTCCTTAGTCGTTCACATTGACGATGAAACACCGAAATGGCATCGGAATTAAATACAAAAGGCACAATGCCGCCTTAAGTACAAGAATGGAGACTCTTCTTACAGTCGGTGCTTTGAGCATTCCCTGTGAGACCCGTATTAGTTTCCGCTACTTCTCTGCAGGTGCAGTTTATTCCTTGGACCTTCACATTGACGATGAAACACAGAAATGGCATCGGAATTAAATACAAAAGGCACAATGCCGCCTTAAGCACAAGAATGGAGACTCTTCTTACAGTCAGTGCTTTGAGCATTCCCTGTGAGACCAGTATTAGTTTCCAATACACCACTGCAGGTTCAATGTATTTCTTGGACCTTCACATTGACGATGAAACACAGAAATGGCATCGGAATTAAATACGAAAGGCACAATGCCGCCTTAATTACAAGAATAGAGACTCTTCTTACAGTCGGTGCTTTGAGCATTCCCTGTGAGACCAGTATTAGTTTCCGATACACCACTGCAGGTTCAGTTTATTCCTTGGACCTTCACATTGACGATGAAACACAGAAATGGCATCGGAATTAAATACAAAAGGCACAACGCCGCCTTAAGTACAAGAATAGAGACCCTTCTTACAGTCGGTGCTTTGAGCATTCCCTATGAGACCAGTAATAGTTTCCGATACACCACTGCAGGTTCAATGTGTTAATTGGAACTTCACACTGACGATGAAACACAGAAATCGCATCGGAATTAAATACAAAATGCACAATGCCGCCATAAGCACAAGAATAGAGACTCTTCTTACAGTCGGTGCTTTGAGCATTCCCTGTGAGACCAGTATTAGTTACCGCTACACCTCTGCAGGTTCAATGTATTCCTTGGATCTTCACGTTGACGATGATACACAGAAATCGCATCGGAATTAAGTACAAAAGGCACAATGCCGGCTTAAGTACCAGAATAGAGACTCTTCTTACAGTCGTTGCTTTGAGCATTCCCTGTGAGACCAGTATTAGTTTTCGCTACACCTCTGCAGGTTCAGTATATTCCTTGGATCTTCACGTTGACGATGAAACACAGAAATCGCATCGGAATTAAATACAAAAGGCACAATGCCACCTTAAGTACAAGAATAGAGACTCTTCTTACAGTCGGTGCTTTGAGCATTCCCTGTGAGACCAGTATTAGTTTCCGCTACACCTCTGCAGGTTCAATGTATTCCTTGGACCTTCACATTGACGATGAAACACAGAAATGGCATCGGAATTAAATACAAAAGGCACAATGCCGCCTTAAGCACAAGAATGGAGACTCTTCTTACAGTCAGTGCTTTGAGCATTCCCTGTGAGACCAGTATTAGTTTCCAATACACCACTGCAGGTTCAATGTATTTCTTGGACCTTCACATTGACGATGAAACACAGAAATGGCATCGGAATTAAATACGAAAGGCACAATGCCGCCTTAAGTACATGAATAGAGACTCTTCTTACAGTCGGTGCTTTGAGCATTCCCTGTGAGACCAGTATTACTTTCCGGTACACCTCTGCAGGTTCAGTTTATTCCTAGGACCTTCACATTGACGATAAAACACAGAAATGGCATCGGAATTAAATACAAAACGCACAATGCCGCCTTAAGTACAAGAATAGAGACTCGTCTTACAGTCGGTGCTTTGAGCATTCCCTGTGAGACCAGTATTAGTTTCCGATACACCACTGCAGGTTCAATGTATTCCTTGGACCTTCACATTGACGATGAAACTCAGAAATCTCATCGGAATTAAATACAAAAGGCACAATGCCGCCTTATGTACAAGAATAGAGACTCTTCTTACAGTCGGTGCTTTGAGCATTCCCTGTGAGACCAGTATTAGTTTCCGCTACACCTCTGCAGGTTCAGATTATTCCTTGGACCTTCACATTGACGATGAAACACAGAAATGGCATCGGAAGTAAATACAAAAGGCACAATGCCGCCTGAAGTACAAGAATGGAGAATCTTCTTACCGTCGGTGCTTTGAGCATTCCCTGTGAGACCAGTATTAGTTTCCGCTACACCACTGAAGGTTCAGTTTATTCCTTGGACCTTCACATTGACGATGAAACACAGAAATGGCATCGGAATTAAATACAAAAGGCACAATGCCGCCTTAAGTACAAGAATGGAGACTCTTCTTACAGTCGGTGCTTTGAGCATTCCCTGTGAGACCCGTATGAGTTTCCGCTACACCTCTGCAGGTTCCGTTTATTCCTTGGACCTTCACATTGACGATGAAACACAGAAATGGCATCGGAATTAAATACAAAAGGCACAACGCCGCCTTAAGTACAAGAATAGAGACCCTTCTTACAGTCGGTGCTTTGAGCATTCCCTATGAGACCAGTAATAATTTCCGATACACCACTGCAGGTTCAATGTATTAATTGGAACTTCACACTGACTATGAAACACAGAAATCGCATCGGAATTAAATACAAAATGCACAATGCCGCCATAAGCACAAGAATAGAGACTCTTCTTACAGTCAGTGCTTTGAGCATTCCCTGTGAGACCAGTATTAGTTTCCGGTACACCTCTGCAGGTTCAGTTTATTCCTAGGACCTTCACATTGACGATAAACCACAGTAATGGCATCGTAATTAAATACAAAACGCCCAATGGCGCCTTAAGTACAAGAATAGGGACTCGTCCTACAGTCGGTGCTTTGAGCATTCCCTGTGAGACCAGTATTAGTTTCCGCTACACCACTGCAGGTTCAGTTTATTCCTTAGACGTTCACATTGACGATGAAACACCGAAATGGCATCGGAATTAAATACAAAAGGCACAATGCCGCCTTAAGTACAAGAATGGAGACTCTTCTTACAGTCGGTGCTTTGAGCATTCCCTGTGAGACCCGTATTAGTTTCCGCTACACCTCTGCAGGTGCAGTTTATTCCTTGGACCTTCACATTGACGATGAAACACAGAAATGGCATCGGAATTAAATACAAAAGGCACAATGCCGCCTTAATTACAAGAATAGAGACTCTTCTTACAGTCGGTGCTTTGAGCATTCCCTGTGAGACCAGTATTAGTTTCCGATACACCACTGCAGGTTCAATGTATTCCTTGGAACCTCACTCTGACGATGAAACACAGAAATCGCATCGGAATCAAATACAAAAGGCGCAATGCCGCCTTAAGTACGAGAATAGAGACTCTTCTAGCAGTCGGTGCTTTGTGCATTCCCTGTGAGACCAGTATTAGTTTCCGATACACCACTGCAGGTTCAAAGTATTCCTTGGACCTTCACATTGACGATGAAACACAGAAATCGCATCGGAATTAAATACAAAACGCACAATGCCACCTTATGTACAAGAATAAAGACTCTTCTTACAGTCGGTGCTTTGAGCATTCCCTGTGAGACCAGTATTAGTTACCGCTACACCTCTGCAGGTTCAATGTATTCCTTGGATCTTCACATTGACGATGATACACAGAAATCGCACCGGAATTAAGTACAAAAGGCACAATGCCGCCTTAAGTACCAGAATAGAGACTCTTCTTACAGTCGTTGCTTTGAGCATTCCCTGTGAGACCAGTATTAGTTTTCGCTACACCTCTGCAGGTTCAGTATATTCCTTGGATCTTCACGTTGACGATGAAACACAGAAATCGCATCGGAATTAAATACAAAAGGCACAATGCCACCTTAAGTACAAGAATAGAGACTCTTCTTACAGTCGGTGCTTTGAGCATTCCCTGTGAGACCAGTATTAGTTTCCGCTACACCTCTGCAGGTTCAATGTATTCCTTGGACCTTCACATTGACGATGAAACACAGAAATGGCATCGGAATTAAATACAAAAGGCACAATGCCGCCTTAAGTACAAGAATGGAGACTCTTCTTACAGTCAGTGCTTTGAGCATTCCCTGTGAGACCAGTATTAGTTTCCAATACACCACTGCAGGTTCAATGTATTTCTTGGACCTTCACATTGACGATGAAACACTGAAATGGCATCGGAATTAAATACGAAAGGCACAATGCCGCCTTAAGTACATGAATAGAGACTCTTCTTACAGTCGGTGCTTTGAGCATTCCCTGTGAGACCAGTATTACTTTCCGGTACACCTCTGCAGGTTCAGTTTATTCCTAGGACCTTCACATTGACGATAAAACACAGAAATGGCATCGGAATTAAATACAAAACGCACAATGCCGCCTTAAGTACAAGAATAGAGACTCGTCTTACAGTCGGTGCTTTAAGCATTCCCTGTGAGACCAGTATTAGTTTCCGATACACCACTGCAGGTTCAATGTATTCCTTGGACCTTCACATTGACGATGAAACTCAGAAATCGCATCGGAATTAAATACAAAAGGCACAATGCCGCCTTATGTACAAGAATAGAGACTCTTCTTACAGTCGGTGCTTTGAGCATTCCCTGTGAGACCAGTATTAGTTTCCGCTACACCTCTGCAGGTTCAAAGTATTCCTTGGACCTTCACATTGACGATGAAACACAGAAATGGCATCGGAATTAAATACAAAAGGCACAATGCCGCCTTAAGTACAAGAATGGAGACTCTTTTTACAGTCGGTGCTTTGAGCATTCCCTGTGAGACCAGTATTACTTTCCGGTACACCACTGCAGGTTCAGTTTATTCCTTAGACCTTCACATTGACGATGAAACACCGAAATGGCATCGGAATTAAATACAAAAGGCACAATGCCGCCTTAAGTACAAGAATGGAGACTCTTCTTACAGTCGGTGCTTTGAGCATTCCCTGTGAGACCCGTATTAGTTTCCGCTACACCTCTGCAGGTTCAGTTTATTCCTTGGACCTTCACATTGACGATGAAACACAGAAATGGCATCGGAATTAAATACAAAAGGCACAACGCCGCCTTAAGTACAAGAATAGAGACCCTTCTTACAGTCGGTGCTTTGAGCATTCCCTATGAGACCAGTATTAGTTTCCGATACACCACTGCAGGTTCAATGTATTCCTTGGAACTTCACACTGACGATGAAACACAGAAATCGCATCGGAACCAAATACAAAAGGCGCAATGCCGCCTTAAGTACAAGAATAGAGACTCTTCTTGCAGTCGGTGCTTTGAGCATTCCCTGTGAGACCAGTATTAGTTTCCGATACACCACTGCAGGTTCAAAGTATTCCTTGGACCTTCACATTGACGATGAAACACAGAAATCGCATCGGAATTAAATACAAAACGCACAATGCCGCCTTATGTACAAGAATAGAGACTCTTCTTACAGTCGCTGCTTTGAGCATTCCCTGTGAGACCAGTATTAGTTACCGCTACACCTCTGCAGGTTCAATGTATTCCTTGGATCTTCACATTGACGATGATGCACAGAAATTGCGTAGGAATTAAGTACAAAAGGCACAATGCCGCCTTAAGTACAAGAATAGAGACTCTTCTTACAGTCGGTGCTTTGAGCATTCCCTGTGAGACCAGTATTAGTTTCCGCTACACCTCTGCAGGTTCAGTATATTCCTTGGATCTTCACATTGACGATGAAACACTGAAATCGCATCGGAATTAAATACGAAAGGCACAATGCCACCTTAAGTACAAGAATAGAGACTCTTCTTACAGTCGGTGCTTTGAGCATTCCCTGTGAGACCAGTATTAGTTTCCGCTACACCTCTGCAGGTTCAATGTATTCCTTGGACCTTCACATTGACGATGAAACACAGAAATGGCATCGGAATTAAATACAAAAGGCACAATGCCGCCTTAAGTACAAGAATGGAGACTCTTTTTACAGTCGGTGCTTTGAGCATTCCCTGTGAGACCAGTATTAGTTTCCGATACACCACTGCAGGTTCAATGTATTCCTTGGACCTTCACATTGACGATGAAACACAGAAATGGCATCGGAATTAAATACAAAAGGCACAATGCCGCCTTAAGTACAAGAATAGAGACTCTTCTTACAGTCGGTGCTTTGAGCATTCCCTGTGAGACCAGTATTAGTTTCCGATACACCACTGCAGGTTCAATGTATTCCTTGGACTTTCACATTAACGATGAAACACAGAAATGGTATCGGAATTAAATACAAAAGACACAATGCCGAATTAAGTACAAGAATAGAGACTCTTCTTACGGTCGGTGATTAGAGCATTCCCTGTGAGACCAGTATTAGTTTCCGATACACCACTGCAGGTTCAATGTATGCCTTGGACCTTCACATTGACGATAAAACACAGAAATGGCATCGGAATTAAATACAAAACGCACAATGCCGCCTTAAGTACACGAATAGAGACTCTTCTTACAGTCGGTGCTTTGAGCACTCCCTGTGAGACCAGTATTAGTTTCCGCTACACCTCTGCAGGTCCAGTTTATTCTTTGGACCTTCACATTGACGATAAAACACAGAAATGGCATCGGAATTAATACAAAAGGCACAATGCCGCCTTAAGTACAAGAATAGAGACTCTTCTTGCAGTCGGTGCTTTGAGCATTCCCTGTGAGACCAGTATTAGTTTCCGATACACCACTGCAGGTTCAATGTATTCCTTGGACCTTCACATTGACGATGAAACACAGAAATCGCATTGGAATTAAATACAAACGCACAATGCCGCCTTATGTACAAGAATAGAGACTCTTCTTACAGTCGGTGCTTTGAGCATTCCCTGTGAGACCAGTATTAGTTTCCGCTACGCCTCTGCAGGTTCAGTTTATTACTAGGACCTTCACATTGACGATAAAACACAGAAATGGCATCGGAATTAAATACAAAACGCACAATGCCGCCTTAAGTACAAGAATAGAGACTCTCCTTACAGTCGGTGCTTTGAGCACTCCCTGTGAGACCAGTATTAGTTTCCGCTACACCTCTGCAGGTTCAGTTTATTCTTTGGACCTTCACATTGACGATGAAACACAGAAATGGCATCGGAATTAAATACAAAAGGCACAATGCCGCCTTAAGTACAAGAATAGAAACTCTTCTTACAGTCGGTGCTTTGAGCATTCCCTGTCAGACGAGTATTAGTTTCCGATACACCACTGCAGGTTCAATGTATTCCTTGGAACTTCACATTGACGATAAAACACAGAAATCGCATCGGAATTAAATACAAAAGGCACAATGCCGCCTTAAGTACAAGAATAGAGAATCTTCTTACAGTTGGTGCTTTGAGCATTCCCTGTGAGACCCGTATTAGTTTCCGCTACACCTCTGCAGGTGCAGTTTATTCCTTGGACCTTCACATTGACGATGAAACACAGAAATGGCATCGGAATTAAATACAAAGGGCACAATGCCGCCTTAAGTACAAGAATAGAGACTCTTCTTACAGTCGATGCTTTGAGCATTCCCTGTGAGACCAGTATTAGTTTCCGCTACACCTCTGCAGGTTCAGTTTATTCCTTGGACCTTCACATTGACGATGAAACACAGAAATGGCATCGGAATTAAATACAAAAGGCACAATGCCGCCTTAAGTACAAGAATAGAGACTCTTCTAACAGTCGGTGCTTTGAGCATTCCCTGTGAGACCAGTATTAGTTTCCGATACACCACTGCAGGTTCAATGTATTCCTTGGAACTTCACACTGACGATGAAACACAGAAATCGCATCGGAATCAAATACAAAAGGCGCAATGCCGCCTTAAGTACAAGAATAGAGACTCTTCTTGCAGTCGGTGCCTTGAGCATTCCCTGTGAGACCAGTATTAGTTTCCGATACACCACTGCAGGTTCAAAGTATTCCTTGGACCTTCACATTGACGATGAAGCACAGAAATCGCATCGGAATTAAATACAAAACGCACAATGCCACCTTATGTACAAGAATAAAGACTCTTCTTACAGTCGGTGCTTTGAGCATTCCCTGTGAGACCAGTATTAGTTACCGCTACACCTCTGCAGGTTCAATGTATTCCTTGGATCTTCACATTGACGATGAAACTCAGAAATCGCATCGGAATTAAATACAAAAGGCACAATGCCGCCTTAAGTACAAGAATAGAGACTCTTCTTACAGTCGGTGCTTTGAGCATTCCCTGTGAGACCAGTATTAGTTTCCGCTACACCTCTGCAGGTTCAGATTATTCCTTGGACCTTCACATTGACGATGAAACACAGAAATGGCATCGGAAGTAAATACAAAAGGCACAATGCCGCCTTAAGTACAAGAATGGACACTCTTCTTACCGTCGGTGCTTTGAGCATTCCCTGTGAGACCAGTATTAGTTTCCGCTACACCACTGCAGGTTCAGTTTATTCCTTAGACGTTCACATTGACGATGAAACACCGAAATGGCATCGGAATTAAATACAAAAGGCACAATGCCGCCTTAAGTACAAGAATGGAGACTCTTCTTACAGTCGGTGTTTTGAGCATTCCCTGTGAGACCCGTATTAGTTTCCGCTACACCTCTGCAGGTGCAGTTTATTCCTTGGACCTTCACATTGACGATGAAACACAGAAATGGCATCGGAATTAAATACAAAAGGCACAATGCCGCCTTAAGTACAAGAATAGAGACTCTTCTTACAGTCGTTGCTTTGAGCATTCCCTGTGAGACCAGTATTAGTTTCCGCTACACCTCTGCAGGTTCAGTATATTCCTTGGATCTTCACGTTGACGATGAAACACAGAAATCGCATCGGAATTAAATACAAAAGGCACAATGCCACCTTAAGTACAAGAATAGAGACTCTTCTTACAGTCGGTGCTTTGAGCATTCCCTGTGAGACCAGTATTAGTTTCCGCTAGACCTCTGCAGGTTCAATGTATTCCTTGGACCTTCACATTGACGATGAAACACAGAAATCACATCGGAATTAAATACAAAAGGCACAATGCCGCCTTAAGTACAAGAATGGAGACTCTTCTTACAGTCGGTGCTTTGAGCATTCCCTGTGAGACCAGTATTAGTTTCCGATACACCACTGCAGGTTCAATGTATTCCTTGGACCTTCACATTCACGATGAAACTCAGAAATCGCATCGGAATTAAATACTAAAGGCACAATGCCGTCTTAAGTACAAGAATAGAGACTCTTCTTACAGTCGGTGCTTTGAGCATTCCCTGTGAGACCAGTATTAGTTTCCGCTACACCTCTGCAGGTTCAGATTATTCCTTGGACCTTCACATTGACGATGAAACACAGAAATGGCATCGGAAGTAAATACAAAAGGCACAATGCCGCCTTAAGTACAAGAATGGAGAATCTTCTTACCGTCGGTGCTTTGAGCATTCCCTGTGAGACCAGTATTAGTTTCCGCTACACCACTGCAGGTTCTGTTTATTCCATAGACTTTCACATTGACGATGAAACACCGAAATGGCATCGGAATTAAATACAAAAGGCACAATGCCGCCTTAAGCACAAGAATGGAGACTCTTCTTACAGTCAGTGCTTTGCGCATTCCCTGTGAGACCAGTATTAGTTTCCGCTACACCTCTGCAGGTTCAATGTATTCCTTGGACCTTCACATTGACGATGAAACACAGAAATGGCATCGGAATTAAATACAAAAGGCACAATGCCGCCTTAAGTACAAGAATAGAGACTCTTCTTACAGTCGGTGCTTTGAGCATTCCCTGTGAGACCAGTATTAGTTTCCGCTACACCTCTGCAGGTTCAGTATATTCCTTGGATCTTCACATTGACGATGAAACACTGAAATCGCATCGGAATTAAATACGAAAGGCACAATGCCACCTTAAGTACAAGAATAGAGACTCTTCTTACAGTCGGTGCTTTGAGCATTCCCTGTGAGACCAGTATTAGTTTCCGCTACACCTCTGCAGGTTCAATGTATTCCTTGGACCTTCACATTGACGATGAAACACAGAAATGGCATCGGAATTAAATACAAAAGGCACAATGCCGCCTTAAGTACAAGAATGGAGACTCTTTTTACAGTCGGTGCTTTGAGCATTCCCTGTGAGACCAGTATTAGTTTCCGATACACCACTGCAGGTTCAATGTATTCCTTGGACCTTCACATTGACGATGAAACACAGAAATGGCATCGGAATTAAATACAAAAGGCACAATGCCGCCTTAAGTACAAGAATAGAGACTCTTCTTACAGTCGGTGCTTTGAGCATTCCCTGTGAGACCAGTATTAGTTTCCGATACACCACTGCAGGTTCAATGTAATCCTTGGACTTTCACATTAACGATGAAACACAGAAATGGCATCGGAATTAAATACAAAAGACACAATGCCGAATTAAGTACAAGAATAGAGACTCTTCTTACGGTCGGTGATTAGAGCATTCCCTGTGAGACCAGTATTAGTTTCCGATACACCACTGCAGGTTCAATGTATGCCTTGGACCTTCACATTGACGATAAAACACAGAAATGGCATCGGAATTAAATACAAAACGCACAATGCCGCCTTAAGTACACGAATAGAGACTCTTCTTACAGTCGGTGCTTTGAGCACTCCCTGTGAGACCAGTATTAGTTTCCGCTACACCTCTGCAGGTCCAGTTTATTCTTTGGACCTTCACATTGACGATAAAACACAGAAATGGCATCGGAATTAATACAAAAGGCACAATGCCGCCTTAAGTACAAGAATAGAAACTCTTCTTACAGTCGGTGCTTTGAGCATTCCCTGTCAGACGAGTATTAGTTTCCGATACACCACTGCAGGTTCAATGTATTCCTTGGAACTTCACATTGACGATAAAACACAGAAATCGCATCGGAATTAAATACAAAAGGCACAATGCCGCCTTAAGTACAAGAATAGAGAATCTTCTTACAGTCGGTGCTTTGAGCATTCCCTGTGAGACCCGTATTAGTTTCCGCTACACCTCTGCAGGTGCAGTTTATTCCTTGGACCTTCACATTGACGATGAAACACAGAAATGGCATCGGAATTAAATACAAAGGGCACAATGCCGCCTTAAGTACAAGAATAGAGACTCTTCTTACAGTCGATGCTTTGAGCATTCCCTGTGAGACCAGTATTAGTTTCCGCTACACCTCTGCAGGTTCAGTTTATTCCTTGGACCTTCACATTGACGATGAAACACAGAAATGGCATCGGAATTAAATACAAAAGGCACAATGCCGCCTTAAGTACAAGAATAGAGACTCTTCTAACAGTCGGTGCTTTGAGCATTCCCTGTGAGACCAGTATTAGTTTCCGATACACCACTGCAGGTTCAATGTATTCCTTGGAACTTCACACTGACGATGAAACACAGAAATCGCATCGGAATCAAATACAAAAGGCGCAATGCCGCCTTAAGTACAAGAATAGAGACTCTTCTTGCAGTCGGTGCCTTGAGCATTCCCTGTGAGACCAGTATTAGTTTCCGATACACCACTGCAGGTTCAAAGTATTCCTTGGACCTTCACATTGACGATGAAGCACAGAAATCGCATCGGAATTAAATACAAAACGCACAATGCCACCTTATGTACAAGAATAAAGACTCTTCTTACAGTCGGTGCTTTGAGCATTCCCTGTGAGACCAGTATTAGTTACCGCTACACCTCTGCAGGTTCAATGTATTCCTTGGATCTTCACATTGACGATGAAACTCAGAAATCGCATCGGAATTAAATACAAAAGGCACAATGCCGCCTTAAGTACAAGAATAGAGACTCTTCTTACAGTCGGTGCTTTGAGCATTCCCTGTGAGACCAGTATTAGTTTCCGCTACACCTCTGCAGGTTCAGATTATTCCTTGGACCTTCACATTGACGATGAAACACAGAAATGGCATCGGAAGTAAATACAAAAGGCACAATGCCGCCTTAAGTACAAGAATGGACACTCTTCTTACCGTCGGTGCTTTGAGCATTCCCTGTGAGACCAGTATTAGTTTCCGCTAGACCTCTGCAGGTTCAATGTATTCCTTGGACCTTCACATTGACGATGAAACACAGAAATCACATCGGAATTAAATACAAAAGGCACAATGCCGCCTTAAGTACAAGAATGGAGACTCTTCTTACAGTCGGTGCTTTGAGCATTCCCTGTGAGACCAGTATTAGTTTCCGATACACCACTGCAGGTTCAATGTATTCCTTGGACCTTCACATTCACGATGAAACTCAGAAATCACATCGGAATTAAATACTAAAGGCACAATGCCGTCTTAAGTACAAGAATAGAGACTCTTCTTACAGTCGGTGCTTTGAGCATTCCCTGTGAGACCAGTATTAGTTTCCGCTACACCTCTGCAGGTTCAGATTATTCCTTGGACCTTCACATTGACGATGAAACACAGAAATGGCATCGGAAGTAAATACAAAAGGCACAATGCCGCCTTAAGTACAAGAATGGAGAATCTTCTTACCGTCGGTGCTTTGAGCATTCCCTGTGAGACCAGTATTAGTTTCCGCTACACCACTGCAGGTTCTGTTTATTCCATAGACTTTCACATTGACGATGAAACACCGAAATGGCATCGGAATTAAATACAAAAGGCACAATGCCGCCTTAAGCACAAGAATGGAGACTCTTCTTACAGTCAGTGCTTTGCGCATTCCCTGTGAGACCAGTATTAGTTTCCGCTACACCTCTGCAGGTTCAATGTATTCCTTGGACCTTCACATTGACGATGAAACACAGAAATGGCATCGGAATTAAATACAAAAGGCACAATGCCGCCTTAAGTACAAGAATAGAGACTCTTCTTACAGTCGATGCTTTGAGCATTCCCTGTGAGACCGGTATTAGTTTCCGCTACACCTCTGCAGGTTCAGTTTATTCCTTGGACCTTCACATTGACGATGAAACACAAAAATGGCATCGGAATTAAATACAAAAGGCACAATGCCGCCTTAAGTACAAGAATAGAGACTCTTCTTACAGTCGGTTCTTTGAGCATTCCCTGTGAGACCAGTATTAGTTTCCGATACACCACTGCGGGTTCCATGTATTCCTTGGACCTTCGCATTGACGATGAAACACAGAAATCGCATCGGAATTAAATACAAAATGCACAATGCCGCCATAAGCACAAGAATAGAGACTCTTCTTACAGTCGGTGCTTTGAGCATTCCCTGTGAGACCAGTATTAGTTTCCGGTACACCTCTGCAGGTTCAGTTTATTCCTAGGACCTTCACATTGACGATAAACCACAGTAATGGCATCGTAATTAAATACAAAACGCCCAATGGCGCCTTAAGTACAAGAATAGGGACTCGTCTTACAGTCGGTGCTTTGAGCATTCCCTGTGAGACCAGTATTAGTTTCCGCTACACCACTGCAGGTTCAGTTTATTCCTTAGACGTTCACATTGACGATGAAACACCGAAATGGCATCGGAATTAAATACAAAACGCACAATGCCGCCTTAAGTACAAGAATAGAGACTCGTCTTACAGTCGGTGCTTTAAGCATTCCCTGTGAGACCAGTATTAGTTTCCGATACACCACTGCAGGTTCAATGTATTCCTTGGACCTTCACATTGACGATGAAACTCAGAAATCGCATCGGAATTAAATACAAAAGGCACAATGCCGCCTTATGTACAAGAATAGAGACTCTTCTTACAGTCGGTGCTTTGAGCATTCCCTGTGAGACCAGTATTAGTTTCCGCTACACCTCTGCAGGTTCAGATTATTCCTTGGACCTTCACATTGACGATGAAACACAGAAATGGCATCGGAAGTAAATACAAAAGGCACAATGCCGCCTTAAGTACAAGAATGGAGAATCTTCTTACCGTCGGTGCTTTGAGCATTCCCTGTGAGACCAGTATTAGTTTCCGCTACACCACTGCAGGTTCAGTTTATTCCTTAGACCTTCACATTGACGATGAAACACCGAAATGGCATCGGAATTAAATACAAAAGGCACAATGCCGCCTTAAGTACAAGAATGGAGACCCTTCTTACAGTCGGTGCTTTGAGCATTCCCTATGAGACCAGTATTAGTTTCCGATACACCACTGCAGGTTCAATGTATTCGTTGGAACTTCACACTGACGATGAAACACAGAAATCGCATCGGAATCAAATACAAAAGGCGCAATGCCGCCTTAAGTACAAGAATAGAGACTCTTCTTGCAGTCGGTGCTTTGAGCATTCCCTGTGAGACCAGTATTAGTTTCCGATACACCACTGCAGGTTCAAAGTATTCCTTGGACCTTCACATTGACGATGAAACACAGAAATCGCATCGGAATTAAATACAAAACGCACAATGCCGCCTTATGTACAAGAATAGAGACTCTTCTTACAGTCGCTGCTTCGAGCATTCCCTGTGAGACCAGTATTAGTTACCGCTACACCTCTGCAGGTTCAATGTATTCCTTGGATCTTCACATTGACGATGATGCACAGAAATTGCATAGGAATTAAGTACAAAAGGCACAATGCCGCCTTAAGTACAAGAATAGAGACTCTTCTTACAGTCGGTGCTTTGAGCATTCCCTGTGAGACCAGTATTAGTTTCCGCTACACCTCTGCAGGTTCAGTATATTCCTTGGATCTTCACATTGACGATGAAACACTGAAATCGCATCGGAATTAAATACGAAAGGCACAATGCCACCTTAAGTACAAGAATAGAGACTCTTCTTACAGTCGGTGCTTTGAGCATTCCCTGTGAGACCAGTATTAGTTTCCGCTACACCTCTGCAGGTTCAATGTATTCCTTGGACCTTCACATTGACGATGAAACACAGAAATGGCATCGGAATTAAATACAAAAGGCACAATGCCGCCTTAAGTACAAGAATGGAGACTCTTTTTACAGTCGGTGCTTTGAGCATTCCCTGTGAGACCAGTATTAGTTTCCGATACACCACTGCAGGTTCAATGTATTCCTTGGACCTTCACATTGACGATGAAACACAGAAATGGCATCGGAATTAAATACAAAAGGCACAATGCCGCCTTAAGTACAAGAATAGAGACTCTTCTTACAGTCGGTGCTTTGAGCATTCCCTGTGAGACCAGTATTAGTTTCCGATACACCACTGCAGGTTCAATGTATTCCTTGGACTTTCACATTAACGATGAAACACAGAAATGGCATCGGAATTAAATACAAAAGACACAATGCCGAATTAAGTACAAGAATAGAGACTCTTCTTACGGTCGGTGATTTGAGCATTCCCTGTGAGACCAGTATTAGTTTCCGATACACCACTGCAGGTTCAATGTATGCCTTGGACCTTCACATTGACGATAAAACACAGAAATGGCATCGGAATTAAATACAAAACGCACAATGCCGCCTTAAGTACACGAATAGAGACTCTTCTTACAGTCGGTGCTTTGAGCACTCCCTGTGAGACCAGTATTAGTTTCCGCTACACCTCTGCAGGTCCAGTTTATTCTTTGGACCTTCACATTGACGATAAAACACAGAAATGGCATCGGAATTAATACAAAAGGCACAATGCCGCCTTAAGTACAAGAATAGAGACTCTTCTTGCAGTCGGTGCTTTGAGCATTCCCTGTGAGACCAGTATTAGTTTCCGATACACCACTGCAGGTTCAATGTATTCCTTGGACCTTCACATTGACGATGAAACACAGAAATCGCATTGGAATTAAATACAAACGCACAATGCCGCCTTATGTACAAGAATAGAGACTCTTCTTACAGTCGGTGCTTTGAGCATTCCCTGTGAGACCAGTATTAGTTTCCGCTACGCCTCTGCAGGTTCAGTTTATTACTAGGACCTTCACATTGACGATAAAACACAGAAATGGCATCGGAATTAAATACAAAACGCACAATGCCGCCTTAAGTACAAGAATAGAGACTCTTCTTGCAGTCGGTGCTTTGAGCACTCCCTGTGAGACCAGTATTAGTTTCCGCTACACCTCTGCAGGTTCAGTTTATTCTTTGGACCTTCACATTGACGATGAAACACAGAAATGGCATCGGAATTAAATACAAAAGGCACAATGCCGCCTTAAGTACAAGAATAGAAACTCTTCTTACAGTCGGTGCTTTGAGCATTCCCTGTCAGACGAGTATTAGTTTCCGATACACCACTGCAGGTTCAATGTATTCCTTGGAACTTCACATTGACGATAAAACAAAGAAATCGCATCGGAATTAAATACAAAACGCACAATGCCGCCTTAAGTACAAGAATAGAGAATCTTCTTACAGTCGGTGCTTTGAGCATTCCCTGTGAGACCCGTATTAGTTTCCGCTACACCTCTGCAGGTGCAGTTTATTCCTTGGACCTTCACATTGACGATGAAACACAGAAATGGCATCGGAATTAAATACAAAGGGCACAATGCCGCCGTAAGTACAAGAATAGAGACTCTTCTTACAGTCGATGCTTTGAGCATTCCCTGTGAGACCAGTATTAGTTTCCGCTACACCTCTGCAGGTTCAGTTTATTCCTTGGACCTTCACATTGACGATGAAACACAGAAATGGCATCGGAATTAAATACAAAAGGCACAATGCCGCCTTAAGTACAAGTATAGAGACTCTTCTAACAGTCGGTGCTTTGAGCATTCCCTGTGAGACCAGTATTAGTTTCCGATACACCACTGCAGGTTCAATGTATTCCTTGGAACTTCACACTGACGATGAAACACAGAAATCGCATCGGAATCAAATACAAAAGGCGCAATGCCGCCTTAAGTACAAGAATAGAGACTCTTCTTGCAGTCGGTGCCTTGAGCATTCCCTGTGAGACCAGTATTAGTTTCCGATACACCACTGCAGGTTCAAAGTATTCCTTGGACCTTCACATTGACGATGAAGCACAGAAATCGCATCGGAATTAAATACAAAACGCACAATGCCACCTTATGTACAAGAATAAAGACTCTTCTTACAGTCGGTGCTTTGAGCATTCCCTGTGAGACCAGTATTAGTTACCGCTACACCTCTGCAGGTTCAATGTATTCCTTGGATCTTCACATTGACGATGAAACTCAGAAATCGCATCGGAATTAAATACAAAAGGCACAATGCCGCCTTAAGTACAAGAATAGAGACTCTTCTTACAGTCGGTGCTTTGAGCATTCCCTGTGAGACCAGTATTAGTTTCCGCTACACCTCTGCAGGTTCAGATTATTCCTTGGACCTTCACATTGACGATGAAACACAGAAATGGCATCGGAAGTAAATACAAAAGGCACAATGCCGCCTTAAGTACAAGAATGGACACTCTTCTTACCGTCGGTGCTTTGAGCATTCCCTGTGAGACCAGTATTAGTTTCCGCTACACCACTGCAGGTTCAGTTTATTCCTTAGACGTTCACATTGACGATGAAACACCGAAATGGCATCGGAATTAAATACAAAAGGCACAATGCCGCCTTAAGTACAAGAATGGAGACTCTTCTTACAGTCGGTGTTTTGAGCATTCCTTGTGAGACCCGTATTAGTTTCCGCTACACCTCTGCAGGTGCAGTTTATTCCTTGGACCTTCACATTGACGATGAAACACAGAAATGGCATCGGAATTAAATACAAAAGGCACAATGCCGCCTTAAGTACAAGAATAGAGACTCTTCTTACAGTCGTTGCTTTGAGCATTCCCTGTGAGACCAGTATTAGTTTCCGCTACACCTCTGCAGGTTCAGTATATTCCTTGGATCTTCACGTTGACGATGAAACACAGAAATCGCATCGGAATTAAATACAAAAGGCACAATGCCACCTTAAGTACAAGAATAGAGACTCTTCTTACAGTCGGTGCTTTGAGCATTCCCTGTGAGACCAGTATTAGTTTCCGCTAGACCTCTGCAGGTTCAATGTATTCCTTGGACCTTCACATTGACGATGAAACACAGAAATCACATCGGAATTAAATACAAAAGGCACAATGCCGTGTTAAGTACAAGAATGGAGACTCTTCTTACAGTCGGTGCTTTGAGCATTCCCTGTGAGACCAGTATTAGTTTCCGATACACCACTGCAGGTTCAATGTATTCCTTGGACCTTCACATTCACGATGAAACTCAGAAATCGCATCGGAATTAAATACTAAAGGCACAATGCCGTCTTAAGTACAAGAATAGAGACTCTTCTTACAGTCGGTGCTTTGAGCATTCCCTGTGAGACCAGTATTAGTTTCCGCTACACCTCTGCAGGTTCAGATTATTCCTTGGACCTTCACATTGACGATGAAACACAGAAATGGCATCGGAAGTAAATACAAAAGGCACAATGCCGCCTTAAGTACAAGAATGGAGAATCTTCTTACCGTCAGTGCTTTGAGCATTCCCTGTGAGACCAGTATTAGTTTCCGCTACACCACTGCAGGTTCTGTTTATTCCATAGACTTACACATTGACGTAGAAACACCGAAATGGCATCGGAATTAAATACAAAAGGCACAATGTCGCCTTAAGCACAAGAATGGAGACTCTTCTTACAGTCGGTGCTTTGAGCATTCCCTGTGAGACCAGTATTAGTTTCCGCTACACCTCTGCAGGTTCAATGTATTCCTTGGACCTTCACATTGACGATGAAACACAGAAATGGCATCGGAATTAAATACAAAAGGCACAATGCCGCCTTAAGTACAAGAATAGAGACTCTTCTTACAGTCGATGCTTTGAGCATTCCCTGTGAGACCGGTATTAGTTTCCGCTACAACTCTGCAGGTTCAGTTTATTCCTTGGACCTTCACATTGACGATGAAACACAAAAATGGCATCGGAATTAAATACAAAAGGCACAATGCCGCCTTAAGTACAAGAATAGAGACTCTTCTTACAGTCGGTTCTTTGAGCATTCCCTGTGAGACCAGTATTAGTTTCCGATACACCACTGCGGGTTCCATGTATTCCTTGGACCTTCGCATTGACGATGAAACACAGAAATCGCATCGGAATTAAATACAAAATGCACAATGCCGCCATAAGCACAAGAATAGAGACTCTTCTTACAGTCGGTGCTTTGAGCATTCCCTGTGAGACCAGTATTAGTTTCCGGTACACCTCTGCAGGTTCAGTTTATTCCTAGGACCTTCACATTGACGATAAACCACAGTAATGGCATCGTAATTAAATACAAAACGCCCAATGGCGCCTTAAGTACAAGAATAGGGACTCGTCTTACAGTCGGTGCTTTGAGCATTCCCTGTGAGACCAGTATTAGTTTCCGCTACACCACTGCAGGTTCAGTTTATTCCTTAGACGTTCACATTGACGATGAAACACCGAAATGGCATCGGAATTAAATACAAAAGGCACAATGCCGCCTTAAGTACAAGAATGGAGACTCTTCTTACAGTCGGTGCTTTGAGCATTCCCTGTGAGACCCGTATTAGTTTCCGCTACACCTCTGCAGGTGCAGTTTATTCCTTGGACCTTCACATTGACGATGAAACACAGAAATGGCATCGGAATTAAATACAAAAGGCACAATGCCGCCTTCATTACAAGAATAGAGACTCTTCTTACAGTCGGTGCTTTGAGCATTCCCTGTGAGACCAGTATTAGTTTCCGATACACCACTGCAGGTTCAGTTTATTCCTTGGACCTTCACATTGACGATGAAACACAGAAATGGCATCGGAATTAAATACAAAAGGCACAACGCCGCCTTAAGTACAAGAATAGAGACCCTTCTTACAGTCGGTGCTTTGAGCATTCCCTATGAGACCAGTAATAGTTTCCGATACACCACTGCAGGTTCAATGTATTAATTGGAACTTCACACTGACGATGAAACACAGAAATCGCATCGGAATTAAATACAAAATGCACAATGCCGCCATAAGCACAAGAATAGAGACTCTTCTTACAGTCGGTGCTTTGAGCATTCCCTGTGAGACCAGTATTAGTTACCGCTACACCTCTGCAGGTTCAATGTATTCCTTGGATCTTCACGTTGACGATGATACACAGAAATCGCATCGGAATTAAGTACAAAAGGCACAATGCCGCCTTAAGTACCAGAATAGAGACTCTTCTTACAGTCGTTGCTTTGAGCATTCCCTGTGAGACCAGTATTAGTTTTCGCTACACCTCTGCAGGTTCAGTATATTCCTTGGATCTTCACGTTGACGATGAAACACAGAAATCGCATCGGAATTAAATACAAAAGGCACAATGCCGCCTTAATTACAAGAATAGAGACTCTTCTTACAGTCGGTGCTTTGAGCATTCCCTGTGAGACCAGTATTAGTTTCCGATACACCACTGCAGGTTCAGTTTATTCCTTGGACCTTCACATTGACGATGAAACACAGAAATGGCATCGGAATTAAATACAAAAGGCACAACGCCGCCTTAAGTACAAGAATAGAGACCCTTCTTACAGTCGGTGCTTTGAGCATTCCCTATGAGACCAGTAATAGTTTCCGATACACCACTGCAGGTTCAATGTATTAATTGGAACTTCACACTGACGATGAAACACAGAAATCGCATCGGAATTAAATACAAAATGCACAATGCCGCCATAAGCACAAGAATAGAGACTCTTCTTACAGTCGGTGCTTTGAGCATTCCCTGTGAGACCAGTATTAGTTACCGCTACACCTCTGCAGGTTCAATGTATTCCTTGGACCTTCACATTGACGATGAAACACAGAAATGGCATCGGAATTAAATACAAAAGGCACAATGCCGCCTTAAGCACAAGAATGGAGACTCTTCTTACAGTCAGTGCTTTGAGCATTCCCTGTGAGACCAGTATTAGTTTCCAATACACCACTGCAGGTTCAATGTATTTCTTGGACCTTCACATTGACGATGAAACACAGAAATGGCATCGGAATTAAATACGAAAGGCACAATGCCGCCTTAAGTACATGAATAGAGACTCTTCTTACAGTCGGTGCTTTGAGCATTCCCTGTGAGACCAGTATTTTTTTCCGGTACACCTCTGCAGGTTCAGTTTATTCCTAGGACCTTCACATTGACGATAAAACACAGAAATGGCATCGGAATTAAATACAAAACGCACAATGCCGCCTTAAGTACAAGAATAGAGACTCGTCTTACAGTCGGTGCTTTGAGCATTCTTTGTGAGACCAGTATTAGTTTCCGATACACCACTGCAGGTTCAATGTATTCCTCGGACCTTCACATTGACGATGAAACTCAGAAATCTCATCGGAATTAAATACAAAAGGCACAATGCCGCCTTATGTACAAGAATAGAGACTCTTCTTACAGTCGGTGCTTTGAGCATTCCCTGTGAGACCAGTATTAGTTTCCGCTACACCTCTGCAGGTTCAGATTATTCCTTGGACCTTCACATTGACGATGAAACACAGAAATGGCATCGGAAGTAAATACAAAAGGCACAATGCCGCCTTAAGTACAAGAATGGAGAATCTTCTTACCGTCGGTGCTTTGAGCATTCCCTGTGAGACCAGTATTAGTTTCCGCTACACCACTGAAGGTTCAGTTTATTCCTTGGACCTTCACATTGACGATGAAACACAGAAATGGCATCGGAATTAAATACAAAAGGCACAATGCCGCCTTAAGTACAAGAATGGAGACTCTTCTTACAGTCGGTGCTTTGAGCATTCCCTGTGAGACCCGTATTAGTTTCCGCTACACCTCTGCAGGTTCAGTTTATTCCTTGGACCTTCACATTGACGATGAAACACAGAAATGGCATCGGAATTAAATACAAAAGGCACAACGCCGCCTTAAGTACAAGAATAGAGACCCTTCTTACAGTCGGTGCTTTGAGCATTCCCTATGAGACCAGTAATAATTTCCGATACACCACTGCAGGTTCAATGTATTAATTGGAACTTCACACTGACGATGAAACACAGAAATCGCATCGGAATTAAATACAAAATGCACAATGCCGCCATAAGCACAAGAATAGAGACTCTTCTTACAGTCAGTGCTTTGAGCATTCCCTGTGAGACCAGTATTAGTTTCCGGTACACCACTGCAGGTTCAGTTTATTCCTAGGACCTTCACATTGACGATAAACCACAGTAATGGCATCGTAATTAAATACAAAACGCCCAATGGCGCCTTAAGTACAAGAATAGGGACTCGTCTTACAGTCGGTGCTTTGAGCATTCCCTGTGAGACCAGTATTAGTTTCCGCTACACCACTGCAGGTTCAGTTTATTCCTTAGACGTTCACATTGACGATGAAACACCGAAATGGCATCGGAATTAAATACAAAAGGCACAATGCCGCCCTAAGTACAAGAATGGAGACTCTTCTTACAGTCGGTGCTTTGAGCATTCCCTGTGAGACCCGTATTAGTTTCCGCTACACCTCTGCAGGTGCAGTTTATTCCTTGGACCTTCACATTGACGATGAAACACAGAAATGGCATCGGAATTAAATACAAAAGGCACAATGCCGCCTTAATTACAAGAATAGAGACTCTTCTTACAGTCGGTGCTTTGAGCATTCCCTGTGAGACCAGTATTAGTTTCCGATACACCACTGCAGGTTCAATGTTTTCCTTGGAACCTCACTCTGACGATGAAACACAGAAATCGCATCGGAATCAAATACAAAAGGCGCAATGCCGCCTTAAGTACGAGAATAGAGACTCTTCTAGCAGTCGGTGCTTTGAGCATTCCCTGTGAGACCAGTATTAGTTTCCGATACACCACTGCAGGTTCAAAGTATTCCTTGGACCTTCACATTGACGATGAAACACAGAAATCGCATCGGAATTAAATACAAAACGCACAATGCCACCTTATGTACAAGAATAAAGACTCTTCTTACAGTCGGTGCTTTGAGCATTCCCTGTGAGACCAGTATTAGTTACCGCTACACCTCTGCAGGTTCAATGTATTCCTTGGATCTTCACATTGACGATGATACACAGAAATCGCATCGGAATTAAGTACAAAAGGCACAATGCCGCCTTAAGTACCAGAATAGAGACTCTTCTTACAGTCGTTGCTTTGAGCATTCCCTGTGAGACCAGTATTAGTTTTCGCTACACCTCTGCAGGTTCAGTATATTCCTTGGATCTTCACGTTGACGATGAAACACAGAAATCGCATCGGAATTAAATACAAAAGGCACAATGCCACCTTAAGTACAAGAATAGAGACTCTTCTTACAGTCGGTGTTTTGAGCATTCCCTGTGAGACCAGTATTAGTTTCCGCTACACCTCTGCAGGTTCAATGTATTCCTTGGACCTTCACATTGACGATGAAACACAGAAATGGCATCGGAATTAAATACAAAAGGCACAATGCCGCCTTAAGTACAAGAATGGAGACTCTTCTTACAGTCAGTGCTTTGAGCATTCCCTGTGAGACCAGTATTAGTTTCCAATACACCACTGCAGGTTCAATGTATTTCTTGGACCTTCACATTGACGATGAAACACTGAAATGGTATCGGAATTAAATACGAAAGGCACAATGCCGCCTTAAGTACATGAATAGAGACTCTTCTTACAGTCGGTGCTTTGAGCATTCCCTGTGAGACCAGTATTACTTTCCGGTACACCTCTGCAGCTTCAGTTTATTCCTAGGACCTTCACATTGACGATAAAACACAGAAATGGCATCGGAATTAAATACAAAACGCACAATGCCGCCTTAAGTACAAGAATAGAGACTCGTCTTACAGTCGGTGCTTTAAGCATTCCCTGTGAGACCAGTATTAGTTTCCGATACACCACTGCAGGTTCAATGTATTCCTTGGACCTTCACATTGCCGATGAAACTCAGAAATCGCATCGGAATTAAATACAAAAGGCACAATGCCGCCTTATGTACAAGAATAGAGACTCTTCTTACAGTCGGTGCTTTGAGCATTCCCTGTGAGACCAGTATTAGTTTCCGCTACACCTCTGCAGGTTCAGATTATTCCTTGGACCTTCACATTGACGATGAAACACAGAAATGGCATCGGAAGTAAATACAAAAGGCACAATGCCGCCTTAAGTACAAGAATGGAGAATCTTCTTACCGTCGGTGCTTTGAGCATTCCCTGTGAGACCAGTATTAGTTTCCGCTACACCACTGCAGGTTCAGTTTATTCCTTAGACCTTCACATTGACGATGAAACACCGAAATGGCATCGGAATTAAATACAAAAGGCACAATGCCGCCTTAAGTACAAGGATGGAGACTCTTCTTACAGTCGGTGCTTTGAGCATTCCCTGTGAGACCCGTATTAGTTTCCGCTACACCTCTGCAGGTTCAGTTTATTCCTTGGACCTTCACATTGACGATGAAACACAGAAATGGCATCGGAATTAAATACAAAAGGCACAACGCCGCCTTAAGCACAAGAATAGAGACCCTTCTTACAGACGGTGCTTTGAGCATTCCCTATGAGACCAGTATTAGTTTCCGATACACCACTGCAGGTTCAATGTATTCCTTGGAACTTCACACTGACGATGAAACACAGAAATCGCATCGGAATCAAATACAAAAGGCGCAATGCCGCCTTAAGTACAAGAATAGAGACTCTTCTTGCAGTCGGTGCTTTGAGCATTCCCTGTGAGACCAGTATTAGTTTCCGATACACCACTGCAGGTTCAAAGTATTCCTTGGACCTTCACATTGACGATGAAACACAGAAATCGCATCGGAATTAAATACAAAACGCACAATGCCGCCTTATGTACAAGAATAGAGACTCTTCTTACAGTCGCTGCTTTGAGCATTCCCTGTGAGACCAGTATTAGTTTCCGCTACACCTCTGCAGGTTCAATGTATTCCTTGGATCTTCACATTGACGATGATGCACAGAAATTGCATAGGAATTAAGTACAAAAGGCACAATGCCGCCTTAAGTACAAGAATAGAGACTCTTCTTACAGTCGGTGCTTTGAGCATTCCCTGTGAGACCAGTATTAGTTTCCGCTACACCTCTGCAGGTTCAGTATATTCCTTGGATCTTCACATTGACGATGAAACACTGAAATCGCATCGGAATTAAATACGAAAGGCACAATGCCACCTTAAGTACAAGAATAGAGACTCTTCTTACAGTCGGTGCTTTGAGCATTCCCTGTGAGACCAGTATTAGTTTCCGCTACACCTCTGCAGGTTCAATGTATTCCTTGGACCTTCACATTGACGATGAAACACAGAAATGGCATCGGAATTAAATACAAAAGGCACAATGCCGCCTTAAGTACAAGAATGGAGACTCTTTTTACAGTCGGTGCTTTGAGCATTCCCTGTGAGACCAGTATTAGTTTCCGATACACCACTGCAGGTTCAATGTATTCCTTGGACCTTCACATTGACGATGAAACACAGAAATGGCATCGGAATTAAATACAAAAGGCACAATGCCGCCTTAAGTACAAGAATAGAGACTCTTCTTACAGTCGGTGCTTTGAGCATTCCCTGTGAGACCAGTATTAGTTTCCGATACACCACTGCAGGTTCAATGTATTCCTTGGACTTTCACATTAACGATGAAACACAGAAATGGCATCGGAATTAAATACAAAAGACACAATGCCGAATTAAGTACAAGAATAGCGACTCTTCTTACGGTCGGTGATTTGAGCATTCCCTGTGAGACCAGTATTAGTTTCCGATACACCACTGCAGGTTCAATGTATGCCTTGGACCTTCACATTGACGATAAAACACAGAAATGGCATCGGAATTAAATACAAAACGCACAATGCCGCCTTAAGTACACGAATAGAGACTCTTCTTACAGTCGGTGCTTTGAGCACTCCCTGTGAGACCAGTATTAGTTTCCGCTACACCTCTGCAGGTCCAGTTTATTCTTTGGACCTTCACATTGACGATAAAACACAGAAATGGCATCGGAATTAATACAAAAGGCACAATGCCGCCTTAAGTACAAGAATAGAGACTCTTCTTGCAGTCGGCGCTTTGAGCATTCCCTGTGAGACCAGTATTAGTTTCCGATACACCACTGCAGGTTCAATGTATTCCTTGGACCTTCACATTGACGATGAAACACAGAAATCGCATTGGAATTAAATACAAACGCACAATGCCGCCTTATGTACAAGAATAGAGACTCTTCTTACAGTCGGTGCTTTGAGCATTCCCTGTGAGACCAGTATTAGTTTCCGCTACGCCTCTGCAGGTTCAGTTTATTCCTAGGACCTTCACATTGACGATAAAACACAGAAATGGCATCGGAATTAAATACAAAACGCACAATGCCGCCTTAAGTACAAGAATAGAGACTCTTCTTACAGTCGGTGCTTTGAGCACTCCCTGTGAGACCAGTATTAGTTTCCGCTACACCTCTGCAGGTTCAGTTTATTCTTTGGACCTTCACATTGACGATGAAACACAGAAATGGCATCGGAATTAAATACAAAAGGCACAATGCCGCCTTAAGTACAAGAATAGAAACTCTTCTTACAGTCGGTGCTTTGAGCATTCCCTGTCAGACGAGTATTAGTTTCCGATACACCACTGCAGGTTCAATGTATTCCTTGGAACTTCACATTGACGATAAAACACAGAAATCGCATCGGAATTAAATACAAAAGGCACAATGCCGCCTTAAGTACAAGAATAGAGAATCTTCTTACAGTCGGTGCTTTGAGCATTCCCTGTGAGACCAGTATTAGTTTCCGGTACACCTCTGCAGGTTCAGTTTATTCCTTGGACCTTCACATTGACGATGAAACACAGAAATGGCATCGGAATTAAATACAAGTGGCACAATGCAGCCTTAAGTACAAGAATAGAGACTCTTCTTACAGTCGGTGCTTGGAGCATTCCCTGTGAGACCAGTATTAGTTTCCGATACACCACTGCAGGTTCAATGTATTCCTTGGAACATCACATTAACGATGAAACACATAAATCGCATCGGAATTAAATACAAAAGGCACAATGCCGCCTTAAGTACAACAATAGAGACTCTTCTTACAGTCGGTGCTTTGAGCATTCCCTGTGAGACCAGTATTAGTTTCCGCTACACCTCTGCAGGTTCAGTTTATTGACGATGAAACGCAGAAATGGCATCGAAATTAAATACAAAAGCCACAATGCCGCCTTAAGTACAGGAATAGAGATTCTTCTTACAGTCGGTGCTTTGAGCATTCCCTGTGAGACCAGTATTAGTTTCCGCTACACCTCTGCAGGTTCAGTTTATTCCTTGGACCTTCACATTGACGATGAAACCTAGAAGTCGCATCGGAATTAAATACAAAAGGCACGATGCCGCCTTAAGTACAAGAATAGAGACTCTTCTTACAGTCGGTGCTTTGAGCATAACCTGTGAGACCAGTATTAGTTTCCGCTACACCTCTGCACGTTCAGTTTATTCCTTGGACCTTCACATTGACGATAAAACACAGAAATGGCATCGGAATTAAATACAAAACGCACAATGCCGCCTTAAGTACAAGAATAGAGACTCTTCTTACAGTCGGTGCTTTGAGCATTTCCTGTGAGACCAGTATTAGTTTCCGATACACCACTGCAGGTTCAATGTATTCCTTGGACCTTCACATTGAGAGTGAAACACAGAAATCGCATCGGAATTAAATACAAAAGGCACAATGCCGCCTTAAGTACAAGAATAGAGACTCTTCTTACAGTCGGTGCTTTGAGCATTTCCTGTGAGACCAGTATTAGTTTCCGCTACACCTCTGCAGGTTCAGTTTATTCCTTGGACCTTCACATTGACGATGAAACACAGAAATCGCATCGGAAATAAATACAGAAGGCACAATGCCGCCTTAAGTACAAGAATAGAGACTCTTCTTACAGTCGGTGCTTTGAGCATTCCCTGTAAGACGAGTATTAGTTCCCGCTACACCTCTGCAGGTTCGATGTATTCCTTGGACCTTCACATTGACGATGATACGCAGAAATCGCATCGGAATTAAATACAAAAGGCACAATGCCGCCTTAAGTACAAGAATAGAGACTCTTCTTACAGTCGGTGCTTTGAGCATTCCCTGTGAGACCAGTATTAGTTTCCGATGCACCACTGCAGGTTCAATGTACTCCTTGGACCTTCACATTGACGATGAAACACAGAAATCGCATCGGAATTAAATACAAAAGGCACAATGCCGCCTTAAGTACAAGAATAGAGACTCTTCCCACAGTCGGTGCTTTGAGCATTCCCTGTGAGACCAGTATTAGTTTCCGATACACCACTGCAGGTTCAGTGTATTCCTTGGAACTTCACATTGACGATGAAACACAGAAATCGCATGGGAATCAAATACAAAAGGCACAATGCCGCCTTAAGTACAAGAATAGAGACTCTTCTTACAGTCGGTGCTTTGAGCATTCCCTGTGAGACCAGTATTAGTTTCCGCTACACCTCTGCAGGTTCAGATTATTCCTTGGACCTTCACATTGACGATGAAACACAGATATGGCATCGGAAGTAAATACAAAAGGCACAATGCCGCCTTAAGTACAAGAATAGAGACTCTTCTAACAGTCGGTGCTTTGAGCATTCCCTGTGAGACCAGTATTAGTTTCCGCTACATCTCTGCAGGTTCAATGTATTCCTTGGACCTTCACATTGACGATGAAACACAGAAATGGCATCGGAATTAAATACAAAATGCACAATGCCGCCTTAAGTACAAGAATAGAGACTCTTCTTCCTGTCGGTGCGTTGAGCATTCCCTGTGAGACCAGTATTAGTTTCCGATACACCACTGCAGGTTCAATATATTCCTTGGACTTTCACATTGACGATGAAACACAGAAATGGCATCTGAATTAAATACAAAAGGCCCAATGCCGCCTTAAGTACAAGAATAAAGACTCTTCTTACAGTCGGTGCTTTGAGCATTCCCTGTAAGACCAGTATAAGTTTCCGATACACCACTGCAGGTTCAATGTATTCCTTGGACTTTCACATTGACGATGAAACACAGAAATGGCATCGGAATTAAATACAAACGGCACAATGCCGCCTTAAGTACAAGAATAGAGACTCGTCTTACAGTCGGTGCTTTGAGCATTCCCTGTGAGACCAGTATTAGTTTCCGGTACACCTCTGCAGGTTCAGTTTATTCCTTGGACATTCACATTGACGATGAAACACAGAAATGGCATCGGAATTAAATACAAAAGGCACAATGCCGCCTTAAGTACAAGAATAGAGACTCTTCTTACAGTCGGTGCTTTGAGCATTCCCTGTGAGACCAGTATTAGTTTCCGCTACACCTCTGCAGGTTCAGTTTATTCCTTGGACCTTCACATTGACGATGAAACCTAGAAGTCGCATCGGAATTAAATACAAAAGGCACGATGCCGCCTTAAGTACAAGAATAGAGACTCTTCTTACAGTCGGTGCTTTGAGCATTCCCTGTGAGACCAGTATTAGTTTCCGCTACACCTCTGCACGTTCAGTTTATTACTTGGACCTTCACATTGACGATGAAACACAGAAATGGCATCGGAATTAAATACAAAACGCACAATGCCGCCTTAAGTACAAGAATAGAGACTCTTCTTACAGTCGGTGCTTTGAGCATTTCCTGTGAGACCAGTATTAGTTTCCGATACACCACTGCAGGTTCAATGTATTCCTTGGACCTTCACATTGAGAGTGAAACACAGAAATCGCATCGGAATTAAATACAAAAGGCACAATGCCGCCTTAAATACAAGAATAGAGACTCTTCTTACAGTCGGTGCTTTGAGCATTCCCTGTGAGACCAGTATTAGTTTCCGCTACACCTCTGCAGGTTCAGTTTATTCCTTGGACCTTCACATTGACGATGAAACACAGAAATCGCATCGGAATTAAATACAGAAGGCACAATGCCGCCTTAAGTACAAGAATAGAGACTCTTCTTACAGTCGGTGCTTTGAGCATTCCCTGTAAGACCAGTATAAGTTCCCGCTACACCTCTGTAGGTTCGATGTATTCCTTGGACCTTCACATTGACGATGATACACAGAAATCGCATCGGAATTAAATACAAAAGGCACAATGCCGCCTTAAGTACATGAATACAGACTCTTCTTACAGTCGGTGCTTTAAGCATTCCCTGTGAGACCAGTATTAGTTTCCGATGCACCACTGCAGGTTCAATGTATTCCTTGGACCTTCACATTGACGATGAAACACAGAAATCGCATCGGAATTAAATACAAAAGGCACAATGCCGCCTTAAGTACAAGAATAGAGACTCTTCTTACAGTCGGTGCTTTGAGCATTCCCTGTGAGACCAGTATTAGTTTCCGATACACCACTGCAGGTTCAATGTATTCGTTGGAACCTCACATTGACGATGAAACACAGAAATCGCATGGGAATCAAATACAAAAGGCACAATGCCGCCTTAAGTACAAGAATAGAGACTCTTCTTACAGTCGGTGCTTTGAGCATTCCCTGTGAGACCAGTATTAGCTTCTGATACTCCTCTGCAGGTTCAGTTTATTCCTTGGACCCTCACATTGACGATGAAACACAGAAATGGCATCGAAATTAGATACAAAAGGCACAATGCCGCCTTAAGTACAAGAATAGAGCCTCTTCTTACAGTCGGTGCTTTGAACATTCCCTGTGAGACCAGTATTAGTTTCCGATACACCACTGCAGGTTCAGATTATTCCTTGGACCTTTACATTGACGATGAAACACAGATATGGCATCAGAAGTAAATACAAAAGGCACAATGCCGCCTTAAGTACAAGAATAGAGACTCTTCTTACCGTCGGTGTTTTGAGCATTCCCTGTGAGACCAGTATTAGTTTCCGATACACCACTGCAGGTTCAATGTATTCCTTGGACCTTCACATGGACGATGAAACACAGAAATCGCATCGGAATTAAATACAAAAGGCACAATGCCACCTTAAGTACAAGAATAGAGACTCTTCTAACAGTCGGTGCTTTGAGCATTCCCTGTGAGACCAGTATTAGTTTCCGCTACATCTCTGCAGGTTCAATGTATTCCTTGGATCTTCACATTGACGATGAAACACAGAAATGGCATCTGAATTAAATACAAAAGGCACAATGCCGCCTTAAGTACAAGAATAGAGACTCTTCCTACAGTCGGTGCTTTGAGCATTCCCTGTGAGACCAGTATTAGTTTCCGATACACCACTGCAGGTTCAATGTATTCCTTGGACTTTCACATTGACGATGAAACACACAAATGGCATCGGAATTAAATACAAAAGGCACAATGCCGCCTTAAGTACAAGAATAGAGACTCTTCTTACAGTCGGTGCTTTGAGCATTCCCTGTGAGATCAGTATTAGTTTCCGATACACCACTGCAGGTTCAATGTATTCCTTGGACCTTCACATTGACGATGCAACACAGAAATCCCATCGGAATTAAATACAAAAGGCACAATGCCGCCATAAGTACAAGAATAGAGACTCATCTTACAGTCGGTGCTTTGAGCATTCCCTGTGAGACCAGTATTAGTTTCCGCTACACCTCTGCAGATTCAGTTTATTCCTTGGACCTTCACATTGACGATGAAACACAGAAATGGCATCGGAATTAAATACAAAAGGCACAATGCCGCCTTAAGTACAGGAATAGAGACCCTTCTTACAGTCGGTGTTTAAGCATACCCTGTGAGACCAGTAATAGTTTCCGATACACCACTGCAGGTTCAATGTATTCCTTGGATCTTCACATTGACGATGAAACACAGAAATGGCATCGGAATTAAATACAAAAGGCACAATGCCGCCTTAAGTACAAGAATAGAGACTCTTCTTACAGTCGGTGCTTTGAGCATTCCCTGTGAGACCAGTATTAGTTTCCGATACACCACTGCAGGTTCAATGTATTCCTTGAACCTTCACTTTGACGATGAAACACAGAAATGGCATCGGAATTAAATACAAAAGGCACAATGCCGCCATAAGTACAAGAATAGAGACTCTTCTTACAGTCGGTGCTTTGAGCATTCCCTGTGAGACCAGTATTAGTTTCCGCTACACCTCTGCAGGATCAATGTATTCCTTGGGCCTTCAAATTGACGATGATACACAGAAATCGCATAGGAATTAAATACAAAAGGCACAATGCCGCCTTAAGTACAAGAATAGAGACTCTTCTTACAGTCGGTTTTTTGAGCATTCCCTGTGAGACCAGTATTAGTTTCCGATACACCACCGCAGGTTCAATGTATTTCTTGGACCTTCACATTGACCATGAAACACAGAAATCGCATCGGAATTAATCCAAAACGCACAATGCCGCCTTAAGTACAAGAAGACAGACTCCACTTACAGTCGGTGCTTTGAGCATTCCCTGTGAGACCAGTATTAGTTTCCGATACACCACTGCAGGTTCAAATTATTCCTTGGACCTTCACATTGACGATGAAATACAGAAATGGCATCGGAATCAAATACAAAAGGCAGAATGCCGCCTTAGGTACAAGAATAGAGACTCTTCTTACAGTCGGTGCTTTGAGCATTCCCTGTGAGACCAGTAATAGTATCCGATACACCATTGCAAGTTCAATCTATTCCTTGGACATACACATTGACGATGAAACAATGAAATTACATCGGAATTAAATCCAAAAGAACAATGCCGCCTTAAGTACAAGATTAGAGGCTCCTCTTACCGTCGGTGCTTTGAGCATTCCCTGTGAGACCAGTATTAGTTTCCGCTACACCTTTGCAGGTTCCGTTTATTCCTTGGACCATCACAGTGACGATGAAACACAGAAATGACATCGGAAGTAAATACAAAAGGCAAAATGCCGCCTTAAGTACGAAAATAGAGACTCTTCTTACAGTCGGTGCTTTGAGCATTCCCTGTGAGACCAGTATTAGTTTCCGGTACACCTCTGCAGGTTCAGTTTATTCCTTGGACATTCACATTGACGATGAAACACAGAAATGGCATCGGAATTAAATACAAAAGGCACAATGCCGCCTTAAGTACAAGAATAGAGACTCTTCTTACAGTCGGTGCTTTGAGCATTCCCTGTGAGACCAGTATTAGTTTCCGCTACTCCTCTGCAGGTTCAGTTTATTCCTTGGACCTTCACATTGACGATGAAACCTAGAAGTCGCATCGGAATTAAATACAAAAGGCACGATGCCGCCTTAAGTACAAGAATAGAGACTCTTCTTACAGTCGGTGCTTTGAGCATTCCCTGTGAGACCAGTATTAGTTTCCGCTACACCTCTGCACGTTCAGTTTATTACTTGGACCTTCACATTGACGATGAAACACAGAAATGGCATCGGAATTAAATACAAAACGCACAATGCCGCCTTAAGTACAAGAATAGAGACTCTTTTTACAGTCGGTGATTTGAGCATTTCCTGTGAGACCAGTATTAGTTTCCGATACACCACTGCAGGTTCAATGTATTCCTTGGACCTTCACATTGAGAGTGAAACACAGAAATCGCATCGGAATTAAATACAAAAGGCACAATGCCGCCTTAAATACAAGAATAGAGACTCTTCTTACAGTCGGTGCTTTGAGCATTCCCTGTGAGACCAGTATTAGTTTCCGCTACACCTCTGCAGGTTCAGTTTATTCCTTGGACCTTCACATTGACGATGAAACACAGAAATCGCATCGGAATTAAATACAGAAGGCACAATGCCGCCTTAAGTACAAGAATAGAGACTCTTCTTACAGTCGGTGCTTTGAGCATTCCCTGTAAGACCAGTATAAGTTCCCGCTACACCTCTGTAGGTTCGATGTATTCCTTGGACCTTCACATTGACGATGATACACAGAAATCGCATCGGAATTAAATACAAAAGGCACAATGCCGCCTTAAGTACATGAATACAGACTCTTCTTACAGTCGGTGCTTTAAGCATTCCCTGTGAGACCAGTATTAGTTTCCGATGCACCACTGCAGGTTCAATGTATTCCTTGGACCTTCACATTGACGATGAAACACAGAAATCGCATCGGAATTAAATACAAAAGGCACAATGCCGCCTTAAGTACAAGAATAGAGACTCTTCCTACAGTCGGTGCTTTGAGCATTCCCTGTGAGACCAGTATTAGTTTCCGATACACCACTGCAGGTTCAATGTATTCGTTGGAACCTCACATTGACGATGAAACACAGAAATCGCATGGGAATCAAATACAAAAGGCACAATGCCGCCTTAAGTACAAGAATAGAGACTCTTCTTACAGTCGGTGCTTTGAGCATTCCCTGTGAGACCAGTATTAGCTTCTGATACTCCTCTGCAGGTTCAGTTTATTCCTTGGACCCTCACATTGACGATGAAACACAGAAATGGCATCGAAATTAGATACAAAAGGCACAATGCCGCCTTAAGTACAAGAATAGAGCCTCTTCTTACAGTCGGTGCTTTGAACATTCCCTGTGAGACCAGTATTAGTTTCCGATACACCACTGCAGGTTCAGATTATTCCTTGGACCTTTACATTGACGATGAAACACAGATATGGCATCAGAAGTAAATACAAAAGGCACAATGCCGCCTTAAGTACAAGAATAGAGACTCTTCTTACTGTCGGTGTTTTGAGCATTCCCTGTGAGACCAGTATTAGTTTCCGATACACCACTGCAGGTTCAATGTATTCCTTGGACCTTCACATGGACGATGAAACACAGAAATCGCATCGGAATTAAATACAAAAGGCACAATGCCACCTTAAGTACAAGAATAGAGACTCTTCTAACAGTCGGTGCTTTGAGCATTCCCTGTGAGACCAGTATTAGTTTCCGCTACATCTCTGCAGGTTCAATGTATTCCTTGGATCTTCACATTGACGATGAAACACAGAAATGGCATCTGAATTAAATACAAAAGGCACAATGCCGCCTTAAGTACAAGAATAGAGACTCTTCCTCTAGTCGGTGCTTTGAGCATTCCCTGTGAGACCAGTATTAGTTTCCGATACACCACTGCAGGTTCAATGTATTCCTTGGACTTTCACATTGACGATGAAACACACAAATGGCATCGGAATTAAATACAAAAGGCACAATGCCGCCTTAAGTACAAGAATAGAGACTCTTCTTACAGTCGGTGCTTTGAGCATTCCCTGTGAGATCAGTATTAGTTTCCGATACACCACTGCAGGTTCAATGTATTCCTTGGACCTTCACATTGACGATGCAACACAGAAATCCCATCGGAATTAAATACAAAAGGCACAATGCCGCCATAAGTACAAGAATAGAGACTCATCTTACAGTCGGTGCTTTGAGCATTCCCTGTGAGACCAGTATTAGTTTCCGCTACACCTCTGCAGATTCAGTTTATTCCTTGGACCTTCACATTGACGATGAAACACAGAAATGGCATCGGAATTAAATACAAAAGGCACAATGCCGCCTTAAGTACAGGAATAGAGACTCTTCTTACAGTCGGTGTTTGAGCATACCCTGTGAGACCAGTAATAGTTTCCGATACACCACTGCAGGTTCAATGTATTCCTTGGACCTTCACATTGACGATGAAACACAGAAATGGCATCGGAATTAAATACAAAAGGCACAATGCCGCCTTAAGTACAAGAATAGAGACTCTTCTTACAGTCGGTGCTTTGAGCATTCCCTGTGAGACCAGTATTAGTTTCCGATACACCACTGCAGGTTCAATGTATTCCTTGAACCTTCACTTTGACGATGAAACACAGAAATGGCATCGGAATTAAATACAAAAGGCACAATGCCGCCATAAGTACAAGAATAGAGACTCTTCTTACAGTCGGTGCTTTGAGCATTCCCTGTGAGACCAGTATTAGTTTCCGCTACACCTCTGCAGGTTCAATGTATTCCTTGGGCCTTCAAATTGACGATGATACACAGAAATCGCATAGGAATTAAATACAAAAGGCACAATGCCGCCTTAAGTACAAGAATAGAGACTCTTCTTACAGTCGGTTTTTTGAGCATTCCCTGTGAGACCAGTATTAGTTTCCGATACACCACCGCAGGTTCAATGTATTTCTTGGACCTTCACATTGACCATGAAACACAGAAATCGCATCGGAATTAATCCAAAACGCACATGCCGCCTTAGGTACAAGAAGACAGACTCCACTTACAGTCGGTGCTTTGAGCATTCCCTGTGAGACCAGTATTAGTTTCCGATACACCACTGCAGGTTCAAATTATTCCTTGGACCTTCACATTGACGATGAAATACAGAAATGGCATCGGAATCAAATACAAAAGGCAGAATGCCGCCTTAGGTACAAGAATAGAGACTCTTCTTAGAGTCGGTGCTTTGAGCATTCCCTGTGAGACCAGTAATAGTATCCGATACACCATTGCAAGTTCAATCTATTCCTTGGACATACACATTGACGATGAAACAATGAAATTACATCGGAATTAAATCCAAAAGAACAATGCCGCCTTAAGTACAAGATTAGAGGCTCCTCTTACCGTCGGTGCTTTGAGCATTCCCTGTGAGACCAGTATTAGTTTCCGCTACACCTTTGCAGGTTCCGTTTATTCCTTGGACCATCACAGTGACGATGAAACACAGAAATGACATCGGAAGTAAATACAAAAGGCAAAATGCCGCCTTAAGTACGAAAATAGAGACTCTTCTTACAGTCGGTGCTTTGAGTATTCCCTGTGAGACCAGTATTAGTTTCCGATACACCACTGCAGGTTCAATGTATTCCTTGGACCTTCACATTGACGATGAAACACAGAAATCGAATCGGAATTAAATCCAAATCGCACTATGCCGCCTTAAGTATAAGAATAGAGACTCTACTTACAGTCGGTGCTTTGAGCATTCCCTGTGAGACCAGTATTAGTTTCCAATACTCCACTGCAGGTTCAATGTATGACTTGGACCTTCACATTGACGATGAAATACAGAAATCGCATCGGAATGAAATACAAAAGGCACAATGCCGCCTTAAGTACAAGAATAGAGACTTTTCTTACTGTCGGTGCTTTGAGCATTCCCTGTGAGACCAGTAATAGTATCCGATACACCACTGCAGGTTCAATCTATTCCTTGGACATACACATTGACGATGAAACACTGAAATTACATCGGAATTAAATACAAAAGGAACAATGCCGCCTCAAGTACAAGAATAGAGACTCCTCATACCGTCGGTGCTTTGAGCATTTCCTGTGAGACCAGTATTAGTTTCCGATACACCACTGGAGGTTCAATAAATTCCTTGGACATTCACATTGACGATGAAACACTGAAATTACATCGGAATTAAATACAAAAGGTACAATTTCGCCTTAAGTACCAGAATAGAGACTCTTCTTACCGTCGGAGCTTTGAGCATTCCCTGTGAGACCAGTATTAGTTTCCGCTACACCTCTGCAAGTTCAGTTTATTCCTTGGACCTTCACATTGACGTAGAAACACAGAAATGGCATCGGAATGAAATACAAAATTCACAATGCCGCCTTAAGTACGAGAATAGACACTCTTCTTACAGTCGGTGCTTTGAGCATTACCTGTGAGACCAGTATTAGTTTCCGATACACCACTCCAGGTTCTATGTATTCCTTGGACCTTCACATTGACGATGAAACACAGAAATGGCATCAGAATTAAATACAAAAGGCACAATGCCGCCTTAAGTATCATAATAGAGACTCTTCTTACAGTCGGTGCTTTCAGCATTCCCTGTGAGACCAGTAATAGTATCCTATACACCACTGCAGGGTCAATCTATTCCTTGGACATACACATTGACGAGGAAACACTGAAATTACATCGGAATTAAATACAAAAGGTACAATGCCGCCTGAAGTACAAGAATAGAGACTCTTCATACCGTCGGTGCTATGAGCATTGCCTGTGAGACCAGTATTAGTTTCCGCTACACCTCTGCAGGTTCAGTTTATTCCATGGACCTTCACATTGACGATGAAACACAGAAATGGCATCGGAATTAAATACAAAAGCCACAATGCCGCCTTACGTACAAGAATAGAGACTCTTCTTACAGTCGGTGCCTTGAGCATTCCCTGTGAGACCAGTATTAGTTTACGCTACACCTCTGCAGGTTCAGTTTATTCCTTGGACCTTCACATTGAGGATGAAACACAGAAATCGCATCAGAATTAAATACAAAAGGCACAATGCCGCCTTAAGTACAAGAATAGAGACTCTTCTTACAGCCGGTGCTTTGAGCATTCCCTGTGAGACCAGTATTAGTTTCCGCTACACCTCTGCAGTTTCAAGTTATTCCTTGGACCTTCACATTGACGATGAAACGTAGAAATCGCATCGGAATTAAATACAAAAGGCACAATGCCGCCCTAAGTACAAGAATAGAGCCTCTTCTTACAGTCGGTGCTTTGAGCATTCCCTGCGAGACCAGTATTAGTTTCCGATACACCTCTGCAGGTTCAGTTTATTCCTTGGACCTTCACATTGACGATGAAATACAGAAATGGCATCGGAATTAAATAGAAAAGGCACAATGCCGCCTTAAGTACAAGAATAGAGACTCTTCTTACAGCCGGTGCTTTGAGCATTCCCTGTGAGACCAGTATTAGTTTCCGATACACCACTGCAAGTTCAATGTATTCCTTGGACCTTCACATTGACGATGAAACACAGAAATCGCATCGTAATTAAATCCAAAACGCACAATGCCGCCTTAACTACAAGAACACAGACTCTACTTACAGTCGGTGTTATGAGCATTCCCTGTGAGACCAGTATTAGTTTCCGATACACCACTGCAGGTTCGATATATTCCTTGGACCTTCACATTGACGATGAACTACAGAAATCGCATCGGAATCAAATACAAAAAGCACAATGCCGCCTTAAGTACAAGAATACAGACTCTTCTTACAGTTGGTGTTTGAACATTCCCTGTGAGACCAGTAATAGTATCCGATACACCACTGCAGGTTCAATCTATTCCTTGGACATACACATTGACGATGAAACACTGAAATTACATCGGAATTAAATACAAAAGGAACAATGCCGCCTTAAGTACAAGAATATAGACTCTTCTTACCGTCGGTGCTTTGAGCATTCCCTGTGAGACCAGTATTAGTTCCCGATACACCTCTGCAGGTTCAATGTATTCCTTGGACCTTCACATTGACGATGAAACGCAGAAATCGCATCGGAATTAAATACAAAAGGCACAATGCCGCCTTAAGTACAAGAATAGAGACTCTTCTTACAGTCGGTGATTTAAACATTCCCTGTGAGAGCAGTATTAGTTTCCGATACGCCACTGCCGGGTCAATGCATTCCTTGGACCTTCGAATTGACGATGATACAAAGAAATCGCATCGGAATTAAATACAAATGGCACAATTCCGCCTTAAGTACATGAATATACACTCATCTTACAGTCGATGTTTTGAGCATTCCCTGTGAGACCAGTATTAGTTTCCGATACACCACTGCAGGTTCAATGTATTCCTTGGACCTTCACATTGACGATGAAACACAGAAATCGCATCGGAATTAAATACAAAAGGCACAATGCCGCCTTAAGTACAATAATAGAGACTCTTCTTACAGTCGGTTCTTTGAGCATTCCCTGTGAGACCAGTATTAGTTTCCGATACACCACTGCAGGTTCAATGTATTCCTTGGACTTTCAAATTGACGATGATACACAGAAATCGCATCGGAATTAAATACAAAAGGCACAATGCCGCCTTAAGTACAAGAATAGAGACTCTTCTTACTGTCGGTGCTTTGAGCATTCCCTGTGAGACCAGTATTAGTTTCCGATACACCACTGCAGGTTCAATGTATTCCTTGGACTTTCACATTGACGATGAAACACAGAAATGGCATCTGAATTAAATACAAAAGGCACAATGCCGCCTTAAGTACAAGAATAGAGACTCTTCTTACAGTCGGTGCTTTGAGCATTCCCTGTGAGACCAGTATTAGTTTCCGATACACCACTGCAGGTTCAATGTATTCCTTGGACTTTCACTGTGACGATGAAACACAGAAATGGCATCGGAATTAAATACAAAAGGCACAATGCCGCCTTAAGTACAAGAATAGAGACTCTTCTTACAGTCGGTGCTTTGAGCATTCCCTGTGAGATCAGTATTAGTTTCCGATACACCACTGCAGGTTCAATGTATTCCTTGGACCTTCACATTGACGATGAAACACAGAAATCCCATCGGAATTACATACAAAAGGCAAAATGCCGCCATAAGTACAAGAATAGAGACTCATCTTACAGTCGGTGCTTTGAGCATTCCCTGTGAGACCAGTATTAGTTTCCGCTACACCTCTGCAGGTTCAGTTTATTCCTTGCACCTTCACATTGACGATGAAACACAGAAATGGCATCGGAATTAAATACAAAAGGCACAATGCCGCCTTAAGTACAGGAATAGAGACTCTTCTTACAGTCGGTGTTTGAGCATTCCCTGTGAGACCAGTATTAGTTTCCGATACACCACTGCAGGTTCAATGTATTCCTTGAACCTTCACTTTGACGATGAAACACAGAAATGGCATCGGAATTAAATACAAAAGGCACAATGCCGCCATAAGTACAAGAATAGAGACTCTTCTTACAGTCGGTGCTTTGAGCATTCCCTGTGAGACCAGAATTAGTTTCCGCTACACCTCTGCAGGTTCAATGTATTCCTTGGACCTTCAAATTGACGATGATACACAGAAATCGCATAGGAATTAAATACAAAAGGCACAATGCCGCCTTAAGTACAAGAATAGAGACTCTTCTTACAGTCGGTTTTTTGAGCATTCCCTGTGAGACCAGTATTAGTTTCCAATACTCCACTGCAGGTTCAATGTATTCCTTGGACCTTCACATTGACGATGAAATACAGAAATCGCATCGGAATCAAATACAAAAGGCACAATGCCGCCTTAAGTACAAGAATAGAGACTCTTCTTACTGTCGGTGCTTTGAGCATTCCATGTGAGACCAGTAATAGTATCCGATACACCACTGCAGGTTCAATCTATTCCTTGGACATACACATTGACGATGAAACACTGAAATTACATCGGAATTAAATACAAAAGGAACAATGCCGCCTCAAGTACAAGAATAGAGACTCCTCATACCGTCCGTGCTTTGAGCATTTCCTGTGAGACCAGTATTAGTTTCCGATACACCACTGGAGGTTCAATAAATTCCTTGGACATTCACATTGACGATGAAACACTGAAATTACATCGGAATTAAATACAAAAGGTACAATTCCGCCTTAAGTACCAGAATAGAGACTCTTCTTACCGTCGGTGCTTTGAGCATTCCCTGTGAGAACAGTATTAGTTTCCGCTACACCTCTGCAAGTTCAGCTTATTCCTTGGACCTTCACATTGACGTAGAAACACAGAAATGGCATCGGAATTAAATACAAAAGGCATAATGCCGCCTTAAGTACGAGAATAGACACTCTTCTTACAGTCGGTGCTTTGAGCATTACCTGTGAAACCAGTATTAGTTTCCGATACACCACTGCAGGTTCAATGTATTCCTTGGACCTTCACATTGACAATGAAACACAGAAATGGCATCGGAATTAAATACAAAAGGCACAATGCCGCCTTAAGTACCAGAATAGAGACTCTTCTTACAGTCGGTGCTTTCAGCATTCCCTGTGAGACCAGTATTAGTTTCCGATACACCACTGCAGGTTCAATGTATTCCTTGGACCTTCACATTGACGATGAAACACAGATATCGCATCGGAATTAAATACAAAACGCACAATGCCGCCTTAAGTACAAGAATACAGACTCTACTTACAGTCGGTGCTTTGAGCATTCCCTGTGGGACCAGTATTAGCTTCCGATACACCACTGCAGGTTCAAAGTATTCCTTGGACCTTCACATTGACGATGAAACACAGAAATGGCATCGGAATTAAATACAAAAGCCACAATGCTGCCTTAAGTACAAGAATAGAGACTCTTCTCACAGTCGGTGCCTTGAGCATTCCCTGTGAGACCAGTATTAGTTTACGGTCCACCTCTGCAGGTTCAGTTTATGCCTTGGACCTTCACATTGAGGATGAAACACAGAAATGGCATCGGAATTAAATAGAAAAGGCACAATGCCGCCTTAAGTACAAGAATAGAGACTCTTCTTACAGTCGGTGCTTTGAGCATTCCCTGTGAGACCAGTATTAGTTTCCAATACACCACTACAAGTTCAATGTATTCCTTGGACCTTCACATTGACGATGAAACACAGAAATCGCATCGTAATTAAATCCAAAACGCACAATGCCGCCTTAAGTACAAGAATACAGACTCTACTTACAGTCGATGTTTTGAGCATTCCCTGTGAGACCAGTATTAGTTTCCGATACACCACTGCAGGTTCAATATATTCCTTGGACCTTCCCATTGACGATGAACTAGAGAAATCGCATCGGAATCAAATACAAAAAGCACAGTGCCGCCTTAAGTACAAGAATAGAGACTCTTCTTACAGTTGGTGCTTTGAACATTCCCTGTGAGACCAGTAATAGTATCCGATACACCACTGCAGGTTCAATCTATTCCTTGGACATACACATTGACGATGAAACACTGAAATTACATCGGAATTTAATACAAAAGGAACAATGCCGCCTTAAGTACAAGAATATAGACTCTTCTTACAGTCGGTGCTTTGAGCATTCCCTGTGAGACCAGTATTAGTTTCCGATACACCTCTGCAGGTTCTATGTATTCCTTGGACCTTCACATTGACGATGAAACGCAGAAATCGCATCGGAATTAAGTACGAAAGGCACAATGCCGCCTTAAGTACAAGAATAGAGACTCTTCTTACAGTCGGTGCTTTAAACATTCCCTGTGAGAGCAGTATTAGTTTCCGATACGCCACTGCCGGGTCAATGTATTCCTTGGACCTTCGAATTGACGATGATACAAAGAAATCGCATCGGAATTAAATGCAAATGGCACAATGCCACCTTAAGTACAAGAATAGAGACTCTTCTTACAGTCGGTGCTTTGAGCATTCCCTGTGAGGCCAGTATTAGTTTTCGATACGCCACTGCAGGTTCAGTGTGTTCCTAGGACCTTCAAATTGACGATGATACACAGAAATCGCATCGGAACTAAATACAAAAGGCACAATGCCGCCTTAAGTACTAGAATAGAGACTCTTCTTACAGTCGGTGCTTTGAGCATTCCCTGTGGGACCAGTATTAGTTTCCGATACACCACTGCAGGTTCAAAGTATTCCTTGGACCTTCACATTGACGATGAAATACAGAAATCGCATCGGAATCAAATACAAAAGGCACAATGCCGCCTTAAGTACAAGAATAGAGACTCTTCTTACAGTCGGTGCTTTGAGCATTCCCTGTGAGACCAGTAATAGTATCCTATACACCACTGCAGGTTCAATCTATTCCTTGGACATACACATTGACGATGAAACACTGAAATTACATCGGAATTAAATACAAAAGGTACAATGCCGCCTTAAGTACAAGAATAGAGACTCTTCATACCGTCGGTGCTTTGAGCATTCCCTGTGAGACCATTATTAGTTTCCGCTACACCTCTGCAGGTTCAGTTTATTCCTTGGAACTTCACATTGACGATGAAACACAGAAATGGCATCGGAATTAAATACAAAAGCCACAATGCTGCCTTAAGTACAAGAATAGAGACTCTTCTCACAGTCGGTGCCTTGAGCATTCCCTGTGAGACCAGTATTAGTTTACGGTCCACCTCTGCAGGTTCAGTTTATGCCTTGGACCTTCACATTGAGGATGAAACACAGAAATGGCATCGGAATTAAATAGAAAAGGCACAATGCCGCCTTAAGTACAAGAATAGAGACTCTTCTTACAGTCGGTGCTTTGAGCATTCCCTCTGAGACCAGTATTAGTTTCCAATACACCACTACAAGTTCAATGTAATCCTTGGACCTTCACATTGACGATGAAACACAGAAATCGCATCGTAATTAAATCCAAAACGCACAATGCCGCCTTAAGTACAAGAATAAAGACTCTACTTACAGTCGATGTTTTGAGCATTCCCTGTGAGACCAGTATTAGTTTCCGATACACCACTGCAGGTTCAATATATTCCTTGGACCTTCCCATTGACGATGAACTAGAGAAATCGCATCGGAATCAAATACAAAAAGCACAGTGCCGCCTTAAGTACAAGAATAGAGACTCTTCTTACAGTTGGTGCTTTGAACATTCCCTGTGAGACCAGTAATAGTATCCGATACACCACTGCAGGTTCAATCTATTCCTTGGACATACACATTGACGATGAAACACTGAAATTACATCGGAATTAAATACAAAAGGAACAATGCCGCCTTAAGTACAAGAATATAGACTCTTCTTACAGTCGGTGCTTTGAGCATTCCCTGTGAGACCAGTATTAGTTTCCGATACACCTCTGCAGGTTCAATGTATTCCTTGGACCTTCACATTGACGATGAAACGCAGAAATCGCATCGGAATTAAATACGAAAGGCACAATGCCGCCTTAAGTACAAGAATAGAGACTCTTCTTACAGTCGGTGCTTTAAACATTCCCTTTGAGAGCAGTATTAGTTTCCGATACGCCACTGCCGGGTCAATGTATTCCTTGGACCTTCGAATTGACGATGATACAAAGAAATCGCATCGGAATTAAATGCAAATGGCACAATTCCACCTTAAGTACATGAATAGACACTCATCTTACAGTCGATGCTTTGAGCATTCCCTGTGAGACCAGTATTAGTTTCCGATACACCACTGCAGGTTCAATGTGTTCCTTGGACCTTCAAATTGACGATGATACACAGAAATCGCATCGGAATTAAATACAAAAGGCACAATGCTACCTTAAGTACAAGAATAGAGACTCTTCTTACAGTCGGTGCTTTGAGCATTCCCTGTGAGGCCAGTATTAGTTTCCGATACGCCACTGCAGGTTCAGTGTGTTCCTAGGACCTTCAAATTGACGATGATACACAGAAATCGCATCGGAACTAAATACAAAAGGCACAATGCCGCCTTAAGTACTAGAATAGAGACTCTTCTTACAGTCGGTGCTTTGAGCATTCCCTGTGAGACCAGTATTAGATTCCGCTACACCTCTGCAGGTTCAGTTTATTCCTTGGACCTTTACATTGACGATGAAACACAGATATGGCATCGGCATTAAATACAAAAGGCACAATGCCGCCTTAAGTACAAGAATAGAGACTCTTCTTACAGTCGGTGCTTTGAACATTCCCTGTGAGACCTGTAATAATATCCGATACACCACTGCAAGTTCAATGTATTCCTTGGACCTTCACATTGACGATGAAACATAGAAATCGCATCGGAATTAAATACAAAAGGCACAATGCCGCCTTAAGTACAAGAATAGAGACTCTTCTTACAGTCGGTGCTTTGAGCATTCCCTGGGAGACCAGTAATAGTAACCGATACACCACTGCAGGTTCAATGTACTCCTTGGACGTTCACATTGAGGATGAAACACAGAAATGGCATCGGAATTAAATACAAAAGGCACAATGCCGCCTTAAGTACAAGAATAGAGACTCTTCTTACAGTCGGTGCTTTGAGAATTCCCTGTGAGACCAGTATTAGTTTCCGCTACACCCCTGCAGGTTCAGTTTATTCCTTGGACCTTCACATTGACGATGAAACACAAAAATGGCATCGGAATTAAATACAAAAGGCACAATGCCGCCTTAAGTACAAGAATAGAGACTCTTCTTACAGTCGGTGCTTTGAGCATTCCCTTTGAGACCAGTAATAGTATCCGATACACCACTGCAGGTTCAATGTATCCCTTGGACCTTCACATTGACGATGAAACATAGAAATCGCATCGGAATCAAATACAAAAGGCACAATGCCGCCTTAAGTACAAGAATAGAGACTCTTCTTACAGTCGGAGCTTTGAGCATTCCCTGTGAGACCAGTAATAGTAACCGATACACCACTGCAGGTTCAATGTATTCCTTGGACTTTCACATTGACGATGAAACACAGAAATGGCTTCGGAATTAAATACAAAAGGCACAATGCCGCCTTAAGTACAAGAATAGAGACTCTTCTTACAGTCGGTGCTTTGAGAATTCCCTGTGAGACCAGTATTAGCTTCCGGTACACCCCTGCAGGTTCAGCTTACTCCTTGGACCTTCACATTGACGATGAAACACAAAAATGGCATCGGAATTAAATACAAAAGGCACAATGCCGCCTTAAGTACAAGAATAGAGACTCTTCTTACAGTCGGTGCTTTGAGCATTACCTGTGAGACCAGTATTAGTTTCCGATACACCACTGCAAGTTCAATGTATTCCTTGGACCTTCACATTGACGATGAACTACAGAAATCGCATCGGAATCAAATACAAAAATCACAATGCCGCCTTAAGTACAAGAATAGAGACTCTTCTTACAGTTGGTGCTTTGAACGTTCCCTGTGAGACCAGTAATAGTATCCGATACACCACTGCAGGTTCAATCTATTCCTTGGACATACACATTGACGATGAAACACTGAAATTACATCGGAATTAAATACAAAAGGTACAATGCCGCCTTAAGTACAAGAATATAGACTCTTATTACCGTCGGTGCTTTGAGCATTCCCTGTGAGACCTGTATTAGTTTCCGATACGCCTCTGCCGGTTCAATGTATTCCTTGGACCTTCACATTGACGATGAAACACAGAAATCGCATCGGAATTAAATACAAAAGGCACAATGCCGCCTTAAGTACAAGAATAGAGACTCTTCTTACAGTTGGTGCTTTGAACATTCCCTGTGAGACCAGTAATAGTATCCGATACACCACTGCAGGTTCAATCTATTCCTTGGACATACACATTGACGATGAAACACTGAAATTACATCGGAATTAAATACAAAAGGAACAATGATGCCTTAAGTACAAGAATATAGACTTTTCTTACCGTCGGTGCTTTGAGCATTCCCTGTGAGACCAATATTAGTTTCCGATACACCTCTGCAGGTTCAATGTATTCCTTGGACCTTCACATTGACGATGAAACGCAGAAATCGCATCGGAATTAAATACAAAAGGCACAATGCCGCCTTAAGTACAAGAATAGAGACTCTTCTTACAGTCGGTGCTTTAAACATTCCCTGTGAGAGCAGTATTAGTTTCCGATACGCCACTGCCAGGTCAATGTATTCCTTGGACCTTCGAATTGACGATGATACAAAGAAATCGCATCGGAATTAAATACAAATGGCACAATTCCGCCTTAAGTACATGAATAGACACTCATCTTACAGTCGATGCTTTGAGCATTCCCTGTGAGACCAGTATTAGTTTCCGATACACCACTGCAGGTTCAATGTATTCCTTGGACCTTCACATTGACGATGAAACACAGATATCGCATCGGAATTAAATACAAAAGGCACAATGCCGCCTTAAGTACAAGAATAGAGACTCTTCTTACAGTCGGTGCTTTGAGCATTCCCTGTGAGACCAGTATTAGTTTCCGATACACCACTGCAGGTTCAATGTATTCCTTGGACCGTCATAATGACGATGATACACAGAAATCGCATCGGAATTAAATACAAAAGGCACAATGCCGCCTTAAGTAAAGAATAGAGCCTCTTCTTACTGTCGGTGCTTTGAGCATTCCCTGTGAGACTAGTATTAGTTTCCGATACACCACTGCAGGTTCAATGTATTCCTTGGACCGTCAAATTGACGATGATACACAGAAATCGCATCGGAATTAAATACAAAAGGCACATTGCCGCCTTAAGTACAAGAATAGAGACTCTTCTTACAGTCGGTGCTTTGAGCATTCCCTGTGAGACCAGTATTAGTTTCCGATACGCCACTGCAGGTTCAGTGTATTCCTAGGAGCTTCAAATTGACGATGATACACAGAAATCGCATCGGAACTAAATACAAAAGGCACAATGCCGCCTTAAGTACTAGAATAGAGACTCTTCTTACAGTCGATGCTTTGAGCATTCCCTGTGAGACCAGTATTAGTTTCCGCTACACCTCTGCAGGTTCAGTTTATTCCTTGGACCTTTACATTGACGATGAAACACAGAAATGGCATCGGCATTAAATACAAAAGGCACAATGCCGCCTTAAGTACAAGAATAGAGACTCTTCTTACAGTCGGTGCTTTGAGCATTCCCTGTGAGACCAGTAATAATATCCGATACACCACTGCAGGTTCAATGTATTCCTTGGACCTTCACATTGACGATGAAACATAGAAATCGCATCGGAATTAAATACAAAAGGCACAATGCCGCCTTAAGTACAAGAATAGAGACTCTTCTTACAGTCGGTGCTTTGAGCATTCCCTGTGAGACCAGTAATAGTAACCGATACACCACTGCAGGTTCAATGTATTCCTAGGACCTTCACATTGACGATGAAACGCAGAAATGGCATCGGAATTAAATACAAAAGGCAAAATGCCGCCTTAAGTACAAGAATAGAGACTCTTCTTACAGTCGGTGCTTTGAGCATTCCCTTTGAGACCAGTAATAGTATCCGATACACCACTGCAGGTTCAATATATTCCTTGGACCTTCACATTGACGATGAAACATAGAAATCGCATCGGAATCAAATACAAAAGGCACAATGCCGCCTTAAGTACAAGAATAGAGACTCTTCTTACAGTCGGAGCTTTGAGCATTCCCTGTGAGACCAGTAGTAGTAACCGATACACCACTGCAGGTTCAATGTATTCCTTGGACTTTCACATTGACGATGAAACACAGAAATGGCTTCGGAATTAAATACAAAAGGCACAATGCCGCCTTAAGTACAAGAATAGAGACTCTTCTTACAGTCGGTGCTTTGAGAATTCCCTGTGAGACCAGTATTAGCTTCCGGTACACCCCTGCAGGTTCAGCTTACTCCTTGGACCTTCACATTGACGATGAAACACAAAAATGGCATCGGAATTAAATACAAAAGGCACAATGCCGCCTTAAGTACAAGAATAGAGACTCTTCTTACAGTCGGTGCTTTGAGCATTCCCTGTGAGACCAGTATTAGTTTCCGATACACCACTGCAAGTTCAATGTATTCCTTGGACCTTCACATTGACGATGAACTACAGAAATCGCATCGGAATCAAATACAAAAATCACATTGCCGCCTTAAGTACAAGAATAGAGACTCTTCTTACAGTTGGTGCTTTGAACGTTCCCTGTGAGACCAGTAATAGTATCCGATACACCACTGCAGGTTCAATCTATTCCATGGACATACACATTGACGATGAAACACTGAAATTACATCGGAATTAAATACAAAAGGTACAATGCCGCCTTAAGTACAAGAATATAGACTCTTATTACCGTCGGTGCTTTGAGCATTCCCTGTGAGACCTGTATTAGTTTCCGATACACCTCTGCAGGTTCAATGTATTCCTTGGACCTTCACATTGACGATGAAACACAGAAATCGCATCGGAATTAAATACAAAAGGCACAATGCCGCCTTAAGTACAAGAATAGAGACTCTTCTTACAGTTGGTGCTTTGAACATTCCCTGTGAGACCAGTAATAGTATCCGATACACCACTGCAGGTTCAATCTATTTCTTGGACATACACATTGACGATGAAACACTGAAATTACATCGGAATTAAATACAAAAGGAACAATGATGCCTTAAGTACAAGAATATAGACTTTTCTTACCGTCGGTGCTTTGAGCATTCCCTGTGAGACCAATATTAGTTTCCGATACACCTCTGCAGGTTCAATGTATTCCTTGGACCTTCACATTGACGATGAAACGCAGAAATCGCATCGGAATTAAATACAAAAGGCACAATGCCGCCTTAAGTACAAGAATAGAGACTCTTCTTACAGTCGGTGCTTTAAACATTCCCTGTGAGAGCAGTATTAGTTTCCGATACGCCACTGCCGGGTCAATGTATTCCTTGGACCTTCGAATTGACGATGATACAAAGAAATCGCATCGGAATTAAATACAAATGGCACAATTCCGCCTTAAGTACATGAATAGACACTCATCTTACAGTCGATGCTTTGAGCATTCCCTGTGAGACCAGTATTAGTTTCCGATACACCACTGCAGGTTCAATGTATTCCTTGGACCTTCACATTGACGATGAAACACAGATATAGCATCGGAATTAAATACAAAAGGCACAATGCCGCCTTAAGTACAAGAATAGAGACTCTTCTTACAGTCGGTGCTTTGAGCATTCCCTGTGAGACCAGTATTTGTTTCCGATACACCACTGCAGGTTCAATGTATTCCTTGGACCTTCAAAATGACGATGATACACAGAAATCGCATCGGAATTAAATACAAAAGGCACAATGCCGCCTTAAGTACAAGAATAGAGACTCTTCTTACAGTCGGTGCTTTGAGCATTCCCTGTGAGACCAGTATTAGTTTAAGATACGCCACTAAAGGTTCAGTGTATTCCTAGGAGCTTCAAATTGACGATGATACACAGAAATCGCATCGGAACTAAATACAAAAGGCACAATGCCGCCTTAAGTACTAGAATAGAGACTCTTCTTACAGTCGGTGCTTTGAGCATTCCCTGTGAGACCAGTATTAGTTTCCGCTACACCTCTGCAGGTTCAGTTTATTCCTTGGACCTTTACATTGACGATGAAACACAGAAATGGCATCGGCATTAAATACAAAAGGCACAATGCCGCCTTAAGTACAAGAATAGAGACTCTTCTTACAGTCGGTGCTTTGAGCATTCCCTGTGAGACCAGTAATAATATCCGATACACCACTGCAGGTTCAATGTATTCCTTGGACCTTCACATTGACGATGAAACATAGAAATCGCATCGGAATTAAATACAAAAGGCACAATGCCGCCTTAAGTACAAGAATAGAGACTCTTCTTACAGTCGGTGCTTTGAGCATTCCCTGTGAGACCAGTAATAGTAACCGATACACCACTGCAGGTTCAATGTATTCCTAGGACCTTCACATTGACGATGAAACACAGAAATGGCATCGGAATTAAATACAAAAGGCAAAATGCCGCCTTAAGTACAAGAATAGAGACTCTTCTTACAGTCGGTGCTTTGAGAATTCCCTGTGAGACCAGTATTAGTTTCCGCTACACCCCTGCAGGTTCAGTTTATTCCTTGGACCTTCACATTCACGATGAAACACAAAAATGGCATCGGAATTAGATACAAAAGGCACAATGCCGCCTTAAGTACAAGAATAGAGACTCTTCTTACAGTCGGTGCTTTGAGCATTCCCTGTGAGACCAGTAATAGTATCCGATACACCACTGCAGGTTCAATGTATTCCTTGGACCTTCACATTGACGATGAAACATAGAAATCGCGATCGGAATGAAATACAAAAGGCACAATGCCGCCTTAAGTACAAGAATAGAGACTCTTCTTACAGTCGGAGCTTTGAGCATTCCCTGTGAGACCAGTAATAGTAACCGATACACCACTGCAGGTTCAATGTATTCCTTGGACTTTCACATTGACGATGAAACACAGAAATTACATCGGAATTAAATACAAACGGAACAAAGCCGCCTTAAGCACAAGAATAGAGACTCTTCTTACAGTCGGTGCTTTGAGCATTCCCTGTGAGACCAGTATTAGTTTCCGCTACACCTCTGCAGGTTCAGTTTTTTCCTTGGACCTTCACATTGACGATGAAACACAGAAATGGCATCGGAATTAAATACAAAAGGCACAATGCCGCCTTAAGTACAAGAATAGAGACTCTTCTTACAGTCGGTGCTTTGAGAATTCCCTGTGAGACCAGTATTAGTTTCCGCTACAACCCTGAGGGTTCAGTTTATTCCTTGGACCTTCACATTGACGATGAAACACAAAAATGGCATCGGAATTAAATACAAAAGGCACAATGCCGCCTTAAGTACAAGAATAGAGACTCTTCTTACAGACGGTGCTTTGAGCATTCCCTGTGAGACCAGTAATAGTATCCGATACACCACTGCAGGTTCAGTTTATTCCTTGGACATACACATTGACGATGAAACACCGAAATTACATCGGAATTAAATACAAAAGGAACAATGCCGCCTTAAGTACAAGAATAGAGACTCTTCTTACAGTCGGTGCTTTGAGCATTCCCTGTGAGACCAGTGTTAGTTTCCGCTACACCTCTGCAGGTTCAGTTTTTTCGTTGGACCTTCACATTGACGATGAAACACAGAAATGGCATCGGAATTAAATACAAAACGCACAATGCCGCCTTAGGTACAAGAATAGAGACTCTTATTACCGTCGGTGCTTTGAGCATTCCCTGTGAGACCAGAATTAGTTTCCGATACACCACTGCAGGTTCAATGTATTCCTTGCACCTTCACATTGACGATGAAACACAGAATTGGCATCGGAATTAATTCCAAAACGCACAATGCCGCCTTAAGTACAAGAATAGAGACTCTTCTTACAGTCGGTGCTTTGAGCATTCTCTGTGAGACCAGTAATAGTATTCGATACACCACTGCAGGTTCAATGTATTCCTTGGACACACACATTGACGATGAAACACAGAAATTACATCGGAATTAAATACAAAAGGAACAACGCCGCCTTAAGTACAAGAATAGAGACCCTTCTTACAGTCGGTGCTTTGAGCATTCCCTGTGAGACCAGTATTAGTTTCCGCTACACCTCTGCAGGTTCGGTTTATTCCTTGGACCTTCACATTGACGATGATACACAGACATGGCATCGGAATTAAATCCAAAGGGCACAATGCCGCCTTAAGTACAAGAATAGAGACTCTTCTTACAGTCGGTGCTTTGAGCATTCCCTGTGAGACCAGTAATAGTATCCGATACACCACTGCAGGTTCAATCTATTCCTTGGACATACACGTTGACGACGAAACACAGAGATTACATCGGAATTAAATACAAAAGGAACAATGCCGCCTTAAGTACAAGAATAAAAACCATTCTTACCGTCGGTGCTTTGAGAATTCCCTGTGAGACCAGTTTTAGTTTCCGATACACCACTGGAGGTTCAATGAATTCCTTGGACCTTCACATTGACGATGAAACACTGAAATTACATCGGAATTAAATACAAAAGGCACAATGCCGCCTTAAGTACAAGAAAGAGACTCTTCTTACAGTCGGTGCTGTGAGCATTCCCTGTGAGACCAGTAATAGTATCCGATACACCACTGCAGGTTCAATCTATTCCTTGGACATACACATTGACGATGAAACACAGAAATTACATCGGAATTAAATACAAAAGGAACAATGCCGCCTTAAGTACAAGAATAGAGACTCTTCTTACCGTCGGTGCTTTGAGCATTCCCTGTGAGACCAGTATTAGTTTCCGATACACCACTGGAGGTTCAATGAATTCCTTGGACCTTCACATTGACGATGAAACACTGAAATTACATAGGAATTAAATACAAAAGGCACAATGCCGCCTTAAGTACAAGAATAGAGACACATCTTACAGTCGGTTCTTTAAGCATTCCCTGTGAGAAGAGTAATATCATCCGATACACCACTGCAGGTTCAATGTATTCCTTGTACCTTCACATTAACGATGAAACACAGAAATCGCATCGGAACTAAATACAAAAGGCACAATGCCGCCTTAAGTACAAGAATAGAGACTCTTCTTACAGTCGGTGCTTTGAGCATTCCCTGTGAGACGAGTATTAGATTCCGATACACCACTGCAGGTTCAATGTATTCCTTGGACCTTCACATTGACGATGAAACACAGAAATGGCGTCGGAATTAAATCCAAAACGCACAATGCCGCCTTAAGTACAAGAATAGAGACTCTTCTTACCGTCGGTGCTTTGAGCATTCCCTGTGAGACCAGTATTAGTTTCCGCTACACCTCTGCGGGTTCAGTTTATTCCTTGGACCTTCACATTGACGATGAAACACAGAAATCGCATCGGAATTAAATACAAAAGGCACAATGCCGCCTTAAGTACAAGAATAGAGACTCTTCTTACAGTCGGTGGTTCGAGCATTCCCTGTGAGACCAGTAATAGTATCCAATACACCACTGCAGGTTCATTCTATTCCTTGGACATACACATTGACGATGAAACACAGAAATTACATCGGAATTAAATACAAAAGGAACAATGCCGCCTTAAGTACAAGAATAGAGACTCTTCTTACCGTCGGTGCTTTGAGCATTCCCTGTGAGACCAGTATTAGTTTCCGATACACCACTGGAGGTTCAATGAATTCCTTGGACATTTACATTGACGATGAAGCACTGAAATTACATCGGAATTAAATACAAACGGCACAATGCCGCCTTAAGTACAAGAATAGAGACTCTTCTTACAGTCGGTACTATGAGCATGCCCTGTGAAACCAGTAATAGTATTCGATAAACCACTGCAGGTTCAATCTATTCCTTGGACATACACATTGACAATGAAACACAGAAATTACATCGGAATTAAGTACAAAAGGAACAATGCCGCCTTAAGTACAAGAATACAGAATCTTCTTACCGTCGGTGCTTTGAGCATTCCCTGTGCGACCAGTAATAGTATCCGATACACCACTGCAGGTTCAATGTATTACTTGGACCTTCACATTGACGATGAAACATAGAAATCGCATCGGAATTAAATACAAAAGGCACAATGCCGCCTTAAGTACCAGAATAGAGACTCCTCTTACAGTCGGAGCTTTGAGCAATCCCTGTGAGACCAGTAATAGTAACCGATACACCACTGCAGGTTCAATGTATTCCTTGGGCTTTCACATTGACGATGAAACACAGAAATGGCATCGGAATTAAATACAAAAGGCACAATGCCGCCTTAAGTACAAGAATAGAGACTCTTCTTACAGTCGGTGCTTTGAGAATTCCCTGTGAGACCAGTATTAGTGTCCGCTACACCCCTGCAGGTTCAGTTTATTCCTTGGACCTTCACATTGACGATGAAACATAGAAATCGCATCGGAATTAAATACAAAAGGCACAATGCCGCCTTAAGTACAAGAATAGAGACTCTGCTTACAGTCGGTGCTTTGAGCATTCCCTGTGAGACCAGTATTAGTTTCCGCTACACCTCTGCAGGTTCAGATTTTTCCTTGGACCATCACATTGACGATGAAACACAGAAATGGCATCGGAATTAAATACAAAAGGCACAATGCCGCCTTAAGAACAAGAATAGCGACTCTTCTTACAGTCGGTGCTTTGAGCATTCCCTGTGAGACCAGTAATAGTATCCGATACACCACTGCAGGTTCAATGTATTCCATGGACCTTCACGTTGACGATGAAACACAGAGATCGCATCGGAATCAAATGCAAAAGGCACAATGCCGCCTTAAGTACAAGAATAGAGACTCTTCTTACAGTCGGTGCTTTGAGAATTCCCTGTGAGACCAGTATTAGTTTCCGATACACCACTGCAGGTTCAATCTATTCCTTGGACATACTCATTGACGATGAAACACAGATATTACATCGGAATTAAATACAAAAGGAACAATGCAGCCTTAAGTACAAGAATAGAGACTCTTCTTACCGTCGGTGCTTTGAGCATTCCCTGTGAGACCAATATTAGTTTCCGCTACACCTCTGCAGGTTCAGTTTATTCCTTGGACCTTCACATTGACGATGAAACACAGAAATGGCATCGGAATTAAATACAAAACGCACAATGCCGCCTTAAGTACAAGAATAGAGACTCTTATTAAAGTCGGTGCTTTGAGCATTCCCTGTGAGACCAGTATTAGTTTCCGATACACCACTGCAGGTTCAATGTATTCCTTGGACCTTCACATTGACGATGAAACACAGAAATGGCATCGGAATTAAATCCAAAACGCACAATGCCGCCTTAAGTACAAGAATAGAGGCTCTTCTTACAGTCGGTGCTTTGAGCATTCCCTGTGAGACCAATAATAGTATCCGATACACCACTGCAGGTTCAATGTATTCCTTGGACACTCACATTGACGATGAAACACAGAAATTACATCGGAATTAAATACAAAAGGAACATTGCCGCCTTAAGTACAAGGATAGAGTCTCTTCTTACAGTCGGAGCTTTGAGCATTCCCTGTGAGACCAGTATTAGTTTCCGCTACACCACTGCAGGTTCAATGTATTCCTTGGACACTCACATTGACGATGAAACACAGAAATTACATCGGAATTAAATACAAAAGGAACATTGCCGCCTTAAGTACAAGGATAGAGACTCTTCTTACAGTCGGAGCTTTGAGCATTCCCTGTGAGACCAGTATTAGTTTCCGCTACACCTCTGCAGGTTCGGTTTATTCCTTGGACATACACATTGACGACGAAACACAGAGATTACATCGGAATTAAATACAAAAGGAACAATGCCGCCTTAAGTACAAGAATAAAAACCATTCTTACCGTCGGTGCTTTGAGAATTCCCTGTGAGAGCAGTATTAGTTTCCGATACACCACTGGAGGTTCATTGAATTCCTTGGACCTTCACATTGACGATGAAACACTGAAATTACATCGGAATTAAATACAAAAGGCACAATGCCCCCTTAAGTACAAGAAAGAGACTCTTCCTACAGTCGGTGCTGTGAGCATTCCCTGTGAGACCAGTAATAGTATCCGATACACCACAGCAGGTTCAATCTATTCCTTGGACATACACATTGACGATGAAACAGAGAAATTACATCGGAATTAAATACAAAAGGAACAATGCCGCCTTAAGTACAAGAATTGAGACTCTTCTTACCGTCGGTGCTTTGAGCATTCCCTGTGAGACCAGTATTAGTTTCCGATACACCACTGGAGGTTCAATGAATACCTTGGACCTTCACATTGACGATGAAACACTGAAATTACATCGGAATTAAATACAAAAGGCACAATGTCGCCTTAAGTAGAAGAATAGAGACACTTCTTACAGTCGGTGCTTTAAGCATTCCCTGTGAGACCAGTAATAGTATCCGATACACCACTGCAGGTTCAATGTATTCCTTGGACCTTCACATTGACGATGAAACACAGAAATCGCATCGGAATTAAATACAAAAGGCACAATGCTGCCTTAAGTACAAGAATAGAGACTCTTCTTACAGTCGGTGCTTTGAGCATTCCCTGTGAGACCAGTAATAGTATTCGATACACTACTGCAGGTTCAATCTATTCCTTCGACATACACATTGACGATGAAACACATAAATTACATCGGAATTAAATACAAGAGGAACAATGCCGCCTTAAGTACAAGAATAGAGACTCTTCTTACCGTCGGTGCTTTGAGCATTCCCTGTGAGACCAGTATTAGTTTCCGATACACCACTGCAGGTTCAATGTATTCCTTGGACTTTCACATTGACGATGAAACACAGAAATGGCGTCGGAATTAAATCCAAAACGCACAATGCCGCCTTAAGTACAAGAATGGAGACTCTTCTAACCGTCGGTGCTTTGAGCATTCCCTGTGAGACCAGTATTAGTTTCCGCTACACCTCTGCGGGTTCAGTTTATTCCTTGGACCTTCACATTGACGATGAAACACAGAAATCGCATCGAAATTAAATACAAAAGGAACAATGCCGCCTTAAGTACAAGAATAGAGACTCTTCTTACAGTCGGTGCTTTGAGCATTCCCTGTGAGACCAGTAATAGTATTCGATACACCACTGCAGGTTCAATCTATTCCTTCGACATACACATTGACGATGAAACACATAAATTACATCGGAATTAAATACAAGAGGAACAATGCCGCCTTAAGTACAAGAATAGAGACTCTTCTTACCGTCGGTGCTTTGAGCATTCCCTGTGAGATCAGTATCAGTTTCCGATACACCACTGCAAATTCGATGTATTCCTTGGACCTTAACATTGACGATGAAACACTGAAATTACATCGGAATTAAATACAAAAGCACAATGCCGCCTTAAGTACAAGAATAGAGACTCTTCTTACAGTCGGTGCTTTGAGCATTCCCTGTGAGACCAGTATTAGTTTCCGATACACCACTGCAGGTTCAATGTATTCCCTGGACCGTCACATTGACGATGAAACACAGAAATGGCATCGGAAGTAAATACAAAAGGCACAATGCCCCCATAAGTACAAGAATAGACACTCTTCTTACAGTCGGAGCTTTGAGCATTCCCTGTGAGACCAGTAATAGTTTCCGCTACACCTCTGCAGGTTCAATGTATTCCTTGGACCTGCCCATTGACGATGAAACGCAGAAATCGCATCGGAAATAAATACAAAAGGCACAATGCCGCCTTAAGTACAAGAATAGAGACTCTTCTTACAGTCGGTACTTTAAGCATTCCCTGTGCGACCAGTATTAGTTTCCGATACGCCACTGCAGGTTCAATGTATTCCTTGGATCTTCAAATTGACGATGATACACAGAAATCGGATAGGAATGAAATACAAAAGGCACAATGCCGCCTTAAGTACAAGAATAGAGACTCTTCTTACAGTCGGTGCTTTGAGCATTCCCCGTGAGACCAGTATTAGTTTCCGATACACCACCGCAGGTTCAATGTATTCCTTGGACCTTCACATTGACGATGAAACAAATAAATCGCATCGGAATTAAATACAAAAGGCACAATGCCGCCTTAAGTACAAGAATAGAGACTCTTCTTACAGTCGGTGCTTTGAGCATTCCCTGTGAGACCAGTATTAGTTTCCGCTACACCTCTGCAGGTTCAGTTTATTCCTTGGACCTTCACATTGACGATGAAACACAGAAATGGCATCGGAATTAAATACAAAAGGCACAATGCCGCCTTAAGTACAAGAATAGTTACTCTTCTTGCAGTCGGTGCTTTGAGCATTCCCTGTGAGACCAGTATTATTTTCCGATACACCACTGCAGGTACAATGTATTCCTTGGACCTTCACATTGACGATGAAACACAGAAATCGCATCGGAATTGAATCCAAAACGCACAATGCCGGCATAAGTACAAGAATACAGACTCTACATACAGTCGGTGCTTTGAGCATTCCCTGTGAGACCAGTATTATTTTCCGATACACCACTGCAGGTACAATGTATTCCTTGGACCTTCACATTGACGATGAAACACAGAAATCGCATCGGAATTGAATCCAAAGGGCACAATGCCGCCTTAGGTACAAGAATAGAGACTCTTCTTACAGTCGGTGCTTTGAGCATTCCCTGTGAGACCAGTATTATTTTCCGATACACCACTGCAGGTACAATGTATTCCTTGGACCTTCACATTGACGATGAAACACAGAAATGGCGTCGGAATTAAATCCAAAACGCACAATGCCACCTTAAGTACAAGAATAGCGACTCTTCTTACCGTCGGTGCTATGAGCATTCCCTGTGAGACCAGTATTAGTTTCCGCTACACCTCTGCGGGTTCAGTTTATTCCTTGGACCTTCACATTGACGATGAAACACAGAAATCGCATCGGAATTAAATACAAAAATCACAATGAAGCCTTAAGTACAAAAATAGAGACTCTTCTTACAGTCGGTGGTTAGAGCATTCCCTGTGAGACCAGTAATAGTATCCGATACACCACTGCAGGTTCATTCTATTCCTTGGACATACACATTGACGATGAAACACAGAAATTACATCGGAATTAAATACAAAAGGAACAATGCCGCCTTAAGTACAAGAATAGAGACTCTTCTTACCGTCGGTGCTTTGAGCATTCTCTGTGAGACCAGTATTAGTTTCCGATACACCACTGGAGGTTCAATGAATTCCTTGGACATTCACATTGACGATGAAACTCTGAAATTACATCGGAATTAAATACAAACGGCACAATGCCGCCTTAAGTACAAGAATAGAGACTCTTCTTACAGTCGGTGCTTTGAGCATTCCCTGTGAGACCAGTAATAGTATTCGATACACCACTGCAGGTTCAATCTATTCCTTCGACATACACATTGACGATGAAACACATAAATTACATCGGAATTAAATACAAGAGGAACAATGCCGCCTTAAGTACAAGAATAGAGACTCTTCTTACCGTCGGTGCTTTGAGCATTCCCTGTGAGACCAGTATTAGTTTCCGATACACCACTGCAGGTTCAATGTATTCCTTGGACTTTCACATTGACGATGAAACACAGAAATGGCGTCGGAATTAAATCCAAAATGCACAATGCCGCCTTAAGTACAAGAATAGAGACTCTTCTAACCGTCGGTGCTTTGAGCATTCCCTGTGAGACCAGTATTAGTTTCCGCTACACCTCTGCGGGTTCAGTTTATTCCTTGGACCTTCACATTGACGATGAAACACAGAAATCGCATCGAAATTAAATACAAAAGGCACAATGCCGCCTTAAGTACAAGAATAGAGACTCTTCTTACAGTCGGTGGTTAGAGCAAACCCTGTGAGACCAGTAATAGTATCCGATACACCACTGCAGGTTCATTCTATTCCTTGGACATACACATTGACGATGAAACACAGAAATTACATCGGAATTAAATACAAAAGGAACAATGCCGCCTTAAGTACAAGAATAGAGACTCTTCTTACCGTCGGTGCTTTGAGCATTCCCTGTGAGACCAGTATTAGTTTCCGATACACCACTGGAGGGTCAATGAATTCCTTGGACATTCACATTGACGATGAAACACTGAAATAACATCGGAATTAAATACAAACGGCACAATGCCGCCTTAAGTACAAGAATAGAGACTCTTCTTACAGTCGGTGCTTTGAGCATTCCCTGAGAGACCAGTAATAGTATTCGATACACCACTGCAGGTTCAATCTATTCCTTCGACATACACATTGACGATGAAACACATAAATTACATCGGAATTAAATACAAGAGGAACAATGCCGCCTTAAGTACAAGAATAGAGACTCTTCTTACCGTCGGTGCTTTGAGCATTCCCTGTGAGATCAGTATCAGTTTCCGATACACCACTGCAAATTCAATGTATTCCTTGGACCTTCACATTGACGATGAATCACTGAAATTACATCGGAATTAAATACAAAAGCACAATGCCGCCTTAAGTACAAGAATAGAGACTCTTCTTACCGTCGGTGCTTTGAGCATTCCCTTTGAGACCAGTATTAGTTTCCGCTAGACCTCTGCAGGTTCAGTTTATTCCTTGGACCTTCACATTGACGATGAAACACAGAAATCGCATCGGAATTAAATACAAAAGGCACAGTGCCGCCTTAAGTACAAGAATGGAGACTCTTCTTACAGTCGGTGCTTTGAGCATTCCCTGTGAGACCAGTATTAGTTTCCGATACACCACTGCAGGTTCAATGTATTCCCTGGACCTTCACATTGACGATGAAACACAGAAATGGCATCGGAAGTAAATACAAAAGGCACAATGCCCCCATAAGTACAAGAATAGACACTCTTCTTACAGTCGGAGCTTTGAGCATTCCCTGTGAGACCAGTATTAGTTTCCGCTACACTTCTGCGGGTTCAGTTTATTCCTTGGACCTTCACATTGACGATGAAACACAGAAATGGCATCGGAATTAAATACAAAAGGCACAATGCCGCCTTAAGTACAAGAATAGGGACTCTTCTTGCAGTCGGTGCTTTGAGCATTCCCTGTGAGACCAGTATTATTTTCCGATACACCACTGCAGGTTCAATGTATTCCTTGGACCTTCACATTGACGATGAAACACAGAAATCGCATCGGAATTGAATCCAAAACGCACAATGCCGGCATAAGTACAAGAATACAGACTCTACATACAGTCGGTGCTTTGAGCATTCCCTGTGAGACCAGTATTAGTTTCAGATACACCACTGCAGGTTCGGTTTATTCCTTGGACCTTCACATTGACGATGAAACAAAGAAATGGCATCGGAATTAAATCCAAAGTGCACAATGCCGCCTTAGGTACAAGAATAGAGACTCTTCTTACAGTCGGTGCTTTGAGCATTCCCTGTGAGACCAGTAATAGTTTCCGATACACCACTGGAGGTTCATTGAATTCCTTGGACCTTGACATTGACGATGAAACACTGAAATTACATCGGAATTAAATACAAGGGGCACAATGCCGCCGTAAGTACAAGAAAGAGACTTTTCTTACAGTCGGTGCTGTGAGCATTCCCTGTGAGACCAGTAATAGTATCCGATACACCACAGCAGGTTCAATCTATTCCTTGGACATACACACTGACGATGAAACACAGAAATTACATCGGAATTAAATACAAAAGGAACAATGCCGCCTTAAGTGCAAGAATTGAGACTCTTCTTACCGTCGGTGCTTTGAGCATTCCCTGTGAGACCAGTATTAGTTTCCGATACACCACTGGAGGTTCAATGAATACCTTGGACCTTCACATTGACGATGAAACACTGAAATTACATCGGAATTAAATACAAAAGGCACAATGCCGCCTTAAGTATAAGAGTAGAGACACTTCTTACAGTCGGTGCTTTAAGCATTCCCTGTGAGACCAGTAATAGTATCCGATACGCCACTGCAGGTTCAATGTATTCCTTGGACCTTCACATTGACGATGAAACACAGAAATTACATCGGAATTAAATACAAGAGGAACAATGCCGCCTTCAGTACAAGAATAGAGACTCTTCTTACCGTCGGTGCTTTGAGCATTCCCTGTGAGATCAGTATCAGTTTCCGATACACCACTGCAAATTCAATGTATTCCTTGGACCTTCACATTGACGATGAAACACTGAAATTACATCGGAATTAAATACAAAAGCACAATGCCGCCTTAAGTACAAGAATAGAGACTCATCTTACCGTCGGTGCTTTGAGCATTCCCTTTGAGACCAGTATTAGTTTCCGCTAGACCTCTGCAGGTTCAGTTTATTCCTTGGACCTTCACATTGACGATGAAACACAGAAATCGCATCGGAATTAAATACAAAAGGCACAGTGCCGCCTTAAGTACAAGAATGGAGACTCTTCTTACAGTCGGTGCTTTGAGCATTCCCTGTGAGACCAGTATTAGTTTCGGAACCACCACTGCAGGTTCAATGTATTCCCTGGACCTTCACATTGACGATGAAACACAGAAATGGCATCGGAAGTAAATACAAAAGGCACAATGCCCCCATAAGTACAAGAATAGACACTCTTCTTACAGTCGGAGCTTTGAGCATTCCCTGTGAGACCAGTAATAGTTTCCGCTACACCTCTGCAGGTTCAATGTATTCCTTGGACCTGCCCATTGACGATGAAACGCAGAAATCGCATCGGAATTAAATACAAAAGGCACAATGCCGCCTTAAGTACAAGAATAGAGACTCTTCTTACAGTCGGTGCTTTAAGCATTCCCTGTGAGACCAGTATTAGTTTCCGATACACCACTGAAGGTTCAATGTATTCCTTGGACCTTCACATTGACGATGAAACACAGAAATCGCATCGGAATTGAATCCAAAACGCACAATGCCGGCATAAGTACAAGAATACAGACTCTACATACAGTCGGTGCTTTGAGCATTCCCTGTGAGACCAGTAATAGTTTCCGATACACCACTGCAGGTTCGGTTTATTCCTTGGACCTTCACATTGACGATGAAACACAGAAATGGCATCGGAATTAAATCCAAAGTGCACAATGCCGCCTTAGGTACAAGAATAGAGACTCTTCTTACAGTCGGTGCTATGAGCATTCCCTGTGAGACCAGTAATAGTTTCCGATACACCACCGCAGGTTCAATGTATTCCTTGGACCTTCACATTGACGATGAAACAAATAAATCGCATCGGAATTAAATACAAAAGGCACAATGCCGCCTTAAGTACAAGAATAGAGACTCTTCTTACAGTCGGTGCTTTAAGCATTCCCTGTGAGACCAGTATTAGTTTCCGATACGCCACTGCAGGTTCAATGTATTCCTTGGATCTTCAAATTGACGATGATACACAGAAATCGCATCGGAATTAAATACAAAAGGCACAATGCCGCCTTAAGTACAAGAATAGAGACTCTTCTTACAGTCGGTGCTTTAAGCATTCCCTGTGAGACCAGTATTAGTTTCCGATACACCACTGAAGGTTCAATGTATTCCTTGGACCTTCACATTGACGATGAAACACAGAAATCGCATCGGAATTGAATCCAAAACGCACAATGCCGGCATAAGTACAAGAATACAGACTCTACATACAGTCGGTGCTTTGAGCATTCCCTGTGAGACCAGTATTAGTTTCCGATACACCACTGCAGGTTCGGTTTATTCCTTGGACCTTCACATTGACGATGAAACACAGAAATGGCATCGGAATTAAATCCAAAGGGCACAATGCCGCCTTAGGTACAAGAATAGAGACTCTTCTTACAGTCGGTGCTATGAGCATTCCCTGTGAGACCAGTAATAGTTTCCGATACACCACCGCAGGTTCAATGTATTCCTTGGACCTTCACATTGACGATGAAACAAATAAATCGCATCGGAATTAAATACAAAAGGCACAATGCCGCCTTAAGTACAAGAATAGAGACTCTTCTTACAGTCGGTGCTTTGAGCATTCCCTGTGAGACCGGTATTAGTTTCCGCTACACCTCTGCAGGTTCAGTTTATTCCTTGGACCTTCACATTGACGATGACACACAGAAATGGCATCGGAATTAAATACAAAAGGCACAATGCCGCCTTAAGTACAAGAATAGGGACTCTTCTTGCAGTCGGTGCTTTGAGCATTCCCTGTGAGACCAGTATTATTTTCCGATACACCACTGAAGGTTCAATGTATTCCTTGGACCTTCACATTGACGATGAAACACAGAAATCGCATCGGAATTGAATCCAAAACGCACAATGCCGGCATAAGTACAAGAATACAGACTCTACATACAGTCGGTGCTTTGAGCATTCCCTGTGAGACCAGTATTAGTTTCCGATACACCACTGCAGGTTCGGTTTATTCCTTGGACCTTCACATTGACGATGAAACACAGAAATGGCATCGGAATTAAATCCAAAGGGCACAATGCCGCCTTAGGTACAAGAATAGAGACTCTTCTTACAGTCGGTGCTATGAGCATTCCCTGTGAGACCAGTAATAGTTTCCGATACACCACTGGAGGTTCATTGAATTCCTTGGACCTTGACATTGACGATGAAACACTGAAATTACATCGGAATTAAATACAAAAGGCACAATGCCGCCGTAAGTACAAGAAAGAGACTCTTCTTACAGTCGGTGCTGTGAGCATTCCCTGTGAGACCAGTAATAGTATCCGATACACCACAGCAGGTTCAATCTATTCCTTGGACCTTCACATTGACGATGAAACACAGAAATCGCATCGGAATTAAATACAAAAGGCACAATGCTGCCTTAAGTACAAGAATAGAGACTCTTCTTACAGTCGGTGCTTTGAGCATTCCCTGTGAGACAAATATTAGTTTCCGATACACCACTGGAGGTTCAATGAATTCCTTGGACATTCACATTGACGATGAAACACTGAAATTACATCGGAATTATATACAAACGGCACAATGCCGCCTTAAGTACGAGAATAGAGACTCTTCTTACCGTCGGTGCTTTGAGCATTCCCTGTGAGACCAGTATTAGTTTCCGATACACCACTGCAGGTTCAATGTATTCCTTGGACTTTCACATTGACGATGAAACACAGAAATGGCGTCGGAATTAAATCCAAAACGCACAATGCCGCCTTAAGTACAAGAATAGAGACTCTTCTTACCGTCGGTGCTATGAGCATTCGCTGTGAGACCTGTATTAGTTTCCGCTACACCTCTGCGGGTTCAGTTTATTCCTTGGACCTTCACATTGACGATGAAACACAGAAATCGCATCGGAATTAAATACAAAAATCACAATGCCGCCTTAAGTACAAGAATAGAGACTCTTCTTACAGTCGGTGGTTAGAGCATTCCCTGTGAGACCAGTAATAGTATCCGATACACCACTGCAGGTTCATTCTATTCCTTGGACATACACATTGGCGATGAAACACAGAAATTACATAGGAATTAAATACAAAAGGAACAATGCCGCCTTAAGTACAAGAATAGAGACTCTTCCTACCGTCGGTGCCTTGAGCATTCCCTGTGAGACCAGTATTAGTTTCCGATACACCACTGGAGGTTCAATGAATTCCTTGGACATTCACATTGACGATGAAACACTGAAATTACATCGGAATTATATACAAACGGCACAATGCCGCCTTAAGTACAAGAATAGAGACTCTTCTTACCGTCGGTGCTTTGAGCATTCCCTGTGAGACCAGTATTAGTTTCCGATACACCACTGCAGGTTCAATGTATTCCTTGGATCTTCAAATTGACGATGATACACAGAAATCGGATAGGAATGAAATACAAAAGGCACAATGCCGCCTTAAGTACAAGAATAGAGACTCTTCTTACAGTCGGTGCTTTGAGCATTCCCCGTGAGAACAGTATTAGTTTCCGATACGCCACTGCAGGTTCAATGTATTCCTTGGATCTTCAAATTGACGATGATACACAGAAATCGGATAGGAATGAAATACAAAAGGCACAATGCCGCCTTAAGTACAAGAATAGAGACTCTTCTTACTGTCGGTGCTTTGAGCATTCCCTGTGAGACCAGTATTAGTTTCCGCTACACCTCTGCAGGTTCAGTTTATTCCTTGGACCTTCACATTGACGATGAAACACAGAAATGGCATCGGAATTAAATGCAAAAGGCACAATGCCGCCTTAAGTACAAGAATAGAGACTCTTCTTACAGTCGGTGCTTTGAGCATTCCCTGTGAGACCAGTATTATTTTCCGATACACCACTGCAGGTTCAATGTATTCCTTGGACCTTCACATTGACGATAATACACAGAAATCGCATCGGAATTAAGTACAAAAGGCACAATGCCGCCTTAAGTATAAGAATAGAGACTCTTCTTACAGTCGGTGCTTTGAGCATTCCCTGTGAGACCAGTAATAGTATCCGATACACCACTGCAGGTTCAAAGTATTCCTTGGACCTTCACGTTGACGATGAAACACGGAAATCGCATCGCAATTAAATACAAAAGGCACAATGCCGCCTTAAGTACAAGAATAGAGACTCTTCTTACAGTCGGTGCTTTGCGCATTCCCTGTGAGACCAGTATTAGTTTCCGCTACACCTCTGCAGTTTTAATTTTTACCTTGGACCTTCACATTGACGATGAAACGCAGAAATCGCATCGGAATTAAATACAAAAGGCACAATGCGGCCTTAAGTACAAGAATAGAGACTCTTCTTACAGTCGGTGCTTTTAGCATTCCATGTGTGACCAGTATAAGTTTCCGATACACCACTGCAGTTACAATGTATTCATTGGACCTTCAAATTGACGATAATACACAGAAATCGCATCGGAATTAAGTACAAAAGGCACAATGCCGCCTTAAGTATAAGAATAGAGACTCTTCTTACAGTCGGTGCTTTGAGCATTCCCTGTGAGACCAGTAATAGTATCCGATACACCACTGCAGGTTCAAAGTATTCCTTGGACCTTCACATTGACGATGAAACACAGAAATGGCATCGGAATTAAATACAAAAGGCACAATGCCGCCTCAAGTACAAGAAAGAGACTCTTCTTACAGTCGGTGCTATGAGCATTCCCTGTGAGACCAGTATTAGTTTCCGCTACACCTTAGCAGGTTCGGTTTATTCCTTGGACCTTCACATTGACGATGAAACACAGACATAGCATCGGAATTAAATACAAAAGGCACAATGCCGCCTTAAGTACAAGAATCGAGACTCTTTTTACAGTCGGTGCTTTGAGCATTCCCTGTGAGACCAGTAATAGTATCCGATACACCACTGCAGGTTCAATCTATTCCTTGGACATACACATTGACGACGAAACACATAGATTACATCGGAATTAATTACAAAAGGAACAATGCCGCCTTACGTACAAGAATAAAAACCATTCTTACCGTCGGTGCTTTGAGAATTCCCTGTGAGACCAGTATTAGTTTCCGATACACCCCTGGAGGTTCAATGAATTCCTTGGACATTCACATTGACGATGAAACACTGAAATTACATCGGAATTAAATACAAACGGCACAATGCCGCCTTAAGTACAAGAATAGAGACTCTTCTTACAGTCGGTGCTTTGAGCATTCGCTGTGAGACCAGTAATAGTATTCGATACACCACTGCAGGTTCAATCTATTCCTTGGACATACACATTGACGATGAAACACAGAAATTACATCGGAATTAAATACAAAAGGAACAATGCCGCCTTAAGTACAAGAATAGAGACTCTTCTTACCGTCGGTGCTTTGAGCATTCCCTGTGAGACCAGTAATAGTATCCGATACACCACTGCAGGTTCAATGTATTCCTTGGACCTTCACATTGGCAATGAAACATAGAAATCGCATCGGAATTATATACAAAAGGCACAATGCCGCCTTCAGTACAAGAATAGAGACTCTTCTTATAGTTGGAGCTTTGAGCATTCCCTGTGGGACCAGTAATAGTAACCGATACACCACTGCTGGTTCAATGTATTCCTTGGACTTTCACATTGACGATGAAACACAGAAATGGCATCGGAATTAAATACAAAAGGCACAATGCCGCCTTAAGTACAAGAATTTATTCCTTGGACCTTCACATTGACGATGAAACACAAAAATGGCATCGGAATTAAATACAAAAGGCACTATGCCGCCTTAAGTACAAGAATAGAGACTCTTCTTACAGTCGGTGCTTTGAGCATTCCCTGTGAGACCAGTAATAGTATCCGATACATCACTGCAGGTTCAATCTATTCCTTGGACATACACATTGACGTTGAAACACAGAAATTACATCGGAATTAAATACAAAAGGAACAATGCCGCCTTAAGTACAAGAATAGAGACTCTTCTTACAGTCGGTGCTTTGAGCATTCCCTGTGAGACCAGTATTAGTTTCCGATACACCTCTGCAGGTTCAGTTTTTTCCTTGGACCTTCACATTGACGATGAAACACAGTAACGGCATCGGAATTAAATACAAAAGGCACAATGCCGCCTTAAGTACAAGATTAGAGACACTTCCTACAGTCGGTGCTTTGAGAATTCCCTGTGAGACCAGTAATAGTATCCGATACACCACTGCAGGTTCAGTTTATTCCTTGGACCTTCACATTGACGATGAAACACAGAGATCGCATCGGAATCAAATACAAAAGGCACAATGCCGCCTTAAGTACAAGAATCGAGACTCTTCTTGCAGTCGGTGCTTTGAGCATTCCCTGTGAGACCAGTAATAGTATCCGATACACCACTGCAGGTTCAATCTCTTCTTTGGACATACACATAGACGATGAAACACAGAAATTACATCGGAATTAAATACAAAAGGATCAATGCCGCCTTTAGTACAAGAATAGAGATTCTTCTTACCGTCGGTGCTTTGAGCATTCCCTGTGAGACCAGTATTAGTTTCCGATACACCACTGGAGGTTTAATGAATTCCTTGGACATTCACATTGACGAAGAAACACTGAAATTACATCGGAATTAAATAAAAAAGGCACAATCCCGCCTTAAGTACAAGAATAGAGACTCTTCTTACCGTCGGTGCTTTGAGCATTCCCTGTGAGACCAGTATTAGTCTCCGCTACACCTCTGCAGCTTCAGTTTATTCCTTTGACCTTCACATTGACGATGAAACACAGAAATGGCATCGGAATTAAATACAAATGGCACAATGCCGCCTTAAGTACAAGAATAGAGACTCTTCTTACAGTCGGTGCTTTGAGAATTCCCTGTGAGACTAGTATTAGTTTCCGCTACACCCCTGCAGGTTCAGTTTATTCCTTGGACCTTCACATTGACGATGAAACACAAAAATGGCATCGGAATTAAATACAAAAGGCACAATGCCGCCTTAAGTACAAGAATAGAGACTCTTCTTACAGTCGGTGCTTTGAGCATTCCCTGTGAGACCAGTAATAGTATCCGATACACCACTGCAGGTTCAATCTATTCCTTGGACATACACATTGACGATGAACCACAGAAATTACATCGGAATTAAATACAAAAGGAAAATGCCGCCTTAAGTATAAGAATAGAGACTCTTGATACCGTCTGTGCTTTGAGCATTCCGTGTGAGACCTGTATTAGTTTCCGATACATAACTGCAGGTTCAATCTATTCCTTTGACACACACATTGACGATGAAATACAGAAATTACATCGGAATTAAATACAAAAGGAACAATGCAGCCTTAAGTACAAGAATAGAGACTCTTCTTACCGTCGGTGCTTTGAGCATTCCCTGTGAGACCACTACTAGTTTCCGCTACACCTCTGCAGGTTCAGTTTATTCCTTGGACCTTCACATTGACGTTGAAACACAGAAATGGCATCGAAATTAAATACAAAACGCACAATGCCACCTAAGTACAAGAATAGAGACTCTTATTACAGTCGGTGCTTTGAGCATTCCCTGTGAGACCAGTAATAGTATCCGATACACCACTGCAGGTTCAATCTATTCCTTGGACATACACATTGACGATGAAACACAGAAATTACATCGGAATTAAATACAAAAGGAACAATGCGGCCTTAAGTACAAGAATAGAGACTCTTCATACCGTCTGTGCTTTGAGCATTCCGTGTGAGACCTGTATTAGTTTCCGATACATAACTGCAGGTTCAATCTATTCCTTTGACATACACTTTGACGATGAAATACAGAAATTACATCGGAATTAAGTACAAAAGGAACAATGCAGCCTTAAGTACAAGAATAGAGACTCTTCTTACCGTCGGTGCTTTGAGCATTCCCTGTGAGACCACTACTAGTTTCCGCTACACCTCTGCAGGTTCAGTTTATTCCTTGGACCTTCACATTGACGTTGAAACACAGAAATGGCATCGGAATTAAATACAAAACGCACAATGCCACCTTAAGTACAAGAATAGAGACTCTTATTACAGTCGGTGATTTGAGCATTCCCTGTGAGACCAGTATTAGTTTCCGATACACCACTGCAGGTTCAATGTATTCCTTGGACATACACATTGACGATGAAACACAGAAATTACATCGGAATTAAATACAAAAGGAACAATGCCGCCTTAAGTACAAGAATAGAGACTCTTCATACCGTCTGTGCTTGGAGCATTCCGTGTGAGACCTGTATTAGTTTCCGATACGTAACTGCAGGTTCAATCTATTCCTTTGACATACACATTGACGATGAAATACAGAAATTACATCGGAATTAAGTACAAAAGTAACAATGCAGCCTTAAGTACAAGAATAGAGACTCTTCTTACCGTCGGTGCTTTGAGCATTCCCTGTGAGACCACTACTAGTTTCCGCTACACCTCTGCAGGTTCAGTTTATTCCTTGGACCTTCACATTGACGTTGAAACACAGAAATGGCATCGGAATTAATACAAAACGCACAATGCCACCTTAAGCACAAGAATAGAGACTCTAATTACAGTCGGTGCTTTGAGCATTCCCTGTGAGACCAGTATTAGTTTCCGATACACCACTGCAGGTTCAATGTATTCCTTGGACCTTCACATTGACGATGAAACACAGAAATGGCATCGGAATTAAATCCAAAACGCACAATGCCGCCTTAAGTACATGAATAGAGACTCTTCTTACAGTCGGTGCTTTGAGCATTCCCTGTGAGACCAGCAATAGTATCCGATACACCACTGCAGGTTCAATCTATTCCTTGGACACACACATTGACGATGAAACACAGAAATTACATCGGAATTAAATACAATTGGAACAACGCCGCCTTAAGTACAAGAAAAGAGACTCTTCTTACAGTAGGTGCTTTGAGCATTCCCTGTGAGACCAGTATTAGTTTCCGCTACACCTCTGCAGGTTCGGTTTATTCCTTGGACCTTCACATTGACGATGAAACACAGAAATGGCTTCGGAATTAAATCCAAAGGGCAGAATGCCGCCATAAGTACAAGAATAGAGACTCTTCTTACAGTCGGTGCTATGAGCATTCCCTGTGAGACCACTAATAGTATCCGATACACCACTGCAGGTTTAATCTATTCCTTGGACATACACATTGACGACGAAACACAGACATTACATCGGAATTAAATACAAAAGGAACAATGCCGCCTTAAGTACAAGAATAAAAACCATTCTTACCGTCGGTGCTTTGAGAATTCCCTGTGAGACCAGTATTAGTTTCCGATACACCACTGGAGGTTCAATGAATTCCTTGGACCTTCACATTGACGATGAAAAACTGAAATTACATCGGAATGAAATACAAAAGGCACAATGCCGCCTTAAGTACAAGAAAGAGACTCTTCTTACAGTCGGTGCTGTGAGCATTCCCTGTGAGACCAGTAATAATATCCGATACACCACTGCAGGTTCAATCTATTCCTTGGACATACACATTGACGATGAAACACAGAAATTACATCGGAATTAAATACAAAAGGAATAATGCCGCCTTAAGTACAAGAATAGAGACTCTTCTTACCGTCGGTGCTTTGAGCATTCCCTGTGAGACCAGTATTAGTTTCCGATACACCACTGGAGGTTCAATGAATTCCTTGGACCTTCACATTGACGATGAAACACTGAAATTACATCGGAATTAAATACAAAAGGCACAATGCCGCCTTAAGTACAAGAATAGAGACACTTCTTACAGTCGGTGCTTTAAGCGTTCCCTGTGAGACCAGTAATAGTATCCGATACACCACTGCAGGTTCAATGTATTCCTTGGACCTTCACATTGACGATGAAACACAGAAATCGCATCGGAATTAAATACAAAAGGCACAATGCCGCCTTAAGTACAAGAATAGAGACTCTTCTTACAGTCGGTGCTTTGAGCATTCCCTGAGAGACAAGTATTAGTTTCCGATACACCACTGCAGGTTCAATGTATTCCTTGGACCTTCACATTGACGATGAAACACTGAAATTACATCGGAATTAAATACAAAAGGCTCAATGCCGCCTTAAGTACAAGAATAGAGACTCTTCTTACAGTCGGTGCTTTGAGCATTCCCTGTGAGACCAGTATTAGTTTCCGATACACCACTGCAGGTTCAATGTATTCCCTGGACCTTCACATTGACGATGAAACACAGAAATGGCATCGGAAGTAAATACAAAAGGCACAATGCCCCCATAAGTACAAGAATAGAGACTCTTCTTACAGTCGGTGCTTTGAGCATTCCCTGTGAGACCAGTAATAGTTTCCGCTACACCTCTGCAGGTTCAGTGTATTTCTTGGACCTGCCCATTGACGATGAAACGCAGAAATCGCATCGGAATTATATCCAAAACGCACAATGCCGCCTTAAGTACAAGAATAGAGACTCTTCGTACAGTCGGTGCTTTAAACATTCCCTGTGAGACCAGTATTAGTTTCCGATACACCACTGCAGTTTCAATGTATTCCTTGGATCTTCAAATTGACGATGATACACAGAAATCGGATAGGAATGAAATACAAAAGGCACAATGCCGTCTTAAGTACAAGAATAGAGACTCTTCTTACAGTCGGTGCTTTGAGCATTCCCTGTGAGACCAGTATTAGTTTCCGCTACACCTCTGCAAGTTCAGTTTATTCCTTGGACCTTCACATTGACGATGAAACACAGAAATGGCATCGGAATTAAATACAAAAGGCACAATGCCGCCTTAAGTACAAGAATAGAGACTTTTCTTACAGTCGGTGCTTTGAGCATTCCCTGTGAGACCAGTATTATTTACCGATACACCACTGCAGGTTCGATGTATTCCTTGGACCTTCACATTGACGATAAAACACAGATATCGCATCGGAATTAAATCCAAAACGCACAATGCCGGCATAAGTACAAGAATACAGACTCTACTTACAGTCGGTGTTTTGAGCATTCCCTGTGAGACCAGTATTAGTTTCCGATACACCACTGCAAGTTCAATGTATTCCTTGGACCTTCACATTGACGATGAAATACAGAAATCGCATCGGAATCAAATACAAAAGGCACAATGCCGCCTAAAGTACAAGAATAGAGACCCTTCTTACAATCGGTGCTATGAGCATTCCCTGTGAGATCAGTAATAGTATCCGATACACCACTGCAGGTTCAATCTATTCCTTGGACATACACATTGACGATGAAACACTGAAATTACATAGGAATTAAATACAAAAGTAACAATGCCGCCTTAAGTACAAGAACAGAGACTCTTCTTACCGTCGGTGCTTTGAGCATTCCCTGTAAGACCATTATTAGTTTCCGATACACCACTGAAGGTTCAATTAATACCTTGGACATTCACAATGACGATGAAACACTGAAATTACATCGGAATTAAATACAAAAGGTACAATGCCGCCTTAAGTACAAAAATAGAGACTATTCTTACCGTCGGTGTTTTGAGCATTCCCCGTGAGACCAGTATTAGTTTCCGCTACACCTCTGCAAGTTCAGTTTTTTCCTTGGACCTACACATTGACGATGAAACACAGAAAGTGCATCGGAATTAAATACAAAAGGCACAATGCGCCTTAAGTACAAGAATAGAGACTCTTCTTACAGTCAGTGCTTTGAGCATTCCCTGTGAGACCAGTATTAGTTTCCGCTACACCTCTGCAGGTTCAGTTTCTTCCTTGGACCTTCACGTTGACGATGAAACACGGAAATCGCATCGGAATTAAATACAAAAGGCACAATGCCGCCTTAAGTATAAGAATAGAGACTCTTCTTACAGTCGGTGCTTTGAGCATTCCCTGTGAGACCAGTATTAGTTTCCGCTACACCTCTGCAGTTCTAATTTATTCCTTGGACCTTTACATTGACGATGAAACGCAGAAATCGCATCGGAATTAAATACAAAAGGCACAATGCGGCCTTAAGTACAAGAATAGAGAATCTTCTTACAGTCGGTGCTTTAAACATTCCCTGTGGGACCAGTATTAGTTTCCGATACGCCACTGCAGGTTCAATGTATTCCTCGGACCTTCAAATTGACGATGATACACAGAAGTCGCATAGGAATTAAATACAAAAGGCACAAGGCCGCCTTAAGTACAAGAATAGAGACTCTTCATATAGTCGGTGCTTTGAGCATTCACTGTGAGACCAGTATTAGTTTCCGATACACCACTGCAGGTTCAATGATTTCCTTGGACCTTCACATTGACGATGAAACACTGAAATTACATCGGAATTAAATACAAAATGCACAATGCCGCCTTAAGTACAAGAAAGAGACTCTTCTTACAGTCGGTGCTGTGAGCATTCCCTGTGAGACCTGTAATAGTATCCGATACACCACTGCAGGTTCAATCTATTCCTTGGACATACACATTGACGATGTAACACCGAAATTACATCGGAATTAAATACAAAAGGAACAATTCCGCCTTAAGTACAAGAATAGAGATTCTTCTTACCGTCGGTGCTTTGAGCATTCCCTGTGAGACCAGTATTAGTTTCCGATACACCACTCGAGGTTCAATGAATTCCTTGGACCTTCACATTGACGATGAAACACTGAAATTACATAGGAATTAAATACAAAAGGCACAATGCCGCCTTAAGTACAAGAATAGAGGCACTTCTTACAGTCGGTGCTATAAGCATTCCCTGTGAGAAGAGTAATAGTATCCGATACACCACTGCAGGTTCAATGTATTCTTTGGACCTTCACATTGACGATGAAACATAGAAATCGCATCGGAATTAAATACAAAAGGCACAATGCCGTCTTAAGTAGAAGAATAGAGACTCTTCTTACAGTCGGTGCTTTGAGCATTCCCTGTGAGACCAGTAATAGTATCCGATACACCACTGCAGGTTCATTCTATTCCTTGGACATACACATTGACGATGAAACACAGAAATTCCATCGGAATTAAATACAAAAGGAACAATGCCGCCTTAAGTACAAGAATAGAGACTCTTTTTACCGTCGGTGCATTGAGCATTCCCTGTGAGACCAGTATTAGTTTCCGATACACCACTGGAGGTTCAATGAATTCCTTGGACATTCACATTGACGATGAAACACTGAAATTACATCGGAATTAAATACAAACGGCACAATGCCGCCTTAAGTACAAGAATAGAGACTCTTCTTACCGTCGGTGCTTTGAGCATTCCCTGTGAGACCAGTATTAGTTTCCGATACACCACTCGAGGTTCAATGAATTCCTTGGACCTTCACATTGACGATGAAACACTGAAATTACATAGGAATTAAATACAAAAGGCACAATGCCGCCTTAAGTACAAGAATAGAGACACTTCTTACAGTCGGTGCTATAAGCATTCCCTGTGAGAAGAGTAATAGTATCCGATACACCACTGCAGGTTCAATGTATTCTTTGGACCTTCACATTGACGATGAAACATAGAAATCGCATCGGAATTAAATACAAAAGGCACAATGCCGCCTTAAGTACAAGAATAGAGACTCCTCTTACAGTCATAGCTTTGAGCATTCCCTGTGAGACCAGTAATAGTAACCGATACACCACTGCAGGTTCAATGTATTCCTTGGACTTTCACATTGACGATGAAACACAGAAATGGCATCGGAATTAAATACAAAAGGCACAATGCCGCCTTAAGTACAAGAATAGAGACTCTTCTTACAGTCGGTGCTTTGAGAATTCCCTGTGAGACCAGTATTAGTTTCCGCTACACCCCTGCAGGTTCAGTTTATTCCTTGGACCTTCACATTGACGATGAAACACAAAAATGGCATCGGAATTAAATACAAAAGGCACAATGCCGCCTTAAGTACAAGAATAGAGACTCTTCTTACAGTCGGTGCTTTGAGCATTCCCTGTGAGACCAGTAATAGCATCCGATACACCACTGCAGGTTCAATCTATTCCTTGGACATACACATTGACGATGAAATACAGAAATTACATCGCAATTAAATACAAAAGGAACAATGCCGCCTTAAGTACAAGAATAGAGACTCTCCTTACAGTCGGTGCTTTGAGCATTCCCTGTGAGACCAGAATTAGTTTCCGCTACACCTCTGCAGGTTCAGATTTTTCCTTGGACTATCACATTGACGATGAAACACAGAGATCGCATCGGAATCAAATACAAAAGGCACAATGCCGCCTTAAGTACAAGAATAGAGACTCTACTTACAGTCGGTGCTTTGAGCATTCCCTGTGAGACCAGTAATAGTATCCGATACACCACTGCAGGTTCATTCTATTCCTTGGACATACACATTGACGATGAAACACAGTAATTACATCGGAATTAAATACAAAAGGAACAATGCCGCCTTTAGTACAAGAATAGAGACTCTTCTTACCGTCGGTGCTTTGAGCATTCCGTGTGAGACCAGTATTAGTTTCTGATACACCACTGCAGGTTCAATCTATTCCTTTGACATACACATTGACGATGAAATACCGAAATTACATCGGAATTAAATACAAAAGGAACAATGCAGCCTTAAGTACAAGACTAGAGACTCTTCTTACCGTCGGTGCTTTGAGCATTCCCTGTGAGACAACTATTAGTTTCCGCTACACCTCTGCAGGTTCAGTTTATTCCTTGGACCTTCACATTGACGATGAAACACAGAAATGGCATCGGAATTAAATACAAAAGGAACAATGCAGCCTTAAGTACAAGAATAGAGACTCTTATTACAGTCGGTGCTTTGAGCATTCCCTGTGAGACCAGTAATAGTATCCGATACACCACTGCAGGTTCAATCTATTCCTTGGACATACACATTGACGATGTAACACCGAAATTACATCGGAATTAAATACAAAAGGAACAATTCCGCCTTAAGTACAAGAATAGAGATTCTTCTTACCGTCGGTGCTTTGAGCATTCCCTGTGAGACCAGTATTAGTTTCCGATACACCACTCGAGGTTCAATGAACTCCTTGGACCTTCACATTGACGATGAAACACTGAAATTACATAGGAATTAAATACAAAAGGCACAATGCCGCCTTAAGTACAAGAATAGAGACACTTCTTACAGTCGGTGCTATAAGCATTCCCTGTGAGAAGAGTAATAGTATCCGATACACCACTGCAGGTTCAATGTATTCTTTGGACCTTCACATTGACGATGAAACATAGAAATCGCATCGGAATTAAATACAAAAGGCACAATGCCGTCTTAAGTACAAGAATAGAGACTCTTCTTACAGTCGGTGCTTTGAGCATTCCCTGTGAGACCAGTAATAGTATCCGATACACCACTGCAGGTTCATTCTATTCCTTGCACATACACATTGACGATGAAACACAGAAATTGCATCGGAATTAAATACAAAAGGAACAATGCCGCCTTAAGTACAAGAATAGAGACTCTTTTTACCGTCGGTGCATTGAGCATTCCCTGTGAGACCAGTATTAATTTCCGATACACCACTGGAGGTTCAATGAATTCCTTGGACATTCACATTGACGATGAAACACTGAAATTACATCGGAATTAAATACAAACGGCACAATGCCGCCTTAAGTACAAGAATAGAGACTCTTCTTACCGTCGGTGCTTTGAGCATTCCCTGTGAGACCAGTATTAGTTTCCGATACACCACTCGAGGTTCAATGAATTCCTTGGACCTTCAGATTGACGATGAAATACAGAAATCGCATCGGAATCAAATACAAAAGGCACAATGCCGCCTAAAGTACAAGAATGGAGACCCTTCTTACAGTCGGTGCTTTGAGCATTCCCTGTGAGATCAGTAATAGTATCCGATACACCACTGCAGGTTCAATCTATTCCTTGGACATACACATTGACGATAAAACACTGAAATTACATAGGAATTAAATACTAAAGGAACAATGCCGCCTTAAGTACAAGAATAGAGACTCTTCTTACCGTCGGTGCTTTGAGCATTCCCTGTAAGACCATTATTAGTTTCCGATACACCACTGAAGGTTCAATTAATTCCTTGGACATTCACAATGACGATGAAACACTGAAATTACATCGGAATTAAATACAAAAGGTACAATGCCGCCTTAAGTACAAGAATAGAGACTCTTCTTACCGTCGGTGCTTTGAGCATTCCCTGTGAGACCAGTATTAGTTTCCGCTACACCTCTGCACGTTCAGTTTATTCCTTGGACCTACACATTGACGATGAAACACAGAAAGTGCATCGGAATTAAATACAAAAGGCACAATGCGCCTTAAGTACAAGAATACAGACTCTTCTTACAGTCGGTGCTTTGAGCATTATCTGTGAGACCAGTATTAGTTTCCGCTACACCTCTGCAGGTTCAGTTTATTCCTTGGACCTTCACGCTGACGATGAAACACGGAAATCGCATCTGAATTAAATACAAAAGGCACAATGCCGCCTTAAGTATAAGAATAGAGACTCTTCTTACAGTCGGTGCTTTGAGCATTCCCTGTGAGACCAGTATTAGTTTCCGCTACACCTCTGCAGTTCTAATTTATTCCTTGGACCTTTACATTGACGATGAAACGCAGAAATCGAATCGGAATTAAATACAAAAGGCACAATGCGGCCTTAAGTACAAGAATAGAGAATCTTCTTACAGTCGGTGCTTTAAACATTCCCTGTGGGACCAGTATTAGTTTCCGATACGCCACTGCAGGTTCAATGTATTCCTTGGACCTTCAAATTGACGATGATACACAGAAATCGCATAGGAATTAAATACAAAAGGCACAATGCCGCCTTAAGTACAAGAAAGAGACTCTTCTTACAGTCGGTGCTGTGAGCATTCCCTGTGAGACCAGTAATAGTATCCGATACACCACTGCAGGTTCAATCTATTCCTTGGACATACACATTGACGATGTAACACAGAAATTACATCGGAATTAAATAAAAAAGGAACAATTCCGCCTTAAGTACAAGAATAGAGATTCTTCTTACCGTCGGTGCTTTGAGCATTCCCTGTGAGACCAGTATTAGTTTCCGATACACCACTCGAGGTTCAATGAATTCCTTGGACCTTCACATTGACGATGAAACACTGAAATTACATAGGAATTAAATACAAAAGGCACAATGCCGCCTTAAGTACAAGAATAGAGACACTTCTTACAGTCGGTGCTTTAAGCATTCCCTGTGAGAAGAGTAATAGTATCCGATACACCACTGCAGGTTCAATGTATTCCTTGGACCTTCACATTGACGATGAAACATAGAAATCGCATCGGAATTAAATACAAAAGGCACTATGCCGTCTTAAGTACAAGAATAGAGACTCTTCTTACAGTCGGTGCTTTGAGCATTCCCTGTGAGACCAGTAATAGTATCCGGTACACCACTGCAGGTTCATTCTATTCCTTGGACATACACATTGACGATAAAACACAGAAATTACATCGGAATTAAATACAAAAGGAACAATGCCGCCTTAAGTACAAGAATAGAGACTCTTCTTACCGTCGGTGCTTTGAGCATTCCCTGTGAGACCAGTATTAGTTTCCGATACACCACTGGAGGTTCAATGAATTCCTTGGACATTCACATTGACGATGAAACACTGAAACTACATCGGAATTAAATACAAACGGCACAATGCCGCCTTAAGTACAAGAATAGAGACTCTTCTTACAGTCGGTGCTTTGAGCATTCCCTGTGAGAACAGTAATAGTATTCGATACACCACTGCAGGTTCAATCTATTCCTTGGACATACACATTGACAATGAAACACAGAAATTACATCGGAATTAAATACAAAAGGAACAATGCCGCCTTAAGTACAAGAATAGAGACTCTTCTTACTGTCGGTGCTTTGAGCATTCCCTGTGAGACCAGTAATAGTATCCGATACACCACTGCAGGTTCAATGTATTCCTTGGACCTTCACATTGACGATGAAACATAGAAATCGCATCGGAATTAAATACAAAAGGCACAATGCCGCCTTAAGTACAAAATAGAGACTCCTCTTACAGTCGGAGCTTTGAGCATTCCCTGTGAGACCAGTAATAGTAACCGATACACCACTGCAGGTTCAATGTATTCCTTGGACTTTCACATTGACGATGAAACACAGAAATGGCATCGGAATTAAATACAAAAGGCACAATGCCGCCTTAAGTACAAGAATAGAGACTCTTCTTACAGTCGGTGCTTTGAGAATTCCCTGTGAGACCAGTATTCGTTTCCGCTACACCCCTGCAGGTTCAGTTTATTCCTTGGACCTTCACATTGACGATGAAACACAAAAATGGCATCGGAATTAAATACAAAAGGCACAATGCCGCCTTAAGTACAAGAATAGAGACTCTTCTTACAGTCGGTGCTTTGAGCATTCCCTGTGAGACCAGTAATAGTATTCGATACACCACTGCAGGTTCAATCTATTCCTTGGACATACACATTGACGATGAAATACAGAAATTACATCGCAATTAAATACATAAGAATAATGCCGCCTTAAGTACAAGAATAGAGACTCTTCTTACAGTCGGTGCTTTGAGCATTCCCTGTGAGACCAGTATTAGTTTCCGCTACACCTCTGCAGGTTCAGATTTTTCCTTGGACTATCACATTGACGATGAAACACAGAGATCGCATCGGAATCAAATACAAAAGGCACAATGCCGCCTTAAGTACAAGAATAGAGACTCTTCTTACAGTCGGTGCTTTGAGCATTCCCTGTGAGACCAGTAATAGTATCCGATACACCACTGCAGGTTCATTCTATTCCTTGGACATACACATTGACGATGAAACACAGAAATTACATCGGAATTAAATACAAAAGGAACAATGCCGCCTTAAGTACAAGAATTGAGACTCTTCTTACCGTCGGTGCTTTGAGCATTCCCTGTGAGACCAGTATTAGTTTCCGATACACCACTGGAGGTTCAATGAATTCCTTGGACCTTCACATTGACGATGAAACACTGAAATTACATCGGAAATAAATACAAAAGGCACAATGCCGCCTTAAGTACAAGAATAGAGACACTTCTTACAGTCGGTGCTTTAAGCATTCCGTGTGAGACCAGTATTAGTTTCTGATACACCACTGCAGGTTCAATCTATTCCTTTGACATACACATTGACGATGAAATACAGAAATTACATCGGAATTAAATACAAAAGGAACAATGCAGTCTTAAGTACAAGAATAGAGACTCTTCTTACCGTCGGTGCTTTGAGCATTCCCTGTGAGACAACTATTAGTTTCCGCTACACCTCTGCAGGTTCAGTTTATTCCTTGGACCTTCACATTGACGATGAAACACAGAAATGGCATCGGAATTAAATCCAAAGGGCACAATGCCGCATTAGGTACAAGAATAGAGACTCTTCTTACAGTCGGTGCTTTGAGCATTCCCTGTGAGACCAGTAATAGTATCCGATACACCACTGCTGGTTCAATCTATTCCTTGGACATACACATTGACGACGAAACTCAGAGATTACATCGGAATTAAATACAAAAGGAACAATGCCGCCATAAGTACAAGAATAAAAACCATTCTTACCGTCGGTGCTTTGACAATTCCCTGTGAGACCAGTATTAGTTTCCGATACACCACTGGAGGTTCAATGAATTCCTTGGACCTTCACATTGACGATGAAACACTGAAATTACATCGGAATTAAATACAAAAGGCACAATGCCGCCTTAAGTACAAGAAAGAGACTCTTCTTACAGTCGGTGCTGTGAGCATTCCTTGTGAGACCAGTAATAGTATCCGATACACCACTGCAGGTTCAATCTATTCCTTGGACATACACATTGACGATGAAACACAGAAATTACATCGGAATTAAATACAAAAGGAACAATGCCGCCTTAAGTACAAGAATTGAGCCTCTTCTTACCGTCGGTGCTTTGAGCATTCCCTGTGAGACCAGTATTAGTTTCCGATACACCACTGGAGGTTCAATGAATTCCTTGGACCTTCACATTGACGATGAAACACTGAAATTACATCGGAATTAAATACAAAAGGCACAATGCTTCCTTAAGTACAAGAATAGAGACACTTCTTACAGTCGGTGCTTTAAGCATTCCCTGTGAGACCAGTAATAGTATCCGATACACCACTGCAGGTTCAATGTATTCCTTGGACCTTCACATTGACGATGAAACACAGAAATCGCATCGGAATTAAATACAAAAGGCACAATGCTGCCTTAAGTACAAGAATAGAGACTCTTCTTACAGTCGGTGCTTTGAGCATTCCCTGTGAGACGAGTATTAGTTTCCGGTACACCACTGCAAGGTTCAATGTATTCCTTGGACCTTCACATTGACGATGAAACACAGAAATGGCGTCGGAATTAAATCCAAAACGCACAATGCCGCCTTAAGTACAAGAATAGAGACTCTTCTTACCGTCGGTGCTTTGAGCATTCCCTGTGAGACCAGTATTAGTTTCCGCTACACCTCTGCGGGTTCAGTTTATTCCTTGGACCTTCACATTGACGATGAAACACAGAAATCGCATCGGAATTAAATACAAAAGGCACAATGCCGCCTTAAGTACAAGAATAGAGACTCTTCTTACAGTCGGTGATTTGAGCATTCCCTGTGAGACCAGTATTAGTTTCCGCTACACCTCTGCAGGTTCAATGTATTCCTTGGACCTTCACATTGACGATGAAATACAGAAATCGCATCGGAATCAAATACAAAGGGCACAATGCCGCCTAAAGTACAAGAATAGAGACTCTTCTTACAGTCGGTGCTTTGAGCATTCCCTGTGAGATCAGTAATAGTATCCGATACACCACTGCAGGTTCAATCTATTCCTTGGACATACACATTGACGATGAAACACTGAAATTACATGGGAATTAAATACAAAAGGAACAATGCAGCCTTAAGTACAAGAATAGAGACTCTTCTTACAGTCGGTGATTTGAGCATTCCCTGTGAGACCAGTATTAGTTTCCGCTACACCTCTGCAGGTTCAATGTATTCCTTGGACCTTCACATTGACGATGAAATACAGAAATCGCATCGGAATCAAATACAAAGGGCACAATGCCGCCTAAGGTACAAGAATAGATCCTCTTCTTACAGTCGGTGCTTTGAGCATTCCCTGTGAGATCAGTAATAGTATCCGATACACCACTGCAGGTTCAATCTATTCCTTGGACATACACATTGACGATGAAACACTGAAATTACATGGGAATTAAATACAAAAGGAACAATGCAGCCTTAAGTACAAGAATAGAGACTCTTCTTACCGTCGGTGCTTTGAGCATTCCCTGTAAAGCCATTATTGTTTTCCGATACACCAGTGGAGGTTCAATTAATTCCTTGGACATTCACAATGACGATGAAACACTGAAATTACATCGGAATTAAATACAAAAGGAACAATGCCGCCTTAAGTACAAGAATAAAAACCATTCTTACCGTCGGTGCTTTGAGAATTCCCTGTGAGACCAGTATTAGTTTCCGATACACCACTGGAGGTTCAATGAATTCCTTGGACCTTCACATTGACGATGAAACACTGAAATTACATCGGAATTAAATACAAAAGGCACAATGCCGCCTTAAGTACAAGAAAGAGACTCTTCTTACAGTCGGTGCTGTGAGCATTCCCTGGGAGACCAGTAATAGTATCCGATACACCACTGCAGGTTCAATCTATTCCTTGGACATACACATTGACGATGAAACACAGAAATTTCATCGGAATCAAATACAAAAGGAACAATGCCGCCTTAAGTACAAGTATAGAGACTCTTCTTACCGTCGGTGCTTTGAGCATTCCCTGTGAGACCAGTATTAGTTTCCGATACACCACTGGAGGTTCAATGAATTCCTTGGACCTTCACATTGACGATGAAACACTGAAATTACATCGGAATTAAATACAAAAGGCACAATGCCGCCTTAAGTACAAGAATAGAGACTCTTCTTACCGTCGGTGCTTTGAGCATTCCCTGTGAGACCAGTATTAGTTTCCGCTACACCTCTGCGGGTTCAGTTTATTCCTTGGACCTTCACATTGACGATGAAACACAGAAAACGCATCGGAATTAAATACAAAAGGCACAATGCGGCCTTAAGTACAAGAATAGAGACTCTTCTTACAGTCGGTGGTTAGAGCATTCCCTGTGAGACCAGTAATAGTATCCGATACACCACTGCAGGTTCATTCTATTCCTTGGACATACACATTGACGATGAAACACAGAAATTACATCGGAATTAAATACAAAAGGAACAATGCCGCTTTAAGTACAAGAATAGAGACTCTTCATACAGTCGGTGCTTTGAGCATTCCCTGTGAGACCAGTATTAGGTTCCACTACACCTCTGCAGGTTCAGTTTTTTCCTTGGACCTTCACATTGACGATGAAACACAGAAATGGCATCGGAATTAAATACAAAAGGCACAATGCCGCCTTAAGTACAAGAATAGAGACTCTTCTTACAGTCGGTGCTTTGAGCATTCCCTGTGAGACCAGTAATAGTACCCGATACACCACTGCAGGTTCAGTGTATTCCATGGACCTTCACGTTGACGATGAAACACAGAGATCGCATCGGAATCAAATACAAAAGGCACAATGCCGCCTTAAGTACAAGAATAGAGACTCTTCTTACAGTCGGTGCTTTGAGCATTCCCTGTGAGAGCAGTAATAGTATCCGATACACCACTGCAGGTTCAATCTATTCCTTGGACATACACATTGACGATGAAACACAGAAATTACATCGGAATTAAATACAAAAGGAACAATGCCGCCTTTAGTACAAGAATAGAGACTCTTCTTACAGTCGGTGCTTTGAGAATTCCCTGTGAGACTAGTATTAGTTCCTGCGACACCCCTGCAGGTTCCGTTTATTCCTTGGACCTTCACATTGACGTTGAAACACAGAAATGGCATCGGAATTAAATACAAAACGCACAATGCCACCTTAAGTACAAGAATAGAGACTCTTCATACCGTCTGTGCTTTGCGCATTCCGTGTGAGACCAGTATTAGTTTCCGATACATAACTGCAGGTTCAATCTATTCCTTTGACATACACATTGACGATGAAATACAGAAATTACATCGGAATTAAATACAAAAGGAACAATGCAGCCTTAAGTACAAGAATAGAGACTCTTCTTACCGTCGGTGCTTTGAGCATTCCCTGTGAGACCACTATTAGTTTCCGCTACACCTCTGCAGGTTCAGTTTATTCCTTGGACCTTCACATTGACGTTGAAACACAGAAATGGCATCGGAATTAAATACAAAACGCACAATGCCACCTTAAGTACAAGAATAGAGACTCTTATTACAGTCGGTGCTTTGAGCATTCCCTGTGAGACCAGTATTAGTTTCCGATACACCCTGCAGGTTCAATGTATTCCTTGGACCTTTACATTGACGATGAAACACAGAAATGGCATCGGAATTAAATCCAAAACGCACAATGCCGCCTTACGTACAAGAATAGAGACTCTTCTTACAGTCGGTGCTTTGAGCATTCCATGTGAGACCAGTAATAGTATCCGATACACCACTGCAGGTTCAATGTATTGCTTGGACACACACATTGACGATGAAACACAGAAATTACATCGGAATTTAATACAAAAGGAACAACACCGCCTTAAGTACAAGAATAGAGACTCTTCTTACAGTCGGTGCTTTGAGCATTCCCTGTGAGACCAGTATTAGTTTCCGCTACACCTGTGCAGGTTCGGTTTATTCTTTGGACCTTCACATTGACGATGAAACACAGAAATGGCATCGGAATTAAATCCACAAGGGCACAATGCCGCCTTAAGTACTAGAATAGAGACTCTTCTTACAGTCGGTGCTTTGAGCATTCCCTGTGAGACCACTAATAGTATCCGATACACCACTGCAGGTTTAATCTATTCCTTGGACATACACATTGACGACGAAACACAGAGATTACATCGGAATTAAATACAAAAGGAACAATGCCGCCTTAAGTAAAAGAATAAAAACCATTCTTACCGTCGGTGCTTTGAGAATTCCCTGTGAGACCAGTATTAGTTTCCGATACACCACTGGAGGTTCAATGAATTCCTTGGACCTTCACATTGACGATGAAACACTGAAATTACAACGGAAATAAATACAAAAGGCACAATGCCGCCTTAAGTACAAGAAAGAGACTCTTCTTACAGTCGGTGCTGTGAGCATTCCCTGTGAGACCAGTAATAGTAACCGATACACCACTGCAGGTTCAATCTATTCCTTGGACATACACATTGACGATGAAACACAGAAATTACATCGGAATTAAATACAAAAGGAACAATGCCGCCTTAAGTACAAGAATAGAGACTCTTCTTACCGTCGGTGCTTTGAGCATTCCCTGTGAGACCAGTATTAGTTTCCGATACACCACTGGAGGTTCAATGAATTCCTTGGACCTTCACATTGACGATGAAACACTAAAATTACATCGGAATTAAATACAAAAGGCACAATGCCGCCTTAAGTACAAGAATAGAGACACTTCTTACAGTCGGTGCTTTAAGCATCCCCTGTGAGACCAGTAATAGTATCCGATACACCACTGCAGGTTCAATCTATTCCTTGGACATACACATTGACGATGAAACACAGAAATCGCATCGGAATTAAATACAAAAGGCACAATGCCGCCTTAAGTACTACAATAGAGACTCTTCTTACAGTCGGTGCTTTGAGCATTCCCTGTGAGACGAGTATTAGTTTCCGCTACACCTCTGCGGGTTCAGTTTATTGCTTGGACCTTCACATTGACGATGAAACACAGAAATCGCATCGGAATTAAATACAAAAGGCACAATGCCGCCTAAAGTACAAGAATAGAGACTCTTCTTACAGTCGGTGCTTTGAGCATTCCCTGTGAGACCAGTAACAGTTTTCGATACACCACTGCAGGTTCAATCTATTCCTTGGACATACACATTGACGATGAAACACAGAAATTACATCGGAATTAAATACAAAAGGAACAATGCCGCCTTAAGTACAAGAATAAAGATTCTTCTTACCGTCGGTGCTTTGAGCATTCCCTTCGAGACCAGTATTAGTTTCCGATACACCACTGCAGGTTCAATGTATTCCTTGGACCTTCACATTGACGATGAAACACTGAAATTACATCGGAATTAAATACAAAAGGCGCAATGCCGCCTTAAGTACAAGAATAGAGACTCTTCTTACAGTCGGTGATTTGAGCATTCCCTGTGAGACCAGTATTAGTTTCCGCTACACCTCTGCAGGTTCAATGTATTCCTTGGACCTTCACATTGACGATGAAATACAGAAATCGCATCGGAATCAAATACAAAGGGCACAATGCCGCCTAAGGTACAAGAATAGATCCTCTTCTTACAGTCGGTGCTTTGAGCATTCCCTGTGAGATCAGTAATAGTATCCGATACACCACTGCAGGTTCAATCTATTCCTTGGACATACACATTGACGATGAAACACTGAAATTACATGGGAATTAAATACAAAAGGAACAATGCAGCCTTAAGTACAAGAATAGAGACTCTTCTTACCGTCGGTGCTTTGAGCATTCCCTGTAAAGCCATTATTGTTTTCCGATACACCAGTGGAGGTTCAATTAATTCCTTGGACATTCACAATGACGATGAAACACTGAAATTACATCGGAATTAAATACAAAAGGAACAATGCCGCCTTAAGTACAAGAATAAAAACCATTCTTACCGTCGGTGCTTTGAGAATTCCCTGTGAGACCAGTATTAGTTTCCGATACACCACTGGAGGTTCAATGAATTCCTTGGACCTTCACATTGACGATGAAACACTGAAATTACATCGGAATTAAATACAAAAGGCACAATGCCGCCTTAAGTACTAGAAAGAGACTCTTCTTACAGTCGGTGCTGTGAGCATTCCCTGGGAGACCAGTAATAGTATCCGATACACCACTGCAGGTTCAATCTATTCCTTGGACATACACATTGACGATGAAACACAGAAATTTCATCGGAATCAAATACAAAAGGCACAATGCCGCCTTAAGTACAAGTATAGAGACTCTTCTTACCGTCGGTGCTTTGAGCATTCCCTGTGAGACCAGTATTAGTTTCCGATACACCACTGGAGGTTCAATGAATTCCTTGGACCTTCACATTGACGATGAAACACTGAAATTACATCGGAATTAAATACAAAAGGCACAATGCCGCCTTAAGTACAAGAATAGAGACTCTTCTTACCGTCGGTGCTTTGAGCATTCCCTGTGAGACCAGTTTTAGTTTCCGCTACACCTCTGCGGGTTCAGTTTATTCCTTGGACCTTCACATTGACGATGAAACACAGAAAACGCATCGGAATTAAATACAAAAGGCACAATGCGGCCTTAAGTACAAGAATAGAGACTCTTCTTACAGTCGGTGGTTAGAGCATTCCCTGTGAGACCAGTAATAGTATCCGATACACCACTGCAGGTTCATTCTATTCCTTGGACATACACATTGACGATGAAACACAGAAATTACATCGGAATTAAATACAAAAGGAACAATGCCGCTTTAAGTACAAGAATAGAGACTCTTCATACAGTCGGTGCTTTGAGCATTCCCTGTGAGACCAGTATTAGGTTCCACTACACCTCTGCAGGTTCAGTTTTTTCCTTGGACCTTCACATTGACGATGAAACACAGAAATGGCATCGGAATTAAATACAAAAGGCACAATGCCGCCTTAAGTACAAGAATAGAGACTCTTCTTACAGTCGGTGCTTTGAGCATTCCCTGTGAGACCAGTAATAGTACCCGATACACCACTGCAGGTTCAGTGTATTCCATGGACCTTCACGTTGACGATGAAACACAGAGATCGCATCGGAATCAAATACAAAAGGCACAATGCCGCCTTAAGTACAAGAATAGAGACTCTTCTTACAGTCGGTGCTTTGAGCATTCCCTGTGAGAGCAGTAATAGTATCCGATACACCACTGCAGGTTCAATCTATTCCTTGGACATACACATTGACGATGAAACACAGAAATTACATCGGAATTAAATACAAAAGGAACAATGCCGCCTTTAGTACAAGAATAGAGACTCTTCTTACAGTCGGTGCTTTGAGAATTCCCTGTGAGACTAGTATTAGTTCCTGCGACACCCCTGCAGGTTCCGTTTATTCCTTGGACCTTCACATTGACGTTGAAACACAGAAATGGCATCGGAATTAAATACAAAACGCACAATGCCACCTTAAGTACAAGAATAGAGACTCTTCATACCGTCTGTGCTTTGAGCATTCCGTGTGAGACCAGTATTAGTTTCCGATACATAACTGCAGGTTCAATCTATTCCTTTGACATACACATTGACGATGAAATACAGAAATTACATCGGAATTAAATACAAAAGGAACAATGCAGCCTTAAGTACAAGAATAGAGACTCTTCTTACCGTCGGTGCTTTGAGCATTCCCTGTGAGACCACTATTAGTTTCCGCTACACCTCTGCAGGTTCAGTTTATTCCTTGGACCTTCACATTGACGTTGAAACACAGAAATGGCATCGGAATTAAATACAAAACGCACAATGCCACCTTAAGTACAAGAATAGAGACTCTTATTACAGTCGGTGCTTTGAGCATTCCCTGTGAGACCAGTATTAGTTTCCGATACACCCTACAGGTTCAATGTATTCCTTGGACCTTTACATTGACGATGAAACACAGAAATGGCATCGGAATTAAATCCAAAACGCACAATGCCGCCTTACGTACAAGAATAGAGACTCTTCTTACAGTCGGTGCTTTGAGCATTCCATGTGAGACCAGTAATAGTATCCGATACACCACTGCAGGTTCAATGTATTGCTTGGACACACACATTGACGATGAAACACAGAAATTACATCGGAATTTAATACAAAAGGAACAACACCGCCTTAAGTACAAGAATAGAGACTCTTCTTACAGTCGGTGCTTTGAGCATTCCCTGTGAGACCAGTATTAGTTTCCGCTACACCTGTGCAGGTTCGGTTTATTCTTTGGACCTTCACATTGACGATGAAACACAGAAATGGCATCGGAATTAAATCCAAAGGGCACAATGCCGCCTTAAGTACTAGAATAGAGACTCTTCTTACAGTCGGTGCTTTGAGCATTCCCTGTGAGACCACTAATAGTATCCGATACACCACTGCAGGTTTAATCTATTCCTTGGACATACACATTGACGACGAAACACAGAGATTACATCGGAATTAAATACAAAAGGAACAATGCCGCCTTAAGTAAAAGAATAAAAACCATTCTTACCGTCGGTGCTTTGAGAATTCCCTGTGAGACCAGTATTAGTTTCCGATACACCACTGGAGGTTCAATGAATTCCTTGGACCTTCACAATTACGATGAAACACTGAAATTACATCGGAAATAAATACAAAAGGCACAATGCCGCCTTAAGTACAAGAAAGAGACTCTTCTTACAGTCGGTGCTGTGAGCATTCCCTGTGAGACCAGTAATAGTAACCGATACACCACTGCAGGTTCAATCTATTCCTTGGACATACACATTGACGATGAAACACAGAAATTACATCGGAATTAAATACAAAAGGAACAATGCCGCCTTAAGTACAAGAATAGAGACTCTTCTTACCGTCGGTGCTTTGAGCATTCCCTGTGAGACCAGTATTAGTTTCCGATACACCACTGGAGGTTCAATGAATTCCTTGGACCTTCACATTGACGATGAAACACTAAAATTACATCGGAATTAAATACAAAATGCACAATGCCGCCTTAAGTACAAGAATAGAGACACTTCTTACAGTCGGTGCTTTAAGCATCCCCTGTGAGACCAGTAATGGTATCCGATACACCACTGCAGGTTCAATCTATTCCTTGGACATACACATTGACGATGAAACACAGAAATCGCATCGGAATTAAATACAAAAGGCACAATGCCGCCTTAAGTACTACAATAGAGACTCTTCTTACAGTCGGTGCTTTGAGCATTCCCTGTGAGACGAGTATTAGTTTCCGCTACACCTCTGCGGGTTCAGTTTATTGCTTGGACCTTCACATTGACGATGAAACACAGAAATCGCATCGGAATTAAATACAAAAGGCACAATGCCGCCTAAAGTACAAGAATAGAGACTCTTCTTACAGTCGGTGCTTTGAGCATTCCCTGTGAGACCTGTAACAGTATTCGATACACCACTGCAGGTTCAATCTATTCCTTGGACATACACATTGACGATGAAACACAGAAATTACATCGGAATTAAATACAAAAGGAACAATGCCGCCTTAAGTACAAGAATAAAGGTTCTTCTTACCGTCGGTGCTTTGAGCATTCCCTTCGAGACCAGTATTAGTTTCCGATACACCACTGCAGGTTCAATGTATTTATTGGACCTTCACATTGACGATGAAACACTGAAATTACATCGGAATTAAATACAAAAGGCGCAATGCCGCCTTAAGTACAAGAATAGAGACTCTTCTTACAGTCGGTGCTTTGAGCATTCCCGGTGAGACCAGTATTAGTTTCCGCTACACCTCTGCAGGTTCAGTTTATTCCTTGGACCTTCACATTGACGATGAAACACAGAAATCGCATCGGAATTAAATACAAAAGGCACAATGCCGCCTTAAGTACAAGAATAGAGACTCTTCTTACAGTCGGTGCTTTGAGCCATCCCTGTGAGACCAGTAGTAGTTTCCGCTACACCTCTGCAGGTTCAGTTTATTCCTTGGACCTTCACATTGACGATGAAACACAGAAATGGCATCGGAATTAAATACAAAAGGCACAATGCCGCCTTAAGTACAAGAATAGAGACTCTTCTTACAGTCGGTGCTTTGAGCATTCCCTGTGGGACCAGTATTAGTTTCCGATACACCACTGCAGGTTCAATGTATTCCCTGGACCTTCACATTGACGATGAAACACAGAAATGGCATCGGAAGTAAATACAAAAGGCACAATGCCCCCATAAGTACAAGAATAGAGACTCTTCTTACAGTCGGTGCTTTCAGCATTCCCTGTGAGACCAGTAATAGTTTCCGCTACACCTCTGCAGGTTCAATGTATTCCTTGGATCTTCAAATTGACGATGATACACAGAAATCGGATAGGAATGAAATACAAAAGGCACAATGTCGCCTTAAGTACAACAATAGAGACTCTTCTTACAGTCGGTGCTTTGAGCATTCCCTGTGAGACCAGTATTAGTTTCCGATACACCACTGCAGGTTCAATGTATTCCTTGGACCTTCACATTGACGATGAAACACAGAAATCGCATCGGAATTAAATACAAAAGGCACAATGCCGCCTTAAGTACAAGAATAGAGACTCTTCTTACAGTCGGTGCTTTGAGCATTCCCTGTAAGAACAGTATTAGTTTCCGCTACACCTCTGCAAGTTCAGTTTATTCCTTGGACCTTCACATTGACGATGAAACACAGAAATGGCATCTGAATTAAATACAAAAGGCACAATGCCGCCTTAAGTACAAGAATAGAGACTCTTCTTACAGTCGGTGCTTTGAGCATTCCCTGTGAGACCAGTATTATTTTCCCATACACCACTGCAGGTTCAATGTATTCCTTGGACCTTCACATTGACGATGAAACAAAGAAATCGCATCGGAATTAAATCCAAAACGCACAACGCCGGCATAAGTACAATAATACAGACTCTACTTACAGTCGGTGCTTTGAGCATTCCCTGTGAGACCAGTATTAGTTTCCGATACACCACTGCAGGTTCAATGTATTCCTTGGACCTTCACATTGACGATGAAATACAGAAATCGCATCGGAATCAAATACAAAAGGCACAATGCCGCCTAAAGTACAAGAATAGAGACACTTCTTACAGTCGGTGCTTTGAGCATTCCCTGTGAGATCAGTAATAGTATCCGATACACCACTGCAGGTTCAATATATTCCTTGGACATACACATTGACGATGAAACACTGAAATTACATAGGAATTAGATACAAAAGGAACAATGCCGCCTTAAGTACAAGAATAGAGACTCTTCTTACCAACGGTGCTTTGAGCATTCCCTGTAAGACCATTATTAGTTTCCGATACACCACTTAAGGTTCAATTAATTCCTTGGACATTCACAACGACGATGAAACACTGAAATTACATCGGAATTAAATACAAAAGGTACAATGCCGCCTTAAGTACAAGAATAGAGACTCTTCTTACCGTCGGTGCTTTGAGCATTCCCTGTGAGACCAGTATTAGTTTCCGCTACACCTCTGCACGTTCACTTTATTCCTTGGACCTACACATTGACGATGAAACACATAAATGGCATCGGAATTAAATACAAAAGGCACAATGCGCCTTAAGTACAAGAATAGAGACTCTTCTTACAGTCGGTGCTTTAAGCATTTCCTGTGAGACCAGTATTAGTTTCCGCTACACCTCTGCAGGTTCAGTTTATTCCTTGGACCTTCACGTTGACGATGAAACACGGAAATCGCTTCGGAATTAAATACAAAAGGCACAATGCCGCCTTAAGTACAAGAATTGAGACTCTTCTTACAGTCGGTGCTTTGAGCATTCCCTGTGAGACCAGTATTAGTTTCCGCTACACCTCTGCAGTTTTAATTTATTCCTTGGACCTTCACATTGACGATGAAACGCAGAAATCGCATAGGAATTAAATACAAAAGGCACAATGCGGCCTTAAGTACAAGAATAGAGACTCTTCTTACAGTCGGTGCTTTAAACATTCCATGTGAGACCAGTATTAGTTTCCGATACAACACTGCAGGTTCAATGTATTCCTTAGACCTTCACATTGACGATGAAATACAGAAATCGCATCGGAATCAAATACAAAATGCACAATGCCGCCTTAAGTACAAGAATAGAGACTCCTATTACAGTCGGTGCTTTGAGCATTCCCTGTGAGACCAGTAATAGTATCCGATACACCACTGCAGGTTCAATGTATTCCTTGGACCTTCACATTGACGATGAAACACAGAAATCGCATCGGAATTAAATACAAAAGGCACAATGCCGCCTTAAGTACAAGAATAGAGACTCTTCTTACAGTCGGTGCTTTGAGCATTCCCTGTGAGACGAGTATTAGTTTCCGATACACCACTGCAGGTTCAATGTATTCCTTGGACCTTCACATTGACGATGAAACACTGAAATTACATCGGAATTAAATACAAAAGGCGCAATGCCGCCTTAAGTACAAGAATAGAGACTCTTCTTACAGTCGGTGCTTTGAGCATTCCCGGTGAGACCAGTATTAGTTTCCGCTACACCTCTGCAGGTTCAGTTTATTCCTTGGACCTTCACATAGACGATGAAACACAGAAATCGCATCGGAATTAAATACAAAAGGCACAATGCCGCCTTAAGTACAAGAATAGAGACTCTTCTTACAGTCGGTGCTTTGAGCCATCCCTGTGAGACCAGTAGTAGTTTCCGCTACACCTCTGCAGGTTCAGTTTATTCCTTGGACCTTCACATTGACGATGAAACACAGAAATGGCATCGGAATTAAATACAAAAGGCACAATGCCGCCTTAAGTACAAGAATAGAGACTCTTCTTACAGTCGGTGCTTTGAGCATTCCCTGTGGGACCAGTATTAGTTTCCGCTACACCTCTGCAGGTTCAGTTTATTCCTTGGACCTTCACATTGACGATGAAACACAGAAATCGCATCGGAATTAAATACAAAAGGCACAATGCCGCCTTAAGTACAAGAATAGAGACTCTTCTTACAGTCGGTGCTTTGAGCCATCCCTGTGAGACCAGTAGTAGTTTCCGCTACACCTCTGCAGGTTCAGTTTATTCCTTGGACGTTCACATTGACGATGAAACACAGAAATGGCATCGGAATTAAATACAAAAGGCACAATGCCGCCTTAAGTACAAGAATAGAGACTCTTCTTACAGTCGGTGCTTTGAGCATTCCCTGTGGGACCAGTATTAGTTTCCGATACACCACTGCAGGTTCAATGTATTCCCTGGACCTTCACATTGACGATGAAACACAGAAATGGCATCGGAAGTAAATACAAAAGGCACAATGCCCCCATAAGTACAAGAATAGAGACTCTTCTTACAGTCGGTGCTTTGAGCATTCCCTGTGAGACCAGTAATAGTTTCCGCTACACCTCTGCAGGTTCAATGTATTCCTTGGATCTTCAAATTGACGATGATACACAGAAATCGGATAGGAATGAAATACAAAAGGCACAATGTCGCCTTAAGTACAACAATAGAGACTCTTCTTACAGTCGGTGCTTTGAGCATTCCCTGTGAGACCAGTATTAGTTTCCGATACACCACTGCAGGTTCAATGTATTCCTTGGACCTTCACATTGACGATGAAACACAGAAATCGCATCGGAATTAAATACAAAAGGCACAATGCCGCCTTAAGTACAAGAATAGAGACTCTTCTTACAGTCGGTGCTTTGAGCATTCCCTGTAAGAACAGTATTAGTTTCCGCTACACCTCTGCAAGTTCAGTTTATTCCTTGGACCTTCACATTGACGATGAAACACAGAAATGGCATCTGAATTAAATACAAAAGGCACAATGCCGCCTTAAGTACAAGAATAGAGACTCTTCTTACAGTCGGTGCTTTGAGCATTCCCTGTGAGACCAGTATTATTTTCCGATACACCACTGCAGGTTCAATGTATTCCTTGGACCTTCACATTGACTATGAAACAAAGAAATCGCATCGGAATTAAATCCAAAACGCACAATACCGGCATAAGTACAATAATACAGACTCTACTTACAGTCGGTGCTTTGAGCATTCCCTGTGAGACCAGAATTAGTTTCCGATACACCACTGCAGGTTCAATGTATTCCTTGGACCTTCACATTGACGATGAAATACAGAAATCGCATCGGAATCAAATACAAAAGGCACAATGCCGCCTAAAGTACAAGAATAGAGACACTTCTTACAGTCGGTGCTTTGAGCATTCCCTGTGAGATCAGTAATAGTATCCGATACACCACTGCAGGTTCAATATATTCCTTGGACATACACATTGACGATGAAACACTGAAATTACATAGGAATTAAATACAAAAGGAACAATGCCGCCTTAAGTACAAGAATAGAGACTCTTCTTACCGTCGGTGCTTTGAGCATTCCCTGTAAGACCATTATTAGTTTCCGATACACCACTTAAGGTTCAATTAATTCCTTGGACATTCACAATGACGATGAAACACTGAAATTACATCGGAATTAAATACAAAAGGTACAATGCCGCCTTAAGTACAAGAATAGAGACTCTTCTTACCGTCGGTGCTTTGAGCATTCCCTGTGAGACCAGTATTAGTTTCCGCTACACCTCTGCACGTTCAGTTTATTCCTTGGACCTACACATTGACGATGAAACACATAAATGGCATCGGAATTAAATACAAAAGGCACAATGCGCCTTAAGTACAAGAATAGAGACTCTTCTTACAGTCGGTGCTTTAAGCATTCCCTGTGAGACCAGTATTAGTTTCCGCTACACCTCTGCAGGTTCAGTTTATTCCTTGGACCTTCACGTTGACGATGAAACACGGAAATCGCTTCGGAATTAAATACAAAAGGCACAATGCCGCCTTACGTACAAGAATTGAGACTCTTCTTACAGTCGGTGCTTTGAGCATTCCCTGTGAGACCAGTATTAGTTTCCGCTACACCTCTGCAGTTTTAATTTATTCCTTGGACCTTCACATTGACGATGAAACGCAGAAATCGCATAGGAATTAAATACAAAAGGCACAATGCGGCCTTAAGTACAAGAATAGAGACTCTTCTTACAGTCGGTGCTTTGAGCATTCCCTGTGAGACGAGTATTAGTTTCCGATACACCACTGCAGGTTCAATGTATTCCTTGGACCTTAACATTGACGATGAAACACAGAAATGGCGTCGGAATTAAATCCAAAACGCACAATGCCGCCTTAAGTACAAGAATAGAGACTCTTCTTACCGTCGGTGCTTTGAGCATTCCCTGTGAGACCAGTATTAGTTTCCGCTACACCTCTGCGGGTTCAGTTTATTCCTTGGACGTTCACATTGACGATGAAACACAGAAATCGCATCGGAATTAAATACAAAAGGCACAATGCCGCCTTAAGTACAAGAATAGAGACTCTTCTTACAGTCGGTGGTTAGAGCATTCCCTGTGAGACCAGTAATAGTATCCGATACACCACTGCAGGATCATTCTATTCCTTGGACATACACATTGACGATGAAACACAGAAATTACATCGGAATTAAGTACAAAAGGAACAATGCCGCCTTAAGTACAAGAATAGAGACTCTTCTTACCGTCGGAGCTTGGAGCATTCCCTGTGAGACCAGTATTGGTTTCCGATACACCACTGGAGGTTCAATGAATTCCTTGGACATTCACATTGACGATGAAACACTGAAATTACATCGGAATTAAATACAAACGGCACAATGCCGCCTTAAGTACATGAATATGGACTCTTCTTATAGTCGGTGCTTTGAGCATTCCCTGTGAGACCAGTAATAGTATTCGATACACCACTGCAGGTTCAATCTATTCCTTGGACATACACATTGACAATGAAACACAGAAATTACATCGGAATTAAATACAAAAGGAACAATGCCGCCTTAAGTACAAGAATAGAGACTCTTCTTACCGTCGGTGTTTTGAGCATTCCCTGTGAGACCAGTAATAGTATCCGATACACCACTGCTGGTTCAATGTATTCCTTGGACCTTCACATTGACGATGAAACATAGAAATCGCATCGGAATTAAATACAAAAGGCACAATGCCGCCTTAAGTACAAGAATAGAGACTCTGCTTACAGTCGGAGCTTTGAGCATTCCCTGTGAGACCAGTAATAGTAACCGATACACCACTGCAGGTTCAATGTATTCCTTGGACTTTCACATTGACGATGAAACACAGAAATGGCATCGGAATCAAATACAAAAGGCACAATGCCGCCTTAAGTACAAGAATGGAGACTCTTCTTACAGTCGGTGCTTTGAGAATTCCCTGTGAGACCAGTATTAGTTTCGGCTACACCCCTGCAGGTTCAGTTTATTCCTTGGACCTTCACATTGACGATGAAACACAAAAATGGCATCGGAATTAAATACAAAAGGCACAATGCCGCCTTAAGTACAAGAATAGAGACTCTTCTTACAGTCGGTGCTTTGAGCATTCCCTGTGAGACCAGTAATAGTATCCGATACACCACTGCAGGTTCAATCTATTCCTTGGACATACACATTGACGATGAAACACAGAAATTACATCGCAATTAAATACAAAAGGAACAATGGCGCCTTAAGTACAAGAATAGAGACTCTTCTTACAGTCGGTGCTTTGAGCATTCCCTGTGAGACCAGTATTAGTTTCCGCTACACCTCTGCAAGTTCAGATTTCTCCTTGGACCATCACATTGACGATGAAACACAGAAATGGCATCGGAATTAAATACAAAAGGCACAATGCCGCCTTAAGTACAAGAATAGAGACTCTTCTTACAGTCGGTGCTTTGAGCATTCCCTGTGAGACCAGCAATAGTATCCGATACACCACTGCAGGTTCATTCTATTCCTTGGACATACCCATTGACGATGAAACACAGAAATTACATCGGAATTAAATACAAAAGGAACAATGCCGCCTTTAGTACAAGAATAGAGACTCTTCTTACCGTCGGTGCTTTGAGCATTCCCTGTGAGACCAGTATTAGTTTCCGATACACCACTGGAGGTATAATGAATTCCTTGGACATTCACATTGACCATGAAACACTGAAATTACATCGGAATTAAATACAAAAGGCACAATCCCGACTTAAGTACAAGAATAGAGTCTCTTCTTACCGTCGGTGCTTTGAGTATTCCCTGTGAGACCAGTATTAGTTTCCGCTACACCTCTCCAGTTTCAGTTTATTCCTTTGACCTTCACATTGACGATGAAACACAGAAATAGCATCGGAATTAAATACAAAAGACACAATGCCGCCTTAAGTACAAGAATAGAGACTCTTCTTACAGTCATTGCTTTGAGCATTCCCTCTGAGGCCAGTATTGTTTTCCGATACACCACTGCAGGTTCAATGTATTCCTTGGACATACACATTGACAATGAAACACAGAAATCGCATCGGAATTAAACACAAAAGGCACAATGCCGCCATAAGTGCCAGAATAGAGACCCTTCTTACAGACTGTGCTTTGAGCATTCCCTGTGAGACCAGTATTAGTTTCCGATACACCACAGCAGGTACAATGTATTCCTTGGAACTTCCAATTGACGATGAAACACAGAAATCGCATCGGAATTAAATACAAAATTCACAATGCCGCCTTAAGTACATGAATTGAGACTCTTCCTACCGTCGATGCTTTGATCATTCCCTGTGAGACCAGTATTAGTTTCCGATACACCACTGCAGGTTCAATGGATTCCTTGGACATACACATTTACGATGAAACACTGAAATCGCCTCGGAATTAATACAAAAGGCACAATGACGCCTTACATACAAGAATAGAGCCTCTTCTTACACTCGGTGCTTTGAGCATTCGCTGTGAGACCAGTATTAGTTTCCGATACACCACTCCAGGTTCAATGTATTCCTTGGACATACTCATTAACGATGAAACACTGATATTACAACGGTATTAAATACAAAAGGGACAATGCCGCCTTAACTGCAAGATGAGTGAGACTTCTTAGAGTCTGTGCTTTGATCCTTTCGTGTGAGACCTGTATTAGTTTCCGAAATACCACTGCAGGTTCATTGTATTCCTTGGACCTTCGCATTGACGAAGAAACACAGAAATCGCAGTGGAACTAAATTCGAAAGGCACAATGCCGCCTTACGTACAAGAATAGAGACTCCTCTTACAGTCGGTGCTTTGAGCATTCCCTGTGAGACCAGTATTAGTTTCTGATACACCACTGCAGGTTCAATGTATTCCTTAGACATACACATTGACAATGAAACACTGAAATTACATCGGAATTAAATACAAAAGTCACAATGCTGCCATAAGTGCTAGAACATAGACTTTTCTTACAGTCGGTGCTTTGAGAATTCCCTGCGAGACCAGTACTAGCTTCCGATACACAACTGCAGCTACAATGTATTCCTTGGACATTCACATTGCCGATGGAACACAGAAATGGCATCGGAATTAAATACAAATAGCACAATGCCGCCTTAAGTACAAGAATAGAGAGTCTTCTTAGTCGGTACTTTGAGCATTCCCTGTGAGAACAGTATTAGTTTCCTATACACCACTGCAGGGTCTATGTATTCCATGGACCTTCACATTGAAGATGAAACACAGAAATCGCATCGGCATTAAATGCAAAAGGCACAATGCCGCCTTAAGTACAAGAATAGAGACTCTTCTTACAGTCGGTGCATTGAGCATTCCCTGTGAGACCAGTATTAGTTTCCGATACACCATTGCCGGTTCAATGAATTCTTTGGACCTTCACATTGACGATGTAACACAGAATTCGCATCGGAATTAAATACAAAATGCACAATGCCACCTTAAGTACAAGAATAGAGACTCTTCTTACAGTCGGTTCTTTGAGCATTCCCTTTGAGACCAGTATTAATTTCCGATACACCATAGCAGGTTCAGTGAATTCCTTGGACCTTCACAATGACGATGAAACACAGAAATCGCATCGGAATTAAATACAAACGGCACAATGCCGCCTTAGGTACAAGAATAGAGACTCTTCTTACAGTCGGTGCTTCGAGCATTCCCCGTGAGACCAGTATTAGCTAGCGATACACCACTGCAGGTCCAATGTATTCCATGGACATACACATTAACGATGAAACACTGAAATTACATCGGAATTAAATACAAAACGCACAATGCCGCCATAAGTGCAAGAAGAGTGGGACTTCTTAGAGTCTGTGCTTTGATCCATTCCTGTGAGACCAGTATTAGCTTCCGATACGCCACTGCAGGTTCAATGTAAACCTTGGACATACACATTGACGATGAAACACAGAAATCGCATCGGAATTAAATAGAAAAGGCACAATGCCGCCTTAAGTACAAGAATAGAGACTCCACTTAAAGTCGGTGCTTTGAGCATTCCGTGTGAGACCAGTATTAGTTTCCGAAACACCACTGCAGGTTCAATGTATTCCTTGGACATACACAATGACAATGAAACACTGAAATTACATCGGAATTAAATACAAAAGGAACAATTCCGCCTTAAGTGCAAGAAGAGTGAACCTTCTTAAAATCTGTGCTTTGATCCTTTCCTGTGAGACCAGTATTAGTTTCCGATACACCACTACAGGTTCAATGTATTCCTTGGACCTTCACATTGACGATGAAACACCGAAACCGCATCGGAATAAAATACAAAAGAAACAATGCAGCCTTAAGGACAAGAATGCAGACTCATATTACAGGCTGTGCTTTGAGCATTCCCTGTGAGACCAGTATTAGTTTCCGATACACCACTGCAGGTTCAATGTATTCCTTGGACATACCCAATGACAATGAGACACTGAAATTACATCGGAATTAAATACAAAAGGAACAATTCCGCCTTAAGTGCAAGAAGAGTGAAACTTCTTAAAATCTGTGCTTTGATCCTTTCCTGTTAGACCAGTATTAGTTTCCGATACACCACTGCAGGTTCAATGTATTCCTTGTACCTTCACATAGACGATTAAACACCGGAATCGCATCGGAATTAAATACAAAAGGCACAATGCCGCCTTAAGTACAAGAATAGAGACTCTTCTTATAGTCGGTGCATTGAGCATTCCCTGTGAGACAAGTATTAGTTTCCGATACACCATTGCCGGTTCAATGAATTCTTTGGACCTTCACATTGACGATGTAACACAGAATTCGCATCGGAATTAAATGCAAAATGCACAATGCCACCTTAAGTACGAGAATACATGCTCTTCTTACAGTCGGTTCTTTGAGCATTCCCTTTGAGACCAGTATTAGTTTCCGATACACCATAGCAGGTTCAGTGAATTCCTTGGACCTTCACATTGACTATGAAACACAGAAATCGCATCGGAATTAAATACAAACGGCACAATGCCGCCTTAAGTACAAGAATAGAGACTCTTCTTACAGTCGGTGCTTTGAGCATTCCCCGTGAGACCAGTATTAGCTTGCGATACACCACTGCAGGTCCAATGTATTCCATGGACATACACATTGACGATGAAACACTGAAATTACATCGGAATTAAATACAAAACGCACAATGCCGCCTTAAGTGCAAGAAGAGTGGGACTTCTTAGAGTCTGTGCTTTGATCCATCCCTGTGAGACGAGTATTAGCTTCCGGTACGCCACTGCAGGTTCAATGTATTCCTTGGACATACACATTGACGATGAAACACAGAAATCGTATCGGAATTAAATACAAAAGGCACAATGCCGCCTCATGTACAGGAATAGAGACTCTTCTTACAGTCGTTGTTTGAGCATTCCCTGTGAGACCAGTATTAGTTCCCGACACACCACTCCAGGTTCAATGTATTCCTTGGACTTACACATTGACGATGAAACACTGAAATTAAATCGGAATGAAATACAAAAGGGACAATGCCGCCTTGAGTGCAAGATGTGTGAGACTTCTTAGAGTCCGTGCTTTGATCCTTCCCTGTGAGACCAGTATTAGTTTCCGATACATCACTGCAGGTTCAATGTGTTCCTTGGAGCTTCACATTGACGATGAAACATAGAAGTCACATGGGAAATAAATACAAAAGGCACAATGCCGCCTTAAGTACAAGAATAGAGACTATTCTTACAGTCGGTGATTTGAGCATTCCCTGTGAGACCAGTATTAGTTTCCGATATACCACTGCAGGTTCAATGTATTCCTTGGACATACGCATTGACGATGAAACACAGAAATCGCATCGGAATTAAATACAAAGGGCACAATGCCGCCTTACGTACAAGAATAGAGACTCTTCTTACAGTCGGTGCTTTGAGCATTCCCTGTGAGACCAGTATTAGTTTCCGATACACCACTGCAGGTTCAATGTATTCCTTAGACATACACCTTGACGATGAAACACTGAAATTAGATCGGAATCATATACAAAAGGCACAATGCCGCCATAAGTGCATGAATAGAGACTCTTCTTACAGTCGGTGCTTTGAGCATTACCTGTGAGGCCAGTATTAGTTTCCGATACACCACTGCAGGTACAATGTATTCCTTGGACCTTCAAATTGACGATGAAACACAGAAATCGCATCGGAATTACATACAACAGGCACAATGCCGCCTTAAATACATGAATTGAGACTCTTCCTACCGTCGATGCTTTGATCATTCCCTGTGAGACCAGTATTTGTTTCCGATACACCACTGCAGGTTCAATGGATTCCATGGACATACACATTTACGATGAATCACAGAAATCGCCTCGGAATTAATACAAAAGGCACAATGCCGCCTTACATACAAGAATAGAGCCTCTTCTTACACTCGGTGCTTTGAGCATTCGCTGTGAGACCAGTATTAGTTTTCGATACACCACTCCAGGTTCAATGTATTCCTTGGACATACTCATTGACGATGAAACACTGATATTACATCGGTATTAAATACAAAAGGGACAATGCCGCCTTAACTGCAAGATGAGTGAGACTTCTTAGAGTCAGTGCTTTGATCCTTTCCTGTGAGACCTGTATTAGTTTCCGATACACCACTGCAGGTTCATTGTATTCCTTGGACCTTCGCATTGACGAAGAAACACAGAAATCGCAGTGGAACTAAATTCAAAAAGCACAATGCCGCCTTACGTACAAGAATAGAGACTCCTCTTACAGTCGGTGCTTTGAGCATTCCCTGTGAGACCAGTATTAGTTTCTGATACACCACTGCAGGTTCAATGTATTCCTTAGACATACACATTGACAATGAAACACTGAAGTTACATCGGAATTAAATACAAAAGTCAAAATGCCGCCATAAGTGCAAGAACATAGACTCTTCTTACAGTCGGTGCTTTGAGCCTTCCCTGCGAGACCAGTACTAGTTTCAGATACACCACTGCAGGTTCAATGTTATCCTTGGTCCTTCACAATGACGATGAAGCACCGAAATCGCATCGGAATTAAATACAAAAGGCGCAATGCCGCCTTAAGTACAAGAATAGAGACTCTTCTTACAGTCGGTGTTTGAGCAATCCCTGTGAGACCAGTATTAGTTTCCGATATACCACTGCAGGTTCAATGTATTCCTTGGACATACACCTTGACGATTAAACACAGAAATCGAATCGGAATTAAATACAAAAGGCACAATGCCCCCTTAAGTACAAGAATAGAGACTCTTCTTACAGTCTTACAGTCGGTGTTTTGAGCATTCCCTGTGAGACCATGAAATTAGTACAAGTATGGAGACTCTTCTGACAGTCGGTGCTTTGAGCATTCCCTGTGAGACCAGTATTAGTTTCCGACACACCACTCCAGGTTCAATGTATTCCTTGGACATACACATTGACGATGAAACACTGAAATTAAATCGGAATGAAATACAAAAGGGACAATGTCGCCTTGAGTGCAAGATGTGTGAGACTTCTTAGAGTCCGTGCTTTGATCCTTTCCTGTGAGACCAGTATTAGTTTCCGATACATCACTGCAGGTTCAATGTGTTCCTTGGACCTTCACATTGACGATGAAACATAGAAGTCACATGGGAATTAAATACAAAACGCACAATGCCGCCTTAAGTACTAGAATAGAGACTCTTCTTACAGTCGGTGCTTTGAGCATTCCCTGTGAGACCCGTATTAGTTTCCGATATACCACTGCAGGTTCAATGTATTCCTTCGACATACGCATTGCCGATAAAACACAGAAATCGCATCGGAATTAAATACAAAAGAAAAAATGCCGCCTTACATACAAGAATAGAGACTCTTCTTACAGTCGGTGCTTTGAGCATTCCCTGTGAGACCAGTATTAGTTTCCGATACACCACTGCAGGTTCAATGTATTCCTTAGACATACACCTTGACGATGAAGCACTGAAATTACATCGGAATGAAATACAAAAGGCACAATGCCGCCATATGTGCATGAATAGAGACTCTTCTTACAGTCTGTGCTTTGAGCATTCCCTGTGAGGCCAGTATTTGTTTCCGATACACCACTGCAGGCACTATGTATTCCTTGGACCTTCAAATTGACGATGAAACACAGAAATCGCTTCGGAATTAAATACAAAATGCACAATGCCGCCTTAAGTACAAGAATAGAGACTCTTCTAACAGTCGGTGCTTTGAGCATTCCCTTTGAGACCAGTATTGTTTTCCGATACACCACTGCAGGTTCAATGTATTCCTTGGACATACACATTGACAATGAAACACAGAAATTGCATCGGAATTAAACACAAAATGCGCAATGCCGCCATAAGTGCCAGAATAGAGACCCTTCTTACAGTCGGTGCTTTGAGCATTCCCTGTGAGACCAGTATTAGTTTCCGATACACCACAGCTGGTACAATGTATTCCTTGGAACTTCCAATTGACGATGAAACACAGAAATCGCATCGGAATTAAATACAAAAGGCACAATGCCGCCTTACGTACAAGAATAGAGACTCTTCTAACAGTCGGTGTTTTGAGCATTCCCTGTGAGAAAAGTATTAGTTTCCGATACACAACTCCAGGTTCAATGTATTCCTTGGACATACTCATTGACGATGAAGCACTGAAATTACATCGGAATTACATACAAAAGGAACAATGCCGCCTTAACGGCAAGATGAGTGAGACTTCTTAGAGTCTGTGCTTTGATCCCTTCCTGTGAGACCAGTTTTAGTTTCCGATACACCACTGCAGGTTCAATGTATTACTTGGACCTTCGCATTGACGATGAAACACAGATATCGAATCGGAACTAAATACAAAAGGCACAATGCCGCAATAAGTACAAGAATAGAGATTCTTCTTACAGTCGGTGCTTTGAACATTCCCTGTGAGACCAATATTAGTTTCCGATATACCACTGCAGGTTCAATGTATTCCTTAGACATATACATTGACGGTGAAACAATAAAATTACATCGGAATTAAATACAAATGGAACAATGCCTCCATAAGTGCAAGAATAGAGACTCCTCTTACAGTCGGTGCTTTGAGCATTCCCTGTGAGACCAGTATTAGTTTCCGATACACCTCTGCAGGTACAATGTTTTCCTTCTACCTTCACATTGACGATGAAACCCAGAAATCGCATCGGAATTAAATACAAAAGGCACAATGCCGCCTTAAGTAGAAGAATAGAGACTCTTCTTACAGTCGGTGCTTTGAGCATTCCCTGTGAGACCAGTATTAGTTTCAGATACACCACTGCAGGTTCAATGTATTCCTTGGACATACACATTGACGATGAAACACAGATATCGCATCGGAATTAAATACAAAAGGCACAATGCTGCCTAACGCACGAGAATAGAGACTCTTCTTACAGTCGGTGCTTTGAGCTTTCCCTGTGAGACCAGTTATAGTTTCCGATACACCACTCCAGGTCAATGTATTCCTTGGACATACTCATTGACGATGAAACACTGAAATTACATCGGAATTAAATACAAAAGGAACAATGCCGCCTTAACGGCAAGATGAGTAAAACTTCTTAGAGTCTGTGCTTTGATCCTTTCCTGTGAGACCAGTATTAGTTTCCGATACACTACTGCAGGTTCAATGTATTCCTTTGACCTTCGCATTGACGATGAAACACAGAAATCGCATCGGAATTAAACACAAAAGGCACAAGGCCGCCTTACGTACAGGAATAGAGACTCTTCTTACAGTCGGTTCTTTCAGCATTCCCTGTGAGACTAGTATTAGTTTCCCATACACCACTGCAGGTTCAATGTATTCCTTAGACATACACATTGACGATGAAACACTGAAATTACATCGGTATTAAATACAAAAGGAACAATGCCGCCTTAACTGCTAGATGAGTGAGACTTCTTAGAGTCTGTGCTTTGATCCTTTCCTGTGAGACCAATATTAGTTTCCGATACACCACAGCGGGTACAATGTATTCCTTGGAACTTCATATTGACGATGAAACACAGAAATCGCATCGGAATTAAATACAAAATGAACAATGCCGCCTTAAGTACAAGAATTGAGACTCTTCCTACAGTCGATGCTTTGAGCATTCCCTGTGAGACCAGTATTAGTTTCCGATACACCACTGCAGGTTCAATGTATTCCTTAGACTTACACATTGACGATGAAACACTGAAATTACAATGGAATTAAATACAAAAGGCACAATGCCACCATCAGTGCAAGAATAGAGACTCCTCTTACAGTCGGTGCTTTGAGCATTCCCTGTGAGACCAGTATTAGTTTCCGATACACCACTGCAGGTACAATGTATTCCTTGTACCTTCACATTGACGATGAAACACAGAAATCACATCGGAATTAAATGCAAAAGGCACAATGCCGCCTTAAGTACAAGAATAGAGACTCTTCTTACAGCCGGTGATTTGAGCATTCCCTGTGAGACCAGTATTAGTTTCCGATACACCACTGCAGGTTCAGTGTATTCCTTGGACATACACATTGACGATGAAACACAGAAATCGCATCGGAATTAAATACAAAATGCACAATGCCGCCTTAAGTACAAGAATAGAGACTTTTCTTACAGTCGGTGCTTTGAGCATTCCCTGTGAGACCTGTAGTAGTTTCTGATACACCACTGCTGGTTCAATGTATTCCTTAGACATACACATTGACAACGAAACACTGATATTACATCGGTATTAAATACAACAGGAACAATGCCGCCTTAAGTGCAAGAAGAATGAGACTTCTTAGAGTCTGTGCTTCGATCCTTTCCTGTGAGACCAGTATTAGTTTCCGATACACCACTGCAGGTGCAATGTATTCCTTGGACCTTCTCATTGACGATGAAACACAGAAATCGCATTGGAATTAAATACAAAAGGCACAATGCCGCCTTAAGTAGAAGAATAGAGACTCTTCTTGCAGTCGGTGCTTTGAGCTTTCCCTGTGAGACCAGTATTAGTTTCCGATACACCACTGCAGGTTCAATGTATTCCTTGGACATACACATTGACGATGAAACACAGATATTTCATCGGAATTTAATAAAAAAGGCACAATGCCGCCATAAGTACAAGAATAGAGACTCTTCTTACAGTCGGTACTTTGAGCATTCCCTGTGAGACCAGTATTAGTTTCCGATATACCACTCCAGGTTCAATGTATTCCTTGGACCTTGACATTGACGATGAAACACAGAATTCGCATCGGAATTAAATACTAAAGGCATAATGCCGCCTTCAGTACAAGAATAGAGACTCTTCTTACAGTCGGTGCTTTGAGCATTTCGTGTGAGACCACTATTAGTTTCCGATACACCACTGCAGGTTCAATGTATTGCTTGGACATACACATTGACGATGAAACAAAATATCGCATCGGAATTAAATACAAAAGGTACAATGCCGCCTTACGTACAAGAATTGATACTCAAATAACAGTCGGTGCTTTTAGCATTCCCTGTGAGACCAGTATTAGTTTCCGATACACCAATCGAGGTTCAATGTATTCCTTAGACATACTCATTGACGATGAAACACTGAATTTACATCGGAATTAAATACAAAAGGAACAATGCCGCCTTAACGTCAAGATGAGTGAGACTTCTTAGAGTCTGTGCTTTGATCCTTTCCTGTGAGACCAATATTAGTTTCCGATACACCACTGCAGGTACAATGTATTCCTTGGATCTTCGCATTGACGATGAAACACAGAGATCGAATCGGAACTAAATACAAAAGGAACAATGCCGCAATAAGTACAAGAATGGAGACTCTTCTTATAGTCGGTGCTTTGAGCAATCCCTGTGAGACCAGTATTAGATTCCGATACACCACTGCAGGTTCAATGTATTCTTTAGACATACACATTGACGATGAAACACTGAAATTACATCGGAATTAAATACAAGTGGCACAATGCCGCCATAAGTGCAAGAATAGAGACTCCTCTTACAGTCGGTGCTTTGAGCATTCCCTGTGAGACCAGTATTAGTTTCCGATACACCACTGCTGGTACAATGTATTCCTTGTACCTTCACATTGACGATGAAACACAGAAATCGCATCGCAATTAAATACAAAAGGCACAATGCCGCCCTAAGTACAAGAATAGAGACTCTTCTTACGGTCGGTGCTTTGAGCATTCCCTGTGAGACCAGTATTAGTTTCCGATACACCACTCCAGGTTCAATGTATTCCTTGGACATACTCAATGACGATGAAACACTGAAATTACATAGGAATTAAATACAAAAGGAACAATGCCGCCTTAACTGCAACATGAGTGAGACTTCTTTGAGTCTATGCTTTGATCCTTTCCTGTGAGACCAGTATTAGTTTCCGATACATTACTGCAGGTTTTATGTATTCCTAGGACCTTCGCATTGACGATGAAACACAGAAATCGCATCGGAGCTAAATACAAAATGCACAATACCGTAATAAGTACAAGAATAGAGACTCTTCTTACAGTCGGTGCTTTGAGCATTCCCTGTGAGACCAGTATTAGTTTCCGATTCACCACTGCAGATTCAATGAATTCCTTAGACATACACATTGACGATGAAACACTGAAATTACATCGGAATTAAATACAAAAGGCAGAATGCCGCCATTAGAGCAAGAATAGAGACTCTTCTTACAGTCGGTGCTTTGAGCTTTCCCTGTGAGACCAGTATTAGTTTCCGATACACCACTCCAGGTTCAATGTATTCCTTGGACATACTCATTGACGATGAAACACTGAAATTACATCGGAATTAAATACAAAAGGAACTATGCCTTCTTAACGGCAAGATGAGTAAGACTTCTTAGAGTCTGTGGTTTGATCCTTTCCTGTGAGACCAGTATTAGTTTCCGATACACCACTGCAGGTTCAATGTATTCCTTGGACCTTCGCATTGACGATGAAACACAGAAATCGAGTCGTAACTACATACAAAAGGCACAATGCCGCAATAAGTACAAGAATAGAGACTCTTCTTACAGTCGGTGCTTTGAGCATTCCCTGTCAGACCAGTATTAGATTCCGATACACCACTGCAGGTTCAATGTAGTGCTTAGACATACACATTGACGATGAAACACTGAAATTACATCGGAATTAAATACAAATGGCACAATGCCGCCATAAGTGCAAGAATAGAGACTCCTCGTACAGTCGGTGCTTTGAGAATTCCCTGTGAGACCAGTATTAGTTTCCGATACACCACTGCAGGTACAATGTATTCCTTGTACCTTCACATTGACGATGAAACACAGAAATCGCATCGGAATTAAATACAAAAGGCACAATGCCCCCTTAAGTACAAGAATAGAGACTCTTCTTACAGTCGGTGGTTTGAGCATTCCCTGTGACACCAGAATTAGTTTCCGATACACCACTCCAGGTTCAATGTAATCCTTGGACATACTCATTGACAATGAAACACAGAAATCGCATCGGAATTAAATACAAAAGGCACAATGCCGCTTTTCGTACAAGAATAGAGACTCTTCTTACAGTCGGTGCTTTGAGCATTCCCTGTGAGACCAGTATTAGTTTCCGATACACCACTCCAGGTTCAATGTACCCCTTGGACATACTCATTGACGATGAAACACTGAAATTACATAGGAATTAAATACAAAAGGAACAATGCCGCCTTAACTGCAAGATGAGTGAGACTTCTTAGAGTCTGTGCTTTGATCCTCTCCTGTGAGACCAGTATTAGTTTCCGATACACCACTGCAGGTTCAATGTATTCCTTGGACCTTCGCATTGACGATGAAACACATAAATCGCATCGGAATTAAATACAAAATGCACAATAACGCCTTAAGAACAAGAAAAGAGACTCTTCTCACAGTCGGTGCTTTGAGCATTCCCTGTGAGACCAGTATTAGTTTCCGATACACCACTGCAGGTTATATGTATTCCTTAGACATACACATTGACGATGAAACACTGAAATTACATCGGAATTAAATACAAATGGCACAATGCCGCCATAAGTGCAAGACCATAGACTCTTATTACAGTCAGTGCTTTGAGCATTCCCTGCGAGACCAGTACTAGTTTCCGATACACCACTGCAGGTACATTGTATTCCTTGGACCTTCACAATGACGATGGAACACAGAAATGGCATCGGAATTAAATACAAATGGCACAATGCCGCCTTAAGTACAAGAATAGAGACTGTTCTTACAGTCGGTGCTTTGAGCATTCCCTGTTAGACCAGTATTAGCTTCCGATACACCACTGCAGATTCCATGTATTCCTAGGAGATACACATTGACGATGAAACACTGAAATTACATCGGTATTAAATACAAAAGGAACAACGCCGTCTTAAGTGCAAGAAGAAAGAGACTTCTTAGAGTCTGTGCTTTGATCCTTTCCTGTGAGACCAGTATTAGTTTCCGATACACCACTGCCAGTGCAATGTATTCCTTGGACCTTCACATTGACGATGAAAAACAGATATTGCATCGGAATTTAATAAAAAAGGCACAATGCCGCCATAAGTACAAGAATAGAGACTCTTCTTGCAGTCGGTGCTTTGAGCATTCCCTGTGAGACCAGTATTAGTTTCCGATACACCACTCCAGGTTCAATGTATTCCTTGGACATACTCATTGACGATGGAACACTGAAATTACATCGGAATTAAATACAAAAGGAACAATGCCGCCTTAACGGCAAGATGAGTGAGACTTCTTAGAGTCTGTGCTTTGATCCTTTCCTGTGAGACCATTATTAGTTTCCGATTCACCACTGCAGGTTCAATGTATTCCTTGGACCTTCGCATTGACGATGAAACACAGAGATCGAAACGGAACTAAATACAAAAGGCACAAAGCCGCTATAAGTACAAGAATAGAGACTCTTCTTACAGTCGGTGCTTCGAGCAATCCCTGTGAGACCAGTATTAGATTCCGATACACCACTGCAGGTTCAATGTATTCCTTAGACATACACATTGACGATGAAACACTGAAATTACATCGGAATTAAATACAAATGGCACAATGCCGCCATAAGTGCAAGAATAGGGACTCCTCTTACAGTCGGTGGTTTGAGCATTCCCTTTGAGGCCAGTATTAGTTTCCGATACACCACTGCAGGTTCAATGTATTCCTTGGACATACGCATTGACGATGAAACACAGAAATCGTATCGGAATTAAATACAAAAGGCACAATGCCGCCTTACGTACAAAAATAGAGACTCTTCTTACAGTCGGTGCCTTGAGCATTCCCTGTGAGGCCAGTATTAGTTTCCGATACACCACTGCAGGTACAATGTATTCCTTGGACCTTCACATTGACGATGAAACACAGAAATCGCATCGCAATTAAATACAAAAGGCACAATGCCGCCCTAAGTGCAAGAATAGGGACTCCTCTTACGGTCGGTGCTTTGAGCATTCCCTGTGAGACCAGTATTAGTTTCCGATACACCACTCCAGGTTCAATGTATTGCTTGGACATACTCAATGACGATGAAACACTGAAATTACATCGGAATTAAATACAAAAGGCACAATGCCGCCTTACGTACAAAAATAGAGACTCTTCTTACAGTCGGTGCTTTGAGCATTCCCTGTGAGACCAGTATTAGTTTCTGGTACACCACTGCAGGTTCAATGTATTCCTTAGACATACACATTGTTGATGGAACACTGAAATTACATCGGAATTAGATACAAAAGGCACAATGCCGCCATACGTGCATGAATAGAGACTCTTCTTACAGTCGGTGCTTTGAGCATTCCCTGTGAGGCCAGTATTAGTTTCCGATACACCACTGCAGGTACAATGTATTACTTGGACCTTCAAATTGACGAGGAAACACAAAAATCGCATCGGAATTAAATTCAAAATGCACAATGCCGCCTTAAGTACAAGAATAGAGACTCTTCTTAAAGTCGGTGCTTTGAGCATTCCTTGTGAGACCAGTATTAGTTTCCGATACGCCACTGCAGGTTCTATGTATTCTTTAGACATACACATTGACGATGAAACACTGAAATTACATCGGAATTAAATACAAAAGGAACAATGCCGCCATTAGTGCAAGAATAGAGACTCCTCTTACAGTCGGTGCTTTGAGCATTCCCTGTGAGACCAGTATTAGCTTCCGATACACTACTGCAGGTACAATGTATTCCGTGTACCTTCACATTGACGATGAAACACAGAAATCGCATCGGAATTAAATACAAAAGGCACAATGCTGCTTTAAGTACAAGAATAGAGACTCTTCTTACAGTCGGTTCTTTGAGCATTCCCTGTGAGACCAGTATTAGTTTCTGATACACCACTGCAGGTTCAATGTATTCCTTGGACATACACATTGACGATGAACCACAGAAATCGCATCGGAATTAAATACAAAAGGCACAATGCCGCTTTTCGTACAAGAATAGAGACTCTTCTTACAGTCGGTGCTTTGAGCATTCCCTGTGAGACCAGTATTAGTTTCCGATACACCACTCCAAGTTCAATGTATTCCTTGGACATACTCATTAACGATGAAACACTGAAATTACATCGGAATTAAATACAAAAGGAACAATGCCGCCTTAACTGCAAGAAGAGTGAAACTTCTTAGAGTCTGTGCTTTGATCCTTTCCTGTGAGACCAGTATTTGTTTCCGATACACCACTGCAGGTTCAATGTATTCCTTGGACCTTCACATTGACGATGAAACACAGAAATCGCATCGGAATTAAATACAAAAGGCACAATGCCGCCTTAAGTACTAGAATAGAGACTCTTCTTACAGTCGGTGCTTTGAGCATTCCCTGTGAGACCAGTATTAGTTTCCGATATACCACTGCAGGTTCAAAGTATTTCTTGGACATACGCATTGACGATGAAACACAGAAATCGCATCGGAATTAAATACAAAATGCACAATGCCGCCTTAAGTACAAGAATAGAGACTTTTCTTACAGTCGGTGCTTTGAGCATTCCCTGTGAGACCAGTAGTAGTTTCTGATACACCACTGCTGGTTCAATGTATTCCTTAGACATACACATTGACAACGAAACACTGATATTACATCGGTATTAAATACAACAGGAACAATGCCGCCTTAAGTGCAAGAAGAATGAGACTTCTTAGAGTCTGTGCTTTGATCCTTTCCTCTGAGACCAGTATTAGTTTCCGATACACCACTGCAGGTGCAATGTATTCCTTGGACCTTTTCATTGACGATGAAACACAGAAATCGCACTGGAGTTAAATACAAAAGGCACAATGCCGCCTTAAGTAGAAGAATAGAGACTCTTCTTGCAGTCGGTGCTTTGAGCTTTCCCTGTGAGCCCAGTATTAGTTTCCGATGCACCACTGCAGGTTCAATGTATTCCTTGGACCTTGACATTGACGATGAAACACAGAATTCGCATCGGAATTAAATACTAAAGGCATAATGCCGCCTTCAGTACAAGAATAGAGACTCTTCTTACAGTCGGTCCTTTGAGCATTTCGCGTGAGACCAATATTAGTTTCCGATACACCACTGCAGGTTCAATGTATTGCTTGGACATACACATTGACGATGAAACACAGAAATCGCATCGGAATTAAATACAAAAGGTACAATGCCGCCTTACGTACAAGAATTGAGACTCAAATAACAGTCGGTGCTTTTAGCATTCCCTGTGAGACCAGTATTAGTTTCCGATACACCAATCGAGGTTCAATGTATTCCTTAGACATACTCATTGACGATGAAACACTGAATTTACATCGGAATTAAATACAAAAGGAACAATGTAGCCTTAACGGCAAGATGAGTGAGACTTCTTAGAGTCTGTGCTTTGTTCCTTTCCTGTGAGACCATTATTAGTTCCGATACACCACTGCAGGTTCAATGTATTCCTTGGATCTTCGCATTGACGATGAAACACAGAGATCGAATCGGAACTAAATACAAAAGGCACAATGCCGCAATAAGTACAAGAATGGAGACTCTTCTTACAGTCGGTGCTTTGAGCAATCCCTGTGAGACCAGTATTAGATTCCGATACACCACTGCAGGTTCAATGTATTCTTTAGACATACACATTGACGATGAAACACTGAAATTACATCGGAATTAAATACAAAACGCACAATGCCGCCTTAAGTGCAAGAAGAGTGGGACTTCTTAGAGTCTGTGCTTTGATCCATCCCTGTGAGACGAGTATTAGCTTCCGGTACGCCACTGCAGGTTCAATGTATTCCTTGGACATACACATTGACGATGAAACACAGAAATCGTATCGGAATTAAATACAAAAGGCACAATGCCGCCTCATGTACAGGAATAGAGACTCTTCTTACAGTCGTTGTTTGAGCATTCCCTGTGAGACCAGTATTAGTTCCCGACACACCACTCCAGGTTCAATGTATTCCTTGGACTTACACATTGACGATGAAACACTGAAATTAAATCGGAATGAAATACAAAAGGGACAATGCCGCCTTGAGTGCAAGATGTGAGAGACGTCTTAGAGTCCGTGCTTTGATCCTTCCCTGTGAGACCAGTATTAGTTTCCGATACATCACTGCAGGTTCAATGTGTTCCTTGGAGCTTCACATTGACGATGAAACATAGAAGTCACATGGGAAATAAATACAAAAGGCACAATGCCGCCTTAAGTACAAGAATAGAGACTATTCTTACAGTCGGTGATTTGAGCATTCCCTGTGAGACCAGTATTAGTTTCCGATATACCACTGCAGGTTCAATGTATTCCTTGGACATACGCATTGACGATGAAACACAGAAATCGCATCGGAATTAAATACAAAGGGCACAATGCCGCCTTACGTACAAGAATAGAGACTCTTCTTACAGTCGGTGCTTTGAGCATTCCCTGTGAGACCAGTATTAGTTCCCGACACACCACTCCAGGTTCAATGTATTCCTTGGACATACTCACTGACGATGAAACACTGATATTACATCGGTATTAAATACAAAAGGGACAATGCCGCCTTAACTGCAAGATGAGTGAGACTTCTTAGAGTCAGTGCTTTGATCCTTTCCTGTGAGACCTGTATTAGTTTCCGATACACCACTGCAGGTTCATTGTATTCCTTGGACCTTCGCATTGACGAAGAAACACAGAAATCGCAGTGGAACTAAATTCAAAAAGCACAATGCCGCCTTACGTACAAGAATAGAGACTCCTCTTACAGTCGGTGCTTTGAGCATTCCCTGTGAGACCAGTATTAGTTTCTGATACACCACTGCAGGTTCAATGTATTCCTTAGACATACACATTGACAATGAAACACTGAAGTTACATCGGAATTAAATACAAAAGTCAAAATGCCGCCATAAGTGCAAGAACATAGACTCTTCTTACAGTCGGTGCTTTGAGCCTTCCCTGCGAGACCAGTACTAGTTTCAGATACACCACTGCAGGTTCAATGTTATCCTTGGTCCTTCACAATGACGATGAAGCACCGAAATCGCATCGGAATTAAATACAAAAGGCGCAATGCCGCCTTAAGTACAAGAATAGAGACTCTTCTTACAGTCGGTGTTTGAGCAATCCCTGTGAGACCAGTATTAGTTTCCGATATACCACTGCAGGTTCAATGTATTCCTTGGACATACACCTTGACGATTAAACACAGAAATCGAATCGGAATTAAATACAAAAGGCACAATGCCCCCTTAAGTACAAGAATAGAGACTCTTCTTACAGTCTTACAGTCGGTGTTTTGAGCATTCCCTGTGAGACCATGAAATTAGTACAAGTATGGAGACTCTTCTGACAGTCGGTGCTTTGAGCATTCCCTGTGAGACCAGTATTAGTTTCCGACACACCACTCCAGGTTCAATGTATTCCTTGGACATACACATTGACGATGAAACACTGAAATTAAATCGGAATGAAATACAAAAGGGACAATGTCGCCTTGAGTGCAAGATGTGTGAGACTTCTTAGAGTCCGTGCTTTGATCCTTTCCTGTGAGACCAGTATTAGTTTCCGATACATCACTGCAGGTTCAATGTGTTCCTTGGACCTTCACATTGACGATGAAACATAGAAGTCACATGGGAATTAAATACAAAACGCACAATGCCGCCTTAAGTACTAGAATAGAGACTCTTCTTACAGTCGGTGCTTTGAGCATTCCCTGTGAGACCCGTATTAGTTTCCGATATACCACTGCAGGTTCAATGTATTCCTTCGACATACGCATTGCCGATAAAACACAGAAATCGCATCGGAATTAAATACAAAAGAAAAAATGCCGCCTTACATACAAGAATAGAGACTCTTCTTACAGTCGGTGCTTTGAGCATTCCCTGTGAGACCAGTATTAGTTTCCGATACACCACTGCAGGTTCAATGTATTCCTTAGACATACACCTTGACGATGAAGCACTGAAATTACATCGGAATGAAATACAAAAGGCACAATGCCGCCATATGTGCATGAATAGAGACTCTTCTTACAGTCTGTGCTTTGAGCATTCCCTGTGAGGCCAGTATTTGTTTCCGATACACCACTGCAGGCACTATGTATTCCTTGGACCTTCAAATTGACGATGAAACACAGAAATCGCATCGGAATTAAATACAAAATGCACAATGCCGCCTTAAGTACAAGAATAGAGACTCTTCTAACAGTCGGTGCTTTGAGCATTCCCTTTGAGACCAGTATTGTTTTCCGATACACCACTGCAGGTTCAATGTATTCCTTGGACATACACATTGACAATGAAACACAGAAATTGCATCGGAATTAAACACAAAATGCGCAATGCCGCCATAAGTGCCAGAATAGAGACCCTTCTTTCAGTCGGTGCTTTGAGCATTCCCTGTGAGACCAGTATTAGTTTCCGATACACCACAGCTGGTACAATGTATTCCTTGGAACTTCCAATTGACGATGAAACACAGAAATCGCATCGGAATTAAATACAAAAGGCACAATGCCGCCTTACGTACAAGAATAGAGACTCTTCTAACAGTCGGTGTTTTGAGCATTCCCTGTGAGAAAAGTATTAGTTTCCGATACACAACTCCAGGTTCAATGTATTCCTTGGACATACTCATTGACGATGAAGCACTGAAATTACATCGGAATTACATACAAAAGGAACAATGCCGCCTTAACGGCAAGATGAGTGAGACTTCTTAGAGTCTGTGCTTTGATCCCTTCCTGTGAGACCAGTTTTAGTTTCCGATACACCACTGCAGGTTCAATGTATTACTTGGACCTTCGCATTGACGATGAAACACAGATATCGAATCGGAACTAAATACAAAAGGCACAATGCCGCAATAAGTACAAGAATAGAGATTCTTCTTACAGTCGGTGCTTTGAACATTCCCTGTGAGACCAATATTAGTTTCCGATATACCACTGCAGGTTCAATGTATTCCTTAGACATATACATTGACGGTGAAACAATAAAATTACATCGGAATTAAATACAAATGGAACAATGCCTCCATAAGTGCAAGAATAGAGACTCCTCTTACAGTCGGTGCTTTGAGCATTCCCTGTGAGACCAGTATTAGTTTCCGATACACCTCTGCAGGTACAATGTTTTCCTTCTACCTTCACATTGACGATGAAACCCAGAAATCGCATCGGAATTAAATACAAAAGGCACAATGCCGCCTTAAGTAGAAGAATAGAGACTCTTCTTACAGTCGGTGCTTTGAGCATTCCCTGTGAGACCAGTATTAGTTTCAGATACACCACTGCAGGTTCAATGTATTCCTTGGACATACACATTGACGATGAAACACAGATATCGCATCGGAATTAAATACAAAAGGCACAATGCTGCCTTACGCACGAGAATAGAGACTCTTCTTACAGTCGGTGCTTTGAGCTTTCCCTGTGAGACCAGTTATAGTTTCCGATACACCACTCCAGGTCAATGTATTCCTTGGACATACTCATTGACGATGAAACACTGAAATTACATCGGAATTAAATACAAAAGGAACAATGCCGCCTTAACGGCAAGATGAGTAAAACTTCTTAGAGTCTGTGCTTTGATCCTTTCCTGTGAGACCAGTATTAGTTTCCGATACACTACTGCAGGTTCAATGTATTCCTTTGACCTTCGCATTGACGATGAAACACAGAAATCGCATCGGAATTAAACACAAAAGGCACAAGGCCGCCTTACGTACAGGAATAGAGACTCTTCTTACAGTCGGTTCTTTCAGCATTCCCTGTGAGACTAGTATTAGTTTCCCATACACCACTGCAGGTTCAATGTATTCCTTAGACATACACATTGACGATGAAACACTGAAATTACATCGGTATTAAATACAAAAGGAACAATGCCGCCTTAACTGCTAGATGAGTGAGACTTCTTAGAGTCTGTGCTTTGATCCTTTCCTGTGAGACCAATATTAGTTTCCGATACACCACAGCGGGTACAATGTATTCCTTGGAACTTCATATTGACGATGAAACACAGAAATCGCATCGGAATTAAATACAAAATGAACAATGCCGCCTTAAGTACAAGAATTGAGACTCTTCCTACAGTCGATGCTTTGAGCATTCCCTGTGAGACCAGTATTAGTTTCCGATACACCACTGCAGGTTCAATGTATTCCTTAGACTTACACATTGACGATGAAACACTGAAATTACAATGGAATTAAATACAAAAGGCACAATGCCACCATCAGTGCAAGAATAGAGACTCCTCTTACAGTCGGTGCTTTGAGCATTCCCTGTGAGACCAGTATTAGTTTCCGATACACCACTGCAGGTACAATGTATTCCTTGTACCTTCACATTGACGATGAAACACAGAAATCACATCGGAATTAAATGCAAAAGGCACAATGCCGCCTTAAGTACAAGAATAGAGACTCTTCTTACAGCCGGTGATTTGAGCATTCCCTGTGAGACCAGTATTAGTTTCCGATACACCACTGCAGGTTCAGTGTATTCCTTGGACATACACATTGACGATGAAACACAGAAATCGCATCGGAATTAAATACAAAATGCACAATGCCGCCTTAAGTACAAGAATAGAGACTTTTCTTACAGTCGGTGCTTTGAGCATTCCCTGTGAGACCTGTAGTAGTTTCTGATACACCACTGCTGGTTCAATGTATTCCTTAGACATACACATTGACAACGAAACACTGATATTACATCGGTATTAAATACAACAGGAACAATGCCGCCTTAAGTGCAAGAAGAATGAGACTTCTTAGAGTCTGTGCTTCGATCCTTTCCTGTGAGACCAGTATTAGTTTCCGATACACCACTGCAGGTGCAATGTATTCCTTGGACCTTCTCATTGACGATGAAACACAGAAATCGCATTGGAATTAAATACAAAAGGCACAATGCCGCCTTAAGTAGAAGAATAGAGACTCTTCTTGCAGTCGGTGCTTTGAGCTTTCCCTGTGAGACCAGTATTAGTTTCCGATACACCACTGCAGGTTCAATGTATTCCTTGGACATACACATTGACGATGAAACACAGATATTTCATCGGAATTTAATAAAAAAGGCACAATGCCGCCATAAGTACAAGAATAGAGACTCTTCTTACAGTCGGTACTTTGAGCATTCCCTGTGAGACCAGTATTAGTTTCCGATATACCACTCCAGGTTCAATGTATTCCTTGGACCTTGACATTGACGATGAAACACAGAATTCGCATCGGAATTAAATACTAAAGGCATAATGCCGCCTTCAGTACAAGAATAGAGACTCTTCTTACAGTCGGTGCTTTGAGCATTTCGTGTGAGACCACTATTAGTTTCCGATACACCACTGCAGGTTCAATGTATTGCTTGGACATACACATTGACGATGAAACAAAATATCGCATCGGAATTAAATACAAAAGGTACAATGCCGCCTTACGTACAAGAATTGATACTCAAATAACAGTCGGTGCTTTTAGCATTCCCTGTGAGACCAGTATTAGTTTCCGATACACCAATCGAGGTTCAATGTATTCCTTAGACATACTCATTGACGATGAAACACTGAATTTACATCGGAATTAAATACAAAAGGAACAATGCCGCCTTAACGTCAAGATGAGTGAGACTTCTTAGAGTCTGTGCTTTGATCCTTTCCTGTGAGACCAATATTAGTTTCCGATACACCACTGCAGGTACAATGTATTCCTTGGATCTTCGCATTGACGATGAAACACAGAGATCGAATCGGAACTAAATACAAAAGGAACAATGCCGCAATAAGTACAAGAATGGAGACTCTTCTTATAGTCGGTGCTTTGAGCAATCCCTGTGAGACCAGTATTAGATTCCGATACACCACTGCAGGTTCAATGTATTCTTTAGACATACACATTGACGATGAAACACTGAAATTACATCGGAATTAAATACAAATGGCACAATGCCGCCATAAGTGCAAGAATAGAGACTCCTCTTACAGTCGGTGCTTTGAGCATTCCCTGTGAGACCAGTATTAGTTTCCGATACACCACTGCTGGTACAATGTATTCCTTGTACCTTCACATTGACGATGAAACACAGAAATCGCATCGCAATTAAATACAAAAGGCACAATGCCGCCCTAAGTACAAGAATAGAGACTCTTCTTACGGTCGGTGCTTTGAGCAGTCCCTGTGAGACCAGTATTAGTTTCCGATACACCACTCCAGGTTCAATGTATTCCTTGGACATACTCAATGACGATGAAACACTGAAATTACATAGGAATTAAATACAAAAGGAACAATGCCGCCTTAACTGCAACATGAGTGAGACTTCTTTGAGTCTATGCTTTGATCCTTTCCTGTGAGACCAGTATTAGTTTCCGATACATTACTGCAGGTTTTATGTATTCCTAGGACCTTCGCATTGACGATGAAACACAGAAATCGCATCGGAGCTAAATACAAAATGCACAATACCGTAATAAGTACAAGAATAGAGACTCTTCTTACAGTCGGTGCTTTGAGCATTCCCTGTGAGACCAGTATTAGTTTCCGATTCACCACTGCAGATTCAATGAATTCCTTAGACATACACATTGACGATGAAACACTGAAATTACATCGGAATTAAATACAAAAGGCAGAATGCCGCCATTAGAGCAAGAATAGAGACTCTTCTTACAGTCGGTGCTTTGAGCTTTCCCTGTGAGACCAGTATTAGTTTCCGATACACCACTCCAGGTTCAATGTATTCCTTGGACATACTCATTGACGATGAAACACTGAAATTACATCGGAATTAAATACAAAAGGAACTATGCCTTCTTAACGGCAAGATGAGTAAGACTTCTTAGAGTCTGTGGTTTGATCCTTTCCTGTGAGACCAGTATTAGTTTCCGATACACCACTGCAGGTTCAATGTATTCCTTGGACCTTCGCATTGACGATGAAACACAGAAATCGAGTCGTAACTACATACAAAAGGCACAATGCCGCAATAAGTACAAGAATAGAGACTCTTCTTACAGTCGGTGCTTTGAGCATTCCCTGTCAGACCAGTATTAGATTCCGATACACCACTGCAGGTTCAATGTAGTGCTTAGACATACACATTGACGATGAAACACTGAAATTACATCGGAATTAAATACAAATGGCACAATGCCGCCATAAGTGCAAGAATAGAGACTCCTCGTACAGTCGGTGCTTTGAGAATTCCCTGTGAGACCAGTATTAGTTTCCGATACACCACTGCAGGTACAATGTATTCCTTGTACCTTCACATTGACGATGAAACACAGAAATCGCATCGGAATTAAATACAAAAGGCACAATGCCCCCTTAAGTACAAGAATAGAGACTCTTCTTACAGTCGGTGGTTTGAGCATTCCCTGTGACACCAGAATTAGTTTCCGATACACCACTCCAGGTTCAATGTAATCCTTGGACATACTCATTGACAATGAAACACAGAAATCGCATCGGAATTAAATACAAAAGGCACAATGCCGCTTTTCGTACAAGAATAGAGACTCTTCTTACAGTCGGTGCTTTGAGCATTCCCTGTGAGACCAGTATTAGTTTCCGATACACCACTCCAGGTTCAATGTACCCCTTGGACATACTCATTGACGATGAAACACTGAAATTACATAGGAATTAAATACAAAAGGAACAATGCCGCCTTAACTGCAAGATGAGTGAGACTTCTTAGAGTCTGTGCTTTGATCCTCTCCTGTGAGACCAGTATTAGTTTCCGATACACCACTGCAGGTTCAATGTATTCCTTGGACCTTCGCATTGACGATGAAACACATAAATCGCATCGGAATTAAATACAAAATGCACAATAACGCCTTAAGAACAAGAAAAGAGACTCTTCTCACAGTCGGTGCTTTGAGCATTCCCTGTGAGACCAGTATTAGTTTCCGATACACCACTGCAGGTTATATGTATTCCTTAGACATACACATTGACGATGAAACACTGAAATTACATCGGAATTAAATACAAATGGCACAATGCCGCCATAAGTGCAAGACCATAGACTCTTATTACAGTCAGTGCTTTGAGCATTCCCTGCGAGACCAGTACTAGTTTCCGATACACCACTGCAGGTACATTGTATTCCTTGGACCTTCACCATGACGATGGAACACAGAAATGGCATCGGAATTAAATACAAATGGCACAATGCCGCCTTAAGTACAAGAATAGAGACTGTTCTTACAGTCGGTGCTTTGAGCATTCCCTGTTAGACCAGTATTAGCTTCCGATACACCACTGCAGATTCCATGTATTCCTAGGAGATACACATTGACGATGAAACACTGAAATTACATCGGTATTAAATACAAAAGGAACAACGCCGTCTTAAGTGCAAGAAGAAAGAGACTTCTTAGAGTCTGTGCTTTGATCCTTTCCTGTGAGACCAGTATTAGTTTCCGATACACCACTGCCGGTGCAATGTATTCCTTGGACCTTCACATTGACGATGAAAAACAGATATTGCATCGGAATTTAATAAAAAAGGCACAATGCCGCCATAAGTACAAGAATAGAGACTCTTCTTGCAGTCGGTGCTTTGAGCATTCCCTGTGAGACCAGTATTAGTTTCCGATACACCACTCCAGGTTCAATGTATTCCTTGGACATACTCATTGACGATGGAACACTGAAATTACATCGGAATTAAATACAAAAGGAACAATGCCGCCTTAACGGCAAGATGAGTGAGACTTCTTAGAGTCTGTGCTTTGATCCTTTCCTGTGAGACCATTATTAGTTTCCGATTCACCACTGCAGGTTCAATGTATTCCTTGGACCTTCGCATTGACGATGAAACACAGAGATCGAATCGGAACTAAATACAAAAGGCACAAAGCCGCTATAAGTACAAGAATAGAGACTCTTCTTACAGTCGGTGCTTCGAGCAATCCCTGTGAGACCAGTATTAGATTCCGATACACCACTGCAGGTTCAATGTATTCCTTAGACATACACATTGACGATGAAACACTGAAATTACATCGGAATTAAATACAAATGGCACAATGCCGCCATAAGTGCAAGAATAGGGACTCCTCTTACAGTCGGTGGTTTGAGCATTCCCTTTGAGGCCAGTATTAGTTTCCGATACACCACTGCAGGTTCAATGTATTCCTTGGACATACGCATTGACGATGAAACACAGAAATCGTATCGGAATTAAATACAAAAGGCACAATGCCGCCTTACGTACAAAAATAGAGACTCTTCTTACAGTCGGTGCCTTGAGCATTCCCTGTGAGGCCAGTATTAGTTTCCGATACACCACTGCAGGTACAATGTATTCCTTGGACCTTCACATTGACGATGAAACACAGAAATCGCATCGCAATTAAATACAAAAGGCACAATGCCGCCCTAAGTACAAGAATAGAAACTCTTCTTACGGTCGGTGCTTTGAGCATTCCCTGTGAGACCAGTATTAGTTTCCGATACACCACTCCAGGTTCAATGTATTGCTTGGACATACTCAATGACGATGAAACACTGAAATTACATCGGAATTAAATACAAAAGGCACAATGCCGCCTTACGTACAAAAATAGAGACTCTTCTTACAGTCGGTGCTTTGAGCATTCCCTGTGAGACCAGTATTAGTTTCTGGTACACCACTGCAGGTTCAATGTATTCCTTAGACATACACATTGTTGATGGAACACTGAAATTACATCGGAATTAGATACAAAAGGCACAATGCCGCCATACGTGCATGAATAGAGACTCTTCTTACAGTCGGTGCTTTGAGCATTCCCTGTGAGGCCAGTATTAGTTTCCGATACACCACTGCAGGTACAATGTATTACTTGGACCTTCAAATTGACGAGGAAACACAAAAATCGCATCGGAATTAAATTCAAAATGCACAATGCCGCCTTAAGTACAAGAATAGAGACTCTTCTTAAAGTCGGTGCTTTGAGCATTCCTTGTGAGACCAGTATTAGTTTCCGATACGCCACTGCAGGTTCTATGTATTCTTTAGACATACACATTGACGATGAAACACTGAAATTACATCGGAATTAAATACAAAAGGAACAATGCCGCCATTAGTGCAAGAATAGAGACTCCTCTTACAGTCGGTGCTTTGAGCATTCCCTGTGAGACCAGTATTAGCTTCCGATACACTACTGCAGGTACAATGTATTCCGTGTACCTTCACATTGACGATGAAACACAGAAATCGCATCGGAATTAAATACAAAAGGCACAATGCTGCTTTAAGTACAAGAATAGAGACTCTTCTTACAGTCGGTTCTTTGAGCATTCCCTGTGAGACCAGTATTAGTTTCTGATACACCACTGCAGGTTCAATGTATTCCTTGGACATACACATTGACGATGAACCACAGAAATCGCATCGGAATTAAATACAAAAGGCACAATGCCGCTTTTCGTACAAGAATAGAGACTCTTCTTACAGTCGGTGCTTTGAGCATTCCCTGTGAGACCAGTATTAGTTTCCGATACACCACTCCAAGTTCAATGTATTCCTTGGACATACTCATTAACGATGAAACACTGAAATTACATCGGAATTAAATACAAAAGGAACAATGCCGCCTTAACTGCAAGAAGAGTGAAACTTCTTAGAGTCTGTGCTTTGATCCTTTCCTGTGAGACCAGTATTTGTTTCCGATACACCACTGCAGGTTCAATGTATTCCTTGGACCTTCACATTGACGATGAAACACAGAAATCGCATCGGAATTAAATACAAAAGGCACAATGCCGCCTTAAGTACAAGAATAGAGACTCTTCTTACAGTCGGTGCTTTGAGCATTCCCTGTGAGACCAGTATTAGTTTCCGATATACCACTGCAGGTTCAAAGTATTTCTTGGACATACGCATTGACGATGAAACACAGAAATCGCATCGGAATTAAATACAAAATGCACAATGCCGCCTTAAGTACAAGAATAGAGACTTTTCTTACAGTCGGTGCTTTGAGCATTCCCTGTGAGACCAGTAGTAGTTTCTGATACACCACTGCTGGTTCAATGTATTCCTTAGACATACACATTGACAACGAAACACTGATATTACATCGGTATTAAATACAACAGGAACAATGCCGCCTTAAGTGCAAGAAGAATGAGACTTCTTAGAGTCTGTGCTTTGATCCTTTCCTCTGAGACCAGTATTAGTTTCCGATACACCACTGCAGGTGCAATGTATTCCTTGGACCTTTTCATTGACGATGAAACACAGAAATCGCACTGGAGTTAAATACAAAAGGCACAATGCCGCCTTAAGTAGAAGAATAGAGACTCTTCTTGCAGTCGGTGCTTTGAGCTTTCCCTGTGAGCCCAGTATTAGTTTCCGATACACCACTGCAGGTTCAATGTATTCCTTGGACCTTGACATTGACGATGAAACACAGAATTCGCATCGGAATTAAATACTAAAGGCATAATGCCGCCTTCAGTACAAGAATAGAGACTCTTCTTACAGTCGGTCCTTTGAGCATTTCGCGTGAGACCAATATTAGTTTCCGATACACCACTGCAGGTTCAATGTATTGCTTGGACATACACATTGACGATGAAACACAGAAATCGCATCGGAATTAAATACAAAAGGTACAATGCCGCCTTACGTACAAGAATTGAGACTCAAATAACAGTCGGTGCTTTTAGCATTCCCTGTGAGACCAGTATTAGTTTCCGATACACCAATCGAGGTTCAATGTATTCCTTAGACGTACTCATTGACGATGAAACACTGAATTTACATCGGAATTAAATACAAAAGGAACAATGTAGCCTTAACGGCAAGATGAGTGAGACTTCTTAGAGTCTGTGCTTTGTTCCTTTCCTGTGAGACCATTATTAGTTCCGATACACCACTGCAGGTTCAATGTATTCCTTGGATCTTCGCATTGACGATGAAACACAGAGATCGAATCGGAACTAAATACAAAAGGCACAATGCCGCAATAAGTACAAGAATGGAGACTCTTCTTACAGTCGGTGCTTTGAGCAATCCCTGTGAGACCAGTATTAGATTCCGATACACCACTGCAGGTTCAATGTATTCTTTAGACATACACATTGACGATGAAACACTGAAATTACATCGGAATTAAATACAAATGGCACAATGCCGCCATAAGTGCAAGAATAGAGACTCCTCTTACAGTCGGTACTTTGAGCATTCCCTGTGAGACCAGTATTAGTTTCCGATACACCACTGCTGGTACAATGTATTCCTTGTACCTTCACATTGACGATGAAACACAGAAATCGCATCGCAATTAAATACAAAAGGCACAATGCCGCCCTAAGTACAAGAATAGAGACTCTTCTTACGGTCGGTGCTTTGAGCATTCCCTGTGAGACCAGTATTAGTTTCCGATACACCACTCCAGGTTGAATGTATTCCTTGGACATACTCAATGACGATGAAACACTGAAATTACATCGGAATTAAATACAAAAGGAACAATGCCGCCTTAACTGCAAGATGAGTGAGACTTCTTAGAGTCTATGCTTTGATCCTTTCCTGTGAGACCAGTATTAGTTTCCGATACATTACTGCAGGTTTTATGTATTCCTTGGACCTTCGCATTGACGATGAAACACAGAAATCGCATCGGAGCTAAATACAAAATGCACAATACCGCAATAAGTACAAGAATAGAGACTCTTCTTACAGTCGGTGCTTTGAGCATTCCCTGTGAGACCAGTATTAGTTTCCGATACACCACTGCAGATTCAATGAATTCCTTAGACATACACATTGACGATGAAACACTGAAATTACATCGGCATTAAATACAAAAGGCACAATGCCGCCATTAGAGCAAGAATAGAGACTCTTCTTACAGTCGGTGCTTTGAGCTTTCCCTGTGAGACCAGTATTAGTTTCCGATACACCATTCATGGTTCAATGTATTCCTTGGACATACTCATTGACGATGAAACACTGAAATTACTTCGGAATTAAATACAAAAGGAACTATGCCTTCTTAACGGCAAGATGAGTAAGACTTCTTAGAGTCTGTGCTTTGATCCTTTCCTGTGAGACCAGTATTAGTTTCCGACACACCACTGCAGGTTCAATGTATTCCTTGGACATTCGCATTGACGATGAAACACAGAAATCGAGTCGGGACTAAATACAAAAGGCACAATGCCGCAATAAGTACAAGAATAGAGACTCTTCTTACAGTCGGTGCTTTGAGCATTCCCTGTCAGACCAGTATTAGTTTCCGATACACCACTGCAGGTTCAATGTAGTGCTTAGACATACACATTGACGATGAAACACTGAAATTACATCGGAATTAAATACAAATGGCACAATGCCGCCATAAGTGCAAGAATAGAGACTCCTCGTACAGTCGGTGCTTTGAGAATTCCCTGTGAGACCAGTATTAGTTTCCGATATACCACAACAGGTACAATGTATTCCTTGTACCTTCACATTGACGATGAAACACAGAAATCGCATCGGAATTAAATACAAAAGGCACAATGTCCCCTTAAGTACAAGAATAGAGACTCTTCTTACAGTCGGTGCTTTGAGCATTCCCTGTGACACCAGAATTAGTTTCCGATACACCACTCCAGGTTCAATGTATTCCTTGGACATACTCATTGACAATGAAACACAGAAATCGCATTGGAATTAAATACAAAAGGCACAATGCCGCCTTTCGTACAAGAATAGAGACTCTTCTTACAGTCGGTGCTTTGAGCATTCCCTGTGAGACCAGTATTAGTTTCCGATACACCACTCCTGGTTCAATGTACTCCTTGGACATACTCATTGACGATGAAACACTGAAATTACATAGGAATTAAATACAAATGGAACAATGCCGCCTTAACTGCAAGATGAGTGAGACTTCTTAGAGTCTGTGCTCTGATCCTCTCCTTTGAGACCAGTATTAGTTTCCGATACACCACTGCAGGTTCAATGTATTCCTTGGACCTTCGCATTGACGATGTAACACAGAAATCGCATCGGAATTAAATACAAAAGGCACAGTGCCGCCTTAAGTACAACAATAGAGACTCTTCTTACAGTCGGTGCTTTGTGCACTCCCTGTGAGACCAGTATTAGTTTCCGATATACCACTGCAGGTTCAATGTATTCCTTGGACATACGCATTGACGATGAAACACAGAAATCGCATCGGAATTAAATACAAAATGCACAATGCCGCCTTACGTACAAGAATAGAGACTCTTCTTACAGTCGGTGCTTTGAGCATTCCCTGTGAGGCCAGTATTAGTTTCCGATACACCACTGCAGGTACAATGAATTCCTTGGACTTTCAAATTGACGATGAAACACAAAAATCGCATCGGAATTAAATACAAAATGCGCAATGACGCCTTAAGAACAAGTAAAGAGACTCATCTTACAGTCGGTGCTTTGAGCATTCCCTGTGAGACCAGTATTAGTTTCCGATACACCACTGCAGGTTCTATGTATTCCTTAGACATACACATTGACGATGAAACACTGAAATTACATCGGAATTAAATACAAATGGCACAATGCCGCCATAAGTGCAAGACCATAGACTCTTATTACAGTCAGTGCTTTGAGCATTCCCTGCGAGACCAGTATTAGTTTCCGATACACCACTGCAGGTACAATGTATTCCTTGTACCTTCACATTGACGATGAAACACAGAAATCGCATCGGAATTAAATACAAAAGGCACAATGCCGCTTTAAGTTCAAGAATAGAGACTCTTCTTACAGTCGGTGCTTTGAGTATTTCCTGTGAGACCAGTATTAGTTTCCGATACACCACTGCAGGTTCAATGTATTGCTTGGACATACACATTGACGATGAAACACAGAAATCGCATCGGAATTAAATACAAGAGGCACAATGCCGCCTTACGTACAAGAATAGAGACTCATCTTACAGTCGGTGCTTTTAGCATTCCCTGTGAGACCAGTATTAGTTTCCGATACACCACTCCCGGTTCAATGTATTCCTTGGACATACTCATTGTCGATGGAACACTGAAATTACATCGGAATTAAATACAAAAGGAACAATGCCGCCTTAACGGCAAGATGAGTGAGACTTCTTAGAGTCTGTGCTTTGATCCTCTCCTGTGAGACCATTATTAGTTTCCGATACACCACTGCAGGTTCAATGTATTCCTTGGACCTTCGCATAGACGATGAAACACAGAGATCGAATCGGATCTAAATACAAAAGGCACAATGCCGCTATAAGTACAAGAATAGAGACTCTTCTTACAGTCGGTGCTTCGAGCAATCCCTGTGAGACCAGTATTAGATTCCGATACACCACTGCAGGTTCAATGTATTCCTTAGACATACACATTGACGATGAAACACTGAAATTATATCGGAATTAAATACAAATGGCACAATGCCGCCATAAGTGCAAGAATAGAGACTCCTCTTACAGTCGGTGGTTTGAGCATTCCCTGTGCGACCAGTATTAGTTTCCGATATACCACTGCAGGTTCAATGTATTCCTTGGACATACGCATTGACGATGAAACACAGAAATCGTATCGGAATTAAATACAAAAGGCACAATGCCGCCTTACGTACAAAAATAGAGACTCTTCTTACAGTCGGTGCTTTGAGCATTCCCTGTGAGACCAGTATTAGTTTACGGTACACCACTGCAGGTTCAATGTATTCCTTAGACATACACATTGATGATGAAAGACTGAAATTACATCGGAATTAAATACAAAAGGCACAATGCCGCCATACGTGCATGAATAGAGACTCTTCTTACAGTCGGTGCTTTGAGCATTCCCTGTGAGGCCAGTATTAGTTTCCGATACACCACTGCAGGTACAATGTATTCCTTGGACCTTCAAATTGACGAGGAAACACAAAAATCGGATCGGAATTAAATACAAAATGCACAATGCCGCCTTGAGTACAAGAATAGAGACTCTTCTTACAGTCGGTGCTTTGAGCATTCCTTGTGAGGCCAGTATTAGTTTCCGATACACCACTGCAGGTTCTATGTATTCTTTAGACATACACATTGACGATGAAACACTGAAATTACATCGGAATTAAATACATAAGGAACAATGCCGCCATTAATGCAAGAATAGAGACTCCTCTTACAGTCGGTGCTTTGAGCATTCCCTGTGTGACCAGTATTAGTTTCCGATACACCACTGCAGGTACAATGTATTCCTTGTACCTTCACATTGACGATGAAACACAGAAATCGCATCGGAATTAAATACAAATGACACAATGCCGCATTAAGTACAAGAATAGAGACTCTTCTTACAGTCGGTTCTTTGAGCATTCCCTGTGAGACCAGTATTAGTTTCTGATACACCACTGCAGGTTCAATGTATTCCTTGGACATACACATTGACGATGAAACACAGAAATCGCATCGGAATTAAATACAAAAGGCACAATGCCGCTTTTCGTACAAGAATAGAGACTCTTCTTACAGTCGGTGCTCTGAGCATTCCCTGTGAGACCAGTATTGGTTTCCGATACACCACTCCAAGTTCAATGTATTCCTTGGACATACTCATTAACGATGAAACACTGAAATTACATCGGAATTAAATACAAAAGGAACAATGCCGCCTTAACTGCAAGATGAGTGAGACTTCTTAGAGTCTGTGCATTGATCCTTTCCTGTGAGACCAGTATTAGTTTCCGATACACCACTGCAGGTTCAATGTATTCCTTGGACCTTCACATTGACGATGAAACACAGAAATCGCATCGGAATTAAATACAAAAGGCACAATGCCGCCTTAAGTACAGGAATAGAGACTCTTCTTACAGTCGGTGCTTTGAGCATTCCCTGTGAGACCAGTATTAGTTTCCGATATACCACTGCAGATTCAATGTATTTCTTGGACATACGCATTGACGATGAAACACAGAAATCGCATCGGAATTAAATACAAAAGGCACAATGCCGCCTTACGTACAAGAATAGAGACTTTTTACTTTCGGTGCTTTGAGCATTCTCTTTGAGACCAGTATTGGTTTCCGATACACCACTGCAGGTTCAATGTATTCCTTGGAACATCACATTGACGATGAAACACAGAAATCGCATCGGAAATAAATACAAAAGGCACAATGCCGCCTTAAGTACAAGAATTGAGACTCTTCCTACAGTCGATGCTTTGAGCATTCCCTGTGAGACCAGTATTAGCTTCCGATACACCACTGCAGGTTCAATGGATTCGTTGGACATACGCATTGACGATGCAACACAGAAATCGATTCGGAATTAATACAAAAGGGACAATGCCTCCTTACGTACAAGAATAAAGACTCTTCTTACAGACGGTGCTTTGAGCATTCACTGTGAGACCAGTATTAGTTTCCGATACACCACTGCAGGTACAATGTATTCCTTGAACCTTCACATTGACGATGAAACACAGAAATCGCATCGGAATTAAATGCAAAAGGCACAATGCCGCCTTAAGTACAAGAATAGAGACTCTTCTTACAGTCGGTGCTTTGAGCATTGCCTAAGAGACCAGTATTAGTTTCCGATACACCACTGCAGGTTCAGTGTATTCTTTGGACATACACATTGACGATGAAACACAGAAATCGCATCGGAATGAAATTCAAAATGCACAATGCCGCCTTACCTACAAGAATAGAGACTTTTCTTACAGTCGGTGCTTTGAGCATTCCCTGTGAGACCAGTATTAGTTTCTGATGCACCACTGCAGGTTCAATGTATTCCTTAGACATACACATTCACAATGAAACACTGAAATTACATCGGAATTAAATACAAAAGTCACAATGCCGCCATAAATGCAAGAACATAGACTCTTCTTACAGTCGGTGCTTTGAGCATTCCCTGCGAGACCAGTACTAGTTTCCGATACACCACTGCAGGTACAATGTATACCTTGGACCTTCACATTGACGATGGAACACAGAAATGGCATCGGAATTAGATACAAATGGCACAATGCCGCCTTAAGTACAAGTATAGAGACTCTTCTTACAGTCGGTGCTTTGAGCATTCCCTGTGAATCCAGTATTAGCTTCCGATACACCACTGCAGATTCCATGTATTCCTAGGACATACACATTGACGATGAAACACTGAAATTACATCGGAATTTAATACAAAAGGAACAATGCAGCCTTAAGTGCAAGAAGAATGAGACTTCTTAGAGTCTGTGCATTGATCCTTTCCTGTGAGACTAGTATTAGTTTCCGATACACCACTGCAGGTGCAATGTATTCCTTGGACCATCACATTGATGATGAAACACAGAAATCGCATTGGAATTAAATACAAAAGGCATAATGCCGCCTTAAGTACAAGAATAGTGACTCTTCTTACAGTCGGTGCTTTGAGCTTACCCTGTGAGACCAGTACTAGATTCCGATACACCACTGCAGGTTCAATGTATTCCTTAGACATACACATTGACGATGAATCACTGAAATTACATCGGAATTAAATACAAAAGGCACAATGCCGCCATACGTGCATGAATAGAGACTCTTCTTACAGCCGGTGCTTTGAGCATTCCCTGTGAGACCAGTATTAGTTTCCGATACACCACTCCAGGTTCAATGTATTCCTTGGACATACTCATTGACGATGAAGCACTGAAATTACATCGGAATTAAATACAAAAGGATCAATGCCGCCTTAACTGCAAGATGAGTGAGACTTCTTAGAGTCTGTGCTTTGATCTTTTCCTGTGAGACCAGTATTATTTTCCGATACACCACTGCAGGTTCAATGTATTCCTTGGACCTTCGCATTGACGGTGAAACACAGAAATCGCATCGGAATTAAATACAAAATGCACAATGCCGCCTTAAGTACAGGAATAGAGACTCTTCTTACAGTCGGTGCTTTGAGCATTCCCTGTGAGACCAGTATTAGTTTCCGATACACCACTGCTGGTTCAATGTATTCCTTGGAACTTCACATTGACGATGAAACACAGAAATCGCATCGGAATTAAATACAAAAGGCACAATGCCGCTTTAAGTACAAGAATAGAGACTCTTCTTACAGTCGGTGCTTTGAGCAATCCCTGTGAGACCGGTATTAGTTTCCGATACACCACTGCAGGTGCAATGTAATCCTTAGACATACACATTGACAATGAAACACAGAAATCGCATCGGAATTAAACACAAAAGGCACAATGCCGCCATAAGTGCCAGAATAGAGACCCTTCTTACAGTCGGTGCTTTGAGCATTCCCTGTGAGACCATTATTAGATTCCGATACACCTCAGCAGGTACAATGTATTCCTTGGAACTTCACATTGACGATGAAACACAGAAATCGCATCGGAATTAAATACAAAAGGCACAATGCCGCCTTAAGTACAAGAATTGAGACTCTTCCTACAGTCGATGCTTTGAGCATTCCCTGTGAGACCAGTATTAGCTTCCGATACACCACTGCAGGTTCAATGGATTCCTTGGACATACGCATTGACGATGAAACACAGAAATCGCCTCGGAATTAATACAAAAGGGACAATGCCGCCTTACGTACAAGAATAAAGACTCTTCTTACAGACGGTGCTTTGAGCATTCCCTGTGAGACCAGTATTAGTTTCCGATACACCACTGCAGGATCAATGTATTCCTTAGACATACACATTGACGAAGAAACACTGAAATTACATTGGAATTAAATACAAAAGGCACAATGCCACCATAAGTGGAAGAATAGAGACTCCTCTTACAGTCGGTGCTTTGAGCATTCCCTGTGAGACCAGTATTAGTTTCCGATACACCACTGCTGGTACAATGTATTCCTTGTACCTTCACATTGACGATGAAACACAGAAATCGCATCGGAATTAAATGCAAAAGGCACAATGCCGCCATAAGTACAAGAATAGAGACTCTTCTTACAGTCGGTGTTTTGAGCATTGTCTAAGAGACCAGTATTAGTTTCCGATACACCACTGCAGGTTCAGTGTATTCCTTAGAAATACACATTGACGATGAAACACAGAAATCGCATCGGAATGAAATACAAAATGCACAATGCCGCCTTACGTACAAGAATAGAGACTTTTCTTACAGTCGGTGCTTTGAGCATTCCCTGTGAGACCAGTATTAGTTTCTGATGCACCACTGCAGGTTCAATGTATTCCTTAGACATACACATTGACAATGAAACACTGAAATTACATCGGAATTAAATACAAAAGTCACAATGCCGCCATAAGTGCAAGAACATAGACTCTTCTTACAGTCGGTGCTTTGAGCATTCCCTACGAGACCAGTACTAGTTTCCGATACACCACTGCTGGTACAATGTATTCCTTGGACCTTCACATTGACAATGGAACACAGAAATGGCATCGGAATTAGATACAAAGGCACAATGCCGCCTTATGTACAAGAATAGAGACTCTTCTTACAGTCGGTGCTTTGAGCATTCTCTGTGAAACCAGTATTAGCTTCCGATACACCACTGCAGATTCCATGTATTCCTAGGACATACACATTGACGATGAAACACTGAAATTACATCGGAATTTAATACAAAAGGAACAATGCCGCCGTAAGTGCAGGAAGAATGAGACTTCTTAGAGTCTGTGATTTGATCCTTTCCTGTGAGACCAGTATTAGTTTCCGATACACCACTGCAGGTGCAATGTATTCCTTGGACCTTCACATTGATGATGAAACACAGAAATCGCACTGGAATTAAATACAAAAGGCATAATGCCGCCTTAAGTACAAGAATAGTGACTCTTCTTACAGTCGGTGTTTTGAGCTTTCCCTGTGAGACCAGTACTAGTTTCCGACACACCACTGCAGGTTCAATGTATTCCTTAGACATACACATTGACGATGAATCACTGAAATTACATCGGAATTAAATACAAGAGGCACAATGATGCCATACGTGCATGAATAGAGACTCTTCTTACAGCCGGTGCTTTGAGCTTTCCCTGTGAGACCAGTATTAATTACCGATACACCACTCCAGGTTCAATGTATTCCTTGGACATACTCATTGACGATGAAACACTGAAATTACATCGGAATTAAATACAAAAGGAACAATGCCGCCTTAACTGCAAGATGAGTGAGACTTCTTAGAGTCTGTGCTTTGATCCTTTCCTGTGAGACCAGTATTAGTTTCCGATACACCACTGCAGGTTCAATGTGTTCCTTTGACCTTCGCATTGACGGTGAAACACAGAAATCGCATCGGAATTAAATACAAAAGGCACAATGCCGCCTTAAGTACAGGAATAGAGACTCTTCTTACAGTCGGTGCTTTGAGCATTCCCTGTGAGACCAGTATTAGTTTCCGATATACCACTGCAGGATCAATGTATTCCTTGGACATAAGCATTGACGATGAAACACAGAAATCGCATCGGAATTAAATAAAAAAGGCACAATGCCGCCCTACGTACAAGAATAGAGACTCTTCTTACATTCGGTGCTTTGAGGATTCCCTGTGAGACCGGTATTAGTTTCCGATACACCACTGCAGGTTCAATGTATTCCTTAGACATACACATTGACAATGAAACACAGAAATCGAATCGGAATTAAACTCAAAAGGCACAATGCCGCCATAAGTGCCAGAATAGAGACCCTTCATACAGTCGGTGCTTTGAGCATTCCCTGTGAGACCAGTATTAGTTTCCGATACACCTCAGCAGGTACAATGTATTCCTTGGAACTTCACATTGACGATGAAACACAGAAACCGCATCGGACTTAAATACAAAAGGCACAATGCCGCCTTAAGTACAAGAATTGAGAATCTTCCTACAGTCGATGCTTTGGGCATTCCCTGTGAGACCAGTATTAGTTTCTGATACACCACTGCAGGTTCAATGGATTCCTTGGACATACGCATTGACGATGAATCACAGAAATCGCCTCGGAATTAATACAAAAGGCACAATGCCGCAATAAGCACAAGAATAGAGACTCTTCTTACAGTCGGTGCTTTGAGCATTTCCTGTGAGACCAGTATTAGTTTCCGATACACCATTGCAGGTTCAGTGTATTCCTTAGACATACACGTTGACGATGAAACACTGAAATTACATTGGAATTAAATACAAAAGGCACAATGCCACCATAAGTGCAAGTATAGAGACTCCTCTTACAGTCGGTGCTTTGAGCATTCCCTGTGAGATCAGTATTACTTTCCGATACACCACTGCAGGTACAATGTATTCCTTGTACCTTCACATTGACGATGAAACACAGAAATTGCATCGGAATTAAATGCAAAAGGCATAATGCCGCCTTAAGTACAAGAATAGAGACTCTTCTTACAGTCGGTGCTTTGAGCATTGCCTGTGAGACCAGTAAATAGTATCCGATACACCACTGCAGGTTCAATGTATTCCTTGGACCTTCACATTGACGATGAAACACAGAAATCGCATCGGAATCAAATACAAAAGGCACAATGCCGCCTTAAGTACAAGAATAGAGACTCTTCTTACAGTCGGTTCTTTGAGCTTTCCCTGTGAGACCAGTATTAGTTTCCGATACACCACTGCAGGTTCAATGTATTCCTTGGACCTTCACATTGACGATGAAACACAGAATTCGCATCGGAATTAAATACTAAAGGCCTAATGCCGCCTTCAGTACAAGAATATAGACTCTTCTTACAGTCGGTGCTTTGAGCATTCCCTGTGAGACCAGTATTAGTTTCCGATACACCACACCAGGTTCAATGTATTCCTTGGACATACTCATTGATGATGGAACACTGAAATTACATCGGAACTAAATTCAAAAGGAACAATGCCGCCTTAACGGCAAGATAGGTGAGGCTTCTTAGAGACTGTGCTTTGATCCTTTCCTGTGAGACCAGTATTAGTTTCCGATACACCATTGCAGGTTCAATGTATTCCTTGGACCATCGCATTGACGATGAAACACAGAGATCGAATCGGAACTAAATACAAAAGGCACAATGCCGCAATAAGTACAAGAATAGAGACTCTTCTTACAGTCGGTGCTTTGAGCATTCCCTGTGAGACCAGTATTTGTTTCCGATACACCACTCGAGGGTCAATGTATTCCTTAGACATACATATTGACGATGAAACACAGATATTACATCGGAATTAAATACAAATGGCACAATGCCGCCATAACTGCAAGAATAGAGACTCCTCTTACAGTCGGTGCTTTGAGCATTCCCTGTGAGACCAATATTAGTTTCCGATACACCACTGCAGGTACAATGTATTCCTTGTACCTTCACATTGACGATGAAACACAGAATTTGCATCGGAATTAAATACTAAAGGCATAATGCCGCCTTCAGTACAAGAATAGAGTCTCTTCTTACAGTCGGTGCTTTGAGCATTTCCTGTGAGACCAGTATTATTTTCCGATACACAACTGCAGGTTCAATGTAATGCTTGGACATACACATTGACGATGAAACACAGAAATCGCATCGGAATTAAATACAAAAGGCACAATGCCGCCTTAAGTACAAGAATAGAGACTCTTCTTACAGTCGGTGCTTTGAGCATTCCCTGTGAGACCAGTATTAGTTTCTGATACACCACTGCTGGTTCAATGTATTCCTTGGACATACGCATTGACGATGACACACATAAATCGCATCTGAATTAAATACAAAAAACACAATGCCGCCTTACGTACAAGAATGGAGACTCTTCTTACAGTCGGTGCTTTGAGCATTCCCTGTGAGACCAGTATTAGTTTCCGATACACCACTCCAGGTTCAATGTATTCCTTGGACATACTCAATGACGATGAAACACTGAAATTACATCGGAATTAAATACAAAAGGAACAATGCCGCCTTAACTGCAAGATGAGTGAGACTTCTTAGAGTCTGTGCTTTGATCCCTTCCTGTGAGACCTGTATTAGTTTCCGATACACCACTGCAGGTTCAATGTATTCCTTAGACCTTCGCATTGACGATGAAACACATAAATCACATCGGAACTAAATACAAAATGCACAATACCGCAATAGGTACAAGAGTAGAGACTCTTCTTACAATCGGTGCCTTGAGCATTCCCTGTGAGACCAGTATTAGTTTCCGATACACCACTGCAGGTTCAATGTATTGCTTGGACATACTCATTGACGATGAAACACTGAAATTACATCGGAATTAAATACAAAAGGAACAATGCCGCATTAACTGCAAGATGAGTGAGACTTCTTAGAGTCTGTGCTTTGATCCTTTCCTGTGGGACCAGTATTAGTTTCCGATACACCACTGCAGGTTCAATGTATTCCTTAGACATACTCATTGACGATGAAACACTGAAATTACATCGTAATTAAATACAAAAGGAACAATGCTGCCTTAACTGCAAGATGAGTGAGACTTCTTAGAGTCTGTGCTTTGATCCTTTCCTGTGAGACAAGTATTAGTTTCCGATACACCACAGCAGGTTCAATGTATTCCTTGGACCTTCGCATTGACGATGAAACACAGAAATCGCATCGGAATTAAATACAAAAGGCACAATGCCGCCTTAAGTACAGGAATAGAGACTCTTCTTACAGTCGGTGCTTTCAGCATTCCCTGTGAGACCAGTATTAGTTTCCGATATACCACTGCTGGTTCAATGTATTCCTTGGACATACGCATTGACGATGAAACACAGAAATCGCATCGGAATTAAATACAAAAGGCACAATGCCGCCCTACGTACAAGAATAGAGACTCTTCTTACATTCGGTGATTTGAGCATTCCCTGTGAGACCGGTATTAGTTTCCGATACACCACTGCAGGTTCAATGTATTCCTTAGACATACACATTGACAATGAAACACAGAAATCGCATCGGAATTAAACACAAAAGGCACAATGCCGCCATAAGTGCCAGAATAGAGACCCTTCTTACAGACGGTGCTTTGAGCATTCCTTGTGAGACCAGTATTAGTTTCCGATACACCTCAGCAGGTACAATGTATTCCTTGGAACTTCACATTGACGATGAAACACAGAAATCGCGTCGGAATTAAATACAAAAGGCACAATGCCGCCCTACGTACAAGAATAGAGACTCTTCTTACATTCGGTGCTTTGAGCATTCCCTGTGAGACCGGTATTAGTTTCCGATACACCACTGCAGGTTCAATGTATTCCTTAGACATACACATTGACAATTAAACACAGAAATCGCATCGGAATTAAACACAAAAGGCACAATGCCGCCATAAGTGCCGGAATAGAGACTCTTCTTACAGTCGGTGCTTTGAGCATTTCCTGTGAGACCAGTATTAGTTTCCGATACACCACTGCAGGTTCAATGTATTCCTTAGACATACATATTGACGATGAAACACTGAAATTACATGGAATTAAATACAAAAGGCACAATGCCACCATAAGTACAAGTATAGAGACTCCTCTTACAGTCGGTGCTATGAGCATTCCCTGTGAGATCAGTATTAGTTTCCGATACACCACTGCAGGTACAATGTATTCCTTGTACCTTCACATTGACAATGAAACACAGAAATCGCATCGGAATTAAATGCAAAAGGCACAATGCCGCCTTAAGTACAAGAATAGAGACTCTTCTTACAGTCGGTGCTTTGAGCATTGCCTGTGAGACCAGTAATAGTATCCGATACACCACTGCGGGTTCAATGTATTCCTTGGACCTTCACATTGACGATGAAACACAGAATTCGCATCGGAATTAAATACTAAAGGCATAATGCCGCCTTCAGTACAAGAATAGAGTCTCTTCTTACAGTCGGTGCTTTGAGCATTTCCTGTGAGACCAGTATTAGTTTCCGATACACCACTGCAGGTTCAATGTATTGCTTGGACATACACACTGACGATGAAACATAGAAATCGCATCGGAATTAAATACAAAAGGCACAATGCCGCCTTACGTACAAGAATAGAGACTCATCTTACAGTCAGTGCTTTGAGCATTCCCTGTGAGACCAGTATTAGTTTCCGATACACCACACCAGGTTCGATGTATACATTGGACATACTCATTGACGATGGAACACTGAAATTACATCGGAATTAAATTCAAAATTAGCAATGCCGCCTTAACGGCAAGATAAGTGAGGCTTCTTAGAGTCTGTGCTTTGATCCTTTCCTGTGAGACCAGTATTAGTTTCCGATACACCATTGCAGGTTCAATGTATTCCTTGGATCATCGCATTGACGATGAAACACAGAGATCGAATCGGAACTAAATACAAAAGGCACAATGCCGCAATAAGTACAAGAATAGAGACTCTTCTTACAGTCGGTGCTTTGAGCATTCCCTGTGAGACCAGTATTAGTTTCCGATACACCACTGCAGGTTCAATGTATTCCTTAGACATACACATTGACGATGAAACACTGATATTACATCGGAATGAAATACAAATGGCAGAATGCGGCCATAAGTGCAAGAATAGAGACTAATCTTACAGTCGGTGCTTTGAGCATTCCCTGTGAGACCAGTATTAGTTTCCGATACACCACTCCAGGTACAATGTATTCCTTGCACCTTCACATTGACGATGAAACACAGAATTTGCATCGGAATTAAATACTAAAGGCATAATGCCGCCTTCAGCACAAGAATAGAGTCTCTTTTTACAGTCGGTGCTTTGAGCATTTCCTGTGAGACCAGTATTAGTTTCCGATACACCACTGCAGGTTCAATGTATTGCTTGGACATACATACTGACGATGAAACATAGAAATCGCATCGGAATTAAATACAAAAGGCACAATGCCGCCTTACGTACAAGAATAGAGACTCATCTTACAGTCAGTGCTTTGAGCATTCCCTGTGAGACCAGTATTAGTTTCCGATACACCACACCAGGTTCAATGTATTCCTTGGACATACTCATTGACGTTGGAACACTGAAATTACATCGGAATTAAATTCAAAATTAGCAATGCCGCCTTAACGGCAAGATAAGTGAGGCTTCTTAGAGTCTGTGCTTTGATCCTTTCCTGTGAGACCAGTATTAGTTTCCGATACACCATTGCAGGTTCAATGTATTCCTTGGACCTTCGCATTGACAATGAAACATAGAAATCGAATCGGAACTAAATACAAAAGGCACAATGCCGCAATAAGTACAAGAATAGAGACTCTTTTTACAGTCGGTACTTTGAGCATTCCCTGTGAGACCAGTATTAGATTCCGATACACCTCAGCAGGTACAATGTATTCCTTGGAACTTCACATTGACGATGAAACACAGAAATCGCATCGGAATTAAATACAAAAGGCACAATGCCGCTTTAAGTACAAGAATAGAGACTCTTCTTACAGTCGGTGCTTTGAGCATTCCCTGTGAGACCAGTATTAGTTTCTGATACACCACTGCAGGTTCAATGTATTTCTTGGACATACACATTGACGATGAAACACAGAAATCGCATCGGAATTAAATACAAAAGACACAATGACATCTTTCGTACAAGAATAGAGACTCTTCATACAGTCGGTGCTTTGAGCATTCCCTGTGAGACCAGTATTAGTTTCCGATACACCACTCCAGGTTCAATGTATTCCTTGGACATACTCATCGACGATGAAACACTGAAATTTCATGGGAATTAAATACAAAAGGAACAATGCCGCCTTAACTGCAAGATGAGTGAGACTTCTTAGAGTCTGTGCTTTGATCCTTTCCTGTGAGACCAGTATTAGTTTCCGATACACTACTGCAGGTTCAATGTATTCCTTGGACCTTCGCATTGACGATGAAACACAGAAATCGCATCAGAATTAAATACAAAAGGCACAATGCCGCCTTAAGTACAGGAATAGAGACTCTTCTTGCAGACGGTGCTTTGAGCATTCCCTGTGAGACCAGTATTAGTTTCCGATATACCACTGCAGGTTCAATGTATTCCTTGGACATACCCATTGACGATGAAACACAGAAATCGCATCGGAATTAAATACAAAAGGCACAATGCCGCCCTACGTACAAGAATAGAGACTCTTCTTACATTCGGTGCTTTGAGCATTCCCTGTGAGACCAGTATTAGTTTCCGATACACCACTCCAGGTTCAATGTATTCCTTGGACATACTCAATGACGATGAAACACTGAAATTACATCGGAATTAAATACAAAAGGAACAGTGCCGCCTTAACTGCAAGATGAGTGAGACTTCTTAGAGTCTGTGCTTTGATCCTTTCCTGTGAGACCTGTATTAGTTTCCGATACACCACTGCAGGTTCAATGTATTCCTTGGACCTTCGCATTGACGATGAAACACATAAATCACATCGGAACTAAATACAAAATGCACAATACCGCAATAGGTACAAGAGTAGAGACTCTTCTTACAATCGGTGCCTTGAGCATTCCCTGTGAGACCAGTATTAGTTTCCGATACACCACTGCAGGTTCAATGTATTGCTTGGACATACTCATTGACGATGAAACACTGAAATTACATCGGAATTAAATACAAAAGGAACAATGCCGCCTTAACTGCAAGATGAGTGAGACTTCTTAGAGTCTGTGCTTTGATCCTTTCCTGTGGGACCAGTATTAGTTTCCGATACACCACTGCAGGTTCAATGTATTCCTTAGACATACTCATTGACGATGAAACACTGAAATTACATCGTAATTAAATACAAAAGGAACAATGCCGCCTTAACTGCAAGATGAGTGAGACTTCTTAGAGTCTGTGCTTTGATCCTTTCCTGTGAGACAAGTATTAGTTTCCGATACACCACTGCAGGTTCATTGTATTCCTTGGACATACCCATTGACGATGAAACACAGAAATCGCATCAGAATTAAATACAAAAGGCACAATGCCGCCTTAAGTACAGGAATAGAGACTCTTCTTGCAGACGGTGCTTTGAGCATTCCCTGTGAGACCAGTATTAGTTTCCGATATACCACTGCAGGTTCAATGTATTCCTTGGACATACCCATTGACGATGAAACACAGAAATCGCATCGGAATTAAATACAAAAGGCACAATGCCGCCTTAAGTACAAGAATAGACACTCTTCGTACAGTCGGTGCTTTGAGCATTCCCTGTGAGACCCGTATTAGTTTCCGATACACCACTGCAGGTTCAATGTATTCCTTGGACATACCCATTGACGATGAAACACAGAAATCGCATCGGAATTAAATACAAAAGGCACAATGCCGCCCTACGTACAAGAATAGAGACTCTTCTTACAGTCGGTGCTTTGAGCATTGCCTGTGAGACCAGTATTAGTTTCCGATACACCACTGCAGGTTCAATGTATTGCTTGGACATACTCATTGACGATGAAACACTGAAATTACATCGGAATTAAATACAAAAGGAACAATGCCGCCTTAACTGCAAGATGAGTGAGACTTCTTAGAGTCTGTGCTTTGATCCTTTCCTGTGAGACCAGTATTAGTTTCCGATACACCATTGCAGGTTCAATGTATTCCTTGGACCATCGCATTGACGATGAAACACAGAGATCGCATCGGAATTAAATACAAAAGGCACAATGCCGCCCTACGTACAAGAATAGAGACTCTTCTTACATTCGGTGCTTTGAGCATTCCCTGTGAGACCGGTATTAGTTTCCGATACACCACTGCAGGTTCAATGTATTCCTTAGACATACACATTGACAATAAAACATAGATATCGCATTGGAATTAAACTCAAAAGGCAAAATGCCGCCATAAGTGCCAGAATAGAGACCCTTCTTACAGTCGGTGCTTTGAGCATTCCCTGTGAGACCAGTCTTAGTTTCCGATACACATCAGCAGGTTCAATGTATTCCTTGGAACTTCACATTGACGACGAAACACAGAAATCCCATCGGAATTAAATACAAAAGGCACAATGCCGCCTTAAGTACAAGAATTGAGACTCTTCCTACAGTCGATGCTTTGAGCATTCCCTGTGAGACCAGTATTAGTTTCCGATACACCACTGCAGGTTCAGTGGATTCCTTGGACATACGCATTGACGATGAAACACAGAAATCGCCTCGGAATTAGTACAAAATGCACAATGCCGCAATAAGCACAAGAATAGGGACTCTTCTTACAGTCGGTGCTTTGAGCATTTCCTGTGAGACCAGTATTAGTTTCCGATACACCACTGCAGGGACAATGTATTCCTTAGACATACACATTGTCGATGAAACACAGAAATTACATTGGAATTAAATACAAAAGGCACAATGCCGCCTTAAGTACAAGAATAGAGACTCATCTTACAGTCGGTGCTTTGAGCATTCCCTGTGAGACCAGTATTAGTTTCCGATACACCACACCAGGTACAATGTATTCCTTGGACATACTCATTGACGATGGAACACTGAAATTACATCGGAATTAAATTCAAAAGGAACAATGCCGCCTTAACGGCAAGATAAGTGAGGCTTCTTAGAGTCTGTGCTTTGATCCTTTCCTGTGAGACCAGTATTAGTTTCCGATACACCATTGCAGGTTCAATGTATTCCTTGGACCATCGCATTGACGATGAAACACAGAGATCGAATCGGAACTAAATACAAAAAGCACAATGCCGCAATAAGTACAAGAATAAAGACTCCTCTTACAGTCGGTGCTTTGAGTACTCGCTGTGAGACCAGTATTAGTTTCCGATACACCACTGCAGGTTTAATGTATTCCTTAGACATACACATTGTCGATGAAACACTGATATAACATCGGAATTAAATTCAAATGGCACAATGCCCCCATAAGTGCAAGAATAGAGACTCCTCTTACAGTCGGTGCTTTGAGCATTCCCTGTGAGACCAATATTAGTTTCCGATACACCACTGCAGGTACAATATATTCCTTGTACCTTCACATTGACGATGAAACACAGAATTTGCATCTTAATTAAATACTAAAGGCATTATGCCGCCTTCAGTACAAGAATAGAGACTCTTCTTACAGTCGGTGCTTTGAGCATTCCCTGTGAGACCAGTATTAGTTTCTGATACACCACTGCTGGTTCAATGTATTCCTTGGACATACGCATTGACGATGACACACATAAATCGCATCTGAATTAAATACAAAAGGCACAAGGCCGCATTACGTACAAGAAAAGAGACTCTTCTTACAGTCGCTGCTTTGAGCATTCCCTGTGAGACCAGTATTAGTTTCCGATTCACCACTCCAGGTTCAATGTATTCCTTGAACATACTCAATGACGATGAAACACTGAAATTACATCGGAATTAAATACAAAAGGAACAGTGCCGCCTTAACTGCAAGATGAGTGAGACTTCTTAGAGTCTGTGCTTTGATCCTTTCCTGTGAGACCTGTATTAGTTTCCGATACACCACTGCAGGTTCAATGTATTCCTTGGACCTTCGCATTGACGATGAAACACAGAAATCACATCCGAACTAAATACAAAATGCACAATACCGCAATAAGTACAAGAGTAGAGATTCTTCTTACAGTTGCTGCCTTGAGCATTCCCTGTGAGACCAGTATTAGTTTCCAATACACCACTGCAGGTTCAATGAATTCCTTAGACATACACATTGACGATGAAACACTGAAATTACATCGGAATTAAATACAAAAGTCACAATGCCGCCGTAAGTGCAAGAATAGAGACTCTTCTTACTGTCGGTGCTTCGAGCTTTCCCTGTGAGACCAGTATTAGTCTCCGATACACCACTCCAGGTTCAATGTATTCCTTGGACATACTCATTGACGATGAAACACTGAAATTACATCGGAATTAAATACAAAAGGAACAATGCCGCCTTAACGGCAAGATGAGTGAGACTTCTTACAGTCTGTGCTTTGATCCTTTCCTGTGAGACCAGTATTAGTTTCCGATACACCACTGCAGGTTCAATGTATTCCTTGGACCTTCGCATTGACGATGAAACACAGAAATCGCATCGGAATTAAATACAAAAGTCACAATGCCGCCTTAAGTACAGGAATAGAGACTCTTCTTACAGTCGGTGCTTTGAGCATTCCCTGTGAGACCAGTATTATTTTCCGATATACCACTGCAGGTTCAATGTATTCCTTAGATATACACATTGACAATGAAACACAGAAATCGCATCGGAACTAAACTCAAAAGGCACAATGCCGCCATAAGTGCCAGAATAGAGACCCTTCTTACAGTCGGTGCTTTGAGCATTCCCTGTGAGACCAGTATTACTTTCCGATACACCACTGCAGGTACAATGTATTCCTTGTACCTTCACATTGACGATGAAACACAGAAATCGCATCGGAATTAAATTCAAAAGGCACAATGCCGCCTTAAGTACAAGAATAGAGACTCCTCTTACAGTCGGTGCTTTGAGCATTCACTGTGAGACCAGTATTAGTTTCTGATACACCACTGCAGGTTCATTGTATTCCTAGGACATACACATTGACGATGAAACACAGAAATCGCATCGGAATTAAATACAAAAGGCACAATGCCGCCTTTCGTACAAGAATAGAGACTCTTCTTACAGTCGGTGCTTCGAGCATTCCCTGTGAGACCAGTAATAGTTTCCGATACACCACTCCAGGTTCAATGTATTCCTTGGACATACTCATTGACGATGAAACACTGAAATTACATCGGAATTAAATACAAAAGGAAAAATGCCGCCTTAACTGCAAGATGAGTGAGACTTCTTAGAGTCTGTGATTTGATCCTTTCCTGTGAGACCTGTATTAGTTTCCGATACACCACTGCAGGTTCAATGTATTCCTTGGACCTTCGCATTGACGATGAAACACAGCAATCACATCGGAACTAAATACAAAATGCAAAATACCGCAATAAGTACAAGAGTAGAGACTCTTCTAACAGTCGGTGCCTTGAGCATTCCCTGTGAGACCAGTATTAGTTTCCGATACACCACTGCAGGTTCAATGAATTCCTTAGACATACACATTGACGATGAAATACTGAAATTACATCCTAATTAAATACAAAAGGCACAATGCCGCCATAAGTGCAAGAATAGAGACTCTTCTTACAGTCGGTGCTTTGAGATTTCCCTGTGAGACCAGTATTAGTTTCCGATACACCACTCCAGGTTCAATGTATTCCTTGGACATACTCATTTACGATGAAACACTGAAATTACATCGGAATTAAATACAAAAGGAACAATGCCGCCTTAACGGCAAGATGAGTAAGACTTCTTAAGGTCTGTGCTTTGATCCTTTCCTGTGAGACCAGTATTAGTTTCCGATACACCACTGCAGGTTCAATGTATTCCTTGGACCTTCGCAATGATAATGAAACACAGAAATCGAATCGGTACTAAATACAAAAGGCACAATGCCGCAATAAGTACAAGAATAGAGACTCTTCTTACAGTCGGTGCTTTGAGCATTCCCCGTGAGACCAGTATTAGTTTCCGATACACCACTGCAGTTTCAATGTATTCCTTAGACATACACATTGGCGATGAAACATTGAAATTACATCAGAATTAAATACAAATGGCACAATGCCGCCATAAGTGCAAGAATAGAGACTCCTCTTACAGTCGGTGCTTTGAGCATTCCCTGTGAGACCAGTATTAGTTTCCGATACACCACTGCAGGTTCAATGTATTCCTTAGACATACACATTGACAATGAAACACAGAAATCGCATCGGAATTAAACTCGAAAGGCACAATGCCGCCATAAGTGCCAGAATAGCGACCCTTCTTACAGTCGGTGCTTTGAGCATTCCCTGTGAGACCAGTATTAGTTTCCGATACACCACTGCAGGTACAATGTATTCCTTGTACCTTCACATTGACGATGAAACACAGAAATCGCATCGGAACTAAATACAAAAGGCACAATGTCGCCTTAAGTACAAGAATAGAGACTCTTCTTACAGTAGGTGCTTTGAGCATTCCCTGTGAGACCAGTATTAGTTTCTGATACACCACTGCAGGTTCAATGTATTCCTTGGACATACACATTGACGATGAAACACAGAAATCGCATCGGAATTAAATACAAAAGGCACAATGCCGCCTTACGCACGAGAATAGAGACTCTTCTTACAGTCGGTGCTTTGAGTATTCCCTGTGAGGCCAGTATTAGTTTCCGATACACCACTCCAGGTTCAATGTATTCCTTGGACATACTCATTGACGATGAAACACTGAAATTACATCGGAATTAAATACAAAAGGAACAATGCCGCCTTAACTGCAAGATGAGTGAGACTTCTTAGAGTCTGTGCTTTGATCCTTTCCTGTGAGACCTGTATTAGTTTCCGATACACCACTGCAGGTTCAATGTATTCCTTGGACCTTCGCATTGACGATGAAACACAGAAATCACATCGGAACTAAATACAAAATGCAGAATACCGCGATAAGTACAAGAGTAGAGACACTTCTAACAGTCGGTGCCGTGAGCATTCCCTGTGAGACCAGTATTAGTTTCCGATACACCACTGCAGGTTCAATGAATGCCTTAGACGTACACATTGACGATGAAACACTGAAATTGCATCGGAATTAAATACAAATGGCACAATGCCGCCATAAGTGCAAGAATAGAGACTCTTCTTACAGTCGGTGCTTTGAGCTTTCCCTGTGAGACCAGTATTAGTTTCCGATACACCACTCCAGGTTCAATGTATTCCTTGGACATACTCATTGACGATGAAACACTGAAATTACATCGGAATTAAATACAAAAGGAACAATGCCGCCTTAACGGCAAGATGAGTAAGACTTCTTAAGGTCTGTGCTTTGATCCTATCCTGTGAGACCAGTATTAGTTTCCGATACACCACTGCAGGTTCAATGTATTCCTTGGACCTTCGCATTGACAATGAAACACAGAAATCGAATCGGAACTAAATACAAAAGGCACAATGCCGCAATTAGTACAAGAATAGAGACTCTTCTTCCAGTCGGTGCTTTGAGCATTCCCCGTGAGACCAGTATTAGTATCCGATACACCACTGCAGGTTCAATGTATTCCTTAGACATACACATTGGCGATGAAACATTGAAATTACATCAGAATTAAATACAAATGGCACAATGCCGCCATAAGTGCAAGAATAGAGACTCCTCTTACAGTCGGTGCTTTGAGCATTCCCTGTGAGACCAGTATTAGTTTCCGATACATTACTGCAGGTACAATGTATTCCTTGTACCTTCACATTGACGATGAAACACAGAAATCGCATCGGAATTAAATACAAAAGGCACAATGCCGCCTTAAGTACAAGAATAGAGACTTTTCTTACAGTCAGTGCTTTGAGCATTCCCTGTGATACCAGTATTAGTTTCTGATACACCACTGCAGGTACAATGTATTCCTTGGACATACACATTGACGATGAAACACAGAAATCGCATCGGAATTAAATACAAAAGGCACAATGCCGCCTTTCGTACAAGAATAGAGACTCTTCTTACAGTCGGTGCTTTGAGCATTCCCTGTGAGACCAGTATTAGTTTCCGATACACCACTCCAGGTTCAATGTATTCCTTGGACATACACATTGACGATGAAACACTGAAATTACATCGGAATTAAATACAAAAGGCACAATGCCGCCGTAAGTGCAAGAATAGAGTCTCTTCTTACAGTCGGTGCTTTGAGCTTTCCCTGTGAGACCAGTATTAGTTTCCGATACACCACTACAGGTTCAAGGTATTCCTTGGACATACTCATTGACGATGAAACACTGAAATTACATCGGAATTAAATACAAAAGGAACAATGCCGCCTTAACGGCAAGATGAGTAAGACTTCTTAAGTTCTGTGCTTTGATCCTTTCCTGTGAGACCAGTATTAGTTTCCGATACACCACTGCAGGTACAATGTATTCCTTGTACCTTCACATTGACGATGAAACACAGAAATCGCATCGGAATTAAATACAAAAGGCACAATGCCGCCTTAAGTACAAGAATAGAGACAGTCGGTGCTTTGAGCATTCCCTGTGAGACCAGTATTAGTTTCTGATACACCACTGCAGGTTCAATGTATTCCTTGGACATACACATTGACGATGAAACACAGAAATCGCATCGGAATTAAATACAAAAGGCACAATGCCGCCTTTCGTACATGAATAGAGACTCTTCTTACAGTCGGTGCTTTGAGCATTCCCTGTGAGACCAGTATTAGTTTCCGATACACCACTCCAGGTTCAATGTATTCCTTGGACATACTCATTGACGATGAAACACTGAAATTACATCGGAATTAAATACAAAAGGAACAATGCCGCCTTAACAGCAAGATAAGTGAGACTTCTTAGAGTGTTCTTTGATCCTTTCCTGTGAGACCTGTATTAGTTTCCGATACACCACTGCAGGTTCAATGTATTCCTTGGACCTTCGCATTGACGATGAAACACAGAAATCACATCGGAACTAAATACAAAATGCACAATACCGCAATAAGTACAAGAGCAGAGACTCTTCTTACAGTCGGTGCCTTGAGCATTCCCTGTGAGACCAGTATTAGTTTCCGATACACCACTGCAGGTTCAATGAATTCCTTAGATATACACATTGACGATGAAACACTGAAATTACATCGGAATTAAATACAAAAGGCACAATGCCGCCATAAGTGCAAGAATAGAGACTCTTCTTACAGTCGGTGCTTTGAGCTTTCCCTGTGAGACCAGTAATAGTTTCCGATACACCACTCCAGGTTCAATGTATTCCTTGGACATACTCATTGACGATGAAACACTGAAATTACATCGGAATTAAATACAAAAGGAACAATGCCGCCTTAACGGCAAGATGTGTAAGACTTCTTAAGGTCTGCGCTTTGATCATTTCCTGTGAGACCAGTATTAGTTTCCGATACACCACTGCAGGTTCAATGTATTCCTTCGACCTTCGCATTGACAATGAAACACAGAAATCGAATCGGAACTAAATACAAAAGGCACAATGCCGCAATAAGTACAAGAATAGAGACTCTTCTTACAGTCGGTGCTTTGAGCATTCCCTGTGAGACCAGTATTAGTTTCCGATACACCACTGCAGGTTCAATGTATTCCTTAGACATACACATTGGCGATGAAACATTGAAATGACATCGGAATTAAATACAAATGGCACAATGCCGCCATAAGTGCAAGAATAGAGACTCTTCTTACAGTCGGTGCTTTGAGCATTCCCTGTGAGACCAGTATTAGTTTCTGATACACCACTGCAGGTTCAATGTATTCCTTGGACATACACATTGACGATGAAACACTGAAATCGCATCGGAATTAAATACAAAAGGCACAATGCCGCCTTTCGTACAAGAATAGAGACTCTTCTTACGGTCGGTGTTTTGAGCATTCCCTGTGAGACCAGTATTAGTTTCCGATACACCACTCCAGGTTCAATGTATTCCTTGGACATACTCATTGACGATGAAACACTGAAATTACATCGGAATTAAATACAAAAGGAACAATGCCGCCTTAACTGCAAGATGAGTGGGACTTCTTAGAGTCTGTGCTTTGATCCTTTCCTGTGAGACCAGTATTAGTTTCCGATACACCACTGCAGGTTCAATGTATTCCTTGGACCTTCGCATTGACGATGAAACACAGAAATCGCATCGGAATTAAATACAAAAGGCACAATGCCGCCTTAAGTACAGGAATAGAGACTCTTCTTACATTCGGTGCTTTGAGCATTCCCTGTGAGACCGGTATTAGTTTCCGATACACCACTGCAGGTTCAATGTATTCCTTAGACATACACATTGACAATGAAACACAGAAATCGCATCGGAATTAAATTCAAAAGGCACAATGCCGCCATAAGTGCCAGAATAGAGACCCTTCCTACAGTCGGTGCTTTGAGCATTCCCTGTGAGACCAGTATTAGTTTCCGATACACCACTGCAGGTACAATGTATTCCTTGGACATACACATTGATGATGAAACACAGAAATCGCATCGGAATTAAATACAAAAGGCACAATGCCGCCTTTCGTACAAGAATAGAGACTCTTCTTACAGTCGGTGCTTGGAGCATTCCCTGTGAGACCAGTATTAGTTTCCGATACACCACTCCAGGTTCAATGTATTCCTTGGACATACTCATTGACAATGAAACACTGAAATTACATCGGAATTAAATACAAAAGGAACAATGCCGCCTTAACTGCAAGATGAGTGAGACTTCTTAGAGTCTGTGCTTTGATCCTTTCCTGTGAGACCTGTATTAGTTTCCGATACACCACTGCAGGTTCAATGTATTCCTTGGACCTTCGCATTGACGATGAAAATCAGAAATCACATCGGAACTAAATACAAAATGCACAATACCGCAATAAGTACAAGAGTAGAGACTCTTCTTACAGTCGGTACCTTGAGCAATCCCTGTGATACCAGTATTAGTTTCCGATACACCACTGCAGGTTCAATGAATTCCTTAGACATACACATTGACGATGAAACACTGAAATTACATCGGAATTAAATACAAAAGGCACAATGCCGCCATAAGTGCAAGAATAGAGACTCTTCTTACAGTCGGTGCTTTGAGCTTTCCCTGTGAGACCAGTAATAGTTTCCGATACACCACTCCAGGTTCAATGTATTCCTTGGACATACTCATTGACGATGAAACACTGAAATTACATCGGAATTAAATACAAAAGGAACAATGCCGCCTTAACGGCAAGATGAGTAAGACTTCTTAAGGTCTGTGTTTTGATCATTTCCTGTGAGACCAGTATTAGTTTCCGATACACCACTGCAGGTTCAATGTATTCCTTGGACCTTCGCATTGACAATGAAACACAGAAATCGATTCGGAACTAAATACAAAAGGCACAATGCCGCAATAAGTACAAGAATAGAGACTCTTCTTAGAGTCGGTGCTTTGAGCATTCCCTGTGAGACCAGTATTAGTTTCCGATACACCACTGCAGGTTCAATGTATTCCTTAGACATACACATTGGCGATGAAACATTGAAATTACATCGGAATTAAATACAAATGGCACAATGACGCCATAAGTGCAAGAATAGAGACGCCTCTTACAGTCGGTGCTTTGAGCATTCCCTGTGAGACCGGTAATAGTTTCCGATACACCACTGCAGGTACAATGTATTCCTTGTACCTTTACATTGACGATGAAACACAGAAATCGCATCGGAACTAAATACAAAAGGCACAATGCGGCTTTAAGTACAAGAATAGAGACTCTTCTTACAGTCGGTGCTTTGAGCATTCCCTGTGAGACCAGTATTAGTTTCTGATACACCACTGCAGGTTCAATGTATTCCTTGGACATACACATTGACGATGAAACACCGAAATCGCATCGGAATTAAATACAAAAGGCACAATGCCGCCTTTCGTACAAGAATGGAGACTCTTCTTACAGTCGGTGCTTTGAGCATTCCCTGTGAGACCAGTATTAGTTTCCGATACACCACTCCAGGTTCAATGTATTCCTTGGACATACTCATTGACGATGAAACACTGAAATTACATCGGAATTAAATACAAAAGGAACAATGCCGCCTTAACTGCAAGATGAGTGAGACTTCTTAGAGTCTGTGCTTTGATCCTTTCCTGTGAGACCAGTATTAGTTTCCGATACACCACTGCAGGTTCAATGTATTCCTTGGACCTTCGCATTGACGACGAAACACAGAAATCGCATCGGAATTAAATACAAAAGGCACAATGCCGCCTTAAGTACAGGAATAGAGACTCTTCTTATAGTCGGCGCTTTGAGCATTCAGTGTGAGACCAGTATTAGTTTCCGATATACCACTTCAGGTTCAATGTATTCCTTGGACATACGCATTGACGATGAAACACAGAAATCGCATCGGAATCAAATACAAAAGGCACAATGCCGCCCTACGTACAAGAATAGAGACTCTTCTTACAGTCGGTGCTTTGAGCATTCCCTGTGAGACCAGTATTAGTTTCTGATACACCACTGCAGGTTCAATGTATTCCTTGGACATACACACTGTCGATGAAACACAGAAATCGCATCGGAATTAAATACAAAAGGCACAATGCCGCCTTTCGTACAAGAATAGAGACTCTTCTTACAGTCGGTGCTTTGAGCATTCCCTGTGAGACCAGTATTAGTTTCCGATATACCACTGCAGGTTCAATGTATTCCTTGGACATACGCATTGGCGATGAAACACAGAAATAGCATCATAATTAAATACAAAAGGCACAATGCCGCCCTACGTACAAGAATAGAGACTCTTCTTCCATTCGGTGCTTTGAGCATTCCCTCTGAGACAGGTATTAGTTTCCGATACACCACAGCAGGTTCAATGTATTCCTTAGACATACACATTGACAATGAAACACAGAAATCGCATCGGAAATAAACTCGAAAGGCACAATGCCGCCATAAGTGCCAGAATAGCGACCCTTCTTACAGTCGGTGCTTTGATCCTTTCCTGTGAGACCAGTATTAGTTTCCGATACACCACTGCAGGTTCAATGTATTCCTTGGACCTTCGCATTGACAATGAAACACAGAAATCGAATCGGAACTAAATACAAAAGGCACAATGCCGCAATAAGTACAAGAATAGAGACTCTTCCTACAGTCGGTGCTTTGAGCATTCCCCGTGAGACCAGTATTAGTTTCCGATACACCACTGCAGGTTCAATGTATTCCTTAGACATACACATTGGCGATGAAACATTGAAATTACATCGGAATTAAATACAAATGGCACAATGCTGCCATAAGTGCAAAAATAGAGACTCCTCTTACAGTCGGTGCTTTGAGCATTCCCTGTGAGACCAGTATTAGTTTCCGATACATTACTGCAGGTACAATGTATTCCTTGTACCTTCACATTGACGATGAAACACAGAAATCGCATCGGAATTAAATACAAAAGGCACAATGCCGCCTTAAGTACAAGAATAGAGACTCTTCTTACAGTCGGTGCTTTGAGCATTCCCTGTGAGACCAGTATTAGTTTCTGATACACCACTGCAGGTTCAATGTATTCCTTGGACATACACATTGACGATGAAACACAGAAATCGCATCGGAATTAAATACAAAAGGCACAATGCCGCCTTTCGTACAAGAATAGAGACTCTTCTTACAGTCGGTGCTTTGAGCATTCCCTGTGAGACCAGTATTAGTTTCCGATATACCACTGCAGGTTCAATGTATTCCTTGGACATACGCATTGACGATGAAACACAGAAATAGCATCGGAATTAAATACAAAAGGCACAATGCCGCCCTACGTACAAGAATAGAGACTCTTCTTACATTCGGTGCTTTGAGCATTCCCTGTGAGACCGGTATTAGTTTCCGATACACCACTGCAGGTTCAATGTATTCCTTAGACATACACATTGACAATGAAACACAGAAATCGCATCGGAATTAAACTCGAAAGGCACAATGCCGCCATAAGTGCCAGAATAGCGACCCTTCTTACAGTCGGTGCTTTGAGCATTCCCTGTGAGACCAGTATTAGTTTCCGATACACCACTGCAGGTACAATGTATTCCTTGTACCTTCACATTGACGATGAAACACAGAAATCGCATCGGAATTAAATACAAAAGGCACAATGTCGCCTTAAGTACAAGAATAGAGACTCTTCTTACAGTCGGTGCTTTGAGCATTCCCTGTGAGACCAGTATTAGTTTCTGATACACCACTGCAGGTTCAATGTATTCCTTGGACATACACATTGACGATGAAACACAGAAATCGCATCGGAATTAAATACAAAAGGCACAATGCCGCCTTTCGTACAAGAATAGAGACTCTTCTTACAGTCGGTGCTTTGAGCATTCCCTGTGAGACCAGTATTAGTTTCCGATACACCACTCCAGGTTCAATGTATTCCTTGGACATACTCATTGACGATGAAACACTGTAATTACATCGGAATTAAATACAAAAGGAACAATGCCGCCTTAACTGCAAGATGAGTGAGACTTCTTAGAGTCTGTGCTTTGATCCTTTCCTGTGAGACCTGTATTAGTTTCCGATACACCACTGCAGGTTCAATGTATTCCTTGGACCTTCGCATTGACGATGAAACACAGAAATCACATCGGAACTAAATACAAAATGCCCAATACCGCAATAAGTACAAGAGTAGAGACTCTTCTAACCGGCGGTGCCGTGAGCATTCCCTGTGAGACCAGTATTAGTTTCCGATACATCACTGCAGGTTCAATGAATTCCTTAGACATACACATTGACGATGAAACACTGAAATTACATCGGAATTAAATACAAAAGTCACAATGCCGCCATAAGTGCAAGAATAGAGACTCTTCTTACAGTCGGTGCTTTGAGCTTTCCCTGTGAGACCAGTATTAGTTTCCGACACACCACTCCAGGTTCAATGTATTCCTTGGACATACTCATTGACGATGAAACACTGAAAATACATCGGAATTAAATACAAAAGGAACAATGCCACCTTAACGGCAAGATGAGTAAGACTTCTTAAGGTCTGTGCTTTGATCCTTTCCTGTGAGACCAGTATTAGTTTCCGATACACCACTGCAGGTTCAATGTATTCCTTGGACCTTCGCATTGACAATGAAACACAGAAATCGAATCGGAACTAAATACAAAAGGCACAATGCCGCAATAAGTACAAGAATAGAGACTCTTCTTACAGTCGGTGCTTTGAGCATTCCCCGTGAGACCAGTATTAGTTTCCGATACACCACTGCAGGTTCAATGTATTCCTTGGACATACTCATTGACGATGAAACACTGAAATTGCATCGGCATTAAATACAAAAGGAACAATGCCGCCTTAACGGCAAGATGAGTAAGACTTCCTAAGTTCTGTGCTTTGATCCTTTCCTGTGAGACCAGTATTAGTTTCCGATACACCACTGCAGGTTCAATGTATTCCTTGGACCTTCGCATTGACAATGAAACACAGAAATCGAATCGGAACTAAATACAAAAGGCACAATGCCGCAATAAGTACAAGAATAGAGACTCTTCTTACAGTCGGTGCTTTGAGCATTCCCTGTGAGACCAGTATTAGTTTCCGATACACCACTGCAGCTTCAATGTATTCCTTGGACCTTCAGATTGACGATGAAACACAGAAATCGCATCGGAATTAAATACAAAAGGCACAATGCCGCCTTAAGTACAAGAATAGAGACTCTTCTTACAGTCGGTGCTTTGAGCATTCCCTGTGAGACCAGTATTAGTTTCTGATACACCACTGCAGGTTCAATGTATTCCTTGGACATACACACTGACGATGAAACACAGAAATCGCATCGGAATTAAATACAAAAGGCACAATGCCGCCTTTCGTACAAGAGTAGAGACTCTTCTTACAGTCGGTGCTTTGAGCATTCCCTGTGAGACCAGTATTAGTTTCCGATATACCACTGCAGGTTCAATGTATTCCTTGGACATACGCATTGACGATGAAACACAGAAATAGCATCATAATTAAATACAAAAGGCACAATGCCGCCCTACGTACAAGAATAGAGACTCTTCTTACATTCGGTGCTTTGAGCATTCCCTGTGAGACCGGTATTAGTTTCCGATACACCACTGCAGGTTCAATGTATTCCTTAGACATACACATTGACAATGAAACACAGAAATCGCATCGGAATTAAACTCGAAAGGCACAATGCCGCCATAAGTGCCAGAATAGCGACCCTTCTTACAGTCGGTGCTTTGAGCATTCCCTGTGAGACCAGTATTAGTTTCCGATACACCACTGCAGGTACAATGTATTCCTTGTACCTTCACATTGACGATGAATCACAGAAATCGCATCGGAATTAAATACAAAAGGCACAATGTCGCCTTAAGTACAAGAATAGAGACTCTTCTTACAGTCGGTGCTTTGAGCATTCCCTGTGAGACCAGTATTAGTTTCTGATACACCACTGCAGATTCAATGTATTCCTTGGACATACACATTGACGATGAAACACAGAAATCGCATCGGAATTAAATACAAAAGGCACAATGCCGCCTTTCGTACAAGAATAGAGACTCTTCTTACAGTCGGTGCTTTGAGCATTCCCTGTGAGACCAGTATTAGTTTCCAATACACCACTCCAGGTTCAATGTATTCCTTGGACATACTCATTGACGATGAAACACTGTAATTACATCGGAATTAAATACAAAAGGAACAATGCCGCCTTAACTGCAAGATGAGTGAGACTTCTTAGAGTCTGTGCTTTGATCCTTTCCTGTGAGACCTGTATTAGTTTCCGATACACCACTGCAGGTTCAATGTATACCTTGGACCTTCGCATTGACGATGAAACACAGAAATCACATCGGAACTAAATACAAAATGCACAATACCGCAATAAGTACAAGAGTAGAGACTCTTCTAACAGTTGGTGCCGTGAGCATTCCCTGTGAGACCAGTATTAGTTTCCGATACATCACTGCAGGTTCAATGAATTCCTTAGACATACACATTGACGATGAAACACTGAAATTACATCGGAATTAAATACAAAAGTCACAATGCCGCCATAAGTGCAAGAATAGAGACTCTTCTTACAGTCGGTGCTTTGAGCTTTCCCTGTGAGACCAGTATTAGTTTCCGATACACCACTGCAGGTTCAATGTATTCCTTAGGCATACACATTGGCGATGATACATTGAAATTACATCGGAATTAAATACAAATGGCACAATGCCGCCATAAGTGCAAGAATAGAGACTCCTCTTACAGTCGGTGCTTTGAGCATTCCCTGTGAGACCAGTATTAGTTTCTGATACACCACTGCAGGTTCAATGTATTCCTTGGACATACACATTCACGATGAAACACAGAAATCGCATCGGAATTAAATACAAAAGGCACAATGCCGCCATTCGTACAAGAATAGAGACTCTTCTTACAGTCAGTGCTTTGAGCATTCCCTGTGAGACCAGTATTAGTTTCCGATACACCACTCCAGGTTCAATGTATTCCTTGGACATACTCATTGACGATGAAACACTGAAATTACATCGGAATTTAATACAAAAGGAACAATGCCGCCTTAACTGCAAGATGGGTGAGACTTCTTAGAGTCTGTGCTTTGATCCTTTCCTGTGAGACCAGTATTAGTTTCCGATACACCACTGCAGGTTCAATGTATTCCTTGGACCTTCGCATTGACGATGAAACACAGAAATCGCATCGGAATTAAATACAAAAGGCACAATGCCGCCTTAAGTACAGGAATAGAGACTCTTCTTACAGTCGGTGCTTTGAGCATTCAGTGTGAGACCAGTATTAGTTTCCGATATACCACTGCAGGTTCAATGTATTCCTTGGACATACGCATTGACGATGAAACACAGAAATCGCATCGGAATCAAATTCAAAAGGCACAATGCCGCCCTACGTACAAGAATAGAGACTCTTCTTACATTCGGTGCATTGAGCATTCCCTGTGAGACCGGTAATTAGTTTCCGATACACCACTGCAGGTTCAATGTATTCCTTAGACATACACATTGACAATGAAACACAGAAATCGCATCGGAATTAAACTCAAGAGGCACAATGCTGCCATAAGTGCCAGAATAGAGACCCTTCTTACAGTCGGTGCTTTGAGCATTCCCTGTGAGACCAGTATTAGTTTCCGATACACCACTGCAGGTACAATGTATTCCTTGGACATACACATTGACGATGAAACACAGAAATCGCATCGGAATTAAATAAAAAAGGCACAATGCCGCCTTTCGTACAAGAATAGAGACTCTTCTTACAGTCGGTGCTTTGAGAGTTCCCTGTGAGACCAGTATTAGTTTCCGATACACCACTCCAGGTTCAATGTATTCCTTGGACATACTCATTGACGATGAAACACTGAAATTACATCGGAATTAAATACAAAAGGAACAATGCCGCCTTTCGTACAAGAATAGAGACTCTTCTTACAGTCGGTGCTTTGAGCATTCCCTGTGAGACCAGTATTAGTTTCCGATATACCACTGCAGGTTCAATGTCTTGTTGGACATACGCATTGACGATAAAACACAGAAATAGCATCATAATTAAATACAAATGGCACAATGCTGCCATAAGTGCAAAAATAGAGACTCCTCTTACAGTCGGTGCTTTGAGCATTCCCTGTGAGACCAGTATTAGTTTCCGATACATTACTGCAGGTACAATGTATTCCTTGTCCCTTCACATTGACGATGAAACACAGAAATCGCATCGGAATTAAATACAAAAGGCACAATGCCGCCTTAAGTACAAGAATAGAGACTCTTCTTACAGTCGGTGCTTTGAGCATTCCCTGTGAGACCAGTATTAGTTTCTGATACACCACTGCAGGTTCAATGTATTCCTTGGACATACACACTGACGATGAAACACAGAAATCGCATCGGAATTAAATACAAAAGGCACAATGCCGCCTTTCGTGCAAGAATAGAGACTCTTCTTACAGTCGGTGCTTTGAGCATTCCCTGTGAGACCAGTATTAGTTTCCGATATACCACTGCAGGTTCAATGTATTCCTTGGACATACGCATTGACGATAAAACACAGAAATAGCATCATAATTAAATACAAAAGGCACAATGCCGCCCTACGTACAAGAATAGAGACTCTTCTTACATTCGGTGCTTTGAGCATTCCCTGTGAGACCGGTATTAGTTTCCGATACACCACTGCAGGTTCAATGTATTCCTTAGACATACACATTGACAATGAAACACAGAAATCGCATCGGAATTAAACTCGAAAGGCACAATGCCGCCATAAGTGCCAGAATAGCGACCCTTCTTACAGTCGGTGCTTTGATCCTTTCCTGTGAGACCAGTATTAGTTTCCGATACCCCACTGCAGGTTCAATGTATTCCTTGGACCTTCGCATTGACAATGAAACACAGAAATCGAATCGGAACTAAACACAAAAGGCACAATGCCGCAATAAGTACAAGAATAGAGACTCTTCTTACAGTCGGTGCTTTGAGCGTTCCCCGTGAGACCAGTACTAGTTTCCGATACACCACTGCAGGTTCAATGTATTCCTTAGACATACACATTGGCGATGAAACATTGAAATTACATCGGAATTAAATACAAATGGCACAATGCTGCCATAAGTGCAAAAATAGAGACTCCTCTTACAGTCGGTGCTTTGAGCATTCCCTGTGAGACCAGTATTAGTTTCCGATACATTACTGCAGGTACAATGTATTCCTTGTACCTTCACATTGACGATGAAACACAGAAATCGCATCGGAATTAAATACAAAAGGCACAATGCCGCCTTAAGTACAAGAATAGAGACTCTTCTTACAGTCGGTGCTTTGAGCATTCCCTGTGAGACCAGTATTAGGTTCTGATACACCACTGCAGGTTCAATGTATTCCTTGGACATACACACTGACGATGAAACACAGAAATCGCATCGGAATTAAATACAAAAGGCACAATGCCGCCTTTCGTACAAGAATAGAGACTCTTCTTACAGTCGGTGCTTTGAGCATTCCCTGTGAGACCAGTATAAGTTTCCGATATACCACTGCAGGTTCAATGTATTCCTTGGACATACGCATTGACGATGAAACACAGAAATAGCATCGGAATTAATTCCAAAAGCACAATGCCGCCCTACGTACAAGAATAGAGACTCTTCTTACATTCGGTGCTTTGAGCATTCCCTGTGAGACTGGTATTAGTTTCCGATACACCACTGCAGGTTCAATGTATTCCTTAGACATACACATTGACAATGAAACACAGAAATCGCAACGGAATTAAACTCGAAAGGCACAATGCCGCCATAAGTGCCAGAATAGCGACCCTTCTTACAGTCGGTGCTTTGAGCATTCCCTGTGAGACCAGTACTAGTTTCCGATACACCACTGCAGGTACAATGTATTCCTTGTACCTTCACATTGACGATGAAACACAGAAATGGCATCGGAATTAAATACAAAAGGCACAATGTCGCCTTAAGTACAAGAATAGAGACTCTTCTTACAGTCGGTGCTTTGAGCATTCCCTGTGAGACCAGTATTAGTTTCTGATACACCACTGCAGGTTCAATGTATTCCTTGGACATACACATTGACGATGAAACACAGAAATCGCATCGGAATTAAATACAAAAGGCACAATGCCGCATTTCGTACAAGAATAGAGACTCTTCTTACAGTCGGTGCTTTGAGCATTCCCTGTGAGACCAGTATTAGTTTCCGATACACCACTCCAGGTTCAATGTATTCCTTGAACATACTCATTGACGATGAAACACTGAAATTACATCGGAATTAAATACAAAAGGAACAATGCCCCCTTAACTGCAAGTTGAGTGAGACTTCTTAGCGTCTGTGCTTTGATCCTTTCCTGTGAGACCAGTATTAGTTTCCTATACACCACTGCAGGTTCAATGTATTCCTTGGACCTTCGCATTGACGATGAAACACAGAAATCGCATCGGAATTAAACACAAAAGGCACAATGCCGCCTTAAGTACAGGAATAGAGACTCTTCTTACAGTCGGTGCTTTGAGCATTCCCTGTGAGACCAGTATTAGTTTCCGATATACCACTGCAGGTTCAATGTATTCCTTGGACATACGCATTGACGATGAAACACAGAAATCGCATCGGAATTAAATACAAAAGGCACAATGCCGCCCTACGTACAAGAAAAGAGACTCTTCTTACATTCGGTGCTTTGAGCATTCCCTGTGAGACCGGTATTAGTTTCCGATACACCACTGCAGGTTCAATGTATTCCTTAGACATACACATTGACAATGAAACACAGAAATCGCATCGGAATTAAACTCAAAAGGCACAATGCCGCCATAAATGCCAGAATAGAGACCCTTCTTACAGTCGGTGCTTTGAGCATTCCCTGTGAGACCAGTATTAGTTTCCGATACACCTCAGCATGTACAATGTATTCCTTGGAACTCCACATTGACGATGAAACACAGAAATCGCCTCGGAATTAATACAAAAGGCACAATGCCGCAATAAGCACAAGAATAGAGACACTTCTTACAGTCGGTGCTTTGAGCATTTCCTGTGAGACCAGTATTAGTTTCCGATACACCACTGCAGGTTCAATGTATTCCTTAGACATACACATTGACGATGAAACACTGAAATTACATTGGAATTAAATATAAAAGGCACAATGCCACCATAAGTGCAAGTATAGAGACTCCTCTTACAGTCGGTGCTTTGAGCATTCCCTGTGAGATCAGTATTAGTTTCCGATACACCACTGCAGGTACAATGTATTCCTTGTACCTTCACATTGACGATGAAACACAGAAATCGCATCGGAATTAAATGCAAAAGGCACAATGCCGCCTTAAGTACAAGAATAGAGACTCTTCTTACAGTCGTTGCTTTGAGCATTCCCCGTGAGACCAGTATTAGTTTCCGATACACCACTGCAGGTTCAATGTATTCCTTGGACATACTCATTGACGATGAAACACTGAAATTACATCGGCATTAAATACAAAAGGAACAATGCCGCCTTAACGGCAAGATGAGTAAGACTTCCTAAGTTCTGTGCTTTGATCCTTTCCTGTGAGACCAGTATTAGTTTCCGATACACCACTGCAGGTTCAATGTATTCCTTGGACCTTCGCATTGACAATGAAACACAGAAATCGAATCGGAACTAAATACAAAAGGCACAATGCCGCAATAAGTACAAGAATAGAGACTCTTCTTACAGTCGGTGCTTTGAGCATTCTCTGTGAGACCAGTATTCGTTTCCGATACACCACTGCAGGTTCAATGTATTCCTTAGGCATACACATTGGCGATGATACATTGAAATTACATCGGAATTAAATACAAATGGCACAATGCCGCCATAAGTGCAAGAATAGAGACTCCTCTTACAGTCGGTGCTTTGAGCATTCCCTGTGAGACCAGTATTAGTTTCCGATACACCACTGCAGCTTCAATGTATTCCTTGGACCTTCAGATAGACGATGAAACACAGAAATCGTATCAGAATTAAATACAAAAGGCACAATGCCGCCTTCGTACAAGAATATAGACTCTTCTTACAGTCGGTGCTATGAGCATTCCCTGTGAGACCAGTATTAGTTTCCGATACACCACTCCAGGTTCAATGTATTCCTTGGACATACTCATTGACGATGAAACACTGAAATTACATCGGAATTAAATACAAAAGGAACAATGCCCCCTTAACTGCAAGATGAGTGAGACTTCTTAGCGTCTGTGCTTTGATCCTTTCCTGTGAGACCAGTATTAGTTTCCGATACACCACTGCAGGTTCAATGTATTCCTTGGACCTTCGCATTGACGATGAAACACAGAAATCGCATCGGAATTAAATGCAAAAGGCACAATGCCGCCTTAAGTACAGGAATAGAGACTCTTCTTACAGTCGGTACTTTGAGCATTCCCTGTGAGACCAGTGTTAGTTTCCGATATACCACTGCAGGTTCAATGTATTCCTTGGACATACGCATTGACGATGAAACACAGAAATCGCATCGGAATTAAATACAAAAGGCACAATGCCGCCCTACGTACAAGAAAAGAGTCTCTTCTTACATTCGGTGCTTTGAGCATTCCCTGTGAGACCGGTATTAGTTTCCGATACACCACTGCAGGGTCAATGTATTCCTTAGACATACACATTGACAATGAAACACAGAAATCGCATCGGAATTAAACTCAAAAGGCACAATGCCGCCATAAATGCCAGAATAGAGACCCTTCTTACAGTCGGTGCTTTGAGCATTCCCTGTGAGACCAGTATTAGTTTCCGATACACCTCAGCATGTACAATGTATTCCTTGGAACTCCACATTGACGATGAAACACAGATATCGCATCGGAATTAAATACAAAAGGCACAATGCCGCCTTAAGTACAAGAATTGAGACTCTTCCTACAGTGGATGCTTTGAGCATTCCCTGTGAGACCAGAATTAGTTTCCGATACACCACTGCTGGTTCAATGGATTCCTTGGACATACGCATTGACGATGAAACACAGAAATCGCCTCGGAATTAATACAAAAGGCACAATGCCGCAATAAGCACAAGAATAGAGACACTTCTTACAGTCGGTGCTTTGAGCATTTCCTGTGAGACCAGTATTAGTTTCCGATACACCACTGCAGGTTCAATGTATTCCTTAGACATACACATTGACGATGAAACACTGAAATTACATTGGAATTAAATATAAAACGCACAATGCCACCATAAGTGCAAGTATAGAGACTCCTCTTACAGTCGGTGCTTTGAGCATTCCCTGTGAGATCAGTATTGGTTTCAGATACACCACTGCAGGTGCAATGTATTCCTTGTACCTTCACATTGACGATGAAACACAGAAATCGCATCGGAATTAAATGCAAAAGGCACAATGCCGCCTTAAGTACAAGAATAGAGACTCTTCTTACAGTCGGTGCTTTGAGCATTGCCTGTGAGACCAGTATTAGTTTCCGATACACCACTGCAGGTTCAATGTATTGCTTGGACATACACACTGACGATGAAACATAGAAATCGCATCGGAATTAAATACAAAAGGCACAATGCCGCCTTACGTACAAGAATAGGGACTAATCTTACAGTCGGTGCTTTGAGCATTCCCTGTGAGACCAGTATTAGTTTCCGATACACCACACCAGGTTCAATGTATTCCTTGGACATACTCATTGACGATGGAACACTGAAATTACATCGGAATTAAATTCAAAAGGAACAATGCCGCCTTAACGGCAAGATAAGTGAGGGTTCTTAGAGTCTATGCTTTGATCCTTTCCTGTATGACCAGTATTAGTTTCCAATACACCATTGCAGGTACAATGTATTCCTTGGACCATCGCATTGACTATGAAACACAGAGATCGAATCGGAACTATATACAAAAGGCACAATGCCGCAATAAGTACAAGAATAGAGACTCTTCTTACAGTCGGTGCTTTGAGCATTCCCTGTGAGACCAGTATTAGTTTCCGATACATCACTGCAGGTTCAATGTATTCCTTAGACATACACATTGACGATGAAACGCTGATATTACATCGGAATTAAATACAAATGGCACAATGCCGCCATAAGTGCAAGAATAGAGACTCCTATTACAGTCGGTGCTTTGAGCATTCCCTGTGAGACCAATATTAGTTTCCGATACACCACTGCAGGTACAATGTATTCCTTGTACCTTCACATTGACGATGAAACACAGAATTTGCATCGGAATTAAATACTAAAGGCATAATGCCGCCTTCAGTACAGGAATAGAGTCTCTTCTTACAGTCGGTGCTTTGAGCATTTCCTGTGAGACCAGTATTAGTTTCCGATACACGACTGCATGTTCAATGTATTGTTTGGACATACACATTGACGATGAAACACAGAAATTGCATCGGAATTAAATACAAAAGGCACAATGCCGCCTTACATACAGGAATAGAGACTCTTCTTACAGTCGGTGCTTTGAGCATTCCCTGTGAGACCAGTATTAGTTTCTGATACACCACTGCTGGTTCAATGTATTCCTTGGATAGACGCATTGACGATGAAACACTGAAATTACATCGGAATTATATACAAAAGGAACAGTGCCGCCTTAACCGCAAGATGAGTGGGACTTCTTAGAGTCTGTGCTTTGATCCTTTCCTGTGAGACCTGTTTTAGTTTCCGATACAACACTGCAGGTTCAATGTATTCCTTGGACATTCGCATTGACGATGAAACACAGAAATCACATCGGAACTAAATACAAAATGCACAACACCGCAATAAGTACAAGAGTAGGGACTCTTCTTACAGTCGGTGCCTTGAGCATTCCCTGTGAGACCAGTATTAGTTTCCGATACACCACTGCAGGTTCAATGAATTCCTTAGACATACACATTGACGATGAAACACTGAAATTACATCGGAATTAAATACAAAAGGCACAATGCCGCCATAAGTGCAAGAATAGAGACTCTACTTACAGTCGGTGCTTTGAGCTTTCCCTGTGAGACCAGTATTAGTTTCCGATACACCACTCCAGGTTCAATGTATTCCTTGGACATACTCATTGATGACGAAACACTGAAATTACATCGGAAATAAATACAAAAGGAACAATGCCGCCTTAACGACAAGATGAGTACGACTTCTTAAGGTCTGTGCTTTGATCCTTTCCTGTGAGACCAGTATTAGTTTCCGATACACCACTGCAGGTTCGATGTATTCCTTGGACCTTCGCATTGGCAATGAAACACAGAAATCGAATCGGAAGTAAATACAAAAGGCACAATGCCGCAATAAGTACAAGAATAGAGACTCTTCTTACAGTCGGTGCTTTGAGCATTCCCTGTGAGACCAGTTTAGTTTCCGATACACCACTGCAGGTACAATGTATTCCTTGTACCTTCACATTGACGATGAAACACAGAAATCGCATCGGAATTAAATACAAAAGGCACAATGCCGCCTTAAGTACAAGAATAGAGACTCTTCTTACAGTCGGTGCTTTGAGCATTCCCTGTGAGACCAGTATTAGTTTCTGATACACCACTGCAGGTTCAATGTATTCCTTGGACATACTCATTGACGATGAAACACTGAAATTACATCGGAATTAAATACAAAAGGAACAATGCCGCCTTAACTGCAAGATGAGTGAGACTTCTTAGAGTCTGTGCTTTGATCCTTTCCTGTGAGACCAGTATTAGTTTCCGATACACCACTGCAGGTTCAATCTATTCCTTGGACCTTCGCATTGACGGTGAAACACAGAAATCGCATCGGAATTAAATACAAAAGGCACAATGAAGCCCTACGTACAAGAATAGAGACTCTTCTTACATTCGGTGCTTTGAACATTCCCTGTGAGACCGGTATTAGTCTCCGATACACCACTGCAGGTTCAATGTATTCGTTAGACATACACATTGACAATGAAACACAGAAATCGCATCGGAATTAAACTCAAAAGGCACAATGCCGCCATAAGTGCCAGAATAGAGACCCTTCTTACAGTCGGTGTTTTGAGCATTCCCTGTGAGACCAGTATTAGCTTCTGATACACCTCAGCAGGTACAATGTATACCTTGGAACTTCACATTGACGATGAAACACAGAAATCGCATCGGAATTAAATACAAAAGGCACAATGCCGCCTTAAGTACAAGAATTGAGACTCTTCCTACAGTCGATGCTTTGAGCATTCCCTGTGAGACCAGTATTAGTTTCCGATACACCACTGCAGGTTCAATGGATTCCTTGGACATACGCATTGACGATGAAACACAGAAATCGCCTCGGAATTAATACAAAAGGCACAATGCCGCAATAAGCACAAGAATAGAGACTCTTCTTACAGTCGGTGCTTTGAGCATTTCCTGTGAGACCAGTATTAGTTTCCGATACACCACTGAATGTTCAATGTATTCCTTAGACATACACATTGACGATGAAACACTGAAATTACATTGGAATTAAATACAAAAGGCACAATGCCACCATAAGTGCAAGTATAGAGACTCCTCTTACAGTCGGTGCTTTGACCATTCCCTGTGAGATCAGTATTAGTTTCCGATACACCACTGCAGGTACAATGTATTCCTTGTACCTTCACATTGACGATGAAGCACAGAAATCGCATCGGAATTAAATGCAAAAGGCACAATGCCGCCTTAAGTACAAGAATAGAGACTCTTCTTACAGTCGGTGCTTTGAGCATTTCCTGTGAGACCAGTATTAGTTTCCGATATACCACTGCAGGTTCAATGTATTCCTTGGACATACTCATTGACGATGGAACACTGAAATTACATCGGAATTAAATACAAAAGGAACAATGCCGCCTTAACGGCAAGATGAGTAAGACTTCTTAAGGTCTGTGCTTTGATCCTTTCCTGTGAGACCAGTATTAGTTTCCGATACACCACTGCAGGTTCAATGTATTCCTTGGACCTTCGCATTGGCAATGAAACACAGAAATCGAATCGGAAATAAATACAAAAGGCACAATGCCGCAATAAGTACAAGAATAGAGACTCTTCTTACAGTCGGTGCTTTGAGCATTGCCTGTGAGACCAGTAATAGTTTCCGATACACCACACCAGGTTCAATGTATTCCTTGGACATACTCATTGACGATGGAACACTGAAATTACATCGGAATAAAATTCAAAAGGAACAACGCCGCCTTAACGGCAAGATAAGTGAGGCTTCTTGGAGTCTGTGCTTTGATCCTTTCCGGTGAGACCAGTACTAGTTTCCGATACACCATTGCAGGTTCAATGTTTTCCTTGGACCATCGCATTGACGATGAAACACAGAGATCGAATCGGAACTAAATACAAAAGGCACAATGCCGCAATAAGTACAAGAATAGAGACACTTTTTACAGTCGGTTGTTTGAGCATTCCCTGTGAGACCAGTATTAGTTTCCGATACAGCACTGCAGGTTCAATGTATTCCTTAGACATACACATTGACGATGAAACACTGATATTACATCGGAATTAAATACAAATGGCACAATGCCGCCATAAGTGCAAGAATGGAGACTCCTCTTACAGTCGGTGCTTTGAGCATTTCCTGTGAGACCAGTATTAGTTTCCGATACACCACTCCAGGTTCAATGTATTCCTTGGACATACTCATTGACGATGAAACACTGAAATTACATCGGAATTAAATACAAAAGGAACAATGCCGCCTTAACGGCAAGATGAGTAAGACTTCTTAAGGTCTGTGCTTTGATCCTTTCCTGTGAGACCAGTATTAGTTTCCGATACACCACTGCAGGTTCAATGTATTCCTTGGACCTTCGCATTGACAATGAAACACAGTGATCGAATCGGAAATAAATACAAGAGGCACAATGCCGCAATAAGTACAAGAATAGAGACTCTTCTTACAGTCGGTGCTTTGAGCATTCCCTGTGAGACCAGTATTAGATTCCGATACACCTCAGCAGGTACAATGTATTCCTTGTAACTTCACATTGATGATGAAACACAGAAATCGCATCGGAATTAAATACAAAAGGCACAATGCCGCTTTAATAACAAGAATAGAGACTCTTCTTACAGTCGGTGCTTTGAGCATTCCCTGTGAGACCAGTATTAGTTTCTGATACACCACTGCAGGTTCAATGTATTCCTTGGACATACACATTGACGATGAAACACAGAAATCGCATCGGAATTAAATACAAAAGGAACAATGCCGCCTTTCGTACAAGAATAGAGACTCTTCTTACAGTCGGTGCTTTGAGCATTCCCTGTGAGACCAGTATTAGTTTCCGATACACCACTCCAGGTTCAATCTATTCCTTGGACATACTCATTGACGATGAAACACTGAAATTACATCGGAATTAAATACAAAAGGAACAATGCCGCCTTAACTGCAAGATGAGTGAGACTTCTTAGAGTCTGTGCTTTGATCCCTTCCTGTGAGACCAGTATTAGTTTCCGATACACCACTGCAGGTTCAATGTATTCCTTGGACCTTCGCATTGACGATGAAACACAGAAATCGCATCGGAATTAAATACAAAAGGCACAATGCTGCCTTAAGTACGGGAATAGAGACTCTTCTTACAGTCGGTGCTTTGAGCATTCCCTGTGAGAACAGTATTAGTTTCCGATATACCACTGCAGGTTCAATGTATTCCTTGGACATACGCATTGACGATGAAACACAGAAATCGCATCGGAATTAAATACAAAAGGCACTATGTCGTTTTAAGTACAAGAATAGAGACTCTTCTTACATTCGGTGCTTTGAGCATTCCCTGTGAGACCGGTATTAGTTACCGATACACCACTGCAGGTTCAATGTATTCCTTAGACATACACATTGACAATGAAACACAGAAATCGCATCGGAATTAAATGCAAAAGGCACAATGCCGCCATAAGTGCCAGAATTGAGACCCTTCTTTCAGTCGGTGCTTTGAGCATTCCCTGTGAGACCAGTATTAGTTTCCGATACACTTCAGCATGTACAATGTATTCCTTGGAACTTCACATTGACGATGAAACACAGAAATCGCATCGGAATTAAATACAAAAGGCACAATGCCGCCTTAAGTACAAGAATTGAGACTCTGCCTACAGTCGATGCTTTGAGCATTCCCTGTGAGACCAGTATTTGTTTCCGATACACCACTGCAGGTTCAATGGATTCCTTGGACATACGCATTGACGATGAAACACAGAAATCGCCTCGGAATTAATACAAAAGGCACAATGCCGCAATAAGCACAAGAATAGAGACTCTTCTTACAGTCGGTGCTTTGAGCATTTCCTTTGAGACCAGTATTAGTTTCCGATACACCACTGCAGGTTCAATGTATTACTTAGACACACACATTGACGATGAAACACTGAAATTACATTGGAATTAAATACAAAAGGCACAATGCCACCTTAAGTACAAGAATAGAGACTCTTCTTACAGTCGGTTCTTTGAGCTTTCCCTGTGAGACCAGTATTAGTTTCCGATACACCACTGCAGGTTCAATGTATTCCTTGGACCTTCACATTGACGATGAAACACAGAATTCGCATCGGAATTAAATTCTAAAGGCATAATGCCGCCTTCAGTACAAGAATAGAGTCTCTTCTTACAGTCGGTGCTTTGAGCAATTCCTGTGAGACCAGTATTAGTTTCCGATACACCACTGCAGGTTCAATGTATTCCTTGGACCTTCACATTGACGATGAAACACAGAATTCGCATCGGAATTAAATACTAAAGGCATAATGCCGATTTCAGTACAAGAATAGTGTCTCTTCTTACAGTCGGTGCTTTGAGCATATCCTGTGAGACCAGTATTAGTTTCCGATACACCACTGCAGGTTCAATGTATTCCTTGGACCTTCACATTGACGATGAAACACAGAGATCGAATCGGAACTAAATACAAAAGGCACAATGCCGCAATAAGTACAAGAATATAGACTCTTCTTACAGTCGGTGCTTTGAGCATTCCCTGTGAGGCCAGTATTAGTTTCCGATGCACCACTGCAGGTTCAATGTATTCCTTAGACATACACATTGACGATGAAACACTGATATTACATCGGAATTAAATACAAATGGCGCAATGCCGCCATAAGTGCAAGAATAGAGACTCCTTTTACAGTCGGTGCTTTGAGCATTCCCTGTGAGACCAGTATTAGTTTCCGATACACCACTACAGGTACAATGTATTCCTTGTACCTTCACATTGACGATGAAACACAGGAATCGCATCGGAATTAAATACAAAAGGCACAATGCCGCCTTAAATACAAGAATAGAGACTTTTCTTACAGTCGTTGCTTTGAGCATTCCCTGTGAGACCAGTATTAGTGTCCGATACACCACTGCAGGTTCAATGTATTCCTTAGACATACACATTGGCGATGAAACATTGAAATTACATCGGAATTAAATACAAATGGCACAATGCCGCCATAAGTGCAAGAATAGAGACTCCTCTTACAGTCGGTGCTTTGTGCATTCCCTGTGAGACCAGTATTAGTTTCCGATACACCACTGCAGGTACAATGTATTCCTTGTACCTTCACATTGACGATGAAACACAAAAATCGCATCGGAAGTAAATACAAAAGGCACAATGCCGCCTTAAGTACAAGAATAGAGACTCTTCTTACAGTCGGTGCTTTGAGCATTCCCTGTGAGACCAGTATTAGTTTCTGATACACCACTGCAGGTTCAATGTATTCCTTGGACATACACATTGACGATGAAACACAGAAATCGCATCGGAATTAAATACAAAAGGCACAATGCCGCCTTACGTACAAGAATAGAGGCTCTTCTTACAGTCGGTGCTTTGAGCATTCCCTGTGAGACCAGTATTAGTTTCCGATGCACCACTCCCGGTTCAATGTATTCCTTAGACCTTTACATTGACGATGGAACACAGATATGGCATCGGAATTAGATACAAATGGCACAATGCCGCCTTAAGTACAAGAATGTGGACTCTTCTTACAGTCGGTGCTTTGAGCATTCCCTGTGAGACCAGTATTAGTTTCCGATACACCACTGCAGGTTCCATGTGTTCCTAGGACATACACATTGAAGATGAAACACTGAAATTACATCGGAATTAAATACAAAAGGAACAATGCCGCCTGAAGTGCAAAAGAATGAGACTTCTTAGAGTCTGTGCTTTGATCCTTTCCTGCGAGACCAGTATTAGTTTCCGATACACCACTGCAGGTGCAATGTATTCCTTGGACCTTCACATTGACGATGAAACACAGAGATCGAATCGGAACTAAATACAAAAGGCACAATGCCGCCTTAAGTACAAGAATTGAGACTCTGCCTACAGTCGATGCTTTGAGCATTCCCTGTGAGACCAGTATTTGTTTCCGATACACCACTGCAGGTTCAATGGATTCCTTGGACATACGCATTGACGATGAAACACAGAAATCGCCTCGGAATTAATACAAAAGGCACAATGCCGCAATAAGCACAAGAATAGAGACTCTTCTTACAGTCGGTGCTTTGAGCATTTCCTTTGAGACCAGTATTAGTTTCCGATACACCACTGCAGGTTCAATGTATTACTTAGACACACACATTGACGATGAAACACTGAAATTACATTGGAATTAAATACAAAAGGCACAATGCCACCTTAAGTACAAGAATAGAGACTCTTCTTACAGTCGGTTCTTTGAGCTTTCCCTGTGAGACCAGTATTAGTTTCCGATACACCACTGCAGGTTCAATGTATTCCTTGGACCTTCACATTGACGATGAAACACAGAATTCGCATCGGAATTAAATTCTAAAGGCATAATGCCGCCTTCAGTACAAGAATAGAGTCTCTTCTTACAGTCGGTGCTTTGAGCAATTCCTGTGAGACCAGTATTAGTTTCCGATACACCACTGCAGGTTCAATGTATTCCTTGGACCTTCACATTGACGATGAAACACAGAATTCGCATCGGAATTAAATACTAAAGGCATAATGCCGATTTCAGTACAAGAATAGTGTCTCTTCTTACAGTCGGTGCTTTGAGCATATCCTGTGAGACCAGTATTAGTTTCCGATACACCACTGCAGGTTCAATGTATTCCTTGGACCTTCACATTGACGATGAAACACAGAGATCGAATCGGAACTAAATACAAAAGGCACAATGCCGCAATAAGTACAAGAATATAGACTCTTCTTACAGTCGGTGCTTTGAGCATTCCCTGTGAGGCCAGTATTAGTTTCCGATGCACCACTGCAGGTTCAATGTATTCCTTAGACATACACATTGACGATGAAACACTGATATTACATCGGAATTAAATACAAATGGCGCAATGCCGCCATAAGTGCAAGAATAGAGACTCCTTTTACAGTCGGTGCTTTGAGCATTCCCTGTGAGACCAGTATTAGTTTCCGATACACCACTACAGGTACAATGTATTCCTTGTACCTTCACATTGACGATGAAACACAGGAATCGCATCGGAATTAAATACAAAAGGCACAATGCCGCCTTAAATACAAGAATAGAGACTTTTCTTACAGTCGTTGCTTTGAGCATTCCCTGTGAGACCAGTATTAGTGTCCGATACACCACTGCAGGTTCAATGTATTCCTTAGACATACACATTGGCGATGAAACATTGAAATTACATCGGAATTAAATACAAATGGCACAATGCCGCCATAAGTGCAAGAATAGAGACTCCTCTTACAGTCGGTGCTTTGTGCATTCCCTGTGAGACCAGTATTAGTTTCCGATACACCACTGCAGGTACAATGTATTCCTTGTACCTTCACATTGACGATGAAACACAAAAATCGCATCGGAAGTAAATACAAAAGGCACAATGCCGCCTTAAGTACAAGAATAGAGACTCTTCTTACAGTCGGTGCTTTGAGCATTCCCTGTGAGACCAGTATTAGTTTCTGATACACCACTGCAGGTTCAATGTATTCCTTGGACATACACATTGACGATGAAACACAGAAATCGCATCGGAATTAAATACAAAAGGCACAATGCCGCCTTACGTACAAGAATAGAGGCTCTTCTTACAGTCGGTGCTTTGAGCATTCCCTGTGAGACCAGTATTAGTTTCCGATGCACCACTCCCGGTTCAATGTATTCCTTAGACCTTTACATTGACGATGGAACACAGATATGGCATCGGAATTAGATACAAATGGCACAATGCCGCCTTAAGTACAAGAATGTGGACTCTTCTTACAGTCGGTGCTTTGAGCATTCCCTGTGAGACCAGTATTAGTTTCCGATACACCACTGCAGGTTCCATGTGTTCCTAGGACATACACATTGAAGATGAAACACTGAAATTACATCGGAATTAAATACAAAAGGAACAATGCCGCCTGAAGTGCAAAAGAATGAGACTTCTTAGAGTCTGTGCTTTGATCCTTTCCTGCGAGACCAGTATTAGTTTCCGATACACCACTGCAGGTGCAATGTATTCCTTGGACCTTCACATTGACGATGAAACACAGAGATCGAATCGGAACTAAATACAAAAGGCACAATGCCGCAATAAGTACAAGAATAGAGCCTCTTCTTACAGTCGGTTCTTTGAGCATTCCCTGTGAGACCAGCATTAGTTTCCGATACACCACTGCAGGTTCAATGTATTCCTTGTACCTTCACATTGACGATGAAACACAGGAATCGCATCGGAATAAAATACAAAAGGCACAATGCCGCCTTAAGTACAAGAATAGAGACTCTTCTTACAGTCGGTGCTTTGAGCATTCCCTGTGAGACCAGTATTACTTTCTGACCCACCACTGCAAGTTCAATGTATTCCTTGGACATACACATTGACGATGAAACACTGAAATTACATCGGAATTAAATACAAAAGGCACAATGCCGCCATAAGTGCAAGAATAGACACTCTTCTTACAGTCGGTGGTTTGAGCTTTCCCTGTGTGACCAGTATTAGTTTCCGATACACCACACCAGGTTCAATGTATTCCGTGGACATACTCATTGACGATGAAACACTGAAATTACATCGGAATTTAATACAAAAGGAACAATGCCGCCTTAACGGCAAGATGAGTAAGACTTCTTAGAGTCTGTGCTTTGATCCTTCCTGTGAGACCAGTATTAGTTTCCGATACACCACTGCAGGTTCAATGTATTCCTTGGACCTTCGCATTGACGATGAAACACAGAAATCGAATCGGAACTAAATACAAAAGGCACAATGCCGCAATAAGTACAAGAATAGAGCCTCTTCTCACAGTCGCTGCTTTGAGCATTCCCTGTGAGACCAGCATTAGTGTCCGATACACCACTGCAGGTTCAATGTATTCCTTAGACATACACATTGACGATGGAACACTGAAATTACATCGGAATTAAATACAAATGGCACAATGCCGCCATAAGTGCAAGAATAGAGACTCCTCTTACAGTCGGTGCTTTGAGCATTCCCTGTGAGACCAGTATTGGTTTCTGATACACCACTGAAGGGTCAATGTTTTCCTTGGACATACACATTGACGATGAAACACAGAAATCGCATCGGAATTAATTACAAAAGGCACAATGCCGCCTTACGTACAAGAATAGAGACTCTTCTTACAGTCGGTGCTTTGAGCATTCCCTGTGAGACAAGTATTAGTTTCCGATACACCACTCCAGGTTCAATGTATTCCTTGGTCATACTCATTGACGATGAAACACTGAAATTACATCGGAATTAAATACAAAAGGAACAATACCGCCTTAACTGCAAGATGAGTGAGACTTCTTTGAGTCTGTGATTTGATCCTTTCCTGTGAGACCAGTATTAGTTTCCGATACACCACTGCAAGTTCAATGTATGCCATGGACCTTCGCATTGACGATGAAACACAGAAATCGCATCGGAACTAAATACAAAATGCATAATGCCGCAATAAGTACAAGAATAGAGGCTCTTCTTACAGTCGGTGCTTTGAGCATTCCCTGTGAGACCAGTATTAGTTTCCGATACACCACTGCAGGTTCAATGAATTCCTTAGACATACACATTGACGATGAAACACTGAAATGACATCGGAATTAAATACAAAAGGCACAATGCCGCCATAAGTGCAAGAATAGAGACTCTTCTTACAGTCGGTGCTTTAACCTTTCCCAGTGAGAACAGTATTAGTTTCCGATACACCACTGCAGGTTCAATGTATTCCTTGGACATACGCATTGACGATGAAACACAGAAATAGCATCGGAATTAAATACAAAAGGCACAATGCCGCCTTGCGTACAAGAATAGAGACTCTTCTTACAGTCGGTGCTTTGAGCATTCCCTGTGAGACAAGTATTAGTTTCCGATACACCACTCCAGGTTCAATGTATTTCTTGGACATACTCAATGACGATGAAACACTGAAATTACATCGGAATTAAATACAAAAGGAACTATGCCGCCTTAACTGCAAGATGAGTGAAACTTCTTAGAGTCTGTGCTTTGATCCTTTCCTGTGAGACCGGTATTAGTTTCCGATACACCACTGCAGGTTCAATGTATTCCTTGGACCTTCGCATTGACGATGAAACACTGAAATCACGTCGGAACTAAATACAAAATGCACAATGCCGCAATAAGTACAAGAATAGAGACTCTCCTTACAGTCGGTGCTTTGAGCATTCCCTGTGAGACCAGTATTAGTTTCCGATACACCACTGAAGGTTCAATGAATTCCTTAGACATACACATTGACGATGTAACATTGATATTACATCGGAATTAAATACAAAAGGCACAATGCCGCCATAAGTGCAAGAATAGAGACTCTTCTTACAGTCGGTGCTTTGAGCTTTCCCTGTGAGACCAGTATTAGTTTCCGATACACCACTCCTGGTTCAATGTATTCCTTGGACATACTCATTGACGATGAAACACTGAAATTACATCGGAATTTAATACAAAAGGAACAATGCCGCCTTAACGGCAAGATGAGTAAGACTTCTTAGAGTCTGTGCTTTGATCCTTTCCTGTGAGACCACTATTAGTTTCCGATACACCACTGCAGGTTCAATGTATTCCTTGGACCTTCGCATTGACGATGAAACACAGAAATCGAATCGGAACTAAATACAAAAGGCACAATGCCGCCTTAAGTACAAGAATAGAGACTCTTCTTACAGTCGGTGCTTTGAGCATTCCCTGTGAGACCAGTATTAGTTTCTGATACACCACTGCAGGTTCAATGTATTCCTTGGACATACACATTGACGATGAAACACAGAAATCGCATCGGAATTAAATACAAAAGTCACAATGCCGCCTTACGTACAAGAATAGAGACTCTTCTTACAGTCGGTGCTTTGAGCATTCCCTGTGAGACCAGTATTAGTTTCCGATACACCACTTGTGATGTTACAAAATAGAAGTGATGTTGCTATTCAATGGAAAGTTGGAAATTGAGATTTAACTATCTATTTTATCAATCACAATTGGCGTAAGAATCATGGATTGACCATTGTCATAAAATATTGCATTATGAGATGTGAATAGTTTTTACTTGCGGTTTCGCGTGGCTTGAGGCAGTCACAACTAGCGTGCTATTGATTAAGAAGTTGCGTTATCGTCTTTCTAATTACTTCATGATCGTAGATACGATCATACCCGGTTGTGAAGTTATTGTTATGACAAAAAATATTTCCTAAGGGACCAGAAAGTTCTTAAGGGCGCAAAAACAACTGTAACATCACACAAAAGAGAAATTCAATATTAAAGCTGATGCAAGAAGACGATAAAACAGTTTTCTTTTTATCAATGTAACACGCGCATTGGACTGCTTATCTTGGAGTCTGTAATATTAGCAAAATGCATAATTAAAATGAAAATAATACTGAGGAGATAATAGAAATGAGCACTGCTAAATGATTCAGTATTCCCAGAACAAATATTTATTATAACTAAAACATATATCGTACCTTAAGCTTAATACTACAATGACGGTAGATTTTTATGTCCATATCATGTCCATTGAGCGCTCTTTTATGTAGCCATTGTCCTCTTGAGTCGCTCGTGCTTCGTCACGGTAAGTTACAACAGTTCTTCTTCCTACACTTCACTCAAAATTTAGACGGAACACGTTTTTATTTAATTAGTAAAAATAATTAGATCAGACCGCCACAAATCTGCGTGTGTCTTACTCGAGAAAAACAGTAAAAGTCTTTTTAGCGCTCAAGGCTTCATTTGTTCTCCAGCAAACAAAATAGTGAAGGATCGCATATCCATCCGTACTTTTCTGTTTATATTGCCGCCCAAAGACGACGAATTACATTATCTAGAAAATTCCACCGTCGCCATGCGACGCCTTATTATATATTAATCATTCTTTATAAACAAGTATTTTCTTCTGGCTGAATTTGCTGTTTTAGTTAAGCCAAAAATAGCGAATATCACATTGCCTCCCATGAGGAGAGAGGGAATGCCGAAGGATTACCTCGATCCTCATGTCCTCATGAGATATTCGTGATTTTTGGTGTGACATTTACATAACGTTACTGGCGTACAAAGTACATAAATTGAAATCACATTTATAAACATATATCCGATATTTATCATTTTTCAAAATAAAGTTTTTCATTCTTTGTTCATCAGTCACTTCATTCCATAATACCAAGATTAACATTTATGTGCACATTTAAGTTTGGTCCATATTTGCTTATAACAATAAGTGAACGTTCATTTCGCACTTCAGGGGATAGAATTCAGGAATAACTTTCTCTTGAGCTTAACAACAAATACATGAGTACAGTGAGTACTTATTTTCACTAAACTAGAGTGGACAATGTTCGAGCATCTGTTGACTCATTGTAGTTCAATTACAGTTTAATAACGTAGCACTACACTTCATGATGCTTTCACTTTCTGTGTTAGCTGTCTACGGCGTTCATCATGCAGTACATCTGTCCTTTCCGCTGTGGTGCCAGGAATTTATGCGGCTTCCCGGGTTTTTATTTACAATATGAAACAGAAGAAGTGGAAAATTATTAGTATAACTTATAACCTATTGGATACATTTGTTAAGGATCGGGACTGGTCTGGAGTTTAGGGTCTTCCTATAGTGCACATTCATTTTCTTTGTCCATCAAGAGACAGGTTTATAATTCATTTTAGCAGTGTTCAGGAGTGCCGGTATTAATGGCTTTAAGGTCTCAGTAATCTAACAATTTACTTCTCACTCATCTTAACTTCAACTCAAGAAAATCGCTTAGTTTACATATTAAAATGTAGTCACACAAGTGTACAAATGTCTTTCCTCCAGTATGTACGATTGAAGTCATGGCGGTTAGCAGTTTAAAGTTTGGATTGTTTCGTCACCCACACGTCAGCCACTCACAGCGGCTGCACAGTGTTGCGTGAGCTCCAATACTTAGTATCCGTTCGCGCTCAGGCTGTAACAGAGCTGCTCGTCGTCGATTGCTCCCTTTTTTTTTTTTTTTTTTTTTTTTTGTGAACTTCGTATCACACGAGTGCATCGCTACAAACATCTCGCGCGCGTTTTCCACCGGAGGAGCCGGACACTGAAGCTGCCTCCATACTTCTCTGTCAACTGCCTCCCATGAGGCTCACAGGTAAGTGACGAAGAATGTTTTAGCTGTCGCTGCACTTAGAACAACACTGAACTTTGCGTTGCACCTGTTGTCGTAGCCTTGACTTCCTTTTTTACACTTGCAGTACAACACTACCACTAGTATACAGTGAACAGTTATTTTTATTATGCACGTCGCACTTTAGTGTGCATCTTCACACAGCATTCGTGCTTAGTTCCTTCGCCGATAGAGTTCATTTACAAAACAATCAATTTTGCACGTTTCCTCCACTGGTATAGAAAGACTTATATTCTACTATTTACAAAATATCACTTACGAGCTAATATTTACAATTAATGGTCACTCCTTTTGTTAAGTCCAGTGAACAACTGCTTTATGAATGGACTCTTTATATCTAAAGATTTGCTTTCACTAGTGAACCTAAAAATATTCTTTCAAACTTTCTTTTAAGGGCTCATCTCCTCATTATGAAAACTACAGGTTTCGCAACACTCGTTGCATTTATTCTTTAGTGCACCCAAGATCATTTTCTACTGCCACGCAGCATATCTACTACTTAACGAGTACACATTTAACGCTGAATCTTTTTTTTTGTGCTTGCCAAATCTTTTTTTTATATTTGAGGGCAGACTGGTTAACAATAGGTCTCCCTCTTCGCTTCATGTACTCAGCAATCGTTCTCTGTTAAAAAAAAAATAGGGTAACGCGTGTCTACTATTTTTCGCATGAATGGAATTACCGACAGTTCACTGGGTTTACACAACCGGTCCATAACAAACATTACCAAAGCTAGCGAAGTTCATCACGCTACGTGTCTCATTTCTCATAAGCACTGCTTTGCCCCGAAGCACATGTGCCTTTTACAAGTCGACCCTTGGTGTGGGTTAATGAACCAAGATCAAAAGGAACGGGCACAAGGAAAATGGATTTCATAAGAGGAGTGTCTTAGGAGACATTTTTGCAATAAAATCTTCATGTAAATCAAATTATCATAATAAACATAGGCACATATATAAATTTCAACCTCTTTCATTACAGCATGCTTTGCTACTTTTACGTCTTACTCTGGTTATAGTCAGTATTATGTTTAAATATCACTGCATTGCTTGTTCTTTAGATTAGCCTTCAATTAGGGTATTGAATGGTCGCTAGATTACACTACAAATTTCTGAAGATCTTTACTTGGACTTATTTATGATACAGGGGGCTTGCTGTGTGGTTATTTAGTACCTTTATTCTACTGAAATCAATTCGTCAGCTAACATTCCTCATATACTCTTTACATTGGGCACAGATCGCAGGGAAATAGTTTACTTTCATAGCAATTAATGGCCTCGTGGAGTACTTACGCTACATTATTGATGCTTCATGGTTTGCCTCTATTTGTATTGTATTTCACCTAACTTAGTTTACTACAGCTTATTGTCTCCTTGCGTGAACACATGTGGGTTACCACTTGTTTTTCCATTTAACAGCACGCTTTAACTGACCTTTAAGCTATTTCTTCTACTCCTGTCCACTGTCTGGACTGTTTGACCATGTACCTTTTTTTTTTTTTTTTTTTTTTTTTTTTTTTAAGCAGGTAATTTGGGCTTTTACAACAGAACTTCAAGTACTTACATTACTAAAAATAAATCTATAAATCTTCTTGTACCGTGAGAGAAGTGCTTATTTACGCATCCTTCTCCATTTCTCACCTTTACATATTTATTTAGCTCCGGGCAATCACCTCGCAAGCACTTTTTTTCTTATTACTAACTTAAAATTAAATTGAAATTATTGGTGCAACCCCTATTTCCTACTTCAGCTTGTTGAAGAAATATCAGTTCAATGTCCATCACTACAAACAATTTTTCCATACATAGCATTTAATACTTAAAGTTTACATGTAGTAGCCGTTACCATGTAATCAGTGCGCTGTTCAACACAATACTTATTATTAACAGTTCACACAAGGAAATTTCCAGTAAGCAAGAGGCAGGAAACCGAAACAGATTCTATCTGCAGTGGAAGCTGCGTCTGTAAACTAACTCTCTGTTTCAATAGACCAATCGCTCCCGATATGGAGCACCCCTGAATCGGCAATGATAAAACTTTTGAAACAGAAGACACCTGTCTGAAGAGACATGGTGACATGACATTGATGTTTGTTCCTGTATCAACAACGGCTGTGACAGGAATGTTAGTAATAGAAATCTTAATCGAAGCCTGGACCTGTTCATCATAAATGTCGTTAATGTCTTGAGCTTTGTCAGGTGCAAGGTCATCTCGTAAGTCGGTCTCATGGTCGTACCGTATCGCATTAACATACTCAGAATCAGAGGATTCCTTAGTGCCCCCACTCAAAATTCGCAGCGACCTCTTTGAGGCTGAGAGGCGCTGCCTCTAATTTTCCGCAGGATGTTTAACCTGTTTGTTATTCATGGCCTTAAGTGTTTGTTCCGTTTCATATTGGTGCTGGTTATGTGGTACAAATGCCGGTGTAGAGGGGTAAAATCCACTGGGTGCATTCACTTGTGAATAAAATACTTGAGACGGCTGCTGTCGCCCGATCTTTTGGTTGCCGGCAAAACCATTTCCTTGTGAAGGAAAGTTCGCATTTGGTGCCATTTGAAAATTGTTCCGCGGTCCTCTATTCTGTGAAAAGTTGTTCTAATGTGCTGGGTGGCCTCCGCCTGGCCCATGCCACTTACTATATTTCGACCTATAACTTTGATTGTACACTGGCCCATTTGAAAAATTACCAATCGTTTGTGGAGAATTTCCATACTGCTCAGGCGCAGAATTAAAGGGTGGGTTTCCGTACTGATGTTGTACCTGGTGGTTGTAAATTGGGTGGTATCTCTGCTGATTACTGTAATTGGTTTTCTGCTTCCCTTTAAAGTTATTGCCGTTTGCGTTTTGATAACCGCTGGCAGGTTGGTAACAGCGGTCGCAGTAGCTCGCTCTCTCCTTGGGCGCATTGTTGTCCGCGTGCGATGCATTCTGCTGGCTGCCAGGGAAGAATTTGCCGCTGCCAACCTTGGAGCGCACATCCTCGCTAATTAAATCTAAGGAATCCAGCGCAGAAAGGAATGCATTCGTGTCTTCTTCGGACACATTTACTAGTTTCTCTCTAATAGACACAGGGAGTTTGCTTTTGAGAATCATAATTACGTCCTTGGAAGAAATCGGAGAATCCCAGAATTTAATTTTTGCTAGATACTTCTCAAAGTATCGCCGGAGACTTCCATGCTTCTCATTGAAAATTTCCGCACCATACACCTCCTTCCTTAATCTTTGCTGTACCCCATTACTCCAAAATTTTGCCAAGAACATTTTCTCAAACTCTTCATAATTCCTACACGTGTCTACCATTTCCGTTCCCCATAATGCTGCATCACCAGAAATAAAGCCAGTGACGAACTGAATACGCTGTCTGTCTGTCCAGCTCCTGGGAAATATGCCGGAAAAATTCTTTAGGAACACGATGGGGTGTATTTCTCGCTTCTGCGGATGAAAAACAGGAAAAGTGCGATGCTTAATCACACTTTCCTCTTGCATTAAACTCACAATTGTGGGCGGATCATTTATTTTCCCTACTCGGGACTCAACATGACTGTCGTTTTGCATGTAATCAGGCGGTGAACGATAAGGAGTTGACTGACATTCGTCACCGTCTAAAGAGTTGTTCCCTATAGTTTGCGTATGTGTGTGCGGAATTTCTACCCAGTTTCTCAGCATTCTGACTTCGTCCACTACTTGCTGCTTCCACTCGGGAAGATCCCGTGTAAGTGTCCTCCGAATCTGTCCCAATTCAGAAACTACTGTGTCTCCCGACTTACCAGGAGCAGCTAAGATTTCATAAGTTACATCCTTGACAGTCTCCCTAAGCTCCTCCCTGACCTTCTTTTCGATAAAAATATCTTTACCCTTTATCCATTCACTGTAGTGTTCCGACAATGCCTCCGCGTGTGCTTTCACGGCGCTCTTAACCTGTTCCTCGATATTGATTGAGTCTATCTGCCTCGACAGATCCTCTACTACACCTTCAATGTCAGATACTGCATTTCTAACTGAGTTTATTTCTTTGGTAGCTGCCTGAATTTTTGTGTTTAATGATCCAGATACTTCAGCTACTTCACTTTTCACCTGTTTCTGCATTTTCTGAATTTGATCACTGATCATAGTTTGCACCTCACCCAAATGGGTATTTAATTCAGCCGTAATTTCTTTATGCAGATCTGTTTTGATTGTGCCTAGCTCTGTTTTTAATGATTCGCTTACAGCATCTAGTCGGGCGTTAACAATCTCATTTTGTGTTTTTATAGTCTCATTTTGTGTTTTTATATTCTCATTTACTGCGTCAAACTGTTGTTTCAGCATTTCCATTAACGCACCGAGGTCATTTGTAGCTGCAGCGGGACGAGTTTGGACTTCAGGGTCACTTTCCCCTGTTACAGACATGGTTAGTTCAGTTTCCACACGGGAACCTACCATTCGCGATCGTAAAGGGTATGGAATACTATTAACGTCTTCACTCCAGTCTCCTGTTGTCACCTGTCTCTGTTTACTATCTGCCATTTTCGTCAGTAAATCAGGTGCTACGCAAGGCTTTCGTCGTTTGTCAGTGACGTGGTGAGTCCGCTAAGAGCACCGCTCTCGCGTGAGCAACAAATGAAACTCTATCTGGCGAGAAGACAAGATGGAACCTAACCGTTTCAGACAAATGAATGAAGATGCTCTTCACTGCTAATTGCGCACACTATCCACCATGTTGAAAATGCAATACAGGTATACTAACAATGGGGAGAAATAATTTCTATTATCAGACTACGAAGAATTTTACTTTGAAAGATAAAATAAAGCAGATTTTCTATAGCGGGAAGGAGATAGAAAGGATGTGGATCGACTTGGAAGAGCAACGTTGCTACTGAAGCACTACACTGCGTATGCAAAATTCTGACTTACTTTTTGATGGCTTGGTTACCGCTATGTTGTCTCAGCAAATTCGCATCTCTTTTCTTTTCCTTTCTCTCGATAATTAAACTGCGTTATCGACCAGCGTATTTTCTGGCATTCTCACAGAGAGATGATGTGTACATGAAACGACAGAACATATATTAACACAAGCACATACAAATTTTCCAAGAATTTGAACTAATTTTTGGTCAAGTCCCTGTTCGGGCGCCAAGTGTGATGTTATAAAATAGAAGTGATGTTGCTATTCAATGGAAAGTTGGAAATTGAGATTTAACTAACTGTTTTATCAATTACAATTGGCGTAAGAATCATGGATTGACCATTGTCATAAAATATTGCATTATGAGATGTGAATAGTTTTACTTGCGGTTTCGTGTGGCTTGAGGCAGTCACAACTAGCGTGCTATTGATTAAGAAGTTGCGTTATCGTCTTTCTAATTACTTCATGATCGTAGATACGATCATACCCGGTTGTGAAGTTATTGTTATGACAAAAAAAATTTCCTAAGGGACCAGAAAGATCTTAAGGGCGCAAAAACAACTGTAACATCACACAAAAGAGAAATTCAATATTGAAGCTGATGCAAGAAGACGATAAAACAGTTTTCTTTTTATCAATGTAACACGCACATTGGACTGCTGATCTTGGAGTCTGTAATATTAGCAAATTGCATAATTAAAATGAAAATAATACAGAGGAGATAATAGAAATGAGCACTGCTAAATGATTCAGTATTCCCAGAACAAATATTTATTATAACTAAAACATATATCGTACCTTAAGCTTAATACTACAATGACGGTAGATTTTTATGTCCATATCATGTCCATTGAGCGCTCTTTTATGTAGCCATTGTCCTCTTGAGTCGCTCGTGCTTCGTCACGGTAAGTTACAACAGTTCTTCTTCCTACACTTCACTCAAAACTTAGACGGAACACGTTTTTATTTATTTAGTAAAAATTATTAGATCAGACCGCCACAAATCTGCGTCCGTCTTACTCGAGAAAATCAGTAAAAGTCTTTTTAGCGCTCAAGGCTTCATTTGTTCTCCAGCGAACAAAATAGTGAAGGATCGCATATCCATCCGTACTTTTCTGTTTATATTGCCGCCCAAAGACAACGAATTACATTATCTAGAAAATTCCACCGTCGCCATGCGACGCCTTATTATATATTAATCATTCTGTATAAACAAGTATTTGCCTTCTGCCTGAATTTGCTGATTTAATTAAGACAAAAATAGCGAATATCACACACTCCAGGTTCAATGTATTCCTTGGACATACTCATTGACGATGAAACACTGAATTTACATCGGAACTAAATACAAAAGGAACAATACCGCCTTCACTGCAAGATGAGTGAGACTTCTTTGAGTCTGTGCTTTGATCCTTTCCTGTGAGACCAGTATTAGTTTCCGATAAACCACTGCAGGTTCAATGTATTCCATGGACCTTCGCATTGACGATGAAACACAGATATCGCATCGGAACTAAATACAAAATGCACATTGCCGCAATAAGTACATGAATAGAGACTCTTCTTACAGTCGGTGCTTTGAGCATTCCCTGTGAGACCAGTATTAGTTTCCGATACACCACTGCAGGTTCAATGAATTCCTTAGACATACATATTGACGATGAAACACTGAAATTACATCGGAATTAAATATAAAAGGCACAATGCCGCCATAAGTGCAAGAATAGAGACTCTTCTTACAGTCGGTGCTTTGAGCTTTCCCAGTGAGACCAGTATTAGGTTCCGATACACCACTGCAGGTTCAATGTATTCCTTAGACTTACACATTGCCGAAGAAACACTGAAATTACATCGGAATTAAATACAAATGGCACAATGCCGCCATAAGTGCAAGAATAGAGACTCCTCTTACAGTCGATGCTTTGAGCATTCCCTGTGAGACCAGTATTAGTTTCCGATACACCACTGCAGGTACAATGTATTCCTTGTACCTTCACATTGACGATGAAACATAGAAATCACATCGGAATTAAATACAAAAGGCACAATGCCGCCTTAAGTACAAGAATAGAGAGTCTTCTTACAGTCGGTGCTTTGAGCATTCACTGTGAGGCCAGTATTAGTTTCCGATACGCCACTCCAGGTTCCATGTATTCCTTGGACATACTCATTGACGATGAAACACTGAAATTACATCGGAATTAAATACAAAAGGAACAATACCGCCTTAACTGCAAGATGAGTGAGACTTCTTTGAGTCTGTGCTTTGATCCTTTCCTGTGAGACCAGTATTAGTTTCCGATACACCACTGCATGTTCAATGTATTCCATGGACCTTCGCATTGACGATGAAACACAGAAATCGCATCGGAACTAAATACAAAATGCACAATGCCGCAATAAGTACAAGAATAGAGACTCTTCTTACAGTCGGTGGTTTGAGCATTCCCTGTGAGACCAGTATTAGTTTCCGATACACCACTGCAGGTTTAATGAATTCCTTAGACACACACATTGACGATGAAACACTGAAATTACATCGGAAGTAAATACCAAAGGCACAATGCCGCCATAAGTGCAAGAATAGAGACTCTCCTTACAGTCGGTGCTTTGAGCTTTCCCAGTGACACCAGTATTAGTTTCCGATACACCACTGCAGGTTCAATGTATTCCTTTCACATACACATTGCCGAAGAAACACTGAAATTACATTGGAATTAAATACAAAAGTCACAATGCCGCCATAAGTGCAAGAATAGAGACACTTCTTACAGTCGGTGCTTTGAGCATTCCCTGTGAGACCAGTATTAGTTTCCGATACACCACTGCAGGTACAATGTATTCCTTGGACCTTCACATAGACGATGAAACACAGAAATCGCATTGGAATTAAATGCAAAAGGCACAATGCCGCCTTAAGTACAAGAATAGAGACTCTTCTTACAGTCGGTGCTTTGAGCATTCCCTGTGAGACCAGTATTAGTTTCCGATATACCACCGCAGGTTCAATGCATTCCTTGGACATACACATTGACGATGAAACACAGAACTCGCATCGGAATTAAATACAAAAGGCACAATGCCGCCTTTCGTACAAGAATAGAGACTCTTCTTACAGTCGGTGCTTTGAGCATTCCCTGTGAGACCAGTATTAGTTTCCGATACACCACTCCAGGTTCAATGTTTTCCCTGGACATGCTCATTGACGGTGAAACACTGAAATTACATCGGAATTAAATACAAAAGGAACAATGCCGATATAACTGCAAGGTGAGTGAGACTTCTTGGAGTCTGTGCTTTGATCCTTTGTACTGTGAGACCAGTATTAGTTTCCGATACACCATTGCAGGTTCAATGTATTCCTTGGACCTTCGCATTGACGATGAAACATAGAAATCGAATCGGAACTAAATACAAAAGGCACAATGCCGCAATAAGTACAAGAATAGAGACTTTTCTTACAGTCGGTGCTTTGAGCATTCCCTGTGAGACCTGTATTAGTTTCCGATACAGCACTGCAGGTTCAAAGTATTCCTTAGACATACACATTGACGATGAAACACTGAAATTACATCGGAATGAAATACAAATGGCACAATGCCGCCATAAGTGCAAGAATAGAGACTCCTCTTACAGTCGGTGCTTTGAGCATTCCCTCTGAGACCAGTATTAGTTTCCGATACACCACTGCAGGTACAATGTTATCCTTAGACATACACATTGTCGATGAAACACAGAACTCGCATCGGAATTAAATACAAAAGGCACAATGCCACCTTTCGTACAAGAATAGAGACACTTCTTACAGTCGGTGCTTTGAGCATTCCCTGTGAGACCAGTATTAGTTTCCGATACACCACTCCAGGTTTAAAAGTTTTCACTGGACATACTCATTGACGATGGAACACTGAAATTACATCGGAATTAAATACAAAAGGAACAATGCCGATATAACTGCAAGGTGAGTGAGACTTCTTAGAGTCTGTGCTTTGATCCTTTCCTGTGAGACCAGTATTAGTTTCCGATACACCACTGCAGGTTCAATGTATTCTTTGGACCTTCGCATTGACGATGAAACACAGAAATCATATCGGAATGAAATACAAAATGCACAATGCAGCCTTAAGTACAAGAATAGAGACTCTTCTTACAGTCGGTGCTTTGAGCATTCCCTGTGTGACCAGTATTAGTTTCCGATACACCACTGCAGATTCAATGTATTTCTTGGACATACACATTGACGATGAAACACAGAAATCACATCAGAATTAAATACAAAAGGCACAATGCCGCCTTACGTACAAGAGGAGAGACTCTTCTTACGGTCGGTGCTTTGAGCATTACCTGTGAGACCAGTATTAGTTTCCGATACACCACTCCAGGTTCAATGTATTCGTTGGACATACTCATTGTCGATGAAACACTGAAATTACATCGGAATTAAATACAAATGGCACAATGTCGCCATAGGTGCAAGAATAGAGACTCCTCTTACAGTCGGTGCTTTGAGCATTCCCTGTGAGACCAGTATTAGTTTCCGATACACCACAGCAGGTACAGTGTATTCCTTGTACCTTCACATCGACGATGAAACACAGAAATCGCATCGGAATTAAATACAAAAGGCACAATGCCGCCTTAAGTACAAGATTAGAGACTCTTCTAACAGTCGGTGCTTTGAGCATTCCCTGTGAGACCAGTATTAGTTTCTGATACACCACTGCAGGTTCAATGTATTCCTTGGACATACACACTGACGATGAAACACAGATATCGCATCGGAATTAAATACAAAAGGTATAATGCCGCCATACGTACAAGAATAGAGGCTCTTCTTACAGTCGGTGCTTTGAGCATTACCTGTGAGACCAGTATTAGTTTCCGATACACCACTCAAGGTTCAATGTATTCCTTGGACATACTCATTGACGATGAAACACTGAAATTACATCGGAATTAAATACAAAAGGAACAATGCCGCCTTAACTGCAAGATGAGTGAGACTTCTTAGAGTCTGTGCTTTGATCCTTTCTACTGTGAGACCAGTATTAGTTTCCGATACACCACTGCAGGTTCAATGTATTCCTTGGAACTTCGCATTGACGATGAAACACAGAAATCGAATCGGAACTAAATACAAAAGGCACAATGCCGCAATAAGTGCAAGAATAGAGACTCTTCTTACAGTCGGTGCTTTGAGCATTCCCTGTGAGACATGTATTAGTTTCCGATACACCACAGCAGGTTCAATGTATTCCTTAGACATACACATTGACGATGAAACACTGAAATTACATCGGAATTAAATACAAATGGCACATTGCCACCATAAGTGCAAGAATAGAGACTCCTCTGACAGTCGGTGCTCTCAGCATTCCCTCTGAGACCAGTATTAGTTTCCGATACACCACTGCAGGTACAATGTATTCCTTAGACATACACATTACCGAAGAAACACTGAAATTACATTGGAATTAAATACAAAAGTCACAATGCCGCCATAAGTGCAAGAATAGAGACTCTTCTTACAGTCGGTGCTTTGAGCATTCCCTGTTAGACCAGTATTAGTTTCCGATACACCACCGCAGGTTCAATGCATTCCTTGGACACACACATTGTCGATGAAATACAGAACTCGCATCGGAATTAAATACACAAGGCACAATGCCACCTTTCGTACAAGAATAGAGACTCTTCTTACAGTCGGTGCTTTGAGCATTCCCTGTGAGACCAGTATTAGTTTCCGATACACCACTCCAGGTTCAATGTTTTCCCTGGACATACTCATTGACGATGAAACACTGAAATTACATCGGAATTAAATACAAAAGGAACTATGCCGATATAACTGCAAGGTGAGTGAGACTTCTTAGAGTTTGTGCTTTGATCCTTTCCTGTGAGACCAGTATTAGTTTCCGATACACCACTGCAGGTTCAATGTATTCTTTGGACCTTCGCATTGACGATGAAAACAGATATCATATCGGAATGAAATACAAAAGGCACAATGCAGCCTTAAGTACAAGAATAGAGACTCTTCTTACAATCGGTGTTTGAGCATTCCCTGTGAGACCAGTATTAGTTTCCGATACACCACTGCAGATTCAATGTATTCCTTGGACATATACATTGACGATGAAACACAGAAATCACATCGGAATTAAAAACAAAAGGCACAATGCCGCCTTACGTACAAGAGGAGAGACTCTTCTTACGGTCGGTGCTTTGAGCAGTACCTGTGAGACCAGTGTTAGTTTCCGATACGCCACTCCAGTTTCAATGTATTCCTTGGACATACTCATTGACGATGAAACACTGAAATTACATTGGAATTAAATACAAAAGAAACAATGCCGCCTTAACTGCAAGATGAGTGAGACTTCTTAGAGTCTGTGCTTTGATCCTTTCTACTGTGACACCAGTATTAGTTTCCGATACACCACTGCAGGTTCCATGTATTCCTTGGACCTTCGCATTGACGATGAAACACGAAATCGAATCGGAGCTAAATACAAAATGCACAATGCCGCAATAAGTACAAGAATAGAGACTCTTCTTACAGTCGGTGCTTTGAGCATTCCCTCTGAGACCAGTATTAGTTTCCGATACACCACTGCAGGTTCAATGTATTCCTTAGACATACACATTGACGATGATACACTGAAATTACATCGGAATTAAATACAAATGGCACAATGCCGCCATAAGTGCAAGAATAGAGACCCCTCTTACAGTCGGTGCTTTTTGCATTCCCTGTGAGACCAGTCTTAGTTTCCGATACTCCACTGCAGGTACAATGTATTCCTTGTACCATCACATTGACTATGAAACACAGAAATCGCATCGGAATTAAATACAAAAGGCACAATGCCGCCTTAAGTACAAGAATAGAGACTCTTCTTACAGTCGGTGCTTTGACCATCCCCTGTGAGACCATTATTAGTTTCTGATACACCACTGCAGGTTCAATGTATTCCTTGGACATACACATTGACGATGAAACACTGAAATTACATCGGAATTAAATACAAAAGGAACAATACCGCCTTAACTGCAAGATGAGTGAGACTTCTTTGAGTCTGTGCTTTGATCCTTTCCTGTGAGACCAGTATTAGTTTCCGATACACCACTGCAGGTTCAATGTATTCCTTGGAACTTCGCATTGACGATGAAACACAGAAATCGCATCGGAACTAAATACAAAATGCACAATGCCGCAATAAGTACAAGAACAGAGACTCGTCTTACAGTCGGTGCTTTGAGCATTCCCTGTGCGACCAGTATTAGTTTCCGATACACCACTGTAGGTTCAATGAATTCCTTAGACATACACATTGACGATGAAACACTGAAATTACATCGGAATTAAATACAAAAGGCATAATGCCGCCATAAGTGCAAGAATAGAGACTCTTCTTACAGTCGGTGATTTGAGCTTTCCCAGTGAGACCAGTATTAGTTTCCGATACACCACTGCAGGTTCAATGTATTCCTTAGACATACACATTGCCGAAGAAACACAGAAATCACATCGGAATTACATACAAAAGGCACAATGCCGCCTTACGTCTTACGTACAAGAATAGAGACTCTTCTTACGGTCCGTGCTTTGAGCATAACCTGTGAGACCAGTATTAGTTTCCGATACACCACTCCACGTTCAATGTATTCCTTGGACATACTCTTTGACGATGAAACACTGAAATTACATCGGAATTAATTACGAAAGGCACAATACCGCCTTAAGTACAAGATTAGAGACTCTTCTAACAGTCGGTGCTTTGAGCATTCCCTGTGAGACCAGTATTAGTTTCTGATACACCACTGCAGGTTCAATGTATTCCTTGGACATACACATTGACGATGAAACACAGATATCGCATCGGAATTAAATACAAAAGGCACAATGCCGCCTTACGTACAAGAATAGAGACTCTTCTTACAGTCGGTGCTTTGAGCATTACCTGTGAGACCAGTATTAGTTTCCGATACACCACTCAAGGTTCAATGTATTCCTTGGACATACTCATTGACGATGAAACACTGATATTACATCGGAATTAAATACAAACGGAACGATACTGCCTTAACAGCAAGATGAGTGAGACTTCTTTGAGTCTGTGCTTTGCTCCTTTCCTGTGAGACCAGTATTAGTTTCCGATACACCAATGCAGGTTCAATGTATACCACGGACCTTCGCATTGACGATGAAACACAGAAATCGCATCGGAACAGAATTCAAAATGCACAATGCCGCAATAAGTACAAGAATAGAGACTCTTCTTACAGTCCGAGCTTTGAGCATTCCCTGTGAGACCAGTATTAGTTTCCGATACACCACTGCAGGTTCAATGAATTCCTTAGACATACACAATGACGATGAAACACTGAAATTACATCGGAATTAAATACAAAAGGCACAATGCCGCCTTAAGTACAAGAATAGAGACTCTTCTTACAGTCGGTGCTTTGAGCATTCCCTGTGAGACCAGTATTAGTTTCCGATACACCACCGCAGGTTCAATGCATTCCTTGGACATACACATTGACGATGAAACACAGAACTCGCATCGGAATTAAATACAAAAGGCACAATGCCGCCTTTCGTACAAGAATAGAGACTCTTCTTACAGTCGGTGCTTTGAGCATTCCCTGTGAGACCAGTATTAGTTTCCGATACACCACTCCAGGTTCAATGTTTTCCCTGGACATACTCATTGACGATGAAACACTGAAATTACATCAGAATTAAATACAAAAGGAACAATGCCGATATAACTGCAAGGTGAGTGAGACTTCTTAGAGTCTGTCCTTTGATCCTTTCCTGTGAGACCAGTGTTAGTTTCCGATACACCACTGCAGGTTCAATGTATTCCTTGTACCTTCGCATTGACGATGAAACCCAGAAATCATATCGGAATGAAATACAAAAGGCACAATGCCGCCTTAAGTACAAGAATAGAGACTCTTCTTACAGTCGGTGTTTGAGCATTCCCTGTGAGACCAGTATTAGTTTCCGATACACCACTGCACATTCAATGTATTCCTTGGACATACACATTGACGATGAAACACAGAAATCACATCGGAATTAAATACAAAAGGCACAATGCCGCCTTACGTACAAGAATAGAGACTCTTCTTACGGTCGGTGCTTTGAGCATTACCTGTGAGACCAGTATTAGTTTCCGATACACCACACCAGGTTCAATGTATTCCTTGGACATACTCATTGACGATGAAACACTGAAATTTCATCGGAATTAAATACAAAAGGAACAATGCCGCCTTAACTGCAAGATGAGTGAGACTTCATAGAGTCTGTGCTTTGATCCTTTCCTGTGAGACCAGTATTAGTTTCCGATACACCACTGCAGGTTCAATGTATTCCTTGGACCTTCGCATTGACGATGAAACACAGAAATCGCATCGGAACTAAATACAAAAGCACAATGCCGCAATAAGTACAAGAATAGGGACTCTTCTTACAGTTGGTGCTTTGAGCATTCCCTTTGGGACCAGTATTAGTTTCCGATATTCCACTGCAGGTTCAATGTATTCCGTAGACATACACATTGACGATGAAACACTGATATTACATCGGAATTAAATACATAAGGCAAAATGCCGCCATACGTGCGAGAATAGAGAATCTTCTTCCAGTCGGTGCTTTGACCATTCCCTGTGAGACCAGTATTAGTTTCCGATACACCACTCCAGGTTCAATGTATTCCTTGGACACACTCATTGACGATGAAACACTGAAATTACATCGGAATTAAATACAAAAGGCACAATGTCGCCAAGGGTGCAAAAATAGAGACTCCTCTTACAGTCGGTGCTTTGAGCATTCCCTGTGAGATCAGTATTAGTTTCCGATACACCACCGCAGGTTCAATGCATTCCTTGGACATACACATTGACGATGAAACACAGAACTCGCATCGGAATTAAATACAAAAGGCACAATGCCGCCTTTCGTACAAGAATAGAGACTCTTCTTACTGTCGGTGCTTTGAGCATTCCCTGTGAGACCAGTATTAGTTTCCGATACACCACTCCAGGTTCAATGTTTTCCCTGGACATACTCATTGACGATGAAACACTGAAATTACATCGGAATTAAATACAAAAGGAACAATGCCGATATAACTGCAAGGAGAGTGAGACTTCTTAGAGTCTGTGCTTTGATCCATTCCTGTGAGACCAGTGTTAGTTTCCGATACACCACTGCAGGTTCAATGTATTCCTTGGACCTTCGCATTGACGATGAAACACAGAAATCGCATCGGAACTAAATACAAAAGCACAATGCCGAATAAGTACAAGAATAGGGACTCCTCTTACAGTTGGTGCTTTGAGCATTCCCTTTGGGACCAGTATTAGTTTCCGATATTCCACTGCAGGTTCAATGTATTCCTTGGACCTTCACATTGACGATGAAACACACACATCGCATCGGAATTAAATACAAAAGGCACAATGCCGCTTTAAGTACAAGAATAGAGACCCTTCCTACAGTCGGTGCTTTGAGCATTCCCTGTGAGACCAGTATTAGTTTCCGATACACCACTGCAGATTCAATGGATTCCTTGGACATACACATTGACGATGAAACACAGAAATCGAATCGGAATTAAATACAAAACGCACAATGCCGCATTACGTAAAAGAATAGAGACTCTTCTTACAGTCGGTGCTTTCAGCATTCCCTGTGAGACCAGTATTAGTTTCCGATACACCACTCCAAGTTCAATGTATTCCTTGGACATAGTCATTGACGATGAAACACTGAAATTACATCGCTATTAAATACAAAAGGAACAATGCCGCCTTAACTGAAAGATGAGTGAGACATCTTAGAGTCTGTGATTTGATCCTCTCCTGTGAGACCAGTATTAGTTTCCGATACACCACTGCAGGTTCAATGTATTCCTTGGACCTTCACATTGACGATGACACACAGAAATCGCATCGGAATTAAATACAAAAGGCACAATGCCGACATAAGTGCAAGAATAGAGACTCTTCTTACAGTCGGTGCTTTCAGCTTTCCCACTGAGACCAGTATTAATTTCCGATACACCACTGCAGGTTCAATGTATTCCTTAGACATACACATTGTCGAAGAAACACTGAAATTACATCGGAATTAAATACAAAAATCACAATGCCGCCATAAGTGCCAGAATAGGGACTCTTCTTACAGTCGGTGCTTTGAGCATTCCCTGTGAGATCAGTATTAGTTTCCGATACACCACTGCAGGTACAATGTATTCCTTGGACCTTCACATTGACGATGACACACAGAAATCGCATCGGAATTAAATACAAAAGGCACAATGCCGCCTTAAGTACAAGAATAGAGACTCTTCTTACAGTCGGTGCTTTGAGCATTCCCTGTGAGACCAGTATTAGTTTCCGATACACCACCGCAGGTTCAATGCATTCCTTGGACATACACATTGACGATGAAACACAGAACTCGCATCGGAATTAAATACAAAAGGCACAATGCCGCCTTTCGACAAGAATAGAGACTCTTCTTACAGTCGGTGCTTTGAGCATTCCCTGTGAGACCAGTATTAGTTTCCGATACACCACTCCAGGTTCAATGTTTTCCCTGGACATACTCATTGACGATGAAACACTGAAATTACATCGGAATTAAATACAAAAGGAACAATGCCGATATAACTGCAAGGTGAGTGAGACTTCTTAGAGTCTGTGCTTTGATCCTTTCCTGTGAGACCAGTGTTAGTTTCCGATACACCACTGCAGGTTCAATGTATTCCTTGGACCTTCGCATTGACGATGAAACCCGGAAATCATATCGCAATGAAATACAAAAGGCACAATGCCGCCTTAAGTACAAGAATAGAGACTCTTCTTACAATCGGTGTTTGAGCAATCCCTGTGAGACCAGTATTAGTTTCCGATACACCACTGCACATTCAATGTATTCCTTGGACATACACATTCACGATGAAACACAGAAATCACATCGGAATTATATACAAAAGGCACAATGCCGCCTTACGTACAAGAATAGAGACTCTTCTTACGGTCGGTGCTTTGAGCATTACCTGTGAGACCAGTATTAGTTTCCGATACACCACACCAGGTTCAATGTATTCCTTGGACATACTCATTGACGATGAAACACTGAAATTACATCGGAATTAAATACAAAAGGAACAATGCCACCTTAACTGCAAGATGAGTGAGACTTCATAGAGTCTGTGCTTTGATCCTTTTCTGTGAGACCAGTATTAGTTTCCGATACACCACTGCAGGTTCAATGTATTCCTTGGACCTTCGCATTGACGATGAAACACAGAAATCGCATCGGAACTAAATACAAAAGCACAATGCCGCAATAAGTACAAGAATAGGGACTCTTCTTACAGTTGGTGCTTTGAGCATTCCCTTTGGGACCAGTATTAGTTTCCGATATTCCACTGCAGGTTCAATGTATTCCGTAGACATACACATTGACGATGAAACACTGATATTACATCGGAATTAAATACATAAGGCAAAATGCCGCCATACGTGCGAGAATAGAGAATCTTCTTCCAGTCGGTGCTTTGACCATTCCCTGTGAGACCAGTATTAGTTTCCGATACACCACTCCAGGTTCAATGTATTCCTTGGACACACTCATTGACGATGAAACACTGAAATTACATCAGAATTAAATACAAAAGGCACAATGTCGCCAAGGGTGCAAAAATAGAGACTCCTCTTACAGTCGGTGCTTTGAGCATTCCCTGTGAGATCAGTATTAGTTTCCGATACACCACAGCAGGTACAATGTATTCCTTGTACCTTCACATTGACGATGAAACACAGAAATCGCATCGGAATTAAATACAAAAGGCACAATCCCGCCTTAAGTACAAGATTAGAGACTCTTCTTACAGTCGGTGCTTTGAGCATTCCCTGTGAGACCAGTATTAGTTTCCGATACACCACTGCAGGTTCAATGAATTCCTACGACATACACATTGACGATGAAACACTGAAATTACATCGGAATTAAATACAAAAGGCACAATGCCGCCTTAAGTACAAGAATAGAGACTCTTCTTACAGCCGGTGCTTTGAGCATTCCCTGTGAGACCAGTATTAGTTTCCGATACACCACCGCAGGTTCAATGCATTCCTTGGACATACACATTGACGATGAAACACAGAACTCGCATCGGAATTAAATACAAAAGGCACAATGCCGCCTTTCGTACAAGAATAGAGACTCTTCCTACTGTCGGTGCTTTGAGCATTCCCTGTGAGACCAGTATTAGTTTCCGATACACCACTCCAGGTTCAATGTTTTCCCTGGACATACTCATTGACCATGAAACACTGATATTACATCGGAATTAAATACAAAAGGCAAAATGCCGCCATACGTGCGAGAATAGAGAATCTTCTTCCAGTCGGTGCTTTGACCACTCCCTGTGAGACCAGTATTAGTTTCCGATACACCACAGCAGGTACAATGTATTCCTTGGACCTTCACATTGACGATGAAACACACACATCGCATCGGAATTAAATACAAAAGGCACAATGCCGCTTTAAGTACAAGAATAGAGACCCTTCCTACAGTCGGTGCTTTGAGCATTCCCTGTGAGACCAGTATTAGTTTCCGATACACCACTGCAGGTTCAATGTATTCCTTGGACATACACATTGACGATGAGACACAGAAATCGCATCCGAATTAAATACAAAACGCACAATGCCGCATTACGTACAAGAATAGAGACTCTTCTTACAGTCGGTGCTTTGAGCATTCCCTGTGAGACCAGTATTAGTTTCCGATACACCACTCCAAGTTCAATGTATTCCTTGGTCATAGTCATTGACGATGAAACATGAAATTACATCGCTATTAAATACAAACGGAACAATGCCGCCTTAACTGAAAGATGAGTGAGACATCTTAGAGTCTGTGATTTGATCCTCTCCTGTGAGACCAGTATTAGTTTCCGATACACCACTGCAGGTTCAATGTATTCCTTGGACCTTCGCATTGACGATGAAACACAGAAATCGCATCGGAACTAAATACAAAAGGCACAATGCCGCAATAAGTACAAGAATAGAGACTCTTCTTACAGTCGGTGCTTTGAGCATTCCCTGCGAGACCAGTATTAGATTCCGACACACCACTGTAGGTACAATGTATTCCTTGGACCTTCTCATTGACGATGAAACACAGAAATCGCATCGGAATTAAATACAAAAGGCACAATGCCGCTTCAGTACATGAATAGAGACTCTTCTTACAGTCGGTGTTTTGAGCATTTCCTGTGTTCCAGTATTAGTTTCCGATACACCACTGCAGGTTCAATGTATTCCTTGGACCTTCGCATTGACGATGAAACACAGAAATTGCATCGGAACTAAATACAAAAGGCACAATGCCACAATAAGTACAAGAATAGAGTCTCCTCTTACAGTCGGTGCTTTGAGCATTCCCTGTGAGACCAGTATTAGTTTCCGATACACCACTGCAAGTTCAATGAATTCCTTAGACATACACATTGACGATGAAACACTGAAATTACATCGGAATTAAATACAAAAGGCACAATGCCGACATAAGTGCAAGAATAGAGACTCTTCTTACAGTCGGTGCTTTCAGCTTTCCCACTGAGACCAGTATTAATTTCCGATACACCACTGCAGGTTCAATGTATTCCTTAGACATACACATTGTCGAAGAAACACTGAAATTACATCGGAATTAAATACAAAAATCACAATGCCGCCATAAGTGCCAGAATAGGGACTCTTCTTACAGTCGGTGCTTTGAGCATTCCCTGTGAGATCAGTATTAGTTTCCGATACACCACTGCAGGTACAATGTAATCCTTGGACCTTCACATTGACGATGACACACAGAAATCGCATCGGAATTAAATACAAAAGGCACAATGCCGCCTTAAGTACAAGAATAGAGACTCTTCTTACAGTCGGTGCTTTGAGCATTCCCTGTGAGGCCAGTATTAGTTTCCGATACACCACCGCAGGTTCAATGCATTCCTTGGACATACACATTGACGATGAAACACAGAACTCGCATCGGAATTAAGTACAAAAGGCACAATGCCGCCTTTCGTACAAGAATAGAGACTCTTCTTACAGTCGGTGCTTTGAGCATTCCCTGTGAGACCAGTATTAGTTTCCGATACACCACTCCAGGTTCAATGTTTTCCCTGGACATACTCATTGACGATGAAACACTGAAATTACATCGGAATTAAATATAAAAGGAACAATGCCGATATAACTGCAAGGTGAGTGAGACTTCTTAGAGTCTGTGCTTTGATCCTTTCCTGTGAGACCAGTGATAGTTTCCGATACACCACTGCAGGTTCAATGTATTCCTTGGACCTTCTAATTGACGATGAAACCCGGAAATCATATCGGAATGAAATACAAAAGGCACAATGCCGCCTTAAGTACAAGAATAGAGACTCTTCTTACAATCGGTGTTTGAGCAATCCCTGTGAGACCAGTATTAGTTTCCGATACACCACTGCACATTCAATGTATTCCTTGGACATACACATTCACGATGAAACACAGAAATCACATCGGAATTATATACAAAAGGCACAATGCCGCCTTACGTACAAGAATAGAGACTCTTCTTACGGTCGGTGCTTTGAGCATTACCTGTGAGACCAGTATTAGTTTCCGATACACCACACCAGGTTCAATGTATTCCTTGGACATACTCGTTGACGATGAAACACTGAAATTACATCGGAATTAAATACAAAAGGAACAATGCCACCTTAACTGCAAGATGAGTGAGACTTCATAGAGTCTGTGTTTTGATCCTTTTCTGTGAGACCAGTATTAGTTTCCGATACACCACTGCAGGTTCAATGTATTCCTTGGACCTTCGCATTGACGATGAAACACAGAAATCGCATCGGAACTAAATACAAAAGCACAATGCCGCAATAAGTACAAGAATAGGGACTCTTCTTACAGTTGGTGATTTGAGCATTCCCTTTGGGACCAGTATTAGTTTCCGATACACCACTGCAGGTTCAATGTATTCCTTAGACATACACATTGACGATGAAACACTGATATTACATCGGAATTAAATACAAAAGGCAAAATGCCGCCATACGTGCAAGAATAGAGAGTCTTTTTCAGTCGGTGCTTTGAGCATTCCCTGTGAGACCAGTATTAGTTTCCGATAGACCACAGCAGGTACAATGTATTCCTTGGACCTTCCCACTGACGATGAAACACACACATCGCATCGGAATTAAATACAAAAGGCACAATGCCGCCTTAACTACAAGGATAGAGACGCTTCCTACAGTCTGTGCTTTGAGCATTTCCTGTGAGACCAGTATTAGTTTCCGATACACCACTGCAGGTTCAATGTATTCCTTGGACCTTCATATTGACGATGAAACACAGAAATCGCATCGGAACTAAATACGAAAGGCACAATGCCGCAATAAGTACAAGAATAGAGTCTCCTTTTACAGTCGGTGATCTGAGCATTCCCTGCGAGATTAGTATTAGTTTCCGATACACCACTGCAGGTTCAATGTATTCCTTAGACATACACATTGACGATGAAACACAGAAATTGCTTCGGAATTTAATACAAATGGCACAAAGCCGCCTTAAGTACAAGAATAGAGACTCTTCTTACAGTCGGTGCTTTGAGCATTCCCTGTGAGACCGGTATTACATTCCGATACACCACTCCAGGTTCAATGTATTCCTTGGACATACTCATTGACGATGTAACACTGAAATTACATCGGAATTAAATACAAAAGGAACAATGCCGCATTAACTGCAAGATGAGTGAGACTTCTTAGAGTTTGTGCTTTGATCCTTTCCAGTGAGACCTGTATTAGTTTCCGATACACCACTGCAGGTTAAATGTATTTCTTAGACATACACATTGACGATGCAACACTGAAATTACTTCGGAATTAAATACAAAAGGCACAATGCCGCAATAAGTGCAAGAATAGAGACTCTTCTTCCAGTCGGTGCTTTGAGCATTCCCTGCGAGACCAGTATTAGTTTCCGATACACCACTGCAGGTACAATGTAGTCCTTGGACCCTCACATTGTCGAAGAAACACAGAAATGGCATCGGAATTAAATACAAATGGCACAATGTCGCCTTAAGTACAAGAATAGAGAGTCTTCTTACAGTCGGTGTTTTGAGCATTCCCTGTGAGACCAGTATTAGTTTCCCATACACCACTGCAGGTCCAATGTATTCCTTGGACATACGCATTGACGATGAAACACAGAAATTACATCAGCATTAAATACAAAAGGCACAATGCCGCCTTAAGTGCAAGAAGCGTGAGACTTCTTAGACTCTGTGCTTTGATCCTTTCCTGTGAGACCAGTATTAGTTTCCGATACACCACTGCAGGTCAATGTGTTCCTTGCACCTTCACATTGACGAAGAAACACAATAATCGCATCGGAATTAAATACAAACGGCACAATGCCGCCTTAAGTACATGAAAAGATACTGTTCTTACAGTCGGTGCTTTGAGCATTCCCTGTGAGACCAGTATTAGTTTCCGATACACCACTGCAGGTTCAATGTATTCCTTGGACCTGCACATTGTAAATGAAACGCAGAAATCGCATTGGAATTAAATACAAAAGTCACAATGCCGCCTAAGGACAAGTATAGAGACTCTCCTTACAGTCGGTGCTTTGAGCATTCCCAGTGAGACCAGTATTAGTTTCCGATACACCACTGGAGGTTGAATGTATTCCTTTGACATTCACATTGACGATAAAACACTGAAATTAAATCGGAATTAAACACAAAAAGGACAATGCCGCCTTAAGTACAAGAATAGAGACTCTTCATATAGTCGGTGTTTTGAGGAATCCCTGTGAGACCAGTATTAGTTTCCGATACACCAGTGCAGGTTCATTGTTTTCCTTGGACCTTCACATTGACGATGAAACACAGAAATCGCATCGGAATTAAATACAAGAAGCACAATGCCGCCATAAGTACAAGAATAGAGACCCTTCTTACAGTCGGGGCTTTGATCATTCCTTGTGAGACCAGTATTAGTTTCCGATACACCACTGCAATTTCAGTGTATTCCTTGGACCTTCACATTGACGATTAAACAAAGAAATCGCATCGGAATTAAATACAAAAGCCGCAATGCCGCCTTAAGTACAAATTTAGAGACTCTTCTTACAGTCGGTGCTTTGAGCATTCCCTGTGAGATCAGTATTAGTTTCCGATACACCACTGCAGGTACAATGTATTCCTTGGACCTTCACATTGACGATGACACACAGAAATCGCATCGGAATTAAATACAAAAGGCACAATGCCGCCTTAAGTACAAGAATAGAGACTCTTCTTACAGTCGGTGCTTTGAGCATTCCCTGTGAGACCAGTATTAGTTTCCGATACACCACCGCAGGTTCAATGCATTCCTTGGACATACACATTGACGATGAAACTCAGAACTCGCATCGGAATTAAATACAAAAGGCACAATGCCGCCTTTCGTACAAGAATAGAGACTCTTCTTACAGTCGGTGCTTTGAGCATTCCCTGTGAGACCAGTATTAGTTTCCGATACACCACTGCAGGTTCAATGTATTCCTTAGACATACACATTGACGATGAAACACTGATATTACATCGGAATTAAATACAAAAGCCAAAATGCCGCCATACGTGCAAGAATAGAGAATCTTTTTCAGTCGGTGCTTTGAGCATTCCCTGTGAGACCAGTATTAGTTTCCGATAGACCACAGCAGGTACAATGTATTCCTTGGACCTTCACACTGACGATGAAACACACACATCGCATCGGAATTAAATACAAAAGGCACAATGCCGCCTTAACTACAAGAATAGAGACCCTTCCTACAGTCTGTGATTTGAGCTATTCCTGTGAGACCAGTATTAGTTTCCGATACACCACTGCAATTTCAGTGTATTCCTTGGACCTTCACATTGACGATTAAACAAAGAAATCGCATCCGAATTAAATACAAAAGCCGCAATGCCGCCTTAAGTACAAATATAGAGACTCTTCTTACAGTCGGTGCTTTGAGCATTCCCTGTGAGACCAGTATTAGTTTCCAATACATTAGTGCAGGTTCAGTGTATTCCTTGGACCTTCGCATTGACGATGAAACACAGAAATCGCATCGGAACTAAATACAAAAGCACAATGCCGCAATAAGTACAAGAATAGGGACTCTTCTTACAGTTGGTGCTTTGAGCATTCCCTTTGGGACCAGTATTAGTTTCCGATACACCACTGCAGGTTCAATGTATTCCTTAGACATACACATTGACGATGAAACACTGATATTACATCGGAATTAAATTCAAAAGGCAAAATGCCGCCATACGTGCAAGAATAGAGAATCTTTTTCAGTCGGTGCTTTGAGCATTCCCTGTGAGACCAGTATTAGTTTCCGATAGACCACAGCAGGTACAATGTATTCCTTGGACCTTCACACTGACGATGAAACACACACATCGCTTCGGAATTAAATACAAAAGGCACAATGCTGCCTTAACTACAAGAATAGAGACCCTTCCTACAGTCTGTGCTTTGAGCATTTCCTGTGAGACCAGTATTAGTTTCCGATACACCACTGCAGGTTCAATGTATTCCTTGGACCTTCATATTGACGATGAAACACAGAAATCGCATCGGAACTAAATACAAAAGGCACAATGCCGCAATAAGTACAAGAATAGAGACTCCTTTTACAGTCGGTGATCTGAGCATTCCCTGCGAGATTAGTATTAGTTTCCGATACACCACTGCAGGTTCAATGTATTCCTTAGACATACACATTGACGATGAAACACAGAAATTGCTTCGGAATTTAATACAAATGGCACAAAGCCGCCTTAAGTACGAGAATAGAGACTCTTCTTACAGTCGGTGGTTTGAGCATTCCCTGTGAGACCAGTATTACTTTCCGATACACCACTCCAGGTTCAATGTATTCCTTGGACATACTCATTGACGATGTAACACTGAAATTACATCGGAATTAAATACAAAAGGAACAATGCCGCATTAACTGCAAGATGAGTGAGACTTCTTAGAGTCTGTGCTTTGATCCTTTCCTGTGAGACCAGTATTAGTTTCCGATACACCACTGCAGGTTAAATGTATTTCTTAGACATACACATTGACGATGCAACACTGAAATTACTTCGGAATTAAATACAAAAGGCACAATGCCGCCATAAGTGCAAGAATAGAGACTCTTCTTCCAGTCGGTGCTTTGAGCATTCCCTGCGAGACCAGTATTAGTTTCCGATACACCACTGCAGTTACAATGTAGTCCTTGGACCCTCACATTGTCGAAGAAACACAGAAATGGCATCGGAATTAAATACAAATGGCACAATTTCGCCTTAAGTACAAGAATAGAGAGTCTTCTTACAGTCGGTGTTTTGAGCATTCCCTGTGAGACCAGTTTTAGTTTCCCATACACCACTGCAGGTTCAATGTATTCCTTGGACCTTCACATTGAAGATGAAGTACAGAAATGGCATCGGAATTTAATACAAATGGCACAATGCCGCCTTAAGTACAAGAATAGAGACACTTCTTACAGTCGGTGCTTTGAGCATTCCTGTGAGACCAGTATTAGCTTCCAATCCACCATTGCAGATTGCATGTATTCCTTGGACATACGCATTGACGATGAAACACAGAAATTACATCAGCATTAAATACAAAAGGCACAATGCCGGCTTAAGTGCAAGAAGCGTGAGACTTCTTAGACTCTGTGTTTTGATCCTTTCCTGTGAGACCAGTATTAGTTTCCGATACACCACTGCAGGTTCAATGTGTTCCTTGCACCTTCACATTGACGAAGAAACACAGTAATCGCATCGGAATTAAATACAAACGGCACAATGCCGCCTTAAGTACATGAAAAGATACTGTTCTTATAGTCGGTGCTATGAGCATTCCCTGTGAGACCAGTATTAGTTTCCGATACACCACTGCAGGTTCAATGTATTCCTTGGACCTGCACATTGAAAATGAAACGCAGAAATCGCATTGGAATTAAATACAAAAGTCACAATGCCGCCTAAGGACAAGTATAGAGACTCTTCTTACAGTCGGTTCTTTGAGCATTCCCTGTGAGACCAGTATTAGTTTCCGATACACCACTGGAGGTTGAATGTATTCCTTTGGCATTCACATTGACGATAAAACACTGAAATTAAATCGGAATTAAACACAAAAGGGACAATGCCGCCTTAAGTACAAGAATAGAGACTCTTCATATAGTCGGTGCTTTGAGGAATCCCTGTGAGACCAGTATTAGTTTCCGATACACCAGTGCAGGTTCAATGTTTTCCTTGGACCTTCACATTGACGATGAAACACAGAAATCGCATCGGAATTAAATACAAGAAGCACAATGCCGCCATAAGTACAAGAATAGAGACCCTTCTTACAGTCGGGGCTTTGAGCATTCCTTGTGAGACCAGTATTAGTTTCCGATACACCACTGCAATTTCAGTGTATTCCTTGGACCTTCACATTGAGGATGAAGCACATAAATCGCATCGGAATGAAATACAATAGGAACAATGCCGCCTTAAGTACAAGAATAGAGACTTTTCTTACAGTCGGTTCTTGGTGCATTCCCTGTGAGACCAGTATTAGATTCCGATACACCATTGCAGGTTCAATGTATTCCTTGGAGATCACATTGACGATGAAACACAGAATACGCATCGGAATTAAATACAAAACGCACAATGCCGCCATAAGTACAGGAATAGAGACTCTTCTTACAGTCGGTGCTTTGAGCATTCCCTGTGAGACCAGTATTACTTTCCGACACACCACTGCCGGTTCAATGTATTCCTTGGACCTTGTAATTGACGATGATACACAGAAATCGCATCGGAAGCAAATACAAAAGGCACAATGCCGCCTTAAGTACAAGAATAGAGACTCTTCTTACAGTCGGTGCTTTGAGCATTCCCTGTGAGACAAGTATTAGTTTCCGATACGCCACTGTAGGCTCAATGTATTCCTTGAACCCTAAAATTTGACGATGATACACAGAAATCGCATCGGAATTAAATACAAAGGGCACAATGCCGCCTTAAGTACAAGAATAGACACTCTTCTTACAGTCGGTGCTTTGAGCATTCCTGTGAGACCAGTATTAGTTTCAGATACACCACTGCAGGTTCAATGTATTCCTTGGACCTTCACATTGACGATGAAACACAGAAATGGCATCGGAATTAAATACAAAAGGCACAATGCCGCATTAAGTACAAGAATAGAGACTCTTCTTACAGTCGGTGCTTTGAGCATTCCCTGTGAGACCAGTATTAGTTTCCGCTACACCTCCGCAGGTTCAGTTTATTCCTTGGACCTTCACATTGATGATGAAACACAGAAATGGCATCGGAATTAAATACAAAAGGCAAAATGCCGCCTTAAGTACAAGAATAGAGACTCTTCTCACAGTCGGTGCCTTGAGCATTCCCTGTGAGAGCAGTATTAGTTTCCGATACACCACTGCAGGTTCAATGTATTCCTTGGACCTTCACATTGACGATGAAACACACAAATCGCATCGGAATTAAACCCAAAACGCTCAATGCCGCCTTATGTACAAGAATACAGACTCTACTTACAGTCGGTGCTTTGAGCATCCCCTGTGAGACCAGTATTAGTTTCCGATACACCACTGCAGGTTCAATGTATTCCTTGGACCTTCACATTGACGATGAAACACAGAAATCGCATCGGAAGCAAATACAAAAGGCACAATGCAGCCTTAAGTACAAGAATAGAGACTCTTCTTACAGTCGGTGCTTTGAGCATTCCCTGTGAGACCAGTAATAGTATCCGATACACCACTCCAGGTTCAATCTATTCCTTGGACATACACATTGACGATGAAACACTGAAATTACATCGGAATTAAATACAAAAGGGACAAGGCCGCCTTAAGTACAAGAATAGAGACTCTTCTTACCGTCGGTGCTTTGAGCATTCCCTGTGAGACTAGAATTAGTTTCCGATACACCACTGGAGGTTCAATGAATTCCTTGGACATTCACATTGACGATGAAACACTGAAATTACATCGGAATTAAATACAAAATTCACAATGCCGCCTTAAGTACAAGTATAGAGACTGTTCTTACCGTCGGTGCTTTGAGCATTACCTGTGAGACCAGTATTAGTTTCCGCTACACCTCTGAAGGTTCAGTTTATTCCTTGGACCTTCACATTGACGATGAAACACAGAAATGGCATCGGAATTAAATACAAAAGGCACAATGCCGCCTTAAGTACAAGAATAGAGACTCTTCTTACAGTCGGTGCTTTGCGCATTCCCTGTGAGACCAGTATTAGTTTCCGTTACACCTCTGCAGGTTCAGTTTATTCCTTGGACCTTCACATTGACGATGAAACACAGAAATGGCATCGGAATTAAATACAAAATGCACAATGCCGCCTTAAGTACAAGAATAGAGACTCTTCTTACAGTCGGTGCTTTGAGCATTGCCTGTGAGACCCGTATTAGTTTCCGTTACACCACTGCGGGTTCAATGTGTTCCTTGGAACTTCACATTGACGATGAAACATAGAAATCGCATCGGAATTAAATACAAAAGGCGCAATGCCGCCTTAAGTACAAGAATAGAGACTCTTCTTACAGTCGGTGCTTTGAGCATTCCCTGTGAGACCAGTATTAGATTCCGCTACACCACTGCAGGTTCAGTTTATTCCTTGGAACTGCACATTGACGATGAAACACAGAAATGGCATCGGAATTAAATACAAAAGGCACAATGCCGCCTTAAGTACAAGAATAGAGACTCCTCTTACAGTCGGTGCTTTGAGCATTCCCTGTGAGACCAGTATTAGTTTCCGCTACACCTCTGCATGTTCAGTTTATTCCTTGGACCTTCACATTGACGATGAAACACAGAAATGGCATCGGAATTAAATACAAAATGCACAATGCCGCCTTAAGTACAAGAATAGAGACTTTTCTTACAGTCGGAGCTTTGAGCACTCCCTGTGAGACCAGTAGTAGTTTCCGATACACCACTGCAGGTTCAATGTATTCCTTGGAACTTCACATTGACGATGAAACACAAAAATCGCATCGGAATTAAATACAAAAGGCACAATGTCGCCTTAAGTACAAGAATAGAGACTCTTCTTACAGTCGGTGCTTTGAGCATTCCCTGTGACACCAGTATTAGTTTCCGCTACACCTCTGCAGGTACAGTTTATTCCTTGGACCTTCACATTGACGATGAAACACAGAAATGGCATCGGAGTTAAATACAAAAGGCACAATGCGCCTTAAATACAAGAATAGAGACTCTTCTTACAGTCGGTGCTATGAGCATTCCCTCTGAGACCAGTATTAGTTTCCGCTACACCTCTGCAGGTTCAGTTTATTCCTTTGACCTTCACATTGACGATGAATCACAGAAATGGCATCGGAATTAAACACAAAAGGCACAACGCCGCCTTAAGTACAAGAATAGAAACACTTCTTACAGTCGGTGCTTTGAGCATTCCCTGTGAGACCAGTATTAGTTTCTGATACACCACTGCAGGTTCAATGTATTCCTCGGACATACACATTGACGATGAAATACTGATATCACATCGGAATTAAATACAAAAGGCACAATGCCGCCATAAGTGCAAGAAGAGTGAGACTTCTTAGAGTCTGTGTTTTGATCCTTTCCTGTGCGACCCTTATTAGTTTTCGATACGCCACTGCAGGTTCAATGTATTCCTTGGACCTTCACATTGACGATGAAACACAGAAATCTTATCGGAATCAAATACAAAAGGCACAATGCCGCCTTAAGTACAAGAATAGAGACTCTTCTTACAGTCGGTGATTTGATAATTTCCTGTGAGACCAGTATTAGTTTCCGATACACCACTGCAGGTTCAATGTATTCCTTGGACCTTCACATTGACGATGAAACACAGAAATCGCATCGGAATTAAATACAAAACGTACAATGCAGCCATAAGTACAGGAATAGAGACTCTTCTTACAGTCGGTGCTTTGAGCATTCCCTGTGAGACCAGTATTAGTTTCCGACACACCACTGCCGGTTCAATGTATTCCTTGGACCTTGAATTTGACGATGATACACAGAAATCGCATCGGAAGCAAATACAAAAGGCACAATGCCGCCTTAAGTACAAGAAAAGAGACTCTTCTTACAGTCGGTGCTTTGAGCATTCCCTGTGAGACCTGGATTAGTTTCCGATACACCACTGCAGGTTCAATGTTTTCCTTGGACCTTCACATTGACAATGAAACACAGAAATCGCATCGGAATTAAATCCAAAACGCTCAATACCGCCTTATGTACAAGAATACAGACTCTACTTACAGTCGGTGCTTTGAGCATTCCCTGTGAGACCAGTATTAGTTTCCGATACACCACTGCAGGTTCAATGTATTCCTTGGACCTTCACATTGACGATGAAACACAGAAATCGCATCGGAATCAAATACAAAAGGCACAATGCCGCCTTAAGTACAAGAATAGAGACTCTTCTTACAGTCGGTGCTTTGAGCATTCCCTGTGAGACCAGTAATAGTATCCGATACACCACTGCAGGTTCAATCTATTCCTTGGATATACACATTGACGATGAAACACTGAAATTACATCGGAATTATATACAAAAGGGACAATGCCGCCTTAAGTACAAGAATAGAGACTCTTCTTACCGTCGGTGCTTTGAGCATTCCCTGTGAGACCAGTATTAGTTTCCGATACACCACTGGAGGTTCAATGAATTCCTTGGACATTCACATTGAAGATGAAACACTGAAATTACATCGGAATTAAATACAAAATTCACAATGCCGCCTTAAGTACAAGAATAGAGACTGTTCTTACCGTCGGTGCTTTGAGCATTCCCTGTGAGACCAGTATTAGTTTCCGCTACACCTCTGCAGGTTCAGTTTATTCCTTGGACCTTCACATTGACGAAGAAACACAGAAATGCATCGGAATTAAATACAAAAGGCACAATGCCGCCTTAAGTACAAGAATAGAGACTCTTCTTACAGTCGGTGCTTTGAGCATTCCCTGTGAGACCAGTATTAGTTTCCGATACACCACTCCAGGTTCAATGTATTCCTTGGACATACACATTGACGATGAAACACTGAAATTACATCGGAATTAAATACAAAAGGGACAATGCAGCCTTAAGTGCAAGCTATGTGAGACTTCTTAGAGTCTGTGCTTTGATCCTTTCCTGCGAGACCAGTATTAGATTCCGATACACCACTGCAGGTTCAATGTATTCCTTGGACATACACGTAGACGAAGAAACACTGAAATTACATCGGAATAAAATATAAAAGGCACAATGCCGCCTTAAGTGCTAGAGTAGAGACTCTTCTTACAGTCGGTGCTTTGAGCATTCCCTGTGAGACCAGTATTAGTTTCCGATACACCAGAGCAGGTTCATTGTATTCCTTGGACATACACATTGACGATGAAACACCGAAATTACATCGGAATTAAATATAAAAGGCACAATGACTCCTTAAATACAAGAAGAGTGAGACTTCTTATAGTCTGTCTTTTGATCTATTCCTGTGAGACCAGTATTAGTCTCCGATACACCACTGCAGGTTCAATGTATTCCTTGGACATACACATTGACGATGAAACACAGAAATAGCATCGGAATTAAATACAAAAGGCACAATGGCGCCCTAAGTGCAAGAAGATTGAGTCTTCTTAGAGTCTGTTCTTTGATCCTTTCCTCCGAGACCAGTATTAGATTCCGGTACACCACTTCAGGTTCAATGTATTCCTTGGACCTTCAGATTGACGATGAAGCACAGAAATCGCATCGTAATTAAATACAAAAGTTACAATGCCGCCTTAAGTACTAGAATAGAGACTCTTCTTACAGTCGGTGCTTTGAGCAGTCCCTGTGAGACAGTATAAGTTTCCGATACACCACGGCAGGTTCAATGTATTCCTTGGACTTACACATTGACGATCAAACACCGAAATTACATCGGAATTAAATACAAAAGGCACAAATCCGCATCATGTGCATGAAGCGTGAGACGTCTTAGAGTCTGTGCTTTGATCCTTTCCTGTAAGAACAGTATTAGTTTCCGATACTCCACAGCAGGTTCAATGTATTCCTTGGAGATACACATTGACGATGAAACACAGAAATCGCATCGGAATTAAATACAAAAGGCACAATGCCGCCTTAAGTACAAGAATAGGGACTCTTCTTGAAGTCGGTGCTTTGAGCATTCCGTGTGAGACCAGTATTAGATTCCGATACACCACTGCACGTTCAATGTATTCCTTGGACATACACATTGACGATGAAACACAGAAATCGCATCGGAATTAAATGCAAATGGCACAATGCCGCCTTAAGTACAAGAATAGAGACTCTTCTTACAGTCGGTGCTTTGAGCATTCCCTGTGAGACCAGTATAAGTTTTCGATACACCACTGCAGGTTCAATGTATTCTTTGGACCTTCACATTGACGATGTAACACAGAAATCGCATCCGAATTCAATACAAAATACACAATGCCGCCTTAAGTACAAGAATAGAGACTCTTTTTACAGTCGGTTCTTTGAGCATTCCCTTTGAGACCAGTATTAGTTTCCGATACACCATAGCAGGTTCAATGTATTCCTTGGACCTTCACATTGACGATGGAACACAGAAATCGCATCGGAATGAAATACAAAAGGCACAATGCCGCCTTAAGTACAAGAATATAGACTCTTCTTACAGTCGGTGTTTGAGCATTCCCTGCGAGACCATTATTAGTTTCCGATACGCCACTGCAGGTTCAATGTATTCCTTGGACCCTCACATTGACGATGAAACACAGAAATCGCATCGGAATTAAATACAAACTCCATAATGCCGCCTTAAGTACAGGAATAGGGACTCTTCTTGCAGTCGGTGCTATGAGCATTCCCCGTGAGACCAGTATTAGCTTGCGATACACCTCTGGAGGTTCAATGTATTCCTTGGACATACACATTGACGATGAAACACTGAAATTACATCGGAATTAAATACAAAAGGCACAATGCCGCCATAAGTACAAGAATAGAGACTCTTCTTAGGGTTGGTGCTTTGAGCACTCCGTGTGAGACCAGTATTAGTTTCCGATACACCACCGTAGGTTCAATGTATTCATTGGACATACACAATGACAATGGAACACTGAAATTACATCTGAATTAAATACAAATGGAGAGTGAAACTTCTTAAAATCTGTGCTTTGATCCTTTCCTGTGAGACCGGTATTAGTTTCCGATACCCCACTGCAGATTCAATGTATTCCACGGACTTTCAAATTGACGATGAAACACTGAAATATCATCGGAATTAAATACAAAAGGCACAAGCCGCCTTAAGTGCAAGAAGCGTGACACTTCTTGGAGTCTGTGCTTTGATCCTTTCCTGTGAGACCAGTATTAGTTTCCGATACACCACTGCAGGTTCAATGTGTTCCTTGGACCTTCACATTGACGATGAAACACAGAAATCGCATTGGAATTAAATACAAAAGGCACAATGCTGCCCTAAGTACAAGAATAGAGACTCTTCTTGAAGACGGTGCTTTGAGCGATCCGTGTGATACCAGTATTAGTTTCCCATACACCACTGCAGGTTCAATGTATTCCTTGGACATACACATTGACGATGAAACACAGAAATCCCATCGGAATTAAGTACAAAAGGCACAATGCTCCGTAAGTACAAGAATAGAGACTCTTCTTGAAGTCGCTGCTTTGAGCCTTCCGTGTGAGACCAGTATTAGTTTCCCATACACCACTTCAGGCTCAATGTATTCCTTGGACCTTCACATTGACGATGAAGCACAGAAATCGCATCGGAATTAAATACAAAAGTTACAATGCCGCCTTAAGTACAAGAATATAGACTCTTCTTACAGTCGGTGCTTTGAGCATTCCCTGTGACGCCAGTATTAGTTCCCGATACACCACTGCAGGTTCAATGTATTCCTTGGAAATGCACATTGACGATGAAACACAGAAATCGCATCGGAATTAAATACAAAAGGCACAATGCCGCCATAAGTACAAGAATAGAGACTCTTCTTAAGGTTGGTGCTTTGTGCATTCCGTGTGAGACCAGTATTAGTTTCCGATACACCACTGCAGGTTCAATGTATTCCTTGGACATACACAATGACAATGAAACACTGAAATTACATCTAAATTAAATACAAATGGAACATTTCCGCCTTAAGTGCTAGAAGAGTGAAACTTCTTAAAATCTGTGCTTTGATCCTTTCCTGTGAGACCAGTATTAGTTTCCGATACACCACTCCAGGTTCAATGTATTCCTTGGACATACACATTGACGATGAAACACTGAAATTACATCGGAATTAAATACAAAAGGGACAATGCCGCCTTAAGTGCAAGCTATGTGAGACTTCTTAGAGTCTGTGCTTTGATCCTTTCCTGTGAGACCGGTATTAGCTTCCAATACATCACTGCAGGTTCAATGTGTTCCTTGGACCGTCACATTGACGATGAAACACAGAAATGGCATTGGAATTAAATACAAAATTCACAATGCCGCCCTAAATACAAGAATAGAGACTCTTCTTACAGTCGGTGTTTTGAGCATTCCCTGTGAGACCAGTATTAGTTTCCGATACACCACTGCAGGTTCAATGTATTCCTTGGACATACACGTTGACGATGAAACACTGAAATTACATCGGAATTAAATATAAAAGGCACAATGCCGCCTTAAGTGCAAGAGTAGAGACTCTTCTTACAGTCGGTGCTATGAGCATTCCCTGTGAGACCATTATTAGTTTCCGATACACCACAGCAGGTTCATTGTATTCCTTGGACATACACATTGACGATGAAACACCGAAATTACATGGGAATTAAATACAAAAGGCACAATGACTCCTTAAATGCAAGACGAGTGAGACTTCTTATAGTCTGTGCTTTGATCAATTCCTGTGAGACCAGTATTAGTTTCCGATACACCACTGCAGGTTCAATGTATTCCTTGGACATACACATTGACGATGAAACACAGAAATAGCATCGGAACTAAATACAAAAGGCACAATGGCGCCCTAAGTGCAAGAAGAGTGAGTCTTCTTAGAGTCTGTTCTTTGATCCTGTCCTGCGAGACCAGTATTAGATTCCGGTACACCACTTCAGGTTCAATGTATTCCTTGGACCTTCAGATTGACGATGAAGCACAGAAATCGCATCGGAATTAAATACAAAAGTTACAATGCCGCCTTAAGTACAAGAATAGAGACTCTTCTTACAGTCGGTGCTTTGAGCATTACCTGTGAGACCAGTATTAGCGTCCGATACACCACTGCAGGTTCAATGTATTCCTTGGAAATTCACATTGACGATGAGACACAGAAATCGGATCGGAATTAAGTACATAAGGCACAATGCCGCCTTAAGCACAAGAATAGAGACTCTTCTTACAGTCGGTGCTTTGAGCATTCCCTGTGAGACCAGTATTAGTTTCCGATACACCACAGCAGGTTCAATGTATTCCTTGGACATACACATTGACGATCAAACACCGAATTACATCGGAATTAAATACAAAAGGCACAAAGTCGCATCAAGAGCAAGAAGCGTGAGACTTCTTAGAGTCTGTGCTTTGATCCTTTCCTGTAAGAACAGTATTAGTTTCCGATACTCCACAGCAGTTTCAATGTATTCCTTGGACATACACATTGACGATGAAACACTGAAATCGCATCGGAATTAAATACAAAAGGCACAATGCCGCCTTAAGTACAAGAAAAGAGACTCTTCTTGAAGTCGGTGCTTTGAGCATTCCGTGTGAGACCAGTATTAGATTCCGATACACCACTGCACGTTCAATGTATTCCTTGGACCTTCACTTTGACGATGAAACACTGAAATCGCATCGGAATGAAATACAAAAGGCACAATGCAGCCTTAAGTACAAGAATACAGACTCTTCTTACAGTCGGTGATTTGAACATTCCCTGTGAGACCAGTATTAGAGTCCGATACACCACTGCAGGTTCAATGTATTCCTTGGAAATACACATTGACGATGAAACACTGAAATTACATCGGAATTAAATACAAAAGGCACAATGCCGCCTTAAGTGCAAGAGTAGAGACTCCTCTTACAGTCGATGCTTTGAGCATACCCTGCGGGACCAGTATTAGTTTCCGATACACCACTGCAGGTTCAATGTATTCCTTGGACATACACATTGACGATGAAACACAGAAATTACATCAAAAATAAGTACAAAAAGTACAATGCCGCCTTAAGTGCAACAAGAGTGAGAATCCTTAGAGTCTGTGCCTTCATCCTTTGCTGTGCGACCAGTATTAGTTTCCGATAGGCCACTGCAGGTTCAATGTATTCCTTGGACCTTCACATTGTCGATGAAACACAGAAATGGCATCGGAATTAAATACAAATGGCACAATGCCGCCTTAAGTACAAGAGTAGAGACTCTTCTTACAGTCGGTGCTTTGAGCATTCCCTGTGACACCAGCATTAGTTTCTGATACACTACTGCAGGTTCAATGTATTCCTTGGACCTTCACATTGACGATGAAATACAGAGATCGCATCGGAATTAAACACAAAATTCACAATGCCGCCTTAAGTACAAGAATAGAGACTCTTCTTACAGTCGGTGCTTAGATCATTCCCTGTGAGACCATTATTAGTTTCCGATACACCACTGCAGGTACCGTGTATTCCTTGGTTCATCACATTGACGATGAAACACAGAAATGGCATCGGAATTAAATAAAAAATGTACAATGCCGCCTTAAGTACAAGAATAGAGACTCTTCTTACAGTCGGTGCTTAGATCATTCCCTGTGAGACCATTATTAGTTTCCGATACACCACTGCAGGTTCCGTGTATTCCTTGGTTCATCACATTGACGATGAAACACAGAAATGGCATCGGAATTAAATAAAAAATATACAATGCCGCCTGAACTACAATAATAGAGACTCTTCTTACAGTAGGTGCTTTGAGCATTCCCTGAGTGACCAGTATTAGTTTCCGATACAACACTGCAGGTTCAATGTATTCCTTGGACATACACATTAACGATGAAACACAGAAATTACATCGTAATTAAATACAAAAGGTACAAAGCCGCCTTAAGTGCAAGAAGAGTGTGACTTCTTAGAGTCTGTGCTTTGATCCTTTCCTGTGAGACCAGTATTACTTTCCGATACAGCACTGCAGGTTCAATGTATTCCACGGACTTTCAAATTGACGATGAAAAATTGAAATCGCATCGGAATTAAATACAAAAGGCACAATGTCGCCTTAAGTGCAAGAAGAGTGACACTTCTTGGAGTCTGTGCTTTGATCCTATCCTGTGAGACCAGTATTAGTTTCCGATACACCACTGCAGGTTCAGTGTATTCCTTGGACCTTCACATTGACGATGAAACACAGTAATCGCATCGGAATAAAATACAAAAGGCACTATGCCGCCTTAAGTACAAGAATAGAGACTCTGCTTACAGTCGGTGCTTTGAGCATTCCCTGTGAGACCAGTATTAGTTTCCGATACACCACAGCAGGTTCATTGTATTATTTGGACACACACATTGACGATGAAACACCGAAATTACATCGGAATTAAATACAAAAGGCACAATGCCTCCTTAAATGCTAGAACACTGAGACATCTTAGAGTCTGTGCTCTGATCCTTTCCTGTGAGACCAGTATTAGTTTCCGATACACCACTGCAGGTTCAATGTATTCCTTGGACATACACATTGACGATGAAACACAGAAATAGAATCGGAATTAAATACAAAAGGCACAATGCCGCCTTAAGTACAAAATTAGAGACTCTTCTTGAAGTCGGTGCTTTGAGCATTCCGTGTGAGACCAGTATAAGTTTCCCATACACCACTGCAGGTTCAATGTATTCCTGGGACATACACATTGACGATGAAACACAGATATCGCATCGGAATAAAATACAAAAGGCACTATGCCGCCTTAAGTACAAGAATAGAGACTCTGCTTACAGTCGGTGCTTTGAGCATTCCCTGTGAGACCAGTATTAGTTTCTGACACACCACTCCAGGTTCAATGTATTCCTTGGACATACAGATTGACGATGAAACACTGAAATTACATCGGAATTAAATACAAAAGGAACAATGACGCCTTAAGTGCAAGAAGAGTGAGACTTCTTAGAGTCTGTCCTTTGATCCTTTCCTGTGAGACCAGTATTAGTTTCCGATACAGCACTGCAGGTTCAATGTATTCCACGGACTTTCAAATTGACGATGAAAAACTGAAATCGCATCGGAATTAAATACAAAAGGCACAGTGCCACCCTAAGTAGAAGAATAGAGACTCGTCTTACAGTCGGTGTTTTGAGCATTCCCTGTGAGACCAGTATTAGTTTCTGACACACCACTCCAGGTTCAATGTATTCCTTGGACATACTCATTGACGATGAAACACTGAAATTATATAGTAATTAAATACAAAAGGTACAATGCCGCCTTAAGTGCAAGAAGAGTGAGACTTCTTAGAGTCTGTGATTTTATCCTTTCCTGTGCGACCAGTATCAGTTTCCGATACGCCACTGCAGGTTCAACGTAATCCTTGGACCTTCATATTGACGATGAAACACAGAAATCGCATCGGAATTAAATACAAATGGCACAATGCCGCCTTAAGTACAAGAATAGAGACTCTTCTTATAGTCGGTGCTTTGAGCATTCCCCGTGAGACCAGTATCAGCTTGCGATACACCACTGCAGGTTCAATGTATTCCTTGGACATACACATTGACGATGAAACACTGAAATTACATCGGAATTAAAGACAAAAAGCACAATGCCGCCATAAGTGCAAGAATGGAGACTCTTCTTACAGTCGGTGCTTTTAGCATTCCACTGCAGGTTAAATGTATTCCTTGGACATACACATTGACGACAAAACACAGAAATCGCATCGGAATTAAATACAAAAGGCACAATGCCGCCTTAAGTACAAGAATAGAGACTCTTCTTGCAGTCGGTGTTTTGAGCATTCCCTGTGACATCAGTATTAGTTTCCGATACACCACTGCAGGTTCAAAGTATTCCTTGGACATACGTCTTAACGATGAAACACAGAAATCGCATCGGAATTAAATACAAAAGGCACAATGCCGACTTAAGTACAAGAATAGAGACCTTTCTTACAGTCTTAAAGTCGGTGTTTTGAGCATTCCCCGTGGGACCATCAAATAAGTACAAGTATAGCTACTCTTCTTACAGTCGGTGCTTTGAGCATTCCCTGTGAGACCAGTATAAGTTTCCGACACACCACTCCAGGTTCAATGTATTCCTTGGACATACACATTGTCGATGAAACACTGAAATTACATCGGAATTAAATACAAAAGGCACAATGCCGCCGTAAGTACAAGAATAGAGACTCTTCATACAGTCGGTGCTTTGAACATTCATTGTGAGACCAGTATTAGCTTCCGATACACCACTGCAGGTTCAATGTGCTCCTTGGACCTTCACATTGACGATGAAACACAGAAATCGCATCGGAATTAAATACAAAAGGCACTATGCCCCCTTAAGTACAAGTATAGAGACTCTTCTTACAGTCGGTGCTTTGAGCACTCCCTGTGAGATCAGTGTTAGTTTCCGATACCACTGCAGGTTCAATGTATTCCTTGGACATACACGTTGACGATGAAACACTGAAATTACATCGGAATTAAGTACAAAAGGCACAACGCCGCCCTAAGTGCAAGAAGAGTGAGTCTTCTTAGAGTGTGTGCTTTGATCCTATCCTGTGAGACCACTTTCAGTTTCCGATACACCACTGCAGATTCAATGTATTCCTTGGACACACACATTGACGATGAAACACAGAAATTACATCGTAAATAAATACAAGAGGTACAATGCCGCCTTAAGTGCAAGAAGAGTGAGTCTTCTTAGAGTCTGTGCTTTTATCCTTTCCTGTGCGACCAGTATTAGTTGCCGATACGCCACTGCCGGTTCAATGTATTCTTTGGACCTTCACATTGTCGATGAAACACAGAAATCGCATCGGAATTAAATACAAATGGCACAATGCCGCCCTAAGTAGTAGAATAGAGACTCTTCTTACAGTCGGTGTTTTGAGCATTTCCTGTGAGACCAGTATTAGTTTCCGATACACCACTGCAGGTTCAATGTATTCCTTGGACATACACGTTGACGATGAAACACTGAAATTACATCGGAATTAAATACAAAAGGCACAATGCCGCCTTAAGTGCAAGAATAGACACCCTTCTTACAGTCGGTGTTTGAGCATTACCTGCAAGACCAGTATTAGTTTCCGATACACCACTGCACGTTCAATGTATTCCTTGGACATACTCATTGACGATGAAACACTGAAATTACATCGTAATTAAATACAATAGGTACAATACCGCCTTAACTGCAAGAAGAGTGAGACTTCTTAGAGTCTGTGATTTTATCGTTTCCTGTGCGACCAGTATCAGTTTCCGATACGCCACTGCAGGTTCAATGTATTCCTTGGACCTTCACATTGACGATGAAACTCAGAAATCGCATCGGAATTAAATACAAATGGCACAATGCCGCCTTAAGCACAAGAATAGAGACTCTTCTTATAGTCGGTGCTTTGAGCATTCCCTCTGAGATCAGTATTAGTTTCCGATACACCACTGCAGGTTCAATGTATTCTTTGGACCTTCACATTGACGATGTAACACAGAAATCTCATTGCAATTAAATACAAAAGGCACAATGCCGCCTTAAGTACAAGAATAGAGACTCTTCTAACAGTCGGTTCTTTGTGCATTCCCCGTGAGACCAGTATTAGCTTGCGATACACCATTGCAGGTTCAATGTATTCCTTGGACATACACATTGACGATGAAACACTGAAATTACATCGGAATTACATACAAAACGCACAATGCCCCCTTAAGTGCAAGAAGAGTGAGACTTCTTAGAGTCTGTGCTTTGATCCATTCCTTTGAGACCAGTATTAGCTTCCGATACGCCACTGCAGGTTCAATGTATTTCTTTGACATACACATTGACGATGAAACACAGAAATCGCATCGGAATTAAATACAAAGGGCACAATGCCGCCATAAGTACAAGAATAGAGACTCTTCTAACAGTCGGTTCTTTGAGCATTCCCCGTGAGACCAGTATTAGCTTGCGATACACCATTGCAGGTTCAATGTACTCCTTCGACATACACATTGACGATGAAACACCGAAATTACATCGGAATTTTATACAAAAGGCACAATGCCGCCTTAAGTGCAAGAAGATTGAGACTTCTTAGAGTCTGTGCTTTGATCCTTTCCTGTGAGACCAGTATTAGCTTCCGATACACCACTGCAGGTTTAGTGTATTCCTTGGACCTTCACATTGACGATGAAACACAGAAGTCACATCTGAATTAAATACAAAAGGCACAATGCCGCCTTAAGTACAAGAATAGAGACTCTTCTTACAGTCGGTGCATTGAGCACTCCCTTTGAGACCAGTATTAGTTTCCGATACACCACTGCAGGTTCAATGTATTCCTTGGACATACACATTGACGATGAAACACAGATATCGCATCGGAATTAAATACAAAAATCACAATGCCTCCTTACGTACAAGAATAGAGACTCTTCATACGGTCGGTGCTTTGAGCATTCATTGTGAGACCAGTACTAGTTTCCGATACACCTCTGCAGGTTCAATGAATTCCTTGGACCTTCACATTGACGATGAAACAAAGAAATCGCATCGGAATTAAATACAAAAGGCACAATGCCCCCTTAAGTACAAGAATAGAGACTCTTCTTAAAGTCGGTGCTTAGGCATTCCGTGTGAGACCAGTATTAATTTCCGATACACCACTGCAGGTTCAATGTATTCCTTGGACATACACATTGACGATGAAGCACAGAAATCGCATCGGAATTAAATACAAAAGGCACAATGCCGCCTTAAGTACAAGAATAGAGACTCTTCTTACAGTCGGTGCTTTGAGCACTCCCTGTGAGATCAGTGTTAGTTTCCGATACCACTGCAGGTTCAATGTATTCCTTGGACATACACATTGACAATGAAACACTGAAATTAATTCCGCCCTAAGTGCAAGAAGAGTGAAACTTCTTAAAATCTGTGCTTTGATCCTTTCCTGTGAGACCAGTATTAGTTTCCGATACTCCACTGCAGGTACAATGTATTCCTTGGACACACACGTTGACGATGAAACACTGAAATTACATCGGAATTAAATACAAGAGGCACAATGCCGCCCTAAGTGCAAGAAGAGTGAGTCTTCTTAGATTCTGTGCTTTGATCCTTTCCTGTGAGACCAGTTTTAGTTTCCGATACACCACTGCAGATTCAATGTATTCCTTGGACATACACATTGACGATGAAACACAGAAATTACATCGTAAATAAATACAAAAGGTACAATGCCGCCTTAAGTGCAAGAAGAGTGAGTCTTCTTAGGATTTGTGCTTTTATCCTTTCCTGTGCGACCAGTATTAGTTGCCGATACGCCACTGCAGGTTCAATGTATTCCCTGGACCTTCACATTGTCGATGAAACACAGAAGTCGCATCGGAATTAAATACAAAAGGCACAATGCCGCCTTAAGTACAAGAATAGAGATTCTTCTTACAGTCGGTGTTTTGAGCATTCCCTGTGAGACCACTATTAGCTTGTGATACACCACTGCAGGTTCAATGTGTTCCTTGGACCTTCATAATGATGATGAAACACAGAAATCGCATCGGAATTATATACAAAAGGCACAATGCCACCATAAGTACAAGAATAGATTCTCATCTTACAGTCGGTGCTTTGAGCATTACCTGCGAGACGAGTATTAGTTTCCGATACACCACTGCAGGTTCAATGTATACCTTAGACACACACATTGACGAAGAAACACTGAAATTAAATCGGAATTAGATACAAAAGGCTAAATGCCGCCTTAAGTGCAAGAAGAGTGAGACGTCTCTAAGTCTGTGATATGATCATTTGCTGTGAGACCAGTATGTTTCCGATACACCACTGCAGGTTCAATGTATTCTTTGGACCATCACATTGACAGTGAAACACAGAAATCGCATTGGAATTAAATACAAAAGGCACAATGCCGCCTTAAGTTCAAGAATAGAGACTCTTCTTACAGTCGGTGCTTTGGACATACTCCGTGAGACCAGTATTCGATTCCGATACACCACTGCAAGTTCAATGTATTCCTTGGACCATCACATTGACGATGAAACACAGAAATCGGATTGGAATTAAATACAAAAATCACAATGCCGACTTAAGTACAAGAATAGAGACTCTTCTTACAGTCGGTGCTATGACCATTCCCTGTGAGACCAGTATTAGTTTCCGATACACCACTGCAGGTTCAATGTATTTCTTGGACATACACATTGACGATGTAAAACTGAAATTACATCAGAATTAAATACAAAAGGCACAATGCCGCCTTAAGAGCAAGAAGAGTGAGACTTCTTAGAGTCTGTGCTTTGATCCTTTCCTGTGAGACCAGTATTAGTTTCCGATACAGCACTGCAGGTTCAATGTATTCCACGGACTTTCAATTGACGATGAAACACTGAAATCGCATCGGAATTAAATACGAAAGGCACAATTCCGCCTTCAGTGCAAGAAGAGTGACCCTTCTTACAGTCGGTTCTTTGAGCATTCCCTGTGAGACCAGTATTAGTTTCCGATACACCACTGGAGGTTCAATGTATTCCATGGAAATTCACATTGGCGATGAGACACAGAAATCGGATCGGAATTAAATACAAAAGGCACAATGCCGCCTTAAGCACAAGAATAGAGACTCTTCTTACAGTCGGTGCTTTGAGCATTCCCTGTGAGACCAGTATTACTTTCCGATACACCACAGCAGGTTCAAGGTATTCCTTGGACATACACATTGACGATCAAACACTGAAATTACATCGGAATTAAATAATAAAGGCACAAAGCGGCCTTAAGTGCAAGAAGAGTGAGACCTCTTAGAGTCTGTGCTTTGAACCTTTCCTGTGAGAACAGTATTAGTTTCCGATACACTACTACAGGTTCAACGTATTCCTTGGACATACACATTGACGATGAAACACCAAAATCGCAACGGAATGAAATACAAAAGACACAATGCAGCCTTAAGTACAAGAATGCAGACTCATCTTACTGGCTGTGCTTTGAGCATTCCCTGGGAGACCAGTATTAGTTTCCGATACACCACTGCAGGTTCAATGTATTCCTTGGGCATACACATTGACGATGAAACACAGAAATCGCATCGGAATTAAATACAAAAAGCACAATGTCGCCTTAAGTACAAGAGTAGAGACTCTTCTTACAGTCGGTGTTTTGAGCATTCCCTGTGAGACCAGTATTAGTTTCCGATACACCACTGCAGGTTCGATGTATTCCTTGGACATACACATTGACGATGAAACACTGAAATTACATCGTAATTAAATACAAAAGGTACAATGCCGCCTTAAGTGCAAGAAGAGTGAGACTTCTTAGAGTCTGTCCTTTTATCCATTCCTGTGCGTCCAGTATCAGTTTCCGATACGCCACTGCAGGTTCAATGTATTCCTTCGACCTTCACATAGACGATGAAACACAGGAATCGCATCGGAATTAAATACAAATGGCACAATGCCGCCTTACGTACAGGAATAGAGACTCTTGCTACAGTCGGTGCTTTGAGCATTCCCTGTGAGACCAGTATTAGTTTCCGATACACCATTGCCGGTTCAATGAATTCTTTGGACCTTCACATTGACGATGTAACACAAAATTCCAATCGGAATTAAATACAAAAGGCACAATGTCACCTTAAGTACAAGAATAGAGACTCTTCTGACAGTCGGTTCTTTGAGCATTCCCTTTGAGACCAGTATTAGTTTCCGTTACACCATAGCAGGCTCAGTGTATTCCTTGGACCTTCACATTGACGATGAAACACAGAAATCGCATCGGAATTAAATACAAACGGCACAATGCCGCCTTAAGTACAAGAATAGAGACTCTTCTTACTGTCGGTGCTTTGAGCATTCCCCGTGAGACCAGTATTAGCTTGCGATACACCACTGCAGGTCCAATGTATTCCTTGGACATATACATTGACGATGAAACACTGAAACTACATCGGAATTAAATACAAAACGCACAATGCCGCCTTAAGTGCAAGAAGAGTGGGACTTCTTAGAGTCTGTGCTTTGATCCATTCCTGTTAGACCAGTATTAGCTTCCGATACGCCACTGCAGGTTCAATGTATTCCTTGGACATACACATTGACGATGAAACACAGAAATCGCATCGGAATTAAATACAAAAGGCACAATGCCGCCTTATGTACAGGAATAGAGACTCTTCTTACAGTCGTTGTTTGAGCATTCCCTGTGAGACCAGTATTAGTTTCCGATACACCACAGCAAGTTCAATATACTCCTTGGACCTTCACATTGACGATGAAACACAGTAACGCATCGGTATTAAATACAAAATGCACAATGCCGCCTTAAGTGCAAGAAAAAAGTCTCTTCTTACAGTCGGTGCTTTGAGCATTTCCTGTGAGACCAGTATCAGTTTCCGTTACTCCACAGCAGCTTCAATATATTCCTTAGACTTACACATTTACGATGAAACACTGAAAGTACATCGGAATTAAATACAAAAGGCTCAATGCCGCCTTAAGTACGAGAAAAGTGAGTCTTCTTTGAGACTGTGCTTTGATCCTTTCCTGTGAGACCAGTATTAGTTTCCGATACACCACTGCAGGTTCAATGTATTCCTTGGACATACACATTGACGATGAAACACTGAAATTAAATCGGAATGAAATACAAAAGGGACACTGCCGCCTTAAGTGCAAGATGTGTGAGACTTCTTAGAGTCCGTGCTTTGATCCTTTCCTGTGAGACCAGTATTAGTTTCCGATACATCACTGCAGGTTCAATGTGTTCCTTGGACCTTCACATTGACGATGAAACATAGAAGTCACATGGGAATTAAATACAAAAGGCACAATGCCGCCTTAAGTACAAGAATAGAGACTCTTCTTACAGTCGGTGCTTTGAGCATTCCCTGTGAGACCAGTATTAGTTTCCGATATACCACTGCAGGTTCAATGTACTCCTTGGACCTTCACATTGACGATGAAACACAGTAACGCATCGGTATTAAATACAAAAGGCACAATGCCGCCTTAAGTGCAAGAAAAAAGTCTCTTCTTACAGTCGGTGCTTTGAGCACTTCCTGTGAGACCAGTATCAGTTTCCGTTACTCCACTGCAGCTCCAATATATTCCTTTGACTTACTCCTTGACGATGAAACACTGAAATTACATCGGAATGAAATACAAAAGGCACAATGCCGCCATAAGTGCATGATTAAAGACTCTTCTTACAGTCGGTGCTTTGAGCATTCCCTGTGAGGCCAGTATTAGTTTCCGATACACCACTGCAGGTACAATGTATTCCTTGGACATTCAAATTGACGATGAAACACAGAAATCGCATCGGAATTAAATACAAAATGCACAATGCCGCCTTACGTACAAGAATAGAGACTCTTCTTTCAGTCGGTGCTTTGAGCATTCCCTTTGAGACCAGTATTGTTTTCCGATACACCACTGCAGGTTCAATGTATTCCTTGGACATACACATTGACAATGAAACACAGAAATGGCATCGGAATTAAACACAAAAGGCACAATGCCGCTATAAGTGCCATAATAGAGACCCTTCTTACAGTCGGTGCTTTGAGCATTCCCTGTGAGACCAGTATTAGTTTCCGATACACCACAGCAGGTACAATGTATTTCTTGGAACTTCCAATTGACGATGAAACACAGAAATCGCATCGGAATTAAATACAAAAGGCACAATGCCGCCTTACGTACAAGAATAGAGACTCTCCTTATAGTCGGTGCTTTGAGCATTCCCTGTCAGACCAGTATTAGTTTCCGATACACCACTGCAGGTTCAATGTATTCCTTAGACATACACATTGACCATGAAACACTGAAATTACATCGAAATTAAATACAAAAGGCACAATGCCGCCATAAGTGCAAGAATAGAGACTCTTTTTACAGTCGGTGCTTTGAGCATTCCACTGCAAGTTCAATGTATTCCTTGGACATACACATTGACGATGAAACACAAAAATCGCATCGGAATTAAATACAAAAGGCACAATGCCGCCTTAAGTGCAAGAATAGAGACTCTTCTTACAGTCGGTGTTTTGAGCATTCCCTGTGACACCAGTATTAGTTTCCGATACACCACTGCAGGTTCAATGTATTCCTTGGACATACACCTTGACGATGAAACACAGAAATCGCAACGGACTTAAATACAAAAGGCACAGTGCCAACTTAAGTACAAGAATAGAGACTTTTCTTACAGTCTTACAGTCGGTGTTTTGAGCATTCCCTGTGAGACCATGAAATAAGTACAAGTATAGCCACTCTTCTTACAGTCGGTGCTTTGAGCATTCCCTGTGAGACCAGTATTAGTTTCCGACACACAACTCCAGGTTCAATGTATTCCTTGGACATACACATTGACGATAAAACACAGATATTACATCGGAATTAAATACAAAAGGCAAAATGCCGCCGTAAGTACAAGAATAGAGACTCTTCATACGGTCGGTGTTTTGAGCATTCATTGTGAGACCAGTATTAATTTCCGATACACCACTGCAGGTTCAATGTATTCCTTAGACCTTCACATTGACGATGAAACACAGAAATCGCATCGGAATTAAATACAAAAGGCACAATGCCCCCTTAAGTACAAGAATAGAGACTCTTCTTAAAGTCGGTGCTTAGGCATTCCGTGTGAGACTAGTATTAATTTCCGATACACCACTGCAGGTTCAATGTATTCCTTGGACATACACATTGACGATGAAGCACAGAAATTGCATTGGAATTAAATACAAAAGGCACAATGCCGCCTCAAGTACAAGAATAGAGACTCTTCTTACAGTCGGTGCTTTGAGCTCTCCCTGTGAGATCAGTGTTAGTTTCCGATACCACTGCAGGTTCAATGTATTCCTTGGACATACACATTGACAATGAAACACTGAAATTAATTCCGCCCTAAGTGCAAGAAGTGTGAAACTTCTTAAAATCTGTGCTTTGATCCTTTCCTGTGAGACCAGTATTAGTTTCCGATACACCACTGCAGGTACAATGTATTCCTTGGACATACACGTTGACGATGAAACACTGAAATTACATCGGAATTAAATACAAAAGGCACAATGCCGCCCTAAGAGCAAGAAGAGTGAGTCTTCTTAGAGTCTGTGCTTTGATCCTTTCCTGTGAGACCAGTTTTAGTTTCCGATACACCACTGCAGATTCAATGTATTCCTTGGACATATACATTGACGATGAAACACAGAAATTACATCGTAAATAAATACAAAAGGTACAATGCCGCCTTAAGAGCAAGAAGAGTAAGTCTTCTTAGAGTCTGTGCTTTCATCCTTTCCTGTGCGACCAGTATTAGTTGCCGATACGCCACTGCAGGTTCAATGTATTCCTTGGACATTCACATTGTCGATGAAACATAGAAATCGCATCGGAATTAAATACAAATGGCGCAATGCCGCCTTAAGTACAAGAATAGAGACTTTTCTTACAGTCGGTGCTTTGAGCATTCCCTGTGACACCAGTATTAGTTTCCGATATACCACTGCAGGTTCAATGTATTCCTTGGGCCTTCACATTGACGATGAAACACAGAAATCGCATCGGAATTAAACACAAAAAGCACAATGCCGCCTTAAGTACAAGAATAGAGACTCTTCTTACAGTCGTTGTTAGAGCATTCCCTGTGAGACAATTATTAGTTTCCGATACACCACTGCAGCTTCCGTGTACTCCTTTGACCATCACATAGACGATGAAACACAGAAATGGCATCGGAATTAAATACAAAATGTACAATGCCTCCATAACTACAAGTATAGAGACTCTTCTTACAGTCGGTGCTTTGAGCATTCCCTGAGAGACCAGTATTAGTTTCCGATACACCATTGCAGGTTCAATGTATTCCTTGGACCTTCACGTTGACGATGAAACACAGAATCGCATTGGAATTAAATACAAAAGGCACAATGCCGCCGTAAGTACAAGAATAGAGACTCTTCATACAGTCGGTGCTTTGAGCATTCCCTGTGAGACCAGTATTAGTTTCCGATACACCACTCTAGGTTCAATGTATTCCTTGGACATACTCATTGACGATGAAACACTGATATTACATCGGTATTAAATACAAAAGGGACAATGCCGCCTTAACTGCAAGATGAGTGAGACTTCTTAGAGTCTGTGCTCTGATCCTTTCGTGTGAGACCTGTATTAGTTTCCGAAATACCACTGCAGGTTCATTGTATTCCTTGGACCTTTGCATTGATGAAGAAACACAGAAATCGCAGTGGAACTAAATTCGAAAGGCACAATGCCGCCTTACGTACAAGAATAGAGACTCCCCTTACAGTCGGTGCTTTGAGCATTCCCTGTGAGACCAGTATTAGTTTCTGATACACCACTGCAGGTTCAATGTATTCCTTAGACATACACATTGACAATGAAACACTGAAATTACATCGGAATTAAATACAAAAGTCAAAATGCTGCCATAAGTGCTAGAACATTTACTCTTCTTACAGTCGGTGCTTTGAGCATTCCCTGCGAGACCAGTACTAGTTTCCGATACACAACTGCAGGTACAATGTATTCCTTGGACATTCACATTGTCGATGGAACACAGAAATGGCATCGGAATTAAATACAAATAGCACAATGCCGCCTTAAGTACAAGAATAGAGAGTCATCTTAGTCGGTACTTTGAGCATTCCCTGTGAGAACTGTATTAGTTTCCTATACACCACTGCAGGGTCTATTTATTCCATGGACCTTCACATTGACGATGAAACACAGAAATCGCATCGGCATTAAATACAAAAGGCACAATGCCGCCTTAAGTACAAGAATAGAGACTCTTCTTACAGTCGGTGCATTGAGCATTCCCTGTGAGACCAGTATTAGTTTCCGATACACCATTGCCGGTTCAATGAATTTTTTGGACCTTCACATTGACGATGTAACACAGAATTCGCATCGACATTAAATACAAAATGCACAATGCCACCTTAAGTACAAGAATAGAGACTCTTCTTACAGTCGGTTCTTTGAGCATTCCCTTTGAGACCAGTATTAGTTTCCGATACACCATAGCAGGATCAGTGAATTCCTTGGACCTTCACAATGACGATGAAACACAGAAATCGCATCGGAATTAAATACAAACGGCACAATGCCGCCTTAAGTACAAGAATAGAGACTCTTCTTACAGTCGGTGCTTCAAGCATTCCCCGTGAGACCAGTATTAGCTTGCGATACACCACTGCAGGTCCAATGTATTCCGTGGACATACACATTGACGATGAAACACTGAAATTACATCGGAATTAAATACAAAACGCACAATGCCGCCATAAGTGCAAGAAGAGTGGGACTTCTTAGAGTCTGTGCTTTGATCCATTCCTGTGAGTCCAGTATTCGCTTCCGATACGCCACTGCAGGTTCAATGTATTCCTTGGACATACACATTGACGATGAAACACAGAAATCGCATCGGAATTAAATAGAAAAGGCACAATGCCGCCTTAAGTACAAGAATAGAGACTCCTCTTAAAGTCGGTGCTTTGAGCATTCCGTGTGAGACCAGTATTAGTTTCCGATACACCACTGCAGGTTCAATGTATTCCTTGGACATACACAATGACAATGAAACACTGAAATTACATCGGAATTAAATACAAAAGGAACAATTCCGCCATAAGTGCAAGACGAGTGAAACTTCTTAAAATCTGTGCTTTGATCCTTTCCTGTGAGACCAGTATTAGTTTCCGATACACCACTGCAGGTTCAATGTATTCCTTGGACATACACAATGACAATGAAACACTGAAATTACATCGGAAATAAATACAAAAGGAACAATTCCGCCTTAAGTGCAAGAAGAGTGAAACTTCTAAAAATGTGTGCTTTGATCCTTTCCTGTGATACCAGTATTAGTTCCGATACACCACTGCAGGTTCAATGTATTCCTTGGACCTTCACATAGACGATGAAACACCGGAATCGCATCGGAAGTAAATACAAAAGGCACAATGCCGCCTTAAGTACAAGAATAGAGACTCTTCTTATAGTCGGTGCATTGAGCATTCCCTGTGAGACAAGTATTAGTTTCCGATACACCATTGCCGGTTCAATGAATTCTTTGGACCTTCACATTGACGATGTAACACAGAATTCGCATCGGAATTAAATACAAAATGCACAATGCCACCTGAAGTACAAGAATAGAGACTCTTCTTACAGTCGGTTCTTTGAGCATTCCCTTTGAGACCAGTATTAGTTTCCGATACACCATAGCAGGTTCAGTGAATTCCTTGGAACTTCACATTGACTATGAAACACAGAAATCGCATCGGTATTAAATACAAAAGGCACAATGCCGCCTTATGTACAGGAATAGAGACTCTTCTTACAGTCGTTGTTTGAGCATTCCCTGTGAGACCAGTATTAGTTTCCGATACACCACAGCAAGTTCAATGTATTCCTTGGTCCTTCACATTGACGATGAAACACCGAAATCGCATCGGAATTAAATACAAATGCGCAATGCCGCCTTAAGTACAAGAATAGAGACTCTTCTTACAGTCGGTGTTTGAGCAATCCCTGTGAGACCAGTATTAGTTTCCGATATACCACTGCAGGTTCAATGTATTCCTTGGACATACGCATTGACGATGAAACACAGAAATCGCATCGGAATTAAATACAAAAGGCACAATGCCGCCTTACGTACAAGAATAGAGACTCTTCTCACAGTCGGTGCTTTGAGCATTCCCTGTGAGACCAGTATTAGTTTCCGATACACCACTGCAGGTTCATTGTATTCCTTAGACATACACCTTGACGATGAAACACTGAAATTAGACCGGAATCATATACAAAAGGCACAATGCCGCCATAAGTGCATGAATAGAGACTCTTCTTACAGTCGGTGCTTTGAGCATTACCTGTGAGGCCAGTATTAGTTTCCGATACACCACTGCAGGTACAATGTAATCCTTGGACCTTCAAATTGATGATGAAACACAGAAATCGCATCGGAATTACATACAAATGGCACAATGCCGCCTTAAATACATGAATTGAGACTCTTCCTACCGTCGATGCTTTGATCATTCCCTGTGAGACCAGTATTAGTTTCCGATACACCACTGCAGGTTCAATGGAATCCATGGACATACACATTTACGATGAAACACAGAAATCGCCTCGGAATTAATACAAAAGGCACAATGCCGCCTTACATACAAGAATAGAGCCTCTTCTTACACTCGGTGCTTTGAGCATTCGCTGTGAGACCAGTATTAGTTTCCGATACACCACTCCAGGTTCAATGTATTCCTTGGACATACTCATTGACGATGAAACACTGATATTACATCGGTATTAAATACAAAAGGGACAATGCCGCCTTAACTGCAAGATGAGTGAGACTTCTTTGAGTCTGTGCTTTGATCCTTTCCTGTGAGACCTGTATTAGTTTCCGATACACCACTGCAGGTTCATTGTATATCTTGGACCTTCGCATTGACGAAGAAACACAGAAATCGCAGTGGAACTAAATTCAAAAGGCACAATGCCGCCTTACGTACAAGAATAGAGACTCCTCTTACAGTCGGTGTTTTGGGCATTCCCTGTGAGACCAGTATTAGTTTCTGATACACCACTGCAGGTTCAATGTATTCCTTAGGCATACACATTGACAATGAAACACTGAAATTACATCGGAATTAAATACAAAAGTCACAATGCCGCCATAAGTGCAAGAACATAGACTCTTCTTACAGTCGGTGCTTTGAGCATTCCCTGCGAGACCACTACTAGTTTCCGATACACCACTGCAGGTTCAATGTATTCCTTGGACCTTCACATTGACGATGAAGCACCGAAATCGCATCGGAATTAAATACAAAAGGCGCAATGCCGCCATAAGTGCCAGAATAGAGACCCTTCTTACAGTCGGTGCTTTGAGCATTCCCTGTGAGACCAGTATTAGTTTCCGATACACCACAGCAGGTACAATGTATTCCTTGGAACTTCCAATTGACGATGAAACACAGAAATCGCATCGGAATTAAATACAAAAGGCACAATGCCGCCTTACGTACAAGAATAGAGACTCTTCTTACAGTCGGTGTTTGAGCAATCCCTGTGGGACCAGTATTAGTTTCCGATACACCACTGCAGGTCCAATGTATTCCTTAGACATACACATTGACGATGAAACCCTGAAATTACATCGGAATGAAATACAAAAGGCACAATGCCGCCATAAGTGCATGAATAGAGACTCTTCTTACAGTCGGTGCTTTGAGCATTCCCTGTGAGGCCAGTATTAGTTTCCGATACACCACTGCAGGTACAATGTATTCCTTGGACCTTCAAATTGACGATGAAACACAGATATCGCATCGGAATTAAATACAAAATGCACAATGCCGCCTTAAGTACAAGAACAGAGACTCTTCTAACAGTCGGTGCTTTGAGCATCCCCTTTGAGACCAGTATTGTTTTCCGATACACCACTGCAGGTTCAATGTATTCCTTGGACATAGACATTGACAATGAAACACAGAAATCGCATCGGAATTAAACACGAAAGGCACAATGCCGCCATAAGTGCCAGAATAGAGACCCTTCTTACAGTCGGTGCTTTGAGCATTCCCTGTGAGACCAGTATTAGTTTCCGATACACCACAGCAGGTACAATGTATTCCTTGGAACTTCCAATTGACGATGAAACACAGAAATCGCATCGGAATTAAATACAAAAGGCACAATGCCGCCTTACGTACAAGAATAGAGACCCTTCTATCAGTCGGTGTTTTGAGCATTCCCTGTGAGAAAAGTATTAGTTTCGGATACACCACTCCAGGTTCAATGTATTCCTTGGACATACTCATTGACGATGAAACACTGAAATTACAGCGGTATTAAATACAAAAGGGACAATGCCGCCTTAACGGCAAGATGAGTGAGACTTCTTAGAGTCTGTGCTTTGATCCCTTCCTGTGAGACCAGTTTTAGTTTCCGATACTCCACTGCAGGTTCAATGTATTACTTGGACCTTCGCATTGACGATGAAACACAGATATCGAATCGGAACTAAATACAAAAGGCACAATGCCGCAATAAGTACAAGAATAGAGATTCTTCTTACAGTCGGTGCTTTGAACATTCCCTGTGAGACCAGTTTAAGTTTCTGATACACCACTGCAGGTTCAATGTATTCCTTGGACATACACATTGAAGATGAAACACAGATATCGCATCGGAATTAAATACAAAAGGCACAATGATGCCTTACGTACGAGAATAGACACTCTTCCTACGGTCGGTGCTTTGAGCTTTCCCTGTGACACCAGTTTTAGTTTCCGATACACCACTCCAGGTCAATGTATTCCTTGGACATACTCATTGACGATGAAATACTGAAATTACATCGGAATTAAATACAAAAGGACCAATGCCGCCTTAACGGCAAGATGAGTAAGACTTCTTAGAGTCTGTGTTTTGATCCTTTCCTGTGAGACCAGTATTAGTTTCCGATACACCACTGCAGGTTCAATGTATTCCTTTGACCTTCGCATTGACGATGAAACACAGATATCGCATCGGAATTAAGTACAAAAGGCACAATGCCGCCTTAAGTACAAGAAAAGAGACTCTTCTTACAGTCGGTGCTTTGAGCATTCCCTGTGAAAACAGTATTACTTTCCGATATACCACTGCAGGTTCAATGTATTCCTTGGACATACACATTGACAATGAAGCACAGAAATCGCATCGGAATTAAACACAAAAGGCACAATGCCGCCATAAGTGCCAGAATAGAGACGCTTCTTACAGTCGGTGCTTTGAGCATTCCCTGTGAGACCAGTATTAGTTTCCGATACACCACAGCAGGTACAATGTATTCCTTGGAACTTCACATTGACGATCAAACACAGAAATCGCATCGGAATTAAATACAAAAGGCACAATGCCGCCTTAAGTACAAGAATTGAGACTCTTCCTACAGTCGATGCTTTGAGCATTCCCTCTGAGACCAGTATTAGTTTCCGATACACAACTGCAGGTTGAATGGATTCCTTGGACATACGCATTGACGATGAAACACAGAAATCACCTCGGAATTAATACAAAAGGCACAATGCTGCCTTACGTACAAGAATAGAGACTCTTCTTACAGTCTGTGCTTTGAGCATTCGCTGTGAGACCAATATTAGTTTCCGATACACCACTCCAGGTTAAATGTATTCCTTGGACATACTCATTGACGATGAAACACTGAAATTACATCGGTATTAAATACAAAAGGAACAATGCCGCCTTAACTGCTAGATGAGTGAGACTTCTTAGAGTCTGTGCTTTGATCCTTTCCTGTGAGACCAGTATTAGTTTCCGATACACCACAGCGGGTACAATGTATTCCTTGGAACTTCACAATGACGATGAAACACAGAAATCGCATCGGAATTAAATACAAAAGGCACAATGCCGCCTTAAGTACAAGAATTGAGACTCTTCCTACAGTCGATGCTTTGAGCATTCCCTGTGAGACCAGTATTAGCTTCCGATACACCACTGCAGGTTCAATGGATTCCTTGGACATACGCATTGACGATGAGACACAGAAATCACCTCGGAATTAATACAAAAGGCACAATGCCGCCTTACGAACAAGAATAGAGACTCTTCTTACAGTCGGGGCTTTGAGCATTACCTGTGAGACCAGTACTAGTTTACGATACACAACTGCAGGTACAATGTATTCCTTGGACCTTCACATTGACGATGGAACACAGAAATGGCATCGGAATTAAATACAAAAGGCACAATGCCGCCATAAGTGCAAGAACAGAGACTCCTCTTACAGTCGGTGCTTTGAGCTTTCCCTGTGAGACCAGTATTGGTTTCCGATACACCACTCCAGGTTCAATGTATTCCTTGGACATACTCATTGACGATGAAACACTGAAATTACATCGGAATTAAATACAAAAGGAACAATGCCGCCTTAACGGCCAGATGAGTAAGACTTCTTAGGGGCTGTGCTTTGATCCTTTCCTGTGAGGCCAGTATTATTTTTTGATACACCACTGCAGGTTCAATGTGTTCCTTGGACCGTCGCATTGACGATGAAACACAGAAATCGAATCGGAACTAAATACAAAAGGCACAATGCCGCAATAAGTACAAGAATAGAGACTCTTCTTACAGTCGGTGCTTTAAGCACTGCATGTGAGACCAGTATTATTTTCCGATACTCCACTGCAGGTTCAATGTGTTCCTTGGACCTTCGCATTGACGAAGAAACATAGAAATCACATCGGAACTAAATACAAAAGGCACAATGCCGCAATAAGCACAAGACTAGAGACTCTTCTTACAGTCGTTGCTTTGAGCATTCCCTGTGAGACCAGTATTAGCTTCCGATACACCACAGCAGGTTCAATGTATTCCTTAGACATACACATTGACGATGAAACACTGAAATTACAATGGAATTTAATAAAAAAGGCACAATGCCGCCATAAGTACAAGAATAGAGACTCCTCTTACAGTCGGTTCTTTGAGCATTCCCTGTGAGACCAGTATTAGTTTCCGATACACCACTGCAGGTACAATGTATTCCTTGTACCTTCACATTGACGATGAAACGCAGAAATCGCATCGGAATTAAATGCAAAAGGCACAATGCCGCCTTAAGTACAAGAATAGAGACTCTTCTTACAGCCGGTGCTTTGAGCATTCCCTGTGAGACCAGTATTAGCTTCCGATACACCACTGCTGGTTCAATGTATTCCTTAGACATACACATTGACAACGAAACACTGATATTACATCGGTATTAAATACAACAGGAACAATGCCGCCTTAAGTGCAAGAAGAATGAGACTTCTTAGAGTCTGTGCTTTGATCCTTTCCTGTGAGACCAGTATTAGTTTCCGATACACCACTGCAGGTGCAATGTATTCCTTGGACCTTCTCATTGACGATGAAACACAGAAATCGCATTGGAATTAAATACAAAAGGCACAATGCCGCCTTAAGTAGAAGAATAGAGACTCTTCTTACAGTCGGTGCTTTGAGCTTTCCCTGTGAGACCAGTATTAGTTTCCGATATACCACTCCAGGTTCAATGTATTCCTTGGACCTTGACATTGACGATGAAACACAGAATTCGCATCGGAATTAAATACTAAAGGCATAATGCAGCCTTCAGTACAAGAATAGAGACTCTTCTTACAGTCGGTGCTTTGACCATTTCGTGTGAGACCAATATTAGTTTCCGATACACCACTGCAGGTTCAATGTATTGCTTGGACATACACATTGACGATGAAACACAGAAATCGCATCGGAATTAAATACAAAAGGTACAATGCCGCCTTACGTACAATAATTGAGACTCAAATAACGGTCGGTGCTTTTAGCATTCCCTGTGAGACCAGTATTAGTTTCCGATACACCAATCGAGGTTCAATGTATTCCTTAGTCATACTCATTGACGATGAAACACTGAATTTACATCGGAATTAAATACAAAAGGAACAATGCCGCCTTAACGGCAAGATGAGTGAGACTTCTTAGAGTCTGTGCTTTGATCCTTTCCTGTGAGACCATTATTAGTTTCCGATACACCACTGCAGGTTCAATGTATTCCTTGGATCTTCGCATTGACGATGAAACACAGAGATCGAATCGGAACTAAATACAAAAGGCACAATGCCGCAATAAGTACAAGAATGGAGACTCTTCTTACAGTCGGTGCTTTGAGCAATCCCTGTGAGTCCAGTATTAGATTCCGATACACCACTGCAGGTTCAATGTATTCTTTAGACATACACATTGACGATGAAACACTGAAATTACATCGGAATTAAATACAAATGGCACAATGCCGCCATAAGTGCGAGAATAGAGACTCCGCTTACAGTCGGTGCTTTGAGCATTCCCTGTGAGACCAGTATTAGTTTCCGATACACCAATCGAGGTTCAATGTATTCCTTAGTCATACTCATTGACGATGAAACACTAAATTTACATCGGAATTAAATACAAAAGGAACAATGCCGCCTTAACGGCAAGATGAGTGAGACTTCTTAGAGGCTGTGCTTTGATCCTTTCCTGTGAGACCAGTATTAGTTTCCGATACACCACTGCAGGTTCAATGTATTCCTTGGATCTTCGCATTGACGATGAAACACAGAGATCGAATCGGAACTAAATACAAAAGGCACAATGCCGCAATAAGTACAAGAATGGAGACTCTTCTTACAGTACGTGCTTTGAGCAATCCCTGTGAGACCAGTATTAGATTCCGATACACCACTGCAGATACAATGAATTCCTTAGACATACACATTGACGATGAAACACTGAAATTACATCGGAATTAAATACAAAATGCACAATGCCGCCATAAGAGCAAGAATGGAGACTCTTCTTACAGTCGGTGCTTTGAGCTTTCCCTGTGAGACCAGTATTAGTTTCCGATACACCACTCCAGGTTCAATGTATTCCTTGGACATACTCATTGACGATGAAACACTGAAATTACTTCGGAATTAAATACAAAAGGAACTATGCCGCCTTAACGGCAAGATGAGTAAGACTTCTTATAGTCTGTGCTTTGATCCTTTCCTGTGGGACCAGTATTAGTTTCCGATACACCACTGCAGGTTCAAAGTATTCCTTGGACCTTCGCATTGACGATGAAACACAGAAATCGAGGCGGAACTAAATACAAAAGGCACAATGCCGCAATAAGTACAAGAATAGAGACTCTTCTTACAGTCGGTGCTTTGAGCATTCCCTGTCAGACCAGTATTAGTTTCCGATACACCACTGCAGGTTCAATGTAGTGCTTAGACATACACATTGACGATGAAACACTGAAATTACATCGGAATTAAATACAAATGGCACAATGCCGCCATAAGTGCAAGAATAGAGACTCCTCGTACAGTCGGTGCTTTGAGCTTTCCCTGTGAGACCAGTATTAGTTTCCGAACACCACTCCAGGTTCAATGTATTCCTTGGACATACTCATTGACAATGAAACACAGAAATCGCATCGGAATTAAATACAAAAGGCACAATGCCGCCTTTCGTACAAGAATAGAGACTCTTCTTACAGTCGGTGCTTTGAGCATTCCCTGTGAGACCAGTATTAGTTTCCGATACACCACTCCAGGTTCAATGTAGTCCTTGGACATACTCATTGACGATGAAACACTGTAATTACATAGGAATTAAATACAAAAGGAACAATGCCGCCTTAACTGCAAGATGAGTGAGACTTCTTAGAGTCGGTGCTTTGATCCTCTCCTGTGAGACCAGTATTAGTTTCCGATACACCACTGCAGGTTCAATGTATTTCTTGGACCTTCGCATTGACGATGAAACACAGAAATCGCATCGCAATTAAATACAAAAGGCACAATGCCCCCTTAAGTACAAGAATAAAGACTCTTCTTACAGTCGGTGCTTTGAGCATTCCCTGTGAGACCAGAATTAGTTTTCGATACACCACTCCAGGTTCAATGTATTCCTTGGACATACTCATTGACAATGAAACACAGAAATCGCATCGGAATTAAATACAAAAGGCACAATGCCGCCTTTCGTACAAGAATAGAGACTCTTCTTACAGTCGGCGCTTTGAGCATTCCCTGTGAGACCAGTATTAGTTTCCGATACACCACTCCAGGTTCAATGTACTCCTTGGACATAATCATTGACGATGAAACACTGAAATTACATAGGAATTAAATACAAAAGGAACTATGCCGCCTTAACTGCAATATGAGTGAGACTTCTTAGAGTCAGTGCTTTGATCCTCTCCTGTGTGACCAGTATTAGTTTCCGATACACCACTGCAGGTTCGATGTATTCCTTGGACCTTCGCATTGACGATGAAACACAGAAATCGCATCGGAATTAAATACAAAAGGCACAATGCCGCCTTAAGTACAACAATAGCGACTCTTCTTACAGTCGGTGCTTTGAGCACTCCCTGTGAGACCAGTATTAGTTTCCGATATACCACTGCAGGTTCAATGTATTCCTTGGACATACGCATTGACGATGAAACACAGAAATCGCATCGGAATTAAATACAAAATGCACAATGCCGCCTTATGTACAAGAATAGAGACTCTTCTTACAGTCGGTGCTTTGAGCATTCCCTGTGAGGTCAGTATTAGTTTCCGATACACCACTGCAGGTTCTATGTATTCCTTAGACATACACATTGAGGATGAAACACTGAAATTACATCGGAATTAAATACAAATGGCACAATGCCGCCATAAGTGCAAGACCATAGACTCTTATTACAGTCAGTGCTTTGAGCATTCCCTGCGAGACCAGTACTAGTTTCCGATACACCACTGCAGGTACAATGTATTCCTTGGACCTTCATATTGACGATGGAACACAGAAATGGCATCGGAATTAAATACAAATGGCACAATGCCGCCTTAAGTACAAGAATAGAGACTCTTCTTACAGTCGGTGCTTTGAGCATTCCCTGTGAGGTCAGTATTAGTTTCCGATACACCACTGCAGGTTCTATGTATTCCTTAGACATACACATTGACGATGAAACACTGAAATTACATCGGAATTAAATACAAATGGCACAATGCCGCCATGAGTGCAAGACCATAGACACTTATTACAGTCAGTGCTTTGAGCATTCCCTGCGAGACCAGTACTAGTTTCCGATACACCACTGCAGGTGCAATGTATTCCTTGGACCTTCACATTGACGATGAAACACAGAAATCGCATTGGAATTAAACACAAAAGGCACAATGCCGCCTTAAGTACAAGAATAGAGACTCTTCTTACAGTCGGTGCTTTGAGTATTTCCTGTGAGACCAGTATTAGTTTCCGATACACCACTGCAGGTTCAATGTATTGCTTGGACATACACATTGACGATGAAACACAGAAATCGCATCGGAATTAAATACAAAAGGCACAATGCCGCCTTTCGTACAAGAATAGAGACTCATCTTACAGTCGGTGCTTTTAGCATTCCCTGTCAGACCAGTATTAGTTTCCGATACACCACACCAGATTCAATGTATTCCTTGGACATACTCATTGACGATGGAACACTGAAATTACATCGGAATTATATACAAAAAAACAATGCCGCCTTAACGGCAAGATGAGTGAGACTTCTTAGAGTCTGTGCTTTGATCCTTTCCTGTGAGATTATTATTAGTTTCCGATACACCACTGCAGGTTCAATGTATTCCTTGGACCTTCGCATTGACGATGAAACACAGAGATCGAATCGGAACTAAATACAAAAGGCACAATGCCGCTATAAGTACAAGAATAGAGACTCTTCTTACAGTCGGTGCTTCGAGCAATCCCTGTGAGACCAGTATTAGATTCCGATACACCACTGCAGGTTCAATGTATTCCTTAGACATACACATTGACGATGGAACACTGAAATTACATCGGAATTAAATACAAATGGCACAATGCCGCCATAAGTGCAAGAATAGAGACTCCTCTTACAGTTGGTGGTTTGAGCATTCCCTTTGCGACCAGTATTAGTTTCCGATACACCACTGCTGGTAAAATGTATTCCTTGTACCTTCACATTGACGATGAAACACAGAAATCGCATCGCAATTAAATACAAAAGGCACAAAGCCGCCCTAAGTACAAGAATAGAGACTCTTCTTACAGTCGGTGCTTTGAGCATTCCCTGTGAGACCAGTATTAGTTTCCGGTACACCACTGCAGGTTCAATGTATTCCATAGACATACACATTGATGATGAAACAGTGAAATTACATCGGAATTAAATACAAAAGGCACAATGCCGCCATACGTGCATGAATCGAGACTCTTCTTACAGTCGGTGCTTTGAGCATTCCCTGTGAGGCCAGTATTAGCTTCCGATACACCACTGCAGGTACAATGTATTCCTTGGTCCTTCAAATTGACGAGGAAACACAAAAATCGCATCGGAATTAAACACAAAATGCACAATGCCGCCTTAAGTACAAGAATAGAGACTCTTCTTACAGTCGGTGCTTTGAGCATTCCTTGTGAGACCAGTATTAGTTTCCGATACACCACTGCAGGTTCTATGTATTCTTTAGACATACACATTGACGATGAAACACTGAAATTACATCGGAATTAAATACAAAAGGAACAATGCCGCCATTAGTGCAATAATAGAGACTCCTCTTACAGTCGGTGCTTTGAGCATTCCCTGTGAGACCAGTATTAGTTTCCGATACACCAATCCAAGTTCAATGTATTCCTTGGACATACTCATTAACGATGAAGCACTGAAATTACATCGGAATTAAATACAAAAGGAACAATGCCGCCTTAACTGCAAGATGAGTGAGACTTCTTAGAGTCTGTGCTTTGATCCTTTCCTGTGAGACCAGTATTAGTTTCCGATACACCACTGCAGGTTCAATGTATACCTTGGACCTTCACATTGACGATGAAACACAGAAATCGCATCGGAATTAAATACAAAAGGCACAATGCCGCCTTAAGTACAAGAATAGTGACTCTTCTTACAGTCGGTGCTTTGAGCATTCCCTGTGAGACCAGTATTAGTTTCCGATATACCACTGCAGGTTCAATGTATTTCTTGGACATACGCTTTGACGATGAAACACAGAAATCGCATCGGAATTAAATACAAAAGGCACAATGCCGCCTTAAGTACAAGAATAGAGACTCTTCTTAAAGACGGTGCTTTGAGCATTCCGTGTGAGACCAGTATTAGTTTCCGATACACCACTGCAGGATCAATGTATTCCTTAGACATACACACTGACGAAGAAACACTGAAATTACATTGGAATTAAATACAAAAGGCACAATGCCACCATAAGTGCAAGAATAGAGACTCCTCTTACAGTCGGTGTTTTGAGCATTCCCTGTGAGACCAGTATTAGTTTCCGATACACCACTGCAGGTACAATGTATTCCTTGTACCTTCACATTGACGATGAAACACAGAAATCGCATCGGAATAAAATGCAAAAGGCACAATGCCGCCTTAAGTACCAGAATAGAGACTCTTCTTACAGTAGGTGCTTTAAGCATTGCCTAAGAGACCTGTATTAGTTTCCGATACACCACTGCAGGTTCAGTGTATTCCATGGACATACATATTGACGATGAAACACAGAAATCGCATCGGAATGAAATACCAAATGCACAATGCCGCCTTACGTACAAGAATAGTGACTTTTCTTACAATCGGTGCTTTGAGCATTCCCTGTGAGACCAGTATTAGTTTCTGATGCACCACTGCAGGTTCAATGTATTCCTTAGACATACACATTGACGATGAAACACTGAAATTACATCGGAATTTAATACAAAAGGAACAATGCCGCCTTAAGTGCAAGAAGAATGAGACTTCTTAGAGTCTGTGCTTTGATCCTTTCCTGTGAGACCAGTATTAGTTTCCGATACACCACAGCAGGTTCAATGTATTCCTTGGACCTTCGCATTGACGGTGAAACACAGAAATCGCATCGGAATTAAATACAAAAGGCACAATGCCGCTTTAAGTACAAGAATAGAGACTCTTCTTACAGTCGGTGCTTTGAGCATTCTCTTTGAGACCAGTATTGGTTTCCGATACACCACTGCAGGTTCAATGTATTCCTTGGAACATCACATTGACGATGAAACACAGAAATCGCATCGGAATTAAATACAAAAGGCACAATGCCGCCTTATGTACAAGAATCGAGACTCTTCCTACAGTCGATGCTTTGAGCATTCCCTGTGAGACCAGTATTAGCTTCCGATACACCACTGCAGGTTCAATGGATTCCGTGGACATACGCATTGACGATGAGACACAGAAATCGCCTCAGAATTAATACAAAAGGGACAATGCCGCCTTACGTACAAAAATAAAGACTCTCCTTACAGACGGTGCTTTGAGCATTCCCTGTGAGACCAGTATTAGTTTCCGATACACCACTGCAGGATCAATGTATTCCTTATACATACACATTGACGAAGAAACACTGAAATTACATTGGAATGAAATACAAAAGGCACAATGCCACCATAAGTGCAAGAATAGAGACTCCTCTTACTGTCGGTGCTTTGAGCATTCCCTGTGAGACCAGTATTAGTTTCCGATACACCACTGCTGGTACAATGTATTCCTTGTACCTTCACATTGACGAAGAAACACAGAAATCGCATCGGAATTAAATGCAAAAGGCACAATGCCGCCTTAAGTACAAGAATAGAGACTCTTCTTACAGTCGGTGCTTTGAGTATTGCCTAAGAGACCAGTATTAGTTTCCGATACACCACTGCAGGTTCAGTGTATTCCTTGGACATACACATTGACGATGAAACACAGAAATCGCATCGGAATGAAATACAAAATGCACAATGCCGCCTTACGTACAAGAATAGAGACTTTTCTTACAGTCGGTGCTTTGAGCATTCCCTGTGAGACCAGTATTAGTTTCTGAAGCACCACTGCAGGTTCAATGTATTCCTTAGACATACACATTGAAAATGAAACACTGAAATTACATCGGAATTAAATACAAAAGTCACAATGCCGCCATAAGTGCAAGAACATAGACTCTTCTTACAGTCGGTGCTTTGAGCATTCCCTGCGAGACCAGTACTAGTTTCCGATACACCACTGCAGGTACAATGTATTCCTTGGACCTTCACATTGACGATGGAACACAAAAATGGCATCGGGATTATACAAATGGCACAATGCCGCCTTAAGTACAAGAATAGAGACTCTTCTTACAGTCGGTGCTTTGAGCATTCCCTGTGAAACCAGTATTAGCTTCCGATACACCACTGCAGATTCCATGTATTCCTAGGACATACACATTGACGATGAAACACTGAAATTACATCGGAATTTAATACAAAAGGAACAATGCCGCCGTAAGTGCAAGAAGAATGAGACTTCTTAGAGTCTGTGCTTTGATCATTTCCTGTGAGACCAGTATTAGTTTCCGATACACCACTGCAGGTGCAATGTATTCCTTGGACCTTCACATTGATGATGAAACACAGATATCGCATTGGAATTAAATACAAAAGGCATAATGCCGCCTTAAGTACAAGAATAGTGACTCTTCTTACAGTCGGTGTTTTGAGCTTTCCCTGTGAGACCAGTACTAGTTTCCGACACACCACTGCAGGTTCAATGTATTCCTTACACATACACATTGACGATGAATCACTGAAATTACATCGGAATTAAATACAAAAGGCACAATGCCGCCATACGTGCATGAATAGAGACTCTTCTTACAGCCGGTGCTTTGAGCTTTCCCTGTGAGACCAGTATTAGTTTCCGATACACCACTCCAGGTTCAATGTATTCCTTGGACATACTCATTGACGATGAAACACTGAAATTACATCGGAATTAAATACAAAAGGAACAATGCCGCCTTAACTGCAAGATGAGTGAGACATCTTAGAGTCAGTGATTTGATCCTTTCCTGTGAGACCAGTATTAGTTTCCGATACACCACTGCAGGTTCAATGTATTCCTTGGACCTTCGCATTGACGGTGAAACACAGAAATCGCATCGTAATTAAATACAAAAGGCACAATGCCGCCTTAAGTACAGGAATTGAGACTCTTCTTACAGTCGGTGCTTTGAGCATTCCCTGTGAGACCAGTATTAGTTTCCGATATACCACTGCAGGTTCGATGTATTCCTTGGAACTTCACATTGACGATGAAACACAGAAATCGCATCGGAATTAAATACAAAAGGCACAATGCCGCTTTAAGTACAAGAATAGAGACTCTTCTTACAGTCGGTGCTTTGAGCAATCCCTGTGAGACCGGTATTAGTTTCCGATACACCACTGCAGGTGCAATGTATTCCTTAGACATACACAATGACAATGAAACACAGAAATCGCATCGGAATTAAACACAAAAGGCACAATGCCGCCATAAGTGCCAGAATAGAGACCCTTCTTACAGTCGGTGCTTTGAGCATTCCCTGTGAGACCAGTATTAGATTCCGATACACCTCAGCAATAACAATGTATTCCTTGGAACTTCACATTGACGATGAAACACAGAAATCGCATCGGAATTAAATACAAAAGGCACAATGCCGCCTTTCGTACAAGAATAGAGACTCTTCTTACAGTCGGTGCTTTGAGCATTCCCTGTGAGACCAGTATTAGTTTCCGATACACCACTGCAGGATCAATGTATTCCTTAGACATACACATTGACGATGGAACACTGAAATTACATCGGAATTAAATACAAATGGCACAATGCCGCCATAAGTGCAAGAATAGAGACTCCTCTTACAGTTGGTGGTTTGAGCATTCCCTGTGCGACCAGTATTAGTTTCCGATACACCACTGCTGGTAAAATGTATTCCTTGTACCTTCACATTGACGATGAAACACAGAAATCGCATCGCAATTAAATACAAAAGGCACAATGCCGCCCTAAGTACAAGAATAGAGACTCTTCTTACAGTCGGTGCTTTAAGCATTCCCTGCGAGACCAGTATTAGTTTCCGATACACCACTGCAGTATCAAAGTATTCCTTAGACATACACATTGACGATGAAACACAGAAATCGCATCGGAATTAAATACAAAAGGCACAATGCCGCCTTAAGTACAAGAATAGAGACTCCTCTTACAGTCGGTGCTTTGAGCTCTCCCTGTGAGACCAGTATTAGTTTCCGATATACCACTGCAGGTTCAATGTATTCCTTGGACATACGCATTGACGATGAAACACAGAAATCGTATCGGAATTAAATACAAAAGGCACAATGCCGCCTTACGTACAAAAATAGAGACCCTTCTTACAGTCGGTGCTTTGAGCATTCCCTGTGAGACCAGTATTAGTTTCCGGTACACCACTGCAGGTTCAATGTATTCCATAGACATACACATTGATGATGAAACACTGAAATTACATCGGAATTAAATACAAAAGGCACAATGCCGCCATACGTGCATGAATCGAGACTCTTCTTACAGTCGGTGCTTTGAGCATTCCCTGTGAGGCCAGTATTAGCTTCCGATACACCACTGCAGGTACAATGTATTCCTTGGTCCTTCAAATTGACGAGGAAACACAAAAATCGCATCGGAATTAAACACAAAATGCACAATGCCGCCTTAAGTACAAGAATAGAGACTCTTCTTACAGTCGGTGCTTTGAGCATTCCTTGTGAGACCAGTATTAGTTTCCGATACACCACTGCAGGATCAATGTATTCCTTAGACATACACACTGACGAAGAAACACTGAAATTACATTGGAATTAAATACAAAAGGCACAATGCCACCATAAGTGCAAGAATAGAGACTCCTCTTACAGTCGGTGTTTTGAGCATTCCCTGTGAGACCAGTATTAGTTTCCGATACACCACTGCTGGTACAATGTATTCCTTGTACCTTCACATTGACGATGAAACACAGAAATCGCATCGGAATAAAATGCAAAAGGCACAATGCCGCCTTAAGTACCAGAATAGAGACTCTTCTTACAGTAGGTGCTTTAAGCATTGCCTAAGAGACCAGTATTAGTTTCCGATACACCACTGCAGGTTCAGTGTATTCCTTGGACATACATATTGACGATGAAACACAGAAATCGCATCGGAATGAAATACCAAATGCACAATGCCGCCTTACGTACAAGAATAGAGACTTTTCTTACAGTCGGTGCTTTGAGCATTCCCTGTGAGACCAGTATTAGTTTCTGATGCACCACTGCAGGTTCAATGTATTCCTTAGACATACACATTGACGATGAAACACTGAAATTACATCGGAATTTAATACAAAAGGAACAATGCCGCCTTAAGTGCAAGAAGAATGAGACTTCTTAGAGTCTGTGCTTTGATCCTTTCCTGTGAGACCAGTATTAGTTTCCGATACACCACAGCAGGTTCAATGTATTCCTTGGACCTTCGCATTGACGGTGAAACACAGAAATCGCATCGGAATTAAATACAAAAGGCACAATGCCGCTTTAAGTACAAGAATAGAGACTCTTCTTACAGTCGGTGCTTTGAGCATTCTCTTTGAGACCAGTATTGGTTTCCGATACACCACTGCAGGTTCAATGTATTCCTTGGAACATCGCATTGACGATGAAACACAGAAATCGCATTGGAATTAAATACAAAAGGCACAATGCCGCCTTATGTACAAGAATTGAGACTCTTCCTACAGTCGATGCTTTGAGCATTCCCTGTGAGACCAGTATTAGCTTCCGATACACCACTGCAGGTTCAATGGATTCCGTGGACATACGCATTGACGATGAGACACAGAAATCGCCTCAGAATTAATACAAAAGGGACAATGCCGCCTTACGTACAAAAATAAAGACTCTCCTTACAGACGGTGCTTTGAGCATTCCCTGTGAGACCAGTATTAGTTTCCGATACACCACTGCAGGATCAATATATTCCTTATACATACACATTGACGAAGAAACACTGAAATTACATTGGAATGAAATACAAAAGGCACAATGCCACCATAAGTGCAAGAATAGAGACTCCTCTTACTGTCGGTGCTTTGAGCATTCCCTGTGAGACCAGTATTAGTTTCCGATACACCACTGCTGGTACAATGTATTCCTTGTACCTTCACATTGACGAAGAAACACAGAAATCGCATCGGAATTAAATGCAAAAGGCACAATGCCGCCTTAAGTACAAGAATAGAGACTCTTCTTACAGTCGGTGCTTTGAGTATTGCCTAAGAGACCAGTATTAGTTTCCGATACACCACTGCAGGTTCAGTGTATTCCTTGGACATACACATTGACGATGAAACACAGAAATCGCATCGGAATGAAATACAAAATGCACAATGCCGCCTTACGTACAAGAATAGAGACTTTTCTTACAGTCGGTGCTTTGAGCATTCCCTGTGAGACCAGTATTAGTTTCTGAAGCACCACTGCAGGTTCAATGTATTCCTTAGACATACACATTGAAAATGAAACACTGAAATTACATCGGAATTAAATACAAAAGTCACAATGCCGCCATAAGTGCAAGAACATAGACTCTTCTTACAGTCGGTGCTTTGAGCATTCCCTGCGAGACCAGTACTAGTTTCCGATACACCACTGCAGGTACAATGTATTCCTTGCACCTTCACATTGACGATGGAACACAAAAATGGCATCGGGATTATACAAATGGCACAATGCCGCCTTAAGTACAAGAATAGAGACTCTTCTTACAGTCGGTGCTTTGAGCATTCCCTGTGAAACCAGTATTAGCTTCCGATACACCACTGCAGATTCCATGTATTCCTAGGACATACACATTGACGATGAAACACTGAAATTACATCGGAATTTAATACAACAGGAACAATGCCGCCGTAAGTGCAAGAAGAATGAGACTTCTTAGAGTCTGTGCTTTGATCATTTCCTGTGAGACCAGTATTAGTTTCCGATACACCACTGCAGGTGCAATGTATTCCTTGGACCTTCACATTGATGATGAAACACAGATATCGCATTGGAATTAAATACAAAAGGCATAATGCCGCCTTAAGTACAAGAATAGTGACTCTTCTTACAGTCGGTGTTTTGAGCTTTCCCTGTGAGACCAGTACTAGTTTCCGACACACCACTGCAGGTTCAATGTATTCCTTACACATACACATTGACGATGAATCACTGAAATTACATCGGAATTAAATACAAAAGGCACAATGCCGCCATACGTGCATGAATAGAGACTCTTCTTACAGCCGGTGCTTTGAGCTTTCCCTGTGAGACCAGTATTAGTTTCCGATACACCACTCCAGGTTCAATGTATTCCTTGGACATACTCATTGACGATGAAACACTGAAATTACATCGGAATTAAATACAAAAGGAACAATGCCGCCTTAACTGCAAGATGAGTGAGACATCTTAGAGTCAGTGATTTGATCCTTTCCTGTGAGACCAGTATTAGTTTCCGATACACCACTGCAGGTTCAATGTATTCCTTGGACCTTCGCATTGACGGTGAAACACAGAAATCGCATCGGAATTAAATACAAAAGGCACAATGCCGCCTTAAGTACAGGAATTGAGACTCTTCTTACAGTCGGTGCTTTGAGCATTCCCTGTGAGACCAGTATTAGTTTCCGATATACCACTGCAGGTTCGATGTATTCCTTGGAACTTCACATTGACGATGAAACACAGAAATCGCATCGGAATTAAATACAAAAGGCACAATGCCGCTTTAAGTACAAGAATAGAGACTCTTCTTACAGTCGGTGCTTTGAGCAATCCCTGTGAGACCGGTATTAGTTTCCGATACACCACTGCAGGTGCAATGTATTCCTTAGACATACACAATGACAATGAAACACAGAAATCGCATCGGAATTAAACACAAAAGGCACAATGCCGCCATAAGTGCCAGAATAGAGACCCTTCTTACAGTCGGTGCTTTGAGCATTCCCTGTGAGACCAGTATTAGATTCCGATACACCTCAGCAATAACAATGTATTCCTTGGAACTTCACATTGACGATGAAACACAGAAATCGCATCGGAATTAAATACAAAAGGCACAATGCCGCCTTTCGTACAAGAATAGAGACTCTTCTTACAGTCGGTGCTTTGAGCATTCCCTGTGAGACCAGTATTAGTTTCCGATACACCACTCCAGGTTCAATGTATTCCTTGGACATACTCATTGACGATGAAACACTGAAATTACATCGGAATTAAATACAAAAGGAACAATGCCGCCTTAACTGCAAGATGAGAGAGACTTCTTAGAGTCTGTGCTTTGATCCTTTCCTGTGAGCCCAGTATTAGTTTCCGATACACCACTGCAGGTTCAATGTATTCCTTAGACATACACATTGACAACGAAACACAGAAATCGAATCGGAATTAAACTCAAAACTCACAATGCCGCCATAAGTGCCAGAATAATGACCCTTCTTACAGTCGGTGCTTTGAGCATTCCCTGTGAGACCAGTATTAGTTTCCGATACACCTCAGCAGGTACAATGTATTCCTTGGAACTTCACATTGACGATGAAACACAGAAATCGCATCGGAATTAAATACAAAAGGCACAATGCCGCCTTAAGTACAAGAATTGAGACTCTTCCTACAGTCGATGCTTTGAGCATTCCCTGTGAGACCAGTATTAGTTTCCGATACACCACTGCAGGTTCAATGGATTCCTTGGACATACGCATTGACGATGAACCACAGAAATCGCCTCGGAATTAATACAAAAGGCACAATGCCGCAATAAGCACAAGAATAGAGACTCTTCTTACAGTCGGTGCTTTGAGCATTTCCTGTGAGACCAGTATTAGTTTCCGATACACCACTGCAGGTTCAATGTATTCCTTAGACATACACATTGACGATGAAATACTGAAATTACATTGGAATTAAATACAAAAGGCACAATGCCACCATAAGTGCAAGTATTGAGACTCCTCTTACAGTCGGTGCTTTGAGCATTCCCTGTGAGATCAGTATTAGGTTCCGATACACCACTGCAGGTACAATGTATTCCTTGTACCTTCACATTGACGATGAAACACAGAAATCGCATCGGAATTAAATGCAAAAGGCACAATGCCGCCTTAAGTACAAGAATAGAGACTCTTCTTACAGTCGGTGCTTTGAGCATTGCCTGTGAGACCAGTAATAGTATCCCATACACCACTGCAGGTTCAATGTATTCCTTGGACCTTCACATTGACGATGAAACACAGAAATCGCATCGGAATCAAATAAAAAAGGCACAATGCCGCCTTAAGTACAAGAATAGAGACTCTTCTCACAGTCGGTTCTTTGAGCTTTCCCTGTGAGACCAGTATTAGTTTCCGATACACCACTGCTGGTTCAATGTATTCCTTGGACCTTCACATTGACGATGAAACACAGAATTCGCATCGGAATTAAATACTAAAGGCCTAATGCCGCCTTACGTACAAGAACAGAGACTCATCTTACAGTCGGTGCTTTGAGGATTCCCTGTGAGACCAGTATTAGTTTCCGATACACCACACCAGGTTCAATGTATTCCTTGGACATACTCATTGACGATGGAACACTGAAATTACATAGGAATTAAATTCAAAAGAAACAATGCCGCCTTAACGGCAAGATAAGTGAGGCTTCTTAGAGACTGTGCTTTGATCCTTTCCTGTGAGACCAGTATTAGTTTCCGATACACCATTGCAGGTTCAATGTATTCCTTGGACCATCGCATTGACGATGAAACACAGAGATCGAATCGGAACTAAATACAAAAGGCACAATGCCGCAATAAGTACAAGAATAGAGACTCTTCTTACAGCCGGTGCTTTGAGCATTCCCTGTGAGACCAGTATTAGTTTCCGATACACCACTGCAGGTTCAATGTATTCCTCAGACATACACATTGGCGATGAAACATTGAAATTACATCGGAATTAAATACAAATGGCACAATGCCGCCATAAGTGCAAGAATAGAGACTCCTCTTACAGTCGGTGCTTTGAGCATTCCCTGTGAGACCAGTATTAGTTTCCGATACACCACTGAAGGTACAATGTATTCCTTGTACCTTCACATTCACGATGAAACACAGAAATCGCATCGGAATTAAATACAAAAGGCACAATGCCGCCTTTCGTACAAGAATAGAGACCCTTCTTACAGTCGGTGCTTTGAGCATTCCCTGTAAGACCAGTATTAGTTTCCGATACACCTCAGCAGGTACAATGTATTCCTTGGAACTTCACATTGACGATGAAACACAGAAATCGCATCGGAATTAAATACAAAAGGCACAATGCCGCCTTAAGTACAAGAATTGAGACTCTTCCTACAGTCGATGCTTTGAGCATTCCCTGTGAGACCAGTATTAGTTTCCGATACACCACTGCAGGTTCAATGGATTCCTTGGACATACGCATTGACGATGAAACACAGAAATCGCCTCGGAATTAATACAAAAGGCACTATGCCGCAATAATCACAAGAATAGAGACTCTTCTTACAGTCGGTGCTTTGAGCATTTCCTGTGAGACCAGTATTAGTTTCCGATACACCACTGCAGGTTCAATGTATTCTGTAGACATACACATTGACGATGAAACACTGAAATTACATTGGAATTAAATACAAAAGGCACAATGCCACCATAAGTGCAAGTATAGAGACTCCTCTTACAGTCGGTGCTTTGAGCATTCCCTGTGAGATCAGTATTAGTTTCCGATACACCACTGCAATTACAATGTATTCCTTGTACCTTCACATTGTCGATGAAACATAGAAATCGCATCGGAATTAAATGCAAAAGGCACAATGCCGCCTTAAGTACAAGATCAGAGACTCTTCTTACAGTCGGTGCTTTGAGCATTGCCTGTGAGACCAGTAATAGTATCCGATACACCACTGCAGGTTCAATGTATTCCTTGGACCTTCACATTGACGATGAAACACAGAAATCGCATCGGAATCAAATACAAAAGGCACAGTGCCGCCTTAAGTACAGGAATAGAGACTCTTCTTACAGTCGGTTCTTTGAGCTTTCCCTGTGAGACCAGTATTAGTTTCCGATACACCACTGCAGGATCAATGTATTCCTTGGACCTTCACATTGACGATGAAACACAGAATTCGCATCGGAACTAAATACTAAAGGCATAATGCCGCCTTCAGTACAAGAATAGAGTCTCTTCTTACAGTCGGTGCTTTGAGCATTTCCTGTGAGACCAGTATTAGTTTCCGATACACCACTGCAAGTTCAATGTATTGCTTGGACATACACACTGACGATGAAACATAGAAATCGCATCGGAATTAAATACAAAAGGCACAATGCCGCCTTACGTACAAGAATAGAGACTCATCTTACAGTCGGTGCTTTGAGCATTCCCTGTGAGACCAGTATTAGTTACCGATACACCACTGCAGGTTCAATGTATAGCTTGGACATACTCATTGACGATGAAACACTGAAATTACATCGGAATTAAATACAAAAGGAACAATGCCGCCTTAACTGCAAGACGAGTGAGACTTCTTAGAGTCTGTGCTTTGATCCTTTCCTGTGGGACCAGTATTAGTTTCCGATACACCACTCCAGGTTCAATGTATTCCTTGGACATACTCATTGACGATGAAACACTGAAATTACATCGGAATGAAATACAAAAGGAACAATGCCGCCTTAACTGCAAGACGAGTGAGACTTCTTTGAGTCTGTGCTTTGATCCTTTCCTGTGAGACCAGTATTAGTTTCCGATACACCACTGCAGGTTCAATGTATTCCTTGGACCTTCGCATTGACAATGAAACACAGAAATCGAATCGGAACTAAATACAAAAGGCACAATGCCGCAATAAGTACAAGAATAGAGACTCTTCTTACAGTCGGTGCTTTGAGCATTCCATGTGAGACCAGTATCAGATTCCGATACACCTCAGCAGGTACAATGTATTCCTTGTAACTTCACATTGACGATGAAACACAGAAATCGCCTCGGAATTAATACAAAAGGCACAATGCCGCAATAAGCACAAGAATAGAGACTCTTCTTACAGTCGGTGCTTTGAGCATTTCCTGTGAGACCAGTATTAGTTTCCGATACACCACTGCAGGTTCAATGTATTCCTTAGACATACACATTGACGATGAAACACTGAAATTACATTGGAATTAAATACAAAAGGCACAATGCCACCATAAGTGCAAGTATAGAGACTCCTCTTACAGTCGGTGCTTTGAGCATTCCCTGTGAGACCAGTATTAGTAGCCGATACACCATTGCAGGTTCAATGTATTCCTTGGACCATCGCATTGACGATGAAACACAGAGATCGAATCGGAACTAAATACAAAAGGCACAATGCCGCAATAAGTACAAGAATAGAGACTCTTCTTACAGCCGGTGCTTTGAGCATTCCCGGTGAGACCAGTATTAGTTTCCGATACACCACTGCAGGTTCAATGTATTCCTTAGATATACACATTGGCGATGAAACATTGAAATTACATCGGAATTAAATACAAATGGCACAATGCCGCCATAAGTGCAAGAATAGAGACTCCTCTTACAGTCGGTGCTTTGAGCATTCCCTGTGAGACCAGTATTAGTTTCCGATACACCACTGCAGGTACAATGTATTCCTTGTACCTTCACATTCACGATGAAACACAGAAATCGCATCGGAATTAAATACAAAAGGCACAATGCCGCCTTTCGTACAAGAATAGAGACCCTTCTTACAGTCGGTGCTTTGAGCATTCCCTGTAAGACCAGTATTAGTTTCCGATACACCCCAGCAGGTACAATGTATTCCTTGGAACTTCACATTGACGATGAAACACAGAAATCGCATCGGAATTAAATACAAAAGGCACAATGCCGCCTTAAGTACAAGAATTGAGACTCTTCCTACAGTCGATGCTTTGAGCATTCCCTGTGAGACCAGTATTAGTTTCCGATACACCACTGCAGGTTCAATGGATTCCTTGGACTTACGCATTGACGATGAAACACAGAAATCGCCTCGGAATTAATACAAAAGGCACTATGCCGCAATAATCACAAGAATAGAGACTCTTCTTACAGTCGGTGCTTTGAGCTTTTCCTGTGAGACCAGTATTAGTTTCCGATACACCACTGCAGGTTCAATGTATTCCTTAGACATACACATTGACGATGAAACAATGAAATTACATTGGAATTAAATACAAAAGGCACAATGCCACCATAAGTGCAAGTATAGAGACTCCTCTTACTGTCGGTGCTTTGAGCATTCCCTGTGAGATCAGTATTAGTTTCCGATACACCTCTGCAGGTACAATGTATTCCTTGTACCTTCACATTGACGATGAAACACAGAAATCGCATCGGAATTAAATGCAAAAGGCACAATGCCGCCTTAAGTACAAGATTAGAGACTCTTCTTACAGTCGGTGCTTTGAGCATTGCCTGTGAGACCAGTAATAGTATCCGATACACCACTGCAGGTTCAATGTATTCCTTGGACCTTCACATTGACGATGAAACACAGAAATCGCATCGGAATCAAATACAAAAGGCACAATGCCGCCTTAAGTACAAGAATAGAGACTCTTCTTACAGTCGATTCTTTGAGCTTTCCCTGTGAGACCAGTATTAGTTTCCGATACACCACTGCAGGATCAATGTATTCCTTGGACCTTCACATTGACGATGAAACACAGAATTCGCATCGGAATTAAATACTAAAGGCATAATGCCGCCTTCAGTACAAGAATAGAGTCTCTTCTTACAGTCGGTGCTTTGAGCATTTCCTGTGAGACCAGTATTAGTTTCCGATACACCACTGCAGGTTCAATGTATTGCTTGGACATACTCACTGACGATGAAACATAGAAATCGCATCGGAATTAAATACAAAAGGCACAAAGCCGCCTTACGTACAAGAATAGAGACTCATCTTACAGTCGGTGCTTTGAGCATTCCCTGTGAGACCAGTATTAGTTTCCGATACTTCACTGCAGGTTCAATGTATAGCTTGGACATACTCATTGACGATGAAACACTGAAATTACATCGGAATTAAATACAAAAGGAACAATGCCGCCTTAACTGCAAGACGAGTGAGACTTCTTAGAGTCTGTGCTTTGATCCTTTCCTGTTGGACCAGTATTAGTTTCCGATACACCACTCCAGGTTCAATGTATTCCTTGGACATACTCATTGACGATGAAACACTGAAATTACATCGGAATTAAATACAAAAGGAACAATTCCGCCTTAACGGCAAGATGAGTAAGACTTCTTTAGGTCTGTGCTTTGATCGTTTCCTGTGAGACAAGTATTAGTTTCCGATACACCACTGCAGGTTCAATGTATTCCTTGGACCTTCGCATTGACAACGAAACACAGAAATCGAATCGGAACTAAATACAAAAGGCACAATGCCGCAATAAGTACAAGAATAGAGACTCTTCTTACAGTCTGTGCTTTGAGCATTCCCTGCGAGACCAGTATTAGATTCCGATACACCTCAGCAGGTACAATGTATTCCTTGTAACTTCACATTGACGATGAAACACAGAAATCGCCTCGGAATTAATACAGAAGGCACAATGCCGCAATAAGCACAAGAATAGAGACTCTTCTTACAGTCGGTGCTTTGAGCATTTCCTGTGAGACCAGTATTAGTTTCCGATACACCACTCCAGGTTCAATGTATTCCTTAGACACACACATTGACGATGAAACACTGAAATTACATTGGAATTAAATACAAAAGGCACAATGCCACCATAAGTGCAAGTATAGAGACTCCTCTTACAGCCGGTGCTTTGAGCATTCCCTGTGAGATCAGTATTAGTTTGCGATACACCACTGCAGGTTCAATGTATTCCTTGGACCTTCACATTGACGATGAAACACAGAAATCGCATCGGAATCAAATACAAAAGGCACAATGCCACCTTAAGTACAAGAATAGAGACTCTTCTTACAGTCCGTTCTTTGAGCTTTCCCTGTGAGACCAGTATTAGTTTCCGATACACCACTGCAGGATCAATGTATTCCTTGGACCTTCACATTGACGATGAAACATAGAATTCGCATCGGAATTAAATACTAAAGGCATAATGCCGCCTTCAGTACAAGAATAGAGTCTCTTCTTACAGTTTTTGCTTTGAGCATTTCCTGTGAGACCAGTATTAGTTTCCGATAAACCACTGCAAGTTCAATGTATTGCTTGGACATACACACTGACGATGAAACATAGAAATCGCATCGGAATTAAATACAAAAGGCACAATGCCGCCTTACGTACAAGAATAGAGACTCATCTTACAGTCGGTGCTTTGAGCATTCCCTGTGAGACCAGTATTAGTTTAAGATACACCACACAAGGTTCAATGTATTCCTTGGACATACTCATTGACGATGGAACACTGAAATTACATCGGAATTAAATTCTAAAGGAACAATGCCGCCTTAACGGCAAGATAAGTGAGGCTTCTTAGAGTCTGTGCTTTGATCCTTTCCTGAGAGACCAGTATTAGTTTCCGATACACCACTGCAGGTTCAATGTATTCCTTGGACCATCGCATTGACGATGAATCACAGAGATCGAATCATAACTAAATACAAAAGGCACAATGCCGCAGTAAGTACAAGAATAGAGACTCTTCTTACAGTCGGTGCTTTGAGCATTCCCTGTGAGACCAGTATTAGTTTCTGATACACCACTGCAGGTTCAATGTATTCCTTAGATATACACATTGACGATGAAACACTGATATTACATCGGAATTAAATACAAATGGCACAATGCCGCCATAAGTGCAAGAATAGAGACTCCTCTTACAGTCGGTGTTTTGAGCATTCCATGTGAGACCAATATTAGTTTCCGATACACCACTGCAGGTACAATGGATTCCTTGGACATACGCATTGACGATGAAACACAGAAATCGCCTCGGAATTAATACAAAAGGGACAATGCCGCCTTACGTACAAGAATAAAGACTCTTCTTACAGACGGTGCTTTGAGCATTCCCTGTGAGACCAGTATTAGTTTCCGATACACCACTGCAGGATCAATGTATCCCTTGGAACTTCACATTGACGATGAAACACAGAAATCGCATCGGAATTAAATACAAAAGGCACAATGCCGCCTTAAGTACAAGAATTGAGACTCTTCCTACAGTCGATGCTTTGAGCATTCCCTGTGAGACCAGTATTAGCTTCCGATACACAACTGCAGGTTCAATGGATTCCTTGGACATACGCATTGACGATGAAACACAGAAATCGCCTCGGAATTAATACAAAAGGGACAATGCCGCCTTACGTACAAGAATAAAGACTCTTCTTACAGACGGTGCTTTGAGCATTCCCTGTGAGACCAGTATTAGTTTCCGATACACCACTGCAGGATCAATGTATTCCTTATGCATACACATTGACGAAGAAACACTGAAATTACATTGGAATTAAATAAAAAAGGCACAATGCCACCATAAGTGCAAGAATAGAGACTCCTTTGACAGTCGGTGCTTTGAGCATTCCCTGTGAGACCAGTATTAGTTTCCGATACACCACTGCTGGTACAATGCATTCCTTGTACCTTCACATTGACGATGAAAGACAGAAATCGCATCGGAATTAAATGCAAAAGGCACAATGCCGCCTTAAGTACAAGAATAGAGATTCTTCTTACAGTCGGTGCTTTGAGCATTGCCTAAGAGACCAGTATTAGTTTCCGATACACCACTGCAGGTTCAGTGTATTCCTTGGACATAAACATTGACGATGAAACACAGAAATCGCATCGGAATGAAATACAAAATGCACAATGCCGCCTTACGTACAAGAATAGAGACTTTTCTTACAGTCGGTGCTTTGAGCATTCCCTGTGAGACCAGTATTAGTTTCTGATGCACCACTGCAGGTACAATGTATTCCTTGGACCATCACATTGACGATGGAACACAGAAATGGCATCCGAATTAGATACAAATGGCACAATGCCGCCTTAAGTACAAGAATAGAGACTCTTCTTACAGTCGGTGCTTTGAGCATTCCCTGTGAAACCAGTATTAGCTACCGTTACACCACTGCAGATTCCATGTATTCCTAGGACATACACATTGACGATGAAACACTGAAATTACATCGGAATTAAATACAAAAGGAACAATGCCGCCGTAAGTGCAAGAAGAATGAGACTTCTTAGAGTCTGTGCTTTGATCCTTTCCTGTGAGACCAGTATTAGTTTCCGATACACCACTGCAGGTGCAATGTATTCCTTGGACCTTCACATTGATGATGAAACACAGAAATCACATTGGAATTAAATACAAAAGGCATAATGCCGCCTTAAGCACAAGAATAGTGACTCTTCTTACAGTCGGTGTTTTGAGCTTTCCCTGTGAGACCAGTACTAGTTTCCGACACACCACTGCAGGTTCAATGTATTCCTTAGACATACACATTGACGATGAATCACTGAAATTACATCGGAATTAAATACAAAAGGCACAATGCCACCATACGTGCATGAATAGAGACTCTTCTTACAGCCGGTGTTTTGAGCTTTCCCTGTGAGACCAGTATTAGTTTCCGATACACCACTCCAGGTTCAATGTATTCCTTGGACATACTCATTGACGATGAAACACTGAAATTACATCGGAATTAAATACAAAAGGAACAATGCCGCCTTAACTGCAAGATGAGTGAGACATCTTAGAGTCTGTGCTTTGATCCTTTCCTGTGAGACCAGTATTAGTTTCCGATACACCACTGCAGGTTCAATGTATTCCTTGGACCTTCGCATTGACGGTGAAACACAGAAATCGCATCGGAATTAAATACAAAAGGCACAATGCCGGATTAAGTACAGGAATAGAGACTCTTCTTACTTTCGGTGCTTTGAGCATTCCCTGTGAGACCAGTATTAGTTTCCGATATACCACTGCAGGTTCGATGTATTCCTTGGAACTTCACATTGACGATGAAACACAGAAATCGCATCGGAATTAAATACAAAAGGCACAATGCCGCTTTAAGTAGAAGAATAGAGACTCATCTTACAGTCGGTGCTTTGAGCAATCCCTGTGAGACCGGTATTAGTTTCCGATACACCACTCCAGGTGCAATGTTTTCCTTAGACATACACATTGACAATGAAACACAGAAATCGCATCGGAATTAAACACAAAAGGCACAATGCCGCCATAAGTGCCAGAATAGAGACCCTTCTTACAGTCGGTGCTTTGAGCATTCCCTGTGAGACCAGTATTAGATTCCGATACACCTCAGCAGGTACAATGTATTCCTTGGAACTTCACATTGACGATGAAGCACAGAAATCGCATCGGAAGTAAATACAAAAGGCACAATGCCGCCTTTCGTACAAGAATAGAGACTATTCTTACAGTCGGTGCTTTGAGCATTCCCTGTGAGACCAGTATTAGTTTCCAATACACCACTCCAGGTTCAATGTATAGCTTGGACATACTCATTGACGATGAAACACTGAAATTACATCGGAATTAAATACAAAAGGAACAATGCCGCCTTAACTGCAAGACGAGTGAGACTTCTTAGAGTCTGTGCTTTGATCCTTTCCTGTTGGACCAGTATTAGTTTCCGATACACCACTCCAGGTTCAATGTATTCCTTGGACATACTCATTGACGATGAAACACTGAAATTACATCGGAATTAAATACAAAAGGAACAATTCCGCCTTAACGGCAAGATGAGTAAGACTTCTTTAGGTCTGTGCTTTGATCGTTTCCTGTGAGACCAGTATTAGTTTCCGATACACCACTGCAGGTTCAATGGATTCCTTGGACATACGCATTGACGATGAAACACAGAAATCGCCTCGGAATTAATACAAAAGGGACAATGCCGCCTTACGTACAAGAATAAAGACTCTTCTTACAGACGGTGCTTTGAGCATTCCCTGTGAGACCAGTATTAGTTTCCGATACACCACTGCAGGATCAATGTATTCCTTATGCATACACATTGACGAAGAAACACTGAAATTACATTGGAATTAAATAAAAAAGGCACAATGCCGCCTTAAGTACAAGAATAGAGACTCTTCTTACAGTCGGTGCTTTGAGCATTCCCTGTGAAACCAGTATTAGCTACCGATACACCACTGCAGATTCCATGTATTCCTAGGACATACACATTGACGATGAAACACTGAAATTACATCGGAATTTAATACAAAAGGAACAATGCCGCCGTAAGTGCAAGAAGAATGAGACTTCTTAGAGTCTGTGCTTTGATCCTTTCCTGTGAGACCAGTATTAGTTTCCGATACACCACTGCAGGTTGAATGTATTCCTTGGAACTTCTCATTGACGATGAAACACAGAAATCGCATCGGAATTAAATACAAAAGGCACAATGCCGCCTTAAGTACAAGAATAGAGACTCTTCTTACAGTCGGTGCTTTGAGCATTCCCTGTGAGACCAGTATTAGTTTGCGCTACACCCCTGCAGGTTCAGTTTATTCCTTGGACCTTCACATTGACGATGAAACACAGTAATGGCATCGGAATTAAATACAAAAGGCACAATGCCGGATTAAGTACAGGAATAGAGACTCTTCTTACTTTCGGTGCTTTGAGCATTCCCTGTGAGACCAGTATTAGTTTCCGATATACCACTGCAGGTTCGATGTATTCCTTGGAACTTCACATTGACGATGAAACACAGAAATCGCATCGGAATTAAATACAAAAGGCACAATGCCGCTTTAAGTAGAAGAATAGAGACTCATCTTACAGTCGGTGCTTTGAGCAATCCCTGTGAGACCGGTATTAGTTTCCGATACACCACTCCAGGTGCAATGTATTCCTTAGACATACACATTGACAATGAAACACAGAAATCGCATCGGAATTAAACACAAAAGGCACAATGCCGCCATAAGTGCCAGAATAGAGACCCTTCTTACAGTCGGTGCTTTGAGCATTCCCTGTGAGACCAGTATTAGATTCCGATACACCTCAGCAGGTACAATGTATTCCTTGGAACTTCACATTGACGATGAAGCACAGAAATCGCATCGGAAGTAAATACAAAAGGCACAATGCCGCCTTTCGTACAAGAATAGAGACTATTCTTACAGTCGGTGCTTTGAGCATTCCCTGTGAGACCAGTATTAGTTTCCAATACACCACTCCAGGTTCAATGTATTCCTTGGACATACTCATTGACGATGAAACACTGAAATTACATCGGAATTAAATACAAAAGGAACAATGCCGCCTTAACTGCAAGATGAGTGAGACTTCTTAGAGTCTGTGCTTTGATCCTTTCCTGTAAGCCCAGTATTAGTTTCCGATACACCACTGCAGGTTCAATGTATTCCTTGGACCTTCGCAGTGACGATGAAACACAGAAATCGCATCGGAATTAAATACAAAAGGCACAATGCCGCCTTAAGGACAGGAATAGAGACTCTTCTTACAGTCGGTGCTTTGAGCATTCCCTGTGAGACCAGTATTAGTCTCCGATATACCACTGCAGGATCAATGTATTCCTTGAACATACGCATTGACGATGAAACACAGAAATCGCATCGGAATTAAATACAAAAGGCACAATGCCGCCCTACGTACAAGAATAGAGACTCTTCTTACATTCGGTGCTTTGAGCATTCCCTGTGAGACCGGTATTAGTTTCCGATACACCACTGCAGGTTCAATATATTCCTTAGACATACACATTGACAATGAAACACAGAAATCGAATCGGAATTAAACTCAAAAGGCACAATGCCGCCATAACTTCCAGAATAGTGACCCTTCTTACAGTCGGTGCTTTGAGCATTCCCTGTGAGACCAGTATTAGTTTCCGATACACCTCAGCAGGTACAATGTATTCCTTGGAACTTCACATTGATGATGAAACACAGAAATCGCATCGGAATTAAATACAAAAGGCACAATGCCACCTTAAGTACAAGAATTGAGACTCTTCCTACAGTCGATGCTTTGAGCATTCCCTGTGAGACCAGTATTAGTTTCCGATACACCACTGCAGGTTCAATGGATTCCTTGGACATACGCATTGACGATGAAACACAGAAATCGCCTCGGAGTTAATACAAAAGGCACAATGCCGCAATAAGCACAAGAATAGAGACTCTTCTTACAGTCGGTGCTTTGAGCATTTCCTGTGAGACCAGTATTAGTTTCCGATACACCACTGCAGGTTCAATGTATTCCTTAGACATACACATTGACGATGAAACACTGAAATTACAATGGAATTAAATACAAAAGGCACAATGCCACCATGAGTGCAAGTATTGAGACTCCTCTTACAGTCGGTGCTTCGAGCATTCCCTGTGAGATCAGTATTAGTTTCGGATACACCACTGCAGGTACAATGTATTCCTTGTACCTTCACATTGACGATGAAACGCAGAAATCGCATCGGAATTAAATGCAAAAGGCACAATGCCGCCTTAAGTACAAGAATAGAGACTCTTCTTACAGTCGGTGCTTTGAGCTTTGCCTGTGAGACCAGTAATAGGATCCGATACACCACTGCAGGTTCAATGTATTCCTTGGACCTTCACATTGACGATGAAACACAGAAATCGCATCGGAATCAAATACAAAAGGCACAATGCCGCCTTAAGTACAAGAATAGAGACTCTTCTTACAGTCGGTTCTTTGAGCTTTCCCTGTGAGACCAGTATTAGTTTCCGATACACCACTGCTTGTTCAATGTATTCCTTGGACCTTCACATTGACGATGAAACACAGAATTCGCATCGGAATTAAATACTAAAGGCCTAATGCCGCCTTCAGTACAAGAATAGAGACTCTTCTTACAGTCGGTGCTTTGAGCATTTCCTGTGAGACCAGTATTAGTTTCCGATACACCACTGCAGGTTCAATGTATTGCTTGGACATACACACTGACGATAAAACATAGAAATCGCATCGGAATTGAATACAAAAGGCACAATGCCGCCTTACGTACAAGAATAGAGACTCATCTTACAGTCGGTGCTTTGAGCATTCCCTGTGAGACCAGTATTAGTTTCCGATACACCACACCAGGTTCAATGTATTCCTTGGACATACTCATTGACGATGGAACACTGAAATTACATCGGAATTAAATTCAAAAGGAACAATGCCGCCTTAACGGCAAGATAAGTGAGGCTTCTTAGAGACTGTGCTTTGATCCTTTCCTGTGAGACCAGTATTAGTTTCCGATACACCATTGCAGGTTCAATGTATTCCTTGGACCATCGCATTAACGATGAAACACAGAGATGGAATCGGAACTAAATACAAAAGGCACAATGCCGCAATAAGTACAAGAATAGAGACTCTTCTTACAGTCGGTGCTTTGAGCATTCCCTGTGAGACCAGTATTAGTTTCCGATACACCACACCAGGTTCAATGTATTCCTTGGACATACTCATTGACGATGGAACACTGAAATTACATCGGAATTAAATTCAAAAGGAACAATGCCGCCTTAACTGCAAAATGAGTGAGACTTCTTAGAGTCTGTGCTTTGATCCTTTCCTGTGGGACCAGCATTAGTTTCCGATACACCACTCCAGGTTCAATGTATTCCTTGGACATACTCATTGACGATGAAACACTGAAATAACATCGGAATTAAATACAAAAGGAACAATGCCGCCTTAACTGCAAGATGAGTGAGACTTCTTAGAGTCTGTGCTTTGATCCTTCCCTGTGAGACTAGTATTAGTTTCCGATACACCACTGCAGGTTCAATGTATTCCTTGGACCTTCGCATTGACGATGAAACACAGAAACTGCATCGGAATGAAATACAAAAGGCACAATGCCGCCTTAAGTACAGGAATAGAGACTCTTCTTACAGTCGGTGCTTTGAGCATTCCCTGTGAGACCAGTATTAGTTTCCGATATACCACTGCAGGTTCAATGTATTCCTTGGACATACGCATTGACGATGAAACACAGGAATCGCATCGGAATTAAATACAAAAGGCATAATGCCGCCCTACGTACAAGAATAGAGACTCTTCTTACATTCGGTGCTTTGAGCATTCCCTGTGAGACCGGTATTAGTTTCCGATACACCACTGCAGGTTCAATGTATTCCTTAGACATACACATTGACAATGAAACACAGAAATCGCATCGGAATTAAACACAAAAGGCACAATGCCGCCATAAGTGCCAGAATAGAGACCCTTCTTACAGTCGGTGGTTTGAGCATTCCCTGTGAGACCAGTATTAGTTTCCGATACACCTCAGCAGGTACAAAGTATTCCTTGGAACTTCACATTGACGATGAAACACAGAAATCGCATCGGAATGAAATACAAAAGGCACAATGCCGCCTTAAGTAGAAGAATTGAGACTCTTCCTACAGTTGATGCTTTGAGCATTCCCTGTGAGACCAGTATTAGTTTCCGATACACCACTGCAGGTTCAATGGATTCCTTGGACATACGCATTGACGATAAAACACAGAAATCGCCTCGGAATTAATACAAAAGGGACAATGCCGCAATAAGCACAAGAATAGAGACTCTTCTTACAGTCGGTGCTTTGAGCATTTCCTGTGAGACTAGTATTAGTTTCCGATACACCACTGCAGGTTCAATGTATTCCTTAGACATACACATTGACGATGAAACACTGAAATTACATTGGAATTAAATACAAATGGCACAATGCCACCATAAGTGCAAGTATAGAGACTCCTCTTACAGTCGGTGCTTTGAGCATTCCCTGTGAGATCAGTATTAGTTTCCGATACACCACTGCAGGTACAATGTATTCCTTGTACCTTCACATTGACGATGAAACACAGAAATCACATCGGAATTAAATGCAAAAGGCACAATGCCGCCTTAAATACAAGAATAGAGACTCTTCTTACAGTCGGTGCTTTGAGCATTGCCTGTGAGACCAGTAATAGTATCCGATACACCACTGCAGGTTCAATGTATTCCTTGGACCTTCACATTGACGAAGAAACACAGAAATCGCATCGGAATCAAATACAAAATTCACAATGCCTCCTTAAGTACAAGAATAGAGACTCTTCTTACAGTCGGTTCTTTGAGCTTTCCCTGTGAGACCAGTATTAGTTTCCGATACACCACTGCAGAATCAATGTATTCCTTATACCTTCACATTGACGATGAAACACAGAATTCGCATCGGAATTAAATACTAAAGGCATAATGCCGCCTTCAGTACAAGAATAGAGTCTCTTCTTACAGTCGGTGCTTTGAGCATTTCCTGTGAGACCAGTATTAGTTTCCGATACACCACTGGAGGGTCAATGTATTGCTTGGACATACACACTGACGATGAAACATAGAAATCGCATCGGAATTAAATACAAATGGCACAATGCCGCCTTACGTACAAGAATAGGGACTCATCTTACAGTCGGTGCTTTGAGCATTCCCTGTGAGACAAGTATTAGTTTCCGATACACCACACCAGGTTCAATGTATTCCTTGGACATACTCATTGACGATGAAACACTGAAATTACATCGGAATTAAATACAAAAGGAACAATGCCGCCTTAACTGCAAGATGAGTGAGACTTCTTAGAGTCTGTGCTTTGATCCTTTCCTGTGGGACCAGTATTAGTTTCCTATACACCACTCCAGGTTCAATGTATTCCTTGGACATACTCATTGACGATGAAACACTGAAATTAAGTCGGAATTCAATACAAAAGGGACAATGCCTCCTTAACGGCAAGATGAGTAAGACTTCTTAAGGTCTGTGCTTTGATCCTTTCCTGTGAGACCAGTATTAGTTTCCGATACACCACTGCAGGTTCAAGTTATTCCTTGGACCTTCGCATTGACAATGAAACACAGAAATCGAATCGGAACTAAATACAAAAGGCACAATGCCGTAATAAGTACAAGAATAGAGTCTCTTCTTACAGTCGGTGCTTTGAGCATTCCCTGTGAGACCAGTATTAGATTCCGATACACCTCAGCAGGTACAATGTATTCCTTGGAACTTCACATTGACGATGAAACACAGAAATCGCCTCGGAATTAATACAAAAGGCACAATGCCGCAATAAGCACAAGAATAGAGACTCTTCTTACAGTCGGTGCTTTGAGCATTTCCTGTGAGCCCAGTATTAGTTTCCGATACACCACTGCAGGTTCAATGTATTCCTTAGACATACACATTGACGATGAAACACTGAAATTACATTGGAATTAAATAAAAAAGGCACAATGCCACCATAAGTGCAAGTATAGAGACTCCTCTTACAGTCGGTGCTTTGAGCATTCCCTGTGAGATCAGTATTAGTTTCCGATACACCACTGCAGGTACAATGTATTTCTTAGACATACACATTGACAATGAAACACAGAAATCGCATCGGAATTAAACACAAAAGGCACAATGCCGCCATAAGTGCCAGAATAGAGACCCTTCTTACAGTCGGTGGTTTGAGCATTCCCTGTGAGACCAGTATTAGTTTCCGATACACCTCAGCAGGTACAAAGTATTCCTTGGAACTTCACATTGACGATGAAACACAGAAATCGCATCGGAATGAAATACAAAAGGCACAATGCCGCCTTAAGTAGAAGAATTGAGACTCTTCCTACAGTTGATGCTTTGAGCATTCCCTGTGAGACCAGTATTAGTTTCCGATACACCACTGCAGGTTCAATGGATTCCTTGGACATACGCATTGACGATAAAACACAGAAATCGCCTCGGAATTAATACAAAAGGGACAATGCCGCAATAAGCACAAGAATAGAGACTCTTCTTACAGTCGGTGCTTTGAGCATTTCCTGTGAGACTAGTATTAGTTTCCGATACACCACTGCAGGTTCAATGTATTCCTTAGACATACACATTGACGATGAAACACTGAAATTACATTGGAATTAAATACAAATGGCACAATGCCACCATAAGTGCAAGTATAGAGACTCCTCTTACAGTCGGTGCTTTGAGCATTCCCTGTGAGATCAGTATTAGTTTCCGATACACCACTGCAGGTACAATGTATTCCTTGTACCTTCACATTGACGATGAAACACAGAAATCACATCGGAATTAAATGCAAAAGGCACAATGCCGCCTTAAATACAAGAATAGAGACTCTTCTTACAGTCGGTGCTTTGAGCATTGCCTGTGAGACCAGTAATAGTATCCGATACACCACTGCAGGTTCAATGTATTCCTTGGACCTTCACATTGACGAAGAAACACAGAAATCGCATCGGAATCAAATACAAAATTCACAATGCCTCCTTAAGTACAAGAATAGAGACTCTTCTTACAGTCGGTTCTTTGAGCTTTCCCTGTGAGACCAGTATTAGTTTCCGATACACCACTGCAGAATCAATGTATTCCTTATACCTTCACATTGACGATGAAACACAGAATTCGCATCGGAATTAAATACTAAAGGCATAATGCCGCCTTCAGTACAAGAATAGAGTCTCTTCTTACAGTCGGTGCTTTGAGCATTTCCTGTGAGACCAGTATTAGTTTCCGATACACCACTGGAGGGTCAATGTATTGCTTGGACATACACACTGACGATGAAACATAGAAATCGCATCGGAATTAAATACAAATGGCACAATGCCGCCTTACGTACAAGAATAGGGACTCATCTTACAGTCGGTGCTTTGAGCATTCCCTGTGAGACAAGTATTAGTTTCCGATACACCACACCAGGTTCAATGTATTCCTTGGACATACTCATTGACGATGAAACACTGAAATTACATCGGAATTAAATACAAAAGGAACAATGCCGCCTTAACTGCAAGATGAGTGAGACTTCTTAGAGTCTGTGCTTTGATCCTTTCCTGTGGGACCAGTATTAGTTTCCTATACACCACTCCAGGTTCAATGTATTCCTTGGACATACTCATTGACGATGAAACACTGAAATTAAGTCGGAATTCAATACAAAAGGGACAATGCCTCCTTAACGGCAAGATGAGTAAGACTTCTTAAGGTCTGTGCTTTGATCCTTTCCTGTGAGACCAGTATTAGTTTCCGATACACCACTGCAGGTTCAAGTTATTCCTTGGACCTTCGCATTGACAATGAAACACAGAAATCGAATCGGAACTAAATACAAAAGGCACAATGCCGTAATAAGTACAAGAATAGAGTCTCTTCTTACAGTCGGTGCTTTGAGCATTCCCTGTGAGACCAGTATTAGATTCCGATACACCTCAGCAGGTACAATGTATTCCTTGGAACTTCACATTGACGATGAAACACAGAAATCGCCTCGGAATTAATACAAAAGGCACAATGCCGCAATAAGCACAAGAATAGAGACTCTTCTTACAGTCGGTGCTTTGAGCATTTCCTGTGAGCCCAGTATTAGTTTCCGATACACCACTGCAGGTTCAATGTATTCCTTAGACATACACATTGACGATGAAACACTGAAATTACATTGGAATTAAATAAAAAAGGCACAATGCCACCATAAGTGCAAGTATAGAGACTCCTCTTACAGTCGGTGCTTTGAGCATTCCCTGTGAGATCAGTATTAGTTTCCGATACACCACTGCAGGTACAATGTATTCCTTGTACCTTCACATTGACGATGAAACACAGAAATCGCATCGGATTTAAATGCAAAAGGCACAATGCCGCCTTAAGTACAAGAATAGAGACTCTTCTTACAGTCGGTGCTTTGAGCATTGCCTGTGAGACCAGTAATAGTATCCGATTCACCACTGCAGGTTCTATGTATTCCTTGGACCTACACATTGACGATGAAACACAGAAATCGCATCGGAATCAAATACAAAAGGCACAATGCCGCCTTAAGTACAAGAATAGAGACTCTTCTTACAGTCGGTTTTTTGAGCTTTCCCTGTGAGACCAGTATTAGTTTCCGATACACCACTGCAGGATCAGTGTATTCCTTGGACCTTCACATTGACGATGAAACACAGAATTCGCATCGGAATTAAATACTAAAGGCATAATGCCGCCTTCAGTACAAGAATAGAGTCTCTTCTTACAGTTGGTGCTTTAAGCATTTCCTGTGAGACCAGTATTAGTTTCCGATACACCACTGCAGGTTCAATGTATTGCTTGGACATACACACTGACGATGAAACATAGAAATCGCGTCGGAATTAAATACAAAAGGCACAATGCCGCCTTACGTACAAGAATAGAGACTCATCTTGCAGTCGGTGCTTTGAGCATTCCCTGTGATACCAGTATTAGTTTCCGATACACCACTGCAGGTTCAATGTATTGCTTGGACATACTCATTGACGATGAAACACTGAAATTACATCGGAGTTAAATACAAAAGGAACAGTGCCGCCTTAACTGCAAGATGAGTGAGACTTCTTAGAGTCTGTGCTTTGATCCTTTCCTGTGGGACCAGTATTACTATCCGATACACCACTCCAGGTTCAATGTATTCCTTGGACATACTCATTGACGATGAAACACTGAAATTAGATCGGAATTAAATACAAAAGGAACAATGCCGCCTTAACGGCAAGATGAGTAAGACTTCTTAAGGTCTGTGCTTTGATCCTTTCCTGTGAGACCAGTATTAGTTTCCGATACACCACTGCAGGTTCAATGTATTCCTTGGACCTTCGCATTGACAATGAAACACAGAAATCGAATCGGAACTAAATACAAAAGCCACAATGCCGCAATAAGTACAAGAATAGAGACTCGTCTTACAGTCGGTGCTTTGAGCATTCCCTGTGAGACCAGTATTAGATTCCGATACACCTCAGCAGGTACAATGTATTCCTTGGAACTTCACATTGACGATGAAACACAGAAATCGCCTCGGAATTAATACAAAAGGCACAATGCCGCAATAAGCACAAGAATAGGGACTCTTCTTACAGTCGGTGCTTTGAGCATTTCCTGTGAGACCAGTATCAGTTTCCGATACACCACTGCAGGTTCAATGTATTCCTTAGACATACACATTGACGATGAAACACTGAAATTACATTGGAATTAAATACAAAAGGCACAATGCCACTATAAGTGCCAGTATAGAGACTACTCTTACAGTCGGTGCTTTGAGCATTCCCTGTGAGATCAGTATTAGTTTCCGATACACCACTGCAGGTACAATGTATTCCTTGTACCTTCACATTGACGATGAAACACAGAAATCGCATCGGAATTAAATGCAAAAGGCACAATGCCGCCTTAAGTACAAGAATAGAGACTCTTCTTACAGTCGGTGTTTGAGCATTGCCTGTGAGACCAGTAATAGTATCCGATACACCACTGCAGGTTCAATGTATTCCTTGGACCTACACATTGACGATGAAACACAGAAATCGCATCGGAATCAAATACAAAAGGCACAATGCCGCCTTAGGTACAAGAATAGAGACTCTTCTTACAGTCGGTTCTTTGAGCTTTCCCTGTGAGACCAGTATTAGTTTCCGATACACCACTGCAGGATCAATGTATGGCCTGGACATACTCATTGACGTTGAAACACTGAAATTACATCGGAATTAAATACAAAAGGAACAATGCCGCCTTAACTGCAAGATGAGTGAGACTTCTTAGAGTCTGTGCTTTGATCCTTTCCTGTGGGACCAGTATTAGTTTCCGATACACCACTCCAGGTTCAATGTATTCCTTGGACATACTCATTGACGATGAAACACTGAAATTACATCGGAATTAAATACAAAAGGAACAATGCCGCCTTAACGGCAAGATAAGACTTCTTAAGGTCTGTGCTTTGATCCTTTCCTGTGAGACCAGTATTAGTTTCCGATACACCACTGCAGGTTCAATGTATTCCTTGGACCTTCGCATTGACAATGAAACACAGAAATCGAATCGGAACTAAATACAAAAGGCACAATGCCGCAATAAGTACAAAAATAGAGACCATTCTTACAGTCGGTGCTTTGAGCATTCCCTGTGAGACCAGTATTAGATTCCGATACACCTCAGCAGGTACAATGTATTCCTTGGAACTTCACATTGACGATCAAAAACAGAAATCGCCTCGGAATCAATACAAAAGGCACAATGCCGCAATAAGCACAAGAATAGAGACTCTTCTTACTGTCGGTGCTTTGAGGATTTCCTGTGAGACCAGTATTAGTTTCCGATACACCACTGCAGGTTCAACGTATTCCTTAGACATACACATTGACGATGAAACACTGAAATTACATTGGAATTATATACAAAAGGCACAATGCCACCATAAGTGCAAGTATAGAAACTCCTCTTACAGTCGGTGCTTTGAGCATTCCCTGTGAGATCAGTATTAGTTTCCGATACACCACTGCAGGTACAATGTATTCCTTGTACCTTCACATTGACGATGAAACACAGAAATCGCATCGGAATTAAATGCAAAAGGCACAATGCCGCCTTAAGTACAAGAATAGTGACTCTTCTTACAGTCGGTGCTTTGAGCACTGCCTGTGAGACCAGTAATAGTATCCGATACACCACTGCAGGTTCAATGTATTCCTTGGACCTTCACATTGACGATGAAACACAGAAATCGCATCGGAATCAAATACAAAAGGCACAATGCCGCCTTAAGTCCAAGAATAGAGACTCTTCTTACAGTCGGTTCTTTGAGCTTTCCCTGTGAGACCAGTATTAGTTTCCGATACACCACTGCAGGATCAATGTATTCCTTGGACCATCGCATTGACGATGAAACACAGAGATCGAATCGGAACTAAATACAAAAGGCACAATGCCGCAGTAAGTACAAGAATAGAGACTCTTCTTACAGTCGGTGCTTTGAGCATTCCCTGTGAGACCAGTATATGTTCCGATACACCACTGCAGGTTCAATGTATTCCTTAGACATACACATTGACGATGAAACACTGATATTACATCGGAATTAAATACAAATGGCACAATGCCGCCATAAGTGCAAGAATAGAGACTCCTCTTACAGTCGGTGCTTTGAGCATTCCGTGTGAGACCAATATTAGTTTCCGATACACCACTGCAGGTACAATGTATTCCTTGTACCTTCACATTGACGATGAAACACAGAATTTGCATCGGAATTAAATACTTAAGGCATTATGCCGCCTTCAGTACAAGAATAGAGTCTCTTCTTACAGTCGGTGCTTTGAGCATTTCCTGTGAGACCAGTATTAGTTTCCGATACACCACTGCAGGTTCAATGTATTCTTTGGACATACTCATTGACGATGAAACACTGAAAATACATCGGAATTAAATACAAAAGGAATAATGCCGCCTTAACGGCAAGATGAGTAAGACATCTTAAGGTCTGTGCTTTGATCCTTTCCTGTGAGACCAGTATTAGTTTCCGATACACCACTGCAGGTACAATGTATTCCTTGGACCTTCACATTGACGATGAAACACAGATATCGCATCGGAATTAAATGCAAAAGGCACAATGCCGCATTAAGTACAAGAATAGAGACTCTTCTTACAGTCGGTGATTTGAGCATTGCCTGTGAGACCAGTAAAAGTATCCGATACACCACTGCAGGTTCAATGTATTCCTTGGACCTTCACATTGACGATGAAACACAGATATCGCATCGGAATCAAATACAAAAGGCACAATGCCGCCTTAAGTACAAGAATAGAGACTCTTCTTACAGTCGGTTCTTTGAGCTTTCCCTGTGAGACCAGTATTAGTTTCCGATACCCCACTCCAGGATCAATGTATTGCTTGGACATACACACTGACGATGAAACATAGAAATCGCATCGGAATTAAATACAAAAGGCACAATGCCGCCTTACCTACAAGAATAGAGACTCATCTTACAGTCGGTGCTTTGAGCATTCCCTGTGAGACCAGTATTAGTTTCCGATACACCACTGCAGGTTCAATGTATTGATTGGACATACTCATTGACGATGAAACACTGAAATTACATCGGAATTAAATACAAAAGGAACAATGCCGCCTTAACTGCAAGATGAGTGAGACTTCTTAGAGTCTGTGCTTTGATCCTTTCCTGTGGGACCAGTATTAGTTTCCGATACACCACTCCAGGTTCAATGTATTCCTTGGACATACTCATTGACGATGAAACACTGAAATTACATCGGAATTAAATAAAAAGGAACAATGCCGCCTTAACGGCAAGATGAGTAAGACTTCTTAAGGTCTGTGCTTTGATCCTTTCCTGTGAGACCAGTATTAGTTTCCGATACACCACTGCAGGTTCAATGTATTCCTTGGACCTTCGCATTGACAATGAAACACAGAAATCGAATCGGAACTAAATACAAAAGGCACAATGCGCAATAAGTACAAGAATAGAGACTCTTCTTACAGTCGGTGCTTTGAGCATTCCCTATGAGAGCAGTATTAGATTCCGATACACCTCAGCAGGTACAATGTATTCCTTGGAACTTCACATTGACCATGAAACACAGAAATCGCCTCGGAATTAATACAAAAGGCACAATGCCGCAATAAGCACAAGAATAGAGACTCTTCTTACAGTCGGTGCTTTGAGCATTTCCTGTGAGACCAGTATTAGTTTCCGATACACCACTGCAGGTTCAATGTATTCCTTAGACATACACATTGACGATGAAACACTGAAATTACATTGGAATTAAATACAAAAGGCACAATGCCACCGTAAGTGCAAGTATAGAGACTCCTCTTACAGTCGGTGCTTTGAGCATTCCCTGTGAGATCAGTATTAGTTTCCGATACACCACTGCAGGTACAATGAATTCCTTGTACCTTCACATTGACGATGAAACACAGAAATCGCATCGGAATTAAATGCAAAAGGCACAATGCCGCCTTAAGTACAAGTATAGGGACTCTTCTTACAGTCGGTGCTTTGAGCATTGCCTGTGAGACCAGTAATAGTATCCGATACACCACTGCAGGTTCAATGTATTCCTTGGACCTTCACATTGACGATGAAACATAGAAATCGCATCGGAATCAAATACAAAATACACAATGCCGCCTTCAGTACAAGAATAGAGACTCTTCTTACAGTCGGTTCTTTGAGCTTTCCCTGTGAGACCAGTATTAGTTTCCGATACACCACTGCAGGATAAATGTATTCCTTGGACCTTCACATTGACGATGAAACACAGAATTCGCATCGGAATTAAATACTAAAGGCATAATGCTGCCTTCAGTACAAGAATAGAGTCTCTTCTTACAGTCGGTGCTTTGAGCATTTCCTGTGAGACCAGTATTAGTTTCCGATATACCACTGCAGGTTCAATGTATTGCTTGGACATACTCACTGACGATGAAACATAGAAATCGCATCGGAATTAAATACAAAAGGCACAATGCCGCCTTACGTACAAGAATAGAGACTCATCTTACAGTCGGTGCTTTGAGCATTCCCTGTGAGACCAGTATTAGTTTCCGATACACCACACCAGGTTCAATGTATTCCTTGGACATACTCATTGACGATGGAACACTGAAATTACATCGGAATTAAATTCAAAAGGAACAATGCCTCCTTAACGGCAAGATAAGTGAGGCATCTTAGAGTCTGTGCTTTGATCCTTTCCTGTGAGACCAGTATTAGTTTCCGATACACCATTGCAGGTTCAATGTATTCCTTGGACCATCGCATTGACGATGAAACACAGAGATCGAATCGGAACTAAATACAAAAGGCACAATGCCGCAATAAGTACAAGAATAGAGACTCTTCTTACAGTCGGTGCTTTGAGCATTCCCTGTGAGACCAGTATTAGTTTCCGATACACCACTGCAGGTTCAATGTATTCCTTAGACATACACATTTACGATGAAACACTGATATTACATCGGAATTAAATACAAATGGCACAATGCCGCCATAAGTGCAAGAATAGAGACTCCTCTTACAGTCGGTGCTTTGAACATTCCGTGTGAGACCAATATTAGTTTCCGATTAACCACTGCAGGTACAATGTATTCCTTGTACCATCACAATTACGATGAAACACCGAATTTGCATGGGAATTAAATACTAAAGGCTTAATGCCGCCTTCAGTACAAGAATAGAGTCTCTTCTTACAGTCGGTGCTTTGAGCATTTCCTGTGAGACCAGTATTAGTTTCCGATACACCACTGCAGGTTCAATGTATTCCGTGGACATACTCATTGACGATGAAACACTGAAATTACATCGGAATTAAATACAAAAGGAACAATGCCGCCTTAACGGCACGATGAGTAAGACTTCTTAAGGTCTGTGCTTTCATCCTTTCCTGTGAGACCAGTATTAGTTTCCGATACACCACTGCAGGTTCAATGTATTCCTTGGACCTTCGCATTGACAATGAAACACAGAAATCGAATCGGAACTAAATACAAAAGGCACAATGCCGCAATAAGTACAAGAATAGAGACTCTTCTTACAGTCGATGCTTTGAGCATTCCCTGTGAGACCAGTATTAGTTTCCGATACACTACTGCAGGTTCAAAGTATTCCTTGGACCTTCGCATTGACGATGAAACACAGAAATCGCATCGGAATTAAATACAAAAGGCACAATGCCGCCTTAAGTACAGGAATAGAGACTCTTCTTACAGTCGGTGCTTTGAGCATTCCCTGTGAGACCAGTATTAGTTTCCGATATACCACTGCAGGTTCAATGTATTCCTTGGACATACGCATTGACGATGAAACACAGAAATTGCATCGGAATTAAATACAAATGGCACAATGCCGCCCTACGTACAAGAATAGAGACTCTTCTTACATTCGGTGCTTTGAGCATTCCCTGTGAGACCGGTATTAGTTTCCGATACACCACTGCAGGTTCAATGTATTCCTTAGACATACACATTGACAATGAAGCACAGAAATCGCATCGGAATTAAACTCAAAAGGCACAATGCTGCCATAAGTGCCAGAATAGAGACCCTTCTTACAGTCGGTGCTTTGAGCATTGCCTGTGAGACCAGTAATAGTATCCGATACACCACTGCAGGTTCAATGTATTCCTTGGACCTTCACATTGACGATGAAACACAGAAAACGCATCGGAATCAAATACAAAAGGCACAATGGCGCCTTAAGTACAAGAATTGAGACTCTTCTTACAGTCGGTTCTTTGAGCTTTCCCTGTGAGACCAGTATTAGTTTCCGATACACCACTGCAGGTTCAATGTATTCCTTGGACTTTCACATTGACGATGAAACACAGAATTCGCATCGGAATTAAATACTAAAGGCTTAATGCCGCCTTCAGTACAAGAATAGAGTCCCTTCTTACAGTCGGTGCTTTGAGCATTTCCTGTGAGACCAGTATTAGTTTCCGATACACCACTGCAGGTTCAATGTATTGCTTGGACATACACACTGACGATGAAACATAGAAATCGCATCGGAATTAAATACAAAAGGCACAATGCCGCCTTACGTACAAGAATAGAGACTCATCTTACAGTCGGTGCTTTGAGCATTCCCTGTGAGACCAGTATTAGTTTCCGATACACCACACCAGGTTCAATGTATTCCTTGGACGTACTCATTGACGATGGAACAATGAAATTACATCGGAATAAAATTCAAAAGGAACAATGCCGCCTTAACGGCAAGATAAGTGAGGCTTCTTAGAGTCTGTGCTTTGATCCTTTCCTGTGAGACCAGTATTAGTTTCCGATACACCATTGCAGGTTCAATGTATTCCTTGGCCCATCGCATTGACGATGAAACACAGAGATCGAATCGGAACTAAATACAAAAGGCACAATGCCGCAATAAGTACAAGAATAGAGGCTCTTCTTACAGTCGGTGCTTTGAGCATTCCCTGTGAGACCAGTATTAGTTTCCGATACACCACTGCAGGTTTAATGTATTCCTTAGACATACACATTGACGATGAAACACTGATATAAAATCGGAATTAAATACAAATGGCACAATGCCCCCATAAGTGCAAGAATAGAGACTCCCCTTACAGTCGGTGCTTTGAGCATTCCCTGTGAGACCAATATTAGTTTCCGATACACCACTGCAGGTACAATATATTCCTTGTACCTTCACATTGACGATGAAACACAGAATTTGCATCGGAATTAAATACTAAAGGCATAATGCCGCCTTCAGTACAAGAATAGAGTCTCTTCTTACAGTCGGTGCTTTGAGCATTTCCTGTGAGACCAGTATTAGTTTCCGATACACCACTGCAGGTTCAATGTATTGCTTGGACATACACATTGACGATGAAACACAGAAATCGCATCGGAATTAAGTACAAAAGGCACAATGCCGCCTTCAGTACAAGAATAGAGACTCTTCTTACAGTCGGTGCTTTGAGCATTCCCTGTGAGACCAGTATTAGTTTCTGATACATCACTGCTGGTTCAATGTATTCCTTGGACACACGCATTGACGATGACACACATAAATCGCATCCGAATTAAATACAAAAGGCACAAGGCCTCCTTACGTACAAGAAAAGAGACTCTTCTTACAGTCGGTGCTTTGAGCATTCCCTGTGAGACCAGTATTAGTTTCCGATACACCACTGCAAGTTCAATGAATTCCTTAGACATACACATTGACGAAGGAACACTGAAATTACATCGGAATTAAATACAAAAGTAACAATGCCGCCATAAGTGCAAGAATAGAGACTCTTCTTACAGTCGGTGCTTTGAGCTTTCCCTGTGAGACCAGTATTAGTCTCTGATACACCACTCCAGGTTCAATGTATTCCTTGGACATACTCATTGACGATGAAACACTGAAATTACATCGGAATTAAATACAAAAGGAACAATGCCGCCTTAACGGCAAGATGAGTAAGACTTCTTAAGGTCTGTGCTTTGATCCTTTCCTGTGAGACCAGTATTAGTTTCCGATACACCACTGCAGGTTCAATGTATTCCCTGGACCTTCGCATTGACAATGAAACACAGAAATCTAATCGGAACTAAATACAAAAGGCACAATGCCGCAATAAGTACAAGAATAGAGACTCTTCTTACAGTCGGTGCTTTGAGCATTCCCTGTGAGACCAGTATTAGTTTCCGATACACCACTGCAGGTTCAATGTATTCCTTAGACATACACATTGGCGATGAAACATTGAAATTACATCGGAATTAAATACAAATGGCACAATGCCGCCATAAGTGCAAGAATAGAGACTCCTCTTACAGTAGGTGCTTTGAGCAATCCCTGTGAGACCAGTATTAGTTTCCGATACACCACTGCAGGTACAATGTATTCCTTGTACCTTCACATTGACGATGAAACACAGAAATCGCATCGCAATTAAATACAAAAGGCACAATGCCGCCTTAAGTACAAGAATAGAGACTCTTCTTACAGTCGGTGTTTTGAGCATTCCCTGTGAGACCAGTATTAGTTTCTGATACACCACTGCAGGTTCAATGTTTTCCTTGGACATACACATTGACGATGAAACACAGAAATCGCATCGGAATTAAATACAAAACGCACAATGCCGCCTTTCGTACAAGAATACAGACTCTTCTTACAGTCGGTGCTTTGAGCATTCCCTGTGAGACCAGTATTAGTTTCCGATACACCACTGCAGGTTCAATGTATTCCTTGGACCTTCGCATTGACGATGAAACACAGAATTCGCATCGGAATTAAATACAAAAGGCACAATGCCGCCTTAAGTACAAGAATAGAGACTCTTCTAACAGTCGGTGCCTTGAGCATTCCCTGTGAGACCAGTATTAGTTTCCGATACACAACTGCAGGATCAATGAACTCCTTAGACATACACATTGACGATGAAACACTGAAATTACATCGGAATTAAATACAAAAGGCACAATGCCGCCTTAAGTACAGGAATAGAGACTCTTCTTACAGTCGGTGCTTTGAGCATTCCCTGTGAGACCAGTATTAGTTTCCGATATACCACTGCAGGTTCAATGTATTCCTTGGACATACGCATTGACGATGAAACACAGAAATCGCATCGGAATTACATACAAAAGGCACAATGCCGCCCTACGTACAAGAATAGAAACTCTTCTTACATTCGGTGCTTTGAGCATTCCCTGTGAGACCGGTATTAGTTTCCGATACACCACTGCAGGTTCATTGTATTCCTTAGACATACACATTGACAATGAAACACAGAAATCGCATCGGAATTAAACTCAAAAAGCACAATGCCGCCATAAGTGCCAGAATAGAGACTCTTCTTACAGTCGGTGATTTGAGCATTCCCTGTGAGACCAGTATTAGTTTCCGATACACAACTGCAGGTTCAATGAACTCCTTAGACATACACATTGACGATGAAACACTGAAATTACATCGGAATTAAATACAAAAGGCACAATGCCGCCATAAGTGCAAGAATAGAGACTCTTCTTACAGTCGGTGCTTTGAGATTTCCCTGTGAGACCAGTATTAGTTTCCGATACACCACTGCAGGTTCAATGTATTCCTTGGACCTTCGCATTGACAATGAAACACAGAAATCGAATCGGAACTAAATACAAAAGGCACAATGCCGCAATAAGTACAAGAATAGAGACTCTTCTTACAGTCGGTGCTTTGAGCATTCCCCGTGAGACCAGTATTAGTTTCCGATACACCACTGCAGGCTCAATGTATTCCTTAGACATACACATTGGCGATGAAACATTGTAATTACATCGGAATTAAATACAAATGGCACAATGCCGCCATAAGTGCAAGAATAGAGACTCCTCTTACAGTCGGTGCTTTGAGCATTCCCTGTGAGACCAGTATTAGTTTCCGATACATTACTGCAGGTACAATGTATTCCTTGTAACTTCACATTGACGATGAAACACAGTCATCGCATCGGAATTAAATACAAAAGGCACAATGCCGCCTTTCGTACAAGAATAGAGACTCTTCTTACAGTCGGTGCTTTGAGAATTCCCTGTGAGACCAGTATTAGTTTCTGATATACCACTGCAGGTTCAATGTATTCCTTGGACTTACGCATTGACGATGAAACACAGAAATCGCATCGGAATTAAATACAAAAGGCACAATGCCGCCCTACGTACAAGAATAGAGACTCTTCTTACATTCGGTGCTTTGAGCATTCCCTGTGAGACCGGTATTAGTTTCTGATACACCACTGCAGGTTCAATGTATTCCTTAGACATACACATTGACAATGAAACACAGAAATCGCATCGGAATTAAACTCGAAAGGCACAATGCCGCCATAACTGCCAGAATAGCGACCCTTCTTACAGTCGGTGCTTTGAGCATTCCCTGTGAGACCAGTATTAGTTTCCGATACACCACTGCAGGTACAATGTATTCCTTGTACCTTCACATTGACGATGAAACACAGAAATCGCATCGGAATTAAATACAAAAGGCACAATGTCGCCTTAAGTACAAGAATAGAGACTCTTCTTACAGTCGGTGTTTTGAGCATTCCCTGTGAGCCCAGTATTAGATTCTGATACACCACTGCAGGTTCAATGTATTCCTTGGACATACACATTGACGATGAAACACAGAAATCGCATCGGAATTAAATACAAAAGGCACAATGCCGCCTTTCGTACAAGAATAGAGACTCTTCTTACAGTCGGTGCCGTGAGCATTCCCTGTGAGACCAGTATTAGTTTCCGACACACCACTGCAGGTTCAATGAATTCCTTAGACGTACACATTGACGATGAAACACTGAAATTACATCGGAATTAAATACAAAAGGCACAATGCCGCCATAAGTGGAAGAATTGAGACTCTTCTTACAGTCGGTGCTTTGAGCTTTCCCTGTGAGACCAGTATTAGTTTCCGATTCACCACTCCAGGTTCAATGTATTCCTTGGACATACTCATTGACGATGAAACACTGAAATTACATCGGAATTAAATACAAAAGGAACAATGCCGCCTTAACGGCAAGATGAGTAAGACTTCTTAAGGTCTGTGCTTTGATCCTTTCCTGTGAGGCCAGTATTAGTTTCCGATACACCACTGCAGGTTCAATGTATTCCTTGGACCTTCGCATTGACAATGAAGCACAGAAATCGAATCGGAACTAAATACAAAAGGCACAATGCCGCAATAAGTACAAGAATAGAGACTCTTCTTACAGTCGGTGCTTTGAGCATTCCCTGTGAGACCATTATTAGTTTCCGATACACCACAGCAGGTTCAATGTATTCCTTAGACATACACATTGGCGATGAAACATTGAAATTACATCGGAATTAAATACAAATGGCACAATGCCGCCATAAGTGCAAGAATAGAGACTCCTCTTACAGTAGGTGCTTTGAGCATTCCCTGTGAGACCAGTATTAGTTTCCGATACACCACTGCAGGTACAATGTATTCCTTGTACCTTCACATTGACAATGAAACACAGAAATCGCATCGGAATTAAATACAAAAGGAACAATGCCGCCTTAAGTACAAGAATAGAGACTCTTCTTACAGTCGGTGCTTTGAGCATTCCCTGTGAGACCAGTATTAGTTTCTGTTACACCACTGCAGGTTCAATGTATTCCTTGGACATACACATTGACGATGAAACACAGAAATCGCATCGGAATTAAATACAAAACGCACAATGCCGCCTTTCGTACAAGAATAGAGACTCTTCTTACAGTCGGTGCTTTGAGCATTCCCTGTGAGACCAGTATTAGTTTCCGATACACCACTGCAGGTTCAATGTATTCCTTGGACCTTCGCATTGACGACGAAACACAGAAATCGCATCGGAATTAAATACAAAAGGCACAATGCCGCTTTAAGTACAGGAATAGAGACTCTTCTTACAGTCGGTGCTTTGAGCATTCCCTGTGAGACCAGTATTAGTTTCCGATATACCACTGCAGGTTCAATGTATTCCTTGGACATACGCATTGACGATGAAACACAGAAATCGCATCGGAATTAAATACAAAAGGCACAATGCCGCCCTACGTACAAGAATAGAGACTCGTCTTACATTCGGTGCTTTGAGTATTCCCTGTGAGACCGGTATTAGTTTCCGATACACCACTGCAGGTTCAATGTATTCCTTAGACATACACATTGACAATGAAACACAGAAATCACATCGGAATTAAACTCAAAAGGCACAATGCCGCCATAAGTGCCAGAATAGAGACTCTTCTTACAGTCGGTGCTTTGAGCATTCCCTGTGAGACCAGTATTAGTTTCCGATACACCACTGCAGGTACAATGTATTCCTTGTACCTTCACATTGACGATGAAACACAGAAATCGCATCGGAATTAAATACAAAAGGCACAATGCCGCCTTAAGTACAAGAATAGTGACTCTTCTTACAGTCGGTGCTTTGAGCATTCCCTGTGAGACCAGTATTAGTTTCTGATACACCACTGCAGGTTCATTGTATTCCTTGGACATACACATTGACGATGAAACACAGAAATCGCATCGGAATTAAATACAAAAGGCACAAAGCCGCCTTTCGTACAAGAATAGAGACTCTTCTTACAGTCGGTGCTTTGAGCATTCCCCGTGAGACCAGTATTAGTTTCCGATACACCACTGCAGGTTCAATGTATTCCTTAGACATACACATTGGCGATGAAACATTGAAATTACATCGGAATTAAATACAAATGGCACAATGCCGCCACAAGTGCAAGAATAGAGACTCCTCTTACAGTCGGTGCTTTGAGCATTCCCTGTGAGACCAGTATTAGTTTCCGATACATTACTGCAGGTACAATGTATTCCTTGTACCTTCACATTGACGATGAAACACAGAAATCGCATCGGAATTAAATACAAAAGGCACAATGCCGCCTTAAGTACAAGAATAGAGACTCTTCTTACAGTCGGTGCTTTGAGCATTCCCTGTGAGACCAGTATTAGCTTCTGATACACCACTGCAGGTTTAATGTATTCCTTGGACATACACATTGACGATGAAACACAGAAATCGCATCGGAATTAAATACAAAAGGCACAATGTTGCCTTTCGGACTAGAATAGAGACTCTTCTTACAGTCGGTGCTTTGAGCATTCCCTGTGAGACCAGTATTAGTTTCCGATATACCACTGCAGGTTCAATGTATTCCTTGGACATACGCATTGACGATGAAACACAGAAATCGCATCGGAATTAAATACAAAAGGCACAATGCCGCCCTACGTACAAGAATAGAGACTCTTCTTACATTCGGTGCTTTGAGCATTCCCTGTGAGACCGGTATTAGTTTCCGATACACCACTGCAGGTTCAATGTATTCCTTAGACATACACATTGACAATGAAACACAGAAATCGCATCGGAATTAAACTCGAAAGGCACAATGCCGCCATAAGTGCCAGAATAGCGACACTTCTTACAGTCGGTGCTTTGAGCATTCCCTGTGAGACCAGTATTAGTTTCCGATACACCACTGCAGGTACAATGAATTCCTTGTACCTTCACATTGACGATGAAACACAGAAATCGCATCGGAATTAAATACAAAAGGCACAATGTCGCCTTACGTACAAGAATAGAGACTCTTCTTACAGTCGGTGTTTTGATCTTTCCCTGTGAGACTAGTATTAGTTTCCGATACACCACTCCAGGTTCAATGTATTCCTTGGACATACTCATTGACGATGAAACACTGAAATTACATCGGAATTAAATACAAAAGGAACAATGCCGCCTTAACGGCAAGATGAGTAAGACTTCTTAAGGTCTGTGCTTTGATCCTTTCCTGTGAGACCAGTATTAGTTTCCGATACACCACTGCAGGTTCAATGTATTCCTTGGACCTTCGCATTGACAATGAAACACAGAAATCGAATCGGAACTAAATACAAAAGGCACAATGCCGCAATAAGTACAAGAATAGAGACTTTTCTTACAGTCGGTGCTTTGAGCATTCCCCGTGAGACCAGTATTAGTTTCCCATACACCACTGCAGGTTCAATGTATTCCTTAGACATACACATTGGCGATGAAACATTGAAATTACATCGGAATTAAATACAAATGGCACAATGCCGCCATAAGTGCAAGAATAGAGACTCCTCTTACAGTCGGTGCTTTGAGCATTCCCTGTGAGACCAGTATTAGTTTCCGATACATTACTGCAGGTACAATGTATTCCTTGTACCATCACATTGACGATGAAACACAGAAATCGCATCGGAATTAAATACAAAAGGCACAATGCCGCCTTAAGTACAAGAATAGAGACTCTTCTTACAGTCGGTGCTTTGAGCATTCCCTGTGAGACCAGTATTAGTTTCTGATACACCACTGCAGGTTCAATGTATTCCTTGGACATACACATTGACGATGAAACACAGAAATCGCATCGGAATTAAATACAAAAGGCACAATGCCGCCTTTCGTACAAGAATAGAGACTCTTCTTACAGTCGGTGCATTGAGCATTCCCTGTGAGACCAGTATTAGTTTCCGATACACAACTCCAGGTTCAATGTATTCCTTGGACATACACATTGACGATGAAACACTGAAATTACATCGGAATTAAATACAAAAGGCACAATGACGCCATAAGTGCAAGAATAGAGTCTCTTCTTACAGTCGGTGCTTTGAGCTTTCCATGTGAGACCAGTATTAGTTTCCGATACACCACTGGAGGTTCAATGTATTCCTTGGACATACTCATTGACGATGAAACACTGAAATTACATCGGAATTAAATACAAAAGGAACAATGCCGCCTTAACGGCAAGATGAGTAACACTTCTTAAGTTCTGTGCTTTGATCCTTTCCTGTGAGACCAGTATTAGTTTCCGATACACCACTGCAGGTTCAATGTATTCCTTGGACCTTCGCATTGACAGTGAAACACAGAAATCGAATCGGAACAAAATACAAAAGGCACAATCCCGCTTTAAGTACAAGAATAGAGACTCTTCTTACAGTCGGTGCTTTGAGCATTCCCTGTGAGACCAGTATTAGTTTCTGATACACCACTGCAGGTTCAATGTATTCCTTGGACATACACATTGACGATGAAACACAGAAATCGCATCGGAATTAAATACAAAAGGCACAATGCCGCCTTTCGTACAAGAATAGAGACTCTTCTTACAGTCGGTGCTTTGAGCATTCCCTGTGAGACCAGTATTAGTTTCCGATACACCACTCCAGGTTCAATGTATTCCTTTGACATACTCATTGACGATGAAACACTGAAATTACATCGGAATTAAATACAAGAGGAACAATGCCCCCTTAACTGCAAGATGAGTGAGACTTCTTAGAGTCTGTGCTTTGATCCTTTCCTGTGAGACCAGTATTAGTTTCCGATACACCACTGCAGGTTCAATGTATTCCTTGGACCTTCGCATTGACGATGAAACACAGAAATCGCATCGGAATTAAATACAAAAGGCACAATGCCGCCTTAAGTACAGGAATAGAGACTCTTCTTACAGTCGGTGCTTTGAGCATTCCCTGTGAGACCAGTATTAGTTTCCGATATACCACTGCAGGGTCAATGTATTCCTTGGACATACGCATTGACGATGAAACACAGAAATCGCATCGGAATTACATACAAAAGGCACAATGCCGCCCTACGTACAAGAATAGAAACTCTTCTTACATTCGGTGCTTTGAGCATTCCCTGTGAGACCGGTATTAGTTTCCGATACACCACTGCAGGTTCATTGTATTCCTTAGACATACACATTGACAATGAAACACAGAAATCGCATCGGAATTAAACTCAAAAAGCACAATGCCGCCATAAGTGCCAGAATAGAGACTCTTCTTACAGTCGGTGATTTGAGCATTCCCTGTGAGACCAGTATTAGTTTCCGATACACAACTGCAGGTTCAATGAACTCCTTAGACATACACATTGACGATGAAACACTGAAATTACATCGGAATTAAATACAAAAGGCACAATGCCGCCTTTCGTACAAGAATAGAGACTCTTCTTACAGTCGGTGCTTTGAGAATTCCCTGTGAGACCAGTATTAGTTTCTGATATACCACTGCAGGTTCAATGTATTCCTTGGACTTACGCATTGACGATGAAACACAGAAATCGCATCGGAATTAAATACAAAAGGCACAATGCCGCCCTACGTACAAGAATAGGGACTCTTCTTACATTCGGTGCTTTGAGCATTCCCTGTGAGACCGGTATTAGTTTCTGATACACCACTGCAGGTTCAATGTATTCCTTAGACATACACATTGACAATGAAACACAGAAATCGCATCGGAATTAAACTCGAAAGGCACAATGCCGCCATAACTGCCAGAATAGCGACCCTTCTTACAGTCGGTGCTTTGAGCATTCCCTGTGAGACCAGTATTAGTTTCCGATACACCACTGCAGGTACAATGTATTCCTTGTACCTTCACATTGACGATGAAACACAGAAATCGCATCGGAATTAAATACAAAAGGCACAATGTCGCCTTAAGTACAAGAATAGAGACTCTTCTTACAGTCGGTGTTTTGAGCATTCCCTGTGAGCCCAGTATTAGATTCTGATACACCACTGCAGGTTCAATGTATTCCTTGGACATACACATTGACGATGAAACACAGAAATCGCATCGGAATTAAATACAAAAGGCACAATGCCGCCTTTCGTACAAGAATAGAGACTCTTCTTACAGTCGGTGCCGTGAGCATTCCCTGTGAGACCAGTATTAGTTTCCGACACACCACTGCAGGTTCAATGAATTCCTTAGACGTACACATTGACGATGAAACACTGAAATTACATCGGAATTAAATACAAAAGGCACAATGCCGCCATAAGTGGAAGAATTGAGACTCTTCTTACAGTCGGTGCTTTGAGCTTTCCCTGTGAGACCAGTATTAGTTTCCGATTCACCACTCCAGGTTCAATGTATTCCTTGGACATACTCATTGACGATGAAACACTGAAATTACATCGGAATTAAATACAAAAGGAACAATGCCGCCTTAACGGCAAGATGAGTAAGACTTCTTAAGGTCTGTGCTTTGATCCTTTCCTGTGAGGCCAGTATTAGTTTCCGATACACCACTGCAGGTTCAATGTATTCCTTGGACCTTCGCATTGACAATGAAGCACAGAAATCGAATCGGAACTAAATACAAAAGGCACAATGCCGCAATAAGTACAAGAATAGAGACTCTTCTTACAGTCGGTGCTTTGAGCATTCCCTGTGAGACCATTATTAGTTTCCGATACACCACTGCAGGTTCAATGTATTCCTTAGACATACACATTGGCGATGAAACATTGAAATTACATCGGAATTAAATACAAATGGCACAATGCCGCCATAAGTGCAAGAATAGAGACTCCTCTTACAGTAGGTGCTTTGAGCATTCCCTGTGAGACCAGTATTAGTTTCCGATACACCACTGCAGGTACAATGTATTCCTTGTACCTTCACATTGACAATGAAACACAGAAATCGCATCGGAATTAAATACAAAACGCACAATGCCGCCTTTCGTACAAGAATAGAGACTCTTCTTACAGTCGGTGCTTTGAGCATTCCCTGTGAGACCAGTATTAGTTTCCGATACACCACTGCAGGTTCAATGTATTCCTTGGACCTTCGCATTGACGACGAAACACAGAAATCGCATCGGAATTAAATACAAAAGGCACAATGCCGCTTTAAGTACAGGAATAGAGACTCTTCTTACAGTCGGTGCTTTGAGCATTCCCTGTGAGACCAGTATTAGTTTCCGATATACCACTGCAGGTTCAATGTATTCCTTGGACATACGCATTGACGATGAAACACAGAAATCGCATCGGAATTAAATACAAAAGGCACAATGCCGCCCTACGTACAAGAATAGAGACTCTTCTTACATTCGGTGCTTTGAGTATTCCCTGTGAGACCGGTATTAGTTTCCGATACACCACTGCAGGTTCAATGTATTCCTTAGACATACACATTGACAATGAAACACAGAAATCACATCGGAATTAAACTCAAAAGGCACAATGCCGCCATAAGTGCCAGAATAGAGACTCTTCTTACAGTCGGTGCTTTGAGCATTCCCTGTGAGACCAGTATTAGTTTCCGATACACCACTGCAGGTACAATGTATTCCTTGTACCTTCACATTGACGATGAAACACAGAAATCGCATCGGAATTAAATACAAAAGGCACAATGCCGCCTTAAGTACAAGAATAGTGACTCTTCTTACAGTCGGTGCTTTGAGCATTCCCTGTGAGACCAGTATTAGTTTCTGATACACCACTGCAGGTTCATTGTATTCCTTGGACATACACATTGACGATGAAACACAGAAATCGCATCGGAATTAAATACAAAAGGCATAAAGCCGCCTTTCGTACAAGAATAGAGACTCTTCTTACAGTCGGTGCTTTGAGCATTCCCCGTGAGACCAGTATTAGTTTCCGATACACCACTGCAGGTTCAATGTATTCCTTAGACATACACATTGGCGATGAAACATTGAAATTACATCGGAATTAAATACAAATGGCACAATGCCGCCACAAGTGCAAGAATAGAGACTCCTCTTACAGTCGGTGCTTTGAGCATTCCCTGTGAGACCAGTATTAGTTTCCGATACATTACTGCAGGTACAATGTATTCCTTGTACCTTCACATTGACGATGAAACGCAGAAATCGCATCGGAATTAAATACAAAAGGCACAATGCCGCCTTAAGTACAAGAATAGAGACTCTTCTTACAGTCGGTGCTTTGAGCATTCCCTGTGAGACCAGTATTAGCTTCTGATACACCACTGCAGGTTTAATGTATTCCTTGGACATACACATTGACGATGAAACACAGAAATCGCATCGGAATTAAATACAAAAGGCACAATGTTGCCTTTCGGACAAGAATAGAGACTCTTCTTACAGTCGGTGCTTTGAGCATTCCCTGTGAGACCAGTATTAGTTTCCGATATACCACTGCAGGTTCAATGTATTCCTTGGACATACGCATTGACGATGAAACACAGAAATCGCATCGGAATTAAATACAAAAGGCACAATGCCGCCCTACGTACAAGAATAGAGACTCTTCTTACATTCGGTGCTTTGAGCATTCCCTGTGAGACCGGTATTAGTTTCCGATACACCACTGCAGGTTCAATGTATTCCTTAGACATACACATTGACAATGAAACACAGAAATCGCATCGGAATTAAACTCGAAAGGCACAATGCCGCCATAAGTGCCAGAATAGCGACCCTTCTTACAGTCGGTGCTTTGAGCATTCCCTGTGAGACCAGTATTAGTTTCCGATACACCACTGCAGGTACAATGAATTCCTTGTACCTTCACATTGACGATGAAACACAGAAATCGCATCGGAATTAAATACAAAAGGCACAATGTCGCCTTAAGTACAAGAATAGAGACTCTTCTTACAGTCGGTGATTTGAGCATTCCCTGTGAGACCAGTATTAGTTTCTGATACACCACTGCAGGTTCAATGTATTCCTTGGACATACACATTGACGATGAAACACAGAAATCGCATCGGAATTAAATACAAAAGGCACAATGCCGCCTTTCGTACAAGAACAGAGTCTCTTCTTACAGTCGGTGCTTTGAGCATTCCCTGTCAGACCAGTATTAGTTTCCTACACACCACTCCAGGTTCAATGTATTCCTTGGACATACTCATTGACGATGAAACACTGAAATTACATCGGAATTAAATACAAAAGGAACAATGCCGCCTTAACTGCAAGATGAGTGAGACTTCTTAGAGTCTGTGCTTTGATCCTTTCCTGTGAGACCTGTATTAGTTTCCGATACACCACTGCAGGTTCAATATATTCCTTGGACCTTCGCATTGACGATGAAACACAGAAATCACATCGGAACTAAATACAAAATGCACAATACCGCAATAAGTACAAGAGTAGAGACTCTTCTAACAGTCGGTGCCGTGAGCATTCCCTGTGAGACCAGTATTAGTTTCCGATACACAACTGCAGGTTCAATGAATTCCTTAGACGTACACATTGACGATGAAACACTGAAATTACATCGGAATTAAATACAAAAGGCACAATGACGCCATAAGTGCAAGAATGGAGACTCTTCTTACAGTCGGTGTTTTGATCTTTCCCTGTGAGACTAGTATTAGTTTCCGATACACCACTCCAGGTTCAATGTATTCCTTGGACATACTCATTGACGATGAAACACTGAAATTACATCGGAATTAAATACAAAAGGAACAATGCCGCCTTAACGGCAAGATGAGTAAGACTTCTTAAGGTCTGTGCTTTGATCCTTTCCTGTGAGACCAGTATTAGTTTCCGATACACCACTGCAGGTTCAATGTATTCCTTGGACCTTCGCATTGACAATGAAACACAGAAATCGAATCGGAACTAAATACAAAAGGCACAATGAGCAATAAGTACAAGAATAGAGACTTTTCTTACAGTCGGTGCTTTGAGCATTCCCCGTGAGACCAGTATTAGTTTCCCATACACCACTGCAGGTTCAATGTATTCCTTAGACATACACATTGGCGATGAAACATTGAAATTACATCGGAATTAAATACAAATGGCACAATGCCGCCATAAGTGCAAGAATAGAGACTCCTCTTACAGTCGGTGCTTTGAGCATTCCCTGTGAGACCAGTATTAGTTTCCGATACATTACTGCAGGTACAATGTATTCCTTGTACCATCACATTGACGATGAAACACAGAAATCGCATCGGAATTAAATACAAAAGGCACAATGCCGCCTTAAGTACAAGAATAGAGACTCTTCTTACAGTCGGTGCTTTGAGCATTCCCTGTGAGACCAGTATTAGTTTCTGATACACCACTGCAGGTTCAATGTATTCCTTGGACATACACATTGACGATGAAACACAGAAATCGCATCGGAATTAAATACAAAAGGCACAATGCCGCCTTTCGTACAAGAATAGAGACTCTTCTTACAGTCGTTGCATTGAGCATTCCCTGTGAGACCAGTATTAGTTTCCGATACACAACTCCAGGTTCAATGTATTCCTTGGACATACACATTGACGATGAAACACTGAAATTACATCGGAATTAAATACAAAAGGCACAATGACGCCATAAGTGCAAGAATAGAGTCTCTTCTTACAGTCGGTGCTTTGAGCTTTCCATGTGAGACCAGTATTAGTTTCCGATACACCACTGGAGGTTCAATGTATTCCTTGGACTTACTCATTGACGATGAAACACTGAAATTACATCGGAATTAAATACAAAAGGAACAATGCCGCCTTAGCGGCAAGATGAGTAACACTTCTTAAGTTCTGTGCTTTGATCCTTTCCTGTGAGACCAGTATTAGTTTCCGATACACCACTGCAGGTTCAATGTATTCCTTGGACCTTCGCATTGACAGTGAAACACAGAAATCGAATCGGAACTAAATACAAAAGGCACAATCCCGCTTTAAGTACAAGAATAGAGACTCTTCTTACAGTCGGTGCTTTGAGCATTCCCTGTGAGACCAGTATTAGTTTCTGATACACCACTGCAGGTTCAATGTATTCCTTGGACATACACATTGACGATGAAACACAGAAATCGCATCGGAATTAAATACAAAAGGCACAATGCCGCCTTTCGTACAAGAATAGAGACTCTTCTTACAGTCGGTGCTTTGAGCATTCCCTGTGAGACCAGTATTAGTTTCCGATACACCACTCCAGGTTCAATGTATTCCTTTGACATACTCATTGACGATGAAACACTGAAATTACATCGGAATTAAATACAAGAGGAACAATGCCCCCTTAACTGCAAGATGAGTGAGACTTCTTAGAGTCTGTGCTTTGATCCTTTCCTGTGAGACCAGTATTAGTTTCCGATACACCACTGCAGGTTCAATGTATTCCTTGGACCTTCGCATTGACGATGAAACACAGAAATCGCATCGGAATTAAATACAAAAGGCACAATGCCGCCTTAAGTACAGGAATAGAGACTCTTCTTACAGTCGGTGCTTTGAGCATTCCCTGTGAGACCAGTATTAGTTTCCGATATACCACTGCAGGTTCAATGTATTCCTTGGACATACGCATTGACGATGAAACACAGAAATCGCATCGGAATTAAATACAAAAGGCACAATGCCGCCCTACGTACAAGAATAGAAACTCATCTTACATTCGGCGCTTGGAGCAATCCCTGTGATACCGGTATTAGTTTCCGATACACCACTGCAGGTTCAATGTATTCCTTAGACATACACATTGACAATGAAACACAGAAATCGCATCGGAATTAAACTCAAAAGGCACAATGCCGCCATAAGTGCCAGAATAGAGACCCTTCTTACAGTCGGTGCTTTGAGCATTCCCTGTGAGACCAGTATTAGTTTCCGATACACCTCAGCATGTACAATGTATTCCTTGGAACTTCACATTGACGATGAAACATAGAAATCGCATCGGAATTAAATACAAAAGGCACAATGCCGCCTTAAGTACAAGAATTGAGACTCTTCCTACAGTCGATGCTTTGAGCATTCCCTGTGAGACCAGTATTAGTTTCCGATACACCACTGCAGGTTCAATGGATTCCTTGGACATACGCATTGACGATGAAACACAGAAATCGCATCGGAGTCAAATACAAAAGGCACAATGCCGCCTAAAGTACAAGAATAGAGACTCTTCTTACAGTCGGTTCTTTGAGCTTTCCCTGTGAGAAAAGTATTAGTTTCCGATACACCACTGCAGGTTCAATGTATTCTTTGGACCTTCACATTGACGATGAAACACTGAATTCGCATCGGAATTAAATACTAAAGGCATAATGCCGCCTTCAGTGCTAGAATAGAGTCTCTTCTTACAGTCGGTGCTTTGAGCATTTCATGTGAGACCAGTATTAGTTTCCGATACACCACTGCAGGTTCAATGTATTGCTTGGACATACACTCTGACGATGAAACATAGAAATCGCATCGGAATTAAATACAAAAGGCACAATGCCGCCTAACGTACAAGAATAGAGACTCATCTTACAGTCGGTGCTTTGAGCATTCCCTGTGAGACCAGTATTAGTTTCCGATATACCACACCAGGTTCAATGTATTCCTTGGACATACTCATTGACGATGGAACACTGAAATTACATCGGAATTAAATTCAAAAGGAACAATGCCGCCTTAACGGCAAGATAAGTGAGGCTTCTTAGAGTCTGTGCTCTGATCCTTTCCTGTGAGACCAGTATTAGTTTCCAATACACCATTGCAGGTACAATGTATTCCTTGGGCCATCGCATTGACGATGAAACACAGAGATCGAATCGGAACTAAATACAAAAGGCACAATGCTGCAATAAGTACAAGAATAGAGACTCTTCTTACAGTCGGTGCTTTGAGCATTCCCTGTGAGACCAGTATTAGTTTCCGATACATCACTGCAGGTTCAATGTACTCCTTAGACATACACATTGACGATGAAACGCTGATATTACATCGGAATTAAATACAAATGGCCCAATGCCGCCATAAGTGCAAGAATAGAGACTCCAATTACAGTCGGTGCTTTGAGCATTCCCTGTGAGAGCAATATTAGTTTCCGATACACCACTGCAGGTACAATGTATTCCTTGTACCTTCACATTGACGATGAAACACAGAAATCGCATCGGAATTAAATACAAAAGGCACAATGCCGCCTTAAGTACAAGAATAGAGACTCTTCTTACAGTCGGTGCTTTGAGCATTCCCTGTGAGACCAGTATTAGTTTCTGATACACCACTGCAGGTTCAACGTATTCCTTGGACATACACATTGACGATGATACACAGAAATCGCATCGGAATTAAATACAAAAGGCACAATGCCGCCTTTCGTACAAGAATAGAGACTCTTCTTACAGTCGGTGCTTTGAGCATTCCCTGTGAGACCAGTATTAGTTTCCGATACACCACTCCAAGTTCAATGTATTCCTTGGACATACTCATTGACGATGAAACACTGAAATTACATCGGAATTAAATACAAAAGGAACAATGCCGCCTTAACTGCAAGATGAGTGAGACTTCTTAGAGTCTGTGCTTTGATCCTTTCCTGTGAGACCAGTATTAGTTTCCGATACACCACTGCAGGTTCAATGTATTCCTTAGACATCCACATTGACAATGAAACACAGAAATCGCATCATAATTAAACTCAAAAGGCACAATGCCGCCATAAGTGCCAGAATAGAGACACTTCTTACAGTCGTTGCTTTGAGCATTCCCTGTGAGACCAGTATTTGTTTCTGATACACCTCAGCAGGTACAATGTATTCCTTGTAACTTCACATTGACGATGAAACACAGAAATCGCATCGGAATTAAATACAAAAGGCACAATGCCGCCTTAAGTACAAGAATTGGGACTCTTCCTACAGTCGATGCTTTGAGCATTCCCTGTGAGACCAGTATTAGTTTCCGATACACCACTGCAGGTTCAATGGATTCCTTGGACATACGCATTGACGATGAAACACAGAAATCGCCTCGGAATTAATACAAAAGGCACATTGCCGCAATAAGCACAAGAATAGAGACTCTTCTTACAGTCGGTGCTTTGAGCATTTCCTGTGAGACCAGTATTAGTTTCCGATACACCACTGAAGGTTCAATGTATTCCTTAGACATACACATTGACGATGAAACACTGAAATTACATTGGAATTAAATACAAAAGGCACAATGCCACCATAAGTGCAAGTATAGAGACTCCTCTTACAGTCGGTGCTTTGAGCATTTCCTGTGAGACCAGTATTAGTTTCCGATATACCACTGCAGGTTCAATGTATTGCTTGGACATACTCATTGACGATGAAACACTGAAATTACATCGGAATTAAATAGAAAAGGAACAATGCCGCCTTAACTGCAAGATGAGTGAGACTTCTTAGAGTCTTTGCTTTGATCCTTTCCTGTGAGACCAGTATTAGTTTCCGATACACCACTCCAGGTTCAATGTATTCCTTGGACATACTCATTGACGATGAAACACTGAAATTACATCGGAATTAAATACTAAAGGAACAATGCCACCTTAACGGCAAGATGAGTAAGACTTCTTAAGGTCTGTGCTTTGATCCTTTCCTGTGAGACCAGTATTAGTTTCCGATACACCACTGCAGGTTCAATGTATTCCTTGGACCTTCGCATTGACAATGAAACACAGAAATCGAATCGGAAATAAATACAAAAGGCACAATGCCGCAATAAGTACAAGAATAGAGACTCTTCTTACAGTCAGTGCTTTGAGCATTCCCTGTGAGACCAGTATTAGTTTCCGATATACCACTGCAGGTTCTATGTATTCCTTGGACATACGCATTGACGATGAAACACAGAAATCGCATCGGAATTAAATACAAAAGGCACAATGCCGCCCTACGTACAAGAATAGAGACTCTTCTTACATTCGGTGCTTTGAGCATTCCCTGTGAGACCGGTATTAGTTTCCGATACACCACTGCAGGTTCAATGTATTCCTTAGACATACACATTGACAATGAAACACAGAAATCGCATCGGAATTAAACTCGAAAGGCACAATGCCGCCATAAGAGCCAGAATAGCGACCCTTCTTACAGTCGGTGCTTTGAGCATTCCCTGTGAGACCAGTATTAGTTTCCGATACACCACTGCAGGTACAATGTATTCCTTGTACCTTCACATTGACGATGAAACACAGAAATCGCATCGGAATTAAATACAAAAGGCACAATGTCGCCTTAAGTACAAGAGTAGAGACTCTTCTTACAGTCGGTGATTTGAGCATTCCCTGTGAGACCAGTATTAGTTTCTGATACACCACTGCAGGTTCAATGTATTCCTTGGACATACACATTGACGATGAAACACAGAAATCGCATCGGAATTAAATACAAAAGGCACAATGCCGCCTTTCGTACAAGAATAGAGTCTCTTCTTACAGTCGGTGCTTTGAGCATTCCCTGTCAGACCAGTATTAGTTTCCGATACACCACTCCAGGTTCAATGTATTCCTTGGACATACTCATTGACGATGAAACACTGAAATTACATCGGAATGAAATACAAAAGGGACAATGCCGCCTTAACTGCAAGATGAGTGAGACTTCTTAGAGTCTGTGCTTTGATCCTTTCCTGTGAGACCTGTATTAGTTTCCGATACACCACTGCAGGTTCAATGTATTCCTTGGACCTTCGCATTGACGATGAAACACAGAAATCACATCGGAACTAAATACAAAATGCACAATACCGCAATAAGTACAAGAGTAGAGACTCTTCTAACAGTCGGTGCCGTGAGCATTCCCTGTGAGACCAGTATTAGTTTCCGATACACAACTGCAGGTTCAATGAATTCCTTAGACGTACACATTGACGATGAAACACTGAAATTACATCGGAATTAAATACAAAAGGCACAATGACGCCATAAGTGCAAGAATAGAGACTCTTCTTACAGTCGGTGTTTTGATCTTTCCCTGTGAGACCAGTATTAGTTTCCGATACACCACTCCAGGTTCAATGTATTCCTTGGACATACTCATTGACGATGAAACACTGAAATTACATCGGAATTAAATACAAAAGGAACAATGCCGCCTTAACGGCAAGATGAGTAAGACTTCTTAAGGTCTGTGCTTTGATCCTTTCCTGTGAGACCAGTATTAGTTTCCGATACACCACTGCAGGTTCAATGTATTCCTTTGACCTTCGCATTGACAATGAAACACAGAAATCGAATCGGAACTAAATACAAAAGGCACAATGCCGCAATAAGTACAAGAATAGAGACTCTTCTTACAGTCGGTGCTTTGAGCATTCCCCGTGAGACCAGTATTAGTTTCCGATACACCACTGCAGGTTCAATGTATTCCTTAGACATACACATTGGCGATGAAACATTGAAATTACATCGGAATTAAATACAAATGGCACAATGCCGCCATAAGTGCAAGAATAGAGACTCCTCTTACAGTCGGTGCTTTGAGCATTCCCTGTGAGACCAGTATTAGTTTCCGATACATTACTGCAGGTACAATGTATTCCTTGTACCTTCACATTGACGATGAAACACAGAAATCGCATCGGAATTAAATACAAAAGGCACAATGCCGCCTTAAGTACAAGAATAGAGGCTCTTCTTACAGTCGGTGCTTTGAGCATTCCCTGTGAGACCAGTATTAGTTTCCGATACATTACTGCAGGTACAATGTATTCCTTGTACCTTCACATTGACGATGAAACACAGAAATCGCATCGGAATTAAATACAAAAGGCACAATGCCGCCTTAAGTACAAGAATAGAGGCTCTTCTTACAGTCGGTGCTTTGAGCTTTCCCTGTGAGACCAGTATTAGTTTCCGATACAATACTCCAGGTTCAATGTATTCCTTGGACATACTCATTGACGATGAAACACTGAAATTACATCGGAATTAAATACAAATGGCACAATGCCGCCATAAGTGCAAGAATAGAGACTCCTCTTACAGTCGGTGCTTTGAGCATTCCCTGTGAGACCAGTATTAGTTTCCGATACATTACTGCAGGTACAATGTATTCCTTGTACCTTCACATTGACGATGAAACACAGAAATCGCATCGGAATTAAATACAAAAGGCACAATGCCGCCTTAAGTACAAGAATAGAGGCTCTTCTTACAGTCGGTGCTTTGAGCTTTCCCTGTGAGACCAGTATTAGTTTCCGATACAATACTCCAGGTTCAATGTATTCCTTGGACATACTCATTGACGATGAAACACTGAAATTACATCGGAATTAAATACAAAAGGAACAATGCCGCCTTAACGGCAAGATGAGTAAGATTTCTTAAGGTCTGTGCTTTGATCCTTTCCTGTGAGACCAGTATTAGTTTCCGATACAACACTGCAGGTTCAATGTATTCCTTGGACCTTCGCATTGGCAATGAAACACAGAAATCGAATCGGAACTAAATACAAAAGGCACAATGCTGCAATAAGTACAAGAATAGAGACTCTTCTTACAGTCGGTGTTTTGAGCATTCCCTGTGAGACCAGTATTAGTTTCCGATACACCACTGCAGGTTCAATGTCTTCCTTAGACATACACATTGGCGATGAAACATTGAAATTACATCGGAATTAAATACAAATGGCACAATGCCGCCATAAGTGCAAGAATAGAGACGCCTCTTACAGTCGGTGATATGAGCATTCCCTGTGAGACCAGTATTAGTTTCCGATACACCACTGCAGGTACAATGTATTCCTTGTACCTTCACATTGACGATGAAACACAGAAATCGCATCGGAATTAAATACAAAAGGCACAATGCCGCCTTAAGTACAAGAATAGAGACTCTTCTTACAGTCGGTGCTTTGAGCATTCCCTGTGAGACCAGTATTAGTTTCTGATACACCACTGCAGGTTCAACGTATTCCTTGGACATACACATTGACGATGATACACAGAAATCGCATCGGAATTAAATACAAAAAGAACAATGCCGCCTTAACTGCAAGATGAGTGAGACTTCTTAGAGTCTGTGCTTTGATCCTTTCCTGTGAGACCAGTATTAGTTTCCGATACACCACTGCAGGTTCAATGTATTCCTTAGACATCCACATTGACAATGAAACACAGAAATCGCATCGGAATTAAACTCAAAAGGCACAATGCCGCCATAAGTGCCAGAATAGAGACACTTCTTACAGTCGTTGCATTGAGCATTCCCTGTGAGACCAGTATTTGTTTCTGATACACCTCAGCAGGTACAATGTATTCCTTGTAACTTCACATTGACGATGAAACACAGGAATCGCATCGGAATTAAATACAAAAGGCACAATGCCGCCTTAAGTACAAGAATTGAGACTCTTCCTACAGTCGATGCTTTGAGCATTCCCTGTGAGACCAGTATTAGTTTCCGATACACCACTGCAGGTTCAATGGATTCCTTGGACATACGCATTGACGATGAAACACAGAAATCGCCTCGGAATTAATACAAAAGGCACATTGCCGCAATAAGCACAAGAATAGAGACTCTTCTTACAGTCGGTGCTTTGAGCATTTCCTGTGAGACCAGTATTAGTTTCCGATACACCACTGAAGGTTCAATGTATTCCTTAGACATACACATTGACGATGAAACACTGAAATTACATTGGAATTAAATACAAAAGGCACAATGCCACCATAAGTGCAAGTATAGAGACTCCTCTTACAGTCGGTGCTTTGAGCATTTCCTGTGAGATCAGTATTAGTTTCCGATACACCAAAGCAGGTACAATGTATTCCTTGTACCTTCACATTGACGATGAAACACAGAAATCGCATCGGAATTAAATGCAAAAGGCACAATGCCGCCTTAAGTACAAGAATAGAGACTCTTCTTACAGTCGGTGCTTTGAGCATTTCCTGTGAGACCAGTATTAGTTTCCGATATACCACTGCAGGTTCAATGTATTGCTTGGACATACTCATTGACGATGAAACACTTAAATTACATCGGAATTAAATAGAAAAGGAACAATGCCGCCTTAACTGCAAGATGAGTGAGACTTCTTAGAGTCTTTGCTTTGATCCTTCCCTGTGAGACCAGTATTAGTTTCCGATACACCACTCCAGGTTCAATGTATTCCTTGGACATACTCATTGACGATGAAACACTGAAATTACATCGGAATTAAATACTAAAGGAACAATGCCACCTTAACGGCAAGATGAGTAAGACTTCTTAAGGTCTGTGCTTTGATCCTTTCCTGTGAGACCAGTATTAGTTTCCGATACACCACTGCAGGTTCAATGTATTCCTTGGACCTTCGCATTGACAATGAAACACAGAAATCGAATCGGAAATAAATACAAAAGGCACAATGCCGCAATAAGTACAAGAATAGAGACTCTTCTTACAGTCGGTGCTTTGAGCATTGCCTGTGAGACCAGTAATAGTTTCCGATACACCACTGCAGGTTCAATGTATTCCTTAGACATACACATTGACGATGAAACACTGATATTACATCGGAATTAAATACAAATGGCACAATGCCGCCTTTCGTACTAGAATAGAGACTCTTCTTACAGTCGGTGCTTTGAGCATTCCCTGTGAGACCAGTATTAGTTTCCGATAAAACACTCCAGGTTCAATGTATTCCTTGGACATACTCATTGACGATGAATTACTGAAATTACATCGGAATTAAATACAAAAGGAACAATGCCGCCTTAACTGCAAGATGAGTGAGACTTCTTAGAGTCTGTGCTTTGATCCTTTCCTGTGAGACCAGTATTAGTTTCCGATACACCACTGCAGGTTCAATGTATTCCTTCTACCTTCGCATTGACGATGAAACACAGAAATCGCATCGGAATTAAATACAAAAGGCACAATGCCGCCTTAGGTACAGGAATAGAGACTCATCTTACAGTCGGTGCTTTGAGCATTCCCTGTGAGACCAGTATTAGTTACCGATAAACCACTGCAGGTTCAATGTATTCCTTGGACATACGCATTGACGATGAAACACAGAAATCGCATCGGAATTAAATACAAAAGGCACAATGCCGCCCTACGTACAAGAATAGAGACTCTTCTTACATTCGGTGCTTTGAGCATTCCCTGTGAGACCGGTATTAGTTTCCGATACACCACTGCAGGTTCAATGTATTCCTTAGACATACACATTGACGATGAAACACAGAAATTACATTGGAATTAAATACAAAAGGCACAATGCCACCATAAGTGCAAGTATAGAGACTCCTCTTACAGTCGGTGCTTTGAGCATTCCCTGTGAGATCAGTATTAGTTTCCGATACACCACTGCAGGTACAATGTATTCCTTGTACCGTCACATTGACGATGGAACACAGTAATCGCATCGGAATTAAATACAAAATGCACAATGCCGCTTTAAGTACAAGAATAGAGACTCTTCTTACAGTCGGTGCTTTGAGCATTCCCTGTGAGACCAGTATTAGTTTCTGATACACCACTGCAGGTTCAATGTATTCCTTGGACATACACATTGACGATGAAACACAGAAATCGCATCGGAATTAAATACAAAAGGCACAATGCCGCTTTAAGTACAAGAATAGAGACTCTTCTTACAGTCGGTGCTTTGAGCATTCCCTGTGAGACCAGTATTAGTTTCCGATACACTACTGCAGGTTCAATGTATTCCTTAGACATACACATTGACGATGAAAAACAGAAATCGCATCGGAATTAAATGCAAAAGGCACAATGCCGCCTTAAGTACAAGAATTGAGACTCTTCCTACAGTCGATGTTTGAGCATTACCTGTGAGACCAGTATTTGTTTCCGATACACCACTGCAGGTTCAATGGATTCCTTGGACATACGCATTGACGATGAAACACAATAATCGCCTCGGAATTAATACAAAAGGCACAATGCCGCAATAAGCACAAGAATAGAGACTCTTCTTACAGTCGGTGCTTTGAGCATTTCCTGTGAGACCAGTATTAGTTTCCGATACACCACTGCAGGTTCAATGTATTACTTAGACACACACATTGACGATGAAACACTGAAATTACATTGGAATTAAATACAAAAGGCACAATGCCACCATTAGTGCAAGTATAGAGACTCCTCTTACAGTCGGTGCTTTGAGCATTCCCTGTGAGATCAGTATTAGTTTCCGATACACCACTGCAGGTACAATGTATTCCTTGTACCTTCACATTGACGATGAAACACAGAAATCGAATCGGAATTAAATGCAAAAGGGACAATGCCGCCTTAAGTACAAGAATAGAGACTCTTCTTACAGTCGGTGCTTTGAGCATTGCCTGTGAGACCAGTAATAGTATCCGATACACCACTGCAGGTTCAATGTATTCCTTGGACTTTCACATTGACGATGAAACACAGAAATCGCATCGGAATCAAATACAAAAGGCACAATGCCGCCTTAAGTACAAGAATAGAGACTCTTCTTACAGTCGGTTCTTTGAGCTTTCCCTGTGAGACCAGTATTAGTTTCCGATACACCACTGCAGGTTCAATGTATTCCTTGAACCTTCACATTGACGATGAAACACAGAATTCGCATCGGAATTCAATTCTAAAGGCATAATGCCGCCTTCAGTACAAGAATAGAGTCTCTTCTTACAGTCGGAGCTTTGAGCAATTCCTGTGAGACGAGTATTAGTTTCCGATACACCACTGCAGGGTCAATGTATTCCTTGGACCTTCACATTGACGATGAAATACAGAATTCGCATCGGAATTAAATACTAAAGGCATAATGCCGCCTTCAGTACAAGAATAGAGTCTCTTCTTACAGTCGGTGCTTTGAGCATCTCCTGTGAGACCAGTATTAGTTTCCGATACACCACTGCTGGTTCAATGTATTCCTTGGACCTTCACATTGACGATGAAACACAGAGATCGAATCGGAACTAAATACAAATGGCACAATGCCGCAATAAGTACAAGAATATAGACTCTTCTTACAGTCGGTGCTTTGAGCATTCCCTGTGAGGCCAGTATTAGTTTCCGATGCACCACTGCAGGTTCAATGTATTCCTTAGACATACACATTGACGATGAAACACTGATATTACATCGGAATTAAATACAAATGGCACAATGCCGCCATAAGTGCAAGAATAGAGACTCCTCTTACAGTCGGTGCTTTGAGCATTCCCTGTGAGACCAGTATTAGTTTCCGATACACCACTGCAGGTACAATGTATTCCTTGTACCTTCACATTGACGATGAAACACAGGAATCGCATCGGAATTAAATACATAAGGCACAATGCCGCCTTAAATACAAGAATAGAGACTCTTCTTACAGTCGGTGCTTTGAGCACTCCCTGTGAGACCAGTATTAGTTTCCGATACACCACTGCAGGTTCAATGTATTCCTTAGACATCCACATTGGCGGTGAAACATTGAAATTACATCGGAATTAAATACAAATGGCACAATGCCGCCATAAGTGCAAGAATAGAGACTCCTCTTACAGTCGGTGCTTTGAGCATTCCCTGTGAGACCAGTATTAGTTTCCGATACACCACTGCAGGTACAATGTATTCCTTGTACCTTCACATTGACGATGAAACACAAAAATCGCATCGGAATTAAATACAAAAGGCACAATGCCGCCTTAAGTACAAGAATAGAGACTCTTCTTACAGTCGGTGCTTTGAGCATTCCCTGTGAGACCAGTATTAGTTTCTGATACACCACTGCAGGTTTAATGTATTCCTTGGACATTCACATTGACGATGAAACACAGAATCCGCTTCGGAATTAAATACAAAAGGCACAATGCCGCCTTACGTACAAGAATAGAGGCTCTTCTTACAGTCGGTGCTTTGAGCATTCCCTGTGAGACCAGTATTAGTTTACGATACACCACTCCCGGTTCAATGTATTCCTTAGACCTTCACATTGACGATGGAACACAGATATGGCATCGGAATTAGATACAAATGGCACAATGCCGCCTTAAGTACAAGAATGTGGACTCTACTTACAGTCGGTGCTTTGAGCATTCCCTGTGAGACCAGTATTAGTTTCCGATACACCACTGCAGGTTCAATGAATTCCTTAGACATACACATTGACGATGAAACACTGAAATTACATCGGAATTAAATACAAAAGGCACAATGCCGCCATAAGTGCAAGAATAGAGACTCTTCTTACAGTCGGTGCTTTGAGCTTTCCCTGTGAGCCCAGTATTACTTTCCGATACACCACACCAGGTTCAATGTATTCCTTGGACATACTCATTGACGATCAAACACTGAAATTACATCGGAATTTAATACAAAAGGAACAATGCCGCCTTAACGGCAAGATGAGTAAGACTTCTTAGAGTCTGTCCTTTGATCCTTTCCTGTGTGACCAGTATTAGTTTCCGATACACCACTGCAGGTTCAATGTATTCCTTGGACCTTCACATTGACGATGAAACACAGAGATCGAATCGGAACTAAATACAAATGGCACAATGCCGCAATAAGTACAAGAATATAGACTCTTCTTACAGTCGGTGCTTTGAGCATTCCCTGTGAGGCCAGTATTAGTTTCCGATGCACCACTGCAGGTTCAATGTATTCCTTAGACATACACATTGACGATGAAACACTGATATTACATCGGAATTAAATACAAATGGCACAATGCCGCCATAAGTGCAAGAATAGAGACTCCTCTTACAGTCGGTGCTTTGAGCATTCCCTGTGAGACCAGTTTTAGTTTCCGATACACCACTGCAGGTACAATGTATTCCTTGTACCTTCACATTGACGATGAAACACAGGAATCGCATCGGAATTAAATACAAAAGGCACAATGCCGCCTTAAATACAAGAATAGAGACTCTTCTTACAGTCGGTGCTTTGAGCATTCCCTGTGAGACCAGTATTAGTTTCCGATACACCACTGCAGGTTCAATGTATTCCTTAGACATCCACATTGGCGGTGAAACATTGAAATTACATCGGAATTAAATACAAATGGCACAATGCCGCCATAAGTGCAAGAATAGAGACTCCTCTTACAGTCGGTGCTTTGAGCATTCCCTGTGAGACCAGTATTAGTTTCCGATACACCACTGCAGGTACAATGTATTCCTTGTACCTTCACATTGACGATGAAACACAAAAATCGCATCGGAATTAAATACAAAAGGCACAATGCCGCCTTAAGTACAAGAATAGAGACTCTTCTTACAGTCGGTGCTTTGAGCATTCCCTGTGAGACCAGTATTAGTTTCTGATACACCACTGCAGGTTCAATGTATTCCTAGGACATACACATTGACGATGAAACACAGAAATCACATCGGAACTAAATATAAAATGCACAATGCCGCAATAAGTACAAGAATAGAGACTCTTCTTACAGTCGGTGCTTTGAGCATTCCCTGTGAGACCAGTATTAGTTTCCGATACACCACTGCAGGTTCAATGAATTCCTTAGACATACACATTGACGATGAAACACTGAAATTACATCGGAATTAAATACAAAAGGCACAATGCCGCCATAAGTGCAAGAATAGAGACTCTTCTTACAGTCGGTGCTTTGAGCTTTCCCTGTGAGCCCAGTATTACTTTCCGATACACCACACCAGGTTCAATGTATTCCTTGGACATACTCATTGACGATCAAACACTGAAATTACATCGGAATTTAATACAAAAGGAACAATGCCGCCTTAACGGCAAGATGAGTTAGACTTCTTAGAGTCTGTCCTTTGATCCTTTCCTGTGAGACCAGTATTAGTTTCCGATACACCACTGCAGGTTCAATGTATTCCTTGGACCTTCGCATTGACGATGAAACACAGAAATCGAATCGGAACTAAATACAAAAGGCACAATGCCGCAATAAGTACAAGAATAGAGCCTCTTCTTACAGTCGCTGCTTTGAGCATTCCCTGTGAGATTAGCATTAGTTTTCGATACACCACTGCAGGTTCAATGTATTCCTTAGACATACACATTGACGATGGAACACTGAAATTACATCGGAATTAAATACAAATGGCACAATGCCGCCTTAAGTGCAAGAATACAGACTCCTCTTACAGTCGGTGCTTTGAGCATTCCCTGTGAGACCAGTATTAGTTTCTGATACACCACAGAAGGTTCAATGTATTCCTTGGACATACACATTGACGATGAAACACAGAAATCGCATCGGAATTAATTACAAAAGGCACCATGCCGCCTTACGTACAAGAATAGAGACTCTTCTTACAGTCGGTGCTTTGAGCATTCCCTGTGAGACAAGTATTAGTTTCCGATATACCACTGCAGGTTCAATGTATTCCTTGGACATACGCATTGACGATGAAACACAGAAATCGCATCGGAATTAAATACAAAAGGCACAATGCCGCCCTACGTACAAGAATAGAGACTCTTCTTACATTCGGTGCTTTGAGCATTCCCTGTGAGACCGGTATTAGTTTCCGATACACCACTGCAGGTTCAATGTATTCCTTAGACATACACATTGACAATGAAACACAGAAATCGCATCGGAATTAAATGCAAAAGGCACAATGCCGCCATAAGTGCCAGAATAGAGACCCTTCTTACAGTCGGTGCTTTGAGCAATCCCTGTGAGACCAGTATTAGTTTCCGATACACCTCAGCATGTACAATGTATTCCTTGGAACTTCACATTGACGATGAAACACAGAAATCGCATCGGAATTAAATACAAAAGGCACAATGCCGCCTTAAGTACAAGAATTGAGACTCTTCCTACAGTCGATGCTTTGAGCATTCCCTGTGAGACTAGTATTTGTTTCCGTACACCACTGCAGGTTCAATGGATTCCTTGGACATACGCATTGACGATGAAACACAGAAATCGCCTCGGAATTAATACAAAAGGCACAATGCCGCAATAAGCACAAGAATAGAGACTCTTCTTACAGTCGGTGCTTTGAGCATTTCCTGTGAGACCAGTATTAGTTTCCGATACACCACTGCAGTTTCAATGTATTACTTAGACACACACATTGACGATGAAACACTGAAATTACATTGGAATTAAATACAAAAGGCACAATGCCACCATAAGTGCAAGTATAGAGACTCCTCTTACAGTCGGTGCTTTGAGCATTCCCTGTGAGATCAGTATTAGTTTCCGATACACCACTGCAGGTACAATGTATTCCTTGTACCTTCACATTGACGATGAAACACAGAAATCGCATCGGAATTAAATGCAAAAGGCACAATGCCGCCTTAAGTACAAGAATAGAGACTCTTCTTACAGTCGGTGCTTTGAGCATTGCCTGTGAGACCAGTAATAGTATCCGATACACCACTGCAGGTTCAATGTATTCCTTGGACTTTCACATTGACGATGAAACACAGAAATCGCATCGGAATCAAATACAAAATGCACAATGCCCCCTTAAGTACAAGAATAAAGACTCTTCTTACAGTCGGTGCTTTGAGCATTCCCTGTGAGACCAGTATTAGTTTCCGATACACTACTGCAGGTTCAATGTATTCCTTAGACATACACATTGACGATGAAAAACAGAAATCGCATCGGAATTAAATACAAAAGGCACAATGCCGCCTTAAGTACAAGAATTGAGACTCTTCCTACAGTCGATGTTTGAGCATTACCTGTGAGACCAGTATTTGTTTCCGATACACCACTGCAGGTTCAATGGATTCCTTGGACATACGCATTGACGATGAAACACAGAAATCCCCTCGGAATTAATACAAAAGGCACAATGCCGCAATAAGCACAAGAATAGAGACTCTTCTTACAGTCGGTGCTTTGAGCATTTCCTGTGAGACCAGTATTAGTTTCCGATACACCACTGCAGGTTCAATGTATTACTTAGACACACACATTGACGATGAAACACTGAAATTACATTGGAATTAAATACAAAAGGCACAATGCCACCATTAGTGCAAGTATAGAGACTCCTCTTACAATCGGTGCTTTGAGCATTCCCTGTGAGATCAGTATTAGTTTCCGATACACCACTGCAGGTACAATGTATTCCTTGTACCTTCACATTGACGATGAAACACAGAAATCGAATCGGAATTAAATGCAAAAGGCACAATGCCGCCTTAAGTACAAGAATAGAGACTCTTCTTACAGTCGGTGCATTGAGCATTGCCTGTGAGACCAGTAATAGTATCCGATACACCACTGCAGGTTCAATGTATTCCTTGGACTTTCACATTGACGATGAAACACAGAAATCGCATCGGAATCAAATACAAAAGGCACAATGCCGCCTTAAGTACAAGAATAGAGACTCTTCTTACAGTCGGTTCTTTGAGCTTTCCCTGTGAGACCAGTATTAGTTTCCGATACACCACTGCACGTTCAATGTATTCCTTGAACCTTCACATTGACGATGAAACACAGAATTCGCATCGGAATTAAATTCTAAAGGCATAATGCCGCCTTCAGTACAAGAATAGAGTCTCTCCTTACAGTCGGTGCTTTGAGCAATTCCTGTGAGACCAGTATTAGTTTCCGATACACCACTGCAGGTTCAATGTATTCCTTGGACATACGCATTGACGATGAAACACAGAAATCGCATCGGAATTAAATACAAAAGGCACAATGCCGCCCTACGTGCAAGAATAGAGACTCTTCTTACATTCGGTGCTTTGAGCATTCCCTGTGAGACCGGTATTAGTTTCCGATACACCACTGCAGGTTCAATGTATTCCTTAGACATACACATTGACAATGAAACACAGAAATCGCATCGGAATTAAATGCATAAGGCACAATGCCGCCATAAGTGCCAGAATAGAGACCCTTCTTACAGTCGGTGCTTTGAGCATTCCCTGTGAGACCAGTATTAGTTTCCGATACACCTCAGCATGTACAATGTATTCCTTGGAACTTCACATTGACGATGAAACACAGAAATCGCATCGGAATTAAATGCAAAAGGCACAATGCCGCCTTAAGTACAAGAATAGAGACTCTTCTTACAGTCGGTGCTTTGAGCATTGCCTGTGAGACCAGTAATAGTATCCGATACACCACTGCAGGTTCAATGTATTCCTTGGACTTTCACATTGACGATGAAACACAGAAATCGCATCGGAATCAAATACAAAAGGCACAATGCCGCCTTAAGTACAAGAATAAAGACTCTTCTTACAGTCGGTGCTTTGAGCATTCCCTGTGAGACCAGTATTAGTTTCCGATACACTACTGCAGGTTCAATGTATTCCTTAGACATACACATTGACGATGAAAAACAGAAATCGCATCGGAATTAAATACAAAAGGCACAATGCCGCCTTAAGTACAAGAATTGAGACTCTTCCTACAGTCGATGTTTGAGCATTACCTGTGAGACCAGTATTTGTTTCCGATACACCACTGCAGGTTCAATGGATTCCTTGGACATACGCATTGACGATGAAACACAGAAATCGCCTCGGAATTAATACAAAAGGCACAATGCCGCAATAAGCACAAGAATAGAGACTCTTCTTACAGTCGGTGCTTTGAGCATTTCCTGTGAGACCAGTATTAGTTTCCGATACACCACTGCAGGTTCAATGTATTACTTAGACACACACATTGACGATGAAACACTGAAATTACATTGGAATTAAATACAAAAGGCACAATGCCACCATTAGTGCAAGTATAGAGACTCCTCTTACAGTCGGTGCTTTGAGCATTCCCTGTGAGATCAGTATTAGTTTCCGATACACCACTGCAGGTACAATGTATTCCTTGTACCTTCACATTGACGATGAAACACAGAAATCGAATCGGAATTAAATGCAAAAGGCACAATGCCGCCTTAAGTACAAGAATAGAGACTCTTCTTACAGTCGGTGCATTGAGCATTGCCTGTGAGACCAGTAATAGTATCCGATACACCACTGCAGGTTCAATGTATTCCTTGGACTTTCACATTGACGATGAAACACAGAAATCGCATCGGAATCAAAAACAAAAGGCACAATGCCGCCTTAAGTACAAGAATAGAGACTCTTCTTACAGTCGGTTCTTTGAGCTTTCCCTGTGAGACCAGTATTAGTTTCCGATACACCACTGCAGGTTCAATGTATTCCTTGAACCTTCACATTGACGATGAAACACAGAATTCGCATCGGAATTAAATTCTAAAGGCATAATGCCGCCTTCAGTACAAGAATAGAGTCTCTTCTTACAGTCGGTGCTTTGAGCAATTCCTGTGAGACCAGTATTAGTTTCCGATACACCACTGCAGGTTCAATGTATTCCTTGGACCTTCACATTGACGATGAAATACAGAATTCGCATCGGAATTAAATACTAAAGGCATAATGCCGCCTTCAGTACAAGAATAGAGTCTCTTCTTACAGTCGGTGCTTTGAGCATTTCCTGTGAGACCAGTATTAGTTTCCGATACACCACTGCAGGTTCAATGTATTCCTTGGACCTTCACATTGACGATGAAACACAGAGATCGAATCGGAACTAAATACAAAAGGCACAATGCCGCAATAAGTACAAGAATATAGACTCTTCTTACAGTCGGTGCTTTGAGCATTCCCTGTGAGGCCAGTATTAGTTTCCGATGCACCACTGCAGGTTCAATGTATTCCTTAGACATACACATTGACGATGAAACACTGATATTACATCGGAATTAAATACAAATGGCACAATGCCGCCATAAGTGCAAGAATAGAGACTCCTCTTACAGTCGGTACTTTGAGCATTCCCTGTGAGACCAGTATTAGTTTCCGATACACCACTGCAGGTACAATGTATTCCTTGTACCTTCACATTGACGATGAAACACAGGAATCGCATCGGAATTAAATACAAAAGGCACAATGCCGCCTTAAATACAAGAATAGAGACTCTTCTTACAGTCGGTGCTTTGAGCATTCCCTGTGAGACCAGTATTAGTTTCCGATACACCACTGCAGGTTCAATGTATTCCTTAGACATCCACATTGGCGGTGAAACATTGAAATTACATCGGAATTAAATACAAATGGCACAATGCCGCCATAAGTGCAAGAATAGAGAATCCTCTTACAGTCGGTGCTTTGAGCATTCCCTGTGAGACCAGTATTAGTTTCCGATACACCACTGCAGGTACAATGTATTCCTTGTACCTTCACATTGACGATGAAACACAAAAATCGCATCGGAATTAAATACAAAAGGCACAATGCCGCCTTAAGTACAAGAATAGAGACTCTTCTTACAGTCGGTGCTTTGAGCATTCCCAGTGAGACCAGTATTAGTTTCTGATACACCACTGCAGGTTCAATGTATTCCTTGGACATTCACATTGACGATGAAACACAGAAATCGCATCGGAATTAAATACAAAAGGCACAATGCCGCCTTACGTACAAGAATAGAGGCTCTTCTTACAGTCGGTGCTTTGAGCATTCCCTGTGAGACCAGTATTAGTTTCCGATACACCACTCCCGGTTCAATGTATTCCTTAGACCTTCACATTGACGATGGAACACAGATATGGCATCGGAATTAGATACAAATGGCACAATGCCGCCTTAAGTACAAGAATGTGGACTCTACTTACAGTCGGTGTTTTGAGCATTCCCTGTGAGACCAGTATTAGTTTCCGATACACCACTGCAGGTTCAATGTATTCCTTAGACATCCACATTGGCGGTGAAACATTGAAATTACATCGGAATTAAATACAAATGGCACAATGCCGCCATTAGTGCAAGAATAGAGACTCCTCTTACAGTCGGTGCTTTGAGCATTCCCTGTGAGACCAGTATTAGTTTCCGATACACCACTGCAGGTACAATGTATTCCTTGTACCTTCACATTGACGATGAAACACAAAAATCGCATCGGAATTAAATACAAAAGGCACAATGCCGCCTTAAGTACAAGAATAGAGACTCTTCTTACAGTCGGTGCTTTGAGCATTCCCTGTGAGACCAGTATTAGTTTCTGATACACCACTGCAGGTTCAATGTATTCCTAGGACATACACATTGACGATGAAACACAGAAATCACATCGGAACTAAATATAAAATGCACAATGCCGCAATAAGTACAAGAATAGAGACTCTTCTTACAGTCGGTGCTTTGAGCATTCCCTGTGAGACCAGTATTAGTTTCTGATACACCACAGAATGTTCAATGTATTCCTTGGACATACACATTGACGATGAAACACAGAAATCGCATCGGAATTAATTACAAAAGGCACCATGCCGCCTTACGTACAAGAATAGAGACTCTTCTTACAGTCGGTGCTTTGAGCATTCCCTGTGAGACAAGTATTAGTTTCCGATATACAACTGCAGGTTCAATGTATTCCTTGGACATACGCATTGACGATGAAACACAGAAATCGCATCGGAATTAAATACAAAAGGCACAATGCCGCCCTACGTACAAGAATAGAGACTCTTCTTACATTCGGTGCTTTGAGCATTCCCTGTGAGACCAGTATTAGTTTCTGATACACCACAGAATGTTCAATGTATTCCTTGGACATACACATTGACGATGAAACACAGAAATCGCATCGGAATTAATTACAAAAGGCACCATGCCGCCTTACGTACAAGAATAGAGACTCTTCTTACAGTCGGTGCTTTGAGCATTCCCTGTGAGACAAGTATTAGTTTCCGATATACAACTGCAGGTTCAATGTATTCCTTGGACATACGCATTGACGATGAAACACAGAAATCGCATCGGAATTAAATACAAAAGGCACAATGCCGCCCTACGTACAAGAATAGAGACTCTTCTTACATTCGGTGCTTTGAGCATTCCCTGTGAGACCGGTATTAGTTTCCGATACACCACTGCAGGTTCAATGTATTCCTTAGACATACACATTGACAATGAAACACAGAAATCGCATCGGAATTAAATGCAAAAGGCACAATGCCGCCATAAGTGCCAGAATAGAGACCCTTCTTACAGTCGGTGCTTTGAGCATTCCCTGTGAGACCAGTATTAGTTTCCGATACACCTCAGCATGTACAATGTATTCCTTGGAACTTCACATTGACGATGAAACACAGAAATCGCATCGGAATTAAATACAAAAGGCACAATGCCGCCTTAAGTACAAGAATTGAGACTCTTCCTACAGTCGATGCTTTGAGCATTCCCTGTGAGACTAGTATTTGTTTCCGATACACCACTGCAGGTTCAATGGATTCCTTGGACATACGCATTGACGATGAAACACAGAAATCGCCTCGGAATTAATACAAAAGGCACAATGCCGCAATAAGCACAAGAATAGAGACTCTTCTTACAGTCGGTGCTTTGAGCATTTCCTGTGAGACCAGTATTAGTTTCCGATACACCACTGCAGTCTCAATGTATTACTTAGACACACACATTGACGATGAAACACTGAAATTACATTGGAATTAAATACAAAAGGCACAATGCCACCATAAGTGCAAGTATAGGGACTCCTCTTACAGTCGGTGCTTTGAGCATTCCCTGTGAGATCAGTATTAGTTTCCGATACACCACTGCAGGTACAATGTATTCCTTGTACCTTCACATTGACGATGAAACACAGAAATCGCATTGGAATTAAATGCAAAAGGCACAATGCCGCCTTAAGTACAAGAATAGAGACTCTTCTTACAGTCGGTGCTTTGAGCATTGCCTGTGAGACCAGTAATAGTATCCGATACACCACTGCAGGTTCAATGTATTCCTTGGACTTTCATATTGACGATGAAACACAGAAATCGCATCGGAATCAAATACAAAAGGCACTATGCCGCCTTAAGTACAAGAATAAAGACTCTTCTTACAGTCGGTTCTTTGAGCTTTCCCTGTGAGACCAGTATTAGTTTCCGATACACCACTGCAGGTTCAATGTATTCCTTGAACCTTCACATTGACGATGAAACACAGAATTCGCATCGGAATTAAATTCTAAAGGCATAATGCCGCCTTCAGTACAAGAATAGAGTCTCTTCTTACAGTCGGTGCTTTGAGCAATTCCTGTGAGACCAGTATTAGTTTCCGATACACCACTGCAGGTTCAATGTATTCCTTGGACCTTCACATTGACGATGAAACACAGAATTCGCATCGGAATTAAATACTAAAGGCATAATGCCGCCTTCAGTACAAGAATAGAGTCTCTTCTTACAGTCGGTGCTTTGAGCATTTCCTGTGAGACCAGTATTAGTTTCCGATACACCAATGGAGGTTCAATGTATTCCTTGGACCTTTACATTGACGATGAAACACAGAGATCGAATCGGAACTAAATACAAAAGGCACAATGCCGCAATAAGTACAAGAATATAGACTCTTCTTACAGTCGGTGCTTTGAGCATTCCCTGTGAGGCCAGTATTAGTTTCCGATGCACCACTGCAGGTTCAATGTATTCCTTAGACATACACATTGACGATGAAACACTGATATTACATCGGAATTAAATACAAATGGCACAATGCCGCCATAAGTGCAAGAATAGAGACTCCTCTTACAGTCGGTGCTTTGAGCATTCCCTGTGAGACCAGTATTAGTTTCCGATACACCACTGCAGGTTCAATGTATTCCTTAGACATACACATTGGCGGTGAAACATTGAAATTACATCGGAATTAAATACAAATGGCACAATGCCGCCATAAGTGCAAGAATAGAGACTCCTCTTACAGTCGGTGCTTTGAGCATTCCCTGTGAGACCAGTATTAGTTTCCGATACACCACTGCAGGTACAACGTATTCCTTGTACCTTCACATTGACGATGAAACACAAAAATCGTATCGGAATTAAATACAAAAGGCACAATGCCGCCTTAAGTACAAGAATAGAGACTCTTCTTACAGTCGGTGCTTTGAGCATTCCCTGTGAGACCAGTATTAGTTTCTGATACACCACTGCAGGTTCAATGTATTCCTTGGACATACACATTGACGATGAAACACAGAAATCGCATCGGAATTAAATACAAAAGGCACAATGCCGCCATAAGGGCAAGAATATAGACTCCTCTTACAGTCGGTGCTTTGAGCTTTCCCTGTGAGACCAGTATTAGTTTCCGATACACCACACCAGGTTCAATGTATTCCTTGGACATACTCATTGACGATGAAACACTGAAATTACATCGGAATTTAATACAAAAGGAACAATGCCGCCTTAACGGCAAGATGAGTAAGACTTCTTAGAGTCTGTGCTTTGATCCTTTCCTGTGAGACCAGTATTAGTTTCCGATACACCACTGCAGGTTCAATGTATTCCTTGGACCTTCGCATTGACGATGAAACACAGAAATCGAATCGAAACTAAATACAAAAGGCACAATGCCGCAATAAGTACAAGAATAGAGCCTCTTCTTACAGTCGCTGCTTTGAGCATTCCCTGTGAGACCAGCATTAGTTTCCGATACACCACTGCAGGTTCAATGTATTCCTTAGACATACACATTGACGATGGAACACTGAAATTACATCGGAATTAAATACAAATGGCACAATGCCGCCTTAAGTGCAAGAATAGAGACCAATCTTACAGTCGGTGCTTTGAGCATTCCCTGTGAGACCAGTATTAGCTTCTGATACACATCTGAAGGTTCAGTGTTTTCCTTGGACATATACATTGACGATGATACACAGAAATCGCATCGGAATTAATTACAAAAGGCACAATGCCGCCTTACGTACAAGAATAGAGACTCTTCTTACAGTCGGTGCTTTGAGCATTCCCTGTGAGACAAGTATTAGTTTCCGATACACCACTCCAGGTTCAATGTATTCCTTGGACATACTTATTGACGATGAAACACTGAAATTACATCGGAATTAAATACAAAACGAACAATGCCGCCTTAACTGCAAGATGAGTGAGACTTCTTTGAGTCTGTGCTTTGATCCTTTCCTGTGAGACCAGTATTAGTTTCCGATACACCACTGCAGGTTCAATGTATTCCATGGACCTTCGCATTGACGATGAAACACAGAAATTGCATCGGAACTAAATACAAAATGCACAATGCCGCAATAAGTACAAGAATAGAGGCTCTTCTTACAGTCGGTGCTTTGAGCATTCCCTGTGAGACCAGTATTAGTTTCCGATACACCACTGCAGGTTCAATGAATTCCTTAGACATACACATTGACGATGAAACACTGAAATGACATCGGAAGTAAATACAAAAGGCACAATGCCGCCATAAGTGCAATAATAGAGACTCTTCTTACAGTCGGTGCTTTGACCTTTCCCAGTGAGACCAGTATTAGTTTCCGATACACCACTGCGGGTTCAATGTATTCCTTAGACATACACATTGCCGAAGAAACACTGAAATTACATTGGAATTAAATACAAACGTCACAATGCCGCCATAAGTGCAAGAATAGAGACTCTTCTTACAGTCGGTGCTTTGAGCATTCCCTGTGAGACCAGTATTAGTTTCCGATACTCCACTGCAGGTACAATGTATTCCTTGTACCTTCACATTGACGATGAAACACATGAATCGCATCGGAATTAAATACAAAAGGCAGAATGCCGCCTTAAGTACAAGAATAGAGACTCTTCTTACAGTCGGTGCTTTGAGCATTCCCTGTGAGACCAGTATTAGTTTCCGATACACCACTCCAGGTTCAATGTATTTCTTGGAGATACCCAATGACGATGAAACACTGAAATTACATCGGAATTAAATACAAAAGGAACAATGCCGCCTTAACTGCAAGATGAGTGAGACTTCTTAGAGTCTGTGCTTTGATCCTTTCCTGTGAGACCGGTATTAGTTTCCGATACACCACTGCAGGTTCAATGTATTCCTTGGACCTTCGCATTGACGATGAAACACTGAAATCACGTCGGAACTAAATACAAAAGGCACAATGCCGCAATAAGTACAAGAATAGAGCCTCTTCTTACAGTCGGTGATTTGAGCATTCCCTGTGAGACCAGTATTAGTTTCCGATACACCACTGCAGATTCAATTTATTCCTTAGACATACACATTGACGATGAAACACTGAAATTACATCGGAATTAAATACAAATGGCACAATGCCGCCATAAGTGCAAGAATAGAGACTCCTCTTACAGTCGGTGCTTTGAGCATTCCCTGTGAGACCAGTATTAGTTTCCGATACACCACTGCAGGTACAATGTATTCCTTGTACCTTCACATTGACGATGAAACACAGAAATCGCATCGGAATTAAATACAAAAGGCACAATGCCGCCTTAAGTACAAGAATAGAGACTCTTCTTACAGTCGGTGCTTTGAGCATTCCCTGTGAGACCAGTATTAGTTTCTGATACACCACTGAAGGTTCAATGTATTCCTTGGACATACACATTGACGATGAAACACAGAAATCGCATCGGAATGAATTACAAAAGGCACAATGCCGGCTTACGTACAAGAATATAGACTCTTCTTACAGTCGGTGCTTTGAGCATTCCCTGTGAGACAAGTATTAGTTTCTGATACACCACTGCAGGTTCAATGTATTCTTTGGACATACACATTGACGATGAAACACAGAAATCGCATCGGAATTATATACAAAAGGCACAATGCCGCCTTACGTACAAGAATAGAGACTCTTCTTACAGTCGGTGCTTTGAGCATTCCCTGTGAGACCAGTATTAGTTTCCGATACACCACTTGTGATGTTACAAAATAGAAGTGATGTTGCTATTCAATGGAAAGTTGGAAATTGAGATTTAACTAACTATTTTATCAATCACAATTGGCGTAAGAATCATGGTTTGACCATTGTCATAAAATATTGCATTATGAGATGTGAATAGTTTTTACTTGCGGTTTCGCGTGGCTTGAGGCAGTCACAACTAGCGTGCTATTGATTAAGAAGTTGCGTTATCGTCTTTGTAATTACTTCATGATCGTAGATACGATCATACCCGGTTGTGAAGTTATTGTTATGACAAAAAATATTTCCTAAGGGACCAGAAAGTTCTTAAGGGCGCAAAAACAACTGTAACATCACACAAAAGAGAAATTCAATATTAAAGCTGATGCAAGAAGACGATAAAACAGTTTTCTTTTTATCAATGTAACACGCACATTGGACTGCTTATCTTGGAGTCTGTAATATTAGCAAAATGCATAATTAAAATGAAAATAATACTGAGGAGATAATAGAAATGAGCACTGCTAAATGATTCAGTATTCCCAGAACAAATATTTATTATAACGAAAACATATATCGTACCTTAAGCTCAATACTACAATGACGGTAGATTTTTATGTCCATATCATGTCCATTGAGCGCTCTTTTATATAGCCATTGTCCTCTTGAGTCGCTCGTGCTTCGTCACGGTAAGTTACAACAGTTCTTCTTCCTTCACTTCACTCAAAACTTAGACGGAACACGTTTTTATTTATTTAGTAAAAATAATTAGATCAGACCGCCACAAATCTGTGTCCGTCTTACTCGAGAAAATCAGTAAAAGTCTTTTTAGCGCTCAAGGCTTCATTTGTTCTCCAGCGAACAAAATAGTGAAGGATCGCATATCCATCCGTACTTTTCTGTTTATATTGCCGCCCAAAGACGACGAATTACATTATCTAGAAAATTCCACCGTCGCCATGCGACGCCTTATTATATATTAATCATTCTTTATAAACAAGTATTTGCCTTCTGGCTGAATTTGCTGTTTTAATTAAGCCAAAAATAGCGAATATCACATTGCCTCCCATGAGGAGAGAGGGAATGCCAAAGGATTACCTCGATCCTCATGTCCTCATGAGATATTCGTGATTTTTTGTGTGACATTTACATAACGTTACTGGCGTACAAAGTACATAAATTGAAATCACATTTATAAACATATATCCGATATTTATCATTTTTCAAAATAAAGTTTTTCATTCTTTGTTCATCAGTCACTTCATTCCATAATACCAAGATTAACATTTATGTGCATATTTAAGTTTGGTCCATATTTGCTTATAACAATAAGTGAACGTTCATTTCGCACTTCAGGGGATAGAATTCAGGAATTACTTTCTCTTGAGCTTAACAACTAATACATGAGTACAGTGAGTGCTTATTTTCACTAAACTAGAGTGGACAATGTTCGAGCATCTGTTGACTCATTGTGGTTCAATTACAGTTTAATAACGTAGCACTACACTTCATGATGCTTTCACTTTCTGTGTTAGCTGTCTACGGCGTTCATCATGCAGTACATCTGTCCTTTCCGCTGTGGTGCCAGGTATTCATGCGGCTTCCCGGGTTTTTATTTACAATATGAAACAGAAGAAGTGGAAAATTATTAGTATAACTTATAACCTATTGGATACATTTGTTAAGGATCGGGACTGGTCTGGAGTTTAGGGTCTTCCTATAGTGCACATTCATTTTCTTTGTCCATCAAGAGACAGGTTTATAATTCATTTTAGCAGTGTTCAGGAGTGCCGGTATTAATGGCTTTAAGGTCTCAGTAATCTAACAATTTACTTCTCACTCATCTTAACTTCAACTCAAGAAAATCGCTTAATTTACATATGAAAATGTAGTCACACAAGTGTACAAATGTCTTTCCTCCAGTATGTACGATTGAAGTCATGGCGGTTAGCAGTTTAAAGTTTGGATTGTTTCGTCACCCACACGTCAGCCACTCACAGCGGCTGCACAGTGTTGCGTGAGCTCCAATACTTAGTATCCGTTCGCGCTCAGGCTGTAACAGAGCTGCTCGTCGTCGATTGCTCCCTTTTTTTTTTTTTTTTTGTGAACTTCGTATCACACGAGTGCATCGCTACAAACATCTCGCGCGCGTTTTCCACCGGAGGAGCCGGACACTGAAGCTGCCTCCATACTTCTCTGTCAACTGCCTCCCATGAGGCTCACAGGTAAGTGACGAAGAATGTTTTAGCTGTCGCTGCACTTAGAACAACACTGAACTTTGCGTTGCACCTGTTGTCGTAGCCTTGACTTCCTTTTTTACACTTGCAGTACAACACTACCACTAGTATACAGTGAACAGTTATTTTTATTATGCACGTCGCACTTTAGTGTGCATCTTCACACAGCATTCGTGCTTAGTTCCTTCGCCGATAGAGTTCATTTACAAAACAATCAATTTTGCACGTTTCCTCCACTGGTATAGTAAGACTTATATTCTACTATTTACAAAATATCACTTACGACCTAATATTTACAATTAATGGTCACTCCTTTTGTTAAGTCCAGTGAACAACTGCTTTATGAATGGACTCTTTATATCTCAAGATTTGCTTTCACTAGTGAACCTAAAAATATTCTTTCAAACTTTCTTTTAAGGGCTCATCTCCTCATTATGAAAACTACAGGTTTCGCAACACTCGTTGCATTTATTCTTTAGTGCACCCAAGATCATTTTCTACTGCCACGCAGCATATCTACTACTTAACGAGTACACATTTAACGCTGAATCTTTTTTTTTTTTGTGCTTGCCAAATCTTTTTTTTATATTTGAGGGCAGACTGGATAACAATAGGTCTCCCTCTTCGCTTCAGGTACTCAGCAATCGTTCTCTGTTAAAAAAAAAATAGGGTAACGCGTGTCTACTATTTTTCGCATGAATGGAATTACCGACAGTTCACTGGGTTTACACAACCGGTCCATAACAAACATTACTAAAGCTAGCGAAGTTCATCACGCTACGTGTCTCATTTCTCATAAGCACTGCTTTGCCCCGAAGCACATGTGCCTTTTACAAGTCGACCCTTGGTGTGGGTTAATGAACCAAGATCAAAAGGAACGGGCACAAGGAAAATGGATTTCATAAGAGGAGTGTCTTAGGAGACATTTTTGCAATAAAATCTTCATGTAAATCAAATTATCATAATAAACATAGGCACATATATAAATTTCAACCTCTTTCATTACAGCATGCTTTGCTACTTCTACGTCTTACTCTGGTTATAGTCAGTATTATGTTTAAATATCACTGCATTGCTTGTTCTTTAGATTAGCCTTCAATTAGGGTATTGAATGGTCGCTAGATTACACTACAATTTTCTGAAGATCTTTACTTGGACTTATTTATGATACAGGGGGCTTGCTGTGTGGTTATTTAGTACCTTTATTCGACTGAAATCAATTCGTCAGCTAACATTCCTCATATACTCTTTACATTGGGCACAGATCGCAGGGAAATAGTTTACTTTCATAGCAATTAATGGCCTCGTGGAGTACTTACGCTACATTATTGATGCTTCATGGTTTGCCTCTATTTGTACTGTATTTCACCTAACTTAGTTTACTACAGCTTATTGTCTCCTTGCGTGAACACATGTGGGTTACCACTTGTTTTTCCATTTAACAGCACGCTTTAACTGAACTTTAAGCTATTTCTTCTACTCCTGTCCACTGTCTGGACTGTTTGACCATGTACCTTTTTTTTTTTTTTTTTTTTAAGCAGGTAATTTGGGCTTTTACAACAGAACTTCAAGTACTTACATTACTAAAAATAAATCTATAAATCTTCTTGTACCGTGAGAGAAGTGCTTATTTACGCATCCTTCTCCATTTCTCACCTTTACATATTATTTAGCTCCGGGCAATCACCTCGAAAGCACTTTTTTTCTTATTACTAACTTAAAATTAAATTGAAATTATTGGTGCAACCCCTATTTCCTGCTTCAGCTTGTTGAAGAAATATCAGTTCAATGTCCATCACTACAAACAATTTTTCCATACATAGCATTTAATACTTAAAGTTTACATGTAGTAGCCGTTACCATGTAATCAGTGCGCTGTTCAACACAATACTTATTATTAACAGTTCACACAAGGAAATTTCCAGTAAGCAAGAGGCAGGAAACCGAAACAGATTCTATCTGCAGTTGAAGCTGCGTCTGTAAACTAACTCTCTGTTTCAATGGACCAATCGCTCCCGATATGGAGCACCCCTGAATCGGCAATGATAAAACTTTTGAAACAGAAGACACCTGTCTGAAGAGACATGGTGACATGACATTGATGTTTGTTCCTGTATCAACAACGGCTGTGACAGGAATGTTAGTAATAGAAATCTTAATCGAAGCCTGGACCTGTTCATCATAAATGTCGTTAATGTCTTGAGCTTTGTCAGGTGCAAGGTCATCTCGTAAGTCGGTCTCACGGTCGTACCGTATCGCATTAACATACTCAGAATCAGAGGATTCCTTAGTGCCCCCACTCAAAATTCGCAGCGACCTCTTTGAGGCTGAGAGGCGCTGCCTCTAATTTTCCGCAGGATGTTTAACCTGTTTGTTATTCATGGCCTTAAGTGTTTGTTCCGTTTCATATTGGTGCTGGTTATGTGGTACAAATGCCGGTGTAGAGGGGTAAAATCCACTGGGTGCATTCACTTGTGAATAAAATACTTGAGACGGCTGCTGTCGCCCGATCTTTTGGTTGCCGGCAAAACCATTTCCTTGTGAAGGAAAGTTCACATTTGGTGCCATTTGAAAATTGTTCCGCGGTCCTCTATTCTGTGAAAAGTTGTTCTGATGTGCTGGGTGGCCTCCGCCTGGCCCATGCCACTTACTATATTTCGACCTATAACTTTGATTGTACACTGGCCCATTTGAAAAATTACCAATCGTTTGTGGAGAATTTCAATACTGCTCAGGCGCAGAATTAAAGGGTGGGTTTCCGTACTGATGTTGTACCTGGTGGTTGTAAATTGGGTGGTATCTCTGCTGATTACTGTAATTGGTTTTCTGCTTCCCTTTAAAGTTATTGCCGTTTGCGTTTTGATAACCGCTGGCAGGTTGGTAACAGCGGTCGCAGTAGCTCGCTCTCTCCTTGGGCGCATTGTTGTCCGCGTGCGATGCATTCTGCTGGCTGCCAGGGAAGAATTTGCCGCTGCCAACCTTGGAGCGCACATCCTCGCTAATTAAATCTAAGGAATCCAGCGCAGAAAGGAATGCATTCGTGTCTTCTTCGGACACATTTACTAGTTTCTCTCTAATAGACACAGGGAGTTTGCTTTTGAGAATCATAATTACGTCCTTGGAAGAAATCGGAGAATCCCAGAATTTAATTTTTGCTAGATACTTCTCAAAGTATCGCCGGAGACTTCCATGCTTCTCATTGAAAATTTCCGCACCATACACCTCCTTCCTTAATCTTTGCTGTACCCCATTACTCCAAAATTTTGCCAAGAACATTTTCTCAAACTCTTCATAATTCCTACACGTGTCTACCATTTCCGTTCCCCATAATGCTGCATCACCAGAAATAAAGCCAGTGACGAACTGAATACGCTGTCTGTCTGTCCAGCTCCTGGGAAATATGCCGGAAAAATTCTTTAGGAACACGATGGGGTGTATTTCTCGCTTCTTCGGATGAAAAACAGGAAAAGTGCGATGCTTAATCACACTTTCCTCTTGCATTAAACTCACAATTGTGGGCGGATCATTTATTTTCCCTACTCGGGACTCAACATGACTGTCGTTTTGCATGTAATCAGGCGGTGAACGATAAGGAGTTGACTGACATTCGTCACCGTCTAAAGAGTTGTTCCCTATAGTTTGCGTATGTGTGTGCGGATTTTCTACCCAGTTTCTCAGCATTCTGACTTCGTCCACTACTTGCTGCTTCCACTCGGGAAGATCCCGTGTAAGTGTCCTCCGAATCTGTCCCAATTCAGAAACTACTGTGTCTCCCGACTTACAAGGAGCAGCTAAGATTTCATAAGTTACATCCTTGACAGTCTCCCTAAGCTCCTCCCTGACCTTCTTTTCGATAAAAATATCTTTACCCTTTATCCATTCACTGTAGTGTTCCGACAATGCCTCCGCGTGTGCTTTCACGGTGCTCTTAACCTGTTCCTCGATATTGATTGAGTCTATCTGCCTCGACAGATCCTCTACTACACCTTCAATGTCAGATACTGCATTTCTAACTGAGTTTATTTCTTTGGTAGCTGCCTGAATTTTTGTGTTTAATGTTCCAGATACTTCAGCTATTTCACTTTTCACCTGTTTCTGCATTTTCTGAATTTGATCACTGATCTTAGTTTGCACCTCACCCAAATGGGTATTTAATTCAGCCGTAATTTCTTTATGCAGATCTGTTTTGATTGTGCCTAGCTCTGTTTTTAATGATTCACTTACAGCATCTAGTCGGGCGTTAACAATCTCATTTTGTGTTTTTATAGTCTCATTTTGTGTTTTTATATTCTCATTTACTGCGTCAAACTGTTGTTTCAGCATTTCCATTAACGCACCGAGGTCATTTGTAGCTGCAGCGGGACGAGTTTGGACTTCAGGGTCACTTTCCCCTGTTACAGACATGGTTAGTTCAGTTTCCACACGGGAACCTACCATTCGCGATCGTAAAGGGTATGGAATACTATTAACGTCTTCACTCCCGTCTCCTGTTGTCACCTGTCTCTGTTTACTATCTGCCATTTTCGTCAGTAAATCAGGTGCTACGCAAGGCTTTCGTCGTTTGTCAGTGACGTGGTGAGTCCGCTAAGAGCACCGCTCTCGCGTGAGCAACAAATGAAACTCTATCTGGCGAGAAGACAAGATGGAACCTAACCGTTTCAGACAAATGAATGAAGATGCTCTTCACTGCAAATTGCGCACACTATCCACCATGTTGAAAATGCAATACAGGTATTCTAACAATGGGGAGAAATAATTTCTATTATCAGACTACGAAGAATTTTACTTCGAAAGATAAAATAAAGCAGATTTTCTATAGCGGGAAGGAGATAGAAAGGATGTGGATCGACTTGGAAAAGCAACGTTGCTACTGAAGCACTACACTGCGGATGCAAAATTCTGACTTACTTTTTGATGGCTTGGTTACCGCTATGTTGTCTCAGCAAATTCGCATCTCTTTTCTTTTCCTTTCTCTCGATAATTAAACTGCGTAATCGACCAGCGTATTTTCTGGCATTCTCACAGAGAGATGATGTGTACTTGAAACGACAGAACATATATTAACACAAGCACATAGAAATTTTCCAAGAATTTGAACTAATTTTTGGTCAAGTCCCTGTTCGGCCGCCAAGTGTGATGGTACAAAATAGAAGTGATGTTGCTATTCAATGGAAAGTTGGAAATTGAGATTTAACTAACTGTTTTATCAATCACAATTGGCGTAAGAATCATGGATTGACCATTGTCATAAAATATTGCATTATGAAATGTGAATAGTTTTACTTGCGGTTTCGCGTGGCTTGAGGCAGTCACAACTAGCATGCTATTGATTAAGAAGTTGCGTTATCGTCTTTCTAATTACTTCATGATCGTAGATACGATCATACCCGGTTGTGAAGTTATTGTTATGACAAAAAAAATTTCCTAAGGGACCAGAAAGATCTTAAGGGCGCAAAAACAACTGTAACATCACACAAAAGAGAAATTCAATATTAAAGCTGATGCAAGAAGACGATAAAACAGTTTTCTTTTTATCAATGTAACACGCACATTGGACTGCTGATCTTGGAGTCTGTAATATTAGCAAATTGCATAATTAAAATGAAAATAATACTGAGGAGATAATAGAAATGAGCACTGCTAAATGATTCAGTATTCCCAGAACAAATATTTATTATAACTAAAACATATATCGTACCTTAAGCTTAATACTACAATGACGGTAGATTTTTATGTCCATATCATGTCCATTGAGCGCTCTTTTATGTAGCCATTGTCCTCTTGAGTCGCTCGTGCTTCGTCACGGTAAGTTACAACAGTTCTTCATCCTACACTTCACTCAAAACTTAGACGGAACACGTTTTTATTTATTTAGTAAAAATAATTAGATCAGACCGCCACAAATCTGCGTCCGTCTTACTCGATAAAATCAGTAAAAGTCTTTTTAGCGCTCAAGGCTACATTTGTTCTCCAGCGAACAAAATAGTGAAGGATCGCATATCCATCCGTACTTTTCTGTTTATATTGCCGCCCAAAGACAACGAATTACATTATCTAGAAAATTCCACCGTCGCCATGCGACGCCTTATTATATATTAATCATTCTTTATAAACAAGTATTTGCCTTCTGGCTGAATTTGCTGTTTTAATTAAGCCAAAAATAGCGAATATCACACACTCCAGGTTCAATGTATTCCTTGGACATACTCATTGACGATGAAACACTGAAATTACATCGGAATTAAATACAAAAGCAACAATACCGCCTTCACTGCAAGATGAGTGAGACTTCTTTGAGTCTGTGCTTTGATCCTTTCCTGTGAGACCAGTATTAGTTTCCGATAAACCACTGCAGGTTCAATGTATTCCATGGACCTTCGCATTGACGATGAAACACAGATATCGCATCGGAACTAAATACAAATTGCACAATGCCGCAATAAGTACAAGAATAGAGACTCTTCTTACAGTCGGTGCTTTGAGCATTCCCTGTGAGACCAGTATTAGTTTCCGATACACCACTGCAGGTTCAATGAATTCCTTAGACATACATATTGACGATGAAACACTGAAATTACATCGGAATTAAATACAAAATGCACAATGCCGCCATAAGTGCAAGAATAGAGACTCTTCTTACAGTCGGTGCTTTGAGCTTTCCCAGTGAGACCAGTATTAGGTTCCGATACACCACTGCAGGTTCAATGTATTCCTTAGACATACACATTGCCGAAGAAACACTGAAATTACATCGGAATTAAATACAAATGGCACAATGCCGCCATAAGTGCAAGAATAGAGACTCCTCTTACAGTCGGTGCTTTGAGCATTCCCTGTGAGACCAGTATTAGTTTCCGATACACCACTGCAGGTACAATGTATTCCTTGTACCTTCACATTGACGATGAAACACAGAAATCGCATCGGAAATAAATACAAAAGGCACAATGCCGCCTTAAGTACAAGAATAGAGACTCTTCTAACAGTCGGTGCTTTGAGCATTCCCTGTGAGACCAGTATTAGTTTCTGATACACCTCTGCAGGTTCAATGTATTCCTTGGACATACACATTGACGATGAAACACAGAAATCGCATCGGAAATAAATACAAATGGCACAATGCCGCCTTACGTACAAGAATAGAGAGTCTTCTTACAGTCGGTGCTTTGAGCATTCCCTGTGAGACCAGTATTAGTTTCCGATACGCCACTCCAGGTTCAATGTATTCCTTGGACATACTCATTGACGATGAAACACTGAAATTACATCGGAATTAAATACAAAAGGAACAATACCGCCGTAACTGCAAGATGAGTGAGACTTCTTTGAGTCTGTGCTTTGATCCTTTCCTGTGAGACCAGTATTAGTTTCCGATACACCACTGCATGTTCAATGTATTCCATGGACATTCGCATTGACGATGAAACACAGAAATCGCATCGGAACTAAATACAAAATGCACAATGCCGCAATAAGTACAAGAATAGAGACTCTTCTTACAGTCGGTGGTTTGAGCATTCCCTGTGAGACCAGTATTAGTTTCCGATACACCACTGCAGGTTTAATGAATTCCTTAGACATACACATTGACGATGAAACACTGAAATTACATCGGAAGTAAATACAGAAGGCACAATGCCGCCTTAAGTACAAGAATAGAGACTCTTCTTATAGTCGGTGATTTGAGCATTCCCTGTGAGACCAGTATTAGTTTCCGATACACCACCGCAGGTTCAATGCATTCCTTGGACATACACATTGACGATGAAACACAGAACTCGCATCGGAATTAAATACAAAAAGCACAATGCCGCATTTCGTACAAGAATAGAGACTCTTCTTACAGTCGGTGCTTTGAGCATTCCCTGTGAGAGCAGTATTAGTTTCCGATACACCACTCCAGGTTCAATGTTTTCCCTGGACATACTCATTAACGATGAAACACTGAAATTACATCGGAATTAAATACAAAAGGAACAATGCCGATATAACTGCAAGGTGAGTGAGACTTCTTTGAGTCTGTGCTTTGATCCATTCCTGTGAGACCAGTATTAGTTTCCGATACACCACTGCAGGTTCAATGTATTCCATGGACCTTCGCATTGACGATGAAACACAGAAATCGCATCGGAACTAAATACAATATGCACAATGCCGCAATAAGTACAAGAATAGAGACTCTTCTTACAGTCGGTGCTTTGAGCATTCCCAGTGAGACCAGTATTAGTTTCCGATACACCACTGCAGGTTCAATGAATTCCTTAGACATACACATTGACGATGAAACACTGAAATTACATCGGAATTAATTACAAAAGGCACAATGCCGCCATAAGTGCAAGAATAGAGACTCTTCTTACAGTCGGTGCTTTGAGCTTTCCCAGTGAGACCAGTATTAGTTTCCGATACACCACTGCAGGTACAATGTATTCCTTAGACATACACATTGCCGAAGAAACACTGAAATTACATTGGAATTAAATACAAAAGTCACAATGCCGCCATAAGTGCAAGAATAGAGAATTTTCTTACAGTCGGTGCTTTGAGCATTCCCTGTGAGACCAGTATTAGTTTCCGATACACCACTGCAGGTTCAATGTATTCCTTGGACCTTCACGTAGACGATGAAACACAGAAATCGCATTGGAATTAAATGCAAAAGGCACAATGCCGCCTTAAGTACAAGAATAGAGACTCTTCTTACAGTCGGTGCTTTGATAATTCCCTGTGAGACCAGTATTAGTTTCCGATATACCACCGCAGGTTCAATGCATTCCTTGGACATACACATTGACGATGAAACACAGAACTCGCATCGGAATTAAATACAAAAGGCACAATGCCGCATTTCGTACAAGAACAGAGACTCTTCTTACAGTTGGTGCTTTGAGCATTCCCTATGAGAACAGTATTAGTTTCCGATACACCACTCCAGGATCAATGTTTTCCCTGGACATACTCATTGACGGTGAAACACTGAAATACATCGGAATTAAATACAAAAGGAACAATGCCGATATAACTGCAAGGTGAGTGAGACTTCTTAGAGTTTGTGCTTTGATTCTTTCCTGTGAGACCAGTATTAGTTTCCGATACACCACTGCAGGTTCAATGTATTCCTTGGACCTTCGCATTGACGATGAAACACAGAAATCATATCGGAATGAAATACAAAAGGCACAATGCCGCCTTAAGTACAACAATAGAGACTCTTCTTACAGTCGGTGTTTGAGCATTACCTGCGAGACCAGTATTAGTTTCCGATACACCACTGCAGATTCAATGTATTCCTTGGACATACACATTGACGATGAAACACAGAAATCACATCCTAACTAGAAACAAAAGGCACAATGCCGCCTTACGTACAACAATAGAGACTCTTCTTACGGTCGGTGCTTTGAGCATTACCTGTGAGACCAGTATTAGTTCCCGATACACCACTCCAGGTTCAATGTATTCCTTGGACATACTCATTGACGATGAAACACTGAAATTACATCGGAATTAAATAGAAAAGGAACAATGCCGCCTTAACTGCAAGATGAGTGAGACTTCTTAGAGTCTGTGCTTTGATCCTTTCTACTGTGAGACTAGTATTAGTTTCCGATACACCATTGCAGGTTCAATGTATTCCTTGGACCTTCGCATTGACGATGAAAAACAGAAATCGAATCGGAACTAAATACAAAAGGCACAATGCCGCAATATGTACAAGAATAGAGACTCTTCTTACAGTCGGTGCTTTGAGCATTCCCTGTGAGACCTGTATTAGTTTCCGATACACCACTGCAGGTTCAATGTATTCCTTAGACATACACATTGACGATGAAACACTGAAATTACATCGGAATTAAATACAAATGGCACAATGCCACCATAAGTGCAAGAATAGAGACTCCTCTTACAGTCGGTGCTTTGAGCATTCCCTCTGAGACCAGTATTAGTTTCCGATACACCACTGCAGGTACAATGTATTCCAGAGACATACACATTGCCGAAGAAACTCTGATATTACATTGGAATTAAATACAAAAGTCACAATGCCGCCATAAGTGCAAGAATAGAGACTCTTCTTACAGTCGGTGCTTTGAGCATTCCCTGTGAGACCAGTATTAGTTTCCGATACACCACTGCAGGTACAATGTATTCCTTGGACCTTCACATAGACGATGAAACACAGAAATCGCATCGGAATTAAATGCAAAAGGCACAATGCCGCCTTAAGTACAAGAATAGAGACTCTTCTTACAGTCGGTGCTTTGAGCATTCCCTGTGAGACCAGTATTAGTTTCCGATACACCACCGCAGGTTCAATGCATTCCTTGGACATACACATTGTCGATGAAACACAGAACTCGCATCAGAATTAAATACACAAGGCATAATGCCACCTTTCGTACAAGAATAGAGACTCTTCTTACAGTCGGTGCTTTGAGCATTCCCTGTGAGACCAGTAATAGTTTCCGATACACCACTCCAGGTTCAATGTTTTCCCTGGACATACTCATTGACGATGAAACACTGAAATTACATCGGAATTAAATATCAAATGAACAATGCCGATATAACTGCAAGGAGAGTGAGACTTCTTAGAGTCTGTGCTTTGATCCTTTCCTGTGAGACCAGTATTAGTTTCCGATACACCACTGCAGGTTCAATGTATTCTTTGGACCTTCGCATTGACGATGAAAACAGAAGTCATATCGGAATGAAATACAAAAGGCACAATGCAGCCTTAAGTACAAGAATAGAGACTCTTCTTACAGTCGGTGTTTGAGCATTCCCTGTGAGACCAGTATTAGTTTCCGATACACCACTGCAGATTCAATGTATTCCTTGGATATATACATTGACGATGAAACAGAGAAATCACATCGGAATTAAATACAAAAGGCACAATGCCGCCTTACGTACAAGAGGAGAGACTCTTCTTACGGTCGGTGCTTTGAGCAGTACCTGTGAGACCAGTATTAGTTTCCGATACGCCACTCCAGGTTCAATGTATTCCTTGGACATACTCATTGACGATGAAACACTAAGATTACATTAGAATTAAATACAAAAGAAACAATGCCGCCTTAACTGCAAGATGAGTGAGACTTCTTAGAGTCTGTGCTTTGATCCTGTCTACTGTGAGACCAGTATTAGTTTCCAATACACCACTGCAGGTTCCATGTATTCCTTGGACCTTCGCATTGACGATGAAACACGAAATCGAATCCGAGCTAAATACAAAAGGCACAATGCCGCAATAAGTACAAGAATAGAGACTCTTCTTACAGTCGGTGCTTTGAGCATTCCCTGTGAGACCAGTATTAGTTTCCGATACACCACTGCAGGTTCAATGTATTCCTTAGACATACACATTGACGATGATACACTGAAATTACATCGGAATTAAATACAAATGGCACAATGCCGCCATAAGTGCAGGAATAGAGACCCCTCTTTCAGTCGGTGGTTTGAGCATTCCCTGTGAGACCAGTATTAGTTTCCGATACACCACTGCAGGTTCAATGTATTCCTTAGACATACACATTGCCGAAGAAACACAGAAATCACATCGGAATTACATACAAAAGGCACAATGCCGCCTTACGTCTTACGTACAAGAATAGAGACTCTTCTTACGGTCCGTGCTTTGAGCATAACCTGGGAGACCAGTATTAGTTTCCGATACACCACCGCAGGTTCAATGCATTCCTTGGACATACACATTGACGATGAAACACAGAACTCGCATCGGAATTAAATACAAAAGGCACAATGCCGCCTTTCGTACAAGAATAGAGACTCTTCTTATAGTCGGTGCTTTGAGCATTCCCTGTGAGACCAGTATTAGTTTCCGATACACCACTCCAGGTTCAATGTTTTCCTTGGACATACTCATTGACGATGAAACACTGAAATTACATCGGAATTAAATACAAAAGGAACAATGCCGATATAACTGCAAGGTGAGTGAGACTTCTTAGAGTCTGTGCTTTGATCCTTTCCTGTGAGACCAGTGTTTGTTTCCGATACACCACTGCAGGTTCAATGTATTCCTTGGACCTTCGGATTGACGATGAAACACAGAAATCGCATCGGAATTAAATACAAAAGGCACAATGCCGCCTTAAGTACAGGAATAGAGACTCTTCTTACAGTCGGTGTTTGAGCATTCCCTGTGAGACCAGTATTAGTTTCCGATACACCACTGCAGATTCAATGTATTCCTTGGACATACACATTGACGATGAAACACAGAAATCACATCGGAATTAAATACAAAAGGCACAATGCCGCCTTACGTACAAGAATAGAGACTCTTCTTACGGTCGGTGCTTTGAGCATTACCTGTGAGGCCAGTATTAGTTCCCGATACACCACTCCAGGTTCAATGTATTCCTTGGACATACTCATTGACGATGAAACACTGAAATTACATCGGAATTAAATAGAAAAGGAACAATACCGCCTTAACTGCAAGATGAGTGAGACTTCTTAGAGTCTGTACTTTGATCCTTTCTACTGTGAGACTAGTATTAGTTTCCGATACACAATTGCAGGTTCAATGTATTCCTTGGACCTTCGCATTGACGATGAAACACAGAAATCGAATCGGAACTAAATACAAAAGGCACAATGCCGCAATAAGTACAAGAATAGAGACTCTTCTTACAGTCGGTGCTTTGAGCATTCCCTGTGAGACCTGTATTAGTTTCCGATACACCACTGCAGTTTCAAAGTATTCCTTAGACATACACATTGACGATGAAACACTGAAATTACATCGGAATTAAATACAAATGGCACAATGCCGCCATAAGTGCAAGAATAGAGACTCCTCCTACAGTCGGTGCTTTGAGCATTCCCTCTGAGACCAGTATTAGTTTCCGATACACCACTGCAGGTACAATGTATTCCTTAGACATACACATTGTCGATGAAACACAGAACTCGCATCGGAATTAAATACAAAAGGCACAATGCCACCTTTCGTACAAGAATAGAGACTCTTCTTACAGTCGGTGCTTTGAGCATTCCCTGTGAGACTAGTATTAGTTTCCGATACACCACTCCAGGTATAAAAGTTTTCCCTGGACATACTCATTGACGATGAAACACTGAAATTACATCGGAATTAAATACAAAAGGAACAATGCCGATATAACTGCAAGGTGAGTGAGACTTCTTAGAGTCTGTGCTTTGATCCTTTCCTGTGAGACCAGTAATAGTTTCCGATACACCACTGCAGGTTCAATGTATTCTTTGGACCTTCGCATTGACGATGAAACACAGAAATCATATCGGAATGAAATACAAAAGGCACAATGCAGCCTTAAGTACAAGAATAGAGACTCTTCTTACAGTCGGTGTTTGAGCATTCCCTGTGAGTCCAGTATTAGTTTCCGATACACCACTGCAGATTCAATGTATTTCTTGGACATACACATTGACGATGAAACACAGAAATCACATCGGAATTAAATACAGAAGGCAACTGCCGCCTTACGTACAAGAGGAGAGACTCTTCTTACGGTCGGTGCTTTGAGCATTACCTGTGAGACCAGTATTAGTTTCCGATACACCACTCCAGGTTCAATGTATTCCTTGGACATACTCATTGACGATGAAACACTGAAATTACATCGGAATTAAATACAAATGGCACAATGTCGCCATAGGTGCAAGGATAGAGACTCCTCTTAATGTCGGCGCTTTGAGCATTCCCTGTGAGACCAGTATTAGTTTCCGATACACCACAGCAGGTACAGTGTATTCCTTGTACCTTCACATCGACGATGAAACACAGAAATCGCATCAGAATTAAATAAAAAAGGCATTATGCCGCCTTAAGTACAAGAATAGAGTCTCTTCTAACAGTCGGTGCTTTGAGCATTCCCTGTGAGACCAGTATTAGTTTCTGATACACCACTGCAGGTTCAATGTATTCCTTGGACATACACATTGACGATGAAACACAGATATCGCATCGGAATTAAATACAAAAGGCACAATGCCGCCTTAAGTACAAGAATAGAGACTCTTCTTACAGTCGGTGCTTTGAGCATTACCTGTGAGACCAGTATTAGTTTCCGATACACCACTCAAGGTTCAATGTATTCCTTGGACATAATCATTGACGATGAAACACTGAAATTACATCGGAATTAAATACAAAAGGAACAATGCCGCCTTAACTGCAAGATGAGTGAGACTTCTTAGAGTCTGTGCTTTGATCCTTTCTACTGTGAGACCAGTATTAGTTTCCGATACACCACTGCAGGTTCAATGTATTCCTTGGACCTTCGCATTGACGATGAAACACAGAAATCGAATCGGAACTAAATACAAAAGGCACAATGCCGCATAAGTACAAGAATAGAGACTCTTCTTACAGTCGGTGCTTTGAGCATTCCCTGTGAGACCTGTATTAGTTTCCGATACACCACTGCAGGTTCAATGTATTCCTTAGACATACACATTGACGATGAAACACTGAAATTACATCGGAATTAAATACAAATGGCACAATGCCACCATAAGTGCAAGAATAGAGACTCCTCTTACAGTCGGTGTTTAAACATTCCCTGTGAGACCAGTATTAGTTTCCGATACACCACTGCAGATTCAATGTATTCCTTGGACATATACATTGACGATGAAACAGAGAAATCACATCGGAATTAAATACAAAAGGCACAATGCCGCCTTACGTACAAGAGGAGAGACTCTTCTTACGGTCGGTGCTTTGAGCAGTACCTGTGAGACCAGTATTAGTTTCCGATACGCCACTCCAGGTTCAATGTATTCCTTGGACATACCCATTGACGATGAAACACTGAAATTACATTAGAATTAAATACAAAAGAAACAATGCCGCCTTAACTGCAAGATGAGTGAGACTTCTTAGAGTCTGTGCTTTGATCCTTTCTACTGTGAGACCAGTATTAGTTTCCAATACACCACTGCAGGTTCCATGTATTCCTTGGACCTTCGCATTGACGATGAAACACGAAATCGAATCGGAGCTAAATACAAAAGGCACAATGCCGCAATAAGTACAAGAATAGAGACTCTTCTTACAGTCGGTGCTTTGAGCATTCCCTGTGAGACCAGTATTAGTTTCCGATACACCACTGCAGGTTCAATGTATTCCTTAGACATACACATTGACGATGATACACTGAAATTACATCGGAATTAAATACAAATGGCACAATGCCGCCATAAGTGCAGGAATAGAGACCCCTCTTTCAGTCGGTGCTTTGAGCATTCCCTGTGAGACCAGTATTAGTTTCCGATACACCACTGCAGGTTCAATGTATTCCTTAGACAGACACATTGCCGAAGAAACACAGAAATCACATCGGAATTACATACAAAAGGCACAATGCCGCCTTACGTCTTTCGTACAAGAATAGAGACTCTTCTTACGGTCCGTGCTTTGAGCATAACCTGGGAGACCAGTATTAGTTTCCGATACACCACTCCAGGTTCAATGTATTCCTTGGACATACTCATTGACGATGAAAAACTGAAATTACATCGGAATTAAATACAAATGGCACAATGTCGCCAACGGTGCAAAAATAGAGACTCCTCTTACAGTCGGCGCTTTGAGCATTCCCTGTGAGATCAGTGTTAGTTTCCGATACATCACAGCAGGTACAATGTATTCCTTGTACCTTCACATTGACGATGAAACACAGAAATCGCATCGGAATTAAATACAAAAGGCACAATACCGCCTTAAGTACAGGATTAGAGACTCTTCTAACAGTCGGTGCTTTGAGCATTCCCTGTGAGACCAGTATTAGTTTCTGATACACCACTGCAGGTTCAATGTATTCCTTGGACATACACATTGACGATGAAACACAGATATCGCATCGGAATTAAATACAAAAGGCACAATGCCGCCTTACGTACAAGAATAGAGACTCTTCTTACAGTTGGTGCTTTGAGCATTACCTGAGAGACCAGTATTAGTTTCCGATACACCACTCAAGGTTCAATGTATTCCTTGGACATACTCATTGACGATGAAACACTGAAATTACATCGGAATTAAATACAAACGGAACAATACTGCCTTAACAGCAAGATGAGTGAGACTTCTTTGAGTCTGTGCTTTGATCCTTTCCTGTGAGACCAGTATTAGTTTCCGATACACCAATGCAGGTTCAATGTATTCCACGGACCTTCGCATTGAAGATGAAACACAGAAATCGCATCGGAACTGAATACAAAATGCACAATGCCGCAATAAGTACAAGAATAGAGACTCTTCTTACAGTCGGTGCTTTGAGCATTCCCTGTGAGACCAGTATTAGTTTCCGATACACCACTGCAGGTTCAATGAATTATTTAGACATACACATTGACGATGAAACACTGAAATTACATCGGAATTAAATACAAAAGGCACAATGCCGCGTTAAGTACAAGAATTGAGACTCATCTTACAGTCGGTGCTTTGAGCATTCCCTGTGAGACCAGTATTAGTTTCCGATACACCACCGCAGGTTCAATGCATTCCTTGGACATACACATTGACGATGAAACACAGAACTCGCATCGGAATTAAATACAAATGGCACAATGCCGCCTTTCGTACAAGAATAGAGACTCTGCTTATAGTCGGTGCTTTGAGCATTCCCTGTGAGACCAGTATTAGTTTCCGATACACCACTCCAGGTTCAATGTTTTCCTTGGACATACTCATTGACGATGAAACACTGAAATTACATCGGAATTAAATACAAAAGGAACAATGCCGATATAACTGCAAGGTGAGTGAGACTTCTTAGAGTCTGTGCTTTGATCCTTTCCTGTGAGACCAGTGTTAGTTTCCGATACACCACTGCAGGTTCAATGTATTCCTTGGACCTTCGCATTGACGATGAAACACAGAAATCGCATCGGAATTAAATACAAAAGGCACAATGCCGCCTTAAGTACAGGAATAAAGACTCTTCTTACAGTCGGTGTTTGAGCATTCCCTGTGAGACCAGTATTAGTTTCCGATACACCACTGCAGATTCAATGTATTCCTTGGACATACACATTGACGATGAAACACAGAAATCACATCGGAATTAAATACAAAAGGCACAATGCCGCCTTACGTACAAGAATAGAGACTCTTCTTACGGTCGGTGCTTTGAGCATTACCTGTGAGGCCAGTATTAGTTCCCGATACACCACTCCAGGTTCAATGTATTCCTTGGACATACTCATTGACGATGAAACACTGAAATTACATCGGAATTAAATAGAAAAGGAACAATACCGCCTTAACTGCAAGATGAGTGAGACTTCTTAGAGTCTGTACTTTGATCCTTTCTACTGTGAGACTAGTATTAGTTTCCGATACACAATTGCAGGTTCAATGTATTCCTTGGACCTTCGCATTGACGATGAAACACAGAAATCGAATCGGAACTAAATACAAAAGGCACAATGCCGCAATAAGTACAAGAATAGAGACTCTTCTTACAGTCGGTGCTTTGAGCATTCCCTGTGAGACCTGTATTAGTTTCCGATACACCACTGCAGTTTCAAAGTATTCCTTAGACATACACATTGACGATGAAACACTGAAATTACATCGGAATTAAATACAAATGGCACAATGCCGCCATAAGTGCAAGAATAGAGACTCCTCCTACAGTCGGTGCTTTGAGCATTCCCTCTGAGACCAGTATTAGTTTCCGATACACCACTGCAGGTACAATGTATTCCTTAGACATACACATTGTCGATGAAACACAGAACTCGCATCGGAATTAAATACAAAAGGCACAATGCCACGTTTCGTACAAGAATAGAGACTCTTCTTACAGTCGGTGCTTTGAGCATTCCCTGTGAGACTAGTATTAGTTTCCGATACACCACTCCAGGTATAAAAGTTTTCCCTGGACATACTCATTGACGATGAAACACTGAAATTACATCGGAATTAAATACAAAAGGAACAATGCCGATATAACTGCAAGGTGAGTGAGACTTCTTAGAGTCTGTGCTTTGATCCTTTCCTGTGAGACCAGTAATAGTTTCCGATACACCACTGCAGGTTCAATGTATTCTTTGGACCTTCGCATTGACGATGAAACACAGAAATCATATCGGAATGAAATACAAAAGGCACAATGCAGCCTTAAGTACAAGAATAGAGACTCTTCTTACAGTCGGTGTTTGAGCATTCCCTGTGAGTCCAGTATTAGTTTCCGATACACCACTGCAGATTCAATGTATTTCTTGGACATACACATTGACGATGAAACACAGAAATCACATCGGAATTAAATACAGAAGGCAACTGCCGCCTTACGTACAAGAGGAGAGACTCTTCTTACGGTCGGTGCTTTGAGCATTACCTGTGAGACCAGTATTAGTTTCCGATACACCACTCCAGGTTCAATGTATTCCTTGGACATACTCATTGACGATGAAACACTGAAATTACATCGGAATTAAATACAAATGGCACAATGTCGCCATAGGTGCAAGGATAGAGACTCCTCTTAATGTCGGCGCTTTGAGCATTCCCTGTGAGACCAGTATTAGTTTCCGATACACCACAGCAGGTACAGTGTATTCCTTGTACCTTCACATCGACGATGAAACACAGAAATCGCATCAGAATTAAATAAAAAAGGCATTATGCCGCCTTAAGTACAAGAATAGAGTCTCTTCTAACAGTCGGTGCTTTGAGCATTCCCTGTGAGACCAGTATTAGTTTCTGATACACCACTGCAGGTTCAATGTATTCCTTGGACATACACATTGACGATGAAACACAGATATCGCATCGGAATTAAATACAAAAGGCACAATGCCGCCTTAAGTACAAGAATAGAGACTCTTCTTACAGTCGGTGCTTTGAGCATTACCTGTGAGACCAGTATTAGTTTCCGATACACCACTCAAGGTTCAATGTATTCCTTGGACATAATCATTGACGATGAAACACTGAAATTACATCGGAATTAAATACAAAAGGAACAATGCCGCCTTAACTGCAAGATGAGTGAGACTTCTTAGAGTCTGTGCTTTGATCCTTTCTACTGTGAGACCAGTATTAGTTTCCGATACACCACTGCAGGTTCAATGTATTCCTTGGACCTTCGCATTGACGATGAAACACAGAAATCGAATCGGAACTAAATACAAAAGGCACAATGCCGCAATAAGTACAAGAATAGAGACTCTTCTTACAGTCGGTGCTTTGAGCATTCCCTGTGAGACCTGTATTAGTTTCCGATACACCACTGCAGTTTCAATGTATTCCTTAGACATACACATTGACGATGAAACACTGAAATTACATCGGAATTAAATACAAATGGCACAATGCCACCATAAGTGCAAGAATAGAGACTCCTCTTACAGTCGGTGTTTAAACATTCCCTGTGAGACCAGTATTAGTTTCCGATACACCACTGCAGATTCAATGTATTCCTTGGACATATACATTGACGATGAAACAGAGAAATCACATCGGAATTAAATACAAAAGGCACAATGCCGCCTTACGTACAAGAGGAGAGACTCTTCTTACGGTCGGTGCTTTGAGCAGTACCTGTGAGACCAGTATTAGTTTCCGATACGCCACTCCAGGTTCAATGTATTCCTTGGACATACCCATTGACGATGAAACACTGAAATTACATTAGAATTAAATACAAAAGAAACAATGCCGCCTTAACTGCAAGATGAGTGAGACTTCTTAGAGTCTGTGCTTTGATCCTTTCTACTGTGAGACCAGTATTAGTTTCCAATACACCACTGCAGGTTCCATGTATTCCTTGGACCTTCGCATTGACGATGAAACACGAAATCGAATCGGAGCTAAATACAAAAGGCACAATGCCGCAATAAGTACAAGAATAGAGACTCTTCTTACAGTCGGTGCTTTGAGCATTCCCTGTGAGACCAGTATTAGTTTCCGATACACCACTGCAGGTTCAATGTATTCCTTAGACATACACATTGACGATGATACACTGAAATTACATCGGAATTAAATACAAATGGCACAATGCCGCCATAAGTGCAGGAATAGAGACCCCTCTTTCAGTCGGTGCTTTGAGCATTCCCTGTGAGACCAGTATTAGTTTCCGATACACCACTGCAGGTTCAATGTATTCCTTAGACAGACACATTGCCGAAGAAACACAGAAATCACATCGGAATTACATACAAAAGGCACAATGCCGCCTTACGTCTTACGTACAAGAATAGAGACTCTTCTTACGGTCCGTGCTTTGAGCATAACCTGGGAGACCAGTATTAGTTTCCGATACACCACTCCACGTTCAATGTATTCCTTGGACATACTCATTGACGATGAAACACTGAAATTACATCGGAATTAAATACAAATGGCACAATGTCGCCAAGGGTGCAAAAATAGAGACTCCTCTTACAGTCGGCGCTTTGAGCATTCCCTGTGAGATCAGTGTTAGTTTCCGATACATCACAGCAGGTACAATGTATTCCTTGTACCTTCACATTGACGATGAAACACAGAAATCGCATCGGAATTAAATACAAAAGGCACAATACCGCCTTAAGTACAAGATTAGAGACTCTTCTAACAGTCGGTGCTTTGAGCATTCCCTGTGAGACCAGTATTAGTTTCTGATACACCACTGCAGGTTCAATGTATTCCTTGGACATACACATTGACGATGAAACACAGATATCGCATCGGAATTAAATACAAAAGGCACAATGCCGCCTTACGTACAAGAATAGAGACTCTTCTTACAGTTGGTGCTTTGAGCATTACCTGAGAGACCAGTATTAGTTTCCGATACACCACTCAAGGTTCAATGTATTCCTTGGACATACTCATTGACGATGAAACACTGAAATTACATCGGAATTAAATACAAACGGAACAATACTGCCTTAACAGCAAGATGAGTGAGACTTCTTTGAGTCTGTGCTTTGATCCTTTCCTGTGAGACCAGTATTAGTTTCCGATACACCAATGCAGGTTCAATGTATTCCACGGACCTTCGCATTGAAGATGAAACACAGAAATCGCATCGGAACTGAATACAAAATGCACAATGCCGCAATAAGTACAAGAATAGAGACTCTTCTTACAGTCGGTGCTTTGAGCATTCCCTGTGAGACCAGTATTAGTTTCCGATACACCACTGCAGGTTCAATGAATTATTTAGACATACACATTGACGATGAAACACTGAAATTACATCGGAATTAAATACAAAAGGCACAATGCCGCGTTAAGTACAAGAATTGAGACTCATCTTACAGTCGGTGCTTTGAGCATTCCCTGTGAGACCAGTATTAGTTTCCGATACACCACCGCAGGTTCAATGCATTCCTTGGACATACACATTGACGATGAAACACAGAACTCGCATCGGAATTAAATACAAATGGCACAATGCCGCCTTTCGTACAAGAATAGAGACTCTGCTTATAGTCGGTGCTTTGAGCATTCCCTGTGAGACCAGTATTAGTTTCCGATACACCACTCCAGGTTCAATGTTTTCCTTGGACATACTCATTGACGATGAAACACTGAAATTACATCGGAATTAAATACAAAAGGAACAATGCCGATATAACTGCAAGGTGAGTGAGACTTCTTAGAGTCTGTGCTTTGATCCTTTCCTGTGAGACCAGTGTTAGTTTCCGATACACCACTGCAGGTTCAATGTATTCCTTGGACCTTCGCATTGACGATGAAACACAGAAATCGCATCGGAATTAAATACAAAAGGCACAATGCCGCCTTAAGTACAGGAATAGAGACTCTTCTTACAGTCGGTGTTTGAGCATTCCCTGTGAGACCAGTATTAGTTTCCGATACACCACTGCCGATTCAATGTATTCCTTGGACATACACATTGACGATGAAACACAGAAATCACATCGGAATTAAATACAAAAGGCACAATGCCGCCTTACGTACAAGAATAGAGACTCTTCTTACGGTCGGTGCTTTGAGCATTACCTGTGAGACCAGTATTAGTTCCCGATACACCACTCCAGGTTCAATGTCTTCCTTGGACATACTCATTGACGATGAAACACTGAAATTACATCGGAATTAAATAGAAAAGGAACAATGCCGCCTTAACTGCAAGATGAGTGAGACTTCTTAGAGTCTGTGCTTTGATCCTTTCTACTGTGAGACTAGTATTAGTTTCCGATACACCATTGCAGGTTCAATGTATTCCTTGGACCTTCGCATTGACGATGAAACACAGAAATCGAATCGGAACTAAATACAAAAGGCACAATGCCGCAATAAGTACAAGAATAGAGACTCTTCTTACTTTCGGTGCTTTGAGCATTCCCTGTGAGACCTGTATTAGTTTCCGATACACCACTGCAGTTTCAAAGTATTCCTTAGACATACACATTGACGATGAAACACTGAAATTACATCGGAATTAAATACAAATGGCACAATGCCGATATAACTGCAAGGTGAGTGAGACTTCTTAGAGTCTGTGCTTTGATCCTTTCCTGTGAGACCAGTAATAGTTTCCGATACACCACTGCAGGTTCAATGTATTCTTTGGACCTTCGCATTGACGATGAAACACAGAAATCATATCGGAATGAAATACAAAAGGCACAATGCAGCCTTAAGTACAAGAATAGAGACTCTTCTTACAGTCGGTGTTTGAGCATTCCCTGTGAGTCCAGTATTAGTTTCCGATACACCACTGCAGATTCAATGTATTTCTTGGACATACACATTGACGATGAAACACAGAAATCACATCGGAATTAAATACAGAAGGCAACTGCCGCCTTACGTACAAGAGGAGAGACTCTTCTTACGGTCGGTGCTTTGAGCATTACCTGTGAGACCAGTATTAGTTTCCGATACACCTCTCCAGGTTCAATGTATTCCTTGGACATACTCATTGACGATGAAACACTGAAATTACATCGGAATTAAATACAAATGGCACAATGTCGCCATAGGTGCAAGAATAGAGACTCCTCTTAATGTCGGTGCTTTGAGCATTCCCTGTGACACCAGTATTAGTTTCCGATACACCACAGCAGGTACAGTGTATTCCTTGTACCTTCGCATCGACGATGAAACACAGAAATCGCATCGGAATCAAATAAAAAAGGCATTATGCCGCCTTAAGTACAAGAATAGAGTCTCTTCTAACAGTCGGTGCTTTGAGCATTCCCTGTGAGACCAGTATTAGTTTCTGATACACCACTGCAGGTTCAATGTATTCCTTGGACATACACATTGACAATGAAAGACAGATATCGCATCGGAATTAAATACAAAAGGCACAATGCCGCCTTACGTACAAGAATAGAGACTCTTCTTACAGTCGGTGCTTTGAGCATTACCTGTGAGACCAGTATTAGTTTCCGATACACCACTCAAGGTTCAATGTATTCCTTGGACATACTCATTGACGATGAAACACTGAAATTACATCGGAATTAAATACAAAAGGAACAATGCCGCCTTAACTGCAAGATGAGTGAGACTTCTTAGAGTCTGTGCTTTGATCCTTTCTACTGTGAGACCAGTATTAGTTTCCGATACACCACTGCAGGTTCAATGTATTCCTTGGACCTTCGCATTGACGATGAAACACAGAAATCGAATCGGAACTAAATACAAAAGGCACAATGCCGCAATAAGTACAAGAATAGAGACTCTTCTTACAGTCGGTGCTTTGAGCATTCCCTGTGAGACCTGTATTAGTTTCCGATACACCACTGCAGGTTCAATGTATTCCTTAGACATACACATTGACGATGAAACACTGAAATTACATCGGAATTAAATACAAATGGCACAATGCCACCATAAGTGCAAGAATAGAGACTCCTCTTACAGTCGGTGTTTTGAGCATTCCCTCTGAGACCAGTATTAGTTTCCGATACACCACTGCAGGTACAATGTATTCCAGAGACATACACATTGCCGAAGAAACTCTGATGTTACATTGGAATTAAATACAAAAGTCACAATGCCGCCATAAGTGCAAGAAGAGAGACTCTTCTTACAGTCGGTGCTTTGAGCATTCCCTGTGAGACCAGTATTAGTTTCCGATACACCACTGCAGGTACAATGTATTCCTTGGACCTTCACATAGACGATGAAACACAGAAATCGCATCGGAATTAAATGCAAAAGGCACAATGCCGCCTTAAGTACAAGAATAGAGACTCTTCTTACAGTCGGTGCTTTGAGCATTCCCTGTGAGACCAGTATTAGTTTCCGATACACCACTCCAGGTTCAATGTTTTCCCTGGACATACTCATTGACGATGAAACACTGAAATTACATCGGAATTAAATACAAAATGAACAATGCCGATATAACTGCAAGGTGAGTGAGACTTCTTAGAGTCTGTGCTTTGATCCTTTCCTGTGAGACCAGTATTAGTTTCCGATACACCACTGCAGGTTCAATGTATTCCTTAGACATACACATTGCCGAAGAAACACAGAAATCACATCGGAATTACATACAAAAGGCACAATGCCGCCTTACGTCTTACGTACAAGAATAGAGACTCTTCTTACGGTCCGTGCTTTGAGCATAACCTGGGAGACCAGTATTAGTTTCCGATACACCACTCCAGGTTCAATGTATTCCTTGGACATACTCATTGACGATGAAACACTGATATTACATCGGAATTAAATACAAATGGCACAATGTCGCCAAGGGTGCAAAAATAGAGACTCCTCTTACAGTCGGTGCTTTGAGCATTCCCTGTGAGATCAGTGTTAGTTTCCGATAAATCACAGCAGGTACAATGTATTCCTTGTACCTTCACATTGACGATGAAACACAGAAATCGCATCGGAATTAAATACAAAAGGCACAATACCGCCTTAAGTACAAGATTAGAGACTCTTCTAACAGTCGGTGCTTTGAGCATTCCCTGTGAGACCAGTATTAGTTTCTGATACACCACTGCAGGTTCAATGTATTCCTTGGACATACACATTGACGATGAAACACAGATATCGCATCGGAATTAAATACAAAAGGCACAATGCCGCCTTACGTACAAGAATAGAGACTCTTCTTACAGTTGGTGCTTTGAGCATTACCTGAGAGACCAGTATTAGTTTCCGATACACCACTCAAGGTTCAATGTATTCCTTGGACATACTCATTGACGATGAAACACTGAAATTACATCGGAATTAAATACAAACGGAACAATACTGCCTTAACAGCAAGATGAGTGAGACTTCTTTGAGTCTGTGCTTTGATCCTTTCCTGTGAGACCAGTATTAGCTTCCGATACACCACTGCAGGTTCAATGTATTCCTTGGACCTTCGCATTGACGATGAAACACAGAAATCGCATCGGAATTAAATACAAAAGGCACAATGCCGCCTTAAGTACAGGAATAGAGACTCTTCTTACAGTCGGTGTTTGAGCATTCCCTGTGAGACCAGTATTAGTTTCCGATACACCACTGCACATTCAATGTATTCCTTGGACATACACATTGACGATGAAACACAGAAATCACATCGGAATTAAATACAAAAGGCACAATGCCGCCTTACGTACAAGAATAGAGACTCTTCTTACGGTCGGTGCTTTGAGCATTACCTGTGAGACCAGTATTAGTTTCCGATACACCACACCAGGTTCAATGTATTCCTTGGACATACTCATTGACGATGAAACACTGAAATTACATCGGAATTAAATACAAAAGGAACAATGCCGCCTTAACTGCAAGATGAGTGAGACTTCATAGAGTCTGTGCTTTGATCCTTTCCTGTAAGACCAGTATTAGATTCCGATACACCACTGCAGGTTCAATGTATTCCTTGGACCTTCGCATTGACGATGAAACACAGAAGTCGCATCGGAACTAAATACAAAAGCACAATGCCGCAATAAGTACAAGAATAGGGACTCTTCTTACAGTTGGTGCTTTGAGCATTCCCTTTGGGTCCAGTATTAGTTTCCGATATTCCACTGCAGGTTCAATGTATTCCTTAGACATACACATTGACGATGAAACACTGATATTACATCGGAATTAAATACAAAAGGCAAAATGCCGCCATACGTGCGAGAATAGAGAAACCTCTTCCAGTCCGTGCTTTGACCATTCCCTGTGAGACCAGTATTAGTTTCCGATACACCACTCCAGGTTCAATGTATTCCTTGGACATACTCATTGACGATGAAACACTGAAATTACATCGGAATTAAATACAAATGGCACAATGTCGCCAAGGGTGCAAAAATAGAGACTCCTCTTACAGTCGGTGCTTTGAGCATTCCCTGTGAGATCAGTATTAGTTTCCGATACACCACAGCAGGTACAATGTATTCCCTGTACCTTCACATTGACGATGAAACACAGAAATCGCATCTGAATTAAATACAAAAGGCACAATACCGCCTTAAGTACAAGAATAGAGACTCTTCTAACAGTCGGTGCTTTGAGCATTCCCTGTGAGACCAGTATTAGTTTCTGATACACCACTGCAGGTTCAATGTATTCCTTGGACATACACATTGACGATGAAAAACAGATATCGCATCGGAATTAAATACAAAAGGCACAATGCCGCCTTACGTACAAGAATAGAGACTCTTCTTACAGTCGGTGCTTTGAGCATTACCTGTGAGACCAGTATTAGCTTCCGATACACCACTCAAGGTTCAATGTATTCCTTGGACATACTCATTGACGATGAAATACTGAAATCTAATCGGAATTAAATACAAACGGAACAATACTGCCTTAACAGCAAGATGAGTGAGACTTCTTTGAGTCTGTGCTTTGATCCTTTCCTGTGAGACCAGTATTAGTTTCCGATACACCAATGCAGGTTCAATGTATTCCAAGGACCTTCGCATTGACGATGAAACACAGAAATCGCATCGGAACTGAATACAAAATGCACAATGCCGCAATAAGTACAAGAATAGAGACTCTTCTTACAGTCGGTGCTTTGAGCATTCCCTGTGAGACCAGTATTAGTTTCCGATACACCACTGCAGGTTCAATGAATTCCTTAGACATACACATTGACGATGAAACACTGAAATTACATCGGAATTAAATACAAAAGGCACAATGCCGCCTTAAGTACAAGAATAGAGACCCTTCTTACAGTCGGTGCTTTGAGCATTCCCTGTGAGACCAGTATTAGTTTCCGATACACCACCGCAGGTTCAATGCATTCCTTGGACATACACATTGACGATGAAACACAGAACTCGCATCCGAATTAAATACAAAAGGCACAATGCCGCCTTTCGTACAAGAATAGAGACTCTTCTTACTGTCGGTGCTTTGAGCATTCCCTGTGAGACCAGTATTAGTTTCCGATACACCACTCCAGGTTCAATGTTTTCCCTGGACATACTCATTGACGATGAAACACTGAAATTACATCGGAATTAAATACAAAAGGAACAATGCCGATATAACTGCAAGGTGAGTGAGACTTCTTAGAGTCTGTGCTTTGATTATTTCCTGTAATACCAGTGTTAGTTTCCGATACACCACTGCAGGTTCAATGTATTCCTTGGACCTTCGCATTGACGATGAAACCCAGAAATCATATCGGAATGAAATACAAAAGGCACAATGCCACCTTAAGTACAAGAATAGAGACTCTTCTTGCAGTCGGTGTTTGAGCATTCCCTGTGAGACCAGTATTAGTTTCCGATACACCACTCCAGGTTCAATGTTTTCCCTGGACATACTCATTGACGATGAAACACTGAAATTACATCGGAATTAAATACAAAATGAACAATGCCGATATAACTGCAAGGTGAGTGAGACTTCTTAGAGTCTGTGCTTTGATCCTTTCCTGTGAGACCAGTATTAGTTTCCGATACACCACTGCAGGTTCAATGTATTCCTTAGACATACACATTGCCGAAGAAACACAGAAATCACATCGGAATTACATACAAAAGGCACAATGCCGCCTTACGTCTTACGTACAAGAATAGAGACTCTTCTTACGGTCCGTGCTTTGAGCATAACCTGGGAGACCAGTATTAGTTTCCGATACACCACTCCAGGTTCAATGTATTCCTTGGACATACTCATTGACGATGAAACACTGATATTACATCGGAATTAAATACAAATGGCACAATGTCGCCAAGGGTGCAAAAATAGAGACTCCTCTTACAGTCGGTGCTTTGAGCATTCCCTGTGAGATCAGTGTTAGTTTCCGATAAATCACAGCAGGTACAATGTATTCCTTGTACCTTCACATTGACGATGAAACACAGAAATCGCATCGGAATTAAATACAAAAGGCACAATACCGCCTTAAGTACAAGATTAGAGACTCTTCTAACAGTCGGTGCTTTGAGCATTCCCTGTGAGACCAGTATTAGTTTCTGATACACCACTGCAGGTTCAATGTATTCCTTGGACATACACATTGACGATGAAACACAGATATCGCATCGGAATTAAATACAAAAGGCACAATGCCGCCTTACGTACAAGAATAGAGACTCTTCTTACAGTTGGTGCTTTGAGCATTACCTGAGAGACCAGTATTAGTTTCCGATACACCACTCAAGGTTCAATGTATTCCTTGGACATACTCATTGACGATGAAACACTGAAATTACATCGGAATTAAATACAAACGGAACAATACTGCCTTAACAGCAAGATGAGTGAGACTTCTTTGAGTCTGTGCTTTGATCCTTTCCTGTGAGACCAGTATTAGCTTCCGATACACCACTGCAGGTTCAATGTATTCCTTGGACCTTCGCATTGACGATGAAACACAGAAATCGCATCGGAATTAAATACAAAAGGCACAATGCCGCCTTAAGTACAGGAATAGAGACTCTTCTTACAGTCGGTGTTTGAGCATTCCCTGTGAGACCAGTATTAGTTTCCGATACACCACTGCACATTCAATGTATTCCTTGGACATACACATTGACGATGAAACACAGAAATCACATCGGAATTAAATACAAAAGGCACAATGCCGCCTTACGTACAAGAATAGAGACTCTTCTTACGGTCGGTGCTTTGAGCATTACCTGTGAGACCAGTATTAGTTTCCGATACACCACACCAGGTTCAATGTATTCCTTGGACATACTCATTGACGATGAAACACTGAAATTACATCGGAATTAAATACAAAAGGAACAATGCCGCCTTAACTGCAAGATGAGTGAGACTTCATAGAGTCTGTGCTTTGATCCTTTCCTGTAAGACCAGTATTAGATTCCGATACACCACTGCAGGTTCAATGTATTCCTTGGACCTTCGCATTGACGATGAAACACAGAAGTCGCATCGGAACTAAATACAAAAGCACAATGCCGCAATAAGTACAAGAATAGGGACTCTTCTTACAGTTGGTGCTTTGAGCATTCCCTTTGGGTCCAGTATTAGTTTCCGATATTCCACTGCAGGTTCAATGTATTCCTTAGACATACACATTGACGATGAAACACTGATATTACATCGGAATTAAATACAAAAGGCAAAATGCCGCCATACGTGCGAGAATAGAGAAACCTCTTCCAGTCCGTGCTTTGACCATTCCCTGTGAGACCAGTATTAGTTTCCGATACACCACTCCAGGTTCAATGTATTCCTTGGACATACTCATTGACGATGAAACACTGAAATTACATCGGAATTAAATACAAATGGCACAATGTCGCCAAGGGTGCAAAAATAGAGACTCCTCTTACAGTCGGTGCTTTGAGCATTCCCTGTGAGATCAGTATTAGTTTCCGATACACCACAGCAGGTACAATGTATTCCCTGTACCTTCACATTGACGATGAAACACAGAAATCGCATCTGAATTAAATACAAAAGGCACAATACCGCCTTAAGTACAAGAATAGAGACTCTTCTAACAGTCGGTGCTTTGAGCATTCCCTGTGAGACCAGTATTAGTTTCTGATACACCACTGCAGGTTCAATGTATTCCTTGGACATACACATTGACGATGAAAAACAGATATCGCATCGGAATTAAATACAAAAGGCACAATGCCGCCTTACGTACAAGAATAGAGACTCTTCTTACAGTCGGTGCTTTGAGCATTACCTGTGAGACCAGTATTAGCTTCCGATACACCACTCAAGGTTCAATGTATTCCTTGGACATACTCATTGACGATGAAATACTGAAATCTAATCGGAATTAAATACAAACGGAACAATACTGCCTTAACAGCAAGATGAGTGAGACTTCTTTGAGTCTGTGCTTTGATCCTTTCCTGTGAGACCAGTATTAGTTTCCGATACACCAATGCAGGTTCAATGTATTCCAAGGACCTTCGCATTGACGATGAAACACAGAAATCGCATCGGAACTGAATACAAAATGCACAATGCCGCAATAAGTACAAGAATAGAGACTCTTCTTACAGTCGGTGCTTTGAGCATTCCCTGTGAGACCGATATTAGTTTCCGATACACCACTGCAGGTTCAATGAATTCCTTAGACATACACATTGACGATGAAACACTGAAATTACATCGGAATTAAATACAAAAGGCACAATGCCGCCTTAAGTACAAGAATAGAGACCCTTCTTACAGTCGGTGCTTTGAGCATTCCCTGTGAGACCAGTATTAGTTTCCGATACACCACCGCAGGTTCAATGCATTCCTTGGACATACACATTGACGATGAAACACAGAACTCGCATCCGAATTAAATACAAAAGGCACAATGCCGCCTTTCGTACAAGAATAGAGACTCTTCTTACTGTCGGTGCTTTGAGCATTCCCTGTGAGACCAGTATTAGTTTCCGATACACCACTCCAGGTTCAATGTTTTCCCTGGACATACTCATTGACGATGAAACACTGAAATTACATCGGAATTAAATACAAAAGGAACAATGCCGATATAACTGCAAGGTGAGTGAGACTTCTTAGAGTCTGTGCTTTGATTATTTCCTGTAATACCAGTGTTAGTTTCCGATACACCACTGCAGGTTCAATGTATTCCTTGGACCTTCGCATTGACGATGAAACCCAGAAATCATATCGGAATGAAATACAAAAGGCACAATGCCACCTTAAGTACAAGAATAGAGACTCTTCTTGCAGTCGGTGTTTGAGCATTCCCTGTGAGACCAGTATTAGTTTCCGATACACCACTGCACATTCAATGTATTCCTTGGACATACACATTGACGATGAAACACAGAAATCACATCGGAATTAAATACAAAAGGCACAATGCCGCCTTACGTACAAGAATAGAGACTCTTCTTACGGTCGGTGCTTTGAGCATTACCTGTGAGACCAGTATTAGTTTCCGATACACCACACCAGGTTCAATGTATTCCTTGGACATACTCATTGACGATGAAACACTGAAATTACATCGGAATTAAATACAAAAGGAACAATGCCGCCTTAACTGCAAGATGAGTGAGACTTCATAGAGTCTGTGCTTTGATCCTTTCCTGTAAGACCAGTATTAGATTCCGATACACCACTGCAGGTTCAATGTATTCCTTGGACCTTCGCATTGACGATGAAACACAGAAATCGCATCGGAACTAAATACAAAAGCACAATGCCGCAATAAGTACAAGAATAGGGACTCTTCTTACAGTTGGTGCTTTGAGCATTCCCTTTGGGTCCAGTATTAGTTTCCGATATTCCACTGCAGGTTCAATGTATTCCTTAGACATACACATTGACGATGAAACACTGATATTACATCGGAATTAAATACAAAAGGCAAAATGCCGCCATACGTGCGAGAATAGAGAAACCTCTTCCAGTCAGTGCTTTGACCATTCCCTGTGAGACCAGTATTAGTTTCCGATACACCACTCCAGGTTCAATGTATTCCTTGGACATACTCATTGACGATGAAACACTGAAATTACATCGGAATTAAATACAAATGGCACAATGTCGCCAAGGGTGCAAAAATAGAGACTCCTCTTACAGTCGGTGCTTTGAGCATTCCCTGTGATTTCAGTATTAGTTTCCGATACACCACAGCAGGTACAATGTATTCCCTGTACCTTCACATTGACGATGAAAAACAGATATCGCATCGGAATTAAATACAAAAGGCACAATGCCGCCTTACGTACAAGAATAGAGACTCTTCTTACAGTCGGTGCTTTGAGCATTACCTGTGAGACCAGTATTAGCTTCCGATACACCACTCAAGGTTCAATGTATTCCTTGGACATACTCATTGACGATGAAATACTGAAATTACATCGGAATTAAATACAAACGGAACAATACTGCCTTAACAGCAAGATGAGTGAGACTTCTTTGAGTCTGTGCTTTGATCCTTTCCTGTGAGACCAGTATTAGTTTCCGATACACCAATGCAGGTTCAATGTATTCCAAGGACCTTCGCATTGACGATGAAACACAGAAATCGCATCGGAACTGAATACAAAATGCACAATGCCGCAATAATTACAAGAATAGAGACTCTTCTTACAGTCGGTGCTTTGAGCATTCCCTGTGGGACCAGTATTAGTTTCCGATACACCACTGCAGGTTCAATGAATTCCTTAGACATACACATTGACGATGAAACACTGAAATTACATCGGAATTAAATACAAAAGGCACAATGCCGCCTTAAGTACATGAATAGAGACTCTTCTTACAGTCGGTGCTTTGAGCATTCCCTGTGAGACCAGTATTAGTATCAGATACACCACCGCAGGTTCAATGCATTCCTTGGACATACACATTGACGATGAAACACAGAACTCGCATCCGAATTAAATACAAAAGGCACAATGCCGCCTTTCGTACAAGAATAGAGACTCTTCTTACTTTCGGTGCTTTGAGCATTCCCTGTGAGACCAGTATTAGTTTCCGATACATCACTCCTGGTTCAATGTTTTCCCTGGACATACTCATTGACGATGAAACACAGAAATTACATCGGAATTAAATACAAAAGGAACAATGCCGATATAACTGCAAGGTGAGTGAGACTTCTTAGAGTCTGTGCTTTGATTATTTCCTGTGATACCAGTGTTAGTTTCCGATACACCACTGCAGGTTCAATGTATTCCTTGGACCTTCGCATTGACGATGAAACCCAGAAATCATATCGGAATGAAATACAAAAGGCACAATGCCACCTTAAGTACAAGAATAGAGACTCTTCTTACAGTCGGTGTCTGAGCATTCCCTGTGAGACCAGTATTAGTTTCCGATACACCACTGCACATTCAATGTATACCTTGGACATACACATTGACGATGAAACACAGAAATCACATCGGAATTAAATACAAAAGGCACAATGCCGCCTTACGTACAAGAATAGAGACTCTTCTTACGGTCGGTGCTTTGAGCATTACCTGTGTGACCAGTATTAGTTTCCGATACACCACACCAGGTTCAATGTATTCCTTGGACATACTCATTGACGATGAAACACTGAAATTACATCGGAATTAAATACAAAAGGAACAATGCCGCCTTAACTGCAAGATGAGTGAGACTTCATAGAGTCTGTGCTTTGATCCTTTCCTGTGAGACCAGTATTAGTTTCCGATACACCACTGCAGGTTCAATGTATTCCTTGGACCTTCGCATTGACGATGAAACACAGAAATCGTATCGGAACTAAATACAAAGGCACAATGCCGCAATAAGTACAAGAATAGGGACTCTTCTTACAGTTGGTGCTTTGAGCATTCCCTTTGGGACCAGTATTAGTTTCCGATATTCCACTGCAGGTTCAATGTATTCCTTAGACATACACATTGACGATGAAACACTGATATTACATCGGAATTACATACAAAAGGCAAAATGCCGCCATACGTGCGAGAATAGAGAATCTTCTTCCAGTCGGTGCTTTGACCATTCCCTGTGAGACCAGTATTAGTTTCCGATACACCACAGCAGGTACAATGTATTCCTTATACCCTCACATTGACGATGAAACACACACATCGCATCGGAATTAAATACAAAAGGCACAATGCCGCTTTAAGTACAAGAATAGAGACCCTTCCTACAGTCGGTGCTTTGAGCATTCCCTGTGAGACCAGTATTAGTTTCCGATACACCACTGCAGGTTCAATGTATTCCTTGGACATACACATTGACGATGAAACACAGAAATCGCATCGGAATTAAATACAAAACGCACAATGCCGCATTACGTACAAGAATAGAGACTCTTCTTACAGTTGGTGCTTTGAGCATTCATTGTGAGACCAGTATTAGTTTCCGATACACCTCTCCAAGTTCAATGTATTCCTTGGACACACTCATTGACGATGGAACACTGAAATTACATCGCTATTAAATACAAAAGGAACAATGCCGCCTTAACTGAAAGATGAGTGAGACATCTTAGAGTCCATGATTTGATCCTCTCCTGTGAGACCAGTATTAGTTTCCGATACACCACTGCAGGTTCAATGTATTCCTTGGACCTTCGCATTGACGATGAAACACAGAAATACACTAAATACAAAAGGCACAATGCCGCAATAACTACAAGAATAGAGACTCTTCTTACAGTCGGTGCTTTGAGCATTCCCTGGGAGACCAGTATTAGATTCCGATACACCACTGCAGGTACAATGTATTCCCTGGACCTTCACATTGACGATGAAACACAGAAATCGCATCGGAATTAAATACAAAAGGCACAATGCCGCTTCAGTACATGAATAGAGACTGTTCTTACAGTCGGTGCTTTGAGCATTTCCTGTGAGACCAGTATTAGTTTCCGATACACCACTGCAGGTTCAATGTATTCCTTGGACCTTCGCATTGACGATGAAACACAGAAATCGCATCGGAACTAAATACAATAGGCACAATGCCGCAATAAGTACAAGAATAGAGACTCTTCTTGCAGTCGGTGCTTTGAGCATTCCCTGTGAGACCAGTATTAGTTTCCGATACATCACTGCAGGTTCAATGAAATCCTTATACATACACATTGACGATGAAACACTGAAATTACATCGGAATTAAATACAAAAGGCACAATGCCGCCATAAGTGCAAGAATAGGGACTCTTCTTACAGTCGGTGCTTTCAGCTTTCCCAGTGAGACCAGTATTAATTTCCGATACACCACTGCAGGTTCAATGTATTCCTTAGACATATACATTGTCGAAGAAACACTGAAATTACATCGGAATTAAATACAAAAATCACAATGCCGCCATAAGTGCAAGAATAGGGACACTTCTTACAGTCGGTGCTTTGAGCATTCCCTGTGAGATCAGTATTAGTTTCCGAAACACCACTGCAGGTACAATGTATTCCTTGGACCTTCACATTGACGATGACACACAGAAATCGCATCGGAATTAAATACAAAAGGCACAATGCCGCCTTAAGTACAAGAATAGAGACTCTTCTTACAGTCGGTGCTTTGAGCATTCCCTGTGAGGCCAGTATTAGTTTCCGATACACCACCGCAGGTTCAATGCATTCCTTGGACATACACATTGACTATGAAACACAGAACTCGCATCGGAATTAAATACAAAATGCACAATGCCGCGTTTCGTACAAGAATAGAGACTCTTCTTACAGTCGGTGCTTTGAGCATTCCCTGTGAGACCAGTATTAGTTTCCGATACACCACTCCAGGTACAATGTTTTCCCTGGACATACTCATTGACGATGAAACACTGAAATTACATCGGAATTAAATACAAAAGGAACAATGCCGATATAACTGCAAGGCGAGTGTGACTTCTTAGAGTCTGTGCTTTGATCCTTTCCTGTGAGACCAGTGTTAGTTTCCGATTCACCGCTGCAGGTTCAGTGTATTCCTTGGACCTTCGCATTGACGATGAAACCCAGAAATCATATCGGAATGAAATTCAAAAGGCACAATGCCGCCTTAAGTACAAGAATAGAGACTCTTCTTACAATCGGTGTTTGAGCATTCCCTGTGAGACCAGTATTAGTTTCCGATACACCACTGCACATTCAATGTATTCCTTGGACATATACATTGACGATGAAACACAGAAATCACATCGGAATTATATACAAAAGGCACAATGCCGCCTTACGTACAAGAATAGAGACTCTTCTTACGGTCGGTGCTTTGAGCATTACCTGTGAGACCAGTATTAGTTTCCGATACACCACACCAGGTTCAATGTATTCCTTGGTCATCCTCATTGACGATGAAACACTGAAATTACATCGGAATTAAATACAAAAGGAACAATGCCACCTTAACTGCAAGATGAGTGAGACTTCATAGAGTCTGTGCTTTGATCCTTTCCTGTGAGACCAGTATTAGTTTCCGATACACCACTGCAGGTTCAATGTATTCCTTGGACCTTCGCATTGACGATGAAACACAGAAATCGCATCGGAACTAAATACAAAAGCACAATGCCGCAATATGTACAAGAATAGGGACTCTTCTTACAGTTGGTGCTTTGAGCATTCCCTTTGGGACCAGTATTAGTTTCCGATACACCACTGCAGGTTCAATGTATTCCTTAGACATACACATTGACGATGAAACACTGATATTACATCGGAATTAAATACAAAAGGCAAAATGCCGCCATACGTGCAAGAATAGAGAATCTTCTTCAGTCGGTGCTTTGAGCATTCCCTGTGAGACCAGTATTAGTTTCCGATAGACCACAGCAGGTACAATGTATTCCTTGGACCTTCAGATTGACGATGAAACACACACATCGCATCGGAATTAAATACAAAAGGCACAATGCCGCCTTAAGTACAAGAATAGAGACCCTTCCTACAGTCGTTGCTTTGAGCATTCCCTGTGAGACCGATACACCACTGCAGGTTCAATGTATTCCTTGGACATACACATTGACGATGAAACAAAGAAATCGCATCGGAATTAAATACAAAACGCACAATGCCGCATTACGTACAAAAATAGAGACTCTTCTTACAGTCGGTGCTTTGAGCATTCCCTGTGAGACCAGTATTAGTTTCCGATACACCACTCCAAGTTCAATGTATTCCTTGGACATACTCATTGACGATGAAACACTGATATTACATCGCTATTAAATACAAAAGGCACAATGCCGCCTTAAGTACAAGAATAGAGACTCTTCTTACAGTCGGTGCTTTGAGCATTCCCTGTGAGACCAGTATTAGTTTCTGATACACCACTGCAGGTTCAATGTATTCCTTGGACCTTCGCATTGACGATGAAACACAGAAATCGCATCGGAACTAAATACAAAAGGCACAATGCCGCAATAAGTACAAGAATAGAGACTCCTTTTACAGTCGGTGCTTTGAGCATTCCCTGCGAGACCAGTATTAGTTTCCGATACACCACTGCAGGTACAATGTATTCCTTGGACCTTCACATTGACGATGAAACACAGAAATCGCATCTGAATTAAATACAAAAGGCACAATGCCGCTTCAGTACATGAATAGAGACTTTTCTTACAGTCGGTGCTTTGAGCATTTCCTGTGAGACCAGTATTAGTTTCCGATACTCCACTGCAGGTTCAATGTATTCCTTGGACCTTCGCATTGACGATGAAACACAGAAATCGCATCGGAACTAAGTAGAAAAGGCACAATGCCGCAATAAGTACAAGAATAGAGACTCCTTTTACAGTCGGTGATCTGAGCACTCCCTGCGAGATTAGTATTAGTTTCCGATACACCACTGCAGGTTCAATGTATTCCTTAGACATACACATTGACGATGAAACACAGAAATTGCTTCGGAATTTAATACAAATGGCACAATGCCGCCTTAAGTACAAGAATAGAGACTCTTCTTACAGTCGGTGCTTTGAGCATTCCCTGTGGGACCAGTATTAGCTTCCAATCCACCATTGCAGATTGCATGTATTCCTTGGACATACACATTGACGATGAAATACTGAAATTACATCGGAATTCAATACAAAAGGCACAATGCCGACTTAAGTACAAGTATAGAGACTCTTCTTACAGTCTGTGCTTAGAGCATTCCCTGTGAGACCAGTATTAGTTTCCGATACACCACTGCAGGTCCAATGTATTCCTTGGACATACGCATTGACGATGAAACGCAGAAATTACATCAGCATTAAATACAAAAGGCACAATGCCGCCTTAAGTGCAAGAAGCGTGAGACTTCTTAGACTCTGTGCTTTGATCCTTTCCTGTGAGACCAGTATTAGTTTCCGACACACCACTGCAGGTTCAATGTGTTCCTTGCACCTTCACGTTGACGAAGAAACACAGAAATCGCATCGGAATTAAATACAAACGGCACAATGACGCCTTAAGTACATGAATAGATACTGTTCTTACAGTCGGTGCTTTGAGCATTCCCTGTGAGACCAGTATTAGTTTCCGATACACCACTGCAGGTTCAATGTATTCCTTGGACCTGCACATTGAAAATGAAACGCAGAAATCGCATTGGAATTAAATACAAAAGACACAATGCCGCCTTAAGTACAAGAATAGAGACTCTTCTTACAGTCGGTGCTTTGAGCATTCCCTGTGAGACCAGTATTAGTTTCCGATACACCACTGGAGGTTGAATGTATTCCTTTGACATTCACATTGACGATAAAACACTGAAATTAAGTCGGAATTAAACACAAAAGGCACAATGCCGCCTTAAGTACAAGAATAGAGACTCTTCATATAGTCGGTGCTTTGAGGAATCCCTGTGAGACCAGTATTAGTTTCCGATTCACCAGTGCAGGTCCAATGTTTTCCTTGGACCTTCACATTGACGATGTAACACAGAAATTGCATCGGAATTAAATGCAAAAGCCACAATGCCGCCATAAGTACAAGAATAGAGACTCTTCTTACAGTCGATGCTTTGAGCATTCCCTGTGAGACCAGTATTAGTTTCCGATACACGACTGCAGGTTCAATGTATTCCTTGGACCTTCACATTGACGATTAAACAAAGATATCGCATCGGAATTAAATACAAAAGCCGCAATGCCGCCTTAAGTACAAATATAGAGAATCTTCTTACAGTCGGTGCTTTGAGCATTCCCTGTGAGACCAGTATTAGTTTCCAATACATTAGTGCAGGTTCAGTGTATTCCTTGGACCTTCGCATTGACGATGAAACACAGAAATCGCATCGGAATTAAATACAAGAAGCACAATGCCGCCATAAGTACAAGAATAGAGACCCTTCTTACAGTCGAGGATTTGAGCATTCCTTGTGAGACCAGTATTAGTTTCCGATACACCACTGCAATTTCAGTGTATTCCTTGGACCTTCACATTGAGGATGAAGCACATAAATCGCATCGGAATGAAATACAATAGGAACAATGCCGCCTTAAGTACAAGAATAGAGACTTTTCTTACAGTCGGTGCTTGGAGCATTCCCTGTGAGACCAGTATTAGATTCCGATACACCATTGCAGGTTCAATGTATTCGTTGGATATCACATAGACGATGAGACACTGAAATTACATCGGAATTAAATACAAAAGGCACAATGCCGTCTTAAGTACAAGAATAGAGACTCTTCTTACAGTCGGTGCTTTGAGCATTCCCTGTGAGACCAGTATCAGTTTCCGATACACCACTGCAGGTTCAATGTATTCCTCGGACATACACATGGACGATGAAATACTGATATCACATCGGATTTAAATACAAAAGGCACAATGCCGCCATAAGTGCAAGAAGAGTGAGACTTCTTAGAGTCTGTGTTTTGATCCATTCCTGTGCGACCTGTATTAGTTTTCGATACGCCACTGCAGGTTCAATGTATACCTTGGACCTTCACATTGACGATGAAACACAGAAATCGCATCGGAATTAAATCCAAAACGCTCAATGCCGCCTTATGTACAAGAATACAGACTCTACTTACAGTCGGTGCTTTGAGCATTCCCGGTGAGACCAGTATTAGTTTCCGATACAACACTGCAGGTTCAATGTATTCCGTGGAGCTTCACATTGACGAAGAAACACAGAAATCGCATCGGAATCAAATACAAAAGGCACAATGCCGCCTCAAGTACAAGAATAGAGACTCTTCTTACAGTCGGTGCTTTGAGCATTCCCTGTGAGACCAGTAATAGTATCCGATACACCACTGCAGGTTCAATCCATTCCTTGGACATACACATTGACGATGAAACACTGAAATTACATCGGAATTAAAAACAAAAGGGACAATGCCGCCTTACGTACAAGAACAGAGACTCTTCTTACCGTCGGTGCTTTGAGCATTCCCTGTGAGACCAGTATTAGCTTCCGATACACCACTGCAGGTTCAATGTATTCCTTGGACCTTCACATTGACGATGAAACACAGAAATGGCATCGGAATTAAATACAAAAGACACAATGCCGCCTTAAGTACAAGAATAGAGACTCTTCTTACAGTCGGTGCTTTGAGCATTCCCTGTGAGACCAGTATTAGTTTCCGCTACACCTCCGCAGGTTCAGTTTATTCCTTGGACCTTCACATTGACGATGAAACACAGAAATGGCATCGGAATTAAATACAAAAGGCACAATGCCGCCTTAAGTACAAGAATAGAGACTCTTCTTACAGTCGGTGCTTTGAGCATTACCTGTGAGACCAGTATTAGTTTCCGCTACACCTCTGCAGGTTCAGTTTATTCCTTGGACCTTCACATTGACGATGAAACACAGAAATGGCATCGGAATTAAATACAAAAGGCACAATGCCGCCTTAAGTACAAGAATAGAGACTCTTCTTACAGTCGGTGCTTTGAGCATTCCCTGAGAGACCAGTATTAGTTTCCGCTACACCTCTGCAGGTTCAGTTTATTCCTTGGACCTTCACATTGACGAAGAAACACTGAAATGGCATCGGAAATAAATACAAAAGGCACAATGCGATTTAAGAACAAGAATAGAGACTCTTCTTACAGTCGGTGCTATGAGCATTCCCTGTGAGACCAGTATTAGTTTCCGCTACACCCCTGCAGGTTCAGTTTATTCGTTGGACCTTCACATTGACGATGAAACACAGAAATGGCATCGGAATTAAATACAAAAGGCACAATGCCGCCTTAAGTACAAGAATAGAGACTCTTCTTACAGTCGGTGCTTTGAGCATTACCTGTGAGACCAGTATTAGTTTCCGCTACACCTCTGCAGGTTCAGTTTATTCCTTGGACCTTCACATTGACGATGAAACACAGAAATGGCATCGGAATTAAATACAAAAGGCACAATGCCGTCTTAAGTACAAGAATAGAGACTCTTCTTACAGTCGGTGCTTTGAGCATTCCCTGAGAGACCAGTATTAGTTTCCGCTACACCTCTGCAGGTTCAGTTTATTCCTTGGACCTTCACATTGACGAAGAAACACTGAAATGGCATCGGAAATAAATACAAAAGGCACAATGCGATTTAAGAACAAGAATAGAGACTCTTCTTACAGTCGGTGCTATGAGCATTCCCTGTGAGACCAGTATTAGTTTCCGCTACACCCCTGCAGGTTCAGTTTATTCGTTGGACCTTCACATTGACGATGAAACACAGAAATGGCATCGGAATTAAATACAAAAGGCTCAATGCCGCCTTAAGTACAAGAATAGAGACTCTTCTTACAGTCGATGCTTTGAGCATTACCTGTGAGACCAGTATTAGTTTCCGCTACACCTCTGCAGGTTCAGTTTATTCCTTGGACCTTCACATTGACGATGAAACACAGAAATGGCATCGGAATTAAATACAAAATGCACAATGCCGCCTTAAGTACAAGAATAGAGACTCTTCTTACAGTCGGTGCTTTGAGCATTCCCTGAGAGACCAGTATTAGTTTCCGCTACACCTCTGCAGGTTCAGTTTATTCCTTGGACCTTCACATTGACGAAGAAACACTGAAATGGCATCGGAAATAAATACAAAAGGCACAATGCGATTTAAGAACAAGAATAGAGACTCTTCTTACAGTCGGTGCTATGAGCATTCCCTGTGAGACCAGTATTAGTTTCCGCTACACCCCTGCAGGTTCAGTTTATTCGTTGGACCTTCGCATTGACGATGAAACACAGAAATGGCATCGGAATTAAATACAAAAGGCTCAATGCCGCCTTAAGTACAAGAATAGAGACTCTTCTTACAGTCGATGCTTTGAGCATTCCCTGTGAGACCAGTATTAGTTTCCGATACACCACTGCAGATTCAGTTTATTCCTTGGACCTTCACATTGACGATGAAACACAGTAATGGCATCGGAATTAAATACAAAAGGCCCAATGCCGCCTTAAGTACAAGAATAGAGACTCTTCTTACAGTCGGTGCTTTGAGCATTCCCTGTGAGACCAGTATTAGTTTCCGATACACCACTGCAGGTTCAATGTATTCCTTGGACCTTCACATTGACGATGAAACACAGAAATCGCATCGGAATTAAATACAAAAGACACAATGCCGCCTTAAGTACAAGAAAAGAGACTCTTCTTACAGTCGGTGCTTTGAGCATTCCCTGTGAGACCAGTATTAGCTTCCGATACACCACTGGAGGTTCAATGAATTCCTTGGACATTCAAATTGACGATGAGACACTGAAATTACATCGGAATTAAATACAAAAGGCACAATGCCGCCTTAAGTACAAGAATAGAGACTCCTCTTACAGTCGGTGCTTTGAGCATTCCCTGTGAGACCAGTATTAGTTTCCGATACACCACTGCAGGTTCAATGTATTCCTCGGAAATATACATTGACGATGAAATACTGATATCACATCGGAATTAAATACAAAAGGCACAATGCCGCCATAAGTGCAAGAATAGTGAGACTTCTTAGAGTCTGTGTTTTGATCCTTTCCTGTGCGACCTGTATTAGTTTTCGATACGCCACTGCAGGTTCAATGTATTCCTTGGACCTTCACATTGACGATGAAAAACAGAAATGGCATCGGAATTAAATACAAAAGGGACAATGCCGCCTTAAGTACAAGAATAGAGACTCTTCTTACCGTCGGTGCTTTGAGCATTCCCTGTGAGACTAGTATTAGTTTCCGATACACCACTGGAGGTTCAATGAATTCCTTGGACATTCACATTGACGATGAAACACTGAAATTACATCGGAATTAAATACAAATTTCACAATGCCGCCTTAAGTACAAGAATAGAGACTGTTCTTACCGTCGGTGCTTTGAGCATTCTCTGTGAGACCAGTATTAGTTTCCGCTACACCTCTGCAGGTTCAGTTTATTCCTTGGACCTTCACATTGACGATGAAACACAGAAATGGCATCGGAATTAAATACAAAAGGCACAATGCCGCCTTAAGTACAAGAATAGAGACTCTTCTTACAGTCGGTGCTTTGAGCATTCCCTGTGAGACCCGTATTAGTTTCCGATACACCACTGCGGGTTCAATGTGTTCCTTGGAGCTTCACATTGACGATGAAACATGGAAATCGCATCGGAATTAAATACAAAAGGCGTAATGCCGCCTTAAGTACAAGAATAGAGACTCTTCTTACAGTCGGTGCTATGAGCATTCCCTGTGAGACCAGTATTAGTTTCCGCTACACCTCTGCAGGTTCAGTTTACTCCTTTGACCTTCACATTGACGATGAATCACAGAAATGGCATCGGAATTAAAAACAAAAGGCAGAACGCCGCCTTAAGTACAAGAATAGAGACTCTTCTTACAGCCGGTGCTTTGAGCATTCCCTGTGAGAGCAGTATTAGTTTCCGATACACCACTGCAGGTTCAATGTATTCCTCGGACATACACATTGACGATGAATACTGATATCACATCGGAATTAAATACAAAAGGCACAATGCCGCCATAAGTGCAAGAAGAGTGAGACTTCTTAGAGTCTGTGTTTTGATCCTTTCCTGTGCGACCTGTATTAGTTTTCGACACGCCACTGCAGGTTCAATGTATTCCTTGGACCTTCACATTGACGATGAAAAACAGAAATGGCATCGGAATTAAATACAAAAGACACAATGCCGCCTTAAGTACAAGAACAGAGACTCTTCTTACAGTCGGTGCTTTGAGCATTCCCTGTGAGACCAGTAATAGTATCCGATACACCACTGCAGGTTCAATCTATTCCTTGGACATACACATTGACGATGAAACACTGAAATTACATCGGAATTAAATACAAAAGGGACAATGCCGCCTTAAGTACAAGAATAGAGACTCTTCTTACCGTCGGTGCTTTGAGCATTCCCTGTGAGACTAGTATTAGATTCCGATACACCACTGGAGGTTCAATGAATTCCTTGGACTTTCACATTGACGATGAAACATTGAAATTACATCGGAATTAAATACAAAATTCACAATGCCGCCTTAAGTACAAGAATAGAGACTGTTCTTACCGTCGGTGCTTTGAGCATTCCCTGTGAGACCAGTATTAGTTTCCGCTACACCTCTGCAGGTTCAGTTTATTCCTTGGACCTTCACATTGACGATGAAACACAGAAATGGCATCGGAATTAAATACAAAAGGCACAATGCCGCCTTAAGTACAAGAATAGAGACTCTTCTTACAGTCGGTGCTTTGAGCATTCCCTGTGAGACCCGTATTAGTTTCCGATACACCACTGCGGGTTCAATGTGTTCCTTGGAGCTTCACATTGACGATGAAACATGGAAATCGCATCGGAATTAAATACAAAAGGCGCAATGCCGCCTTATGTACAAGAATAGAGACTCTTCTTACAGTCGGTGCATTGAGCATTCCCTGTGAGACCAGTATTAGATTCCGCTACACCACTGCAGGTTCAGTTTATTCCTTGGACCTGCACATTGACGATGAAACACAGAAATGGCATCGGAATTAAATACAAAAGGCACAATGCCGCCTTAAGTACAAGAGTAGAGACTCCTCTCACAGTCGGTGCTTTGAGCATTCCCTGTGAGACCAGTAATAGTATCCGATACACCACTGCAGGTTCAATCTATTCCTTGGACATACACATTGACGATGAAAGACTGAAATTACATCGGAATTGAATACAAAAGGGACAATGCCGCCTTAAGTACAAGAATAGACACTCTTCTTACCGTCGGTGTTTTGAGCATTCCCTGTGACACTAGTATTAGCTTCCGATACAACACTGGAGGTTCAATGAATTCCTTGGACATTCACATTGACGATGAAAAACAGAAATGGCATCGGAATTAAATACAAAAGACACAATGCCGCCTTAAGTACAAGAACAGAGACTCTTCTTACAGTCGGTGCTTTGAGCATTCCCTGTGAGACCAGTAATAGTATCCGATACACCACTGCAGGTTCAATCTATTCCTTGGACATACACATTGACGATGAAACACTGAAATTACATCGGAGTTAAATACAAAAGGGACAATGCCGCCTTAAGTACAAGAATAGAGACTCTTCTTACCGTCGGTGCTTTGAGCATTCCCTGTGAGACTAGTATTAGATTCCGATACACCACTGGAGGTTCAATGAATTCCTTGGACATTCACATTGACGATGAAACATTGAAATTACATCGGAATTAAATACAAAATTCACAATGCCGCCTTAAGTACAAGAATAGAGACTGTTCTTACCGTCGGTGCTTTGAGCATTCCCTGTGAGACCAGTATTAGTTTCCGCTACACCTCTGCAGGTTCAGTTTATTCCTTGGACCTTCACATTGACGATGAAACACAGAAATGGCATCGGAATTAAATACAAAAGGCACAATGCCGCCTTAAGTACACGAATAGAGACTCTTCTTACAGTCGGTGCTTTGAGCATTCCCTGTGAGACCCGTATTAGTTTCCGATACACCACTGCGGGTTCAATGTGTTCCTTGGAGCTTCACATTGACGATGAAACATGGAAATCGCATCGGAATTAAATACAAAAGGCGCAATGCCGCCTTATGTACAAGAATAGAGACTCTTCTTACAGTCGGTGCATTGAGCATTCCCTGTGAGACCAGTATTAGATTCCGCTACACCACTGCAGGTTCAGTTTATTCCTTGGACCTGCACATTGACGATGAAACACAGAAATGGCATCGGAATTAAATACAAAAGGCACAATGCCGCCTTAAGTACAAGAGTAGAGACTCCTCTCACAGTCGGTGCTTTGAGCATTCCCTGTGAGACCAGTAATAGTATCCGATACACCACTGCAGGTTCAATCTATTCCTTGGACATACACATTGACGATGAAAGACTGAAATTACATCGGAATTGAATACAAAAGGGACAATGCCGCCTTAAGTACAAGAATAGACACTCTTCTTACCGTCGGTGTTTTGAGCATTCCCTGTGACACCAGTATTAGCTTCCGATACAACACTGTAGGTTCAATGAATTCCTTGGACATTCACATTGACGATGAAACACTGAAATTACATCGGAATTAAATACAAAATTCACAATGCCGCCTTAAGTACAAGAATAGAGACTCTTCTTACAGTCGGTGCTTTGAGCGTTCCCTGTGAGACCAGTATTAGTTTCCGCTACACCTCTGCAGGTTCAGTTTATTCCTTGGACCTTCACATTGACGATGAAACACAGAAATGGCATCGGAATTAAATACAAAAGGCACAATGCCGCCTTAAGTACAAGAATAGAGACTCTTCTTACAGTGGGTGCTTTGAGCAATCCCTGTGAGACCAGTATTAGCTTCCGTTATACCACTGCGGGTTCAATGTGTTCCTTGGAACTTCACATTGACGATAAAACATAGAAATCGCATCGGAATTAAATACAAAAGGCGCAATGCCGCCTTAAGTACAAGAATAGAGACTCTTCTTACAGTCGGTGCTTTGAGCATTCCCTGTGAGACCAGTATTAGTTTCCGATACACCACTGCTGGTTCAATGTATTCCTTGGAACTTCACATTGACGATGAAACACAGAAATCGCATCGGAATTAAATACAAATGGCACAATGCCGCCTGAAGTACAAGAATAGAGACTCTTCTTACCGTCGGTGCTTTGAGCATTCCCTGTGAGACCAGTATTAGTTTCCGCTACACCTCTGCAGGTTCAGTTTATTCCTTGGACCTTCACATTGACTATGAAACACAGAAATGGCATCGGAAATAAATACAAAAGGCACAATGAGCCTTAAGTACAAGAATAGAGACTCTTCTTACAGTCGGTGCTATGAGCATTCCCTGTGAGACCAGTATTAGTTTCCGCTACACCCCTGCAGGTTAAGTTTATTCGTTGGACCTTCACATTGACGATGAAACACAGAAATGGCATCGGAATTAAATACAAAAGGCTCAATGCCGCCTTAAGTACAAGAATAGAGACTCTTCTTACAGTCGATGCTTTGAGCATTCCCTGTGAGACCAGTATTAGTTTCCGATACACCACTGCAGATTCAGTTTATTCCTTGGACCTTCACATTGACGATGAAACACAGTAATGGCATCGGAATTAAATACAAAAGGCCCAATGCCGCCTTAAGTACAAGAATAGAGACTCTTCTTACAGTCGGTGCTTTGAGCATTCCCTGTGAGACCAGTATTAGTTTCCGATACACCACTGCAGGTTCAATGTATTCCTTGGACCTTCACATTGACGATGAAACACAGAAATCGCATCGGAATTAAATACAAAAGTCACAATGCCGCCTTAAGTACAAGAATAGAGACTCTTCTTACAGTCGGTGCTTTGAGCATTCCCTGTGAGACCAGTATTAGCTTCCGATACACCACTGGAGGTTCAATGAATTCCTTGGACATTCAAATTGACGATGAGACACTGAAATTACATCGGAATTAAATACAAAAGGCACAATGCCGCCTTAAGTACAAGAATAGAGACTCTTCTTACAGTCGGTGCTTTGAGCATTCCCTGTGAGACCAGTATTAGTTTCCGATACACCACTGCAGGATCAATGTATTCCTCGGACATACACATTGACGATGAAATACTGATATCACATCGGAATTAAATACAAAAGGCACAATGCCGCCATAAGTGCAAGAAGAGTGAGACTTCTTAGAGTCTGTGTTTTGATCCTTTCCTGTGCGACCTGTATTAGTTTTCGATACGCCACTGCAGGTTCAATGTATTCCTTGGACCTTCACATTGACGATGAAAAACAGAAATGGCATCGGAATTAAATACAAAAGGGACAATGCCGCCTTAAGTACAAGAATAGAGACTCTTCTTACCGTCGGTGCTTTGAGCATTCCCTGTGAGACTAGTATTAGTTTCCGATACACCACTGGAGGTTCAATGAATTCCTTGGACATTCACATTGACGATGAAACACTGAAATTACATCGGAATTAAATACAAAATTCACAATGCCGCCTTAAGTACAAGAATAGAGACTGTTCTTACCGTCGGTGCTTTGAGCATTCCCTGTGAGACCAGTATTAGTTTCCGCTACACCTCTGCAGGTTCAGTTTATTCCTTGGACCTTCACGTTGACGATGAAACACAGAAATGGCATCGGAATTAAATACAAAAGGCACAATGCCGCCTTAAGTACAAGAATAGAGACTCTTCTTACAGTCGGTGCTTTGAGCATTCCCTGTGAGACCCGTATTAGTTTCCGATACACCACTGCGGGCTCAATGTGTTCCTTGGAGCTTCACATTGACGATGAAACATGGAAATCGCATCGGAATTAAGTACAAAAGCCGCAATGCCGCCTTAAGTACAAGAATAGAGACTCTTCTTACAGTCGGTGCATTGAGCATTCCCTGTGAGACCAGTATTAGATTCCGCTACACCACTGCAGGTTCAGTTTATTCCTTGGACCTACACATTGACGATGAAACACAGAAATGGCATCGGAATTAAATACAAAAGGCACAATGCCGCCTTAAGTACAAGAATAGAGACTCTTCTTACAGTCGGTGCTTTGAGCATTCCCTGTGAGACCAGTATTAGTTTACGCTACACCTCTGCAGGTTCAGTTTATTCCTTGCACCTTCACATTGACGATGAAACACAGAAATGGCATCGGAATTAAATACAAAAGGCACAATGCGCCTTAAATACAAGAATAGAGACTCTTCTTACAGTCGGTGCTATGAGCATTCCCTGTGAGACCAGTATTAGTTTCCGCTACACCTCTGCAGGTTCAGTTTACTCCTTGGACCTTCACATTGACGATGAATCACAGAAATGGCATCGGAATTAAAAACAAAAGGCACAACGCCGCCTTAAGTACAAGAATAGAGACTCTTCTTACAGCCGGTGCTTTGAGCATTCCCTGTGAGAGCAGTATTAGTTTCCGATACACCACTGCAGGTTCAATGTATTCCTCGGACATACACATTGACGATGAAATACTGATATCACGTCGGAATTAAATACAAAAGGCACAATGCCGCCATAAGTGCAAGAAGAGTGAGACTTCTTAGAGTCTGTGTTTTGATCCTTTCCTGTGCGACCTGTATTAGTTTCCGATACGCCACTGCAGGTTCAATGTATTCCTTGGACCTTCACATTGACGATGAAAAACAGAAATGGCATCGGAATTAAATACAAAAGACACAATGCCGCCTTAAGTACAAGAACAGAGACTCTTCTTACAGTCGGTGCTTTGAGCATTCCCTGTGAGACCAGTAATAGTATCCGATACACCACTGCAGGTTCAATCTATTCCTTGGACATACACATTGACGATGAAACACTGAAATTACATCGGAATTAAATACAAAAGGGACAATGCCGCCTTAAGTACAAGAATAGAGACTCTTCTTACCGTCGGTGCTTTGAGCATTCCCTGTGAGACTAGTATTAGTTTCCGATACACCACTGGAGGTTCAATGAATTCCTTGGACATTCACATTGACGATGAAACACTGAAATTACATCGGAATTAAATACAAAATTCACAATGCCGCCTTAAGTACAAGAATAGAGTCTGTTCTTACCGTCGGTGCTGTGAGCATTCCCTGTGAGACCAGTATTAGTTTCCGCTACACCTCTGCAGGTTCAGTTTATTCCTTGGACCTTCACATTGACGATGAAACACAGAAATGGCATCGGAATTAAATACAAAAGGCACAATGCCGCCTTAAGTACAAGAATAGAGACTCTTCTTACAGTCGGTGCTTTGAGCATTCCCTGTGAGTCCCGTTTTAGTTTCCGATACACCACTGCGGGTTCAATGTGTTCCTTGGAGCTTCACATTGACGATGAAACATGGAAATCGCATCGGAATTAAATACAAAAGGCGCAATGCCGCCTTAAGTACAAGAATAGAGACTCTTCTTACAGTCGGTGCATTGAGCATTCCCTGTGAGACCAGTATTAGATTCCGCTACACCACTGCAGGTTCAGTTTATTCCTTGGACCTGCACATTGACGATGAAACACAGAAATGGCATCGGAATTAAATACAAAAGGCACAATGCCGCCTTAAGTACAAGAGTAGAGACTCCACTTACAGTCGGTGCTTTGAGCATTCCTTGTGAGACCAGTATTAGTTTCCGCTACACCTCTGCAACTTCAGTTTATTCCTTGGACCTTCACATTGACGATGAAACACAGAAATTGCATCGGAATTAAATACAAAATGCACAATGCCGCCTTAAGTACAAGAATAGGGACTCTTCTCACAGTCGGAGCTTTGAGCATTCCCTGTGAGACCAGTATAAGTTTCCGATACACCACTGCAGGTTCAATGTATTCCTTGGAACTTCACATTGACGATGAAACACAAAAATCGCATCGGAATTAAATACAAAAGGCACAATGCCGCCTTAAGTACAAGAACAGAGACTCTTCTTACAGTCGGTGCTTTGAGCATTCCCTGTGAGACCAGTATTAGTTTACGCTACACCTCTGCAGGTTCAGTTTATTCCTTGCACCTTCACATTGACTAGGAAACACAGAAATGGCATCGGAATTAAATACAAAAGGCACAATGCGCCTTAAATACAAGTATAGAGACTCTTCTTACAGTCGGTGCTATGAGCTTTCCCTGTGAGACCAGTATTAGTTTCCGCTACACCTCTGCAGGTTCAGTTTACTCCTTGGACCTTCACATTGACGATGAATCACAGAAATGGCATCGGAATTAAACACAAAAGGCACAACGCCGCCTTAAGTACAAGAATAGAGACTCTTCTTACAGCCGGTGCTTTGAGCATTTCCTGTGAGACCAGTATTAGTTTTCGCCACACCTCTGCAGGTTCAGTTTATTCCTTGGACCTTCACATTGACGATGAAACACAGAAATGGCATCGGAATTAAATACAAAAGGCACAATGCCGCCTTAAGTACAAGAATAGAGACTCTTCTTACAGTCGGCGCTTTGAGCATTCCCTGTGAGACCAGTATTAGTTTCCGATACACCACTGCAGGTTCAGTTTATTCCTTGGACCTTCACATTGACGATGAAACACAGTAATGGCATCGGAATTAAATACAAAAGGCACAATGCCGCAATAAGTACAAGAATAGAGACTCTTCTTACAGTCGGTGCTTTGAGCATTCCCTGTGAGACCAGTATTGGTTTCCGCTACACCTCTGCAGGTTCAGTTTATTCCTTGGACCTTCACATTGACGATGAAACACAGAAATGGCATCGGAATTAAATACAAAAGGAACAATGCCGCCTTAAGTACAAGAATAGAGACTCTTCTTACAGTCGGTGCTTTCAGCATTCCCTGTGAGACCAGTATTAATTTCCGATACACCACTGCAGGTTCAATGTATTCCATGGACCTTCACATTGAAGATGAAACACAGAAATCGCATCGGAATTAAATACAAAACGCACAATGCAGCCATAAGTACAGGAATAGAGACTCTTCTTACAGTCGGTGCTTTGAGCATTCCCTGTGGGACCAGTATTACTTTCCGACACACCACTGCCGGTTCAATGTATTCCTTGGATCTTGAATTTGACGATGATACACAGATATCGCATCGGAAGCAAATACAAAAGGCACAATGCCGCCTTAAGTACAAGAATAGAGACTCTTCTTACAGTCGGTGCTTTGAGCATTCCCTGTGAAACCAGGATTACTTTCCGCTACACCTCTGCAGGTTCAATGTATTCCTTGGACCTTCACATTGACGATGAAACGCAGAAATCGCATCGGAATTAAATACAAAAGGTACAATGCCGCCTTAAGTACAAGAATAGAGACTCTTCTTACAGTCGGTGCTTTGAGCATTCTCTGTGAGACCAGTATTAGTTTCCGATACGCCACTGCAGGTTCAATGTATTCCTTGGACCTTCAAATTGGCGATGATACACAAAAAACGCATCGGAATTAAATACAAAAGGCACAATGCCGCCTTAAGTACAAGAATAGACACTCTTCTTACATTCGGTGCTTTGAGCATTCCCTGTGAGACCAGTATTAGTTTCCGATACACCACTGCAGGTTCAATGTATTCCTTGGACCTTTACATTGACGATGAAACACAGAAATGGCATCGGAATTAAATACAAAAGACACAATGCCGCAGTAAGTACAAGAATAGAGACTCTTCTTACAGTCGGTGCTTTGAGCATTCCCTGTGAGACCAGTATTAGTTTCCGCTACACCTCCGCAGGTTCAGTTTATTCCTTGGACCTTCACATTGACGATGAAACACAGAAAAGGCATCGGAATTAAATACAAAAGGCACAATGCCACCTTAAGTACAAGAATAGAGACTCTTCTCACATTCGGTGCTTTGAGCATTCCCTGTGAGACCAGTATTAGTTTCCGATACACCACTGCAGGTTCAATGTATTCCTTGGACCTTCACATTGACGATGAAACGCAGAAATCGCATCGGAATCAAATACAAAAGGCACAATGCCGCCTTAAGTACAAGAATAGAGACTCTTCTTACAGTCGGTGCTTTGAGCATTCCCTGTGAGACCAGTAATAGTATCCGATACACCACTGCTGGTTCAATCTATTCCTTGGACATACACATTGACGATGAAACACTGAGATTACATCGGAATTATGACCAAAAGGGACAATGCCGTCTTAAGTACAAGAATAGAGACTCTTCTTACCGTCGGTGCTTTGAGCATTCCCTGTGAGACCAGTATTAGTTTCCGATACACCACTGGAGGTTCAATGAATTCCTTGGACATTCACATTGACGATGAAACACTGAAATTACATCGGAATTAAATATAAAATTCACAATGCCTCCTTAAGTACAAGAATAGAGACTGTTCTTACCGTCGGTGCTTTTAGCATTCCCTGTGAGACCAGTATTAGTTTCCGCTACACCTCTGCAGGTTCAGTTTATTCCTTGGACCATCACATTGACGATGAAACACAGAAATGCATCGGAATTAAATACAAAAGGCACAATGCCGCCTTAAGTACAAGAATAGAGACTCTTCTTACAGTCGGTGCTTTGAGCATTCCCTGTGAGACCTGTATTAGTTTCCGCTACACCTCTGCAGGTTCAGTTTATTACTTTGACCTTCACATTGACGATGAAACACAGAAATGGCATAGGAATTAAATACAAAAGGCACAATGCCGCCTTAAGTACAAGAATAGAGATTCTTCTTACAGTCGGTGCTTTGAGCATTCCCTGTGAGACCAGTATTAGTTTCCGATACACCACTGCGGGTTCAATGTATTCCTTGGAACTTCACATTGACGATGAATCATAGAAATCGCATCGGAATTAAATACAAAAGGCGCAATGCCGCCTTAAGTACAAGAATAGAGACTCTTCTTACAGTCGGTGCTTTGAGCATTCGATGTGAGACCAGTATTAGTTTCCGCTACACCACTGCAGGTTCAGTTTACTCCTTGGACCTGCACATTGACGATGAAACACAGAAATGGCATCGGAGAAAAATACAAAAGGCACAATGCCGCCTTAAGTACAATAATAGAGACTCCTCTTACAGTCGGTACTTTGAGCATTCCCTGTGAGACCAGTATTAGTTTCCGCTACACCTCTGCAGGTTCAGTTTATTCCTTGGACCTTCACATTGACGATGAAACACAGAAATGGCATCGGAATTAAATACAAAAGGCACAATGCCGCCTTAAGTACAAGAATAGAGACTCTTCTTAGAGGCGGTGCTTTGAGCATTCCCTGTGGGACCAGTATTAGTTTCCGCTACACCTCTGCAGGTTCTGTTTATTCCTTGGACCTTCACATTGACGATGAGTCACAGAAATGGCATCGGAATTAAATACAAAAGGCACAATGCCGCCTTAAGTACAAGAATAGACACTCTTCTTACAGTCGGTGCTTTGAGCATTCCCTGTGAGACCAGTATTAGTTTCCGATACACCACTGCAGGTTCAATGTATTCCTTGGACCTTTACATTGACGATGAAACACAGAAATGGCATCGGAAATAAATACAAAAGACACAATGCCGCAGTAAGTACAAGAATAGAGACTCTTCTTACAGTCGGTGCTTTGAGCATTCCCTGTGAGACCAGTATTAGTTTCCGCTACACCTCTGCAGGTTCAGTTTATTCCTTTGACCTTCACATTGACGATGAAACACAGAAATGGCATCGGAATTAAATACAAAAGGCACAATGCCGCCTTAACAACAAGAATAGAGACTCTTCTTACAGTCGGTGCTTTGAGCATTCCCTGTGAGACCAGTATTAGTTTCCGATACACCACTGCAGGTTCAGTTTATTCCTTGGACCTTCACATTGACGATGAAACACAGTAATGGCATCGGAATTAAATACAAAAGGCACAATGCCGCCTTAAGTACAAGAATGGAGACTCTTCTTACAGTCGGTGCTTTGAGCATTCCCTGTGAGACCAGTATTAGTTTCCGATACACCACTGCATGTTCAATGTATTCCTTGGACCTTCACATTGACGTTGAAACACAGAAATCGCAACGGAATTAAATACAAAAGGCACAATGCCACCTTAAGTACAAAAATAGAGATTCTTCTTACAGTCGGTGCTTTGAGCATTCCCTGTGACACCAGTATTAGTTTCCGCTACACCTCTGCAGGTTCAGTTTATTCTTTGGACAATCACATTGACGATGAAACACAGAAATGGCATCGGAATTAAATACAAAAGGCACAATGCCGCCTTAAGTACAAGAATAGAGACTCTTCTTACAGTCGGTGCTTTGAGCATTCCCTGTGAGACCAGTATTAGTTTCCGTTACACCTCTGCAGGTTCAGTTTATTCCTTGGTCCTTCACATTAACGATGAAACACAGAAATGGAATCGGAATTAAATACAGAAGGGAAATGCCGCCTTAAGTACAAGAATAGAGACTCTTCTTACAGTCGGTGCTTTAAGCATTCCGTGTGAGACCAGTATTAGTTTCCGATACACCACTGCAGGTACAATGAATTCCTTGGAACTTCACATTGACGATGAAATACAGAAATCGCATCGGAATTAAATACAAAAGGCACAATGCCGCCTTAAGTACAAGAATAGAGACTCTTCTTACAGTCGGTGCCTTGAGCATAACCCTGTGAGACCAGTATTAGTTTCCGCTACACCTCTGCAGGTTCAGTTTATTCCTTGGACCTTTACATTGACGATGAAACACAGAAATGGCATCGGAATTAAATACAAAAGGCACAATGCCGCCTTAAGTACAAGAATAGAGACCCTTCGTACAGTCGGTGCTTTGAGCTTTCCCTGTGAGACCAGTATTAGTTTCCGCTTCACCTCTGCAGGTTCAGTTTATTCCTTGGACCTTCACATTGACGATGAAACACAGAAATGGCATCGGAATTAAATAGAAAAGGCACAATGCCGCCTTACGTACAAGAATAGAGACTCTTCTTACAGTCGGTGGTTTGAGCATTCCCTGTGAGGCCAGTATTAGTTTCCGCTACACCTCTGCAGGTTCAGTTTATTCCTTGGACCTTCACATTGACGATGAAACACAGAAATGGCATCGGAATTAAATACAAGACGAACAGTGCCGCCTTAAGTACAACAGTAGAGACTCTTCTTACAGTCGGTGCTTTGAGCATTCCCTGTGAGCCCAGTATCAGTTTCCGATACACCACTGCAGGTTCAATGTATTCCTTGGACCTTCACATTGACGATGGAACACAGAAATCGCATCGGAATTAAATTCAAAAGGCACAATGCCGCCTTAATTACAAGAATAGAGACTCTTCTTACAGTCGGTGCTTTGTGCATTCCCTGTGAGACCAGTATTAGTTTCCGCTACACCTCTGCAGGTTCAGTTTATTCCTTGGACCATCACATTGACGATGAAACACAGAAATGGCATCGGAATTAAATACAAAAGGCACAATGCCGCCTTAAGTACAAGAATAGAGACTCTTCTTACAGTCGGTGCTTTGAGCATTCCCTGTGAGACCAGTATTAGTTTCTGATACACCACTGCAGGTTCAATGTATTCCTTGGAACTTCACATAGACGATGAAACACAGAAATGGCATCGGAATTAAATACAAAAGGCACAATGCCGCCTTAAGTACAAGAATAGAAACTCTTCTTACAGTCGGTGCTTTGAGCATTCCCTGTGAGACCAGTATTAGTTTCCGCTACACCTCTGCAGGTTAAGTTTATTCCTTGGACCATCACATTGACGATGAAACACAGAAATGGCATCGGAATTAAATAGAAAAGTCACAATGCCGCCGTAAGTACAAGAATAGAGACTCTTCTTACAGTCGGTGCTTTGAGCATTCCCTGTGAGGCCAGTATTAGATTCCGATACACCACTGCAGGTTCAATGTATTCCTTGGAACTTCACATTGACGATGAAACACAGAAATCGCATCGGAATTAAATACAAAGGGCACAATGTTGCCTTAAGTACAAGAATAGAGACTCTTATTACAGTCGGTGCTTTGGGCTTCCCTGTGAGACCAATATTAGTTTCCGCTACACCTCTGCAGGTTCTTTTTATTCCTTGGACCTTCACATTGACGATGAAACACAGAAATGGCGTCGGAATTAAACACAAAAGGCACAACGCCGCCTTAAGTACATGAATAGAGGCTCTTCTTACAGCTGGTGCTTTGAGCATTCCCTGTGAGACCAGTATTACTTTCCGCTACACCTCTGCAGGTTCAGTTTATTCCTTGGACCTTCACATTGACGATGGAACACAGAAATGGCATCGCAATTAAATACATAATTCACAATGCCGCCTTAAGTACAAGTATAGAGACTCTTCTTACAGTCGGTGCTTTGAGCATTCCCTGTGAGACCAGTAATAGTATCCGATACACCACTGCTGGTTCAATCTATTCCTTGGACATACACATTGACGATGAAACACTGAGATTACATCGGAATTATGACCAAAAGGGACAATGCCGTCTTAAGTACAAGAATAGAGACTCTTCTTACAGTCGGTGCTTTGAGCATTCCCTGTGAGACCAGTATTGGTTTCCGATACACCACTGGAGGTTCAATGAATTCCTTGGACATTCACATTGACGATGAAACACTGAAATTACATCGGAATTAAATATAAAATTCACAATGCCTCCTTAAGTACAAGAATAGAGACTGTTCTTACCGTCGGTGCTTTTAGCATTCCCTGTGAGACCAGTATTAGTTTCCGCTACACCTCTGCAGGTTCAGTTTATTCCTTGTACCTTCACATTGACGATGAAACACAGAAATGCATCGGAATTAAATACAAAAGGCACAATGCCGCCTTAAGTACAAGAATAGAGACTCTTCTTACAGTCGGTGCTTTGAGCATTCCCTGTGAGACCAGTATTAGTTTCCGCTACACCTCTGCAGGTTCAGTTTATTACTTGGACCTTCACATTGACGATGAAACACAGAAATGGCATAGGAATTAAATACAAAAGGCACAATGCCGCCTTAAGTACAAGAATAGAGATTCTTCTTACAGTCGGTGCTTTGAGCATTCCCTGTGAGACCAGTATTAGTTTCCGATACACCACTGCGGGTTCAATGTATTCCTTCGAACTTCACATTGACGATGAACCATAGAAATCGCATCGGAATTAAATACAAAAGGCGCAATGCCGCCCTAAGTACAAGAATAGAGACTCTTCTTACAGTCGGTGCTTTGAGCATTCGATGTGAGACCAGTATTAGTTTCCGCTACACCACTGCAGGTTCAGTTTACTCCTTGGACCTGCACATTGACGATGAAACACAGAAATGGCATCGGAGGAAAATACAAAAGGCACAATGCCGCCTTAAGTACAATAATAGAGACTCCTCTTACAGTCGGTACTTTGAGCATTCCCTGTGAGACCAGTATTAGTTTCCGCTACACCTCTGCAGGTTCAGTTTATTCCTTGGACCTTCACATTGACGATGAAACACAGAAATGGCATCGGAATTAAATACAAAAGGCAAAATGCCGCCTTAAGTACAAGAATAGAGACTCTTCTTAGAGGCGGTGCTTTGAGCATTCCCTGTGGGACCAGTATTATTTTCCGCTACACCTCAGCAGGTTAAGTTTATTCCTTGGACCTTCACATTGACGATGAATCACAGAAATGGCATCGGAATTAAATACAAAAGGCACAATGCCGCCTTAAGTACAAGAATAGACACTCTTCTTACAGTCGGTGCTTTGAGCATTCCCTGTGAGACCAGTATTAGTTTCCGATACACCACTGCAGGTTCAATGTATTCCTTGGACCTTTACATTGACGATGAAACACAGAAGTGGCATCGGAATTAAATACAAAAGACACAATGCCGCAGTAAGTACAAGAATAGAGACTCTTCTTACAGTCGGTGCTTTGAGCATTCCCTGTGAGACCAGTATTAGTTTCCGCTACACCTCCGCAGGTTCAGTTTATTCCTTGGACCTTCACATTGACGATGAAACACAGAAATTGCATCGGAATTAAATACAAAAGGCACAATGCCACCTTAAGTACAAGAATAGAGACTCTTCTCACATTCGGTGCTTTGAGCATTCCCTGTGAGACCAGTATTAGTTTCCGATACACCACTGCAGGTTCAATGTATTCCTTGGACCTTCACATTGAATGATGAAACACAGAAATCGCATCGGAATTAAATCCAAAACGCTCAATGCCGCCTTATGTACAAGATTACAGACTCTACTTACAGTCGGTGCTTTGAGCATTTCCTGTGAGACCAGTATTAGTTTCCGATACACCACTGCAGGTTCAATGTATTCCTTGGACCTTCACATTGACGATGAAACACAGAAATCGCATCGGAATCAAATACAAAAGGCACAATGCCGCCTTAAGTACAAGAATAGAGACTCTTCTTACAGTCGGTGCTTTGAGCATTCCCTGTGAGACCAGTAATAGTATCCGATACACCACTGCAGGTTCAATCTATTCCTTGGACATACACATTGACGATGAAACACTGAGATTACATCGGAATTATGACCAAAAGGGACAATGCCGTCTTAAGTACAAGAATAGAGACTCTTCTTACCGTCGGTGCTTTGAGCATTCCCTGTGAGACCAGTATTAGTTTCCGATACACCACTGGAGGTTCAATGAATTCCTTGGACATTCACATTGACGATGAAACACTGAAATTACATCGGAATTAAATATAAAATTCACAATGCCTCCTTAAGTACAAGAATAGAGACTGTTCTTACCGTCGGTGCTTTTAGCATTCCCTGTGAGACCAGTATTAGTTTCCGCTACACTTCTGCAGGTTCAGTTTATTCCTTGGACCTTCACATTGACGATGAAACACAGAAATGGCATAGGAATTAAATACAAAAGGCACAATGCCGTCTTAAGTACAAGAATAGAGATTCTTCTTACAGTCGGTGCTTTGAGCATTCCCTGTGAGACCAGTATTAGTTTCCGATACACCACTGCGGGTTCAATGTATTCCTTGGAACTTCACATTGACGATGAATCATAGAAATCGCATCGGAATTAAATACAAAAGGCGCAATGCCGCCTTAAGTACAAGAATAGAGACTCTTCTTACAGTCGGTGCTTTGAGCATTCGATGTGAGACCAGTATTAGTTTCCGCTACACCACTGCAGGTTCAGTTTACTCCTTGGACCTGCACATTGACGATGAAACACAGAAATGGCATCGGAGGAAAATACAAAAGGCACAATGCCGCCTGAAGTACAATAATAGAGACTCCTCTTACAGTCGGTACTTTGAGCATTCCCTGTGAGACCAGTATTAGTTTCCGCTACACCTCTGCAGGTTCAGTTTATTCCTTGGACCTTCACATTGACGATGAAACACAGAAATGGCATCGGAATTAAATACAAAAGGCACAATGCCGCCTTAAGTACAAGAATAGAGACTCTTCTTAGAGGCGGTGCTTTGAGCATTTCCTGTGAGACCAGTATTAGTTTCCGCTACACCTCTGCAGGTTCTGTTTATTCCTTGGACCTTCACATTGACGATGAATCACAGAAATGGCATCGGAATTAAACACAAAAGGCACAACGCCGCCTTAAGTACAAGAATAGAGACTCTTCTTACAGCCGGTGCTTTGAGCATTCCCTGTGAGACCAGTATTAGTTTCCGCTACACCTCTGCAGGTTCAGTTTATTCCTTTGACCTTCACATTGACGATGAAACACAGAAATGGCATCGGAATTAAATACAAAAGGCACAATGCCGCCTTAACAACAAGAATAGAGACTCTTCTTACAGTCGGTGCTTTGAGCATTCCCTGTGAGACCAGTATTAGTTTCCGATACACCACTGCAGGTTCAGTTTATTCCTTGGACCTTCACATTGACGATGAAACACAGTAATGGCATCGGAATTAAATACAAAAGGCACAATGCCGCCTTAAGTACAAGAATGGAGACTCTTCTTACAGTCGGTGCTTTGAGCATTCCCTGTGAGACCAGTATTAGTTTCCGATACACCACTGCATGTTCAATGTATTCCTTGGACCTTCACATTGACGTTGAAACACAGAAATCGCAACGGAATTAAATACAAAAGGCACAATGCCACCTTAAGTACAAAAATAGAGATTCTTCTTACAGTCGGTGCTTTGAGCATTCCCTGTGACACCAGTATTAGTTTCCGCTACACCTCTACAGGTTCAGTTTATTCTTTGGACAATCACATTGACGATGAAACACAGAAATGGCATCGGAATTAAATACAAAAGGCACAATGCCGCCTTAAGTACAAGAATAGAGACTCTTCTTACAGTCGGTGCTTTGAGCGTTCCCTGTGAGACCAGTATTAGTTTCCGTTACACCTCTGCAGGTTCAGTTTATTCCTTGGTCCTTCACATTGACGATGAAACACAGAAATGGAATCGGAATTAAATACAGAAGGGAAATGCCGCCTTAAGTACAAGAATAGAGACTCTTCTTACAGTCGGTGCTTTAAGCATTCCGTGTGAGACCAGTATTAGTTTCCGATACACCACTGCAGGTACAATGAATTCCTTGGAACTTCACATTGACGATGAAATACAGAAATCGCATCGGAATTAAATACAAAAGGCACAATGCCACCTTAAGTACAAGAATAGAGACTCTTCTTACAGTCGGTGCCTTGAGCATAACCCTGTGAGACCAGTATTAGTTTCCGCTACACCTCTGCAGGTTCAGTTTATTCCTTGGACCTTTACATTGACGATGAAACACAGAAATGGCATCGGAATTAAATACAAAAGGCACAATGCCGCCTTAAGTACAAGAATAGAGACCCTTCGTACAGTCGGTGCTTTGAGCTTTCCCTGTGAGACCAGTATTAGTTTCCGCTTCACCTCTGCAGGTTCAGTTTATTCCTTGGACCTTCACATTGACGATGAAACACAGAAATGGCATCGGAATTAAATAGAAAAGGCGCAATGCCGCCTTACGTACAAGAATAGAGACTCTTCTTACAGTCGGTGGTTTGAGCATTCCCTGTGAGGCCAGTATTAGTTTCCGCTACACCTCTGCAGGTTCAGTTTATTCCTTGGACCTTCACATTGACGATGAAACACAGAAATGGCATCGGAATTAAATACAAGACGAACAATGCCGCCTTAAGTACAACAGTAGAGACTCTTCTTACAGTCGGTGCTTTGAGCATTCCCTGTGAGCCCAGTATCAGTTTCCGATACACCACTGCAGGTTCAATGTATTCCTTGGACCTTCACATTGACGATGGAACACAGAAATCGCATCGGAATTAAATTCAAAAGGCACAATGCCGCCTTAATTACAAGAATAGAGACTCTTCTTACAGTCGGTGCTTTGTGCATTCCCTGTGAGACCAGTATTAGTTTCCGCTACACCTCTGCAGGTTCAGTTTATTCCTTGGACCATCACATTGACGATGAAACACAGAAATGGCATCGGAATTAAATACAAAAGGCACAATGCCGCCTTAAGTACAAGAATAGAGACTCTTCTTACCGTCGGTGCTTTGAGCATTCCCTGTGAGACCAGTATTAGTTTCCGATACACCACTGGAGGTTCAATGAATTCCTTGGACATTCACATTGACGATGAAACACTGAAATTACATCGGAATTAAATATAAAATTCACAATGTCTCCTTAAGTACAAGAATAGAGACTGTTCTTACCGTCGGTGCTTTTAGCATTCCCTGTGAGACCAGTATTAGTTTCCGCTACACTTCTGCAGGTTCAGTTCATTCCTTGGACCTTCACATTGACGATGAAACACAGAAATGGCATAGGATTTAAATACAAAGGCACAATGCCGTCTTAAGTACAAGAATAGAGATTCTTCTTACAGTCGGTGCTTTGAGCATTCCCTGTGAGACCAGTATTAGTTTCCGATACACCACTGCGGGTTCAATGTATTCCTTGGAACTTCACATTGACGATGAATCATAGAAATCGCATCGGAATTAAATACAAAAGGCGCAATGCCGCCTTAAGTACAAGAATAGAGACTCTTCTTACAGTCGGTGCTTTGAGCATTCGATGTGAGACCAGTATTAGTTTCCGCTACACCACTGCAGGTTCAGTTTACTCCTTGGACCTGCACATTGACGATGAAACACAGAAATGGCATCGGAGGAAAATACAAAAGGCACAATGCCGCCTGAAGTACAATAATAGAGACTCCTCTTACAGTCGGTACTTTGAGCATTCCCTGTGAGACCAGTATTAGTTTCCGCTACACCTCTGCAGGTTCAGTTTATTCCTTGGACCTTCACATTGACGATGAAACACAGAAATGGCATCGGAATTAAATACAAAAGGCACAATGCCGCCTTAAGTACAAGAATAGAGACTCTTCTTAGAGGCGGTGCTTTGAGCATTTCCTGTGAGACCAGTATTAGTTTCCGCTACACCTCTGCAGGTTCTGTTTATTCCTTGGACCTTCACATTGACGATGAATCACAGAAATGGCATCGGAATTAAACACAAAAGGCACAACGCTGCCTTAAGTACAAGAATAGAGACTCTTCTTACAGCCGGTGCTTTGAGCATTCCCTGTGAGACCAGTATTAGTTTCCGCTACACCTCTGCAGGTTCAGTTTATTCCTTTGACCTTCACATTGACGATGAAACACAGAAATGGCATCGGAATTAAATACAAAAGGCACAATGCCGCCTTAACAACAAGAATAGAGACTCTTCTTACAGTCGGTGCTTTGAGCATTCCCTGTGAGACCAGTATTAGTTTCCGATACACCACTGCAGGTTCAGTTTATTCCTTGGACCTTCACATTGACGATGAAACACAGTAATGGCATCGGAATTTAATACAAAAGGCACAATGCCGCCTTAAGTACAAGAATGGAGACTCTTCTTACAGTCGGTGCTTTGAGCATTCCCTGTGAGACCAGTATTAGTTTCCGATACACCACTGCATGTTCAATGTATTCCTTGGACCTTCACATTGACGTTGAAACACAGAAATCGCAACGGAATTAAATACAAAAGGCACAATGCCACCATAAGTACAAAAATAGAGATTCTTCTTACAGTCGGTGCTTTGAGCATTCCCTGTGACACCAGTATTAGTTTCCGCTACACCTCTACAGGTTCAGTTTATTCTTTGGACAATCACATTGACGATGAAACACAGAAATGGCATCGGAATTAAATACAAAAGGCACAATGCCGCCTTAAGTACAAGAATAGAGACTCTTCTTACAGTCGGTGCTTTGAGCGTTCCCTGTGAGACCAGTATTAGTTTCCGTTACACCTCTGCAGGTTCAGTTTATTCCTTGGTCCTTCACATTGACGATGAAACACAGAAATGGAATCGGAATTAAATACAGAAGGGAAATGCCGCCTTAAGTACAAGAATAGAGACTCTTCTTACAGTCGGTGCTTTAAGCATTCCGTGTGAGGCCAGTATTAGTTTCCGATACACCACTGCAGGTACAATGAATTCCTTGGACCTTCACATTGACGATGGAACACAGAAATGGCATCGGAATTAAATACAAAAGGCACAATGCCGCCTTAAGTACAAGAATAGAGACCCTTCGTACAGTCGGTGCTTTGAGCTTTCCCTGTGAGACCAGTATTAGTTTCCGCTTCACCTCTGCAGGTTCAGTTTATTCCTTGGACCTTCACATTGACGATGAAACACAGAAATGGCATCGGAATTAAATAGAAAAGGCACAATGCCGCCTTACGTACAAGAATAGAGACTCTTCTTACAGTCGGTGGTTTGAGCATTCCCTGTGAGGCCAGTATTAGTTTCCGCTACACCTCTGCAGGTTCAGTTTATTCCTTGGACCTTCACATTGACGATGAAACACAGAAATGGCATCGGAATTAAATACAAGACGAACAATGCCGCCTTAAGTACAACAGTAGAGACTCTTCTTACAGTCGGTGCTTTGAGCATTCCCTGTGAGCCCAGTATCAGTTTCCGATACACCACTGCAGGTTCAATGTATTCCTTGGACCTTCACATTGACGATGGAACACAGAAATCGCATCGGAATTAAATTCAAAAGGCACAATGCCGCCTTAATTACAAGAATAGAGACTCTTCTTACAGTCGGTGCTTTGTGCATTCCCTGTGAGACCAGTATTAGTTTCCGCTACACCTCTGCAGGTTCAGTTTATTCCTTGGACCATCACATTGACGATGAAACACAGAAATGGCATCGGAATTAAATACAAAAGGCACAATGCCGCCTTAAGTACAAGAATAGAGACCCTTCTTACAGTCGGTGCTTTGAGCATTCCCTGTGAGACCAGTATTAGTTTCTGATACACCACTGCAGGTTCAATGTATTCCTTGGAACTTCACATAGACGATGAAACTCAGAAATGGCATCGGAATTAAATACAAAAGGCACAATGCCGCCTTAAGTACAAGAATAGAAACTCTTCTTACAGTCGGTGCTTTGAGCATTCCCTGTGAGACCAGTATTAGTTTCCGCTACACCTCTGCAGGTTAAGTTTATTCCTTGGACCTTCACATTGACGATGAAACACAGAAATGGTATCGGAATTAAATAGAAAAGTCACAATGCCGCCGTAAGTACAAGAATAGAGACTCTTCTTACAGTCGGTGCTTTGAGCATTCCCTGTGAGGCCAGTATTAGATTCCGATACACCACTGCAGGTTCAATGTATTCCTTGGAACTTCACATTGACGATGAAACACAGTAATCGCATCGGAATTAAATACAAAGGGCACAATGTTGCCTTAAGTACAAGAATAGAGACTCTTATTACAGTCGGTGCTTTGGGCTTCCCTGTGAGACCAATATTAGTTTCCGCTACACCTCTGCAGGTTCTTTTTATTCCTTGGACCTTCACATTGACGATGAAACACAGAAATGGCATCGGAATTAAACACAAAAGGCACAACGCCGCCTTAAGTACAAGAATAGAGGCTCTTCTTACAGTTTGTGCTTTGAGCATTCCCTGTGAGACCAGTATTACTTTCCGCTACACCTCTGCAGGTTCAGTTTATTCCTTGGACCTTCACATTGACGATGAAACACAGAAATGGCATCGCAATTAAATACATAATTCACAATGCCGCCTTAAGTACAAGTATAGAGACTCTTCTTACAGTCGGTGCTTTGAGCATTCCCTGTGAGACCCGTATTAGTTTCCGATACACCACTGCAGGTTCAATGTATTCCTTGGAACTTCACATTGACGATGAAACACAGAAATGGCATCGGAATTAAATACAAAAGGCACAATGCCGCCTTACGTACAAGAATAGAGACTCTTCTTACAGTCGGTGTTTTGAGCATTCCCTGTGAGGCCAGTATTAGTTTCCGCTACACCTCTGCAGGTTCAGTTTATTCCTTGGACCTTCACATTGACGACGAAACACAGAAATGGCATCGGAATGAAATACAAAACGAACAATGCCGCCTTAAGTACAACAATAGAGACTCTTCTTACAGTCGGTGCTTTGGGCATTCCCTGTGAGGCCAGTATCAGTTTCCGATACACCACTGCAGGTTCAATGTATTCCTTGGACCTTCACATTGACGATGGAACACAGAAATCGCATCGGAATTAAATTCAAAAGGCACAATGCCGCCTTAAGTACAAGAATAGAGACTCTTCTTACAGTCGGTGCTTTGAGCATTCCCTGTGAGACCAGTATTAGTTTCCGCTACACCTCTGCAGGTTCAGTTTATTCCTTGGACCAACACATTGACGATGATACACAGAAATGGCATCGGAATTAAATACAAAAGGCACAATGCCGCCTTAAGTACAAGAATTGAGACTCTTCTTACAGTCGGTGCTTTGAGCATTTCCTGTGAGACCAGTATTAGTATCTGATACACCACTGCAGGTTCAATGTATTCCTTGGAACTTCACATTGTCGATGAAACACAGAAATGGCATCGGAATTAAATACAAAAGGCACAATGCCGCCTTAAGTACAAGAATAGAGACTCTTCTTACAGTCGGTGCTTTGAGCATTCCCTGTGAGACCAGTATTAGTTTCCGCTACACCTCTGCAGGTTCAGTTTATTCCTTGGACCTTCACATTGACGATGAAACACAGAAATGGCATCGGAATTAAATAGAAAAGGCACAATGCCGCCGTAAGTACAAGAATAGAGACTCTTCTTACAGTCGGTGCTTTGAGCATTCCCTGTGAGACCAGTATTAGATCCCCATACACCACTGCAGGTTCAATGTATTCCTTGGAACTTCACATTGACGATGAAACACAGAAATCGCATCGGAATTTAATACAAAGGGCACAATGTTGCCTTAAGTACAAGAATAGAGACTCATCTTACAGTCGGTGCTTTGGGCTTCCCTGTGAGACCAATATTAGTTTCCGCTACACCTCTGCAGGTTCTTTTTATTCCTTGGACCTTCACATTGACGATGAAACACAGAAATGGAATCGGAATTAAACACAAAAGGCACAACGCCACCTTAAGTACAAGAATAGAGACTCTTCTTACAGTGGGTGCTTTGAGCATTCCCTGTGAGACCAGTATTACTTTCCGCTACACCTCTGCAGGTTCAGTTTATTCCTTGGACCTTCACATTGACGATGAAACACAGAAATGGCATCGGAATTAAATACAAAAGGCACAATGCCGCCTTAAGTACAAGAATAGAGACTCTTCTTACAGTCGGTGCTTGGAGCATTCCCTGAGAGACCAGTATTAGTTTCCAATACACCACTGCAGGTTCAATGTATTCCTTGGAACTTCACATTGACGATGAAACACAGAAATGGCATCGGAATTAAATACAAAAGGCACAATGCCGCCTTAAGTACAAGAATAGAGACTCTTCTTACAGTCGGTGCTTTGAGCATTCCCTGTGAGACCAGTATTAGTTTCCGATACACCACTGCAGGTTCAATGTATTCCTTGGAACTTCACATTGACCATGAAACACAGAAATCGCATCGGAATTAAATACA